>NW_024543074.1:5225000-6677500 GCF_018167655.1 Microtus oregoni
CTGGTGTTACACCTGGGAGCACTTTATTTTTTCAGGAAGGTGTGCTAATCAGGGAGGGCCCTTCAAGAAGCAGGAACCAAGAAGAGTTCGCTGGAGCAAAGAGCAATGGGAGGAAATAGGAAAGTTAAGGGAGTCACCAGACTGGGGCATTTTTCTGGCCCCGAGATGAAGTCCCAAGCAGGAAGGAATGAAGGAAGGAAGGAAGGAAGAAAGGAAGGAAGAAAAGAAGGAAAGGGAGGGACAGAGGAAACAAAGAAGGGTGTCATGTCTAAAAAGAATCATGCCAGTAAGGAACTGAGAACCAAAGTTTCCCTCCCTGTGAGCCCCACATCAACAGTAAACAGGCCCCGTGCTATGCTCAGTTAGAGTGGGAAATGCTCACAGGACTGTGAAACACCCTGGTGGATTTCAGAGTATAGAATCAGGGTCAATTACCTTCCCAGCAGGAGAGGAGAACAGGCATATGTCTGTTTTGCCTATGATCTAGGCCACTATAAAGAAGCTAAGTAATTTCTCTCAATCTTCTTTCTTCTCACTTTTAAAGGAAGATAATTCATACCTCATGAGACCAGACAGAGGGATTGATGGAGGAAGGTCATTGGTTAAATAAAAAGAAACTGCTTGGCCCTCATTGGTTAGAAGATAGGTGGGAGGAGTAAACAGAACAGAACGCTGGGAGGAAGAGGAAGTGAGCTCAGACTCCACAGCTCTCCTCTCAGGAGCAGATGCCTCAGAGAGACGCCATGCTCTGCTCTCCCGGGCAGACACGATTCAGCTCCGACCCAGGATGGACCTAGAATCTTCCCGGTAAGACTGGTGCTCACAGATTATTAGAGATGGGTTGATCGGGATATCAGAATTAGCCAGTAAGGGCTAGAGCTAAAGGGCCAAGCAGTGTTTAAATGAATACAGTTTGTGTGTTGTTATTTCGGGCACAAGCTAGCCAGGCAGCCGGGGTGCTGGGGACGCAGCCCCGCCGCCCTTATTACTACAAGGGATAAGTGGTGTGATGCTTATATAGACTGCTTTGGTCAGTACTTGGCACATAGTGAGCTCTCAATGAATACTAATTTTGTACTAGGTTCATTGCATCAGTGGTTCAAGATTTAATTTTTCATATGTACTATTTCTTAAATTTATTTTTGAAAAACAGAGGAGAGTGGAGCTTTTTAGCTTAAGGGGAACAGGAAGTCCTGTTTGGTTCCCATATATCTACCGCTACACCTTGAGGGGCATTTCTGGGGGTAACCTAGGAACCAAATGAAGCATAAGGAGGACTCACAGCACATGTATTTTGTGTTTGTGTATATTTGAATTTTTATGATGAATGAAAACTCATTTTAAAAATTAATGTTCAGAAAGACAGACAGTTTAAGGACATATAGTTTTATATGTTTAATATATGTATAGGGTTGTTTGAGTTTTTGAGACAGGGTATTACTATGTTGCCCAGACTAGCCTCAAACTTGTAGGCTCAAGAGATTCTCCTGCCTCAGGTTCCAGAATAGCTGAGATTATAGGTGCATAACACTGCACCTCATTGTGAATTTGTGTGATCACTACTATAATGTAAATACATACAACTTAATCAATTATTTCTGTATGGTCAAACCTTCCCCATTCCTGCCCATGGAAACAACTGTAGATGGACATGATAAAGTAGTCCTACACTAGCTCAGAATGGGGGCATAATAAAGGGTTCTTTATTTAGTGGTAGACACACAGATCAACAGTCCTCTGCATCAGCAGGGAACAGGAACCAAATCCAGCAGCTGAGAGAAAGAGACACCACGTAATTACTTCTGCATTTATAGTATAAGAGACTATGCCCAAGTGAGCTGGTATCTTAAAAACTATTGGCTAAAGGAGTTCCCACAGCAAACAACTGATCCATTCTTATCACCACAATTTTGTCTTTCTGAAATTATCAAATAAATGGAGCCATCCAGTCTTCTGGGACTGGCTTCTTTCATTCAGCATAATGCCTTTATAGTTTCATCCAAGTTCATATAACAAAAGCTGGTTCTTTTAATCACCAAACACTGTTCCACTGACTGGATGCACTATAGTCCATTTAAGTAACCTTGAGCTGTTTCCAGTCTAGAAGGTCACTTGGCACATAGTTGAGGGTGATCAATAAACACAAGCAGCTATTATAGTTGGTGTCCTCTAGAAGGTTCTTACATGTCACCTCCTCCTTTTCCTTTTAACTCTATACTTTGACTTTCTGTTACATTTTCTCTTGTAAGTCATCAGTTGTAATGAGTCAAGTCCCTTTTCTCTGGGCCTCAGTAACTAGTTAGGGGAGGCAATCACCTAGCATGGCTCTTCCTTGTCAGTTTCTTGCTCTCTGAACAATTATTTCTCCCCTGTGTCAGCCCCCAACTCCCAAGTCAAAAGCAGTGACTTCAGATCAAACCTGTATGATTGACTGTCCATTGAATGTGGTCTCAGGACTATAGCTTCCCAACAAGTTTCTCTCAGGTTCTTGTACTTAATATTCCTCAGTCACTCATCCCTGCTGATACTTCTCAAGCATTTGTGTGACATTGATCTCAGTCTTTATTTAGCAAATTCCTATTCCAGTCCCATGCTGTTTAATATCCACCCTCACTAATATCAACATCATTAGGATTCATTTGAATAACGAAAGGACAACCGCTAATGACACTGCAGCTTGCCTTAAAGGACAATGAAGTTGCTTAACCTGAAGGCTGTGCATTCCACTGAGCCCCCAACAGGAGTGGTGTGGCGATGGCATGGTAGCCTGGAACATGATTTGCGCTTAGGGAGCTGGGGAAGCTGAAAGATTGCGTGACAAGAGAGAAGAATGACGAGTTCCTAGGGGGTGTTCCTAGAGAACGTGGCCCAGGAGGAACAAAAAAAAAGGAGCGTAAGAGAGAAGACCCTCTGATGAGGGCGCTCGGCTCGGGATCACAAAGGTGGCGTTGTGAGAGGAAGATGCGCAGGGAAGCATCTCTACTGCATTCCCAGTGTTCTCTAATTCAGGATCTTTAACACTGAGGCACTCCTTTAGTGATGCGAGAGGCCAGCTGGAATGGCAGTTCATTACTTATGGTCCTTGGGTGTACACAGAGGGTCAAGGAGCCCAGGCAGGGCAATGGGAAAGATAGAAGAGAGGACCTAGGGACCTAGGCCCTGTTTGAGTAAGGAACCGCATTCCGAGTTTCCTACAGAGTTCAAAGCAAGCAGGCAGGCATGAGCTCCAGGTTGCACTCCTTGTGAGGCGTGTGAGGCTCAGCAGAGCTGTTCAGATAGCTTTCATCCAGTTGCCTATGGGAGATAGTCATGGAGGCAGTTGTACCTATTTTTTTTTATGGTGCTGAAAATATGAACTACGAGGTAATATTTGGTCTGCCCTCGGGGCTTTAAATGGTGGAGAATAGATAGTCAGAATCAAATGTGCTAAAACTGCTCTCCTGGGAAAAAAATGACTTAGCTTGCTCATCTAGACTCCTCTTCTGTGCTTTCTGACCTCAGACCTCTTAGTAGAATCCATTACCTACTCTCTTGGCATCTGAGAATAATTTCACCCTGGAAGATGCACAGGTTGGTTCTTATTTCCATGCCAACAGAAGTGGGGAAAAGAGAGTAGGTACTGGAAGGGGTCGAGCATAATAAAGTCAATTCAGGTGAAAACAGAATTGCTCCTCTATGCTTTTTACCACTTCCCCGTCACCAAGGACCTGCCTCACATGGAGGAAAGATGAGGGATTTTGTCGACTGAACTGTGGTTTTTAGAACTCATGTGTTGTGGTCCTGATCCCTCATCTTTAGATTGTGACTGCGTTGGAGATAAGACCTTCAGGAGATATTTAGATTAAATAAGATCAAAGGGTGGGGCACTACTCAGTAGGATCAGTGTCCTTATAGGAAAAAGAAGTAGAACCAGGGGGGCATGGACATACACTAAGAAAGAAAAGGCCTTCTGGTTATGACAAACTAGTCCTGCTGGTATCTTGACATTGGATTTCTAATCTTTGTGACAGTGGGAAGCATGTTCTGCTGGTTAAGCCACCCAGTCTGTGACATTTCATTATGTATTCCCTGGATAATGAATATACATGGTTAGGTGCCCTTACTTGAATCTCAAGAGGTGGGGAGAACTCAGCAGATACTAGAGTATATTTAAGAACAAATTATATCTCCATTACATATTACATAGAGTATGGTGAAGAAGGGGCAGCTGAGGTTCAGAGGCAAAGTACTAAGTTGTGGTCGATGACTCAGCCAGGGCCTTCTGGGTTTGTGACCTTGGACAGCTATGTCCCTGAATACCAGAACAGTAAGCCTTTATGGAACTCTGTGGATATGAAGAACACGTGCAAACTTTTTATTCCTTGGAAGGCCTGATTGATAGACTGATAACTTTGCAAACTCCAGTTATCTCTTACCCAGGATCTGTTGGAATCCCTTGAGACAAATGACTGTCACATTGAATATGACCAACTTGGGAAGTACCACCATCACTTCTAACAGAGGAAATATGTACTCTGAATGCAAGCTGAAAAACAGACATCTCTCTTTTAAACTGTGCGCGAGGCAGCATGTCTGTTGTCACCAGGGATTGGTGTTTTGTCTGCTTTCATAAATAATTATGGCTTCTTTGGGTAAAAACTTTTCTAAGAAGCAGTGTGGAGAAAAGCAAATGTATGGAGATGTTTAAAAATAGTTGTGTTGTTCCACACAGCAGCTCCATTTATAACAGTTTATTCTAGGAAGATAATTTGAAATGCAGAAGGCTGCAGGCTTAAGATGAGATGTTCCCTTGCAGCTTAACTGACTATGTATGGTATGAATTTAGAAAACCAAACCCAGTATGCCAGGAGTGTGGTTAAAAAAGTTGTGGCCCATTCATATGACAAAAGATTATGTAATCACTAAAACGTGTAAGCAAACGATCTATCAGGATATGAAAAGAGCAGAATACAAACAAACTGGAAGTGAATACAGCGTAATGGTTGGTTGAGACTGAGATTTCTGATTTTTTTTGCCTTCTGCTTTAAACTTCTGCTTTTGATAAATTTTCTATGGTGAATATGCGTTGTATTTATAAGCTGGAGGAGGACACGTGAAATAATGGTCCGGTAGGAAGATAATGATGGTAATGTATTACTAAGGTCCTCATCTGTGTCCGGGAGACAATTTTGCCAACCATATGCCATATGGGAACTAGGAAATGTAGTACAAATGAGATAATGTATAAAATATTGATTCTACCACTACAGTCTGATTTGAGAAAAGGCTGTGTGGCACCTATGACCCTTTCATGAGGTTCCAATGACTTTCTGGTGTGGCTCACAGACACAAGGAGAAGCTTTACTTAGTTTATACATTGATGGCAAAGGATACAGGAGAGGACATCAGCGGGATGGAAAAGAGGGGTAGGGCAAGGCAAGTGGGAGGGCTGATGGAGCTCCCATACCCCCTCTGTGTTTTCCCACCCTCCAGGAACCCCCACATAATCAGTTACTTGGAAGTTTCCTGATCCAGTCCTTTGGATTTCTGACTGAAGTTTCATTGTATGGGCAAGATTAGCAGAATCACTTTTAATTGACCAATCACTAATTGGGATCAATTTAGCATTAAGGCCTTTTCTACTCCTTAGATGCCAAGAATGAGGGTGTGTAACTGGAGGTTCTCTCCCGCCTACCTGTTTCCAAATAACCACTCTGAGGCTTAATATTAATTGAAAACTGTTTGACTTATTAGCTCAGGCTTGTTATTAACTAACTCTTACAACTTAAATCAGCCCATTTCTATTAGTCTATATTTTACCACAAGGTTCGTGACTGGTTACCTCACATCTTGCTTATCATGCGGCTGCTGGCACTTCTCAGACTCCACCTTCTTTTTCCCTTTATCTTTGCTTGGATTTCCTGCCTGGCCCTATTCTGCCTGGCTGTTGGCCAAGCCAGCTGGTTTATGAACCAATGGTAATAAAACATATTCACAGCATACAGAGGGCATTCCACATGAAGGGTGGGTCCTAGACAAAGAACTACAGGTAACTAAAGACTGCTGAGAGAGGGAGAATTAGCCTCTCCCAGGGATGAATTTCCTGGTTGGTTTTCCAATACAGAGTGGGCATCCCTGAAGCTGTGTACACATAAGCAGTGAAAATAGACTCAGCAGGTGGTATTTATGTATCTGTATACATGAAAAAAATATAATCTGTATATATGAATATATATGTATATATATGAAAATATATACAGATACATATGTAATGTTAATAACAAAAAGGCTATCAGTTTGAGAGTGTTAGAACATGGAAGAGGTTGGACAGAGGAAAGGTGAGGGGGACGTGATGGATGTCATTACATCTTAATTAGAAACAAAAAACAAGCAAGCAAAGATGCTGTTGAATATCTAAAGGGGAAAAAGAAAAAGAAGAATGGGGTAGGGCCCTAAGTTGCAGCCTTCTAGGTGCACGGCACGGCTAGCTTTCCTCACCACAAGCTCCGTTGTAATACTACCGGGAACCCATCCGAGCGACAGATCCAGAGCAAAAGGGTTTAGAACAAGAGAAAATTCCAAGTGATTTAGGAACATTGTCAGAAATTTGGGTCAAAGACCAAATACTCAAGCAAAAGATTGTTCTACCACCCTGTATCAGTAAGGTTTCAGCATGGGTACCAGATTGTGTATCTGCTATCTACCCACCTGCCTGTCATCTGCCTATCTGTAGCTATCTCTACCGACATTTTTTTTCATATAAGTACTGATATTGCAGACAGAAAGTGGCAGTCGTGTGACTCTAAGACAGGCTATATGAGACTATAAATGTCTACCGGGGTCCTGAGTGCCGTGCTAATAACTCTGAATTCTGACCTGAAAAAAAAAAAAAAACTTACAACCCTTAGGAAACTGTATACAGAGACCACACCTGCAGTTCAGTGTCCGGAGGGAAACACAGGTGCCTGTATTCGTTGTGGTGCTCAGCCTGTTGGCTGTGTGACCCCAGGCAGCTTTGTGACCAAGCCTTTTCATCCATTGCCTGCTTTCTTCTGCGTGAGAATTCTCTTTCATCTCTAAGCCTCTTTTTTCCCTGTTCTTTTTACAGCAATTTAGGAAGAAAAACAAACCTTCACAAGCAGAGCGCCTTGCAAGGCTGACTCTAGGCACACCTGTCAAACGGATATTTTCAATGGTACCCCTCAGCTTCCTTCTGCCTTGTCACACTTGGGGGCTCCTCTTTCTGCTCCTCATCCTTTGAGGGGATGACTGTCCTTTCCACCAGGACAGAATCTGTGTCACAGCTGAAAGCCCTGTTCCTTCTAGATGAATGTGTTTTCCTAACAGAACAAAAGCAATAATGAAACAAACCTTAAGCCTTAAGGTAGTCTAGGGAGTCAGGCCTGATGGCCAGGCTTTAGCTGGTAGGTGAAAGAGAATCTTAGGCAGGAAACATTATCAGAGTTCTAAAATCACAATCCGGGCTGCTGTCTGTGCCTCTGCTGCCTGGATGGCTCCTTCACAATGGTGTGAACGAGCAGATGTGCACATAACATGAACAGAACCTCTACTTGGATATTTCTGTGATGTAACTGTCTATCTTGAGTATTGAGCGATGGTGGCTTTTTTAGACCTGATGAGCACCAAGAATGAGGAGGTCCAAGGGATGACTCTCTCTCCTTCCTCCTTCCCTTCTTCCTCTTCCCTCTCTTCCTGTCTCTGAGCAAACATCTTTGAGCTATCATTGGAGAAGCAAATGCTCACAGAAGGGAGACAGCAACATAAATGTGCCTTTTGAGCTATTGTTTTTGGAACACAACCTTATAGGTGTTGATCGCATACACTTCCTGTCTCTACTGTCACAACTTCACAAAAGCAAAAGCATGCTGAGTACCTACCAAGTTCATAGAGATATTCTAGATACTTAGGATACAAGGACAAATAATCTCTACCCAATACCTGTCAAGGTGATCTCATTCAAGGTGATGACATGATCTTTATGTAGGCATGGGGCCCAGGAACACAGAGAAGGATCATTTTCCAAAAGTTCCTTAGTCTTGGAAGTCTGGAGGTCATTGGTGACTCGGGAGGAGCAATGTCTACAGAGTGAGAAGAGGAGGTGTGTCCGAGGGTTGAAAAGAGAATGGAAGAGTGGATACGGAGGGCAATTGCAAATTACTCTTGAGAGCTTCTTCCGAACAAGTGTAGTGCGACTGAGTATTATCTGGAGGGCGCTGCTTGCCTTGCGTGTTTTAATTTAACCTCTTTAGAACCCAGGGAACCCTATCAACAATGGGAGATAAGCTAGATGATGGGAGAGATGACAGCGAGAAGTAGATTTTACAACTTCCAGGTCCTAGAGCCTGCATGAACATCTGAGGCCACATACACAGAGTGGGGGACTCAGGCAGCGAGAGAGAGGAGGGAGCAGTGAGCCAAGACCCTGTCTGAGTCTGAATCCTTATTCCAGCAGATTTCTTTCATTGCAGGCTTAAGTTTTTGGTTACACCGTGACTGAGAAATGTCACCACAGTCTATCTGCATGGTCCGTGTGAAATGTGAGGGTCAGCAAGGCCAGCCATCTAGGCTTCATCTAGCGTCCTATAGGGAGGTAAGTAGTCACTGGAGATAATCGTGCTCGCCCTTTATGGTGTTACAAACACAAGCTACAATGCACCACTTTGGCCTGGCCATGCAAATTGATGGACATTTATAGTATTTCCATTTTTGGTATTGTGAATGGTCTATTAAAAACATTCATGTGCAAGTTTGCATGCGTGTATGTTTAACTTTTTCTTTACACAGTTAAACATGGAATGGCTAGCTCACTGGCAAATTAATGTGTTCCTTTTGAAGGAGCTTCCAAGTTGTTTGCTAATTGTGCCATTTTATCCCCTAACAGCAGTGCCTGAGGGACTCTGGGTTTTCACATCTTCCCAACATTCATTATTGCCTGTCCTTTTTTATTATGGCCGTTAGTGGTCATGAAATGCCGTCTCATTGTGTTTTTAATTTGCATTCCCCAAATGACTAATGCTTTTGAGCATTTTTATGTGCTTTACATTTTTAAAATTAAAGATATTCATTGCACAAAATTAAAAATATCCAGAAAAAGTAAAGGAAAAAAAATCCCCTTGTGTTTCCACAATCTAAATATAAATACTGTTATCCTTTGATGTGGTTATTTTTCATGTGTGTCTGTGGGATGCTTTGTGAGTACATATTTGTGGATGTGTTTGCATGTGTGGGTGCCTGTGACAAGTATGTTTAGGCCATAGATTGAGGTCAGATGTTTTTCTCAGTCGTCATTCACCTTATCTGTTTAGGTAGGAACTCCTTCTTGAACCCAGAGATTAATGATTCAATTCAGCTAGACTGACTAGCCAACTTGTTATGGAGAACCCCTGTCTTTGCTTCCTACCATGCTGGGACTGCAGGCATGTTCCCCACAGCCACTTGGTGTTTACATGGGTGCTAGGGATCTGGACTCTAGTTCCTATACCTGCATGGCAAGTGTTTTGCCAGTTGTGCCATCTTCTCAGTCCTGGTGATGTGTGTTGTGTGAAACGGCACATATGGGCTGGAGAGATGGCTCAGTGGTGGTGAACACTCTGCAGAGAAACGGAGTTTCATTCCCAGCACTTACATAGCTCACAACCATTTGTAACTCCAGTCCCAGGGATCTGATCCCCTCTTCTGACCTCCCTGGGCACCGAGCACATGGGCAGACATGGTACACATATAGGCAAAACACATATACACATAAAAAAATCAGAAAAGAGCAACATGTTTGTGATATGTCTTTTCAAAAAGCAAATGAACAAAGTTAGGGTCTTAGAGTAGGGCCTACTTTGAAAATGTTTTTCTGTTTATAGTTCCTGACAACTAAATTCTTTTTTGAAACTTCCCCTCCTATGTAACTGTTCTTGTCATTCTGACAGATGAACTCTGCTGTGAGTCCCGCTGTGCAAAGATGAAAGGCAGGGGTTCCTGATGGGGCTGGGGGAGGGGTTCCAGCCCCATCGCTCCGTGTTGCCTCTGAAGATCAGTTTTCAAGAGGTCTTTGTATGTTATTTTTAAATCAATAACACATTGAAATTTAGAAGGTGTTAAAATGAGAAGAGATGGGGGCTGGGGAAAATGGCGGGCGGTTAAGAGTACCTGTTGCTCTTGCAGAGGGCCCTAGCTTTGTTCTCAGCACCCATGTTGATAGCCACCTGTAACTCCAGCTCCAGGTGGCTCTGATACCTCTGTCCTGAGTGGGCACCTATATGCATGGTACCCCCGCCCCCACCACATAATTACAAATGTGAATACATCTCAAAAGGAGAGAAGGGAGGCTGCTGGCATTGGAGTTTATTAGAACGTGCTCCGTAGTGTCCCCACTCGGACTTGCTTTCCTTGTGTGTGAGATGGTGACAGTGACAGGCCCCACTGCTGTAGAGTCAAGGGTCTGTGTGATTATATCCACCTCAGTTTTGAGTTACTCAAGTTCATATTCGTACAACATCAAATTTGAAACAAAACCAGTTGAAAAAGAGCCTTTAAGTGAACATGGTAACAAGCACAGCGTCTCTTGCTAGATATATGCACTACTCAATGGAGCGGTTCAGGGAGGAAACTCAGTTTCCGTTCTCTTAGTATACAGGTATGACATGCAGCTTTGGGTCACTTATCTTTAGTGCCATGAACATTTCTGCAAAGGCACTTTGCTCTGTGGTTTTATGAAGAGAAATAGTTAAGAAAAGGCCAACAAAATGTTTACATTCAGAAAAGATACTGAAAATGCTAATTCTGGGGTCCCTAAAGTGACATTTTGAGGATGTTGAGTCCCAGATCACCGTGGTGCTCCAGCAGAATTTTCCTCTTTATATGTTGTATGAAGATGACTGTACACATTTGTGTGAGTGCACATGCAAGCCAGTGGGCAACCTTGAATGTCTTTTTCATTTGTTTTTCACCTTGCTTTGGAAGCAGGGTCTCCCTGAGCCTGGAGCTTATAGATTTGGCTTGCCTGTCTGGCCAACAAGCCCCAGGGTTCCTCTTGCCTCCACCCCCCCATAGCTATGGTGACAAGTTCATGCCACCATGTTTTCTATGTGGGTCCTTGAGGACCAAACTCAGGTCCTCATGCTTGTACATCTGGCATTTTATGACTAAGCCATTTTCCTGGATCCTACAGCAGAAACAAGGGTTTTAATTCTAATGTGTATGTCTTGTCATGGAAGGCAATGGATTCTTCAGTGTCTACTCAGCATCCTTTACAAAACCTATTGGCATCTAAGCCACGAATATCTTCATGTTGCCTTCTTCTTACCTTCTGTGAGACAGTTGTTCAAAGAGTCTGTGGACTCTTTGTGTACATTCACTCAAATGTAGCACAAATTCTCATTGGTCTTAATAATTTAAAACCCAAAGTCAGATATTGGGGATAAAAGCTGAAAGATCAGAGAAGCAGAGCAGTCAGCCACTAGTTCATACTCTCTTAATGCTCAGACCGAATAAGCAAGATCCTGTCTCGACAAATCCTCAGACTGAACGCACTGAGATCCTATCTCCACTGCTTTATAGTCCTGTTTCCATCTCCCTAGTGCTAGGAATAAAGTACTAGGAGGTGGAGGTGAGCCTCCACCGCCCTGCTCTGTTTCTCTTTTAGACTGATTCAATCTCGTGTAGTCCAGGGTGGTCTTGAACTGCTGATCTTTTCTGCTTTGTCCTCCCATGTCCTGGGATTAAAGGTGTGTGCCACTACTGCCTGGCCTCTATGGTGGTTAACTAGTGGCAAGTTCCACCTTCTGATCTCCGGGCAACCATTATTTATCAGAAACAGACAAAATAGCACCACATTCAGTTTCAAAGAGAAGGCTTTCAGTCTGAAGGCTTGTAGAGACAGGATACCCCATTTGGTCTGAAGATTTTGTAGAGATAAGAACTAGTGGCTGGCGGCTCTGCTTCTCTGATCTTTCAGCATTTACCCTCTAGGAAACAAAAGGGAACAGGAGTTCACCAGATTCAGTCTGAGGATTCACAGAGACAGGATCTTGTCCCCTTGGTTCTGAGGATTTCATAGAGACCAATTATAAATCACGCTTCTGTCAAATCTGTATGTCCCTTAGAAAACATCTATTGCTTGTGTCATAGAAACCTCCCATGTTTGCTCCATTGTTTGACCTTGTATGACTTAGTATTAATGTTAATTATTGATATTACTGAAGTGTTAATATTGAAATAGGATTTCAATAATAAATAAAATACACTTTTATTTTGTGTGCATGGTGTTTGTCTATGCATCACCTCCGTGTCAGGTGCCCTTAGAGGCTAGAAGAGGGTGTTGGATCTCCTGCAACAGAAGTTACAGACAGTGGTGAGCTACCATGTGGGTGGTAAGAATCAAATCTGCATCTTCTAGGAGAACAGTCAGTGCTCTTAACTATTGAGACATCTCTCCTGGCCCTAGAATATTATGCTCAGTCACATTGCTGCATTTTGAATTGGTTACTATTGGTACTTATATTCAGGTAAATCTCAACCACCACACTACAGATTCCATCAGGGGCCTGCTTTGCAGAACACAGGCTGTGATTTTAAAGCATCAGAAGAAACAGTCTAACTGTATTCTTTCCTAAAGGCTCACACAATAGTGTGGGGGAAATACTCCTTTTCACAGTGCCCAGTAAAACAGGCTAACCACCCCGTTATCAGTCCTATGCATTCCGCTCACTGTGTGTCCTTTTCTCTGAGTGCTCTTCCTTGCTGCTTTTGCCCCCACACTACTGCTTCCCACTTCTGTTGTGGGACAATGCTCTTGTACACTGTAAAGATGTGTCACTCATATTGGTTTAATAAACGATGGATTGGCCAGTAGCCAGGCAGGAAATAAAGGCCGGGCGACCAAACTAGGAGAATTCAGGGAAGAGAAAAGGCAGTCAGTCACCAGCCATATGCAAAGGAATCAGGATGAGAATGCCTCACTGAGAAAAGTTACCAAGCCACGTGGATAAACACAGACAAGAATTATGGGTTAATTGAAGTTGTTAGAGCTAGTTAAAAACAAACCTGAGCTAATAGGCCAAACAGTTTATAATTAATATAAGCCTCTGTGTGTTTGTTTGGAACTGAAAGGCTGCAGGACTGGGTGGGACAGAAACTTCTGTCTGCACACTTATTTTCTTCCAACTCTACTGTCTATCCTCTGATGAGTGCCACCCAGGCTGCTGAGCACTTGAGTGAGAAAGCATCCTGGATTATCTGTCTCCAGGAGTGACAGAGTGTCACAACCTAGAATAATTACCTCATAGAGGAACCTGGGAGCAGCTTCACTCATGGTACTTAGGACAAGCACTAATTTCTATGTTTGCATATTAATTACCCTGCTTACTAAACATTTATTAGATCCAATGGTTTTCATTGAATTTGTTTGGGGACTGCTAGGTATATAATACAAAGTCTTTCCTTTTCTAGGACATTTATCTTATTTTTCCAACCATTGACTAGAATTATCCAAATAATGATTCATAAAGATAAATAATGATGGTGTTTGTTTCATTCTTCTCTTTAATTGGCATGCCACTGGAAGCATCAGGAAATCCAAGAGTGTGCAATGCCTAAAACATTACAATAAAACCAAGCTCCCTGTGGTGGTTTGATAAGAGTGGCCCCTCTAGACTCGTGTGTTTGAATTCTTGACCCAGAGGGAGTGGCACTAGCAGGGGGTGTGGACTTGTTGGAGGAAGTGTGCCACTATGGGGGTCTTTGAGGTCTCATATGCTCCAACTAGGGCTAGTAGAGTACACATTCCCCTTCTTCTGCATGTGAATCAAGATGTATAACTCTTATCTCCTTTTCCAACACCGTATCTGTCTCATGCTACCTTGATTCTTGCCATGATATAATGAACTAAACCTTTGAAACTGTAAGCCAGCCCCAATTAAATATTTTCCTTTATGAGAGTTGCCCTGGTCATGGTGTTTCTTTGCAGCCATAAAACCCTAACTAAGATACTTCCTAAACCAGGTAGAGCTAAATATGTTAGTTAGCCACCATGAGAGGGTGCCTTCTCAACACAGTCTAAGAACCCCCCAGCATTATTCTTCCCGATGAAACACTGAAGACACACCCTTAGGAGGGTGTTCGGTCCACTGCTTACTTTGTGTATAGGTGTGCAGAAAGGCCAGGGCTTGACATCAAGTGTCTTCTCCAATCCCTCTCTGTCCTATTTTTTTTTAAATTTATTTATTTATTAAGGATTTCTGCCTCGTCCCCACAACCGCTTCCCATTTCCCTCCCCCTCCCCCGATCAAGTCCCCCCCCCCATCTGCTCGAAGAGCAATCAGGGTTCCCTGACCTGTGGGAAGCCCAAGGACTGCCCACCAATATCCAGGTCTCGTAAGGTGAGCATTCAAACTGCCTAGGCTCCCACAAAGCCAGTACGTGCAGTAGGATCAAAAATCCACTGCAATTGTTCTTGAATTCTCAGTATTCCTCATTGTCCGCTATGTTCAGCTAGTCCGGATTTATCCCATGCTTTTTCAGACCTAGGCCAGCTGGCCTTGGTGAGATCCCAATAGCACATCCCCATTGTCTTAGTGTGTGGGTGCACCCCTCGTGGTCCTGAGTTCCTTGCTCGTGCTCCGTCTCCTTCTGCTCCTGATTTGGACCTTGAGATTTCTGTCCGGTCCCGTGTGGGTCTCTGTCTCTGTCTCCTTTCATCGCCTGATGAAGGTTAATATTCCTGAGGATGCCTATGTGTTTGTCTTTGGATTCACCTTCTTATTTAGCTTCTCTAGGAACATGAATTATAAGCTCAATGTCTTTATTTATGGCTAGAAACCAAATATGAGTGAGTACATCCCATGTTCCTCTTTTTGGGTCTGGCTTACCTCACTCAGGATAGTGTTTTCTATTTCCATCCATTTGTATGCAAAATTCAAGAAGTCCTTGTTTTTTACTGCTGAGTAATACTCTAATATGTATATATTCCATACTTTCTTCATCCATTCTTCCGTTGAAGGGCATCTAGGTTGTTTCCAGGTTCTGGCTATTACAAACAATGCTGCCATGAACATAGTTGAGCATATACTTTTGTTGTATGATAGGGCCTCTCTTGGGTATATTCCCAAGAGTGGTATTGCTGGATCCAGGGGTAGGTTGATCCCGAATTTCCTGAGAAACCGAAACACTGCTTTCCAGAGTGGTTGCACCAGTTTGCATTCCCACCAGCAATGGGTGAGTGTACCCCTTTCTCCACAACCTCTCCAGCAAAGGCTATCATTGGTGTTTTTTATTTTAGCCATTCTGACAGGTGTAAGGTGGTATCTTAAAGTTGTCTTGATTTGCATTTCCCTGATCGCTAAGGAAGTTGAGCATGACCTTAAGTGTCTTTTGGCCATTTGAAGTTCTTCTGTTGAGAATTCTCTGTTCAGATCAGTGCCCCATTTTATAATTGGGTTGATTAGCCTTTTACGGTCTAGTTTCTTGAGTTCTTTATATATTTTGGAGATCAAACCTTTGTCAGTTTCAGGGTTGGTGAAGATCTTCTCCCAGTCAGTGGGTTGTCTTTTTGTCTTAGTGACAGTGTCCTTTGCTTTACAGAAGCTTCTCAGCCTCAGGAAGTCCCATTTATTCAATGATGCCCTTAGTGTCTGTGCTGCTGGGGTTATACATAGGAAGTGGTCTCCTGTGCCCATGTGCTGTAGACTACTTCCCACTTTCTCTTCTATCAGGTTCAGTGTATTCGGACTGATATTGAGGTCTTTAATCCATTTGGATTTGAGTTTTGTGCATGGTGATAGATATGGATCTATTTTCATTCTTCTACAGATTGACATCCAGTTTTGCCAGCACCATTTGTTGAAGATGCTCTCTTTTTTCCATTGTATACTTTTAGCTCCTTTATCGAAGATCAGGTGTTCATAGGTTTGTGGGTTAATGTCAGGGTCTTCTATTCGATTCCATTGGTCGACTTCTCTGTTTTTATGCTAATACCAAGCTGTTTTCAATACTGTAGCTCTGTAATAGAGTTTGAAGTCAGGGATGGTAATGCCTCCAGACAATCCTTTATTGTATAAGATTGTTTTGGCTATCCTGGGTTTTTTGTTTTTCCATATAAAGTTGATTATTGTCTTCTCCAGATCTGTGAAGAATTTTGATGGGATTTTGATGGGGATTGCATTGAATCTATAGATTGCTTTTAGTAGAATTGCCATTTTTACTATGTTGGTCCTCCCAATCCAAGAGCAAGGGAGGTCTTTCCATTTTCTGGTGTCTTCTTCAATTTCTTTCTTCAAAGACTTATAGTTCTTGTCAAGTAGATCTTTCACTTCCTTGGTCAGGGTTACCCCAAGGTATTTTATGCTATTTGTGGCTATCGTGAAAGGTGATGCTTCTCTGATTTCCCTCTCTGATTCCTTATCCTTGGTGTATAGGAAGGCAACTGATTTTTTGGAGTTGATCTTGTATCCTGCCACATTACTAAAGCTGTTTATCAGCTGTAGGAGTTCTTTGGTAGAATTTTTGGGGTCGCTTATGTACACTATCATATCATCTGCAAATAGCGAAAGCTTAACTTCTTCCTTTCCAATACGAATCCCCTTGATCTCCTTATGTTGTCTTATTGCTATTGCTAGAATTTCAAGCACTATATTGAAGAGGTATGGAGAGAGTGGACATCCTTGTCGTGTTCCTGATTTTAGTGGGATGGCTTTGAGTTTTTCTCCATTTAATTTAATGTTAGCTGTTGGCTTGCTGTAAATAGCTTTTATTATATTTAGGTAGGACCCTTGTATCCCTATTCTCTCCAAGACCTTTATCATAAAGGGGTGTTGAATTTTGTCGAATGCTTTTTCAGCATCTAGTGAAATGATCATATGGTTTTTTTCTTTCAGTTTATTTATATGGTGGATTACATTGATAGATTTGCGTATGTTGAACCAGCCCTGCATCTCTGGGATGAAGCCTACTTGATCATAATGGATAATTTTTCTTATGTGTTCTTGGATTCGGTTTGCCAGTATTTTATTGAAAATTTTTGCGTCGATGTTCATGAGTGAGATCGGTCTGTAATTCTCTTTCTTGGTTGGGTCTTTTTGTGACTGTAGCTTCATAAAAGGAATTTGGCAATGACTCTTCTGATTCTATATTGTGAAATACATTAAGGAGTATAGGTATTAGTTCTTCTTGGAAGTTCTGGTAGAATTCTGCATTGAAACCATCTGGTCCTGGGCTTTTTTTCGAAGGGAGATTTTTGATAACCATTTCTAATTCTTCGCGAGAAACCGGTCTATTTAGATCATTCACCTGGTCTTGGTTTAGCTTTGGTATATGATACTTATTTAAAAAAAGTCCATTTCTTTTGTATTTTCCAGTTTTGTGGCATACAGGCTTTTGTAGTAAGATCTAATGATTCTCTGAATTTCCTCTGTGTCTGTGGTTATGTCCCCCTTTTCATTTCTGATCTTATTTATTTGCGTGTTCTCTCTCTGTCGTTTAATTAGTTTGGATAGGGGTTTGTCGATCTTGTTGATTTTCTCCGAGAACCAGCTTTTTGTTTCATTGATTCTTTGGACTGTTTTCTGTGTTTCTATTTTGTTGATTTCAGCCCTCAGTTTTATTATTTCCAGTCTTCTACTTCTCCTGGGCGCGTCTGCTTCTTTTTTTTCTAGAGCTTTCAGGTGTGTTTTTAAGTCCCCAATGTATGCATTCTCCGTTTTCTTTAAGTGGGCACTTAGTGCTATGAACTTTCCTCTTAGCACTGCTTTCATTGTGTCCCATAGGTTTGAGTATGTTGTCCCTTTATTTTCATTAAATTCAAGGAAGACTTTAATTTCTTTCTTGATTTCTTCCTTGACCCAGGTGTGGTTCAGTAGTTGACTGTTCAGTTTCCATGAGTTTGTCGGTTTTTTGGGGGCAGCGTGGTTGTTGCCTTCTAACTTTAATCCGTGATGATCTGATAAGACACAGGTGGACACTGATATATTTTTGTATCTGTGGAGGTTTCCTTTGTTTCCGAGTATGTGGTCAATTTTTGAGAAGGTTCCATGAGCTGCAGAGAAGAAGGTATATTCTTTCCTATTTGGGTGGAATGTTCTATAGATGTCTGTTAAGTCCATTTGCTTCATTACCTCCAATAATTCTCTTAATTCTCTATTAGGTTTCTATCTGATTGACCTGTCCCTTGGAGAGAGAGGTGTGTTGAAGTCTCCTACTACTAGTGTGTGTGGTTTGATGTCTGCCTTGAGTTCTAGTAATATTTCTTTTACATAAGTAGGTGCTTTTATATTGGGGGCGTATATATTCAGGATTGAGACGTCCTCCTGATGAATTGTTCCTGTTATGAGTATAAAGTGACCATCTCGGTCTCTTCTGATTGATTTTAGTTTGAAGTCAGTTTTGTTAGAAATTAGTATGGCCACACCTGCTTTTTTCTTAGGACCATTTGCTTGAAACACCTTTTCCCAACCCTTTACTCTGAGTAGGTGCCTGTCTTTGTGGTTGAGATGTGTTTCTTGCAAACAGCAGAATGTTGGATCCTGTTTTCGTATCCAATCTTTTAGCCTGTGCCTTTTTATAGGTGAATTGAGCCCATTAATATTAAGTGATATTAATGACCAGTGGTTGTTTACTCCGGTTATTCTTATTGCTTTTGGTAGTAGAGATTGTGTGTCTCCCTTCTTTGAGATGTACTCGTGAGGGGTCATTAGATGCCTGGGTTATTGTAGGCAGTGTTGGCAGTGTTGGATTCCTTGGGTTGCGATTTTCCTTCTATTACTTTCTGTAGGGCTGGATTTGTGGCTACGTATTGTTTAAATTTGTTCTTATCCTGGAATGTCTTGTTTTCTCCGTTGATAGTGAACGATAGCTTGGCTGGGTATAGTAGTTTGGGTTTGCATCCATGGTCTCTTAGCTTCTGCAGAACCTCTATCCAGGACCTTCTGGCTTTCATAGTTTCCATCGAGAAGTCAGGTGTGAGTCTGATCGGTTTACCTTTATAAGTTACTTGCCCTTTTTCTTTTGCAGCTCTTAATATTCTTTCTTTAACCTGTATATTTTGTGTTTTGATTATTATATGGCGAGGAGATGTTTTTCTTTGATCCAGTCTGTTTGGTGTTCTGTATGCTTCTTGAATATTTAAATGAATATCTTTCTTTAAGTTGGGAAAGTTTTCTTCCATAATTTTGTTGAAAATATTTTCTGGGCCTTTGAGCTGTGACTCTTCTCCTTCTTCTATTCCTATTATTCTTAGGTTTGGTTTTTTTATTGTGTCCCATAGTTCCTGAATGTTTTGTGTTGAGAATTTGTTGGCTTTGCTGTTTTCTTTGATCTGTTCGTTTATTTTCTCTATGGTGTCCTCAGCATCTGAGAGTCTTTCTTCTAGCTCTTGTATTCTATTGATTATGCTTATTTCTGTAGACTCTGCTCGTTGGCCTAGATTTTCCATATCCAGCTGGTCCTCAGTTTGTATTTTCTTCTTTGCCTTCATTTCAGTTTTCAATTCTTGAACTGTTTCCATTACCTGTTTGATGGTTTTTTCTTGGTTTCCCAGGGTATCATGTACGTATTTACTCATTTCTTCAAACTTTTTGTTATACTTCTCATCCATTTCTATAAGGGCATTTTTTACATGTTGTTTAAGGGACTCTATTATCTTCATAAAGTCGATTTTTTCCACTTCTTCTGTGTTAGGTTGTTCAAATACTTCTGTTGTAAGATCATTGGGTTCTGATGTTTTCATGTTGTTTTTCGGATTATTGGGTGAGTTCTTGCCTTGGCGCCTTCCCATCTCCTCCTATTGATCCTATCCAATGGGTCCTTTAGAAACCGGATCAGGTTTCCCTGCTGGCCAAGGGCTCCGCTTACAAAATGCCCTCACTCTCTTTCGTGGTTCCTGCTGCAGGCCAAGAACCCTCTCACCCCTCCGAAGGATCTTCAGGACAGGACCAGGCCCCCCTTGTGCCAGTGACCTGGCCAACCAAAGGCCTACCTCTTTGATTCAATTGTAGTAGGGCGATCTGCTCTCCTTATTGCATGCCTGTCCCCGCCGCTTGGGTCTGCAGCTGTGCCGGTCCCCAAAAGCTTCTTCCTGTATGCGTTGTTGCTCCGCCGCGTCTGGCGCCGCCGCCTCTCCGCCGCGTCGTCTGGCGCCGCCGCCGCTCCGCCGCTGCGCCTCTGTGCGTCTGGCACCGCCGCCTCCGCTCCGCCTCTGTGCGTCTGGCGCCGCCGCCGCTCCGCCTCTCTGTCCTATTTTTTTTTAAATTTTATTTTGAGACAAGGTCTCTCACTGAATCCAGAGCTCATTGATTCATCTAGCCTTGTTGGCCAGCAACCCCAAAGAATCTCCTACCCCTACTTTCCCAATACTGAGGTTATAATATATAACTATATACTCAGATTTTTGTGTGGGTGATAAGGTTTCAAACTCAAGTTCTCATGATTGTGAGGCAAGCACTTTACTGAATGATCCATCTCCCAAGATTGACTGCTCACATTTTGAGGATCTGATCATTCCTGGCTGATGTATATTTCCCAGGGTGCTGGTGATGCTTCCTGTCTACTGAGGCTACTCTGTAAGGCAAGGCATTTGCTTATCAAAACAGTGTTCAATGGGTTTTCTTTTATTATTGTCTTATGTGGTCAAGGCAAACTGGAGGGCTCCTGCTTACTAGTGGGTGAAACGGCTTTCTGGTGGATTTTTCTAGTGTGACAGTATCTACTAGTTAACAGCAGAGGCTATTCTTTGGTTCTCTGTTTTTTGGCCTTGTTTCTTCCCTTTGTCATTTTCTGGGCCTACCTCCCATTTCCCTTTCCTTCTGTGATAAGTATGTCATTTCAATTTGCAATTTCAACACAGGGCGAGGAATTTCCGGGTAAATCTGGGTTTAGAGAGACAAATTAAAATCCAATTAAAGGGACAGAAGAGTGAATGGCGGCGAGTCTATGAGAGGTTGTTGGGGGCTGTCTTGAGCTGGTTGGGGGATTGGTTTGAGCTCACAAAAACAGACTGAAAATTACCCGGGGGAGGGAGGGGGGATGAACTCCGCTGTGAAGGCTTAGGAGGCAAAGCTGAAAATAGGGGGTAATTATAAGTGAGAGTCTGCAAGCCACTCGGTAGAGATGTGAAGAACAGGTTGCAAGGGAAATGCATTTGATTAAGCAGCAGCTTAAGCTTGCTAAGAAGCCTGGATTGAAGAAAAGTAAAAAGCAAACTACAAAAGCTGCTGCGCCTCCTCACACGAGAGACAGAAGCGAACGTGTTTGCACATAACGCATTCTCACAGGGGCTCTTAGGGGAATCAGCGCGTTTGACTGTGCTGTTTGACTTCGTCCTGTTTTGGGTGCTGTGCTAAGGGTCAGAGGTGCAGGCATGGAAGAAGCAAGTACAGTGCCTGCAGGCCAGTGGCAGAGATGATGACCAGCTGTATGGGGAAGAAGGCTGCTATGACAATGTGCCTTGGACGAGGTGGCCTATGGACACCTGGTAATTATTTCTCTTGGTTCTATAAGTCTAAGTAGGGTAGCAGCATGAATAGCTGCTGGTCATGGACCATCGACTTCCCGCCATGTTCCCCAATGGTAGAAGCAATCCCTTTTTATGCACCAGTTTTATTAGTGAGCTGAAGTTCTCCTTTCCCAAAGGCTCTGTCTTCTTACACCCTGACACTGGAGCTTGAGATTTTAGCGGGTGCATTGGAAGGAAGGGGAAACAAACATCCTGTCTGTAATAGCTGCCTTACCCCCTTATCCTTAGAGGGCTGAGGATGGGCTGATTCGGGGCAGGGAGGAGTTCTTTCTGAAGGGCCCCAGTTCTCTGTTGGGGGAATTACTCAAAGGTCTGAGGGGACGAGGTTTGGGTTATATAATGTGTGTGTGTGTGTGTGTGTGTGTGTGAGTATATATATATATAATATTTAATATATAAGAAGATTATATATATATATACACACATACAATATTTATTTTGGCTATTAAATCTTGTGTAAACTACTTCCAAGTCCAGCCTTGCAGGAGGAGATGCTGTTTATTCTTCAGGTAGCTCTCTGGGCCTATCTTGAGCTGTCAGTAGAGGCTAAGGGATGGTTTGAGTAGTGTTTGGGGGAAGCAGAATGGCACTAGGCCCTGTGTTAAAGAGTGACAGTGCTTTGAGCAAGGGGCATGCTCCCAATACTCAAGGAACTCAGTGACTTCATACGACAAAAACAAAGACAGAGCATCATGGCCTTGTGGGGCTAGCAGCTGTGCAGCCTCTTTGAAGCACAGCCCTGGCCCCTGGGTACAATCTAGCTCGCAGCTATGCCTCTTAGTACACTTAGGCGCTCATTGTCCCCAGTATGAGAGGATGGATTCCGTTCGTACATGTCCCTGCTCTGGGGCTAGTCATCCTCAGAGCCAAAGAGGAGGGGATGTAGAAAGGATCCGGTTACTGCAGAAAACACTTCCTAGCCTTTGAAATTCTAAGAATACTTTCTTGATATATTTTAAATTGTGGTAAAATACGCACAACCTAAGCCTGGCCATTGTAAGCATGTTTTTGTACAATTCAATGACATCGAATATATTCACGTTATTATCTAACCATTACCGTTGTCCTTCTTGAGACCGTTTTCATCTACTCAAACAGAATCTCATCAAACAATAGCGCACCCAATACCAGCTTCCCCATTCTTTCCTCATCCCGACCCCTGGCATTTATCATTGTGCCTTCTCTTATGAGTCCAACCACTCCAGATACCTCCTGTAAGTGGAACTAGCAATACAATATAATCCCACTTATAGAAAGCATCTAGATTGTTGCTGTTCCACCTAGCACGGTGTCAACATTTATCCGCGTGTCCACATTCCCTTCCAGTGTAGGGCATCTTTATGTTCTGTCATATCAACTTCATCTATTTATGTTAACTCAGTGGCTTCCTTATCCAGGCTTCTAGTGACAATGCCGCTGTGAATGCTCTCTTGTTCACTCTCAAAGTGACAGGAGAGAAGATGGCCTTGCAGGGCAGAATTATGTTCATTCCGTGTCATTCTCCACCTCAAGGGACCATCAGGCATTTCAGTCTGATTCCCTGAAGACTCATTGTGTTCTAGGCCCTGGGCTTGGTGCTACAGATACAATACTTAGACAGGCAGGCTCTTTTCCTTAAAAACACTCAGCTTAGGTGGGGGCAGAGCAGAGGAACCGCAAATGATTTTTTTTTCCTGGATCTACATTTGTCCAGAGAAGCCAAGGATTCTGTTTATTATTTTGGTCCCTGTGGAGTGGAGAGCTCCCCAAAGAGAAGTATATTTCACTCAAGTGGGCATTAAAAGAAATGTGGCCTTGAAGGAGGTTTTGGAGATTCGATCAATATCCCCTTGTGAATTTACAGAATATCCCCTTGTGAATTTACAGACCATTTGAAGGAGGCGAGCATGTCCAATACTGGGACTCAGAGAGCGCTATGGTTGTGCGATCATTGACTTTGGGCACTTCGTGTCTGGAGGTTCCCAAGACCAGGAGACAAAGAAACTGCCAAAGAGAGGACTCAATGAATTATGGCCTCCGCTCTCACTTGTTAACACACCTGTTTCCTGGAGAGAGATGGGCTACAGAAAGTCCTTGAAGCTAACTAAGAGTCTGTTGGCTGATCCTGTCTGAAAGGCTTCATGGCTGAGAGCAAGCCATGCAGCCTATTAAAAGTCGTATACCCTTTCTAATGTGGATGATAAAACTTTAATTAAAGTGGTGATTAGAAACAGAATAATAATGACCACTAATAAAGCAGTTTATAGGGATCGATAGCTTTACAAAGAGCAACCCATTTGGTTCTGGAGGGCGGTTGTAGGCAGTCTTAGAGCATGGGCTCTGGGCAGGGTAAAAGGATTAGGGGAAGGGTTTACTGGAATAGAGAGATAACATAAAAGGCAATTTATAATGTGTGACTTCGAGCAATGAGCTAGGGAAAATGGAAAGCCGCGATGTGGATGGAATTCGTTGTACCTTTGCATTATGAATGAGCTTTACAAGATTGCAGCTACCGCGCAGATTCGGTTACTTATGTAGGAGCGGTGTTATCTGCATTGTTTCCCTTTGCCGTTGTGGTCTATGTAGTAGGATGAAGAGAAGCAGGCCAAATAAAACCACGTCTGAGAACCGGTGCCCATTCATCATGGTAATAATAACAAAGGCTGGGCAATAATAATAACAATAATGACATAGCGGTAATGAGCACCTACTGAACACCAGCCACGTTCATATTTCATCCTGATGATTTCTGACAGGGCAAACAGGATCGTGCTCCCTTCCCCAGATCATATAGACTGAGAAACAGGATTGGAAAAGGAACCCAGAAATGTCCTAGAGGGTAAACTTTTAATTTAGGATTAAAAAGGCAGCGAGGAACTTGGTCCAGGAGAAGGAGCAGGGATTCGTATAGCTGGGAAAACTTTATAAAGATTCCTTTGAGTTTTTCCCATGCCTTCTAACCTACCTCCTCCACTTATAAACACAGCATAGGGGATATTGAAAGGTATCCGATTCTGTGGAATTAGGAGAATGCGAGGTTGGAGGGTCGCTCTGATAATCACTGCTTCCCAAACTTTGGGGAGGTCTTAGGCTCATCAAGCCTCAGTATTGCTGTCAATAAAACAGAACTACAATTATCTCACAGGGTGAGATCTCATGAGGATTAGATGAGGTCTGAATAGGAAACCATGTATCAAGTACCCATTGGATACATATTGCTTGAGAAATGTCATCTTTTCGAATTATTTTTCACCTCAACTGGAGTTGAGGGTTTCTAGCACATACTAAGAACAGGGTTGACATCACAGGGCTGTGGTAACTAAAGTCTTTATGGTTATAAAGACAACGCGAGGAAGTAGAGTACAACTGGTTGCAGAAAGACCTGGAATGAGTCTGGCATTTTGAGTGAGCCAAATGCTGCTGGGAGGTCTAATAAGGTTATCTCTGAGACTTAATCTTTATTTGCAGCTGGCTGATGTCCTTGCTAACTTGCAATAGTGAGTTTCCATGGAGAAACAGGCAATCATCCAGCTGAGGAACAATGAGAAGAGAGAAGGTGAAGATCTTAGGATCGTACATAGAGACCTCTCTGTCTTCTTATGAAGAGAGACAAGGAAATGGAGTAAGAATTGGAAGAAGATGCCAGGGTCCTAGGAAGATGGAGTCTTCATTCTGCTGCAAAGATGAATGACAAATTCACCTTTGTGTTCTAGTGGATAGGACCTCACTGACAGAGAAATCAATTGGGTGGAGGAAAGTGGATAACTACAGGGCATTTAAAGAGGTCACAGAGGGTAAGATGTAAGGAAGTCTCAGTCCTGAGTCAGGTCAAGGTGCTTCTGCAATGTGTAGTGGCATTTCATTTGTGTTTTAATAAATAAAGCTTGCCTGAAGATCAGAAAAGTAAAACAGTCACACTGGCCAGCCTTACATCCCAGTAGCCACAATGGCACATCTTTAACCCCAGTAGCCACATTAGTTTGCTATAGCAACCAGGTGGTAGTGGTACATGCCCTTAATCCCAGAGCTAGAGAGGATTATAAAATGGGAGGAGACAGCTCTCAGTCTCATTCTGAGATTCCTGGAGGCAGGATCACCATTTTTTGGATTGAGGTCGAGGTAAGAGCCAGTGGCTGGTTGCTTTGCTTTTCTGGTCTTCAGTTGAACCCCATGATCTGTCTCTGAGTTTTGATTAACCGTGCTTCAGCAGTGACTGTGACAAGGCCATTTCTCAAGCTCATTTGGAACGGAGGGCCACAGACAACACAACGTTTCTACACAAGAACGCGTGTGAGCGCAGTAAAAAAGCAGAGCGACACAGTAAGACTCGGAGGGCATCTTTCAGGAGACAGCCTCATCCCTCTCGCTTCACTGCTCTCTGCTCTTCACAAGCCTTCAAGTCATCAGCATAAACTGCGGACCCTGGCTTTAGTTTGTCCATGTCTCCAACTGCCAAGGCAGCACACGTCATTGCTGTTCTTTGCTGAAAACCATCTCATAGCCCTGGAAGCCAAACTCAGTGTCTCGCATATGTTAGGCAAGAGCTCAACCACTGGCCTTTGGCTCCAGTCCCTTACAGGATGCTTGCAACAGCCTCCTAGCAGGTCCAACCCCTTACAGAAAGCTTGCAACAGCCTCCTAACAGGTCCAGCCCCTTGCAGGATGCTTGCAACTGCCTCCTAATAGAACTTTTTGTCACCATGACTACTTCTGCCCTTCTCCTGCTTCCATAAAGCAGCTAGAAGGGATTGTCCAAGGAGACATTAGATCATAACAATTTTTCTGCTGAGGTGGTTTCCATTTCAGAACACACACACACACACACACACACACACACACACACACACACCACGCACGCACACACGCACACGCACACACAGAGCCCTCTGTTCTGTTTCATAGCAGACTTCATAACATTTAGTTCGTGCTCACCTCTCTATTCGCCCTGTCTATTTTCTGTTCCTCATCCGCATCGGCTTTCTTTCTGAGCCTCAAGGGCATCGAAAGTTCTTTGCTTGGTTTGTTGGTGATGGCCATGCCCTCCTCCTCTGGTACACACTTCCTCAGGTCTTCTCCTGGATCTTTTCCTCACCAGCCAGCTCTTGGCTCAGATGTCACCTCCTTGGAGAGAGGCTCTTTTGCATCAACCCTGGCTGGCTCTCCTTCTCCAATCTATCTTATTACCCTCTTTTGCTTTCTTGATTGCACTTAGCACCTGAATGTATTTTATTTATTCCATTTCACTTGTTCGGTTTCCTATCAGGAAAATATATGATCCTGGGGGTGTGTGTATGCTATATCCCCGGAATCTGTAATATTTATTACCTTGCACACACTAGGGGTCCAATAAATATGTGTGAACAAGAGACCAAAGAAAGAACTTGTTTGCCCTCTCATGCTGTATAAAATTCCCATTTACTTCGACCTCCTCCCCTCTACTCCCCATGTCTTTCCTGCCTCTTCTTTATTCACTGAATATAAATTTCATAACCATTTAGACCACAGTATAGAACGGCTTGGGAGGAAACACTGTTCAATCCAGTGGTTTTTAAGAGTCCCCAGGTTTTAATTAGCATGGTGCATGGTGGTGATGCTAAATGAACTGTAATAGTCTTACCAGGTCAAACCCCAGCTTTGTAGGACAGCCCAAAATAGAGGCTGTGCTCTTTTTGTCTTGAGCAGGGTGGTCTGTTGAGTCTCCAAAGGTATATGAAAGTTTAATAGACAAATAATGTACTTGGTAGACTTGTGCACTGAGAGAGGCACTTGCTGGCTCTGTGGTATGGCTTCCGGATATTAAATTTTCCTCCAGGTGCACTTGGGGCTTGGATAGATGGTTTCAATTAGAGCTCAATTAGCATCAATCAAGGTGAACTCTAGGGGCAGCCAACTTATCCCAAGTGCCCCTACCCCAGTTCTTCCCCAGCCCTCCCTTCTGTCTGGGCAGTTCTGAAGCAAAGCTCAAGCGGAAGAGCAGAGATGAAAAGGAGACGCCTTTGAGTTAGTTCAGTGTGAGCAAGCACGCTTCATCCTCACACCTACCGCCATTTGGGGGACCAGCTGGCCCTCACCATACTATCTAACACTTTATTTCATTGGCTCTTTAGGTTGCTGGCTCTGTTCCAGGTTGCTCAGCAAGTAGCTTACTAGCAGGCATGTCTAGCATCTTCCCACCATTCACCCCATTGGTTCTATACCTTTTAGCAATGAGCCCATCCCTCAAACACCTGATGACAGTCCTCCAAGCGTCCCACTTGACCATTTTGGCTTTACTAGATTTGATTATGACACTGTCTATCATCACTTTTGAGAGCTGACATTTCTGTTTGTCTTTACATAATCATAAACACAGTGCCATCACTGTGTATATAACTATATTTAAATGCAGTGTGGTTTTGAGGGAGGAGCTTAATCTACTTACTCAAGTGTGAATGTTAGATTAAAGGAGCCTCATCTTTGGTGTTCTTGTTGGGACATTTTGGAAGCATACTTTGAGGATAATGGTTGAAATTGAAAAACCAAAATGCAGCCCCTGTAGCAACTGGAGGAGGGAAGGGAACCATATCCCTTACCTCTGGGGGATGCTCTTGGCATGAGATAGAATTTCCCAGGTGTCTCAGTTAGAGCTTTTATTGTTGTGAAGAGTCATGGTGACCATGGCAACTCTTACAAAGCACAAATATTTAATTGGGGTAACTTCCATTTTCAGAGGTTTAGTTCATTGTCATTATGGTGTGACTGACACCGTGGTGTGCAGGCAGACATGGTGTTGGAGCTGAGAGTCCTACATCTTAACCCACAAGCAACAGGAAGTGAACTGAGACACTGGGTGTTACTTGAGCATATATGAGACCTCAAAGCCCAACCCTACAGAGACACACTTCCTTCAACAAAGCCATAGCTACACCAACAAAGCCATACCTTTAATAAGGCCACTGCCAATGACCTTATGGGAGCTAATTATATTCAAACTTCTATACCAAGGAAGTAGAAACTTGTACTGCCTTGAGATACCAGTTGGTTATGAACACAGACATAGTTGGGTGTGGTACAGATCATTATCCAACCCAGCTTTAGAGGGGAGTTTGTGAATTTAGTGAAGAGTGAACATGATAGGCCCTCTTCTTGAATATTCAGAAGAGAATAATCAGCCTCCCCATCTCTGTGGGATCAAAAGAATATGAGGACCAGACTTGGGCAGTTGAGGGGTTTCCTGGTGAGGGACCATAGGAGTTGGAAAGCTCCCTAGTAGGCAGATCAAAAGGTAAAGAGGTCCTAGATAAATAATGTACTTATACTTTAAAAACGTAAAATGGAAGACTTCCAGATTCTCCCCACCCCTAAGACAAAGAATTGGCTGGCTTCTCCATTTCAGGAATTCCTAGTAGGGGTTTTAGAGTTTCTTACAATCAGGCTCTTTTGGTGAAAACCAAAAAACTTTCTCATCTTTGTCCAAATCATCCAATTCCTTGGACATCCCAGACTAGCAAATCCTAAGGGATATAAAAGGTATCTGCCGCATGTCTCAAACATATAAAAGCTCAGACCCTGTAGAAGGAACATGGACTGTGGCTGGGATTCCCCTCTCCTTGTTGGTAGTACATCCCTCTGTGTGCTGTGTGCACTGTGTACTTTGTCTTTTAGTAAACTTTGGCTGAGCGCTGTGACTACAAATGTCCTGACTTTTAGTCATTTAATGTAGGGAGGAGAATGAACCCATGTCAAGACCCCCAGATAGCAACCGTGGTACCACCAGTATCATATGATTAAAACACCATTCAGCAGAACAGAGTGTACACCCCTGACACAGGACAGAGGGTTTCCGTGGCTGTGAGGGGATGCTAATCACCCAGAACCTACTGGATGAATAGATCCAAGGACTGTGCAGGTAAGAGATTATGATCCCACTGGGTTGCTTTCTCATTCTTCCCCTTAACCACAGATTCTACACATTGCTCTTTATTTGCTTGTTCATCTTTAAATACTCCCACCCATCTTGTCTCTATTGTCCTCCACAATCTCTCAGCAGTCATTGCTACCACCATAATGGTAAAACAAAAGAAGCATAATTGGCCAGGGCTGTTGGCTGAGAGTGAGGACACTCTAGGTTTCTTTAGAAAGTTCACCATGTGGTGAGGGGGTGTACATTTCAGCCTTTGCTCTGGATCAAGAGCCATGGGTCTGTCACAATGCCTATGTACTTGCTTGTGCACAGGAATACACCAGCCAATAAATTGATGTCAAAGGCGACTGATTTAGGCTTGAGCCTTTCCCTGTTAAATTGTACTTGAGACAACTTTCAGGGTATGAGAATCCAGGGGACCATAAACCGCTAGCTATCTGGTGCGCAAAGATGAGTCAGCTCCATAAAGACATGGAAAGCATGGGCTGGCAATTAAAGAGAAAATGTCACATCAGGCAGGGCCTGCCTGAGGCATCTTGGACTCTTAGCAAGTGCATCTGTCCGGATTGGAACCCTGTGTGCCAGCCTAGCCCAGCCATAGGACTGTGAAGAATAATGTTCTTGACCTTTCTGTTCTGTGACAGAGCCCTATGCCCAGGGAGCTCCAGATGTAGACTGCCCTGAGCCGAGGGGCTGGGGTGCTGGGTCATGCTAGGAACTGGGATTTCCCCCTCTAGGTGTGAGTACAGTCCTCCTCTGGGATCTTTCTCCAGGACATGCACTTTCTTTCTCTAAACCTTCTAGACTTCCAGCTCCAGGGTAGAGAGTCCTCAGAGACACTGTACCTCAGCATTGTGATGAGTGAGGTCCTTATTATTATTATTATAATTATTATTATTATTACTGGTTAATAGCACAGTGTTCAGCAAGGACTCACAAATCAGTGTGTTTATATATTCACTCCTGATAGCTGGGTGTTGGGGTAGATGAACACACTGAGAATCTCCTTTCTTCACTTGTAAAATGGGGGCAACAATGCCTTTTGTAAGGAAAGTGTGTCCATCATAGTGGGCAAGGAGTAATGCTCCTCCCTTTCCCATCTTCTCTGTTATGCTTACTTTCGTGAGCATTGACTTGACCCAATGGTGAGATTATCACCTTGACAGAACTTTGCCTTTTCCTGGACCAATAGACTGCAGCTGTTACGCAGCAGCTTCCTCCATTGTTAGCACCTTCCATCTTGGAGGAAATCTTCTTAAGGCACAGGATGTAAAAGAAAGGGAAACTAGGGGATATTTTAGGTCAGAAAATTCAACTTTGTGCTGAAAGAACAGGATGTTCTAATGGGGAGTGAAACATTTCATCCTTCAAGAAAGCTCACTAAGACAGGAAGTAAACAACACAGAATAGCTTCAGGAAGTCCCTGAAACTGATTAGTTTCACTGGGGCCCTGCCCTGCCCAAGGCTATGTAAGCAATAATAACTGCTGAGAACCACTCTCAGATCACCTGAACTGCTTGGAAGAGGCTCAGATCTAACAGCCAGGAATGAACAGAGATTAGCCAAGAAATCTGGAAGAGGGAAGAGACTAGCTGATATGCTGGGAAGGGGCTCAGACTAACTGAGTTACTGGGAAAGGACTGGTGCGGGAGAATTGTCTCTAACCTGTCAATCATGTTTTAAATAAATGCTGATTGGCCAGACAAAAAGTATAGGCAAAAAAACCAAACAGAAAGTAGAAATGATGTAATGAGAACAGGAGAATTCTGGGAAGGAGGAAGCTGATTCCTCCCACTCCTGCCCAGACCACCGAAGCAGCAGGATGTTATCTGCCCCACTGAAAAAAGGTACTGAGCCACATGGCTAACATAGATCAAAAAAATGGGTTAATCAAGATGTGAGAGTTAGCCATTGAGAGGCTAGAGCTAATAGGCCAATCAGCTTATAATTTATGGAGACCTATGTGTGATTTTCTTTGGGGCTAAACAGTTGTGGGGTACTGGGCAGGACACAAACAAAAACAAGCAGGCCTGGCCCCCTTCATGTTACAAAGGACACCCTCCAACCTATGGGGCTACCTGTAGGTTATGCAGTGGACTCCAGGCCTTCAACTTTCATGAGCTGTCATCATGTTGGAGTGGGCTTTGGTGATGCAGCTGTCTTTTGTACATAACCTCTCATTCATTTTCTTGTACTTAACTCCAATAAAGCTCATTGATTCACCAAATTGGACTTTGATGGTATCTGTACTTTGGTCTGCTTTTGATTCCTTGTCTGGAGAGAGAAGACATTTGTTCATGTTTCTCCAGGAATATTGTTACACAACAGTAACCCATTCTATTTCCTGCCTTTACAGAAATATTAAAAAGAAAGGAAACCAGCAACAGCTGCTGCCATAGAAACACTCACTGCTTGAGTGGGAGGAGGCTAAGATTCCTAAGCAAGTTTGCCCTTGTAATCTGTAGTGGTATATTATTTGTATTTTGATAAATAAATCTTGCCTGAAAACCAGAGGCAAAGCTAAAGCCACTAAAGGTCAGACGATGGTGACACATACATTTAACCCCAGGATTTGGGAGACAGAATCAGATGGATCTCTGTGAGTTCAAGACCACCCTGGGCTAGACAAGATCAACACAGAAACAAATCCAGGTGGTGGTGAATCACACCTTTAATCCAGTCCTAGGGAGTCATGTACTTTCAATCCCAGCAGTAGAGGAAATATAAAATGTGAGGAGAGAGAGACTTAGGCTGTTTAGTCTATAGTAGCCCAGCCTTGGTAGAGATAAAACTTCTCTAATGGCTTGGCTGCTTTCTTTTCTGGTTTTGGGGTTGAACCCCAATTTCTCTCTCTGGGTTTTTATTATCTATGCTACAGTAATCAGTGATGATCATTGCAGCTGGTGATAAGTTTCTGTCTTTCCTTTGAACTTCTCTTTACCCTGGACCTCTACTTTGGAACTTTTATGTCCACTAGTTCCTATGAAGGAGGAATTGTCATAGCTTGTCTGTTTAGGTTTCTTGTCAAAACAAAAAATTGTTCCCTGTCTATTGTGTTTTCCTACAGAGATCGAGGCTTTCAGTCTTTAGGCTGATAGAGAAGTGCTATACCTGTAAGATTATGGTTTGTGGTTGGCTCTCAGCTCACTGACCACTGGACAGGATTTGCTGTGTGTCTAGGAACCGACAGAATGCAGAGGTCTAGCCTGTTAATCTCGGCATTGCTGCTATTCTTCATGGTTATTTCTGCTTTGGATCCCTGTTCTCTATTTTCAGACTCTGGGGCAGTGGTTCTCAACCTGTGGATCATGACCCTTTTTACAGGGGTCACCTTAGACCATCAGAAATCTCAGATATTTACATTACGGTTCATAACAGTAGCAAAATAACAGTTATGGATTAGCAACAAAAATAGTTTTATGGCTGTAGGTTATGAGGAACTGTATTAAAGGGTCATAGCATTAGGAAGGTTGAGAACCACTTCTCTAGGGCTAGAATCTGGTTCTGAATTCTTGTTTTTTAACAGGGCCCTTGATCCTTTTCTAGTTCTTGGCCACCCTTTCTCTGGAATTTGGATTCTCTTTTTCATAAAGTCTGATGAATATGAGTTCTTTCCCGAGGGGATTCCTTTCTTGGCTTGGTATTTGGCTACCATATTGTCATACCTGCTGTCACCTCCCATAGTCTGAGTTTGGAATCCCTTGCACTGAAGCTCCCAATCAATCAAGCCTGCGACTATTGTGTTCTGCTAGATTGTGGGGTTTGATTTTGCTCTTCAGGAAGTGGCTCTAATGATGGTCTACTTCACCTAGCTTCCTCTTTTTACTGTGGCTCCTCAACATGTCAGACACCACAGGGATAGGACATGACAGAACTCACGAGCAGACCCACTATTATCATTTATGTATGACGTATGCTCACCTCTTTCTGCACAAGCTTTCAAAAGAATTCTAGACAGCTTCCAATAAACACTACTTTAGGTGGTTCTGTACAAATCATAGACTTGCTAAATAGAAGAAGGAGCTTAGAGGAATTCTTGAAGACTAGGTTAATGATAGTCTTGTCCTTGAGCAATAATGTTTTAAGGTTTTATATCTGTCAAAGCAAAAAACAGTAACCTGAGCTGTATGATTCTCTTTTGTTGGTTAATGGTAATACAATGGAGACCCAGATGACTGTTAGTTAATTCCACATCTTTAGGTTAATATAGTACATTTCAATTAAGATGTCTTGACTATTCTTAAGGAATAAATTAAATGGTGTTTTGAGCTTAGTGATAGAATAATTTAACTTAACCAATATCAACTTACTTTTAATTAAGCAAGCTATGAGTACATAGTCTGAAACACAATGAACATTATGACACAGTCTATTGGGGACAGGAAGAACCAGTACATTGTTTTCAGTAGCTCACAGTGTGAGACGTGAGCTGAGAGCATACTTCTATGTTTATGAAACAAAGGAGAAAATAGTAAGATCTACAGAAGAGACATAGACAAGGTTTGGGAGAGTCAAGGTTCTTGTATTGATGTGATTGAGACATCCAGGATCCGAGCAACAAAAGGATGTGGGAGGGATCAGAAGAAGCAAAGATGTTTTGAAGTTGAAGGAATAGTGGAACTCATGTATGTAAGAAAGATCATAGGATGTGTTTGGGAAAAGGTCATTTCCGGGGAGGCTTCCTGGATTCTAGAACATCAATGTGAAGGGGAGGTCAAGGACAAAGATGTCCACATGGTAGGATTTGCTTTGCAAAGTCTGGGATGATATGTCAAGACATTGCAGAAGGCTAAGAACTATGTTTCCTGAATGTGTGGTTTTATTCTGTAGCCTAGAGGAAGCAGTGGAGGGTTTTGAGTTGAAAGAGATGTACCCAGAATTGAGTTTTAAGTGAATTATTTTGTCAGTTAATTCTAGAGCTAGGGAGACTGAAGACCATGGCTAATGTTCCTGTATTAACTGAAGCAAGGGGTAACTAGAGACTGAGACAATGAAACAGCAAGGATGAAGTAAATGGATGTAAGAGGCATCACTGCTTAGTGTCTTCCCTGGGACCTGGTCTTTTATGCATTTCATTGCCTCTGTTTCATATGCTGTAGTATAAGGAAGAGTCTGAGTGGATGTTGGAGCTAGAAAGCTACAGGTTCAAACCTTACCTCCAACTCACCAGCTGTGTGACTTTGGATATATCCACAATATTTGTATTTATTATTATTAATAATATATATGAAAAATTATTATTGTTATTTGTGTGTATGACTCATGTGTGTGTGTGTGCGTGTGTGTGTGTGTGTGTGTGTGAGAGAGAGAGAGAGAGAGAGAGAGAGATTGTTTCTGCCACTATGTGTGTGTAGCAGTCAGAAGACAGCTTTGTAGAGTCAAAGTTTTCTCCTTCCACCTTTGCATGGGTGATGCAGGTGGGTATTGTATCTTATCTGTTGCTTTCATTGGTTAACTAATAAAGAAAACTGCTTGGCTTGATAGGACAGAAAATTAGGTAGGTGGAGTAGACAGAACAGAATGCTGGGAGTAAGAAGCTGAGTCAGGAAGTCGCCATGATTCTCCCACTCCAGACAGACGCAGGTTAAGATCTTCCCTGGTAAGCCACCTCGTGGGCTACACAGATTATTAGAAATGGGTTAGATCAATATGTAAGAGCTAGCCAATAAGAGGCTGGAACTAATGGGCCAAGCAGTGTTTAAAAGAATACAGTTTCTGTTTAATTATTTCGGGGCATAAGCTAGCCGTGCGGGTGGCCGGGTGCTGGGGATGCAGCCCCGCCGCTCCTATTACAACACATGGGGTTTCACAAATTCAACTCAAATTGACAGGCTTGTATGGCAAGACTTTTACCAGAAAACCTGTCTTTCTGCCCACCCCTTTCTGTCAAAGTCTTACTCTTAACCCGAGGGTAGGAATGTTGACTTTCTAAGGCTATTGCCAAGTCAGTGAGAGAATGCATGTACAGTGCTTTCTGTGGTGCCTGTCCCAGAGAGACTTTAGGAAGCAGCTGTTCCTATGCTCATCTCTGATGCCCACATCCTGCTCCAAGGCTTAGGTGCCCATAACTTACTCTTTACTCTTGGTTTTTGCGTTTTTGTCTTTCTCTTGCTGGCTTGGATGTGTCATAGGACCCTGACTATTGCTACTTCCATTTCTCTTTGCTCTAGACCTCTGAGGTCCTTTTGATAGTCCTAAATTACACACAGCTACTGGTACTTAAAATATAAGATATAACTGTAAAATAAATATTGAATTTTAAAGACGTAGCATGGAAAAGATGAACATAAATTATTCTATTAGTATTTACTTACACAGATATATAGAAATGATAATATTTTGGCTATACTGAGTTGACTAAAACATACTACCCAAATTAATTTTGTCTGTTTCTTTTTGCTCAAGGATAGCAATTTATTTGAAATTTATTGAGGATTTTTACTGAGTCGGGCACTGTTCTAAGCATGTCGCAATGATTTCAATCATTTAATCTTACCAAACCTGTATGATTATGAGTTAGTCAATAGTAACTTTGAATTGCTGTTATTTTTTCTGATTATATTATTTTATTTGCTGGAAGTTGAGAGAACTATGCATAAAATTTTAAAGTAAGATGATTGTCTTTAAACAGCAGAACCCGGCTCTAAGCAAGGTGAAAATCAAAACCCAGCTCTAAGCAAGGTGAAAATCTTTGACTTTTGCTCTTAGATATCTTTTTTTTTCCACTTCTGACTTCTTGACACTAATTTTTTTTTATCATACTGCATTTTCTTCAGTTTATTCCAATCGTTCAAGACCCCTCTTTGTGTTAGTTTCGGTGAGCTTGACTATTAAAGGCTCGCAAGGATTCTGTCACAGTGATGCACATGCATATCAAGGGGACGTTCATAGATGACCAAGTGCTATGGTAATTATCATTATTTACTATCAGTAAAGCTTAGAATTTATAATAGATGAAACACAGGGGCAGGGAAGGAAAAAGGGGTGTCTGTTGGGTGTACAATGCATGGAAGTAGTTGAACTAAAAACCAGATAGTATAAGCACTGTTTTCTCGTAGCTATAGCCTCCTTTCTTGAGCAAAACATCTTTATTTGATCTTCATCTTTGGAAAAATCTAGAGTTGACTAGAAACAAATTCCAATCATGTATCTTGATCCATGTCTTGAGATGTAAAAATAGCAATATTTTTAGAGTTTGTTTCCTTATAATGGCATTGTACTTTAATTTAGTACTTTCAAAATGCATTTAAGTATCTTGTTGTATGAAATATGACATTTTATTTATTGTAACTGATTGGATCAGGGAGACAATTTTAGTTCCATGGCAAATGCTATAATCATGCCAAATAGGTAGTGTATGTTACTTGGTACCATGATTCCATAACATGTAACAAATCTACCCAGTGAGAAGCAAGCACCTGTAATATAGGCTCTTTCTTATTCTAGTTCCTTGGTACTTGTCTCCTAAATGCTGCCAACATTTGTAGTACAATGTGTAAGAGTTCATTTTGTTCCCAATTATTTAAATATATATATATATATGTGTGTGTGTGTGTGTGTGTGTGTATGTGTGCGCACGCGCATGCATGTGTACAAGTCATCAGATGAATGAATTATTCTTTAAAATTTATTTATTTACCAAAAAAAACCCCCAAACCAAACAAATCCTGGCAGTGGTGGTGCATGCCTTTAATCCCAGCATTTGGGAGGCAGAGGTAGGCCTATATCTGTGAGTTCAAGGCCAGTCTGGTCTACAAGAGCTAGTTCTAGGACAGGGTTTAAGGCTACAGAGAAACCCTGTCTCAAAAAACACCAAAATATTTATTTTTATTTTTATATCCCAGTCACAGTTTCTCCTCCCTCCTCTCCTCCCAGTCCCCCTCCCCATGACCCCTCTTTTCTTACCCACCCTCAATCCACTTCTCCTCCATTCTGTTTAGGAAAGGGCAGGTCTCTTTGAGTATCAACAAAACATGGCATATCAAGTTGCAGTAAGATTAAGCACCTCTGGCATAATTGGATATCAACATGTAGAAGAATGAAAATAGATCCATGTCTACCACCATGCACAAAACTCAAATCCAAATGGATCAAAGACCTCAACACAAAGTCAACCATATTGAACCTCATAGAAGAGAAAGTGGGAAATACACTTGAATGCATTGTCACAGGAGACCACTTCCTAAATATAACCCCAGCAGCACAGACACTGAGAGAAACAATTAATAAATGGGTCCTCTTGAAACTGAAAAGCTTCTGTAAAGCAAAGAATATGGCCGACAAGACAAAATGGCAGCCCACAGAATGGGAAAATCTCTTCACCAACCCCACATCAGGCAGAGGTCTGATCTCCAAAATATACAAAGAACTCAAGAAACTGTTCATCAAAAGAACAAATAATCCAATAAAAAAATGGAGTACAAACCTAAACAGAACTCTCAACAGAGAAATCTAACATGGCTGACAGACACTTAAGGAAATGCTCAATATCTTAGTCATCAGAGAAATGTAATCAAAACAACTCTAAGATTCCATCTTACACCTGTAAGAATGGCCAAGATCAAAAACACTGATGACAACTTATGCTGGAGAGGATGTGGGGTAAAGGGTACACTCGTGCATTGCTGGTGGTAGTGCAAATTGGTACAACCCCTTTGGATATCAGTATGGTAATTTTTCAGAAAATTAAGAAGCAACCTTCCTCAAGACCCAGCAATACCACTTTTGGGTATATATCCAAATATATATGTGTATGGCTCAATCATACCACAAGGACATGGCTCAACTATGTTCATAGCAGCATTGCTTGTTATAGCCAGAACCTGGAAACAACCTAAATGTCCCTCGACTGAAGAATGGATAAGGAAAATGTGGTACAGTTACACAATGGAGTACTACACAGCAGAAAAAAATAACGGCATCTTGAAATTTGCAGGCAAATGGATGGAGCTAGAAAACATCATATTGAGTGAGGAAACCCAGACCCAGAAAGACAATTATCATATGTACTCATTTATAAGTGGCTTTTAAACATAAAGCAATGAAAACCAGTCTATAAATCATAATCTGGATTTGGATGATTATTGGTTTAGGTATTGATTCCTGCATTTATCATTGTTAGATGGGTGTTTTGTTCCTTGGTTTCTCTTTCCTCTTTTGTCTTCTGTACTTAATGGCCAAGGGTTCTGGTGAGTAACATGTCTTCAGGTCCGGTAGGTAGGACGATCCTTCTGAGATTGGGAGCTAGGGGTCCCTAGATGTAGCCTGACTTCTGGTAAAGCCAAAGTCTTCTTCTGAAGTTTTAGACAAGGATATGGAGTTCAAGGTAGGGGGTGCAGACCAGGTCTCTAGATCTGGTCTGGCCTCTAGGGTCCCTAGAACTAGCCTGGCTTCTGAGTTACTTCCACTCTCCTGTTTCATTGTCTGCACCTCATCTTGGATGCCCAGGTTACTCAAGAGTTCTCCATGCAGCTCATGCAGCTCTCATTATGCAAAGCCCCACCCTGTGCAGGGTGCCATTCCTTCTCTGTCACCTGTAGCTGTTGCACTGGGCTCCTGTGGAGGGACTTGTGTGTGAGCTCTAAGTGGGCCAGTCTGCTGGGCTGGTGTCATGGATGTCATCTCGGTGCTTTGCTTTGTGTGAGTTGTGATTGGCTATAAACCAAGTACAGACATGTTGAAAACACTGTGCTGTTGTAATGGGGGCGGCGGGGCTGCGTTCCCAGCACCCCGGCCGCCTGCTCGGCTAGCTTATGCCCCAAAATAATTACACAGACACTGTATTCTTTTAAGCACTGCTTGGCCCTTTAGCTCTAGCACTTACAGGCTAATTCTCACATCCCGATCAACCCATCTCTAATAATCTGTGAGAACCGGTCTTACCGGGAAGATTCTAGCCTAGTCCATCCTGGGTCGGAGCTTCATGCCGGGAGCCGGGCATGGCGTCTCTCTCAGGCATCTGCTCCCTAGAGGAGAGCTGTCAAGTCTCTGAGCTCACTTCCTCTTCCTCCCAGCATTTTGTTCTGTTTACTCCTCCCACCTATCCTCTAACCAATAAAATGGGCCAGGGCAGTGTCTTTATTAGCCAATGACCTTCCTCCATCATTTCCCCTTTTTCGGTTTAAACAAAAAAAAGGCTTTAACATAGCAAAATTACATATAACAAAACAGTTATCAAGTAAAAGTTACAATAATCTTTATCATAAACTAAGGAAAACTATAACTATAACTAACTATTCTTAACTCCATCAAAGACTCCAGAAAGATATATTACCTAAGTAAACAAGAACTAAGAAACTTCAAACTCTAGAAATGACAAAGACATCTCGCTGCCTGGACAGTCACCCAAAGTTCTTTTGTACCGTTGGGGCATCCATCTTCAGCCTTCAGGCCCATGGTATCCAGCAGACATTTCCATAAAGCAGGAAAATTCAAAGTCAGTTCAGTCACTATCTGTTGTGTCCTGCAGAATGTCTCACAGACTCTTTCATGAATCAGGAACCCCGAAAGATCATCTCACCTTAGGCAAGTTCAGTAGTCCTCTCTCTGCGGGTTCTCTGTGTCCAGTTTATGCAATAGTCCAGGCAAGAGCAGTTTCTTGCCCAAATGGCTATCAAACTCCATAAGGAGCCTCTTCGATGCCCATCTTCCTCTTGAAGTAAATTGGTGCTGCCAGGAGCAGAGTGTCTCATTGTCATGAAAAGTCCTCAGTTATTAAAACATTTAAAATGCCATATTCTATAATCTTTGAAAAATATGAAGAATGCCTATCTAAAATATATCTCTATATATCTAGAAAATCTAACTAACATGACTACAAGCTTTACTATTATCAATGATTATCCATTAACAACCTATATTTCTTAATTATACAGTACATATTTAAATGAACTACACAATCACAATACCTTAATCAAAATCAGAAACACTTATACAAAATTGACCTTAAATCTCTATCAATAAAGCAAAATCTATACTAATGTAAATTATTCATATCTATATCATATCCCCCTTTAAATGTAAAAGGATGTTTATAAACCATATTTGGGAACATGGGCGCAGTTTTTTCTCTCCAAACTGCTTCCTGCTGAATGGGGGCGTCGTTAATTAGGTCTTTCACGGTATAACCTGTGTGCTAGTTTCATCTCAGTTGGCAGTTGAGCGAAGCAATTTTCTGAAGGTGTTCACACCAACCCTTCAGGAGGGCGTGGTCCATCATACCAAATCGGAATAGAAGAAATGAACAGTGTCTCATCCTCTGTGAAAACAAAATAAGAAACTCTTTTCCACAGTATCATATCCTTAGATCCAAATTTCAGATATCTATGTTGGATTAGTTCAGCAGCATTTATAAACAAATATCTTTTAGCATCTGTTGCTCCTTCCTCAGCATTTAAATAATTTAAAGAGAGCATAATAGCATACAGTATCAAAATTCTCTGTGTATTTTCCATCTTTGTACAGCTTTCTTTTAACCTCTATTTTGTTTATTTTTACTTTTAACTCTGCTTTTTGAGACAGGTTCTCTGTATCTTTGACCTGAAGTAACTCTGTAGACCAGGCAGTCTTTGAACTCTCAGAGATCCGCCTGTCTCTGCCTCCCAGGCATTGGGATTAAAGGTGTAAGCTACTACACCTTGAACTCACAGAGATCTGTTTGTCTCTGCCTTCTAGGCACTGGGATTAAAGGTGTGTGCTACCACACACAACAACTCTCTTCCTTTTTTTTGTTTTTTACTTTTAAGAACTTTAAATTTTAGTCTGCATATATTTTTAACACACTTTAAACCATTTAGAAATTTTCTTTGTCTTTGAATCTCTCTTTACTGTATATCTCTCTTTTTCTGACCACACGAGTCTTTAATTTACCAAGCAATATCAGTAGGATTAAAGGCGTGGCTTTGCCGGCTGGATCCAGCCCATTCCTTAGCTTTCCAGCCTCATGGCTGAGGTACTGGCTGTAGCCAGCAAGCGAGTCAGCAGCCTGTGCTTGCAAACCGCACAAACCGCCTGCGTAAAAGAGTCAGAGTTTGTCTTGGCAGGACAGCCCAGAAAGCCGGCATTTTTAAACAGCGCAGCTTTTTTCCTGCTATGGCTGAAAACCGAAAAGCATGCGTTCAGCTTTTCGTCAACACCGTTTAAGTGTTTCGTGGCAGGACCTCTTAATGAGCTGCAGGCTTTGCAGCTAAAGCTGAGTCAGGAAGCCTCTCTTAGATGAAAGCGCATGCTTGCCTCTAACAAGCAGAGCAGACCCGAGAACACAGCGAGTCTAGTTGCCATCAAACAAATCGTAGCACTTTACTCCAAATGCTCTATTCAAAAGCTCTGTCTCCCACAGGAGCCAGACAGAGATCGCAATGGCAGCACAGCCCCAGGAAGTTGCGCTTTAAAATGACACAACATTTTTTTTCTGCTAGTGTTGCCGAATCAGGAAATCTCTCTACAGCACGCCACCAACAAACAGCAAAAATCTGTGTTAAACTCTCTCTCCCTTATTTTTAAGCCTTCTCAGGTTTTTTAAGTGGGTTTAGCTGTCCACGTGTCTGGGCGCCAATCTGTTGTAAGGGGGGCGGCGGGGCTGCGTTCCCAGCACCCCGGCCGCCTGCTCGGCTAGCTTATGCCCCAAAATAATTACACAGACACTGTATTCTTTTAAGCACTGCTTGGCCCTTTAGCTCTAGCACTTACAGGCTAATTCTCACATCCCGATCAACCCATCTCTAATAATCTGTGAGAACCGGTCTTACCGGGAAGATTCTAGCCTAGTCCATCCTGGGTCGGAGCTTCATGCCGGGAGCCGGGCATGGCGTCTCTCTCAGGCATCTGCTCCCTAGAGGAGAGCTGTCAAGTCTCTGAGCTCACTTCCTCTTCCTCCCAGCATTTTGTTCTGTTTACTCCTCCCACCTATCCTCTAACCAATAAAATGGGCCAGGGCAGTGTCTTTATTAGCCAATGACCTTCCTCCATCACTGTGCTCTTTTAGTATAGAGTGCTTGATCTTGTTTCTCAGGTGGTGCAGACATCTCGAGTTTCTAAGTAACATCTCTTAAGCTACTGAAAATAACATTTCTGTAATAATATAGACTTGTAAAGTTTCAGTACTGGTTTATTAACCTAAGAAATACATGTTTTCTTGTAGAGTAACATAAAATCAATAAAGTTGGATCTGGTGATCTAAAAAAAAAAAGAAAAGAAAACACTGTGCTCACAAAATTGCTGCTGGAGACAGAGATCACCACCATGATGGGGACGGCTAGCTGCTGTTATCAGTGTGGAGGAGAGTGTTCAGGGGGCAGAACACAGAGAGTGCGGTGAAAACGTGTCTCTGAACTTGACTGATGCCGCCAAGGAAAGTGTGAGACAGTGACAAGCTCTCGGTTCTAAGAAAGACCTATCTCCTCCTCCCATAGCCTGTTACCACCACACACACCATTTCTTTGAAACAAGTAGTTTTTAAAGAAAAATAATTAAGGGCCGGAGAGATGGCTCAGTGGTTAAGAGCACTAACTGGCTACTCTCTTAAAGAACCTGGGTTCAATTCCCAGCATCCACATGGTAGCCCACACCTGTCTGTAACTACAGTTCCCAGGGATCCTTTACACTCACACAGATATATGTGCAAGCAAAACACCAACAGATTAAAAATAAATAAATTTTTAAAAAATTAAAAAAAAGAAAAAGAAATAAATATAAACACCACTTCTTTGAAAAGGGAAACCATCTGGTTTTGTCAGGGAGGGTGCTGGGACCTGGTTCAGAGATTTGCGGGTGGCTCATATGACTCCCAGATTGTCTCTGCAGTTACCTAAGGGGCCATCAATAGCTCTGACTTTCTTCCTGGCACAGAGCCTTTATTAGGAGATTTTTTTTTCTCTTTGGATGCTAATTTGAGAAACCTTCAGGTGCACCCTCCCTACAATTCATATAACTTGCCTGGCTCCTCTGGATCCCAGGGATAAGCACAAATTTGGTTCTATATTCTGCCCCGTTGAGCCATGCAGTCCTTGGGGTCAGAAACTTCAGTTTTCAGTGTGAGTCTCGATGTGTAATACAGAGCTGTCCATGTTGAGGTTCTCATACATAAGAGTGTCTTCCACATCTGGACTTAGTGACAGCCAATCAACACGCGGGAACAGCCCATACCAGCTTGGATTGTGGCTTTCCCTACGCTTTCCTTCAGGTCTTTTCTGTTCTCTGTTCAATGCCTCATATTTCAATTACTTAAGGAACTCCTCTGGATGTGTCCTTTTACCTCTTGTGGAACTAAATTTACCCCTCCCCCCAATGTCACAGTTGCTCAGAGTCAAGGTCATGGTTCACAAGGTCATAGTTCACAAGGGCATAGTTGTGGTAATAAGAAAATTTAGGACCTAAGTTGCCAGCGGCCAAGCGAATTAAAAACAGACCTATCTAATACCCGAGAGGTGAGAAATGAGGCCGTGTTTCTCAGCTCAGTGGATTCTTAGGTTTTTGTTGGACTGTTGTAGGCTCCTTCCCATCACAGCCATTTGAAAGTTCCTTCAAACTCCACGCACCTTGTCCAGTCTGGCAGGCCCTCTTCCAGACAGCACAAAGACAATCTCAAAGGATCGTCTGCATTTAAAAAAGTCTCACTATGGTCAATTACCTTAGGTACTAGGAGCTGATGGTCTTACTGCTGCTGTCAAAGAAAAGTCACTTAGAGACTTATTTGTGTACAGTATCTCTGACTCAAAGTAAACTTAGGAAAATCTGGTTTTATTCCTTGGGAAAAATGAAGCCCTCAGCATTTTTCATCTGCCTGGATTCCTGATGACCTCAAGTCTTCGTTTATTCTGTCATCTTTATTCTCTCGGTGAATATCTACCAACACTATTTATGAGTGACAAAATGTGATGAGACAGGGCATGTTTTGTGAAAATGATTCCTGTTCACCCAGGCACTTGGCTAAATGATGATGTATGACAATTAATCCATCAGAAAAACATTATTTACAAGAAAAAAAAAAGGCAGCACAGAGAACAAAAGCAGAGCGACCTGCTCAGTAGGTGGCCATTTTGGATTGGGCTGTCTGTCATGGAAGCCATTTTCAGAAGCTGCCGTTGGTTATTTGCCCACGCTAAGCCTGAACTCGACCCCTGAGAAAGGGACCCAGATAGGAGTAGACTTTATCAGAGCAATTCTGTCTTTTTTTTCCAGCCGGCTCCAGGTAAAAGAGGTGAAGACAGAAGCTATTAGGGGAATGTGAAGGGCAGTCTTGTTTGAGTGGTAGAGGTGAAAAGGAATCTTGTCTCTTGTCAGATAAAACTAGGAAGCTGCTGCGTGAAAGGACCAGAGGGGTGAATGGCTACCAAAGCTCACAGTGAAGGGCAAAGGACACAAATAAGCACACAATGAAATCAGCAGGGTGTCCTTTAGGAGGGTTACTGAGACTGCACAGAGGGGGGAGGCAGGGGGCGGAGGAAGGGAGTTGGTGGCTTGGAGAATGGGCGCCAAGCCGATTGGCTCACGGAGACAAAAGACCTCATGAATGGTGCTAGTTTCTGCTCCAGGAAGCTTCCTTGTGCCCTTTAGTGTAGCCGAGAACAATCATGGGCTGTCTGGGGCCAAGTTAGAACCTGGGTTGGACATAAAGGTTCTGTGGTGCAGTATCTGGGGGCCCCCTTGCAAAAGCATTCTCTCTAAAAGGCGGGGTCAGTGATGTTTGAATCACCGGTCCAGGTGTGTTCTGCTATCCCCTTGGGTAAACATTCTGATGAATGCCTGACACAGAGTCATTTTCTGTTGCTGTCCTTAGACATCTTAGTTAGCCTAGAATGAAGCTGAAGTTATAGACTACAGCAGGAATCTGGGACTAAGAGTCAAAGACACAGCTCGGTTGCTTTCTGGTGAGTCAGGTTATCTAAGCTGCAGCTTCAGTTAAAATTGTTTAAGGTATTTTTAAATTTTTTTTGCCTTGAAGCAAAGCTTCACTTCTTAGAGTCTGGCTCAGTGGGGATGCACAGATGGAGGGCGTGTTGTGGGAGGGTCTTTAATGTGTGCTGAAGTGTACATTTTGTAGATATGATATCATACCACACAATAACCAAGAATTGTTTGTTTCAAAGAATTAGAATTAAGTAGAGTAAATACAGCATTCTAAGTATATGGGGGCAGATTTTATTCTCTTTTATGATAAAGAACAGTCCATAATATTACAGAGAGAAGAAAACAAAACAGCAGAGAAAAACTACACAGACACATCAAAGCCACTATCCAGGTTCTGAAGTTAAAAAAAAAAAAGGGACTTGACTTTTGTTTAGTGACTAAATTGGGGTGTTTTGGATTATGCAAACAAAGACTTGGGAGTTACAAACAAGCGTTTGCAAAACTTGTATTTTATCTTTAATTATTGTGTGGGCGTTTATGAGGAAGTGCAGGTGCTCAGAGAGGCCAGGGATGTTGCATCCTCCTGGAACCAGAGTCTTAGGTGGTTGGGGGCCAGTTGACACCAGACACTGACAACGAAATTCAAGAGCATTGCAAGAATAGTACATGCATTTAATTACTGGGCTGGTTTTCCTGCCCTGAGGAAAATATTTTGTATAATAGTAAAATGAGAGGCAGTGGGTTTCAGGAGGCCGAGTGCTGGGGTGTAAGCAAGCATTTCGTTTGTTCTGATCTGATACACACATGCCACTTTCTCCAGAGCTTTGAAAATTGTCACTGTGGGGCAGGTGGAAGAGAGTCACCATAGAAAAGGAGGATGAGTTTTGCTCAGAGAGGCATAAAGAGGAAAGAAATGGTGTGGGCGATGGGAGCAAAGCCAGAACTCAACACCCTAATGCAGGGACTGACAGAACTCTTCTCAGTACTGAAGGTTCATGGCCCAGGAATCCCTGGAACAATGAGGCTAGGGTGGGCATATGAATATTCAGTAGTTTGAGATAGCAGGGGAATATTATTGGTCTCTCTCATTGGTCAGGGGTAGAAGAATCGACAACTCAAAGGTTTCTAGGGACAGGATGACACCCTGTGAACTAGACTATTCAGGTTAATAAAGTCATTTTTTAGACAAAGAGGGCAGAGGATACTATGGTCTTACTGTCTTCTTTTGTGTGTGCACACTTGACCAAATGTTGAAATTTACTGGGCTAGACAAAGATCTCCAAGGCTCACTCTTACCTGAGAACTTCAGGATGACAAAGCGGTTTGAAAATGGAGGTATCATGAATGAAAAGTGCAACCTCTCTCCACGTTAAGCTCCCAAGTACTCATTTTATTTGGAGTTTCAGAAGAGTTTGGAGAAATAGAATAGTTCAGACCCCTCAACAGCACCTTATGTCCAGACGACGTGTTGCTACTACCATTTAGCCATTCATTTTGTGATGTATGGTCTCTCCATGTAATTACACATGTAGGCTCACACACATGCTCAAAAGGTTTACTGAATCATTTGATACTAGGTTCATACATCACACCCTTTTCCTTGAAGTCTATGTGTTTCCTAAGAATACAACATGAGTATTGAATTATATGTCCGCTTCAGTAACTTAGCATCAACAAGATTCTTTTGTCAGCCATGTATATTCTAATTTTGTGAGTCATTCATGTTTTTTTGTAGCCCCCCCCCCCGCCTCTCTCTCACCTTCCAGTACTGGGACAAATATAAGACCAAACATTTCATTTGGTTGCCACTTCTTCTTAAGTCTCCTTTAATTTGGAATATTTTGTGATCTTTCTTCGCTGTTTGTGACACTAACATATTAAAATGCAATTCCTTTTTATATATTTAATAGAAAATTTCTTGCTTTTGGAGTTTCATGATGTTTTCTCATAGACAATTTGGGTTATCCATCCCAATATACTCTATGCTCAATTCTGTGTCCCATTCATGCTATTATGTCTGAAGGCACCCAATGTCCACCTGCCCCTCGTTGGTGCTAATTTTTACCATCCAGTCAAGGAATTTGTCTGGTCTCTGCTCTTCAGAATTTCTAGTTTTTCTTTCATACACCTAATTTTTTTCTATTTTAAATCTAGATGTTAGCCCCTCCTGCGACTTCAGACCTGTGTTCTCTTCACAGTCACGGGCAGGTAGAAGTGTTGATTGCTTTGGTTCCCATTTGCACATCAAGAGGATTTCATGCTCCTAGTTTTGTTTTAGACTTCACTTTTGGAACCAAACCAATCTCTGAATATTGTTTTGTACTTCAGTAAAGAAGTAAAAAATAAAACCAGGAACCTGGCTAGCAAAACAAATATCCCAGAATACAGCCAAGCTATCGTTGCTGCTCTGCTTCCTCCACTAGAGGAGATGATTGGCTTCCACCTAGCCAACCACGCCTACAGCAGCACTGAGCTGACTGCATCTTGATGAGACTTTGGTGGGAAGATCTTCGTGAAGACAAGAAGAGAATGGGCGAACATCTCAGTGATTAAACTGCAGAGGAAAAATTAAAATTCTCTAGTGGTGTGTTCACTTACGGTGCATCACGCTGTGAGGCAGAGCGGCTTTAGAGAAGATGAATGCAGAGATCCAATGGTCAGTTAGAAGATGAGTCCAACAGGGGAGCACGGAACCACAATTCTTAGTTAAGGGAGCCACTTTAGGGTTAGCAAGAGACCTGACCCTAGAGGGGCTCCCAGGTGCCCAAGCTGAGGTCCCCAGTTAGTTCCTTGGGCAGTTGAGGATAGGGAACCTGAAATGACCCTATCCTAGAGCAATACTGACGAATACCTTGCATATCATCATAGAACCTTCATCTGGTGATGGATGGAGATAGAGACAGAGACCCACACTGGAGCACTGGTTTGAGCTCCCAAGGTCCCAATGAGGAGCAGAAGGAGGGAGAACTTGAGCAAAGAAGTCGGGACCACGAGGGATGCACCCACCCACTGAGACAGTGGAGCTGATCTATTGAGAGCTTACCAAGACCAGCTGGACTGTGACTGAAAAAGCATGGGATAAAACTGGACTCTCTGAACATGGCGAACAATGAGGGCTGATGAGACGCAAAGGACAATGGCATGGGGGTTTGATCCTACTTAATGTGATGGCTTTGTGGGAGCCTAGCCAGTTTGGATGTTCACCTTCCTAGATATGGACGGAGGTGGGAGGTCCTAGGTCTTACCACAGGGCAGAAAACCCTGACTGCTCTTTGGACTGGAGAGGGAGGGTGAAAGGAGTGGGGGGGAGGGGGAGAAAGGTGGGAGGAGGGAGCATAGGGTGGGAGGAGGGGGAGGGAAATGGGAGGCTGGGAGGAGGTGGAAACTTGTTTTTTTTTTCTCTTTTTCTCAATAAAAAAAAAAAAAGATGAGTCCAAAAATGGTACAATGTTCGGCTGTTTTTCACGGGCTAACCCAGGTATTGGCCATGTTCAACACTGTAAACTGAAACCTATAACCATTTCTTATAATTCATAGCCTACTGTTATCTGCTTTTTCTCTTGTCAAGTTTCCCTTCTGCCAAATACCTTAACCTTGCAGTGCTCTGTGGTCTGTGGTCACCTTTGATCTTGTCTCTTGGTGCCTGTTCAGGCTTTTTTTTTTCTATCTTTTAGTGTCGTTTTCATGGAAATCCATCACTGATAATGAGTCTCTTACTTGAGATGTTTCTAAGACACTTAAAACTTGGCTGCTAACCTTATGAGAAATTCAGCTCTACCCTGCATACTCAGGTGGGGAGTTACTTGAGATGACCATGTTGAGAAAAATCATATTTTATCTTAATTCCTAATATGATTGACCATGTATAATGCTCTTCTCCTATGTTGAAAATGAACAGGGAACCCTACTACTTGGTGCTTTTTAAGGGATCATGTATACAGCAGAAAGGCAAAAGTGTGCCAAAGAGTGTGTCTTAGTTAGGGTTTCTATTGTTATGCAGAGACACCATGACCATGGCAACTCTTATAAAGGAAAACATTTTAATTGGGTGGCTTACAGTTTCAGAGGTTCAGACCTTTAGCATCATGGTGGAACATGGCGGGATGCAGGCAGGCAGGCAGACATGGTGCTGGAGCTGAGAGTCCTACATCCTGATCGGCAGGCAACAGAAAGTAAACCGAGACACTGGGCATGGCTTGAGCATATATGAGACTTCAAAGCCCACCCCCACAGTGACACACTTCCTCCAGTAATACCACACTTCCTAATAGTTCCACTCCCTTTGGGAGCCATTTTCTTTCAAACTGCCACAGAGTGCAAGCCTAAAGAGGGCAGCACACGAGAGGAAAAGTGAATGAAAGGACCAAGGTTTGCAGTAAAACAGGGGCCACACAGTGGCAGGAGATAAAAAGAAGGGTGAGGGCGAGGAAGAGGATGCTGCTCCTGCTGTTGTTGCTGCTAACCCTCTGGCTGATCAAATTAGTGAATAAGGTGTTGCTTGGGTAACTTTGGAGACGGCTATTAGGCGGAATTTCATTTCTATGTCAAAGTACGTGTCGCAAGATTAGGCTGGGTCTGTTGAACAGATTTTTAAATGTGGCATGGATGTTCTGGTGATTGATGGGCGAGGGTAGAGAAGCTATATATCAAATGAACAGTGTGAAGTCAAAGTCATTGGTGAGGCTGAAGAGTAAGATGATTATAAAATATCTTGCTGATTTTGATATTCCTCTCCGAGCATGGTGGTGTACACCTTTGATCCCAGCAGCACTGGGGAGACAGAAGTGATTGTATATCTGAGACGTTGAGGGTAGCCTGGCTTAAATAGTGAGTTCCAGGCTAGCCAAGGATACATAGCAAATCCCTGTTTGTTTTTTTGTTTGTTTGTTTTGTTTTTAAAGATTTCTCACTTAGGGAGTCTGAGGAGATGACTCAGTTAAGTTAGAGAACTTGCTAAGCATGAGAATCGGAGTCGAAATTCCAGCACTCATACAAAAGCCAGGTATGGCCTCACAAGTCTATAACCCTAGCATTGGAAGGCTGAGATGACTGGATCCTGGGAGTTCATTGGTCAGCCAGCCTAGCTGAAATGACAGCTTCTGGTTCAGCGACAGACCCCCTTTTTAAGTAATTAAGGCACGTAATAATAGAAGACACTCAATGTCTTTTTCTGGCCTATGCATATAGTATGTGCAGACATACATGCACACACACACACAAGTATACAAACACAGACACACAGCTCTAAACACACACACACACACACACACACACACACACACACACACACACATTTCTTACTTAAAATTCCTAGAATCTTGGACAAGTGAGAGAAGCATAAACTAGGGAGGCAACTTTATCTTAGTCTTTTCAGTGCATAGTGGGAGAAGGACCAGCTTGAGATGGTGAGGCTGCAACTTACAAATCCAAGCTCATAGGTGTCCATAACATTCCTTAGTACAACTGGGAATTTGGATTGCTCCGGGTCTTTTTAGGAGCTCAGGTCACTATCAGTCATGATTAGGTTCTCCTAGAACTGGGTTGTGCTGTGTGCTATTTTTTTTTTTTCTGGCATAGGTCTCACATTATTCCAAGGAAGTAGGAAGTATCAGTTTTTCTTAACGACGAGGATGGAAATGATACAAAGTCTTGTTGCTCAGCTGTGGGACTTCTTAATCTAGTTGGTATCATCATAGGTCCTTTGTGTAGTGTAAGGATGTTCATATCAGAAAATGGTATACTCAACGTTTTGTTTATCTAAATATTGAGAGTGCTCATGAGCATCTGGGAACCCACAGGTAGACCTAACAATGCAGACGTCTGAGCATCTTTGCTGGAGGTGCCCTCTTCCAAGTTTGCTCCAAGTTTAGGGACCACTTCAGCCCTCAGCCATGCTGTGTCTGTCTTAGAGCTCTCTTTAAATTCTTTATCATAGTTGATCATGTTTTACAAGTTACATTTAAAACTTTCGTCTTTAAAATTACTGTTGTGGTATCCATCTCCCGACTCTCTCCGGAGTGACACAGCAGAATTGGTACAGAACATGGTGAAACTCAGCAGAACAGGGACCTGTGATGCTTGTGGACACTGGATAGATGACAGGGTTGACCCTGTATAGCTGTGGTGAGGAAAGTGGCTGACTTCTGATGGCACCTTCTTCCTTGCCTCCCCACTGCTAGTCCAGCTCAGCTTGGTGTGGCATGAAGCAAGCATGCTTAGGCCTCAGAACTTTGGTGTCCACTGTTCCCTTACATGGATTGTTCCCCACTTAGCTGCCTGCTCAAATTCCATTCCTCGGAGGAAATTCTCCTTTAGAAAAAAAATACATCAAAATAGATCCAGGCATTTTTCAGTCCCTTCTGTCATTTTACATTTCTTCACAGTTCTTTTAGCACCAAACTTTGCATATTTATGTTTGTTTATTGGTTGTCTCCTTTAAAAAAAATGTAAGATCCATCAGGAGGCAGATTTTTGTTCCATTTATTTTGCGATGCATGACACTGAATTTTCGGTAAGTGTTTGGCCAATGAATGGAAATGGATATTGACAGGTCCAGTGGGCCCTGGGATTTGTTTGGGTTACAGACACATGTTCTCCAGGTGACTGTTTTAGCCTCACTCTAGAGGAACATCTGGTGTTTACTGGCATTGGGATCTTCCTCTGAGAACATCTGTCAGGGGCTGACTCCCATTATGTTCAATGCTTTTAAACCCTGATGTTGGGACTAGAAGCCAGAGTCTGACTTTTGCATGTAAAACCTTGCATGACTTTCTATTATAAGGGACAAAGTTCTACCTCCTTCTGGCTGCAGGGTGCTCCTCCTGGGTTTCTGATATTTTACCTATCTTTGCTTTTGTTCTTTCTCCTCTTGCATTTGGGTTCCTTCTGCCTTGCAAACCCCCTTCCTACTTGATGGCTTCCTGCATGCAGTTGGTGTCTCCTTCAGCTCAGAGCATTGTCTGGAGCTTCAGCTTCCCTCACTGAGTTTTTGCTACTCAGTGTTAGCATGACCTTGCCAGGGAACTCTATCCCAATCTCCAAGGTCTCTCTTGTCCTCATTACCCTGTTTGATATTTTCCCTGGGAGAACTTATTACTAACGAAAATGATCTTACTTATTTAATTAAGAATGTAGAAGCCTTCCTTTATTAAAAAAGGAAGACATTAAGTTCCCATTGTGCATAGTCATTGTACACAGAACCGAGTTACAGAAGGACATTTTCATACAAGTAGATGTCGTACATTGAATATATTTCCCTCCACACCCTCATCATCTCTCATTCCCCACCCCACCACCCCCTCTCTTATTAGTCTTCTATTTTCCCTGTGGTAATTTGAATGGGAAATGTACCCCATAGGTTCACCAAGTATTTGAACACTTGATCCTGTTTGGGGGGCAATATGGAACATTTGGGGGGCATTTAGGAGATGGGAACTCAGGGCAAGTTTGTTACTTGGAGCAGGTTTTGAAGGTTTATAGCTTGGCTCCACTCCTAACTGGCTCTCTCTGCTTTGTGTTTACTGTCGAAGATGTGGTCCCTGAGCTTCCGGCTTCTCATGCCTACTGCCATGCTTCCCCGCCATTATGGACTCACCTTCTGGAACCATAAGGCAAAATAAGCTCTTCCCTAAGTCGCTTTTGTTCATGGTGTTTTATCACAGCAAGAACACACAGTTGGTACATTTGCCTAGACATCTGTGTCCAGTGTGCATATGTGAGTTTATCTATCAATACAAAATCTGGGAACCCAAATGAAAGAAGACAAAGTACGTTTTACTCGTCATCTCCTTTTTGAGCGGGGCTCTCTCTTGTTTTATTCGCTGGCACGTTTCTAGTGCTTGGGTAAACAGTGCTTGGTACTAACAGGTGCTCAGTCACTATTTGCTGGATTAATAAATATTTCATGCTAACATCATTTACAGGGTGAGATGCTAGCCTTGGGGGCATGGATTCTCTAAGAAGCAATGTGTGGGAACTCTCTGTTTGCAGTGACATAATAGATTGACTCTCTTCGCACTCGCTTCTCTGTAGAAGCCTTTCTTTATTAAAAAAGGAGACATTAATTCCTAGCTGCCGCTTATAAATAAGGTGCATTTGTCTTTTGTGCGCTCCCTTTGAAGGCTGCTCCACTCTGCTCTGTCCTCATGTGAATATTACCCTTCCCTGTGATTGAGAGAAGGCTAATGGCTGCCTCTCATCCACAGGTCTTTTCACTTGGCTTCTGGCTTATCAACTTCAGGCTGTCTCCGCCGGTGCTAGGAGAGAAAGTACTAATCTTTTTATTTATGCATTATTTACACTCCACCTGCTTCCCAAGCCAATTTGAGACAGCTAACTTCTCTTAATTACTTTCTACCCTGGCCTTTTGAAGCTTCCAGACTCTGTAAGGATTCTCAGCAGTACCACTGGGACTTTGATTCCCTTTCTTTGAAAAGTGCAGTGTTTGGTAGCCGAACTGGATGATCTCTGGGTTCTTTTATAGTTGTGACATTTCGAGACACCCTCCAGCGGCAGTTAATGGCCAATTTTCCAGGGATTCCCCTTTCCCCACCCACCCACTTCTTTTGGAGTGTGTATCTTCAACACTCCCAGATGCACTTCTTAGAGATGACCATCTTGAAACATGATGTATATGTAATCAATCCTTCATGTAAATGAATTCCGTATCCATGATGTCCAACATCACAAGCTAAATACTTTTGTGAATAAATGCAGCTATAAGAACATGTAAGAACAAGAAGAACCACTTGTAACTATTTCTTTTTTTAAAAAAATAATATATTTATGTTTATTTTATGTGCATTGGTGTTTTGCCCGCATGTATGTCTGTGTGAAGGTGTCAGATCCCCTAGAACTGGAGTTACAGACAGTCGTGAGCTGCCATGTGGCTGCTGGGAATTGAACCCAGGTCCTCTGGAAGATCTACCAGTGCTCTTAACCTCTGAGCCATCTCTCCAGCCTCTGGAACTACTTCTTAAGTAGTGCATTATAACAGCTGCATTTTTAGTGTCTTGGTCTGTTTAATAACACAGTAACAGAATACCTGGCACTGGGTATTTTATAAATAAAAGAGACAGTTTTGCTTGTTTGTTTTTAGTTTATAGTTCTGGAGACTCAAATCATGCTGCTGGTATCTGCTTAGCCCTGGTGAGGGCTCACTGGGACAGTATCACAGTAGTGGAACCATGCATAGAAGAGGGGCCAAATGGCAAGACAGGAAGCAAAAGAGTCAGGGGAGGTGCCTATTTGCCTATAATGGGCACTTTTATGACAATAGGGAAAAGATTCAATCTTATTGAAGGCCTAATTCCTGCCTACTAGGTACCACCTTTTAAAGGTCTCTAATATTGCCATGCTGGGGGTCAATTTTTCAGCACAAGCACCACTGGGAGACATTCTCAAACCTTATCCAGACTACACCTCAAAGTATTCACACTGTGCTAGGGCTGAAAGTCACATGGGCATTTTGAGGCAGCTGTTTTATTGAAACACTGCTAATTTTTTCGTATAATACATTTGAACAGCTGTAGATTTTGGCATCAGCGGGAAGACCTGGAGATAATCCCTAATGGGTCCTCATGGATGGATGGATGGATTTTTCTTTATCAAAACGTGAAGTTCTGATTCTGTCTGTAGGTTGCTTTTGGTAAGACAGCCCTTTTTACTATGTTAATCCTACTGATTCATGAGCATAGGAGATCTTTCCATCTTCTGATGTCTTCTTCAGTTTCTTTCTTCAAAGACTTGAAGTTCTTGTCATACAGATCTTTTCCTTGCTTGGTTAGAGTTACTCCAAGATATTTTATATTATTTGAGGCTATTGTAAAGAGTGTTGATTCTCTGATTTCTTTCTCAGATAGTTTATCATTTATATATAGGAGGGATATCGATTTTTTGAGTTAATCTTAAATCCAGCTACTTGAGTAAAGGTGTTTATCAGTTGTATGTGTTCCCTGGTAGTGTTTTGGGGGTCATTTATATGTACGGTCATATCATCTGTGAATAATGAGACTTTGACCTCTTCCTTTCCAGTCTGTATCCTCTTGGTTTCCTTTAGTTGTCTTATTGCTCCTGCTAGAACATCAAGTACTATATTGAATAGGTATGAAGAGAGTAGACAGCCTTGTCTGGTTCCTGGTTTTAGTGGAACTGCTTTGAGTTTGTCTCCATTTAACTTGATGTTGGCAATCAACTTGCTGTACATTGCTTTTATTATGTTTAGGTAGTTCCCTTGTATCCCTGATTTTTCCAAGACTTTTATCATGAAGGAATGTTGGGATGGGAACATGAGTGACCAGGTTGTGGGGGCACAGAGGGGGAGAGTACTGACAGAGACTACTGGAAAGGGGGCACATTTTGGGGTCAGGTAAGAACCTGACCCAAGGGCATCTCCCAGGTATCTACAAGGATGACTCCTAGCAGATATGTAGACAGAACTAGCCACCTCCTTTGAGCAGATTGGTCCCCAGCCCAGTTGATATCAGAAAGGCATCAGCCAGCTGATGGAAACAGATGTAGACCACAACCAAACATTAGACGGAGTTTGTGAAACTCTGCAGAAGAAGATGAGAAAGGATTGTAGGAGCCAGAGGGGTCAAGGACATCACCAGAAAACTCACAGAATCAACTAACCTGAGCTCATAGGGGCTACAGAGACTGAACGGACAACCAGAGAGCCTGCATGGGTCTGACCCAGGCACTCTGCATGTCTATTACAGTTGCTTAGCTTGGTCCTCCTGTGGGACTCCTAATGGTGGAAGCAAGGGCTGTCTCTGACTCTTACTGGCTTTTGGGACTTCGCTTCTCCTGCTGGGTCACCATGCCCAGCATAAATACAAGGAGAGGTGCTTAGTCTTACAGTTACGTGTTGCAGAAAGGGATGGGGGAACGGACTGGAAGGAGAGAAGGGACAGGGAAACTGTGACCAGGATGTGAAACAAACAAACAAACAAACAAACAAATTTAAAAGATGTTTTAACAAAGTGTGATATTACAAACATGTAATCTTTTTATTTATTTATTTTTTATGTTTATTTATTATTTATTGGGACAGGGTTTCTCTGTAGCTTTGGAGCCTATCCTGGAACTAGCAGACCACACTGGCCTTGAATTTACAGAGATCCGCTTGCCTCTGCCTGCTGGGATTAAAGGCTTGTGCCACCGCTGCCCAGCCTATACATGTAATCTTAACACACAGGAGTGGAGGCAGGAGGATTGTGAGTTCAAGGTTAGACTGAGCTATACAACAAATTCTTGTATTAAAAATCAAACCCAAAAACCAAGAAAGAAAAAAAAAGGAAAGCAAACAAAAATAAAACAAAATCCCCCAAACAAAAACAAATTTCAGGGTATATAAGAAATACATCGTGCTGTTTATTGAACACCCATTGTGTGTCAGACAGTCTTAGTGAGCCTACATTAATTATGTAAATTTAGTTGGGTGGTGGTGGCACCTGCCTTTAATCCCGGCTTTTGGAAGACTAGCTTGGTCTCCAAAGTGATTTCTGCATAGAGAAATCCTGTTTCAAAAAACCAAAACCAACCAAATGAACAAACAAATAATTATTAATATTAACTTGTATAATATTTCTAGAAAGTATCTATTAGTACCCCTGTTCTGCAGAAGTGAACAATGATCAGAATACTCATAACTTACATAAGACAAAATAATAACGGAGGGTGGGTCCAGGATTTGAATCCAGTTCTCTAAATTAGACACTCGGGCTAGCTTTTGCAGATTTATTTACCCCCATAGACACAAATCCTAGACGGAGAGAAATGTAGCTCAGGCATTGGTTTAAGGATGACTAAGGGAAGCCGAAGCAGCTGTAAAGAGAATACCTTCTCAGCGTCACGTATGTATACGATGATGTTGATGAGGAGGAGGGTGTGCATGAGCACGTGCGCAACGTGTTACGGTGACAATAGCAAATGAACAGATAGAGGGATGAATGTGAGTCACAGTTAGCTATGAGCTAAGGACTGCAGGAAAAGGACCAGCCTTGACAAAAGCATGGAGGTTGAGCTGAAGGATTTGCTCTCCAGGCAGAACAAACAGCAGGCGTGAATCTCGGAAGACACATACACTTGAGAACCATGAGCGAAGGTGTGGAAGGTCTCGCTGTGGATTGGAGGCGGCTTGGGAGTCTGGAAAGGCCAGCAGAAGATAGCTTATGAAGAGTCTCTCTCCCAGGTAAGAGTTTAGAGAGTCCACAGGCGATCGAGGACCACTGGGGCCCTAGAGAAGAGTGATAGGATCTGCTTTTATTTTAGAAGCTTGCTCCATAGCATATTTTCTCTAACTCTTGTGACCTGACAGCTTATTATTGTTCAGACATGCAGAAAGGGTTCCCTCGGGGAGAATAGCTTGTCATTCTCTTGTTTGGCTGGGATTTTCTCAGTGGTACCCAGCACCGAGCATGGAAGGCGATGCATCAATGTCAGATACTGTCAGAGATGAGGGTGGGGCTCCATTGCTCACGGTCAAAGGGGGTTTTCCTTTTCTTCTTCAGGTCAGTAGGGGGTCTGCCTTTGTCTCAGACACCAAGGCATTCTGTGGGTGGATTTTCTGCAGAGGTGAATCGATACCTATTTGAATTCATCCAATAAACCCTAGAAAGCAAAATGAAATTAATGAAGGCCCTCTGTCCCTTAGCAGGGAATGTGAATCCGACATTTTGTCTAGTGTTCGATTGCCTGGAGGGAAGAACAGAAAGCTTTTGCTGTGTGTGTGTGTGGGGGGGGGGGGTGGTGGTGGTGACAGAGAGAAGTAAGCAGAGGAAGTGATGGGAACCCTGAGGCAGAGGGTTTGTCTGTAAGGTCCAGGCAGGCTTGGAACACGGCATCAACATGCAGGCAATGCAAGCCATGCAGGCCATGCAGAAAATGCAGGCAATGCTTTCTACCAAAGAAGTGTATCATTTGCAAACCATTTGTGAGTTAGGAAAACATTTTTCAAGTAGCTCAAGCTGCCCTGCACAGTGCTCATCAGGTCTCAGCTAGTAGAAAGAGCAGTTAGAAACTCTTTAAAAATAATAAAACACACATTGAGACTTAGAAAGAAACAAAAACTTATTTTTCCACTTTGAAATTTAATTTCATTTTCTTAAAAGTTTATTTATTTATTTATTTGGTGTACATGTGATATATGTGTGGGTGTGGAGGTCAGAGGGCAACTTACAGGAGCTGGTTCTCTCCTTCCATCACATAGGTTCCAGGGATCAAACTTGGATTGTCAGGCTTGGTGACAGCACTGCTTTTACTCACTGAGCCGTCTCACCAGCTCCTGTGTGTGTACAGTGTGAATGAGTGAACTAGTATGGTTTTTCTTTCTTTGTTTGTTTTTTAGGGTTTTTCTGTGTAGCTCTGACTGTCCTGGAACTAGCTCTTGTAGACCAGGCTGGTCTCGAACTCACAGAGATCCACCTGCCTCTGCCTCCCTGAGTGCTGGGATTAAAGGCATGTGCCACCACTGCCCGACTGTATTAATATGTTTTTAATTAAAATAAGATTTTAATTAAAATATTAAATTATTAATATTTAAAATATTAAATGAAAAACTTTCCTCATTCAGCTACTCTCCCTTGAGTCCTCCCTATGTTAGTTGCTTATGGTTTTCATCTAGGAGTGGGACCCTATGGAAGTTCCCCTCTTCCGCATCAACACATCCTTTGGTATTGCCATTGTTCTAGTCTTGTTTATTATTAGATCTCAGCGTTTCTAGGTGAGAAAGTTTCATAGCAGGCTTTCTGTTATTCTGGTTTTTACAATCTTTTTAATCCCCTCCTCTGACATGCTTCCTGAGACATAGATGCAGAAACCAGCTAGTAAGAATACATTTATTGTGTATGTGAGTGTATAATATGTGTTTATGTGAGTCTGCAAAGCATGGTGTGCATGTGGAGGTCATAGAATCGCTTCATGGAGCCAGTTCTTTTCCTTCCACATTCCATGGGCTCTGGAGATCAAACCCGGGTACCACCAGTCTTGCAGGTAGGATGCTTTTACCTGTTAAGCCATCTCACTGACTAAAACTTCATTTTAGGTTAAAAGTTTGAAGTTATTGAGCAGCATTTTTTTTTTTGCACGATCTTTCCCCAGTCTGGTAAATATCTCAGTTGTGTGGGAGAAACTGTGTCTGATGGGCGGGGTGATATCTCTAGGTTTTCATGGGCTTTGGGGTCCGACAACCCTGACATGGGTCTGTCTCCAAATCCGAGTGTCTCTGTCTTAGTTCTCATCTTTAATATGAGATTGGTGCCCTCTCTCTCGTAGGACTGTTAGGATCAATCAGAGGGATTGGAAAGTACTTGAGATTGTGTTTGGCATGGAACAGCCACTTGATAATGGGACGTTGCTGGTGCGGTTGGTGCTTTAAAAACTCAGGGGCCCCAATACCAGCCCTTGTGCCACACTGACTCAGTGTCCTTGTCCACCTGCTTCTAGCCTTCTTATGCTGGCCCTAGTTCATCTCCCTACCCTCACCTCTATAAAAAGTTCCAGTTTTGTGACCAGCTTGCTTGACCAGAGCCCTGGACATTTATCTCCTGATCTGTCCCTTCGGTTTATCCTTCTGCCTTGTGCTGGTAACGAAAATCCTTTTCTTAATTCCCCCGCTTCTTGCTCTGGAAGGTCCTGAGATTCCAGTTTCTGGAAACTGTGACTACGCTGCTGTGTGGTAACTGAAGCCCCATAGTTTACCCATGGTAGAAGGATTATCTTAAGCTACACAGGGAACCCAGCAAAAGTACAAAAGTCCAGACAAATGAAAAGGAGCTAGAAAGGGAGAAGTAGAGACGGTTCCCGTGAGCCGTTCCAAAAAAATCCCGTCGCCAACCTCTCAGTTTTGCAGAGTGGGACACTTTCTGCACTCCTGACCTCCCAAGCATAAGATATAAATATATGTTGTTTCAAATTTCTAAATTTATTATAATTAATTACAGCAGCAGCACAAAGCTAATATTGCACCCACACAGGTGGGCCATGAGCCTTTTGGAAGATCTATCTATAAGTAATGACCAGACGACAAGGTGAGGAGGAGTTCAGAACATTCCAGAAGCACGGATCACAAACAGCCATGACTGACAGTACCATTCCAACTCAGCCCTCACTACCCACTTTGATTCTGAAGTAGGGAGAAAAATTTTTAATTACTTTTCATGGAATACTTTCATATTTTCCTTGATGCTTTCTTTTGATTTTAATACCAGGTACTTCATTTTTACGGCAAAGACTTTTTAAGGTGATTTAAATAATTTTCAGCTTATACAGGCATGAAATGGTAATGAGGATTTTCAAACTTTTTATTTCCTTAAATTATGGTCTTTTTATCAAAAAAAAAGACACACGAGTAGGAAATGCATAAGCAGATGGTGAAACATTGTTCAGGTAGAAATGAATTTTTTTTTCCCATGGGAAGAATGTAGGTCTCCAGGGTTCAGCCTCATTTTTGGGCCCTTAGGGATCTCCCCGAAGTTCCACCAAAGCTCTTGTCTTCAACTTGAGCTTGTATCTGTAAAATGGGAGAGCAGAGTTTTGTAAAAGAGCACAATGACCACAAGGGTACCACAAATCCACAAATGGGAATTGACCCCAGGATGGAGAAATGATTGGATGATTGGGTCTGGCTCTTGGGCATTCTGTTTCTTCTTCTTCTTCTTCTTCTTCTTCTTCTTCTTCTTCTTCTTCTTCTTCTTCTTCTTCTCCTCCTCCTCCTCCTCCTCCTCCTCCTCCTCCTCTTCTTCTTCTTTTCCCTCTTCCTCCTCTTTCTCCTCCTCATCTTTTCTTCCTCTTTCTTTTATATCTTGTCTCCCCTCTTCCTTCTTCTCCATTTCCCCCCTTTCCTTCTCTTTCTTAGAAAGGATCTCATTACACAGTCTAGGCTGACCTTGAACTTGTAGCCCCATCAGCCTGTAGTCCAGGTGTGCACTGCTATGCTTTACTCAGCTGGGTTCTTGGCACAAAAGAACATTGGCCTAGCAACAAACCCAAACAGTTTTTGTCAGCAATAAAATGAGAGATGAAGGCAATGTCTTGGGGGTAGATGATGAACTAATTCTCACCCAGGAAGTTCAAGTATTTCTTCTGTTGCACTAATTCTACGTAGGTAGGAAACCAAGGTTCAGAAAGGCTATCAATACAGTTTCCATCCGGTCTCAGCTAAGGCTTCATCCAGTAGGTGTCTCTCCTTTTATTAGAGATAAGAAGAAGCTGGGAAGTGCTGGTGCACATTTAATCCCAGCACTCAGGAGGCAGAGGCCAGGGGATGTCTGTGAGTCTGAGGCCAGCTGAGTCTACAAAGTGAGTTCCAGGACAGCCAGAACTGCACAGTGTGGGGATGGGTGCCACCAACCTTAGTATTTTGGGGAGAATGAATCACCACTGGTGGAGTGTGGAGAGCCGACACTGGGTGTTTATTGGAATGTAGTGGGGGAAAAGGTGGTGCCTTTTGTGGAAATCGATGAAAAATGACTCCTCAAGATTTCTCTTTGGGTAGGTGGGATTCGACATGAGGGTCTGTAGGAAAGACGGCTCTCAAACCTGAAGGAAGGAGGACCCTAAGCCAGCACTGAGTCTTCCCAGACCCTTCCCAAGGACCACAGATAAGGGAACTCCTGCCTTTTCTTCCCCCAGCACCTTTAGTACACACACACCTAGAATAGCAGAGCCTCCCAGAATGAGGCTCTACTAGTTTCTCCCAAACCTACCCCAGGCATTGCTGTGTCTCATTTTGGAGCAGGCGGTACACCTGTATGGCTGTCCAGCAGGAATCTGTTCTGAGTGATTGGGATTGATGCAACAGCTACAGCTGTCCCTGGATATTTTGAATGTCATCGCTGATTAAAAAAAAAAAAATACCAGGATCAGTCAAAGTCCTGATGCATACAGTGAATCACACCAGGTAAGCTGGGTTGCTGAGAGAATTTGTTCCTAGTAAAGTTAATTTCGACACAAATGTACTTGGAAGCGATAGCACAGGATTCAAAACCCCCTCTCACTGGCTCCGGCTGCATTCACTTTTTAGCCCACTGAGCTGCTTGTGCCTCAGGTGATGAGAAGCATTTTTCAATTTGATGGGTTTCATCTGCATTTTATTAGTCTATTTCGGGAAAAAATACCATTTGTACATCATTTTCTTTGCAGTCTTGTCTTTATTATTCCCTTCCCCATCTCGGGTGGTGGGACCAGGATTTGATTTTCTCTTAGTGCTTGGTACATTTCTCATCCTCAGAGCAATTTACCCTGGGTGACAGTCCATCTGTCTCTCCTGGCCCCACTTAGGACTCCTCTGCCTTCTCCAGCCTTTCTTATTTCTTCTTCCACAGTGTCCACCTCATCTCCCCTGACCTTTCCCAACCCTGCTATTCTTTACTGAGGCTGCAGGACGGGTGGGAATCCCGGTGATCTCCCACAGCATCTCCCTCATCTCTTGCCTTGTCCTCTCGCTTAATGATCTTAGTGAACTTTAGTTGAATTTTAGGGGTCTATGGTTTTTCTCTTGTTATAAAACAAATAAAAAAGAAAGAAAGGAAGGGAAGGAAAACAACTACAAACATTAGGCACGTGGCCACAATTTGAGAGAGTATCTGAAAATCTGTTAACCCCTCTGCTACATAACTGAGAGTTGGTGACAAGGATTGTGTGGGTTTGTGACCTTCAGTGGCCTCCTCTGAGGCTTATGAGAAATTCTTTGATGGGTTAATGACTTTCCTATTGAGGTCACCAAAGGGGAAAGAACACTTCTTTCCAATAGGAGTCAGCAAACTCTTTCAGTAAAGGGTCAGATCTTAAGGATTTTCTGTTTCTCCTGCTGTGTGGTCATTGTAGATACTCAGTTCAGCAACTGTAGCATAAAAGCAACCAATGGCAGCAAGAAAAGGAATGAGAATGACTTGTTCCAATAAAACTTTATTGACAGTCTGTTAACTTCCATTTTAGAGTGTTTTTTCCCTTCTACTTTCTTATCGTTTCCTATGTATTTGTTTATTTCTTGTTTATTTCAAGTAAGGTTATGTGCTTTAAATATAAAAGTCTCCCCCGAAGCCTGTTTATTATTTATCTATCTTTGTGTGTGAGTGTGGTACATGTGTGTGGTATATGTGTTTACAGTATATGCCCATGTGTTTGTGGATTTATGTGCCTAGCTACACATTTGGAGGTCACAGTTGGATGTCTGTCGTCCAGCTTTATCACACTCCCTCTTACTTACTGGAATTAGGCTGGCAGCCAGGAAGCTAAAGTGATCCTCTTGCCTCTGCCTTCCACAGCACTGGGGTTTCAGGCATGGGTTTTTACATGGGCGTGAAGGATTTGAACTCATGGGCTTAGGCTTGCACATTAAGCCCTGCTGTCTCCTGTGTCATCTCCCTGGTCCGGAGTGCAAAAGTGCTGAAGACTTTGTTCTCAGCTGATGGAGATAATCACTCAGGAGGGACTGGGCCATGCAAGACCTCCTTTTTTTTCAGTGGGTCAAACCTTAGATGGCTTTATAAAGTGGTGTCATGACCTGGAAGCAGAACTTGGTGGGAGGGGATCATGGTGGGTGTTCTTTGTAAGGGTATCTTGCCCCGTCTCTCACTCTCTACTTCCTGGTCATGTAAGGTGAGTAGCATCTTCCACACACTTCAGCTGCTATAACGTTTTGCTGAGGCTTAGAAACCATGGAGCCAGCCTACCTCAGGCGAAGACTGCTGAAGCTGTGAATTCAGATAAATCTCTTCTCCTTCTAAGCTGTTTGTTAAGGCATTTGTCACAGTCTGATCAGCATAGTTTTCTGTCTTGGCATTCTTGAAGCAGTCCCCTTGGGAGGGAGGGAGAGGGTGGTCTAGAAAAGGAAGTTTGGGGAAAAATGATACTGTGGATTTCTGGCGTTGACAGGGTAGCCCTCATTTAGGCTTCCTGGAGGAAATCGGCTGTGTTACAGGTTGGAGATAACTCAGGTATTTTTCTTAGGAACTTGGTGAACTCGAGTTACTTTATGTTTTTAGATTTCAATATTCTTTTCTGAAAATGGGCTTGTTTTTAGGATTGCTTTGTCACTAACTTTTCTATTCTACACAATTTCATTTTACAGCTCTGATATCCACTGGTTGCTGGTATAAGGATTTGCATCTTCAGGGAATTTTCTTTAAAAAAATTGAAAAACTTTTAGCAGATTAATTTTATTATTTTTACGTATGTGGGTGTGTCTGTGTGGGGTATGTACATATGAATGCAGATGCTCATGGCATCCAGAAGAGGGCGCTGGATTCTCTGGAACTTGGTAGTTGTAAACCACTTAACATGGATGTTGGGAACCAAACTTGGTGCCTCCAGAAGAACAGTATGAACCCTTGAGCACATCCCTATAGCCCTTCTTTTTAATAACTTAATGACAGTGTAGATTATGAATTACCATGAAGTCTAAATGCTATAGAAAATCTAAATAGTAGCTTATGATATGGGTGTTTATTTTTCTCACAATTTGTCACAGGCTGATATTTAATCTTTATAATATCTACAGAGACCCAGAATCTTGCTATCCACCTGTTTTCCTAGTTTTGGTATATACTTTTTAAAAAAATCTTCAAAGTCTCTTCAGAATCTTGACGAGACCTCTATATCTCTAGCCATCGTATCTACTTGTCAAGGACCAGATCATAGAAAGTGTTAAATGCAAAAGAGGAGCCTTTTAAATAACTTTCTTGGATATTCTATCTAATAATTTCCATTTATGCACCATTAAACTCCTCATCTTCTTGTTAATATAGTATTTGAGCTTGTCATATTTCTGCCACACACAGATTTATATAGTGGCCCAAGGTGAGAAGTGGATAGATGTCCGAAGCCACACCTGGTCTTTCTATCTTAGTTTGGACATTTCCCTCATAATCATACAAGTAAATTTACACAGTGGGAAGGTGTGATGAATGATATTAATGGACAACTTGACAGGATCTGGAAACACTGAAGAGATAAGCCTCTGGGCACGTGTGTGAGGGATTATCTAGATTAGGTTAATCGAGGTGAGGCAACCCATCCTCCTAGATGTGGGTGGTGCCATGCCATTGGCCGGGGTTCTGGGAATTCATAACAAGGAGACAGCTAGCTGAGCATCGGCATCTTTCTCTCTCTGCTTCCTAACCACAAATGCAATATGACTAGCTGCTTTCCTGCTCCCGTTGCCATGGCTTTCCTACTTGTTACCATGCCTTCGCCCCCATGACGGAATGTATCCCCTCAAATTATAAGCTGGGATAAACCCTCCCTCTCTTAAACTGCTTCTTGTCAGAGCAACAGAACAAGTGACTAATATAGTAGAGTAGCCATATTATAGTTTTAAAAAGTCATTTACAAGTAATCTTGTTTTCCTAGCTGTTGATACAAGAATCTCGATTGATACCGGTTTCCATATGAATGTTAATAATGAAAAGCAAAAACATAATAACTCAAAAGTTCGAAAGAATAAATCAGACTGATATGTATGCATATATGTATGTGATAAGTGTGTATATGTATATAAATTGGTGAGGGATTATTTTATTGAAAGATACTCATATACTGTAGGATTTATCTCTAGGAATAAAGTTTTATTCAAAACCAACCAAACAAAACCCCCAAGGAAATGAAACCAATAAACCCTAACACACCTAGGATGGATTCATGAAGAGTGAGTCTTACTCTGTAATAGAACCATTGGCCACACGTCCTTGCTGGACGTGAACTGGAAGGACATGAATACTGCCATCATCTAGTGTCTGTGCAGAGGAGGGCTGGTGATGACTCTCCAACCAGCTTGTGATGGATCCTTCATCTTCTGGGGAAACATGATTCCTTCAGGTCTTACACTGATCTCATCTGCTCAAAAAGCAGTCTCTAAGACTCTACTCATTCTGTGTTGGTTTCTAGGGAAGGAACCACCTCACGTGTTCCTGGAAGCACCCAGTGTTGGCTGGAGAATCCTATTTCTCTGACTCTTTTTCAGCAGATGCACAGGTTGGTGACAGTGGCCCCCATACTGTGCAGATAGAAGACAGTGTTCATTGGCTCGAAAGAGAAGAGGCCTTTTCTGTTCGAGATCTGAGCTGGACATGGGACTCTGAGTGCCCACAAGTGTAAAACCCAGCTGAGCCTCAGAGGAGTCATCATCCATGACATCCAAGGGTGCCCTTCACATGGGTCAGAGGCTCTACAAGCCAGAGGGACAGCTGACAGCCCCTGAGTTTAGCTTAGCAGGCCATGAGCACAGACCACTGCCTGTTATGGGGTCTAGGGGTTCTCCTGCTTTCTTTTTCTCTAGCAGCTGGGACAGAATTAAACACACAAGGTTGATGGTTCTCAAGCCATTCAGGAAGGGGATGCCTAGCCTAAGAATGGGGAAAACCGAGCAACTTGTTAATGCGAGAATATTCAAGTATAAGCCTTGCTTGTCCTTTATGCTGACAGGTGGCTCATATTTCATATATTACAGGCAGGTGTCAATGCAAAGAACAGAAAACTGTGTTTACCTACACAGGTGTCAATGCAAAGAACAGAAAACTGTGTTCACCTACACAGCAGGATGACTACAGGTAACCATTTATTGTGCATGTCTTTTCTTCCTCTAGGCATATATGTGCTGTATTCACGGTGATGGCTTTGATCAGAGGCAGTCTTTCTGGTTTGGTGGTTATACACACACGTGCGCACACACATGTACGCATACACACACAAACACACACACACTGAACTAACAACACTAACTTTGTGGGGAGGGTTACAGAGAAGTTATATTGAGCTCTTATCTTGAAGCAAGTGCAGATTTTTTTGTTATTTTTGCTAGCCTAACTAATACCGAAGGACTGTCTAAGACTAAGAGTTCTGTTGGTATTTTTAGTCTGGGCTTCTCTGCAGCTCAGACTGACAGCCCGTGGGTGACAGTTCTTCTGAGAAACAATAACTAATTTGGTGGATGCCTTATTCAGACATACTCCCTGTAGATAGCTAGAGAGGCACTGGGGACGGCATTTGAAGTGAGTTGGTGGAACTTTAGTTTTAAGAACACTTTGCCTGGGCATTCCTGAGACATTTTATTTCAGGCAGCTTGTGCTGTAAGCTGTGTTTTCTTCAAAGGCTGTCCCTCACCCTGAGCTTTGCGGGGGGGGGGGGGGTGTCTCACAAAGGTCCCTTCTGTGTGTTATGTAGGCCATTGCTCCTGACCCAAACATCCCTTCCCAAGGCTTCCATTACAGGAGCTCCGGCCTCCTGGTTCACAGGAGTCCCAGATCTTGCAAGTCAGGTCATGGCATGGACTGTAAAAGTGAAAGTAAAGTTACCACTGATATAATTCCAGGCCTTGGTAAAAAAAAAAACAAAAAAAAAAAACAAAAAAAACAAACAAAAAAAAAAAAAACAGAGCCAAGTCTTTTGGACCCAAGGGGCGAGGTGTGTTGGCCACATCACAAACTGGAAAGCTACTATGAAGGGGTTGAACTCATGGATCTGACATCGTGTTGCCTGGGTGTGAAGTCAGGTGCTCATCATCCGTGGTGGGACCTTAGGGGAAGTGTGAGGTGTCTAAGGTGTAAACCCTGTGACTCTAGGACAGCCTCGCACTAAGGATTCATTATGGACATGGTCTCTAAGAAGCATCTTGATTTGCAGTAGTTGCAGACCAGCTGCTCTTTCCATATCTCCAGAGCTCCGTCCTCTACACATTCAGCTGACCCAGGACTACCAGTGCCTGGGGGTTTGCACAACTACTGGACCGAATGCACAAATGACTTCCAAGAAGATCCTCAGCCTTTGCTCAGTCACTTCGTCCATGTATTCTACTGTGGGAATGTTCGCATACCTGGTCTTATGTTTGGTACTCAGACTACAAATAAAACCTGATGGGTTTGCCTTTCTAGGAGATGACAGTTCAGCAATTGCAGACTAGTGCAAAAGTATCTGTGATATAGACACACGCAAAGGAGGGACTCCAGCTGATGACACTATTGGGAGGTGGTGAAAACTTGGGGAGGTGTGCTTGAAGGGGATGTTGAAACCCTGGGTCCTTTCTCTAGTCTACTTCAGAGCTACCATGATTGGGACAGCCCAGTCTTCCACACACTCCCTGCTACTGTATTTGATAAAAGCAAAAGGTTCATCTGGCCATGGGTTGTAATCTCTGGAACTGTGAGCCATGGAGTGACGGGGGGAAGGGAACAAGGCATATGAGGAGTGTCAACGTGCCTGTGGTGACAGTGTTCCAGAACTACACGGTGACGGGCAGAGGTTCCCTTAGCCAGGTAGCTCCGTTTACTTCTGTAGCCAGAAAGCCAGGGCACGAGGCAAGGCTCTTTCCTTTTTGCATTTTTTTTTAACACAAAAGCATAAAAATGTCATTTACACTCCGATGGTTGTTTTGCTTAGGGCAGAGCTGGCCATCAGGCAGGCACAGAGACAGGGCGCTGTGTGAAATGAGATGCTTGGTGTGGATGGGCAATTACTGGTCCCAACTGTCTTATAGAAAACTCAGGAATCCTTCCAGTGCATTTTCCAGTTCCTAGATTAGGGCCGGGCTCTTCGCACCATGTGCCCTTGGTATGTGTCTTGTTCAGGCCTCGTTTGGAGTCCTGACTTTTCTGGAAGCAATGGTATGTTCTTTGTCATAAATCCACAGAATGTTGTAGAGTTACTCATGCATGGTAGAGGCTTAACTAATATGTGTGTTGTATAATTTGGTTTTGCTTTAAAAAAAATCTCTCTCTTTATGTAAAGAATTTAAGAGGGGCCAAAAATTTCTCTTTTTATGTAAAGAATTTAAAGGGGGCCAGGAGGTGGTGGTGCATGCTTTTAATCCCAGCACTCCAGAGGGAGAGGCAGGTGAATCTCTATGAGTTTAAGGACAGCCTGGTCTACAGAGCAAATTTCAGGGCAGCCAGAGCTACATAGAGAAACCCTACCCCAAACCAAACCAAACAAAACCAACCAACCAAACAAACAAACAGAAAAAACCCAAACAATGACAACAACAAAAACAAACAAACAAATAAGTATTTATGAGGGAACCGAAGAGAGAGAGAGAAACTCCTTATGGAAAGAACTTAGAAAGAAGACGGAAGGAAGTATCCTGTCCTTTAGATGAGAAGCCTGGATCTCTCAGGGATGAAGAGCCATGGCTGGGCTGGTGAGATGAGGAGCTGCGACAGGAACCGCATTTGAAGTCCATTCCTTTTCTTTCATGTGTGTCTAGAGCTCCAATGGAGTAGTGACCCTGCACCCGTGTCTTCTACAAGTATTCCTGCTCAGTTTTCTATGTAGCCCACTGTGATGGCCAATCTGGGTTGTCAACTTGACTGGATCTGGAATCAGCTAAGAGACAGACCACTGGGCACACCTCTGAGGGTTTTCTCCATCAGGTTATTTGAAGTGGGAAGACAGACCCTAGATGCGGTGGCACCTAGTTGTGGAAGCACAGACAAAAGGAGACCCAGAGGCAAGGCTTTACTTTTTCCTGCTTATTTATTGCTGTCACCATTTATGCTGCTGCTGCTGCATCCACCCGTCTCTGATACCAGAACCTGGTTTCTCTGAGCTTCTAGTGTGAACTGAAGATGAGGCTAGGTGAGAATCTTCTAGGCTGTCAGTGCCAGATTGAGACTGCTCTGGTATCCAGCCTCATGGACTGAGAAACTTTTGAGGGTCTCAATCTCTCTAGTGAGAAGATAGCCATTGTTGAACTACTCAGACCATTTTGTGGAAGTCATTCTAATACACCTCCATTTGCTCTGTTCCTCTAGAGAACCCCAATTTTATGAACACATCTCAGCTTCAGGACACCTGAGCCTCAGACATGAACTCATGTGTCTGGTGTGTGAGGTGTTGGCATACAAATTTCTGCTTTTGACAAATCTCTCCACTCAAAGACTTTCGTATTTTGCTTTCAAAGGCTCAGATTTAATCATTCTTCCTTTCTTCAAAACCATTAACTTTTGTAGTGTCCTTAAGAAGACGAAGTGGCTGTGTCTTTGATCTTGAACATGGGCTGAGGGAGCTGATGGCTTGTGGGTAGTAGTATTTACTTCTTGAGGTTTCTTCTAGGCTCACAAGATTTCTCATTCCCCCCCCCCAGTAGGTTCTTCTGCATCCCTAAGATTTCCTCTCTCTCTCTCTCTCTCTCTCTCTCTCTCTCTCTCTCTCTCTCAAGCCTGGGTTGTTTACCACTTGAGCAATGGTTGAGCTGTGTGAATCCCTGGATATGGACTATTTCTACCATTTCCTCTTACTGATGCCCGGTTTCCTCCTGTAAAGATTCATTTTCCGTTTTTCCTCCTCAGCTTCCCATGGGTGTTTGACAGCTCCTTCATTGTCCTTCATTATTTCTATTCATTGGACACTGCAGGAAGGAGTCTGCATTCTCTCTGATGTTCAGTTTCTGGCTATAATTGGTCTGGGTATTTATCATGCAAGTTTTTTTTTTCTGAATAATTCTGTAGCCAGAGTCCTGGAAACGGCCTCCAAGCTTTGACAGGTGTTTTAATTTACTGGCAACCCAGCAATTGCTCTGAGCTCTAGTGATTGGTCCTTGTCTGTCTCTGGTTGATGGAGAAGACCCACACATCTGAGCTGCCTGCTCTTGCTCACTGCACCGCCAGGCAGGGAAGTTTAAAGCCAGCTGCTCCTGAGAGTGAACTTGCCTTTCTATGTCCTACTTAAAGCTAGGTGCCCACAGTCATGGTTTCCCTGGTCTCAAAGCAATCCTGGTGTTTGGAGGGACTCGGAATGAAGGTAGCGAGTTGCAGTGTCGAACGGATTGTGAATTCTGAGCTTGAATCACAGAATTGTCACTGATTGAGAGAAGGCTATTGGGAAGTCATTCAAACACTCCTAACCTCTGGTTGGCTCATGGTGCTTCGGGATAACAACTATGTTTGAGTCACATAAAACTGTTGGAATGTTAGATAAATGTGCCCATGAGCTCATGTCATAAGGCCTGGAACATGGGATGTATTCAGCGAGAGGAAGACATTTTCCTTTCTACATTCCCCACTAATGAAGTGAGTAATATAGCAAAATCAGGTTGAAGCAAAGCTGTGAGCCACAGACTAGAGCCCGATTCGATCTGTTCTATGCGCCCTTCTATCATTCCCTCCTCTCAAGCAGGTCCCTTCCATGGTAGCATTGCCGAGATTTTAGACTGAGGTGGAGTTCTCATCACATCAAGCTCGTCATTTGAAAGTGAACAGTTCACAACATTGTACAACCATTCTTCTGTCCAGTTCATGTGTTTTTGAGCTCATTTACACGTGCATGCATGTGGAGGCCAGGGCTGATGCTGGGGATCATCCTCTATCATCTTATTGATTGAGCCAGGGACTCTCAATCAAACCCAGAGCTCACTGATACGGTAACTCTCCCTAGCCAGCTTGATCTGTCTTCTGAGGCTGGAATTACTGGTGAGCAGCCATGCCCACAGGGCATTTATGAGGGTCCTCATACTTACGTGGGTGGCACTTTAATCACTAGGCTGTCTTTCCAGTCACCCACATTATTTTTATATATGTGTATTTATGTGGGAAAGAGTGTGGGTATAGGTCCTAAAACTGGGGGGACACAAGCATGGGGAAGGGGATTTTTAAGGAAGAGAGTAGAGAAGGTAAAAGAATACATGTGGCATGAAATTGGAAGGGTAGAAGTGGGGGTGTGTGTGAAGAAATGGAGAAGAGGAGGAGAAGAACCACAAAAAGTTATGTATGAAAAGGGCAGAAAGAAACTACTTCTTTTACATTAATTTAAAACACAAAACAAAAGAAAAAACCTGTACCTTATCTTTCTGAATTCTATCTCCATGGATTTCTATGCTGAGACGTCACATTAATGGAATAATAGAATTTATGGTCTTTTGTGTCTCGTCTCTTTCATTAGAATGGCTTGTTTCAGGTTCATCCGTATGGCAGCAGTCTGCTGCTGTTTATGACCCATTGCATGAATATGTCACCGTTTATTTACCCCTTGGCCAGGCATCTCGGCTTTGTCCACTTTTTGGACACTGTGGCCCCTGCGGTTGTGGGCATATTTACACATGCTCTTGTTTGAACACCTGCTTTTAGCTCTTTCTGAATACTTATGTTATTTTAACTGAACTCTGCCCTTGTTTTTGTTTTTAATTTTTTTTTTCAGCTCATTTTTCTGACAGGCTCCACGATGGACTGGTGAGGTACAGGACTCTAGCTTGCATTACTCCCTTCTTCATTACTTACTAGTTGAATAGGATTGGTCGCTGTAAAACGGAGCCTTGGATAATAGTTCCTACCTTATAGGAAGATTGGTAAAGGAATTGGTCACTGTGAAAGCAGTCTGGGGGTGATGAACATCAGCAATCTTTGTTACCCCTTCCTCACAGTACTTCCTTCCTGGGTCTCCCTGGGAACTCCATTGTCTTAGGGTCTCATGGGGCAGCTGAAGTTTCTTTCTAGGCAAGGACATTGAGAAACCGCTGCTTTAACACAGGGGTCTCAGGAGTCTGGAGGACCAGGGTCTTGGAAGCATGAAGATGACACCAACCTGATGTAGAGCTTTTGGCTTTGAATTTCTTCTTTCTTCCTCTTTCCGTAGACCCCCCCCCCCCCCATCAATGACCGGGCACATTCCTTCCCGGACTATGGTGCCGCTAATGCCCTCTCCCTGCTCAAGACGCACAGCAGCTTCCTATTGTCTGTCCTGCTAGAACCTGTGGAGTAAGCAATTCTCTTTCACTGTTGCATTTCTGAGTATTTGCTTGCAGAGGGGTTAGGGAGCTTCCCTTTTGGCCATCATAATCTTTTCTTGAGAACAGCAGAAGATTGCAATGAAAATCCACATTTATCATACACTATGAGTGGATTCAAGGAGGTTGAAACGAGAGAAAGTTTTTAAAGGCCATCATGGGAGAATCACATAAGGTGTTTTGAAACCATAAAGCAATAACCTTTGACTACAGGGATCAATAACAAGGACCTATCACTTCAAGATTGCACAGGCTGTTGTTGAGCAGATGTCCTTGGAGAAGTTTCTCTCTCTCTCTCTCTCTCTCTCTCTCTCTCTCTCTCTCTCTTTGTGTGTTTGTGTGTGTAAGGGTATGGTGACCTTTTTGCAAGATTGTGGTTCCAGTTAGTCTTTTGAAAACAGCTTTTGTTGCCAGCTATACAGGTATGGAATTCCCTCATCTCTAACTTCTCTGTTTTCTCTGTGTTCATCTCTGTCTGTCTGTCTCCTCCACCCCCCATTAAGGCTTGACTAATGGGACTTCCTTTTGTTTTCACAGAGGTCTATCAGATTTGAATCATGTATTAGTACTTCATTCCTACTTATGATTGATAATATCCCATTACACAGATACACCATGGTTTGGCTAACCACGAGTCTGTCATTTGGGTGGTTTCTACCATTTGACTCCTATGGTTCCTGCGGCAGTGGTTTTCATGTACAACTTTTATTTTTAGTGAATGAGAAATATCAGACTCAGAGACAGAGGGTAATTGCTAAGTGTCATAAACACATACATTGTGGAGCTCAGAATTTATTGAATTATTGGCATGGTCAGGTCTAGGAGCACCTGCTTTTTCTGTTACGCACAGTGTCACCCTGTCTGCTGTGCACACTGCCACCCTCCCTGCTGTGCACACTAACATTCCCCCTGCTGTGCACACTGCCATCCTCCCTGCTGTGCACACTGCCATCCTCCCTGCTGTGCACACTGCCATCCTCCCTGCTGTGCACACTGCCATCCTCCCTGCTGTGCACACTGCCATCCTCCCTGCTGTGCACACTGCCATCCTCCCTGCTGTGCACACTGCCATCCTCCCTGCTGTGCACACTAACATTCCCCCTGCTGTGCACACTAACATTCCCCCTGCTGTGCACACTAACATTCCCCCTGCTGTGCACACTGCCATCCTCCCTGCTGCGCACATTGCCGCCCTTCTTGCTGTGCACACTGCCACCCTCCTTGTGTGTACACTGCCACCCTCCTTGTGTGTACACTGCCACCCTCCTTGTGTGTACACTGATACTCTCCTTGTGTGCACACTGACACCCTCCTTGTGTGTACACTGCCACCCTCCTTGTGTGTACACTGACACCTCCTTGTGTGCACACTGACACCTCCTTGTGTGTACACTGACACCTTCCTTGTGTGTACACTGACACCTCCTTGTGTGCACACTGACACCCTCCTTGTGTGTACACTGACACCCTCCTTGTGTGTACACTGACACCCTCCTTGTGTGTACACTGACACCTTCCTTGTGTGTACACTGACACCCTCCTTGTGTGCACACTGACACCCTCCTTGTGTGTACACTGATACCCTCCTTGTGTGTACACTGACACCCTCCTTGTGTGTACACTGATACTCTCCTTGTGTGTACACTGACACCCTCCTTGTGTGCACACTGACACCCTCCTTGCTTTGCAAACCACCACGCCTCTTGCTCTGCACACTGGCACCTGCTCCTATCCTTAAACCTTTCATCTGAACTGTACCAAGATGGGTGAGTGCTCATCATCCTTAGAGTACCTGCTGTGCCTGTTGCAGCCTCTGTTCTGAGCCTGGCTCTTCTGCTCATCTGGTTTCCCATTCTGCCTCCCACCCATTCCAATCCTGCTACCTGCAGATCTTATTGAAACCCGGTGGTTTTCTTTACTAAAGCTCCCCACCGAGCTTTTCAATCAAGACCTTGTTCTTCATTCTTGAATTCCCTATCGTTCTTAAAGTCTCTGCTTAGGGCCTCACCTAGCACAAGTGGTATTTTGTGGTGAGTTACAAGAAGGTGTTCATTCCCTGTAGGCTGATGAATTGCAAAACACTGTCCTCAGTTATCCGCTCAGCTGGGCACTTTTGCGCAGTGTGCAGGCTGGTACAATCATAAGCAGCCAGCTTATCCGGCAGTTCCGAAACAATTCTGACTTAAACATCCCTAAGTCACATAGATGGCAGAAGTTCAGTGCTCATTTGTAGCCTCTCCCAAACGGTCCTTAAACTTCTCAGTGTCAGGAACTGTGGCTTAATCTTCAGTTTCTCCCACGGTACCTAGTCCAGGGTCCAGCGCTGCGTCTCCAGCATCCAGCAAATGAAGTAAAGTGGTGGAAGTGCTGTGTCATTCCTCAGCTCTGAAGGGACATGCAGAGCACTTGCAGACAGAGCTCGCTGGCATCACAGGCAACCAGAGCCACATTGGTCCTATAGCATTTTGGGGCACATCACCTCTGCTGTTTCTTTAGGCTGCGTACTCTTTGGATTGCCAGTTTCTTTCTTATTGACCTGACCACACTTCAAGCTTTATTGGCTCAAATGAGTTTGTTAGAGTTGATTGGATGCATTCAGGGTAGCGCATCAAGGCAGCCTTCTCTCCCAGAAGCCTCTGTTGGAATCGGTTTTTCCCTTCTACAAACCCCTATATAGTCTGTCCTCTCTAATCCTCAGACCCTAGCTCTCAAAAGCATTTCTTAAGAGGACTCTGGTTTTCATCTCTAACATTTGTACCAGTGAGGTATGCCCTAAAATAGACTATGACTGCATCTGCCCTTTTATTCCTGGTGCTTAAAGGATGGGGCTTGCGCCTAACACACATAGTGCCCCCTGGATGACGGTAGGATCAGCATCTCTAGCTGTGCACAGTTCCCAGCATTGCATCTCCTTACACGGCAGCTGAATCATCCGGCTTCGTTCTATTAGCTCTTCCCGGCATTGTTTAACACTTTCCCTAAGCTTTTTCTCACCTTGTCTTTGGGTTTGTTTTCACAGCCTGTTAGGATATGAAAATCAATGATTATATCCATTTCACTTGTGAGGCACCTGAAGACCAGGAGGCTGGAACATCTTGTCTTGCTGTCTGGTGATGGCTGCCACTCACTTTGGCGACTGCCTGGACATAGTGACAGCTTGGTTACTCTTTAGTCCTCTTAGCTCTTGTCTAAAATTAACTATTCAGTATCTTCAGACTCCTGATGCGTCTGAACCCTGGGGGGAAGAGGGCTGAGTTTGTGGTTTGGGTTCTGTTTCCTCAGCAGCTCCCAGTACATGGGAGTCAGAGATTGCTTTTTCTCTTCTCAGTTCACCATTCTGTCACTATAATGGAATGATCATTCAAGAGTCAGGTGGCGGATACATCCTGGGATCCAATTATCAAACATCATGGTATGGAATAGTGGGTTTCACCCATCCCTGGTCAATGTCAGATTTTCCCAGAGAATGTGTATATCTAACAACACCTTTCCGGGTGCTTACAACAAGCGTCTCGGCTGATTGAGATGGGTGGCCAACACTGCAGATGGTCGAGTGGAATCGCCAGTGGCTTTAAAGATTCCACAGATGGCTTGTGTTCAGAGACTTGGATTTAATTGGTGCAGGGCTGTGAACCAATGGCACAGTTCCTATTCATCCTCCTTGCTGACTGTTTGGATTACTGTAGCATCCTTCACGGGGTACCTCACAAACAGTGGAAACTTATCTTCCGTAGTCAGGGGAAGATGGGAAGTTCAAGGTCAAGGCTGATTCAGTTTTGGCAAGACCTACCTTCTGGCATATAGATGGTTCCTTCTTGCTATATCCTCCATGGTGGAAAGGATGGGAAATTGGTCTTCGTCTTTTGAAGTAGGGGCACTAATTCCACTCATGGAGACCCACACCCATGACCTAACCACCTCCTAAAAGTCCTACTCCAGACACCATCATCTTGAAGCTCAGAATTTCAGAATATAATTTAGATTTAGGGTCCAAACATCCAGATATAGCAGGTCTATTCAGATGGACTGTGTAACTACAGCCCTACATGAAAGAATCCTTACATTCTAGCATCAACCAAGAACATATTTACTTAAGGTTTCTCCCACCTTAGCAGGTATCATGATACCCTACTAAACTATCCTCCCTTGTAATTTCCTGGTTTCCAGTCCTCTAGCTTTGTGGACTTGGGTGTGCATCTTTAGCTCTCTGAGCTTTAGCTTCTTTATCTATTACATAAGACCCAGAACTGCTTGGCAGACCTTCTAGGTGCATCAAATAAAATTATGTATTTAAATGATATGTAAAAGAAGCCATCACTGCGCTTGATACAAGAGGGATTTCATAGCTCTCAACGGAAAAGGATCAAATACTGTTATTCTCTCTCTACAGGAAAAATCTGTGTACTACATTTGTGGAATACCTACTGTCTGCAGAAGATCATGATTGATTGATTTCTCTGTGCATGTGAATGAGAGATACACAGAGGATAGAGAGCTCACCACTGCTTTCATGGAACTTCAAATCGCTACAGAAACAGAAAAAAGACATAGAACCACATGTAGTTCTTTATATGTTAGGCATAGTTCTAATATCGGGATGTTAGAGATTCAATTTATATACTACAAGCTCAGCCGATGGAAGAATTCTTCTAAGCACTTCTCAAGAGATCAATAAAGCCTTAAATGACATTTGGGCTGTCTCTTCAAAGTTGTGTGGCATTTTCACAGATGAAGAAGACTGGAAAGAAAATCCCAAGCTGGTGGTGACCTGAGGCCAGGTGGTTGGAGAATGCAGGTATCTGGAACACAGCCAAGAATCTGGGATTGTTGGCCTCTTTCACTAGAGGACCCAGACTTGCATTTATTTACCTCTGCTGAGAGCTTATTAAGGAAAACTTTGCTAAAGAACTTGATCCTGTAGCTCAGAAACCACTGGGACCACTGAAGTTGTTAGTCTTGGAAGATGTTAAAGGTTTTGCTTTATTGGCACCAGGTATGGGGTGGGAGTGGGTTGGTAATGTCTAGGTCTTCACCCTTTCAGAAAACTGGGTGACTCCTCATTCAATTTAAACTCTAGATCCAGTAGGCCGAATGTGTACTGTAACTGGAATCTGTTTTCACTATCAAATCAATGTGGACAATCTCTCAGATTTTTCTGGTTAGTTTTGCACTCACACCCATAGAAAACATTTTGTTTGGTTCTTTACTAGGCCCTAGCCCCACCTACATTTCTTACAACTTCTCTTTAATGTGAATTCAGGTTCTTATTTCAAGCAGTGTTGGTGTTTTTGTGTTCTAGGTGTCCAGGGACTTGCACTTACCTAGGAACTAGAAGTGGGCGGTTGTTGGATGGATATTGCCACAGTTTGGGCCTGAGATGATGGGGATAGGACAGGGCTTGACACAGGGCTGCAGTAGTATGGGGAAGTAGCGCTGCTGGGAAAGACACAATGAAGTAAGAGGTGGCAGGTCTGTAACTTGCCTGGGACTTTTATTTAATTATGTGCTGAGCTCGTCTTCCCAGACACCCGACTCACAGCTTGTTTTTGTTTGTTCAAAACAGTTTGAAGAAACATTGCAAGCTGGGTAATTAGGAGTGATGCTCTGTGTTTGGTATGTACACACAAACACACATGTGCATGCACACACCACACACACACAAACACACATGGCACAATAGTAGAAATGGGGAATAAAAAGAGAAGGAAGAGACCTAAAAGGAGAGGGGCTTTAGTATTCCTCTGCTGTGATAAACACCACGCCCAAGGCAATTTATAAATGAAAACATTTAATGCGAGGTCCGTGGTTGCAGAGGGTTAGAGGCTGTGATCACCATGGCGGGGAACATGGCAGCAGGCAGGCATGGCACTAGAGCAGTAGCTTAGGGCTCACATCTTGAGACAACAACCACAAGGCAGAGAGAGAAAGAGGGAAGGAAGGAGAGAGGAAGAAGGGAGAGAAAATGTTGTGGTATGGGCTTTTGAAACCTCAAAGTTCACCCCCAGTAACACACCTCCTCCACAAGACCTCAGTAACCATGGGGGGGGGTGTTGAGAAATAAGAGAGGATTACAGAATACCTATGATATGAAAGCAGGGGGAGGGGCTAATTGGGGAGGACCTATAAGAGGGGGAAGGGAGAACAGTGTGGGAGAAAGATGACTACGAATAATCACAGTGGCCCGGGGGGGGGGGTGTGCACTCCTTTAATCCCAGCACTCGGAGACAGAGGCAGGTGGATCTCTGTGAGCCTGGTCTACAAGAGCTTCAGAGAAACCCTATCTCAAACAAACAAACAAACAAACAAACAAACAGAAGTAAACATAGTGGCATATGCAAGGAAGCATTATAATGAAATCCATTGTTTTGTATGCTAACATAACAAAAGGAAGGGACCTGTAGCACCTTCTTCTATAACATGGATGGAGCTGGAGAGCGTTATGCCTAAGCAATTCTAACGTGTAGCAAATTGAGTCCCTCTCGAGCAAGAGTTAGCCAGAATGAACATCTGATTGGCATTGGCTCTCACACTTGAGTGGGCATCAGGCTCCCTTGGGCTTGCTGGGCTTCATCCTCAGAGTGTGAACAGCTCTTGGGTGAGCTGAGGAACTGCTGTCTTCACCAGTCCCAAGGGACGCTGGTGGTTGGAGAAGACAGATTTTTGAAAGAGCTGAGGCTGGCTGTCCCACTGATGAGCACGCATCCCTGAGTAGGTCACTCAGTCTTTACGAAGCCAGCTCTGCCTTTGCAATATGGAAACAACATTGGAGATTATGGCTCAGGTCCCTGAGTGGGTGAGATGTGATGGATGGAAACACTTACTTAACACAGGGCCTGGGCCACAGGTAATATGCTTTCTGGATGTGACTTATGAACGTTTGTTTGGCTGGAGTCCTGGCAGATCCTCTCTTATGTTCCAGCAGCTAGTTGTTGAAGGTATGGGAATGAGTTCGGGCTCCCCAAACCCTACTCTTAGGCTTTCTGGAGCAGGGAAACCAGGACGCTGGCATGGATGCAGTACTCGGGGCTTCAGAATGAAAGGCCCACCCCAGGGGTGTTGGTGGTGTTTTATCCACACGGTCTATCAGACTCCAGCCCATGCATAGCTCTCCAGGTCACCATCACACAGGGACATTTAGTGCAGCCAGTTGTGGTTGTCCTGTTGTCACCATGGAAACCAAACTGTTACCTAGAAAGGTGGGAACAAGGCCTCTAAAGGCATTAGAAACAGAAAATGTGTGCCCCGGAGACAACTGCAAATTTTTAGTTTTCTCTTTGTATCATTCAGTTTTCTCCTCCTGCTCTTGCATTCATCTTTACCCTCCCCTCCCCCATCTGATGGGTGCGGGGAATGAGAGTCAGCACACCCCCAGATCCCTCCCAGAAGAAAGGGACAGCCATACCAGTCAGGGGCTCTGACATTAAAGCCAGATGTCAGGCAAATTCCACAGAACATAGCACATTATACCCATTCCAGCCTCAGCTCCCGAGATGGCAAATGTGTTCACTTACTTTTACTTCTTGATGTCCTCAGATCTAGAGGATTTTTGGTACTTCAAACACTCCTGTTCTTGAAGAACAGCATGGTGGCTCAGGCCTATAATCCTGAGAGGGCTGTAGCAGGAGAATCGTGAGTCTGAGGTCAGCCTGGGCTACCTAGAGAGGCCCCTATGTCAAACCAAACTGGATCTGCAGAAATGCCAACCTCTTCTTCATTTTTTTTTTTAATCATACAAGGTTTTGTGTAGCCCAGACTGGCTTCAAACTCATAAACGTATGATTCTCCTACTTCCACCTCCCCCACTGCTGGTATGACAGGGATGAGTCATGTCACCGTGTCCAGCTCACATGGTGCTGGAGATTGAACACAGGGCTTCCTGCATGCTTAGGTAAGCAGCCTGCTACCGGAACTATGTCCACGGTCCAGCTAATCTCACTGTTCCTGTTTGGTTTGAAGGTGGAATGTCTGCTCTTCTGCCTTATACTTTAGAAACCCCAGTGGATCTGAAGAAGAGCCTTTGTGAATTGGTCTCACAGATGGAAGATAGAGACCAGTTTGTCCCATTTCAAGCTAAGTCAGTTAAGGAGAAATTCTGCCATGGCTCAGGGACATCGGGGACAGCTGATCACTTGGGTTTTCTAAATCTGCCCCTACCTTTGACTAAAGGGGGGCAGAGAGAGAGAGAGAGAGAGAGAGAGCGAGCTGGGGTGGGGAATGTCATTATGGGAAGGTCATTGCAGGTTGTTTGGTCCTTGCCCCCGCCCCAGGGAGATGAACTGACCTCCCCAAAGTCACAGAGGAGATTGGCAACAGAAAAGGGCCTGGGAGCTCAGGTTCTCCAGTCTGCTTTCTCCTCAACACTTCTTTATCCTGTCTGCAGAATGCCTGTTCCTCTTGATGCTATTCTGGTGTCCCCAGGTGGTCAGTACTAACCACCTCCTGCGAAGGGGGGCATGGTACGGTTTTGATAAACTTCTGGTGAGGAGGCCGTGCAAATGCTCCCTGGGCTTCACTCCCAGGGCAGTCGAGAGCAGTTAGTGCACTGTCAGAAGCGGCTATTCACAAGCTGTCTCTGCAGACACAGAGTCACTGATGGAAACTGCAGCCATGTGGACGGGTGGGAATGGTGCAGTCCCAGAGCCCAGTTACCTCAGCTTGGGTTAGCTTTAGCCCCCTCCGAAAGCCATTCTTTGCCCACCTTTTTGTTTTTGAATCTATTAACTTCATACCTCCCTAGCTTCTGCCTGCTCCAAAGCTAAGAATGTCATCCGCTAATAGCTGTGGCCCATAGGAGAGATTCCCTCTTCTTGCTGTAGCCACCATTCAGATACAGTCGCTAATGCCTTGAGTTACACCTGTCTGCTCTGTTATGGTGAAATTGCCCCCATGTGGTGAGCTGGATCTGTTACTCAAATCTGACTCCAGAAAAAACTCTTATTCTCCTTGGGGCAAGAGTTCTTCCTTCCTTCCTTCCTTCCTTCCTTCCTTCCTTCCTCCCTCCCTCCCCCCCCCCCCTCTCTCTCTCTCTCTTTCTTTCTTTGCCCTTACAGAACTCACAGAATAAGTATTAGTATCTCCAGTGTACAGTAACCTACACAGGGCCATGCAGTAGTCAGAGAGCAGAGTGAAGTCAATTGACTTGCTTAATTTTCAGTGTCTTCTCCCTCACTGGCTACCATCACGGATTAAGGGAGTCTGTGACCACAGAGCAGCATGCAGTCAGCCACACAATGTAAAGACGCTTCCTGCTGACCAGAAGCCTTTTGCGCATAATTGGTTTTCTGTAAAGAGGCAACTGCTTAGAAGCAGAGCTAGATACCCACATGGCTCAGGTTGTCCTATAACTACTCTGATGCAAAATGTGGAGAGAAAAGTCCAGCTTGGCACTGTGTTTTAATTATGAGATTGTTTGAATTTTTCTTTACCAACATACTTTGCCCCTAGGTGGGGTTTCCAGTACACCTACCTTGTCAGAGCTCTTTGTACAAACCTACCCTGCCAGGGCTTCCTCTCTTGTTGGACATTGTGACGGGAAGGAGAGAAGAAAGTTATTTTTAATTTGGCAACCAAGCGAACATCCGAGCCGTCCCTTCCAACAGCTAAGCCTATATGTTTTCTCAACAGGGTGTGAATTACCTGGGTTTGGGACTGGCCAGACAGCCTGTTCCAGCAGCTCTGACTGTCCTGCTGGCTGGATGCAATTGCTCCGTGCACCCAGCAGGACTCAGGGAACTTCAGCAGGGAGCATCCTCCTTCTCAATAAACTCAGACCTGAGCACTGGGCAACTTGTTAAACACATTTATTGATTTTTTTTTGACAGTAACCAAACACAGTGAGTGACCATTATAAACAAGAAAAGAAAGGCATTCGTTTGTACTTTGTGAGATCTGGCTGCACCTGGAGAGAAAAGATACCCCAATTTCCCAGGAATTTACAAGGCAAAGTGCATTCCTTCGGGAGCATCACAGGGGCTGGGGGGCAGGGAATGGCAGTTTCTTGAAACGCAAGGAATCTGTTGCCTACTATATCAGGCCGAAGCTCACCTGGGATGAATGACCAGCCGTGGAGTGGAATTAAAGGCATACCTGCTTAGCAAGTGCATTCCTGGTTACCACAAACTCAGGAAAACTGGCTGCAGATGAACAAAACATGGCGATGAAGGAACATGGGAGACCCAAGAAGAAGCTGCATGGGGCTGGGGCTGAGCCTGGCAGGATGGAGAACAGACCAAAGCCAGAAAAAATGAAATCAACGCATTGAACACATTTATTGGGCTGTTAACAATAACCAAACACAATGTATGACCTTCAGAAAACAAGAAACAGCGAATGGATCGATTCTGATCTCGGGCAAATCCTAGTACAGTTATGTGACAAAGGGGGGAAAATAGTTCCATTCTTATAGTCTGAGGTGATATATATATACACAACGTAGAGCTCTTTGACGTCTGTCCTTGTTTTATTATTTTCTTTTTAAATCATTGAGTAAACAGAAGAATCGTAATCTAGAAATAAGTGTCCTTGGTCAGCTTTGTCCTGGTTCACATGTTACCAGCATCCACAGAGTATCCTAGGACACCATCGGGGATGATGAGATACAGCGTCCACTTGATGCTTTTAGAGCGATGTTTTCTCCCCTCTCTCTTTTGGAAGAATTTTTGTATGTACAAAGGCTGAGAAGTCTCATCGGATAGAGTTATTAGTTTAGGGAAACAGTATCAAAATTGTAATCAGGTTAACTGGTTGTTTTCTTCTAAGACCTTTGATGATCAAATCTTTGTTTCTGAGACTTGACTTCCCATCATGGAGGTGGTATAGAAGTGTGTGTACTTGTGTTTACTCTTGTGTATGTGTGCGTGCGTGTGTGTGCGTGTGTGTGTGTGTATGTGTGCGTGTGTGTGTGTACAGATGTGCTCTCCTCTAACACATTTTTGCAAACAGTTTTCATGAATAAGGGGCCAATCCAAAGAGTAAAAGGCTTAGGGGAGGGAAGAGGAGGAAGAAAGAGGGGGCATTCTGGGTTACGTCAATTCACAGTTGTAGAATTTCACTGAGGTGGGATTCTTCTTGGCTTCGTTCCCTACTTGAGGAGCCATTCGTTTACTGGAAAGAGAGAAAGAAAGAAAACCGAACACACACATACACCACATAACACAAAACAAGGCACAACTGTGTTAGTGTGCATACAGTGCAGGGGGCCTAGTCCAAAGGGAGGGGCCACCTCCTAAGAGCCTGCTTGTTAACTATTCCCTGCCCCAGGACTTTCTAGACTTGTGCCTTCCAGAATGCTGGCCAAGAGCTTCAGGTGGCTCCTGTGAAGCCAAGTGACTGCAAAGAATAAAAGTATTTGCGTCATCAAGCTAGCCCCACTTCAAGCGTGCAATGGCTGAGGCAGGTGGAGACTTTAGCTGCCAGCCTCATCTAACCACTCTCCCTCTGCTTGCATATTGCCTGTCGCTGGTGTCCTGCGCCACCATTTGCATGGTCCCCACGGCTGACTTCACATGACCTCACTAGAGTGGGACTGAGAGTACCTGACCTGCATCGCCTGATATGCTTATTGCTGCTTCTTTATGCCCAAAGTGCCAAGCCCTGGTTCAGATCCCAACCTCTCCGTGCTTAGGGTCATATCTATCTTCATGACCACTGTACCGCCACTATTGCCCAAGTGCTCGATACATAGCAGCTGCCCAATAAATCAGTGAGGCATACAGAGAAGCGTCAATGACAGAACTGGGTGTCTGTCTGCTAGCTGTGACTGACAGGGAGCAAGGACTCCTGTGTACAGGCATCCTGTGAGTGTCTAAGAGAGATAAAAGGATAAAAGGGACCCAGAGGGAAGAGGACCAATGCAGCTGGGGTCAGCAGTGAGGGGCAGCAGTGGTATCTGCCTTCTAGAGTTTTCTGGAAATGACTATAGCCCTTGTATTTGGGGACCATACCATTGTTATAAAGGATTTCCCATGCAGGCACAAGCTATGGTGACTGTTAAGACTTCCAGGAAGAGATTCGGAACAGTGGAAAAACTCCAGATTGGAGTTGCATGGCTTGTTAGTCCGGGACATCTATGAAACTCTGTCCTGTGTGACCTCCCTTTCCACACTGAGAGTTCACCATGATGGTTGATGGATGTTCAGTCAGTGTGTAGAAGAAAAGACAGAAGCCTGAGTGTGGACCAGCCAGTCACTGGAGACAGATGCCATCTTAAGTGCCCCCTTTAGTGGGAATAATAACTGCTTATAGGGATATGGCACTGGACAAAGATATGACTACTCCCTCATTGGCCCCTAGCACATAGCGTCATCTAGAGCACCCCATCCTTTTTAAGGGGACACATAGCTAAAACCTCCAACCCTTCTTACTGCTTTGTTCTAACATAGCCTTGGGGAAATCAGGTTTTCTGAGCTCTCTGACCAATCTGTCAATAGAAAGGACTATTTTGCCTGAACCGAAGGAGATGCAAAGGTCTGATACATGTGACATTAAATATCTATACACATCAAAATCAAGCCTTTATCTCCACCATCTATGTAAGACAGACAGAAACCTTGAAAACGGCTGTGGCAGTGACTTTTCTCTCGGAGTTCTTATGGTGAGAGATAGGCCTAGGCTAAAAGATGGACCTCTGGCCTGGGCGCTGTTCCAGCGACCTCTGTACTCACCTCTGTACTGCAGCTTCTGGGCCCTGTTGTTAGGACAGTCCTTCCCCTGTAAACTGAAGTTGATGTTGGTGCGGATACAGCGGTTGTTGAGGGGCTGCACGGGCCTGAAGTTGTCGCTCATGCTCAGAAAGATCTGCGATGGCTGATTCTGGCTGAGGAGGCGCAGGGAATGCATCTAAGGAGAGAAACAGTTGTGAGATCCAGTCACTCCGTGGATGTGCTAGGGAGGAAAAGCCATGCAGGCTGCTGTCTGGCCACACAGCATCAGCTATCTGGGAAAGGTCATGAGTCTTCAGAGCCCCTTTTCCCAGCCGAACTGAGGTGAAGGGCCACTGATGCCTTCAGACATGAAGTACGCTTTTATCTAACTCACTAGCTCATGGGCTTTAAACAAGCCATTGATTCTCATCCTCAAATGTACCCAGGCAGTAGCGCCTGCTTTCTCTGACGCCTTGACCATACATGGTTACTACCCGGACTATAGTGGTTGGTCCACAGCTGTAAGCTGGAGCAATGCAATTTTTTTCTTGGAAATACCTAGACAGTTTTACGGTAAGATTGTGAAGCAAAAAAGGGGAAAGCAAAAGTACCAGAAGAAGGATGAGAAGGAGAAGAGAGGAGAAGGAGGATGAGACAGAACAGGAAGAGGAGGGGAAGAAGAGGGATGGGAGAAGAGGGGGAGAGGAAGGAGAGGAGAATGAGGAAGGGGTGGAGAAAAAAGATAAAGGGGGAAGGAAGAGTGGAGGGAACTTCTGGCATTCTGACTCTAGTGAGCCCCCCTCCTTTATTAGTTTCTGGTCTTGAACTCTCTGAGATCCTCCGGTATCTCTTGAACATGCCCCTTTCCTAAGTGAGTGACCCGGAGGGAGTTGTTATTTGTCATGCAACAAGTCCTAGCAGGACCAGGGACTGGAAGCTTCCTGTTGTCCGATCGTGAACATAGATATTGCCAAGGAGATGGGGCTCTGCTGCCCTTGCTCATCTTCCCTCAGGTTTCCTACATATGGACGATCCGGTGCTGGAGCGGGAACAGATGCATGCAATCTACCCTCATCACGGGGAAGCGGCGGAGGGTGGCAAGCCTGGAGTGAGCAATGAGCCACTAAGCAAAGCTGGCCCAGGCTGGTCCCTGCGCAGGGCCGAGGGATAGACTACGTGAGACGATATTTAAAAACTCCCATATTCAAAGCTCGTTTGTGAGATGCTGTGCACCATGATACCTCTGCTTAGAGACTGACACATGCATTATGTTTAAAAGATCAGAGAAGTCCCTTCGTATTGAAATCCACGTGAGTTTTTCTTTTTACCGTTGCTAGTGCTGGAGAATGAACCGAGGGCCTCGTCCTTGTAGGGCAAACACTCTGCCACTAAGGGTCGCTTTAACTTATTTAGGTTTACAACATTAGCTTAAAAATCAAGTTTTTGAGATAGGTCCCCATTCGGTAGCCGGGGCGGGCCTAGAACTTGTGGTGATTCTCCTGTCTCAGCTTCTCAAGTGCCGGGGTTGCAGGAGTAAGCCATTGCATTTGTATCCATTTGCACCTCTATCTGAACACTGAACACTATCTGTAGAGTGTGATTATGGAACCGATTCTCCAGCCTTACTTCCTTCAGGCAAGTGGAGTGTCTTCACAGTTCAGATTAGTCCATTTTAGATGCTGACTCTCTAAACACAGGCATTGTGGATTTAATTGTGTCTCCCCAAACTCATAAATTGAAGGTATTGACAATCTGTAGTATGCAGGATGTGACCTTACCTGGAAGTAGGGCTACTTCTGATGCAATCAGCTCCATTAATATGAAGTAACTGAGGTTAGCTCTTTAATTCAGAATGGCTAAGGTTTTTTTAAAGGGTGGGTTGGGACAGAGAGGCAATCACACAGAGAACACCAAGTAACCACGAAGGCAGAGACTGAGGTAGTACACCTGGAATCAGGGAAGACCCAAGATTTTTGGAAAACCACAGAAGCTAGGGACCAGGCATGGAGCAGATTCTCACATTCCTCAGAAGTACCCAAGCCTTTCCATTCCTTCATCTGGGTCTCTGTCCCCCAGAACTGTGAGGCAAACAGGCTTCTGCTGGTTGTGCTTTGGGGCTTTATGGCTGCACAAATCCTAGTTATACCAATACTGCCACCTCAGACCCTACTCAGTCAGTCCTCGCACTTTCTCCCCTTAGCTAAAGCAGCAAAGTCAAGCTCACCTGCATTCTGGTTATGTACACAGGCTTGTTCATTATTATCCAACTCGCTGTCTCATAGCAGGGCGGGATAGTCATTGACCCGTCGTAAGTGATGAAACTAGAGGTCTCTGGATACAGTTCCTCTATATTAAGTCCCTGTAGTAAATATGCATCATCTAGAAAGGAAGGCAATAGAAACAAAACTTAGCATCTTGATGAAGTATTGCCGATACATCTTTATGTCTATGATATTAAAATGTGCACAGGTTTTCAGAAGACTGTATCTCTCAGTATCTTCAGCAACAAACAATCCCATTGCTATTCTCCTCACCTAGCTGGTGTCTTATTCTTTTTTTTTTTAAAGTACAGAATTTTGTTTATGGTTTACAAACAGTCCAGGTGGCTGAATGCTCCCCTCCAGGTCACTGTTGTTTATTCTTTGTCTTAGACTAGACCCTGATGGCTGCATTGTGGCTTGGAGATCACAGCGACAGAATGAAAAACAAGCCTGGTGAAAGATGGTGACTCTAAAATTGTTCCATTCCAGAAGTAGTACATGTCACTCACATCTGCTCACATCAAAGAAGTCACGTGACTACAGCTATGTCAGGGATTTAGGGAAGAAAGAAAAGTGGGACTCTGAATACTGGTGAGTTGAAATAACATAGCTGGTTACCATAGGACTGTCTGCAGAACCATGGGTTCCCCAACATCTGACTGCACTGTAGGATGGTTTGAACCTGAAACGTCCCCGCACAGGCTCTCATTTTAGAAGGCAACTCTGGGCACCATTACATTAGCAGTACACCCAGGCGCATGTCTGAATGCTCAGTCTGCAGCTTGCCATGCTATTGCGAAGGCTGTGGAGCCTTTAATGTTTGAGGCCTGGCTGGCTAACCGAAGTGGGTCGTTAAGGGTGGGCCTTTGATGTCAAACCAGCCCCTAGTTCCAGCCAGCTCTGCCCGTGTCTGCTGCTGTAAGCTCCACCTCACGCTCCAGCCATCATGGATGGAGCTGCCCTCTCTGCCATCCGTGCCTTCTCCGTGATGATAGACTAACCTTCTGAAGCCACGAGCCAAAATCAGCAACAAATACACACAGGAACTGCAGCCACAACAAAAGGAGCAAGTCAAGGCTTCAGGGCCTGTTGAAATGTTGTCCAGCTGCCATTCTTATTTATAAATACTGCTTGATTAAAAGTACATTAAGAAAATACCTCTAGGAAGAAATTAACCAGACCAAATTCTACCACAGGGTTCAAAGCTCAAGTCCAGCAACTGACCTGTTTGGTGCACTCCCCACCCTTCTGTAGAACCATGCGGACGCTCTGATCTCTTACATATCACATTTTTGTTAGTAAATAGTTTTTACATTTTAAAACTAACATGCATACATATTAAGACTATGAGGATAAAAGAGAAAAAAATATAATTCTAATCATTTCACACAATTACTATCAGCATTTTGGTATTTTTTCTAATACGTCTATTTAGTGTATTGGTTGACATTTTAGAAAATGATACTATATTAGGATCTAAAATTTTTGATATATGCTACCTTTCCTTTCTCCCTATAATAACTTCTCTTTCTTTGTTGAATACTATTGCTTTCTTCTCTCAGCTTCCAAATGTTGCAATTCATCTTATTTTTCTGGCTTCACTGTCTTAGGTTCTGTAGCTCCTCTGGCTTCCTAACCTTTTATTTGCTTCTGTCTCTCAATGATGTGTTCCCTGACCACCTGTCCAAGCCTCCTGTCTTTCTCAGCCCCTGATCCCATCTTACTGTGGCTTCTATGCCCCAGGAACTGCAGATCTGTCTCAGAGGTGGTAAATGTCTCAGTGTGCTGTAAGCACCCACTATATGGTCGGTCTAGGAGCCCGGAGAGTACTCAGTAGGGCACCAAAGCCTGGCTGGCAGAGAGATGAGGCTGCCACACTCCCAGAGTCTCTCTGGATGAATCCAAGACCCAGTGGGAAAGGACTAACGCTATAGTGGTTGATGTCATCATTTAAGTGCAGTACTGTGTAAGGAAAATTGTATACACATAGCTGGAATCTCATACTCAGACAGATGCGTCAAGTGTAACTGGAGGTTTCTTTCCCACCCACCAGTTCCTGAATAAACACTCTGAGGCTTAATATTAATTATAAAAGTGAGCTGATGGCTCAGACTTATTACTATCTAGCTCTTACATCTAAATTAACCCATTTCTATCAATCTATGTATTGCCATATGCCCATGGCGTTAGCTCATATCTTGCTTCTCCGGTGGCTGCTGGTATCTTTCTTGATCCTGCCCTGTTTCCCCATGTACCTCTGCTTGGATTTCCCACTTAGTTATAGTCTGTCCCGCCATAGGCCAAAGCAGTTTATTTATTAACCAATGATAATAAAACATATTCACAGCATATAGAGGGGCGTTCCACATCAGTCAGGGATATAGTAAAACATCCACACTGATAGGAAGAATAAAGACCAGAGAGACAAAGTTCACAGCCGTAGAAGAAGCTGGTGCTTGCAGAGTAGGAACTGAAACCCAGTTTTCCCTACCTGCAAGCCACAGCCGTTCATTAATTCACCAGATAGTCACTAAACCACCTACTTGAGCCGGGCCCACTGTTAGGCCCCTATTTTACAGCAGTGGACAGGGGAGATACAGTGCCTGCCTCATTCCAGTTGAAGACCAAGACAATATTCACATGGCAATATTCATATGGAGGTGACAGAGCCAGGGTGATGACTGCACTGTCTACTGCTGTAGGCATTCATGCTGCCGATCTATTTTTATAGGTAAAGACACTCCTCCATTTTCCTTTTAGGAGTTGTTCAAACTTCCTCTGAACATAGATGTTGCCAGGGAGTTTTAGTTTTAGTGTTCCTTGACTGTGATATGTGAGAGGATCAATCAAGCTAGTAGTTTGAAATAATCTAAACAAATCTACCATTTACCTGCTCCCTCTAAAACCTTCCCACTCTACTGTGGTACAAGAATCCCTCCAGGGCTCCATCAATGCTTGAAGAGAGATCAGGCAACCTAGGCTTGGAAAGAAACTTCACTGACCCTAAGATGAAGTATTTCTCCTTCCCTCTCTTCCTCTTTATCTCTTTTCTTTCCACTCTTCTTTCTTCCTTCCCCTTCTCTCTCCCTTCTTAAAAATATTTTAGTTTCACTTATGTGTCTGTGTTTACATACATATGTGTGCAGATGTGCATGTAGGCCAGAAGAGGGCGGCAGGTTCCCTGAATCTAGAGTTATAAGCAGCTGTGAGCCACCTGATGAGATTTCTGGGAATGAACTTGAACCTGGGTCCTCAACAAGAGCAGCAAATACTCTTAACTGTTTCTAGTCTTCTTCTTCTTCTTCTTCTTCTTCTTCTTCTTCTTCTTCTTCTTCTTCTTCTTCTCCTTCTCCTCCTCCTCCTCCTCCTCCTCCTCCTCCTCCTCCTCCTCCTCCTCCTCCTCCTCCGTCTTAGACATAATGTGATGCAGCCTGGAGTGATTTTGATTTTGACCCACTAATCATCCACCTCTCAAGTGTTTATTGGCATTCATCAGGTATATACCATCATGCTTGACCACTTTAAAAAACTTTCCATTTAAAAAGAAACTAACACTTTCCATGGAAACACTACGGCCCCAGGACAAGCCAAAGAGGGAAGGAGCAACTGGAATCTGCCTAGACCGAGTCTGTACTGTGGCCTGAGATATCAGAAGTTCCATTCCTATAACGAAGTCACCATGTCCACACCACACACTCACCTGTTGGTCCTCCTGAGTTTCATCAGTCACTAACATAATAAGCTTATGCTTGGTATCCATCTCATCATGGCTGTAACCCTTCCTAGGCCCTGAGCATGTGCCACCACCAAGTGTGGAGTAGACAAGCAGGGCATAATTAGGCGAATACAAGTAGGAGTCATAGTCCATGATGTGCAGGCCCAGAGAGGGGCTGTCAGCTTTATCTGGGGGGGGGGACTTGAGAAAGAATGAATGAAGAAGATGCCCTGAACTGTATCTTAAATGACAGGAAGTAACCAGTTTGTGACTGACACAGGGTGAGGTGTCAAGGGTACCGCTGACAGAGGTGTGCTGGAGTCAGAGTTGAGGGAGTTTAGAGGGCTATGTACTTAGGAACAACCTGAGTGTGGACACAATGTAGGTGGAGGGGTATCGTGGGAAATGAGGTTAGCAGGGTCAATACAGGCCACATCCGTGAAGCCCTTGTCTACACGGTTGAGAGTTTGGGCTTCAGCCTGGAGGCATTTTGGAGCCAGGGATGGCCTGATCAGAGTTGTACATAATGAGGCTGTCTCTGATGGCAGTTTGGCCTGAAGATTGACATACTGAATGAGAGAAGGAAGCATTCAGCACATTCCTATTAAAGGTCAAGGTGATTTGTTTAACCAAGCTTGTACGAGGAGCGTATTGGGTATTCTAGCATGCTGCTATTACTGCATTTTATTTTTATTTGGGACAGTAGGGAGGAGAGAAGGATGGATGCAGTAGAGATGAGTGATAGTCCAGGCACAACTTGGAGCCAAGATAAAGGACATTTATATTTCCCTGAAACTAGACCAGCTCTATGCAGCCGCCATATTTGAGGAAAGGGTACAAGCTAGAAGCAAGAGACAAAAGAGCAATGTTTATGTGTTTATCCTCCTCATGGGGTATCAGCACATTTACAAAACACCACAGTGTTGATACTCCAACCTCTAGGGTCCTGGTGGGCAAGTTCTTTTTGGCCACCTCTCTGTCAGATGCAATGACCACACTCAGTGGTCACCCTCCTGGGATCATCAGCTGCTACTGTGCTCCTTCTACCAATCTTTTTCATCTTTTAATTTCTTCCTACAGAACTTGAAAATATCCAGTTAGAAGAATCTGGTGCTTGGGGCCCAAGTTCGAATGACTTTGCTGCTTGTATCTGTATGACCTTGGAGCCACAGGTGATGAGAGCCTCCTTTCCCACGTCTGCCATATACAGTACTTGTGTCACAGGTGTTTAGGTGAACAAATAGGAGCAGGCTTTACAAGTATCATCTAGCACAAGACTCACTCCAGGTAAGTACTCAGCCATTCTGGGTAACATTTGTGTCCCCTTTGTGACTTACAGTGTGCTCGCTCAGCTTCCCTGGTAAACTCCCTGTCACACCCAGAACTCTGACTTTCCCAGATGAATTTACTTGCCAGGAATTATTTAGCTACCTGACTCTTCCCACCAAACTGTGAGCCTCAGGGGGAAGGGTTTTCTTCTTTTATTGTGGATCCCATTCTGAAGGTCCACCATATCAAAGAATGTTCAGTAAACACAAGACTAAACGACCGGATATAATGGTGATGGTGCTGAGCAGAGACCAAGCAAGGAATAGCCAGCACTGACCAGGTGGTGGGGAAGCGTCCCTTCAGCTTGCACCGCTAACTTTACCGCAGCACACCTACCATCCCCCATACATGACACACAAGACTTCGGGATTAGACTGTTGGCCTTGTTTCTAGCTCCGTGGTGATGTCATGTTTTCATCTCAAAGCTGCGTGTACTCTCATAATTCCACTGCTGAAACTGGCGTGAACTTACGTTAACATTGCCCTCATGACTGGGGCCACTCTACCTCAAGGACTGACATGGAAGCAGTTCTCCTTCTAGGTTTTGGAATTTGAGGATGACAGGCTGTGCTTCTGCACATACCTTCTCCCTCCGTGGGAGATGCTTGGGGAGTTAACAGCTGTGCTGGTTTGAGTGAGAAGGGGCTCATAGATTTAAACATTTGGTCCTGAGTTTGTGAAGCTCTTAAAGAAGGCTTAGGAGGTGAAGCCTTGGTGGGGGAGGTGTGTCACTGAGGGGAGAACTTGAGGATTCAAGAGCCCACTCTAATTCCAGATAGCTCTCTCTGCCTTGGTGCTGTATCTCAAGATGCCAGCTCTTAGCTGCTGCTCCAGCGCTATGCTTGCCTGCCCACTGCCAAGCTCCGCATCACGTGGGTCATGGATTCTAACCCTCTGAAACTGTAAGCCCCAAATAAGCTCTTTCTTCCATAAGTCACCTTGCACATGGTGTTTAATCACAGCCATAGAAAGGTAACTAAGACAAAAGGAACTGTGACTCCAGAAAAACTAGAGGTAAGTCAGACATTTTCAGCCCCAGCATCGGGAGTATTTTTCATGATTTCTCTTATGACAAAATGGTTTATAGCAGGCCAAGCCTCAAACTTCGCGTCAGGAGTCATAATTCAAGTGGAAGTTCTAATTATGTGTTTGCCAGTAGCTTACTATTTCTTCATGGGTAACCTGCATAACCTCTTCTTACTTGGAACAATGGGCAGTTGCGGATAATTTCTAAGGCTTTCTTCAGGTGAAAACATTCCATAGATCATGAAACATCTCTCAACATCAACAAACTTATTTAGCCAAATTTATCTTTAGTAAGTCAAGGTTGTGGCATGAAAGCATTGCGTTGTTAATGTGTCAGCCATAGATTTACAAGGGCGGGAAGATCACTGTTGGATAACCAACAGGTATAGAATTCTGCTGATCTGAAGTTGACAGTTGTGCCTTTGGTTTTGTGGCTCACTATGTTGAATCTCGGATTTATCTCATATGGAGTTCTCATAGTTATAAGTAAGAAGTCCCCAGTTGAGTTCTTATTTTTTGTTCAAGTAAAACGCATTGTGATGCATTGTTTCAGATGACACAATGGGGACTCTTTCTTCAGTCTGAATTTCCACTGGGTGCTTTAACCAAGTGCATGGGGCTGCCTTACACACACCATTGTTGATAGGCAACATCATCTGCTTCTTGCTTATATGGTCCCCATTCAAAGCAGACCATACCACTGAGAAAATAGTCTCATACTTCCAAAGATCAATACTGGCTTTGATCAATATGGAACTACGAGGCAATTTGAGTATATTGGATACTATTATACCCCCTTGTAATCTGAGGCAAATTCAACCGAAACAGAAAAAGGCAATTGCAATAGAATAAAGTCATATAATTTTTTGGTTTACACAAACAACAAATGAAGAAAAGGGCCCTTGAGAACCACTTTCTTGGAGGCAAGCCGCACCTCACCCGTTCCTCACTGCCACGAGGAGCTACCGAGACAACAGCATGGGAAGTGGTGTGCAACATTTTCCATTATGCGAACACACTCTCAAGTCTGTTCCTCTGCAATGAGAGTACATGTTCAATTAAGCCTAGAGAAAGGCACCTGGAGCAATGCGTTTATGCTCTTTTGTGATCCATCAACACGCTTAATACTGAGTCTCCCCGGGGAAGCTGCGCTGAGAACTTTCCCTGAGAGCTGTGAAGACGAAGGCATTCACAGGCTGGTCTGTGTTTGTGTACACATCCATATTTTACTAGGGAATTTGGGGGGAGGTTTGACTAACCTGAAATTATAAATAGGCTAATTAAAAGACCTTTAAGAGCTTGTTCTGTGTGCTGAATGCCGTATTTATAAGCTCTCCTCTAAATGCCTCCAGTTGGTGTGTCTCTATTATTGCCTTGGAGGAGCCATGTTAACACAGAAAGCTGATGGCTTCATATTTGGACTTGGTGGCCCTTTGCATTCTTTTTTGAGATCGAATCTCTCATTTGTATTTTCTATCCATGACTTGAGTGTTGTATTAGTGACTTTCCCTCACTGTGACTCCATACCTGGGGGAAAAAAACTTAAGGCAGAAAGGATTTCTTTTAGCTCACAATTTGAGGGGCTACAGGCCATCACAGGAGGAAAGACACGGCAGTGGGAGTGGCCACAGTTGGGATAGCAAGGAGTGTGATGTGGTGGGGTTCACTGCCTCAACCATCAAGACACAGAGAGGTCAGGGTTGCACAGGGGCTGGGCAATAATTCTTAGTGACCTAATTCTTCCACTGAGGCCCCATCTTCTTAAACAACACTTCTAGGTGGGGATGAAATACACACACGTTCAGGTCTGTGGGGATTTGACATCTAAGTCATAACAATGTGGACAGGCAAATGAAGGAAGATAAAGCCTGCAGAATAACACACAGCCTGAGGGTTTGAGAAGTAAGTGTTCGTTTGTAGCAACGCTCTGATAACCATTCCTTGTTATCCATTCTAGAAGGTTCTTTGCAATCCATTAATCATTAGTTTTGCCTATTGAAGATATTGTAAAAAAAAGTGCTGGTTCAATAAAATCAAGTGGTACTAAGATGATACAAATGTTACCTTTTATGTAATTGAGGTGCAATGTCTGCTAACTAATTATCAAGGAAAATAGAGGCATATAAATATCATCCCAGTACAGTGCATTAAAAATTAAAATACTTCAGGCTAAATTACCAATATCTCAGCAAGAAAACCCTTTCCGACAATCCATTTTTCAATGTCAGGCTCCCAGTCCTGACCCTCACTTTGTTGAAGTAGAATTTGACTTTAATAAAATGGATTTTCTTTAGAAGACATTTTAAATTCAGCCTGAAATTAATTCAGGCTGGTCTTTTTTTTTTATTGTCGGTCCTGGTTAGTGAGAATATTCTACAAGTTTTATTCAGATGTATGAAATTTAAGCTTCTGGGGCTGGAGCAATGACTCAGCAGCGATGGGTACCTGCTCCTCCAGAAGACCTGGTGGCTTTGTACCTCCAGTTCCAAGGGGTCTGACACCCTCTTCTGACCTCTGGGGGCACTGTCCTCACATGGTACAGAGACATACACGAAGACAAAATGCCCATACACACAAAACAATAATTAAAAAAAACCGCAAAATTCAAGTTCTCATGGAAAGCAGTAACATCTCACGAAGCCCTTGTGTGCACTACCTGTATCCAACAACAGTCAAGTGTGATTCTTTGAAAGTGAACATATTCCATCACTGCCTTCATGCCCCATGCTGTGCTTGCCTTCAGAGTAAACTGTTGTTGGCACAGTGACTTGCCTTCCAACATCCAGGAGCTGGTTTCGACAGGCATGTACCGTAAAACTATTTAGGAACCCAAAAAATACTGTACACTGAGTTAATACCAATCACTGCCCAGGCAATTGAGCTATTATCTTTGTCAATCCTCACCCAGCCCTTTTAGTATTAGCTTCCTGATGAGGCCCTTGTACCACCGGGTTGTTAACCACATCTGAAGTCAACCAGCAAAGTCAGTGGTAGGGCTAGGATAGGATTCCAGTGGGATGGCTAATCCTAGCTGTCAACTTCATGGGATTTAAAGTCATCACGGAAACAAGCATTTGGGTATGTCAGTGGGGGCATTCTAGGATGGGTTTATTGAGGAGGAAAGAGCACCCTAAATGTATGTAGCATCACTCTATGGGCTGGGGTCCTGGAAGAACAGCAGAAAGAGGGCTTAGCATAGCACTCGTCTCCTGCCTCTTGTGACTATGGATGGCGTGACAGGCGCCTCAAGCTCCTGCTGTCACGATTTCTCCCCCACCATGGCTGGTATCCTGGGAGCTGCAAGAAAACCTTCCAGGTGTAGGTTGCTTCTGACAGGTATTTCATCACCACAGTGAGAAAAGTAACAATACACCAGGTCCCTTCCTTTTTATCTCTTCACAAGAAAGCAATGTATGTCACCCATGATAATGATGGCCTTTACCAACATGGCTTTCAAAATTCTCCCCTACTTCGGCAAGAGTACCTTTACTTCATTTTACAGTGTGTGTGTGTGTGTGTGTGTGTGTGTACACACATGTACATATATACACATATTTGTATATATGCATATACTGTAAAATACATATTGCATCTTGAAAGAATGATTTTCCTCAGTCTCCTTTCTCAGTGTCTACCTCTGCCCTCAATACTGTACTCAGGTGAGTGGACTATCTCTATAACTGCCATCTTGTGCCAACTGACTTCTGTGATTGCTCCTTCCTCCCTGCACTTCCTCAGCTGACTGGTAAGATGGCCACATAGGAGTCTTTTCCATAATGGGGCCTCAAGGATATATATTTTGACGTGGTTTCAATTCCAAGTCATGAAGATTTGAGCTGACCTTTCAGAAGTGAGGACTTGTCCCGCCTCTCTCCTGTATTTATTCTTACTTCTGTGACTTCACCCAAGTTTAAATGCCATCTGGATGCTGATACCTTCCACATTTGTGACTCTGGTTCTCTCTCCTGAAATCCAGACTCATCTATTTGACTGCCTACACCACCCCTCCTCTTGAATGCTTAATAGAAAGCCCAAGCACGACGTGTTCAAGAACTGCAATCCCTTCCCCACCCACAGGCACGCTTCATCTGAGTCTTCCCCATCTCCGGGATGGAAATAGCTTCCTTCCAGTGGCTTGGACTAAAAATTTCTTGGGAATCCTTGGTTCTGTTTCCTTTTACACATTAAACATCTTATTTACCAAGAAATTTCCTTCTGTCCCTTTAAAATATATCCAATCACTTATCACCATCCTCTCCCCATTGACCTGGTCACCATTAATGCCATTGAATGCTGTAGCCACTTTCTGATTTCACCCTTGCCACACTGTAGTCTGTTTAAAAAATTTTTAGACTTATCCATTTTATTTTATATGTTTGAAAGTTTTACCTGCATGTATGTATGGAAATCCACATGTACCCCTGGTGGCTTCAAAAATAAATCAAAAGAGGACTTTGAATTCCCTGGAGCTGGAGTTATGGATGACTGTGAGCCACCACGTGGGCTCTGAGAATTGAACCAGGGTCTTCTGCAAGAGGACCAAGTGCTCTTAGCCACTGAGCCATCTCTCCAGCCTTTCTCTAGCCTATTTTCAAATCAAATAATCACATTACATATTTTCTCTATATGTATGGTATATGTAGTGTGTGTATGTGTGTGTGTGTGTTGTGTATGCAGGTGTGAGATAGTCTATGAGCATGCACTGAGTGTCTTGCTCTATTACACTCTGTCTTATTCCCTCGAGACTGGGTCTGCCACCGAACTTGGAGCGAGGCTGACAGCCAGCAAACTTCAGTGGTTCTTCTGTCTCTGTCCCTCATGGTGATGGGGTTATGATTGCAAATGTAGACATGCCTGGCTATTTTTATAGATGCTGAGGGTTCACACTCAGGTCCTCATGCTTGCTCAGCAAGTACTCTTTCCGCCTGAACCATCTACCTAGCCTAGAGTGCTCCTCCTGACAGAAGATGATGTCACTCTGCTTGAATGCTTGGATTAGACTTCCAGCCTGTGGTGCCATGTCTGGTTACTAGGTATGCCAATCCTGACAGTGTGGCAGTGTCCTCTGAAGGCTACTGATTTCCACAGGAGGTCCCTATGTAAAGTCACACGCATGTAGGAGTTGGAGATAGCTTAGGCCAGGGTCAGCCTGAGCTGGCCATATGTTACTGTGCTAGTTCTCTGGTTAATTGATGCCCTTTCTAAGTGGAAGCAAGTGTAAGAAGCAATGTGATAAGCAATGTGATTGCTTGTCAACCCAAGCTCAAGCTGCAATTAAAAGAAAAGCATGCTGAAGGGTATTGTATTATGTCAAAATACCAGAATTATAACTAGTTAAGACCTCAGAGTTTGTCTTTCCTTGCTCCATAGGAAGGAAGTATGAGAGAAAGGAAATGATAAAGAAACCATGTCCAGGGGGACCCATGTGTATAGAAGAATGGGTTGTAGTTCAGGAAGTTCCTTTTTCCCCCATCCCCATCTCTGTGGAAGGATTGTGACATTGACCATCTTGGTCATATGACAGGTATTGGTGTAGGCTGCTTGTTCATTTCCCAGCCACCCAGACCTGAAATAACCACCCAGAAACTGTATTAATTAAAACACTGCTTGGCCTATTAGTTCATGCATATTTCTAGCTAGCTCTTATATCTTAAATTAACCAATTTCTATTAATCTGTGTATCGCCACGTGGCTGTGGCCTACTGGAAAGTTTCCATTCGGCATCCAGTGTCTGTCTCCTGTGGCAGCTGCATGCTTCTTTCTGACTCTGCTTACTCTCTCTATGTATATCCCTTCCAGCCTGGCTATATTCTCTTAAGCCATTGGCTGAAAGCAGCTTCTTTATTAACCAATGGCAATAAAACATATTCATAGCATACAGAGGGAAATCCCACATCAGACAGGTGCCGGGGAGTGGGAAACAAGCAGTAGTGTAAGCATATTTAAAGACCAAGTCTTAAATAGTATTACATGAATTCATGGTCTGAGGGCAAGGATACTTGTTGGGTGTTCCTCTGATGCTAGAAAGATGAGAGCCATGTGGATCTGTCTTCCTTAACTGACCTGGGGACCTCTGCCTGCAGGCACAGACATCTTGACTAACCTGCCCATATAGCAGTGAGCAGTCAACACTCACTTCTCAGCGCTTGTTTATTATATAGAAGTCGCTGACTACCTAGGCACCTACTAAGTACTACTACTGTGTATCCTTGGTCTGATGTGTGAGCTGGGGATAGAAAACATACCCATGTAGAAAGCTTGTGTGAGCACCACACAGTTAAAGTGCTACATGCACAGCACTGGTCCTGGGGTGTGCAGAGTACCCATTCCACATCACCTCTAAATGCTTAATGCTCACTACAGTGCAGAGTGGATACTCCATCCAAGCAAGCAGGGCAGATGGGAGCTCTGTAGTGGAATGGGTGGCTGAGAGATCAAGGAGAGATGTATTTGGGTGTTCCTGGGTAGTGTGCTTGAAATAGAAGAGAATGAGGAGTTGCTGGAGAGTTGTATATCAATTTGATAAGAGCTAGAGTTATCTGAGCAAAGGGAACCTCAGTTGAGAAAATGCTTCCATAAGATCTAGATGTAGGCCATTTTCTTAGTTAGTGCTTAATAGGGGAGGTCCCAGCTCACTGTGGGTGGTGCCATCCTTGGGCTGTTAGTCCTGGATTCTATAAGAAAGCAGGCTAAGGAAGCCATTGTGAGCAAGCCAGTAAGCAGAACTCCTCCATGATCTCTGCATCAGCTCCTGCCTCCAGGTTCCCACCAGTTTGAGCTCCTGCCCTGTCTTCCTTTGATGATGAATGGTGAAAAGGAAGTGTAAGCCAAATAAACCTTTTCCTCCCCAAGTTGCTCTGCTCATGGTGTTTGGTCACAGCAGGAGTAGCCCTGAAATGGTGTGTGTGTGTGTGTGTGTGTGTGTGTGTGTGTGTTCCTTCTCCCTGTCTCCTATAAGAGTATGGGAACAGGGTAGTATAATAGGTGCTCCAAGCAGGTAGCATAATCCTCATCTTGACCTGAGTTTGTGGGCTCATACCAGTAAACCTGCTACCTCTTACAGAGGCTTGGGGGTGGGAAGATGCCTAAGTTGTATGCTTGAAGTTGATCCTTTAAGACTTCCTACCTGCCACAGGGCCAACCTTCCCCTGCTGGAGGAAGCTGTAGGAAATTAAACTGGGAGAAGAGAGCTGTGGTTTCCTGCTGAGCAAATCAATCCCTTTCTGCCAATGTCCTGGGCCAGTTCTGTGTATCAAGCCATCATTATCCCAGGGGTGAAACTCCTTTCAGGTATGTGACAAAGGTCACCATGGGGGACACCTTCCTTAGAACATCTGCTATGATAGGACCCATTATCATGTCTCAGCATGCAGGCCAGGGTGTCCAGCTTAACCCCCTCTTTTTTCTGTGGCCTTGGGAGGTGTTGCGCATGAGGGATGGATGGGGAAGAGAATGTATCTATTTTCTCTTTCTGTGTTTCTGCTTCAGGGATGGAAACACCATAAGCTCCCTATGGCACAGAAACTTGGCCCTAGAACACTTTCCCTGCCTCTTGCCCGCCCCACTGATGTCTGTTACTGTGACTGAGGGAGACCTTTCATTCCTCCAGTAACTGAGATGACGTGTTGTTGGGATCAGATCCCCTCTCTGAACTCTTCCGAGTCCCTTCAATGTTCTCCAAGCTTTGTAATGCTGCCACTCTGCTCGAATGCTTCGGCTCCCTCCTTCAGCTTGCCTGTCTTCCTCCCTCCCTTCCTTCTTCTATCTTTTCTCTCTCTTCCTCTCGCCTCCCTTCCTCTGCGTTTCCTTCTGTGTGAGTGACCACTTCACTTAATATTAATCAGACTGCTGTAGGGGGAGGGGAGCAAGGGACCCCCTAATGATCCCCTATGCCAGTGGAAATCAGACAGATTGTGTTTCGGGGCTTAATGTGCAATTTCATGGATTTTCACGGTCTCTAAACTGCAAATTCAAGATTATTTGAAAGCATTTTATTTAATTTTCATGCTTTTTTTAATCAAAAAAGTTAAAAGAATAATAATCTTTTATAGGCAGTTATAAATGTGCTATTTACACACAAGACAGAAATATCTCCCTTAGCTGAGCAGTCTAAGCGTGTGCTTAGAGAGAACTCCGCAAGAATACTGATGAGGAAGGGCATGGCTGTGTGTGGAGAGGATTTAAGTCAGTCTTGTAGGGAATGTGTATTGAGGTGGAGTGATCTCAGGGTCACCAGCATGTCACCCCATCAGTTGCTCAACCTCTCCACTGGGCGTGACCTGATGGTGAGCCCCTTGTCTGGAGGACCAGCATCTCAGCCATCTTTGCATTCCGAATACTGAAGGTATGGGATGAAGAAAGCAGTCAGTGAGAGAGGGCAGTGGTCGCTTTACTGCCCTTCTTCCACATCACAGTGGAGGCAGAAGCAGCAGGTGCAGCTGAGCTACGGGCTCAGGGAAGAAGCACTCTGCTGGGAGATGTGTGGATTCAATGTCCACATATTCTTTTTTCTATTGTTGGAAATCATTATCTACTTGTTGTTTGATTCACAAATCTAGACCTTTAAGATTTCCAAAACCCGGGGTTGAACTTTTTCACTTCGTTAATGAAGAAGCAGCATTAAAGTGAGAGGCCTCCTCAACAGAGGTCAAAGCCAAGGCTTGAATTACAGCTTCCCGCCTCTTCTTAACTAGATGCCCCTGCAATTTCCCCATCTTGCCTTTACATCTCTTGATATGTGCTGCCTCACACAGTTCCCCCAAGAACTGTGACTTCTAGGTTTACCCTCTCTGTCCTTCCCCCTTCACCTCAGCACGCTTCCTTCCTTTCTGATTAAGAAGTTTAGGATGAAGCAATCTGAAAGCCTGGGAGGCAGGCAGAACCCTACAGATCCATGAGGTATGCCCAGCCTCCTTCTGGAAGGAGATCAGACTTGGTTCAGGTGTGGTTCTGAAAAGGTCGATATTGGGTCCAAAGTACCTGGTAGGTGGCTTTTTTTTTCATCACATAGTTGGCAAAGCCCCAGCTACACAGACAGCTGACGTGGTGGAGTCAGTCAGCCGGTAGAATCCCCGAGCTCATTACCAACCCGCAGGATAACGATGACCACATCATCATAATCGTTATTGCCTTAGACAGGCGTGGATGACAAAGGCACTCTGGGGACTTGTGCTTGAAATGGGCTGCTTCTTAGCCAACCCTGACTCTCCGGAGTGACTTTCTACAGAGTTAAAGGATCGTGAGGCAGAAAGGAGCCCACAGAGATCATCAGTTCTGGTTTCCTGCCTTCCGACAGGACTGCCCTTTGTAGAACAGTTGCTGGAAAGAAAATTGAGCCAAACTTACTTTTATACGTTATTCTTGTGATAGTATCTCTGTTGAGCATTCGATTAAGAAATGGGTTTGATGAATCAGAAACCTATAAGGGAAGAGAAAGTATTAACGACTGGGTGTCAGTTACTCTCCCAGGGCAAACATATCCATGCATTATTTCATTCCTTCATATTGATGGCTTACCATGGGTCCAAATCTATGAAGGTTGGGAATTCAGAGATCAGAGACACACACTCTACTCTATATGGACACCTCATCTCAAGAAGGAAGAGAGGTAGATAAACAAACCATCCTCGTGTGGATTAGGGAGAGCTCTGATTGTCATTAGGGAGGGACCACCCATTATCTGGGAATCAGGGGAGCTAGGGTTTGGAAGGGTGGATGGAAGCTGAAGTATTTTGATGTGAGAATATAGGAAAGAATGAAAGGCAAGGAGAGAAGGAAAAGCATCTGTGCTGACGACCTGTTCATGAAAGGCTCACACAAGTATGTAGTGTAGTTGGAGCTAAAGGCATTGGGAAGGACAGGATGGGAGGCTAGCCCATGTCAGACTTTGACTGTCACAACAGGGTATATTTCGACATTCTTCCTCAGTAATGGGGAGCCATCAAAGGGTTTTGAGCAGGGAATATGGAATGCAATGTCATGAAAGGGGCATTTGTCTAAGTACAAAGAGACTCTAGAATAAGGGCCCCAGAAGAGGGAGGAAAAAGAGAACCTTATAATTCTACTGCTTATTATCATATAAATATATTATAAACTACAACATTCAGTCTTCCATCCACTCACCCACCCATCTATCCCAGACATATTTACCAAGTATAATGGGCTAAACAACACTGCACTAGAGATGAGTTTCCATTTTGTACTTAGGCTCTTACATATCCAGATTCTTCCTCTGGGGGAAGCAGCTAAGCAACAAGCAGGCTGGGGTCAGAGAAACGCCCTTGATTGTGAGGCAGCCTCGTGCGGCTGTGGAGTTTCCTTCACAACCCGCTTCTGACTCAGTCTTTTCCCAGCGCCGCTGTTCATCTTAGTCATTTCTCTCCCACCTTGCTCAGCACAGCTCTGCAATTTACATCTCAGCTGCTAATCGGGTGTTGTGACATATCAACATTTTAAATCTGATTTATTCCGAGGTTTGGGAAAAATCACAGCAGATGATCATTGTTATTAGATAAGCAACAGGTGACTTGAGTTTGGAGAAAGCACAGACTGTTTATTTTGGCTCCATCTGGCTTGCTTTTTCGCACGGTTCCCTGGGTGTGTTGTAGCGAGACACACAACTAACTGCGGCTTGGTTGGTGACGACGCACTATGGAGGCAAAATTCCACCTCCAGTGGGGGAAACGGAAACGTCCCAAGCTGAACACTCCCGCTCCCTGGAAGCGTTAGTGCCAAATTCTGCTCTTGACATACTCTTTAGCATTGAAAGGCCAGCTCAGAGCCCTCTCCTGTTTGTACTGATATGTTCTGGGACACAGGGCCATGAGGGTGTCTGGTGGAATGGGAAACTGCAATGGGTCTCAGTTGCCGGGTGCCTTGGGTTCCTGGTACCCGGCAAACTGAACAATACTGTTGTTGAGAGCAGCCCCCCCCCCCCCCCCTGGAGGTGATTAAAAATTATTGAAGTGTTTCCAAAGTGCACACAGATGATTTGTGGGCACAAGTGCGTTGGCAGTGGTGTGGGTGAGCGGATGAAATATGTACTTGATGTAAGTGAGCTAAGTGGGAGGTAATGGTGTGTGATCGAACAGCAACTATAGCCAAATCTCAGCTCCCTGTGCTTATGGAATGGAAGGGGAAACAAGTCTCTCTTATTGATTTAGTGACTGACTGATTGATTGATTGATTGTGTGTGAGCACACAGTTGTGTCTCAGTGAAAGTGGAGAGCTCAGAGGCCAATTCGTGGGAGTCAGTTCTCTCCTTCCACCCAGATCTTAGGAATTGAACTCAGGTAATCATGCTTGTCAACGGGTATCCTTAACTGCTGAGCCCTCTCTTTTACCACCAAACCCTTAGCTATCTCTGGCGCAGGATTTGGTCAGGGTGATATTTCTTCAGTGGAACCACTCATGTGGGAACTTCTCATCTTGTGTTCTTGCCTTACCTACAGGGACCTGGAAGTGGGAGGCAGGGGCATCAGAAAAAGGCCTGATGATTATCGGAGGCTGTACATCCTTAGAGACTAAGGATTCATCCATCTCATTTCTGGGTACCAGTGTCTAGCAGGGGATGGACCTCTGTCCCGTGCTCAGTTGGAGTTTTGAGACGAGTGAATGACAAGCCAGAGCACAGCTAGCTCACCGTGGAGCTGGAAATCTGGGTGTTAATTTTGGGCAAGAAAGAGGGAATGCTATGGTTTATTTTGAGACTGAGCCAGAAAGGTTCAGGTTTGCTCAAGGAAAGAAGGGGAAATTCCTCAGCGTTCAAACTGGCTTGAGAACATTCAGGAGCTGGCCACTGTCCCTTACTGGCCTAAGGTTCTAACTAAGGTCCTTCCAAACGTCAGGGGAGCACCCAGGCCCTGCAATCTTGACTGTTGGTTGGGACCTTAGTCTAGCACAAATCCCTGCACGAGCTTGTGAAACACCAGCAGTTTGCCATGGAGGAAGTTGGCTGCCAGTCACTCCATCAGTCACTGTCAGCTGTGCCATGGTTGAGCTTCCAGGATGGCATTCTCTGACTTAGAAACTTGGAGCCAAGTGACAGCAAAGTCAGGGACTAACACTGAGATGCTCTTCAAGAGACTTGGGAAAGGCACATCGACCTCTGGATATTACTCATGGGAGACTTTGCATGGGGAAAACCACAACAGGAAGTGATTCCTGGTCACATGACAATGTGTAACATATCCCTAGGCTTCACGATGTGCGTGGACCAGGCTGACGACGTGGATTGTCTGGATCATAACTGGGACTGCAGTAAGAATTTGCTCCCGGATTGCCAGTACCAGTGGGATACGGCTGGGAGTGTGTGGTGTTTAAGTTTTGTTTTCTCTCTTCTCATCCTTCGTTCCTCTCCCAGATCTGTTGAGTAGGGATATGGGAATAACTAATAAATATTACAGCGAGGCAGGACTTGGGTGTCTTTCCTGGTTGGGCTGTTATGAACGCTATGAACTGGCCTGGCTCAAATGAAGGTGAGGAATTTAGCAGAAGGCATGATGTCTGGGAAGACGACCAGTACCTGTTGCACAGAGTTTGCTTCGGGGGGAACTATTGCCTAAGGGGTCCCTGGGGACCCCATTACTCCAAGAGCTCTGTTACAACTCCTTGGTGGTGAATGCTAAATTTCTACTGAAACTCTTCAAGGCAGTCCAAGTTCTGGTTGGTCCAATGTTCTCTAATGATTTGGGCACAAACGTCTCTAGCAGCTAGCACAGTGCGGTACTTTGTAACTAACATAGTTTACTTAACAAAAAAAAAATAATCAAAAACTTTTTTTACAGTTGGAAAGTAAATCTTACTTTTTTATTAAAAATCATATATCTACATCCCTTTATATCTGTCAAAACATTATGAAAAATCAAAAAACAAATCAGAATTTGTTTAGTTGGACATTTCACAATGTTCTTGCCTATTGGATATCTGAAGGTTATACAGTCAACATGGGGACTTTGTCTCAATTCTACTTGCCAAGATTACAAATCAGCATTCGAGTGGGAAAGGAAGGTGAACTTTGTAGCTGTTGTGGGGAAGCCTGGAGGTTTATTATAGTGCAGGGTCTGCCGGAGAGGGACATCTAACACTTCTCTTATTCTCTTGGTGACAGCAGATATTGGGCAGTCTTTCGGTCCCAGAGGCCATCAGCACTCCAGCCCCTCTCCTTTTGCTATTGCACTCTTGGTCCACTCTAGTAGGTATGGCCTGAAGCCTGTCCCTAGCACCAGCTTTCTCTCTAGGGCAGAGGCTGTGCAAACCTTCAGGCCCTGAAGCTCTGAAATGGAACCTATCACTTCTTCATCTTACTTGCATAGCCTTGAATCTTTGGTGCATCCATGTTTATAAAAATCATAAGATCCCGAAGCTTTCTTAGGTACAGATATTAATTGACATTACTTCTTTAAATATTTTTATTCCCAACAGAGACTATAGACAGATATTCTGGTTGGTGTGGGGAATGGCAAGAAGAATAAAAGAATGCAAGACTTACTTTTATAAATATAGAAACTACCACCAATCCGTTTGGACTCTTCGCAGCTTCTGTGACATTTGTGTATAGCTCATGATTATAGTGGATGAGTTGTACCTGGCAGGAAGGAAAATCGAGAGTAAGAACAGCGATTCAACATCAAAAGAGGTGAGGCACAGCATATCCTCCAATGCAAGGGTGAACTGCAAACCTACCAAAGAACAATAGGAAGCACATGTTTTTAATTGAAGACGTTTCAGTGGGGGGTGTAAATAGAACCTATGTATGTAAAATGCATGTACATGCACACGTATGAACATACGACCTACACAAATTTGCAAACACGTTCTGGTAACAAGAGTCCTTTTAATAAGATTAGTGTCCATCTGGTTTTTCCTCCCTCCCAGGACATTTCCTCTAAAGTGTGCGCTAAGGGGATTTTCCTTATAAGGAAATGTAACAGTCCTCAGGTGTGGACATCCTCTCCCAGCAGCCCCAACAGCTGCCCAGGCAGTGCATAAATCTTCCCAGTAGTCTTAGAGTGAGCAGGGAACTGATAGATCCTGACCCAGCCCCACTGGGAGAGATTGGAGGTATTCAGGATGCTTGACTCTTTGGAAGAGCGAGTGGATGGCTCTGTCTCATGATGGGCCAACCTGTCCAGTTCACTTGGTTATGCAAAATTTTGTTTCCCTTTCTCTAACAGAATCAGTGACTGGCTATCAAGTTCTATGCAGCAAGCACTGGGGCTGAGGGCAGCAAGAGGAACCCTAGATTTGGGTTGTGGTGGAGTGGGTCCCTCTATTACCTTATTCTTTTAAATTCCCATTGTTGAACATGGCATGCATATATACCCAAATTAACACATTGCAGACTTGTGATCAAGCTTTATACCATTTCACTGAGACCTAATCACCTGCTATAAAATGTGAGTATGATGATCCCTTTTAAAATGTATCTTATAGCTATGATTTTAAACAATATTTTATAGCAATATGAAAAGGGTAACTGTGAACACCATTTCTCTCATCTCTAGCTAACCCTGGCTCACATGATGGGAAAATGAACAGCTCATTTAGACCCCTCCCAGACAGGTTTCTCTGCTTATAAAGCAGACAGCTACACACATACAAAAAAAAAAAAAGTTTAAAGGAACAATAGAGGGGCATGGCCACAGCTCAGTTGGCAGTGTTCTGCTTCTGCTGGGTTCCAGTTTTAGCACCACATAAACTGAGTTTTGTAAGTCTAACACTTAGGAGGTAGAGGCAAGAGGGTTGGGGTTCAAAATCATCTCCGGCTACTTAGTGAGATAAAAGCCAGCTTGGAATACACGAGACATATCTTAGAAACAATAACAGCAACACCAACAGAAACAATAACATGAAAAAATTTACAAGCGCCATTCTAAAGTTGATTTCTGACTGCCTGTTCATTCAAGTCAATATCTTTAAGTCTACCCGTAGTTCTCTTGGCGGCAATAGTCTCCTCCCTGCGTGAATACTCCGTAACATGCTGAGCCATCCCATGCCTTTCATGGCTTTCCACTGTTCACCTTCTTGCAACACTGTCACAGCGCAAGCATCATAGATCTCTCTCTAACGGTGTTAGTGCTCTTCGCTGGCTGGTTTGAAAACCTAACCAGGTAGCGCCTGGGAAGTGACTTGGGACTCTGAAAGTACAAGACGCCTTTCATTCCTGCCAGAATCCCACCTTGCATTAAAGTGTGGTGCAGTTTTCAAAGAAAGACAATGAACTAGAAGGAAACTTGCCCTTGTGTTTTGAAAACAACCAGCACATTTATTCTTGTGGTATGCAAGTGTTGCTGGGCATGCAGGTCACCTGGTGTTTTGAAACTCTCCAGTGCCTGCTTGTCCCTGTCCAGTTCTGACTATTTTGGGAAGGAAGCAGGTCCTGTGTTTGTTAAAAAGCTTCCAAGCTAGAGATCCACTGGAAGTGCAAACCAGTGGAGTGTCAATGGGCACCGGTAACCCAGCAGTGCCCCCTCAGAGGGTACCACTGATCTGAACACCCGAGTCCATGGAACATGTCATAGAGGGGCACACAGTATCATGCTTTTGACATTCCTCATTTGCTTTTTAACTTCTTATCTATTTTGCCAGTGGAGACAGATGGTTACACTGCAGCTAGTTTGCCGCCGGAAAGGCAACCACAGGCAGGGGCTGGAGGACCATTTCTTTGTCTGTGCCGTCCTCTACCAGGCCTTTGCTTACAATTTTAGGTTACAAAGACAAAGCTAGCAGTGGAAAGAAGAGTGCACGCATAGAAGCGTGGGCAGCATCTGTAGCTAGTGTAGCTAGTGGAAGGCTCTCTGCAGAGAAGATATTTGAGCTGAGATCTGGTGATGAAGAAGAACAAGGCCTGGAGAGACTGGAAGGAGGCCTGCCAGTCACACAGAGCAGAGAGGATACAAGGGGTCTGAGGCAGTGGCAAGCAATGCAGATGGTTAGGGGTGGGTAAAAGTGGCCCAGGGTGGGACCAACTCACACAGGACTTTGCAGACCTTGCTGAGGGTCTTTGAAGCAGGAATTTGCTGGCATTAAGGCATAAATAAATAAACTGACCCAGACACAGTTTTGAAAGATCTCTTTGGACACCTAGAGGGTCATGATAGAGACAAGAGGGGGTCTTGCCTACTCTTCTTTATGTCACATTCATCCATCCCCCGTCTTTTCTAGGATACTGGTGATGTTGCCCATCTCTGTTTCTATAAATTCTTAACCAGAATTTATTGTGATTATAAATTAGCTTGCAATGATTGATTTGATGTGCAGGTTTCACAGGGCTAAGGGGTGTCCAAATATCTGCTAATGTTTCTGGGTATGTTTGTAAAGATGTTTCTGGAACAGATCAGCATTTACACTAATAAGCTGAGTAGAATATATGTAGCCTTTCAAACATGGTTTTATATCTGTTAAGAACTCATTGTATATAAAGTGACAGAAGAAGGGTGAATTCATTCTTCTTGGGCTGGAACATCCATCTTTATCTGTCCTTGGAAATCACAAATCCTGGTTCCAGGACCTAGGATTCATACTGCAAACACCACTTAAATGTCTATGGGTCTACAGACTTTGGACCTGGACTGAGTGAGATCATGCCAATGAATTCCTGGTTCTTCAGCTTGAAGATGCCATGTGGTGAGACTTCTCCCCCGCTGTAGTCAGGTGGACCAGATGCTGTAATGACTCTCCATTTATAAATATCTCAATGTATTCTGCTGGTTCAACTTCTTAGGAAACTCATGACGATTGAAAATTCAAAGTATCTTAGAGCCTACAGGGCACTGGTGATCAGAATAGATACAAACCATCGATACCTGGTACAGGTGTGTGGGAGCTGAACATCACTGTCAGAACTAGTCGTCACCAGCATCATCACTGCCATCACCACGCTTTATTGATGATCACCATTAACACTGGTTGAGCGCCGATCATCTACAGTACATGCAGGAATCCAACTGTGATGCATGTTGCAAGGGATGGTGTGTTGGGAGCTTGGGGAATGGATTTGGGCATCCTTCTCCAGAGATTCGCCTTGAGCTGAGATTTATACATGTAGCATTTATAAATTGGACATAGGCATAGAGAAATGTTAGCTGTAATATCATCTCATTTAATTCTCAAAACTCCATCTCATGATCTGCTTTTGATTTACAGGGACACCACAATTCTGCTTTACCACTTGATCAAGGAAGTATCGGGTGGCAAACGGTGCCCAGGTCTTATGGTTCGAGTTCACACTCGGACAGCATGTTACTTCTAGACTATTGGCTTTGTGTCTGTTCCCATCTTTAGGTAAACATCTCCAGGAATGGATGCTATGCATCATCTTGCTCCTAATGTTTGCCATGGAATTTGGCCCAGTGTGAAGCTTGGCAAATGCTTGCTGAATGAATCATTCTACTGCTCAGAGTCTGAGCTCTAGAAGGGGCCTTAGACAAAACCAAGACTAGCTCATTTCTATTAAACACAAAGAAACTTCGGGTCAGAGAGGGTCTATGTCTTGCTTATCACAGTATGGTGATTTATACTTCATCGGAAGCGTGGTAGAGGAGAAGCTGGGCAGGATAGCAGTAGTCCATGGAGAGCCTCAGAGGCTCAGGTGGCTAGGGTCTCATGCCTATGGTTCCAGGCCGTTGGTCTTGCACTGAGAGTCATACAATCAGATGCAGAGCTATCTTCACATTACAGAATTTTCTGGAGACCAAAGTAATCACTTTCTCCAAGTTCCATGCTGAAATTCAGCTTTAGAACTAGGTCCCAAGTATTTGTTTTTGCTGAATGAATACTTGCTGTGAGCAGGCTTCTGAGTTAGCCCCGTCATTGGTCCAGCTGTGAGCAGTCTCTGGCATGGAGCACAATTTCCTTTTCCATGAGTGTGTGACAAGCCTGTGACCAGTATGTGACCAGAGCTTCTCACTCAAGTTTTGGGAGAATGACCATGCATCTCTCAGGCCTGATGCACATGCTCCAGTTGACCTTTCTCTGTCCCTTATTAAACCTGAAAGAGTCACCTTGTGACGGCACTCATGACAAGGCTACCACATTAACCTCTGTAATAACTCAGTGACTTCCACCACCCAGAAGGTAAAGGCCTGAATGTGAGCCCAGCCCTTGGCTGGGCCCTGACTTTTTCTAAAAGTCTCAGTGGTTAGCATGGACTAGCAGGTTTTTTTCACCTCACACACCACACTTCTTCCTTTTTCTACAGCCTGTGCTTACTCTGTTATTTCCGTTTCATATATCTTTTCCTCCCCCTTTTTATCTGACTTTTATTTGTGAGCTCCTTTAGAACTTGGCTCAAGGGTCACCCCCTGAGAAGTCATTTTCACGGTCCTGTTAGCTTGGAACACGCATCACAGTTTGGCTTCTACATTTGTGGTGAGAATGCTTCGTTCTTCACATCTTTGGCTAGACTCTAAGCTTCGTCTGGCAAAGAACCACGCCAGCGTCCTAGAACTCAGCACCGTATCTGTCCATAGCAGCAATGGCAAGGTAGGAATAACTGTAAAATGGATAGAGGAAGCAAGGCAGGCCATGGTCAGAAGACAAAATGTGACGTCGTGAGAAGCAAGGAGAGAGGGTTGCTTGGCTGAACTGGGGAAACAGTCTGAATTCCAGACGTGTATCCCCAAAGGGAGTTAAGGCCCTTAGTATCTGGATTACCTGGCCCCGCCTCGATGTAAGGGGAGGAGCTCGGTCATGCCTCATCGTGATGTGCCCTGCTTTGAGCAAGCCCATGGAAGGCTTGTCCTTTCTGAATGGAGATAGAGGAGGAGGGAAGGGGGGAGGTTAGATAGGAAAAGGGAGGGGATGGAAGGAGAAGAGGGGGAGAAACTGGTTGGTATGGAAAATAAATGAAAAAATGCTATTTAAATAGAAAAAGACCTTTAGTATTCTCATAAGACTATGCAGATGCCATAGCCTAGCTTCATCCCTGAGCACCTGGGTCATGCAGGTTCTCATCTTTACGTAAGGATTGTAAAACTGCCTACTTCCTATATCCATTGTTATGACTTCACGGGCTTGGAGAAAAGCATTTAGCCCAAGGCCTGGCATGCACTAGACACTCAGTAGCCATCTGTTACCATGCTTGCTGTTGTTCTATGTTTACTTTTGCAGTAGATAACAGAGCCTTGGGCTCCTGTAGAAATCAGGTTTAGGTGCGTACAGTTTCCTCTTCTGCATCCTGTCTTTGAGTATGTCTTCCTGAGGACCCAGGGGAGAGTACTACCTACTGGGGGAGAACTCGGTGCATGGTTCCCTGCTCTGGATGAAGTGAGAGCTTTAGGGAGGGACATGTTCCTAGTGGCTCTGAAGGTAATTTAGCAGGCAACTGGCATTTAAAGCCATGAGCGAGACAGTGAATCTTCCATCCGTGGGTCTTGTGGGGCTTCTGCCACTGTGACTTCACTCAGCTTTCCTAGTATTAAAGTGGTCAAAGAGAAAACAGGAAAGAACGGGTGTGGCTAGATTCCAAGAGAACTTTCTATGCAGCACACCGTGGGCTGGGTTGGGTTTGTGGTTATAGTTCGCCCACTATGGCTTGCTTAAGTTGAGAGCTGGGCAAAGAACTTCCAAAGCATTCGTTTTCCAATGACTGTGTACAGAGGGGAGAGAGTGCATGCTGAGAGGAAGTAAGCATGAGTCTGCCCCCCCCCCCCCCGTTTAATGGCCATTCTTATGTTCCTAGGGTCCTTTAGATTTTCCAAAGCACCATCAATTCAAATGAGCTTACTTCTGTCAGCCCTGAGGTCCCAGGTGCCCACCCTGAGCTGGACCCCAGGAGTCCAGAGATGCAGCCTATAGATCCTGTATCCTCAAGGCGCTTGCACGGCACACTCATTTGTTCCCGAAATAGACAAAGGATAAAAAAAAAAAAGAGAAGGCACAGAGAGGTCACACAGCCAGTGACAGCGATTCGGGTCTACCTCACCTCCCCATAAAACAGTAAAGAGAGAAGGAAGGTGTTTTATACTTGAAGGGGAGATTACATTTCAGCAGCTTTTGCTGGAACAACAGTTATACGCGGGAACTTATTTATAGAAGTCATTAGCAAGTTTGTCTTTCTGTGTAAGAGCACAGACTCTGCAGAGAAGAGCACGGCTTGATATTTACCAACCGCCACATTCTCACCCTCAGCCTTGGCAATTATCACGGATATGCCTGGTGATGATGGCTTCCTGTATCCTAAGACATGTGGATGCAATTAAGCTGCAAAGGACATGAAGCGTCCATCACTTCCATGACTGGAGACCCTAGACTGAAGGAGGGATCACTACTTGGATTTTTAAGGCATGACATTTTTTTAGTGAGTTGTTCTAAAGTTTGAACAAATGCAGGGTATGACCCTTGGGTGCAGGATGGAGCAAGAAAATTTGAGGCTTGGCTTATCCAGATGCTCTTCTGTCTGAGTAACCCCAGGCTAGCTACCTGGTCCCTCTGTGCCACGGCTTCTTTCTTAGAAGAATGAGGATGTATCTGAGCATCGTCACAATTCAAGAACAATTGCAGTGGGTTTTTGATCCTACTGCACGTACTGGCTTTGTGGGAGCCTAGGCAGTTTGGATGCTCACCTTACGAGACCTGGATAGAGGTGGGCAGTCCTTGGGCTTCCCACAGGTCAGGGAACCCTGATTGCTCTTCGAGCAGAGGAGGGAGGGGGACTTGATCGGGGGAGGGGGAGGGAAATGGGAAGCGGTTGCGGGGACGAGGCAGAAATCCTTAATAAATAAATAAATTTAAATAAAGAAAAAAAAAGAAAAAAAAGAAAAAAAAAGAATGAAACAGGAAAATTACCAACATCCTCTTCAGGATCCAGGCAGGGTCTAGGCAAACAATCACCACAGATGGGGTGCTACCATGGAAGAATTAGTGCGCTCCCCTGGTGCTCACCCCTATTCTAAAATAGCTGCCTTTAGAAGCCTAACTTTCCTTCTGTGGTCCTTTCCCCAAAGCATCTATATCCCTTCTGTTTCTCAATAGCAAAGCTGCAGAAAGCCAAGGCAGGATATGCTTCCTATAAAGGGGTCCATCTACATCCTTCCAGATGTATCATCTGGGCTGAGGCTGGTACCAACTGGGATTAAACAGTGAGGTCTGAGAGCTCTTTTTTGAACCTCGTCTGATTTTACTGTGAATTCCCCAGAGTGGCATCCTGCAGCTAGAGACTTCTTATTCCCATCCTTTCCTCTTTATTCACTTATTTTCCTCCCTCCCCGCCCCCATACCCCCAAGACTTCAGACTCGTCCTAGCACCGGATGTGAGGAAAGACAGCTCATTGTTCTAGAGTCGAATACCCTGGGTTCGAGTCCTAGGTTAGTTAGGCTCTTTGCAGTTCAATTTCTTCACATGCAAAACGTGATTGCAGCATGGCCGCCCAAGGATCGACTGGGCTGATTAAATAGCACAGCTTGCAAATGAGATCAAATATACGAACGAGATAAAGTGAGCTTCAAACGCAGCATCTGGTCCAGAGTACACACTCATTAAATGGGTGCTGTGATGATTCTTATTAGAAACGCCTGGCTGCCGAAGCTCAGACGAGGAAAACGAGGGGTTTAGCCACTTCAAAGTTACTTAGAAAAAAGTCAGGTGATCGACATGTTTATATTGCATTTTTTTTTAGGGAAGTGTCTATAGATGATTTATTTTTATCTCCTATTTTGCCGTATTACTACCTGACCACCAAGATGATGTTGCTAATAGCTTCTTTCTGTAGTTGGTATTATAAAAACCGCAGTGGTACCAGCACACATAGTCTCAGGGCCCCGTCTCTCTTCAGCTCATTATCATTGCCACAGAAGAGATTGTCTCTGGAGGAAAACCATCTTATTGGCATGTCCAGATCATGTATGTCAGATAGATATTGATAGATATTTCAGAGCTCAAAGAGTTAGCATTAATGAAGGCTCATTTGGTTTTAATTGAAGTAGAGTCTGGTGTTACATAGGTCCTTTGAGTTACGTCAAGAATCATTTCCCTACTTCTACTTACAAAAAGTCAAGAGCAAGGTAACTTTACAAGTACATTTCCAAGAGACTTTTGAGGGCCGGACAGGCCACTGTCTCTCATAATTACATACAAAAAGCTTATATTAACATTAGCTGATTGTAATATTATATTAAAATAATCATTGCAATCAAGTAGAGTGCATATCAGGAATTAAAGCCCATCATTATTGGAGAACTATGCCAATGAAATTTAGTGTACTGGTTGAATGAAATAGAAAAGAGAGCCATTATCATCTCAGTGGGACCGCTTATTTTTGGTTATTCCCACTCCTGAGGAAGAACTTGTCTTAGGAGTTTGCTCTTTTGAGGGAACTGAGTTTCTGCACCCCTCAGACACAGGGGAAACTGTTGCTACCTCTCTGGCTTTGAAAGGTTCAGCAATGTGACAGCCCGAATCACTGTGACGCCACCCCAGGGACTTTGATACAAGGCTTTGCCCTCTTGAAGTTATTTATATGGGCTCATGGATTTGTTATTTTAGATGCAATTGAACTTGAAAGAGACACAACTTGGTGAAGAATAGGGACTATCGATGCTCATAGAATATGCACACCGAAGGCAAGACCAAGACTACCTGCCTTATTTGTGCCTGGCCGTCAGTCTCCATCATGTAAGAAGGAGGGATTAAATCCTGCCCTTCAGCTTGTCATGTCCCTCACTTGTCCATTCTGTAGTTACTTTAGATGACTTGCTTCCTAATGCTTGTCAGCGGGGCATCAGGAACATCATCCCTCAACCAAGTCAAGCTGCAGAACAATTTGGATAAAGCATTCACAAAGCCAGGCTTGACTATACACTTTAATTGCCTGAAATGTGATATTTAATAAGCAGGAACACACACCAGCCAGTTTCACAGCCACTAACAGACACAATCCATCCACGTAGGTTGCCTCTAATGAAGACTAGAGTGCTAAGCACAAAGTCCGAGACATATTCTATTTCATTATTTTTTCCCTTGGAACGGGGTCTCACTATATTGTTTAGCCTGAACCTAATTCCTAGGTTTCAGTGGACCTCTCTCCTTAACTTTCTGGGTAAGTGAGGTAATAAGCATGTGCTACTCCACCTGCTTAGGTACCAGAATGTAAATGATGTGTCTGCCATTGGTCAATGGGTCATGTTGGTAAGCCAAAGTCCTTTAAGACATTAAGGTCTTTGTGTAGAAAATGTGGAGATGTTAGGAGCAAGTTTTCATATTCTTCTAAAATATAAACACATTTCAGGAAGTTTAGGATGCTGTCTGCTGAGCATCCCTCAAAGAAGATAGAATTGGGCTGTATAAGTCAAAGTCCCAGTAGGTAGCATACTTATGCCGGGGCTGTACACGGGTTGAGTGGCATCAGACTGGAGTTATCAACAGAGACGGAGGCTAGGGATGGGACTGTGATCCAGTGATGTATGTGTGTAGATCAAGAGCAGCCTCAGTTCTCCCGACTTCCGCTTTGTGACCTCTGTCTTCCTCATTTGAGAGTGACTAGCTCAAATCAGACCAAAACCAAATAAAAATAATTATCCCTGTCCTGATGGCTGCCACTACCCAAGCCTTTCATTCACCCTCTCAGCAATACCCACGTGTGTTTGCTGTGTGCCAAGCAAAGTGCTGGGCATACAGAGCTGAGAGAGGAAAAATCTAAACAGCCGGAGGAGGTGCTAAGCCCCTGGGGCATGATGGAGCAGAAGAAGTGTCAAACACCAGAAGTTAGGGGTCATTAATTAGGGCTTGGTGATTCAGGACAAAAACAGGGACAGACCACACTCAGTCTTAAAGATCCCAATGATAATATGGCCTTAATTTTAAGAACAATGGAAAATTAACAATGGAGGTGTGGAGGGGTGTGTGTGTGTGTGTGTGTGTGTGTGTGTGTGTGTGTGATGAGGCATCAGTTTGTTTTTGATATAGATCACTGAGCTAAAAACTACAGTGAACAGTGACCCACTTTCAAGTATTTCTCACTATGGTATCTAATTCTTCCAGCGATCACATGGCTGACTACTGCCAAGCTTCCCTTCCAAAGCTTGCCCACAAACCACAGAGTCAAATAACCTAAATATAATGACATATCTCATGCCATGGTGCTTGACAAGTTAAAAACAATATGAGTATCTGCTAAAGTGTTTTAATAATCAAAGAGATCCCATGTTTACTTTTGAGGCAGGGTCTTGAAATCACTACATAGTTGAAGATGACTCTGAATTCCTGATTCTTCTAACGGTACCTACCAAGACTGGAGTTACAGGTATGTTTTAAGTAATGTAGGGGATTAAATTCAGGGATTTGTGTATGTCCACCAAGTGAACTGTATCTCCAGGCCTGGATCATAATTCATTTAGGGATATTTTTCTTAATAAAAGAATAACACAGATTTTGAGAAATGGGAGATGCCCAACCAGGCTTCTGGAAAAAAAGGGAAATTATTAGCTTATTCCAAGAAATGTGATGTGGAGCATCCAATTATTGGAAAACAAATGTCAAAAACCACCAAGAAAAGCCTTCTAGGCACATGGAAAAGGACAAAGGCAGTAATCCAGAAACCCATTCGATCAACCCAGGGATGGTCACCTGAACCATGGTCTATGAGGGCATTAGACATGAAGCCAGGGGCTAAAGAACAATGGGGTCTGTGATATAATACATAGGAGGGAGGGAGCAGCATGGAAGGAGGAGGGGGTTTTGAATTTCATTTCCAAAAATGCACTAATGGACTAATCCAGCGGAGGTGTGTGACTGTTCCACGCACTATAAGGCCTTTGAATTGTATGCCCCTCCCAATAACTATCTATAGTTGTCCCATCATGGTGACAAAATCATATGATATCCATAAAAATTCAAGCCCTTGTGAGATGTGTGTGTGCGGTGTGGGGTCTGTGTGTGTGTGTATGTATGTGTGTGGTGTGGAGTCTGTGTATGTGTGTGTGTGGTGGTCCCATCCAGCTAGGAAAGCCAGTTCCTATATCTGTACATTATAGGAGTGGTAGAGTTCCCTGCATATACATTTGTCTTCTACATTTTCACACAGACCTGAGCCAGATGACCCTGGGTGGGAATGTCCTTACGGCTGTATCGCCATGTGTTCTGATTATCGCTGATGCCAACTCAGTAGAGGCTGTGGCTGGTTCCGGTGAATTTTGTTTTGTTTGCTTCTGAGAGGTGAGTAGGGGTTGACGGCGGTGAAAGGAGACAGAGGCAAGAAAGCCAAATTATTTTCACCGCTCTTCAGGGAAGCCCAGATGGTGCCCTTGTCTCAGGCTCCCAAAATATTCCCTGGGAGAGGAGTGGAGATAGCATTCTGCTGACAGCATTTGGGAAGAGGCGTGTGGACAGTCTATATTAAGACTTCAGCATCCTTCCAAGCCTGTCTGTGAGCATGAAACAGCTCTGTGGTGTTACTTGGAAACCACTGGGCATAATCTCTCCAGGGGCAGATCGCAATGTGTTGTCTTCTCATCCTTTCCGTGATTGAGACCCAAGCATTCAGCAAGGGTTTTCCCCAAGTGCCATGGCTCTGTCTGGGACTCCTATCATTTCCCAAGGAGAAGCCTGCTTCCGGCAGAAGAGGGTTAGCCAGGGATGGGTAGGGTCAGCAGCAAAGGTCTCTCTCCTTTCTATAGTGAGAGTCCCGGGCATTCCCAAGGTGGGAGGGGACTGTGGTTGTCATCTGCAGAGAAGCAGCAACATCTCTTCTGCAGCAAGTGCTGTGTCAGGGAATAGCAGTTCCGATATGGGGCACCAGCTTTGGCCGCAAGCAGTTCCTAGTCCTGGATGGAGAGACCAGTTCATACTGGAGGGCTTTGTAAATATGAGGCTTCCTCCAAAACTTCTTTGGGACCGCACAAGAACCCTGCTGCAGGTGAGGTCACAAAGCATTGAAACCTAGCAAACAGGAGAAATGGAGGACCCATGCTGACTCAGTTGGTAAGCAACAGATCCTAGACTTGAACCCAGGTCTCTTCTCAGAGTTCTCTCCTATCTTGAGACTTGTGTTGAGGTTGGTGTTTGCGTATGGTGTGCCTTCCCTCCTTGTGTCTCCTCATCTTACCTTCCACTTAGAGAGATCATAATGGCCTCCAAGTATTAAGAGTTTCTCATGTGCTAGTGGGGTTCCAAACACTCTCCAGGTGTCATCTCATCCAGTTCTCACAACTGATGTGTGGGCAGACATTGTCATCCCCATGATACATCTGTGAACCCTGAAGCTAGGGAGGGGAGATGACTACATTCCCCACATACCAGGGATTGCCGAGAACCGCTACGTCATTCCAGGTCACGTTCCCTTTTCTTCCTGAATTTTTTGGGGTACCAGTTCAAATGTGTGAACTTTGAAGAGTCATTTGTCCTTGCCAAGTGCTGGTGAAGAGGTTGAAGGATCTCATCTCCATCCCAGCTGCACTTTTCTCTGGCTCTGTCCTGCCCATGTTACTCAGAAGTCTCCAGAGTTGATCTCACATCCACACTGAACATCACCACCACCACCACCACACCACCACCACCACCACCACCACCACCACCACCACCACCACCACCATCATCATCATCATCATCATCATCATCATCATCATCATCATCATCATTATTAGCAGCAGCAGCAGCAGCAGCAGCAGCAGCAGCAGCAGCAGCAGCAGCAGCAACAACAGCAGCAGCAGCACTACCCAATATTATTGAGCCAACAATGTAAGCTAGGACTGGGCCAGTTCACATCATGTAAGCATTTTCACTTAATACTCACAAAGGCCTGTGTATGAGAATATTGTCACCACTTTTAATTTACTGATAGGGAAATGGAAGCTGGCAGATGTTAAGTAAGGCATCTAAGTGACCAAGTTATAAATACACAGGTCACATGCCTGATGCCAGAGACAAAGGGTTAACTGATAAGCAATATCTTCTCCCTGTAATTGTATATGCTCCGAGATTCAGGACTGTCATCAGACTTGAGGCAGAGGCCAAAGACACACAACCCTGTGAAATGAAGCCTCTTGCACTGCAGGGCTTTAGTTCATAACGGCTGTGGGGAAAAGGCAGAAGGCCCTCTCCTCAGCAACATCTGACAGGGATCCTATTAAGCAAAGAGTCAAAGGAATATATTTCATTTTATTTGTTTAATTTTTTTTGAGACAGGGTCTTAGTATGCTGCCTAACTTAACTCCCAGCCTTTGATGAACCTTCTGAGGCAGGAACTGGCTTGGCACAAGGGTCGGTGGTGAGCATCGTGTTTTGTTTGTCTGGTGTAGTTGCTGTGACACGTATGTACTAATGCTGCCTTGAAGTCTGGCCAGGAGCCAACTTCTTGGTTTTCCCAGTGATGCCATCTCCTTCCTATCTACAGTCTCCATGCCCTAGACTGGCAGCCTGTTGCCTGGAGTAGAGACAGGGCTCCTTGTTCCTCTCTATGCCCGCCCTATAACTTCGTATGTGCTTTTTGTCTCTACCTGGGATGACCACTCTTTTCTTTACTAGTGATCCCTGCTCACCAAAAACTCCAAAATTGCCATCTTCTCCAGACTGTCTTTCTGGGTTGCTTTTTTGAGTCTATTCTTTTCTTCCTTTCAAACTGCAAGCTGTAGGGATTATGCAAATTATTACACATGAAGCAACCAGCACACACTGGATGTGCAGCAGGTACTCAAGTATCTCAAGTTATTCTTTGCCCTACATTCCTTATTATGCCTCTCACCAAGAAAGTTCATTCAAATTTCTCATATGAACACATTCAGCACTACCATCACCACCACCACCACGACCACCACCACCATCACCACCACCACCATCACCACCACCACCACCAAGACACCACCACAATGACACCACCACCATCACCACCACTACCCCTCCCCTCGGGTACATGGGATCACAGCAGAGCTATGAGGGTCATTAGCTATATGCTGTTTTATTCAGTATTTTACAGACTGGTAGCTAATGCTTGGGTAGGGACAGCTACCTTAAATAAAATAGAATGGGATTGCTAACCCCCACTGAGTTCTGCCAGCCATTGTATTTAGTATTTTATAAAAATTATCTTATTTCACCCATTTAATACTTTTTAAGGTTACTTTTAAAGGTTACATTTAAAAATTAAAGTTACATTTAAATTTATAACATTTAAAAATATTGGCATACATATTTATAGAATATGGTAGCAATAGAATGCATGTACACAATATGTAATGATCAAATCAGAGTAACTAACATCCCAAACGAATGTTTGGACATGGGAGGTCTCACTGGGTGATCTCTAACTCCTGCGCTCAAGGGATCCTCCTGTGTCTGCTTCCCCAGTGCTCCCCAAGGGATCCCCCTATGTCTGCTTCCCCAGTGCTCCCCAAGGGATCCTCCTGTGTCTGCTTCCCCAGTGCTCCCCAAGGGATCCTCCTGTGTCTGCTTCCCCAGTGCCCCCCATAATAACCTTTCCATCATCCCCTTGTCTCACTTCTTCATTTTTTTCCAGTAAACAATTAAAGAACTGGGTCTGAATGCTGAGAGCCTGGTTCCAGAGCTGAGCTTTTCAGTAGAAGCTACAAAGGAAGAGATATCCAGGGTCCCTGCTTCTGGAGTCCTCTTCAGTATTCCAGGAAGGACTAAAGAATCTCAAGGAAAACAGGAAGACAAAGAACCATCCATTGTATGACTCCCATGTCAGAGCTACCTGCCCTGTTTTGTCCAGAAGATCTGAACTGAAAAGAATTTCTTTGGGTTGGGTCCTTTACCCTCCCTCTCTTCTCCACAAACAGTTAAAATAAATTCTCCAAGGTCTAGATGCTTGGTGGTGGGAACTTCCAGAGACCTTTGTGGGATGGGAGGTGTGGAAGAAGAATTCAGACTGGAAGGGGGACTGCAGCATCTGAGGTCAGACTGATTTAACCTCAGTCCTGTCCGAGAGACACAGACTTATGTCTCTTCTAGGCTCAGACAAAGCACACATCTCTCTCGGCCTTTCTGAGGCCAACAGTGTTGTGGCTTTAAGGTATATGGAATAGAATGGACACCAGAATGAGACATTCTTTGCTTTCTGGGTCCTTAGATTTATAATTGTATTGAGCAAGTATGAAAACAGAACAAAACCTAAACCTTAGTTCTAGCCTGAGCCTCTTGTGTTCCTTTTCCTGTGATAGTGAAGAAGGACCCCTGATCCCAGCCAGGTCAAAGCAACCGTCCATAGCTGCATTGACGGTGGGGCAGATCACTCTGTCTTGATCAGGAAGACCTAGGAACACCCATTAATTTTTTTTTCTTTTTTGAGACAGGGTTTCTCTGTAGCTTTGGAGCCTGTCCTGGAACTAGCTCTTACAGACCAGAGCTGGCCTTGAAGTCACAGAGTTTCGCCTGCCTCTGCCTCCCAAGTGCTGTTATTAAAGACATGTGCCACCATCGCCCGGCCCCATTACATTTTATATACCACATCTTCGCCTGACCAGACCAAACTCTTAGTTCTGCAACCCAGATCTCTGCTGTGTGTTGTAAACAGAGGTACTGAGGGAGACTCTTCATGTGATTCCGCTAGTCGTGATGTCCTGTGGCTTTTACGACAGTAGCCAGCAGGGCTTGCACCTGTGCCTGGCCTCTTTCCTGCACCGCTTCAGTTAATCTCATCTGCCTTATTGCATAGCTTCCCACCCGGCCTGGATGCTTCCAACTTCCTGTTCCCCTGAGCCTTTCTCCCTATAATAATCCCTGGGTTGGTTAAGTCTTACCATTTCACTCCCTGAGTTGTAGGCCCTTCTTGGGACACCCCAGTCTCCCGAGGAAAAACATCTAGGCCTTTCCCTTGGCTTTGAGGGCCCTTCATGACCTTTATCCTACGACACACATCAGCTGTGCCATGGCTTCCTGGCTAGACCTGTCCACCTGTGCTTCTGTATTTTTGAATCAGTCTTTGCTACCGCTTGAAAGGTCCTTTATCTGTGTGTCATCTGGTGAATTCTGTCTTATAGGAACATCTCCCCAACAGAAAGATTGCCGCTCAAGAGTGGAACTGCTTTCGGGAACCCTTTCCCCAGGACCTTCGGCCTAAAGCCCGTGACACATCCTAAGTCCTAAACACACTTTGTTGACACAGATGACAATGTTGATTTCTTCCACAAAGCACAGCCACCCCAGGGGAGAAAAACAGTCCCCTTACTTCGGGGGAAAAATGACTTCCTGTCTCTTAAAACTGTAAAACCCTCCAATGAGCTGCTTACTCTTGCTTGGCAGTTCCTTTTTCTTCTTTATTGTCCAGCTGGAGCCTGGATGAAGTTGCTCGCACTTCTCTCGTTTCCCACCTCCGATCCTTATCTGCTACATGTGTGGGGGTACAGGAGACGGTAGCAACAATACATTGCTGCTTTGTTTATTCCCAGAGATGTATCCAGAGCAGCCTCTGAAGAAGTATTAGTATTGGGCCGATGCTATTATCTGCATTTTATTAATTAACCCATACATCTCCCTGTCAGTCTTCCTTTTCTATGGGCTTCCTCACGGCAACACGGCGGGTCTTTGCTGTGGGTAAATTGGCACAATAAATCTGGCGAGGCCACCTCTATTTCCAGCGCTTCCCTTAGCGTTTTATCACACGGCTGTGGTCTCAGGATTGAAGTCGGTTAAAAAGATTAATACCGTTTAATACCACCCAGTAGGAAGATGCCAGAAATGTGTTTAAGGTCCGGTTATTCATGTCTTCATTTCCTTTGTGCGTGGATTGCGATAAGCAGAGCTATCCTTTCCAGGCTGAGGGTAATAACTACTTAAAATGATTAAGCTAACTAGTTATTTCCTGTAGGAAAATTGCTCGGCTGTCATTAACACGGAATTAACACGGCTCCCATTTCGTCTTCAGCACATAGCCTTTTGCCCCCCAGTTGCCTTAAATAAACAGAGCCCCATCTCCAGGAGGCTGTGAGCTCCTTCCTAAAACACAGACTCTGAAGAGGCAGGAGGGTGATATATGGAGTTCTGTAGAACACACGGCCTACAGGAGGAGGAGCAGCACTTGGCTTCGGTTCCCGTTGTCAGCCCAGTTCCTGGCGGCTGGCAGGAGGAATTAGTATGCCCACTACTACATTGGTGTGGCCTGAGCAATGCCAATGGGGGCGGTGACTCTCCTCATCTTCTGCACCAGTGCTTCTAAAACCTTCTTCTACCTGGACACCTGATGAGATGTGGTGGACAGACTCACGTGGGAACACTCTGCTTTTGCAAAAGACTCGATCATTGGTGGTGACCTAGTTCTTAATGGTTAAGTCAGTCAGTATCTGGTCCTGGGTATGGAGGGTTTAAGTATAAACAAGTGGCTGAGATTGCTCAGTGTATGAACACTCATGTACAGGTTCTGGTCTGAGTACTTCTTTTCAGTTATTTTTGGGGAAATGTCTGTGAGGAGACTTTCTGGATCATTTTAATTTCATATTTAACATCTTGAACACCACTGTAATGTTTTCCTGTGTTTGTAAACCAAACATTTACCCATGACGGACACTGTGTTAAAACCCACAATGTATGTGGATACCACATTTTCAGAGGTAGGAGGATGCCAGAGGGACAGAAGAGGTTCAGGGAGTCTGTGGGAGGCTGCACAGTTGTCTTTTTGGTGCAGTCCCTGGCCATCACTCTCTCTACCCCACCTTGATGTCAGCTTCGATGTCACTCGGGAGCTGACTGGAACTGGAGATTCCAGGGCCCTGGCTGACTGCATCAGCCCTTCTAGGGGCTTGTTTTTAAGATCTCCCAGCATTCCCGAGGCTCATCAAAGCTTGCAGAGTTCTGGGCTGGTTCTGAGTGTAGTCTCCTGCTCTGTTCAACTCAGAAAACCTGCCAGCCACAAAGTGAGGGAAAGATACTGTCTTCAGAGGACTCAAATCTGCTATAACTTCAAGAAAATGCATCTTGTGCAGCATGCCTTTCTTTTGGGAATATGTGTGACACCACTTTGCCTGCAGAGGTGACATTTACAAGTGTCGCACAGACAGCAGCCTCTGTGCAACATCATGCCAAAGGCTCTCAGATCATTATTGATGAATGAACTAGAATTTTTTTTTTTTCAGTAATTTTCAGGCATGGGCTTAGTACCCAAGTCAACCTGCAGCGATAAGACTCCCATAGAATTCCCTATCACCAACAAACCCTCTGTGTTCTCCAACAGTCAAAAGAAACCATAGCACTGGAATGGCTGAATATGATGAGAAGAGAAATATAAAGGAAAAGATACAAGTAAGCTTTCTTGAGAGGCCGGTACAGAGCATAAAACAGATGATTCTTTCATATGAGATAATCCAGGATGTTCTTATCTTTCCTAGAGTTCTTATTTCTCTCTCTGTTTTTATTAGCAATTACAGTAAACCCTGCCCTTTATAATGTATTGGCCAGAAATTAGGAGTTTTGGGCAGAGGAGACCAAGATTGAATAAAAGAATATGTACAAAAAGTGTAAGCACTGCTCTCTGGGGACATATCAGGAAGTGGCACTGCTCTCTGGGGACATATCAGGAAGCGGCACTGCTCTCTGGGGACATATCAGGAAGTAGCACTGCTCTCTGGGGACATATCAGGAAGTAGCACTGCTCTCTGGGGACATATCAGGAAGTAGCACTGCTCTCTGGGGACATATCAGGAAGCGGCACTGCTCTCTGGGGACATATCAGGAAGCGGCACTGCTCTCTGGGGACATATCAGGGTATTTTGTGTTGTCACTGTAGTAGAGGAAAGTCTCCTGATAACTACAGGTCAGGGGTCAGGGAGGCTGAGAGATTTGCCGTGAGATACTGAAGGCTGTAGTGCTGCTTAGGGTTGAATGGTCTTTCTTAGACGCCAACAGTACCTCCATTAACAAGCTTATGGTGGGAACTCTTTCGTGATACATAATTACCAGGAATTGAAGAATTAAAAGATCTGAAGAATAAAAGCCATTTTGATACTGAGGAATGGAGGCCAAGCAAGGCAACATAATGGCGTGCATGGTTGACTTAAATGAAAAGACTCTTGTTTTTCTTCCACCTCTCAAGAAGCCTATGCATATGTACCAGCGTACTGAACAACTGCAAAGAGAATCTATGTTTGGAGATAATTATGTCTATGAAAGTCAGTGTGTGTGTGTGTGTGTGTGTGTGTGTGTGTGTGTGTGTGTGTGATATTGACTACCATTTACTCTTGAACACTTCCCAGTTTTAATCTGCACAGTAGCTAAATGACCAATTTTGAAGTCAGGAAGAGCTGGATATGACTTCAGCCATGTTTCTTCCTTGCTGAGTAACACGGACACATTATTGGCATACTCTTAACTTTCACTGTGTAGCTTGCAAAAGCAATTGTAATGAAGGACTGCTATAAGGGTGGGTTGTGATCATGTGTGCGAAACCCATAGTGATGTCAAGAAGTGTGCCATTTTCTCTTTGCATCAGTGAACACAAAGTGACTTCTGATTAGACCAGCTCAGAGATTTAAAAGGAACCAATTTTAGCCAAGTGTGGCAATGGTTTTGCTAAGTGGGTATTCTCAACCATGGCCCTGTTGACATTTGGGGGTGTGTGAGATCTTAGTGGTGGCTTCTATCTTGTGGGCTGCAGGACCTTTGATGTCATCGTTGCTACCTACTCAGCAGATGCCAGCAGCACTCTCCACTATCCCTAATCACTGCAACTCAGACTGCCTCTAGCTGCTGCCAAGTGTCTGCTAGGGCAATATTACCCTTGACTGAGGAGCTCTGGGCTTATAATGGCAGAAAAATAAGCAGAAGCTTCTTTGGATGAAGGGTAAAATGTGAAATTGCTTTGTGCTTTGTTTAAGAAAAATCTCAAACTATAAACTTCCCAATTCTGTGACCTGTAGGCAGCACAATGTATGAGGTTTTCACTCAATGCCAGGGATGACACTGGGTCCTGGGACAGATTGAAGGGAGACACAGCTCCTGTTCTTCAGGGGTGGATAGCCTGCTTCTTTCTTTCTTTCTTTCTTTCTTTCTTTCTTCCTTCCTTCCTTTCTTTTTCTTTCTTTCTTTCTCTCTTTCTGTCACTCGCTTCTCTCCGTCTGTCTGTCTTCTCTCTCCCTCTCTCCTTCCTTCCCCCCTTACCCTCTCTCTTTCTTTCTATCATGTGTGTGTATTATGTGTGTGTGTTTGTGCATGCATGCTCTTGCATATGTATCTGAGTACACATGAATGCACATGTCAGAAAACAATCTTGGGTATTGTCTTTACCTTCCACCTTGTCTGAGACATACTCTCATTGTCTAGGTTAGCCAGCCTATGAGCCGCTAGAGACTCTCCTGTCTCCACTGCCCACCTTGCCATGGAAGTCCTAGAATTATAGATGGATGCTCCTGTGCCCAGCCTTACATAGGCACTGGGGATCCAAACTGATGTCCTCATGCTCATATGGCAAGCATTTTACCGACTGAGCCATCTTCCCAGCATTTTACTGACTGAGCCATCTTCCCAGCATTTTACTGACTGAGCCATCTTCCCAGCATTTTGCTGACTGAGCCATCTTCCCAGCATTTTACTGACTGAGCCATCTTCCTAGCATTTTACACACTGAGCCATCTTCCCAGCATTTTACTGACTGAGCCATCTCCCCAGCATTTTACTGACTGAGCCATCTTCCCAGGATGTTTTTTTTTTTTTTAACCCACTGAGCCATCTTGCCAAACCCACAGCCTACATTTTACAGAGTTGTACCAAGAGAAGAAGGTTCTGAAGACTCTGGCCATCGGGCAGACAGAGAGCCCCAACTTTCTGAATGAGGGTGCTGTAGGATCTCTGAAACTATGTGACTGGGAAGCTGAACTGATAAGATGATAAGCCGGGTAGACTTATGTGGTGTTTCTTCTGAAAGCTGGGCCATGGCATAGCTGAGCCCATCACCTAAATAAAAGTCTCCCTTGCCACCATGGGGAAGTTAGGGGACATCTCAGGGGACACTGTTTGGTTGATGAGACTGATCATGTGTTGTTTATATAAGTGTAATACATTCAGAGCTCTAGACAGAAGGCACATTGTAAAAATCAGCTGATATGTAAAATAAAGGCATCGGACTAGGTAGTTCTGCTTCCTGGTCAAAGGTCAAAGGGCACAATGAAATACAGTGTCTCGATGCAGGGGAATTCAAGAAACTCATTGGATTAATCCTTAAATCAGCATTTACTGACGCCACCCAAAGGCTGGCCCCATCCCAGCCAAGACCCTGTTCTCTTTGGGAAAGTTTTCTAGCTCTGTGGAAGATGAACAACAATAATTGGGAATAAATGAATGAAAAGACGACCCCTTCCCATCAAAGTGGGGAGAACAGACAGCCAGGATGAAGATGGGCCGAGCAAGGCCAGGCTGACAGGTACATCCCATTCACGTCACACAAAGCTTTTATGACTGGTTATTTCCCAAGTTTGTCTGTTTATACAAAGCACCAGGTGTGCTGGTCACAGATCAGGGTGATCTTTGCTTCCTTCTCAAAACTACCGAGCCCGCGGTCTGGAACAACATGAAAATTTGTAATTTTTTGTTTAACCGTTGCATTAGGGGTTTCTAATAACCAGGTTAGTTTGGGAAACAGTTCATTAAACCATAATTCAGCAACCCCAAGTTATAGGCATGGAGGCTGGTCTTGTCTGACCTCTGCATCTATATGACTTCCTGCTGTCTCTGTAGAAATGACAAATCCAATTAGGGCTCTGATGAGATTTGCTGGAGGCTGCTCTCTGCATGTGGGCTCCTCAGAGATTCCAGAGTCAGTACAGCAGAGCAAACGGAACTGTGGGGCTGGTGTCCGAGGACCTGGGCTACAGCTCTGAAGTCCATCAATGCTAGGCCAACAAAGCCCTACCAGTCTCAATGTTGTCATCTGTAAAATGACAATAAAGTGATACTTCAGCAGCTCCCGAGGCCTTGTATGGGTGGAATGAGACAATGGGTATGAAAGAGGGTTGCAAATGGGGAGGCTGATGAAATTAATGCCTGTGTAGCCTGCCCCTCTTTCCCGCCTTTCTTTCTGCCCTCCCTCCTTCTCTCTCTCTCTCTCTCTCTCTCTCTCTCTCTTTCTCTCTCTCTCTCTGCAATATGAAAGCTCTCACCTTCTTTTCTTCTCTTTTGGATCGTTCCCCATTGAGTGGCTGATGTGAAGACATGGTGTTTATTGAAGATTAAATAAGCAGGAAAAGTGCTCCCTATCAGTTGATGCAAGAAACTTGAGAGTGCTGGACACACAAACAAAATATACTCTTTCCTATCAAAAGGTTAGATAAAAGAAAACTCCATGGGGGGGGGGGAGCTTAAAAAGCCACTTGTCTGAAATGCAAAGTCAGCCAGGGCCAGTTCTCAAAATCAAAATACGCGTTCTGGTTTCACTTCTCCCTAGGAACCAATGGCATAAGAATGTGAGCCTGAGCTCCCATCACTCAGAGTAAGGCGCAGGTCTCTTTTGTTAGGGCTGACGACCCAGCAGAGCTTTGGTGGGTGTGCTAGCTAGCTTGCTTGCCAAGTGAGGTTATGCACCCTTCTGCATGTTGGGAGCAGTGAGACCCCAGATCCTGAATTTCTTGTAAATAACTTGTTTTCCCTGATCTGAGTGCCTACAGCTGCTCTGAGCAGGAGACCTTCAGGAGTTCCTGATGGCAGGAGAGTGGTTTCTGGTGGGTTTGGCTGGGGCGTGGCTATCTCTATATAATCTGCCCCTGAACACAATAAAGGGAGCATTCTTGGGGCTTTTGGTATCAGTGTTTAAAGATCTGCGTGTCAGTCTGTCTCTGTGTCTGTGTTCTCAACCTCCAGCCCCTTTCCCGAAGCTTGCGAACTGGGGTCTAGCGCATAGAGTGCAGACTGGGCCGCGGTGCACGGCATCTGCAGATGTAAGACTTCTGCTTTGTGAAATATTTTGAACTGCATGGTCATTTTCTTGAGACCCCCAAACTCACTTCTTATGAGAGCAGCCACCATCCAAAGACGTTTTTACAGGTGTTCTCAGACTGCGCTGTGGGACAGCCGGTGCGCCATGCATTTAATTTGGGTGTCTGTTGACCAAGAGTAATCGCTAGCACATGATGGCGCCCTCTAGTGTCTGATACCGTCAGTGCATCATTCAGATGAGATTTAAGGAATGCTGGGAGAAAGGAGGCAGAGTCAGAGAGAAGCCAGGTAGCCCCGTCAGAGATAGATGCTGGACGGAACTTTACTCGGTGAGCCACAGCCACATGGCGATACACAGATGAATAGAAATGGGTTAAATTAAGATGTAAGAGTTAGCCAATAAGAAGCTACAGCTAATGGGCCAAGCAGTGATTTAATTAATACAGTTTCTGTGTGGCTATTTTGGGGCTGAGCAGCCGGGAACCACCTACAACAAATATCTTTAAAATCTCATCTTTAGTATCAATTTGCCACTGTGAGATCCAAATGCTTATTTATGTTTGTATATTCCTAGACCTCAGTGCTGAGGTGCACATCCCTGTACCTAACCTAGACAAGGTATTCTCTGTTTGGAAAGAAAATTAGGATTCTTTGGTTAATTATTTTTCAGGATTCCCAGAAGGATTTATGCTGCCTTAAAATATTTAAAAGTGCAAGTTGAAAATAATAAAATGAAATCTCATTAAAAGGAGTAGGGTCTGGGGAAATGGCCACATCAGTAACGTGTTTGCTGTACAATCATGACGGCCTGAGTATGAGCCCCAGAATCTACAACTAAAAGTAAATATAGGCGGTGGTGGTTTGTACTTGTAATCCCAGTGTTAAGGAAGCAGAGACAAGTGAATCCCCAGTGCTCTGTGCCCAGGCAGTGAGTGCACCCTAGTGTCTGTGGACAGTCAGTGTGTGCACCCTAGTGCTCTGTGGACAGTCAGTGTGTGCACCCTAGTGCTCTGTGTCCAGCCAGTGTGTGCACCCTAGTGCTCTGTGTCCAGTGTGTGCACCCTAGTGCTCTGTGTCCAGCCAGTGTGTGCACCCTAGTGCTCTGTGGACAGCCAGTGTATGTACCCTAGTGCTCTGTGGACAGCCAGTGAGTGCACCCTAGTGCTCTGTGAACAGCCAGTGTGTGCACCCTAGTGCTCTGTGGACAGTCAGTGTGTGCACCCTAGTGCTCTGTGGACAGTCAGTGTGTGTACCCTAGTGCTCTGTGGACAGTCAGTGTGTGCACCCTAGTGCTCTGTGGACAGTCAGTGTGTGTACCCTAGTGCTCTGTGGACAGTCAGCATAGCCTACTTAGTGAACTCTAAGCCTCTGGGAGCAGCTTGTCTATTAAAAAAACAAAACAAAACAACAACCAAAAACAAAAACAGATGTACAGTGCCTGAGGAACAACACGTGAGGTTCTCCTCTGGCATTCACATGTATGTATGCATGTATACCTGTACACATAAGAGCACACACACACAGACACACACAAACACACACGAGCAGAGCAGAAACTGTCTAGGCTCCCAGGGCTGGAGATTTAGAAGGGTGGGGTTCTTTATACTTCCAGCCATGAATTCCTACATGGAAAAGCTATACAACATCCTCCTAAACATGACTTTACATCTCACATATGGGTTGAAGGTGAAACTCGAAATAATTGTTTACCAGATGTGGCCCACTGGAGACTCACGTGTTAAAAAAAATGTCAAGATACAATGGACCTCTAGAAATGTTCCTTACTTTTAGGTCACAGATGATTGGAGAAACACATGCAGCTTGATTAGAGACAGCCAGAGGCACGCGGCTGTGAGTACTCTACTAAATTATTGAGATTCCTGAGGGTCACGAATGCTGGGAGGGTGGAGTGAACACTCCAGGAGCCAGAGGGTCATTTGAGACAACCTCTTAGTGTCAGTGTATGATAAGAGGGGAAGTCTTGATGGCAGGACAGAGTGGGGGAGTTCTGGGGTCTCTTCCTGGGAATGATAACACGTTGCAAGCCCTGTCTTTTTTATCTCTTCCTTTCTCCATCTGCAGAGCTACCAGGTACAACCACTCTGTGTTATGGATGCTAACGACCCTCGTAACAGCCCTGCAAGGAAGATTTCAAATCTGCACGTGATAACTTTTGCAGGCACTACAAATCATTGTGCCTTGCAACCAAATGCAGAGGGGCCCAGATCATTGAAAGAGTTGGGATAATGGATGACAAAACACAGTTTAATATAGACAAATGTGGAATAATAGGTATTGGAATAAACAATCAAAAGGAGTAACAGCTGCTGAATGAATTGATTTAAATTCCATTGACCAGGGAATAGAAATGGGCCTGAGCAATAGCCAAGCAGCTGAGAGGCAGCAAGAGGGAGGGAGGAAGAAAGGGATGAAGAGAGAGGGAGAGGAGGGAGAGCTTTCTTCTTCAGAGGGGGCAGGGAGAGAGAGGAAGAGGGTGAAATAAAGAAATAAAGAGAACCTGGTGGTGGTGGCGCACGCCTTTAATCTCAGCACTCAGGAGGCAGAGGCAGGCGGATCTCTGTGAGTTCGAGGCCAGCCTGGTCTACAAGAGCTAGTTCCAGGACAGGAACCAAAAGCTACGGAGAAACCCTGTCTCGAAAATCCAAAAAAATAAAAAATAAAAGTAAAATAAAATAAAATAAAGAGGACACTTAGAGAGACACAGAGAGAGAGACAGACAGAGACAGAGAGACAGAGAGATATCCAGGGGATATAGAATTTCAGATGAATCCTGGCCTTGCTTGTGTCAAGCATTTCACAGACAGGAAAGCAATGGCTTTGGCTATCATGTCTCAGTTCCCTTCACTAGAAGCTTCTTTATTCAGTCTTCAGATGCTCAAGATCCTCAGGGCTTGACAGTGTTCTGTGCTAGAGGAACCCAAGGTTTGGACTTTTCTCCAGCCTCGTGCTCTTGACAGAGAATCTCAATCAGTCCTTTGTCTTGTATGCATGTGTATGTGGTGTGTGTGTGTGTGTGTGTGTGTGTGTGTGTGTAATGTGTGTATGCTCATGTATGAGTTGGTGTACATAAGTATGGAGGTCAGAGGTCAACTTTGGACATCTCTCCTTACTGTTCACCTTAAAATAATACTTTTTAAGTCACAGGTTTCTAATGTAAACCTGGGCTTGCTGAAGAGGCTAGATAAATTAGCTAGTAAGCCCCGAAGATCTTCATTTCCTGGTTTTGGCCTTGCTGGGATTACAAATTTATGCCACCATATTGAACTTTTCAGTGTGTGTACTGGGGATTGAATTCAGATGCTCACCACACTGTAGACACATCACCAGCTGAGCTATCTCCTCACTCCTTTGTCTTTAAATAGTATCTATACTTTGATAGTCTCCTAAGTGAGATATTGGCTTATTTTATTCCGAGAAACATGGCAGTGGATGTCCTGGCTAGTTTTAAAAAAATTTTTTTTTGTCAACTTGACACAAGTTATAGTTGTATAGGAAGAGAAAAATGTCTTCTTGATCAACAATTGAGTGAAAGGGCCCAGCTCACAGGGGGCAGTGCCATCCCTGGGCAGATGGTTCTGGGTAGCATAAGAAAGCAGGCTGAGCAAGCCATGGGGAGCAAGCCAGGAAGCAGCATTACTTCACGGCCTCTGCTTCAGTCCCTGCCTCCAGGCTCTCGCTCAAGTTCCTGCCCTGGCTTCTCTCTCTCGTGTTCTGTGTCCTCAGAGTTAAAGCAGAAATAAACCCTTCTCATCTCCAAGTTGTTTTTGGCCATGATGTTTTATCATAATTGAAAACAAACTAATACAGCCAGGTATATGTCCCAGGCATTAGTTCTACCTTGACAGGCTATTCCAAAGTGTCAGGAAGTCTGAGACCAGTTGCTGGAAGCGCCTATGCTCCTGGCCTCTTATTAGTGTTTGAATATGAAATATTTCCCACAGGCTCACGTGTTTGAAGACCTGGTTTTCCCTGATGGTACTGTTTTGGAAGGTTGTTGAACCTTTATGATCTATGGCCTAATCCACAGAAGTGGATTTCTGAGGTCAAGCCTTCTTGGGGTCATATCCTCCTCAGTTCCATCTGAGCTCTCTATTTCCGGTTCATCAAGATTGGAAAAGTCCCCCTGTAAGTGTCACCCTCTCCCCACCACCCAGTGGGCAGGGCAACTCCAGCCACCCTATCAACTCTGCTCTGGCGGACTGAATCCCCTCAAACTGTGAGCCAAAGTAAATCTCTCTCTTCCTTTCCTTAAGTTGTCTCATTTCATCACAGTGGAAAGAAAAACAACTAACATGCCTCCCGCCTCCTCCAGTCAGGAGTGGGAGTTGTCTCAATTTAAAATGGCCAAACAAATTGGATTATCGACTCTACTCTACACCTGGTCCTCACAGTCTTCCCCCTTCAAGTGCTCAAGTCCCAAATTTAAACCTGATCCTAGTTTTATCATTTTCTTTTGTCATCCATATCTTGAGCAACTAGCAAAATTTCCAGCCCTAACTTTAAAACAGCCAAGCATCACCCTACCACCAAGTCCAACACCAATCAGTGCATATCTTAACCCATTTTCATTTACATTGACTTCTCTTATGTTCCTTCTTCTGGTCTCTGAAGTGATTTTAAAATGAAAAGCATGATGTCATACTTCTGCTTAAAAACCTCAATGGCTCCATCTCACAGATGAAATCTGAGCTCTGTCTTTCTTGTCTGTACAGTGGGAACAATGTTCATCCCTATCTCTTGGGCCATGACTGGGAATAAATGGGATGATGCCCGTGTTTGGGACTACCATGAATTGTATGCATCAATCACCATTACCGTTCTTTGTTTTATACTGTTGTCATGGATGGTTTCAGGCCCTCATGACTTCAAAGAACCATTTTATTTTTATCTGAAGTGTAACCCTTCCCCACATGCTTGCAAATGTATTCTTCTGTGATGTTTTCCTGAGCACCCCCAGGGAGGTGACTTTTTCCTCTTTGGTTCATTTATTCCCTCTGTTAAAGCACACTCCACTGTACGTGATGAGTTGCTTACACTCCACTCTTCTATCTATCTATCTATCTATCTATCTATCTATCTATCTATCTATCTATCTATCTGTTTTATACTTGCTCGGCCTTTACTACAGGACGGGTGCTGTTCTAACACTTGGGTTGAATCACAGTTCTCATACTAGGTCTACAAAACAGGTGCCAGTATCATTTTAGTTTTATGAAGCAAAAAAGAGACAGAGAAAGGCGAAGTGTAGCAAAGCTGGGACTTGAACCCAGGTATCTCAGTTTAAAACTATGCCCTCAATCATAGTATCACATCCTTGCATGCATAGTGAGCCCTTTATGGACAGGACATTGGCTCACTTGCTCCAGCCTCCTCAAGATCTGGTAGAGTTTTTGAAGCATGGAAACTTGCAATCAAAACAAAAACACCCATTTACCACCTGTTGTAGAAAACCACTGTGCTGAACTCTTTACAAAGAATGGAGTGATAATGGAGAGGCCACAGTCCAGTCCATCTGATTCCAAGGGCCATTCTCATTCCACGGCATCCCTGTATCCCTGGTAACCTGTAGTCAAATGAATGACTCTATTTTGGAAAGCCATGTTTGGAAATAGCATAAATGTGTAGTAGATGATCCACATGCTCTTCTTTCTACTTTGAGAGACTTACCCTTTGAAGTAGTAATGAAGTCAGTGACACATGAGGAAATGATGTCATAGGAAGGAGAATATGGGCTCTGTGCTGGATGGCTCCCCATCATATGTGGCCCAGTGAGTGCCAGGGACAGTGTTCAACATTCAGTCAATGCACCCTGAGCCATTCTCACCCTCTGCATTCTTCACGGCTCCCAGGGAGCATTCCTACCTTCTCTCCTCTAATTTTTCCAGCCTTCCTTTCTCTCTGCAGCATTTCTCTCTCTCCTATTCTGCTCTTCCAACCCTCTCTTCTTCCCTTTCTTCTTTTTTTTTAAAGTATTGTGAAGTTATTAATTTTAAATTGCTAAGAGCACATTATCTTCTATGAGTTTTAAAATATATATTGCATAATGTCTAAACCCATCTAACATTTTCATAAATTCACAGATTTTTTGTTATGAGAATACTTGAAATTTATTCTCAGAAATGTTCTAGACTATAATCCAGGTTATTAGCTACCATCACCATGTTGTACATCAGGTCTCTTGACTAATCTTCTGTATGACTGAAATTTTACATCCCTTGGCCAGCCTCCAATCTTCTGCTCATTCTTAGGCTCTGGTAACAACAGCTTGCTCTCTACTTCTATGACTTTAACTATTACAGATTCCACATGGAGGTGAGCTCATTGGAGATCTGCCTACCTGTTGATCTTACCTCATTTAACACGTTATATTCTAGTGTGCTTTCTGTTGCTCTGATAAGCATTTATGACTGCTGGGTGGTGGTGGCACATGCCTTTAATCCCAGTATTCAGGAGGTGGAGGCAGGTGAATCTGTACACCAGGCTAGCTCCAACTCCTGCTAGATCTCCAGTCAAGAAGTGTCACCACCTACAATGGACTGGACCTTGCTACACCAATCATAAACTAAGAAAATCTCTACAGGCTTACATATGGCCTAATCTTATGGAAGCATTTTCTCAACTGAGATTCCTTCTTCTCAGATGACAGACTCTAGCTTGGGTAAATAGGCATAAAAACTAGCTGGTACAACTTCTTTTTATAGATACTACTAGATTATCAATGATAAATCATCCTGTTGGTTGCTTCTGTGGCTTTGTAAAGGGCTTTGACTATACATTCCCTTTTCTTCTATTTTTGCTTTTATTGTCTATACCTTTAGATTTGTGTCTAAAATTACCATTGCCCATACTGATAGCTTGAAACTTTTCCTCTTTACTTTCTCCTAGCAGTTGTTCAGTTCCAGGCTTTCTATCTGAATCTTTAGTACATCTAGAACTGATTTCTGAGTATGACGTGAACAATTCTTTTATTCTTCTGCATGTGGATATCAAGCTGCCCTAATACCATTTTGGAAGAGACTATCCTTTCTCTAGTGTGAGTTCTTGGCACTGTCAGCACCCTTCCTTTCCTATTGGCCTTAGCCTGTTTGCCATGCTGCTAAGGGAAGAGGTCCCAATCAAGAGTTTAGCCACAAAAGGCAGCTTTAAAAACATGATCTGAAAGCATGTATCCATCTGCTCTCTTTAGCCAGGAGGAACAGTTTAGCAAACCATAGGATCTTAATTTTAGTGTGTGTGGGTAAGTATCCAATGGATGTCGTGGAGAAACTATCACATTAGAGCTGGACTTTCCATCACTTACATGGGACATCCACACAGGCAAATGACACACTCTGTACTTGCCTTCTTAGTTGTAAAGCTGGGATATATACATGCATCTGCTTCAGCCTGCTATACAGATCAAACCTGTTTTAGTCCTACATTGTCTGAATGCCTGCTCTTTGATGGTATATTCTGTGATTCCCTCTCCAGCATTTTCTTCTTCAGTGGCATTGCTCATCTGGTCATTTCTTAGCAAGTATTGCCTCAGGGACTTTTGCATCAGCTCTTCTGTGCTTTCAAATACCTCATCCTCAAATGCCCATGGCTCAGCTTTTTGAGTTTCAGTTCTCATGGGTACTTTCCCGACACCTTTACTTTTGTTGTTAGTGTTACCCCTCACTTGCTTTTTGAATTTACACAGTAACTACCGTCTCCTAGATACTGCTTTTAGTCATCATTAATCTTGTGTTCTACTGCTAGAATGTAAGCTACAGGAGGTCTAAGCCATTTGATTGATCACACTGAGGTATCTCAGGTAACTAATAGAGGCTAATGCACAGAAGGCATGCCATACACATCTGCTGAATGAATAAATACATAAATAAGTCAATGCATGCATGCATGAGTGAAATCATTAAATTCAGAGTTTTGCATATTGTAGGCATACAATAAATCCTAGCTATTGTTATGGGAAGTTGACTGTCCCTAGAGCTACTTCATCCTGGAGTAATAACTAATATAAGCCCTTTGGTTTCATTATTTTCAATTCTGATCATCTTTGGGATGCCATCCCTTTCCTCATCATTACCATGTCTTCCCCAGTCACATGTGAGAATTTCCCCTTCTCCAACTCAGATTTGCAGTGGCATCTGAAATCACATGGAAGTGTTCCCTGCTGTGTCTTAGTAGCCTATGTCATTACATCAAGAAGGTGGCTTCTTACCACCATGACAGACACAGAAGATGCTGCCCCTGAGGCTGTTATTCTTCTGACTGCTGCCCCTGATGCTCTCCCCAGGCACACAGAAAACATCCCCCTCCCCCATCCTCTATTCTTCACCTGTATCTTGTAGTGAAACAGCCCCACCCCTCCTCCGCCTCTAACTTTTCTTTCAGCTTTATTTTGGTATATTTGATAGGTTGGAATTGCATGTATGTAAGATGTTCAACTTGATGCCTTGATATTTGAATAGATGTTGGAATAGTCATGGTGTGAGATGCCCTTCTGTATATGTGTTGCTTTTATTGGTTGATGAAGAATAAGGCTGTTTGGGCCAATGGTTTAGCAGAGTAAAGTCAGGCAGGGAATCTGAACACACACACACACACACACACACACACACACACACACACAGAGAGAGAGAGAGAGAGAGAGAGAGAGAGAGAGAGAGAGAGAAAGAGAGAGAGAGAAGGCAGAGTCAGAGATACTATGTAGCTGCTGAAGGAGAAGGACCCAAAACCCCAAAACCTTTTTGGTAAGCCACCGCCTCGTGGCAATATACAATTTAATAGAAATGGGTTAATTCAAGATGTAAGAGGTAGCTAGAAATATGCCTGAGTCATTGACTGAATAGTGTCTGGGCAGCCGGGAAATGAACGAGCAGTCTCTGCCTACATAATCACCATAACCAAGCTAATGAACACACACTTCACGTTGTCTGTCTTTCTTTCTTTCTTTCTTTCTTTCTTTCTTTCTTTCTTTCTTTCTTTCTTTCCTTTTGGTGATGATGGACGGGTTGGGGGATGAGAAGATTTAAGATTTACTCTGGTGGTAAAATTTAAAATTAATTTTATTGGTTGTTAGGATAATTTCCTACAATGTATTTTGATCACATTCACCCACTTCATAAGTTTTAAAGACACAGCGCGATCACTAGAGCCACATTGCTTCACATTAAATCCCCTAAACTTCTCTGCGTGCAAGTGAGATTGAGCAACGTTTGTCCTTCTGTGCTTGGATTATTTGACTTAGCATGATGTCTTCTGCATCCACATGTGTTGTCACAGGTGGCAAAATTTTCTTATTTTTTAAAAGACATTTTTATTTTAGCCTTTGAAACTCAAGGACAATTTTTGACATTTAAAAATTTAAATGCTTGTATACATGTGTTCCTGCCTGTGGAGTTGTCTGAGGAGGCCAGGAGAGGACATCATCTCTCCTGGAGCTGGAGTTAGACAGGCGGTGGTGAATCACCCGACGTGGGTGCTGAGGTCTGAACTTGGGTCCTCTGATAGAGAAGTGTGTGTTCTTACCTGCAGGGTCATTTTCTTCAGTTTCAAGATTTTCTTTTGTTTTGTTTTGAGACAGGATCTCACTATGTAGCTCTGGCTGGTCTAGAATTCAGTGTATAGACCAGGGTAGTCTCAAAATACGGCCATCTGCCTGTCTTTGCTTCCCAGTGCTGCCGGATTGAAGGTATGTGCCAAAGAAGAGACCAAAGAAAGGACCAAAGAAGAGAACATGGTGAAGTGGAGGCTCCCACAGCCTGGGGCATTGAAATGGGGCACTTGGAGCAGAGGCATGGATATAGCCCTCCCCGCATCTCCATCCCCAGAAAGGAAACCCTGTAGCCCCATACTCTTCTCATTGGGAATCTTCAATGCTTGATTGTTCGCCCGTCTGGCACCCCTTATGGAACCACGCTTGGACCACATCCTCTTGCAGCTGAAGCAGCTTGGTGACGATGCTGATCCTCTGCAGGGTGGGCACTGCAGAAACATGTTCTTCATGAAATACACTCTCCATGTTGTCCCTCACACGGTGCCCAATGCTCCTCTGCTTTCTCTTGCAGGCCTGCACTTGAGTCTCTGCTTTGTATATCTCTCGAAGGTTCTCATTGTTGTTGACTTTCTCCACTCTTCTCCTGCAGGGGCAGCAAATGGTGGTGTGGCTGAATACCTTTTCAAAGAGAACACCCAGGATGAGCACCACGTCGGCCTGGATGTACCCCAAGGTGATCCTCTTTTGCTTCGGCAGCTTGGCAAACTGCTCCAGTTCCATCTGCAGGGCTTGGGACTTGTCTGCCTACTCCAACTTCAACTTCACAGCACGGGGGGGGGGGGGGGGGGGGGGGCAGAACATGGCCCAGGGGCGGACAGAACATGGCCCAGGGGAGGCTCTCTCCGAGTTGCTCTCTGTTTCTGCTTCTGCCTGGCCCTCAGGCTGCAAAGTCTCCAGACAACTTGGGGCACTAGGCCCAGTCTAACCCGAGTTCCACAGTGTGCCATTTCTCCACAGAACTCATATGGTGGGGGACAAGGGAAGATCTCCAACACCTCTGAGCCTTGTCCAACCCCTGGTCCAATTCCAGGCACACCTGGACATTCTTGGAAGCTGAGGCAGGTCCAAAGGTTCACCAAGGTGGGTTCCAGTCCTCCTGACTCATCACCCCCCGCCCCCCTTGGTGTTCAGCCATGGTGAAGCCAGGTGTACAGCCATGGGGAAGGTAGGCACCCCAAACAGAGGCCTGATGGAAGGAAGGCTCACCTAGGGACTCTCTGGTCCTGATTTGTAAAGGCTGAATAATATCCTCCTCTCTTTTACACACACACACACACACACACACACACACACACACACACACACTTGCTCGCTCACTCGCTCACATATTATCCACTCTGAATTGATAGAAATTTAGGCCGTTTGAGTGTCTTTGGCATGGTGACTATTTCTGCAATGAGCAGAGGTATGATGGGAATTTCATTTCCTTTGAGTGTATTCCTAGAAGAGAATTTTCTTATCATATGGCAGTTCTAGTCTGAATGTTTTAGGAACCTCCATACTATTTTCCAATTTCCCCCCCTCTTCTTGCAGCCAGAGGCATGTGTAATCCAGACCCTACCACGTTATGTAAATGCCTGTGTACCAGCAGGTGTTTTCTGCTTCTCTCCACCAATTTTTCCTTAGCTTCAGCCAAGACATGTTGCTTGAACGTAGGAAAACAAAGCCATTCATCATTTAGAAAAAGCATTATAGAAGAAGTAGATGACTTAATTTATTGCACATTGGCTGACTCCTGTTCTTTTGGTAAGGTCCAGTTCTGCATGACAAGGCTACTTGCAACACCCAACAGATGGCCCATGGCAACAGAGCATTGCTAATCTTGTCACAGTGAAATCAATTCAATGAAAAACTCCCCACAGCAGATGTGTATGCTGGTTTCCTCCCCACGTGGGGCTCGGGGCCTGCATGAGACATTGTGTCTGTTTGTATTTATAGGTTAACAGTTGTCGGGTGAGGAGAAGGTGACTGTTATTAGTATTAATTACAATCACTCATATTTATCTCGTACTTTATGCTCTTCAGTGACGCTCTCACAGATGTTCCCTCATTTGATTCTGGTAGCATCTCTGTGAGGCAGCCAGCAGAACGAAGGCAAAGACCCCAGGAAGGCATGTAAGGTAGTGTCTTCCCGTCCTTCAAGGTCTCAACACAACTGTTCATCAAAGCTATGGACAGGGGGCGGTCTTTGGGTGATGTGCTTGAAGCCCACCTGATGCTGTGGGGGGAGCCAACCTGTCTGCTGACCAGGGACTGTCCTCAGAAGGCTGGTGAGTGTGCTTGTCAAGGCCACACTCTTAGCTGGATTGCGGCAGGGGCTCCTAGCAGGTCTTTCTGCTTCTGTCCTTGCCTTCTTTCCATATGTCCTCAATGCAGCAGTCAGGGTAGACATTCTAAAACATTTCTGATTGAATCCTTGCAACATCTAGAATCTTTTCAAAGCTCTTTGGCCTACTCAGGGTGAAAAAACCATGGTACAAGGCCTTCCATGGACTGGTCATATGACCCTCTCTAGCTCTGTTTGCTGCTTCTTCTGGTTCACTCTCTGGCCACACTGGCCTCCTTGGTGTTACATGAAGACCATACATCCCCTACTTAGGGCATCTGTTTCCTCCATATATCGGTTTCTTATCCCATTTTCCACTCGCTTCACTCCTTTGCCAACTCTTCACCTTCTCGATGAAGCCCTTCTCAGTTACTCACATTCCCCTCTCTTCTTTCCTTATCTATTCTCACTTTTCCCACACACTTTGGTCAACACCACTTGCCTCTATGTGTATACTATATGCATTAGATTCTTAGAGTTGCCCTTAACAAGTTACCATAGATTGTTTTGATGACCCAACATACTAAAAATTACCCTCATTGTTTTGGAGGTCTTTCCAAAAATATGTTAAATGGAAAATGGAAGTGTGGGCAAGACTGTTTTTTTTTTTCCCAGAAAACAATTGCCCCATGTCTGGCCCTAGTTTAATTATCTCTGAATGTGTTCTCAAAAGCACAGGCAGAGGTGCGTTTAGCTAATCTAGGTGTTTCTCAGTCCAATGTAGTTGACAAGATAAAATATCATAGTGTTTAAGGCTAAAAAAGAAAAAGGAATGTCCAATTGTTCTGAACTAAGCATCTGCTAGATACCCTGTACACAAGAGATGATCAATAAAGGTTGGACGATGATAAACGACTCTTTGTTCATTAGTTACAATGACTGCATCTTAAGTAAATATAACCAGGAAGGGATGCCACTTGGAATGTTATTGTCATCGAAAGAAAGGTGGACAAACCCCCTGTAGATCTGATCCCCGGTACTGAAGTGAGAAACCCACTTAGATACTATGGTCTCAGTCTCATGGTTTATAAAATTGGGACAAGCCTGCCAAAAGAGTTGTGAGGATTAGATGAAAGAATGTATTTCGGCAAACAAATAAGCAAACAAACAAACCCTGGGTCATTTTCTAAGCACCCCTATGTGTTTTCCTAGAGACAATCTTGCAATAGCCTTTTATTTTGAGCCCCCTCTGTCACTTAATGAGGTGTGGATGAACCGGGGTTGTGGGGAGACAAAGTATGTGTTCGCTCTCAAGGAAACACTCAGGAAACTGGGCTTTCTGCCATTAAAAAAGCAAATCTTTATGGTGACCTAATTAGAGTTTTTAAAATTCAATTTGGGCAGTCAGCAAGTTAGGCTCCTTTCCAGAAGGAGTAAGGAGACCGTGCATGACCTAACTGATGCTGGGCTGCTTGCCATCCCAAACAGCTAAAGCGGTCCTTCTTCCAGGACCAGAGACTGCCTGGACACTGATGTGGGTAAGGATATCTGCCTTTCAGGGCCTCACTGATGTTATAGGACAAGAATGGTTAAATGCCTAGAGGACATACATGTTTAGGAAGGCAGATCGTGGAGCATGTACTCACTAGGCTAAGGTAAAAGTAACTCTCTTTCAATTGCTGTCTGGAAGTTATGGAGAAAACTAGCAAGAATGTCCATCCATCCATCCGTCTGTCTGTACATTCCTCGACTCACCCAACTGACACACATGGAGTATGTTCCCACATATTACTAGAGGTTCAATACTAAAACAGCATCAATATGTTGAAGGAACACAGTTTCATTCAAATGCAAATAATCAGTGGTTATGAGTGTGAGGGATTAAGTCAAAAGACCTGAATTTGAATGTTGACTTTGGGTTTCTGGTGAAGTTACTTACCGTTAGCCAAAATTTTTATCCGTAAAGCATGGCTGGATGAAACCCTCAGACCTCTTCCAGGTTAACTATGCTAGGATTCCATGCCTATGTGCGTCTTGTGTCAAATAAGATCATCAGCTGAGAGGAGGTAGTATGATAATCTTGTTGGTTGTCTCCTCTAGCTTTTCCCGAAGACCAACCTTCCACCTTCGGGGTCAGATTGATCCTCCCCAAAGCTAGTTTATCAGATTTCTTTTCATTTATACCTTTTATGGCCATTCCTGTCTGCATTAGGATAAAGACAAATATTTTTAAGAGGGTCTCAAGTTCTTCTCAACTGTATCTACTTCATTTTCATCAGGTCTTGACTTCCTTCCTTTGCTCCTTAAGTTTGTCATAGTCCCTGGTGCTACCAGGCCTCTGTCTGGACCACTGAGTCTTTCCATGTATTTTACCCTGAGAGAGGAACTTATCCTTCAGATGGCAGTTGACTTCCTTTTCCCAGTGACACTTTCTCTTAGCCGTGAGGGTGGGGTCTGGCTTTTTGCTTAGAGATACACAAATAATGTTTCTTCCCTCTAGGCCATTGGTTCTTAATCTTCCTAATGCTGTGACCCTTTAATATCTGCCGCTGCCCAAAGTGGGGGTGTTCCCAGCTAGAAAGGTAGTAGGTTAGGATAAGAAAAGGTGGCTGGGATTTTTGTTAAAGCTCAGTAGAAGGTGTGGTGAACAGAGCCTGGGAGCCTGGGTGATAAACGCCTCAGTCTGGCAGACAGGCCTGGTTGAGGCTATGGCTCATTGGTGTCTTTTTCCCAGGTCCCCATGCCCACATCCTCGAGGACCATGGAAGAGGAGACGGAGTTGTATGCACCTTCTGGCTGACACAGGGCCTGGTATCTACTCCATGCCCCCTAAATGAGAGTTGCAGCCAGTGAGTGGATGACATGCTTTGCTATAGTTCTGTGCTCACTTACGGGATCCATCTGTTATCATGTGATTCTTGGCTGGACTCGTTTGTCAGAAATGGTCCCTTGTGTGACTGTTCCTTTCAGTGGCCTCAAATTTTAACTCTTCTCTTTCTACTCACAGCATACCAAATCTATGAGTTGACTCTCTCTTCTGGCTGGACCCAAACTCTAACTGCTTCTGTCCCCTGCCACAGCTACTGCTCTTGCCTAAGCTGCCAGGATCTGCTACCCAGATGAATGCAGGGAGTCTCCTCTCTGACCTTCCTGCCTGAGCCTTTCTTCCCTCTGGCCTATCAGCACAAAAACTAGTGTGAGCCAGCTAGAGTCTAAATTGGATGGCACCACTCTCGGAATTGAACCTCTGATGGCTTTTATCACACTAAGAGCAAAGTCCAAACCCAGATCCCATCTGCTCAAACCTTCAGGGGCTGTTCCAGAAAACTTTTCTGAGCATGCTCATTTCCTCCCAAACACACGAGATCTAGATGCAACTTGCAAGCACCAGGCCTGCTTCTGTCTGAGGGCCAGATGCCCCTTACCAAGAAATCTGCACACTGGCCATCCTTGTGCCTAGAAAAAAAGGCATTATGCAAAAGGTCACTTTTTTTCACTAGGCCCTTTATTCACTTGCCACATTTTCAGCAAGGCCTTCCCCGGATGCTTTATTTAATGGTGTAATTTCCAGCAAATACTGGGACATACTCAATGATTTTCTTTTCAAAGACACAACATACCAATTATTTACTGAATACTTAAATGAATGAAAGAATGGACATCCTACTCCTCAGGACATGGATACCTTCTGTGTACAAATGTTCTCATATATATGATGGCTCAGTGCATAACTTTTGGAGTTCACGATGCCATATAAGTATACACAAGCAACCATTCTTCCTATCCTTTTCAGTACAGTGTGAGAAAATTTCCTGAGATACTCTGTGATCAATCATTGGTTGATTTTGCCTGACTGTTCTGAGCCTGTTTAAGGTAGGTCAATATAAGTGATGCTGTTCAGTAGGTTAGGGGTAGGAAATGAAAGGCATTTTCAACTCAGAATAATTCCAACTGATAATAAACTCATCAGGATGAAATCCTATTGTAATCCCATATACATACATACAGGTACTTAGGAATTGTCTGGATGATGGGTTGGCATAAACCAGACTCTCTAAGCTTTCAGTTTAGAAGGGAATCTGTTTGGGCTGCAGAGTCCTTCTGTGACCTTTGATATCCTTGATGCCTGCTCAAGCTTCAGGCATTGGGATATATTTGCATTATAGTAGAGTATGAGTCAGACTCTAAGATGGGATAAATATTCAGCCTCCTACTTCCTTAAGGTAAATTAGCTCCCCCAGTCACAGGACTTAGCTTCGGTTTCAAACAACAGAAACGTATTCACTGATGTATATAAATACTCAAGGCCAATAAGAAGGCAGCACAAGTTGCTGCTCTCCATCATGGCCACCAGGTATTAGGCTGACTGGACTGAGAAGTAGATAAACATGTGTGGTGGTTTGAATGAGAATGTCCCCCATAGGCTCAGATGTTTGGTCCCTACTTGGTGGAACTGTTTTAAAGGATTGGAGTCGTGGCCTTATTGGAGGAGGTATGTCATGGGGGGGGGGGGTGAGATTTGAGGTTTCAAGAGACTCACACCATTCCCAGTGTTTCTGTCTCTCTGCCTCCTGCCTATAGATCAAGATGTGAGCTCTCAACAACTTCTCCACGCCATGCCTGCCTGCCTGCTGCCATGCTCCCGCCATGATGGTCGTGACTCACTCTCTGATGCTGAAAGCCCCAGTAAAATCTTCCTTGTATAAGATGCCTTGGTTATAGTGTCTCCTCCCAACAATAGAAAAGTAACTAGGACAATGTGTTTCTCATCTTCTTATCCTTAACTAGAAAAAGACACTCCCTTTTGGAAGACTGGATAGTCTGATGTGAGGCTGCATCCCCCTTCTGGTTTGGAGTATAGTGTTTTGGTGTTGGTGGGACACCTCCTAAGAGCTCTGAGGAAAAGGACATCAGTGGTGCGCATGCCAGGAGAGCTCATCTGGCTTTTTCATGTTGAGATACATGCTGGTCAAAAAAGATGACCTGCTTGGTGTGATGAAGACTTCTCTAGAATAAGACCCATGGAAGCAAGGATATCTGACATTGATACGGAAAAGAGTTGAAGGAAGAGGTAAGCGAAAGATGACCCCAGTGAAGGTAGAGGAGGATTCCCCAAAGGCTCCATATCTCTATGCTCTTTTATCTTCTCTTTTCATTTTTAAATGTTATGTATATGGGTATTTGTCTGCATGCATTTTTGTGTACCATGTTTGTGCCCAGTGTCTGCAGAGGCCAGAAGATACCATCAGGAGTAGAGTTACAGATGGTTGTGAGACTGCTTTGGATGGACCGGTCAGGAATTGCCTCTCTGGAAAAGGATGCTGGGTTTGAGATTTGAACAGAAGAGGAGCTCAGCTGCATAAAGGTGATGGTTCACAACATTTAAAATGCTTTAACACCACCTGGGAGCTTTCAATCAGAACTGATAGTGGACTCCACCTCCCGAGGTTGTAATTTACTCCATCTACTCATAGAGTCTAAGATTATTCTGATAAGCACTCAGGGTTGCAAACCATTGAATTTGCAAGGGGCTAGAAGAAGTTACTAGATAAGGCTGCGAGGGAATAGCTGAAGCAAATAGAGAGATTTGGAGGAGGCAAAGATAGAATTGGCTGTGGTGAGCTGTAGGATTGAATGGAGGATAAGCAGAAGCATACAGCTGCATGCAGAGGCATTGTCTCAACGGCAGCTGGGGAGGCTGGGTGGGTGGCATGCAGGAAGAAACCCCCCTCCCCAATCTATCCCATTTGTCCATGTCATCTCATAGCAAACTAATCTCAATTGCGGAATTCTTCTGGTGATCAGCTGCCTGTTTTCCTGGGGTGATCAATCTCCGAAAAGTTTCCAAACTGTGTTAAGACTGCCAGCGTCTCAGCAAACAGCACCGAGCGTGCTTTCCAGGGAGAGAAGTTCAATAATTCAAATGAGCCAGCACCGAGGAACTGGAGGGCGGTTTGATCTAGTTTAGAAGCTGACATTTTCTTAGCAGAAAAAAATGCAATATCCATAATACATTATTTTGTGCCCAATGAAGTCAACTAGAACAGAACTGTCTCAGGAGAGACCAAGATCAGATTGCCAGGAAACCTTTTTGAAGGCAGTAGGAAACCCAGTCCTTAGAATCCTAGGCAGGGAGTGGGTTCACCGCTACTTCTCAAGTGCCTCCAGGACCCAGAGGCTTCCTGAGCTGCTGCTACACTGGGTCTCCTCCCCTGAAACTTTAAAGGGTAAATAAACACAGAATAACTCCAGGGAGGCTGAACATCTGGACCTCGGGAGCCCCGCCTCCATCCTCATTGCCAGCAGACAGACCTGCTCAAAGGATGGATTTACTCTAGGGGTGAGATTTGCATGCGCCAACCTCACATGCAAAGTTGTGTGAAGGTGGAGGGCTGTTTAGTTTTTCTAGGCTAAGAGCAGTTAAAAGATAAAAATCATTTTCTCTAGGTGGCAAATGTCCCCGGGAAACACGCCCCTAAAGCTGAATTTCCCTGAAAGAGTGAGAACTACCAGGCCTGAAAGCAGCTTGGCTGGAAGCCCAAGTCCTGGTGAAGCGAGAGGTTGTTAGGGGTTGCTCTCTTCCTGGGGCTGCCTCTCAGTCTTCAAAGGAAGCAGAGAAATTGGTTCCATTCTGGCCTCCCCCAAGTTCATGCAATTATGGGCCCAAGTAAATTTGTGTTAGAGTACGCCGAAGACTAAACAATATTTTGCTTTTTATTTGAACAAATATTTCTTGCTTCACTGACAATAGTCCAAGAGAGGAAGCCTTCAATTAGAGAAGCCGAAAATACTGATTAGACTCAATCAACACCTCTAGAAGTTTAAACACTTAAGTTAATTAAATGGTTCGGTAGACTTGAGGCTAAACTCACAAACAGAAATCTCGGCGTATGAAAGGATGCTTGGAGCTTAAAAAGAAAAAAAAAAAAAACCAAACCAGATAATTATCTGAGAAGCCCAACATCAGCCTTACCAAAGGCTCTGTGAAAATGACTGGGCAGGCGGCGTGTTGGTTTTCAATGTAGCTCACACGTAGGCTAACACTGTAACTCAAAAGCAAAAGCTTGCGATTCCTATTAGCAGATGGGATGTCCTCTCTAAACTCAGAGATGGACAGCTGGGAAACTGGCAATGACTGTGTATATTTTAACAGTCCTGAATATTTTAAGAGATCAGTTTCCTTATCTTCAAATGTCAACAAACACAGTAGAAACACAAAGAGATCTTGTGGCTTTTAACTTTAGCAGATAGATTCTGAATGAGAGATATGATATAGATGCCTTTTTGGGGTATCTGATATAAAATAAAGACAGGTCAGATATCTTCAGTTAGGTTCTCGTTACACAAACCCTGAGATTTGTCCGGGTCAAGAAAACTAGTGAGAATACGTTCTCAGAGAGGGTAGAGTGAAGACAGGGCAGGCATCTGTGTACAAGCAAAGCTCTCTATTCAAGCTGCAGATATCTGAGCCCTGGAGGAGGTATTATATATCCCACCCCAGACTAGAAAAGAAGCCCTGGTTTGCTCTTATCATACAGCAGGCTTCCAGGAAAAGGGCAGTTATGCTGTGACCAAAATCACAGCGGGGATCCACTTGGTCCAGGGCAGGGGCCAGAGTTCTATACAAAGGAAGTCTTGCCTCATTGAGATTATGGAGAGGTCCTAGGCAAGATCAGGGACCACATTTGCCTGTGATGAATGAAGTTGGTTTGCAGTTTGTGCATCCCTAGGATCCAGTTCCTGCTTGGCTTATATATTAACAAGGAAGTCAACCCCCGACTTTAAGTGCTGGGATAAAACACCATGACCAAAAGTAAATTGGGGGGAGGAAGGGTATATTTCGGCATGCACCTCCACAGCACAGTTTGTCATTGAGGGAAGTCAGGAACCTAGAAGCAGGAACTAGATCATAGACCACAGAGGAGCACTGCTTACTGGCCTGTTCTCCATGGCTTGCTTAGTTTGCTTCCTTTTTCTTTTTAAAAACCATTTTATTTTATTAAAATATTTTAACACATATGGATATTTTGCCTGTATGTAGATCAGTATACTATGTATATGCAGTGCCCGTGGAGGTCATAAGATGACTTCAGATTCCCTGTAGCTGGAGTTACAGACAGATGGCTAATGAGCTGCTATGTAGGTGCTGGGAATCGAACCCAGGTCCTCTGAAAGGAACCTAGTGCTCTTAACCACTGAACCATTCTTCCAGGCCCTCAGCCTTCTTTCTAGTTCAACCTAGGACCAGTCCAGAGTGGGATGAGCCCTCCCCACAACAATCATTAAGCAAATAAATAACCCCACAGACTTGCCTACAGGCCAATCTGATGAAGGTATTTTCTCAATTGAGGTTCCCTCTTTCCAGACAACCTTAGCTTTTGTCAAGTTGAAAAAAACAAACAGCATGCACCATATGTTTAATTGTTAGTAAGCAGGTCTCATATTGTGTTAGCTGGGTACAGAGCACTTTTCATGCCCCTTCCAAATGTGTTACCAACACCGTTTGGAGAATTTTACTTGAGGTTGAGTTTTGGCAGAAGGTCTGGCTTGAAGCCTTAGTCTAGCTTCTCTTTAAGTATGAAGCTTTTCCTCTCATCCACCTGAACTTTAAAACAGAGACAACACAACTTCGTAGGGTTCTTGTGAGAATCAGAAAATACAGCACATACACATGCTTAGTAATTTGGCTTTTTTTTCCTTCTTGTGAAATGCTTTTCTTTTGCAGAGAGACTGCAGTGCAGAAATAGTCACTTAAAGCTACAAGATTAGATGCCTGTAAGAATGAAGGTTTACTTTGTAAAGAGAAGGCTCTCTTGCACTGGGGTTGTGCTGTTGAAAGGCTCCATGGATTGGTATTGATCTGCAGGATGTACTTCCAGGAATGAGGCTGCTCCATAAAGTAAGGAGACCTAGTGAGACTAAGCCGTGTGCTAGTCCCAACACAGTGTGCAGGTCAGGCTCTGAACTCTTAGCCAGGGGAATCATGAGCTGTGTATACAAACATGTGTGCAGTACAAGGGGCTTACTACACGACATCTCGCAGCATGGGAGTAACTTCTCTGCACTGCGCTGGCCAAACAAAGTAATCCGTCACGAATGACGAAGGGGGAGAGAGTGGATTTGTCTGGACGTGGCACAGAGCTGAGCTCCTCCTCCGTGTGTCAGTGTTCCAACTGCCTGGAGATCTGTCACGATCACCAGGGACTTGCTCTTTCCGCTCATGCGGGGTGGCTGCGTGTGGGCTCCGAAGAGGCGGGCATCACTGAGACTTAGCCAAACAAGAACTCAGAGGCTAGATTCTAACTGCTGAGGATGCAAAGACTTCACTTATCAAGTGGGGCTGATTTCTTAACGGGGTGTCTTCCTGTTTTAGCATTCCTGGAGAACTGGGTACTGCTTCTGAAGATGGCTTCCTCTCACACTCTTGGAAGGCCGATGAACGGTGTTGCTGTCATCTTCAGTTAAAGGACTGGATCCAGGCACGATCAGGAGGAGGAGAGAAGGCATCAGACACTTGGGCTTATTTGAGCACTAGCATCAGCAGGAGGCCTCCACAAAATGTATTTCTGGAATTTCGTGAGTTTCAGAAGCAGGGCCTGATATTCTTTGTTACCATCTTGGCCTCAGGGAGGCAGGGCTCCATACGGGGTAATCGGGTTTTATAATCAGAGGAAATTTGAACTGCTCTCTGGTTCTATAAATCAGCAAGTTATATAATCTTTGGTAAGTTAGGTGTCCTCTCACTGCCATCCCTTTGGATGAGGACAATATCTACTTTCTCCCAAAAGTATATAAAACTCAAATAGGGCATCCTAGAAGAAGGGCTACACATGGTGATTCAACTAAAGAAAAGAATTTACCTCCTCCTTCTGGGGCTCTTTGGGTCATCTTACAATGTTGGACTTTCTTCAGATATTTGAGAGGGTCGCATGCAGGCAGGTTAGTAGAGACCCCTATGATTTCCACACATCAGCATGCATATCAGATTCCACTACAGAGAAGATGGATTTGATGATTTGTAAAGGCTCACACTACACTGGGAAAAGTTCAGGATAAATGGACTTTGAATAAAACAAATGCCACCAAAACCCCTACATAAATGATGCATGCCATCACTTGCAAACTGATGTATGTGGGCATAAATTTTTAAACTCTCAGATGGCTCCCCCTCTGTCCCTTTGAATCTGTCCTCACAAGACTTGCGCAATGGTGTTACCACTCGCCACCTAAGCCAGGCACCACTTAAACTCAGGCTGTCGCTGCAAATTTGACTAGAGAGCTGAGTCACCAAGGATGCAAGGCCAGGTCCACGCTGTGTTTATTCTTGTATCTCGGGCACCAAGTGTAGGTGTGGGGCACAGTCAGTCTTAGGTGTATTTCTTGCATGTTTGCAAACGTGGAGGGAGGAGAGCTACCCCTGTTCAAGAGGGAGCAAGACCCAGTTGTGCGCACAGTGCCTCAACCCTATGTTTAAGGGATTTAAGGAGTTAAGTATGTACAGTTGGCAATGGACCTAGGTTTCCCAGCCTTTTAAATACGCACTGTGGTGGGCTCTGAGAGAAGATAGGAAAGAATGTGGTTCTTATATCTGGACGGTAGCAGACGTTCATTTCAGAACAATAGGAAATATATTTGAGCTATGACCCTTGGTGTTTAACTCTTAAAACTTTTGGAATTTCTAGTATATATATTATATCTTTTAAATGTTTTACTACCATGTATTAATTATACATATTGATGGATTTTGTTATGTCACTTTCATATTTGTAGAAAATGTATTTTGATCACATTCACCTTCTGTTACTTTCTTTTGTCCCCTTCCCACTTGCCCCATCTCCTTCCTCTTTCCAGTTCCTCCCCTTCCTACTTTCATGATGATTTTTGGTAACCCAGTGCCTTCCATTAGGCTTATTTTTCAGAGCATGGGTGAGAGATTATTTACAGAAACATGGACACCTCACCAGTATCTATACCACTGGAGAAAATGTATTCCCTTCTTTAGCAACTATGAACTTCTTATAGGCTCTCAGGTAGGGTGGGGTGTTTAAAAGTAAGATAATGAGTGGAGTGTTGTGGAACTCTGTTTTATAGGAATATCATGGCCCTGGACCTCTTAATCTTACTGTGATTACCTGCACAAGAGCTGCACAAAACAGGGCCCATAGACATCCTGTTACAGAAAGGAGATGTACTCTTGAGGTCCCGTTAAATCTTGAGAATTTATAGGCAGTTAACCTGTTTTGGAGACAGTCTGATTAGGTATTTCAGGCTAGCCTTGCATGTACAAGCTTAAGCTAGCCTCAATCTTATGATCTTCCTACCCCTTCCTCCTAAGGGCTGAGGTTATAAGCTTGTGTACCAGCTGTTATTCTATAGTTAGAGATATCCTGAATCAACAGGACTAGGTAAAATGAATTATAGTGTTATTTGAGTAATCTAAGCGATAGACTGCTTCCATCTTTGGAAACTTACCAGAGCAAGGCAGTCTTATGTACTTCTTTCTTAATATAGCAGAGAAACTGGAGGTAGCAGTCCCTCCTGAGTGACTTGGTGTTCACAAGGAGCCTTTTCGACCACATGTGAGCTTATGCCCATGAGATAAGTTAAGAATGGGGTTTGTAGTGTCAGGATGGGACAGGGCACCAGAAAAACCAACTCTGGGGAGGGTTGAAACTTTCATTCTCATTCGCTGACCTGAGACCTGAAGATAGAAACCTTATAAAAAGTCTTAAGCAATGAGGTTTGATGACCTCCTGTGTGGGTGAACTCTTCAGAGTACTAAGAAGGTGGTCTCCTCATAGGGAGCATGGAATCCCTCAGCGTTACCGTAACTTGCCCTGTGTATACATTTTAGCTGGGTGTTCCTTAGTTGTGACAAGTGGCCAGTGTAAGCTAAGTGTTTCTCTGAGTTTTGTGAGCCATTTCAACTAACTGCCAGAACAAGCAGGAATTTACAGTTCATCATTCGGAAGTCAGGATAGCCCAGAATTTTGGTTGACAACTAAAGTACAGACAGTAATGGGATTGAGTCCTTAATTGTAGCCTCTGAGGTCAGCTCCAGGTATGTAGTGTCACAATTAAACTGTAGACACTCAGTTAGTGTTTGGAGAATTAGTTGATGTTGGGAAACATTCAACAATCCCAATACTACTAATAAACGTGTGTCTTCATGCCATGATTTCAAAGACAGAACTAAGCAGTATTAACATACCCAAAGCAATTAGGAAGCAATAGCCACTACCTGAATGCTGTTTTCTATTACCCTAACTAACATATACATTGGCTTTATTATATTGGTTCAAGAATTTTCTCCAACATCATGGCCATGGGTACATGTGTGGTTAATCTTAGTTGTTAACTTGATACATGTGGGAAAAGGAGCCTCAATGGAAGAATTGCCTCCATTATATTGACTTCTGGGTATGTATGAGATTCATTGTCTTGATTGATGATTAATGTGGGAGGGTCTATCCCACTGCACGTGGTGCTTCCCCTAGGTAGCTGATTTTGATTTATATATACGTATTAGAGTACTACTCAGCAGTAAAAAACAATGACTTCTTGAATTTTGCATGCAAATGGACAGAAATAGAAAACACTATCCTGAGTGAGGTAAGCCAGACCCAAAAAGAGGAACATAGGATGTACTCACTCATAATTGGTTTCTAGCCATAAATAAAGGACATTGAGCCTATAATTCGTGATCCTAGAGAAGCTAAATAAGAAGGTAAACCCAAAGAAAAACATATAGTCATCCTCCTGGATATTAACCTTCATAAAGCTATGAGAGGAGACAGAGACAGAGTTCCACATCGGAGCACCGGACTGAAACCCCAAGGTCCAAATCAGGAGCAGAAGGAGAGAGAGCATGAGCAAGGAACTCAAGACCGCGAGGGGTGCACCCACACACTGAGACAATGGAGATGTTCTATCGGGAACTCACCAAGGCCAGCTGGCCTGGGTCTGAAAAAGCCTGGGATAAAACTGGACTCGCTGAACATAGCAGACAATGAGGACTACTGAGAACTCAAGAACAGTGGCACTGGGTTTTGATCCTACTGCACGTACTAGCTTTGTGGGAACCTAGGCTGTTTGGATGTTCACCTTACTAGACCTGGAAGGAGGTGGGAGGTCCTTGGACTCCCCACAGGGCAGGGAACCCTGACTGCTCTTTGGGGTGATGAGAGAGGGGGAGTTGATTGGGGGAGGGGGAGGGAAATGGGAGGCGGTGGTGGGGAGGAGACAGAAATCTTTAATAAATAAATAAATTTAAAAAAAATCTGGCTGAACACATGGGAAGTAAGTCACTAAGCAGCATTGCTTCATAGTTTCTGCTTCAAGCTCCTGCCTTTGAGTTCCTGACTAATAAACGCTCCCCCCCCCCGCCATTATTTTAAGTTAGTGTTTTGTCATAGCAACAAATAACAAACTAGGACAGTATGTGACTTTTCTTGTGTGTGTTTCCATGAGTGAGTGGGTATATGTATGCATGTCTATACATGTGCAGATGGAGACCTGGGAAAAACCTTGGAACTCACCAAGTAGGCTAGTAGACTAGGATTCTTCTGTTCCCATCTTCCCAGTGCTGGGGTTACAAGGGTGCAACACACACACACACACACACACACACACACACACACACACACACAGCGTGTATGGATTAAACTCCAGTCCTGGTGTTTGTAAAGCAAGCACGTTACCAACACCCCTATCTCTCCAGCCCACATTTTACTTCTAATAAGTATCTTTTCATCATGACAAATGCTGGCTTCCTATGACTCTGGGAATCTACTTTGTATGCATTGAAAATATTCTTTAATTGGACAAATGAGAAAGAGGGGTGCATTTCAGCTCATACAAGGAACCCCACTAAGTAGTGGGTTGCCTGATGGCTTCAGGGCCTTCCTATTCCCTGCCCGCTCACCCAAATTAACAATGTGCCCTGGACTTTCATGCATTTTCTTATTTGACACTTACAGTAGCCCTGAGAGGAAATTTGGACTAGACATATTATCATTATTTTCCAAATGAGAAAATGGAATCTCAGAAAGCCAGACTTGTAATAAAAGAATCAAAGTATATTAAACCTGGAGGGCATTTTGAAGATCATGTCATGCAACCTTTTCACTTTATGAATGGAAAATGCAGCCTAGGTCAGCAAGTGACTTGCCCAAGGCCTCATGGTCATTGGTAGGGTTGGGATCTGAACTTATTTTCCTTTACTCTTTGTTTGGCCCTTTCTCCTTTGGCTACACTACTTAGTTTTTAAAGGTAGATCCTTGTCTTAACAAATCTGATACCTATCCCTTCTTCCCCTCAATATTGCCATCTAGGAAATAAAAGCTTCTCATAAAGTTCTTTCTCCTTCTGTATAGATAGACAAGAATACTTGATTGATTTGGAAGATGCAATTAGAATACCAACATTTATTCAGTTTTATCAATGAGCCTTTTAAGGGTCCCCACTCATAGGACTGGGGTGAATGAGAGAATGATCAAATAGAAAGCATAGGCAAACAATGCCAGGAGCCAGTCAAACGTGGGCATGTAGCTAATCAGGTTGGCTTAGCACACCTAGAGAATGAGACCTGAGCTTTAGAAGAGAGCCTCAAGTTTGGAGAAGAAGCTTGAGTACGAATGTTAAGTCCAAAGGATGAGACTGAATCTGGAAGTGAGAGTTATAATACCGAAGTCGAGAGTTTGCAGAACAGGATGCATTCTCTGTGAGGACATACTCAGCTAATGTGTGCTCTTGGTGCCTGAGATGTGGTGTAGGATAGGCATGCCACTTGGTACCATGCAGGGACTGGGCATGCTGTCCATCGAGTGATTCTACATTCATCTACAGAAAAGACACAAAGTTTAAGGAAGTAATGTCTTGTAATGTCAAAGAGTTACGAATGTGCGTATTTTCTTTTAGGTCATTGGAGAAGTTTTTTGAAACCCAGTCTGTTCATCTTTCCTTTGATGCAAGGAAAACAGGATCAGACTAGAATCTTTTTATAACATACTTGCCATTCATATAGGGTTCTTGCTGACCCTTTTATCTTCTCTGAAACCAGAATCCTTTAAGCCTGACGAGCGTGCTGGTGCAGCGCTGGCTGGGCCTCCTTGTGAAGCTGTTTTCCCCCCTCTGCCCTCTTCTCCATCTGTCCTCCTATTTCTGAGCACAGATAAAAAGCCTGGCACTCATTAGCTGGGCACTGCGGCAGCCAGTCGGCTTGTGCTAACTGGGTGTCCACAGCATCCGTGGCATCGCTCTGGGCACCTGTGAGGGAAGCCAATGGCTCTGACGTCTTTGCCCTGAGTCCTGGATGCCCATAGCGCTGCAGGGCTGTGTGGGCCTGGGGCAGAATGGCAGCAACAGGCAGGCCTGATGGAGGGGGAGACTGTGGGGAATTTGGGAGGAGGCTGGCAAGGAATGAGAGAAACAGAGAGTGTGAGAGATTTTGAAGAGCCACCCGTAAGGGCCAAAAGAGTCTCCTTGTAGGGTGGTCGTGTAGCTGTCCTCGCAGGGTGGCAGGCATACACTTTCTAGTTAATTAACAGACTATGTAAAAGAATTGCCTAATCAATGAAATCTTTGCCCAGGACTCTGCTAAGATCAAGTGGTTTTTACTCTTATTTTCTACTTAAGGAAGTTGTTTTACACATGCACAATGAGGGGGTTTAAGCTGGGCTATGTAGTGTTAAATAATGTGAGTGTTTGGAAGACATTTTTTCTCTGTAAACATTGGCCAGCCACCAACAAAGGTACAGAGTGGGTCAGTATTCCCATCCTATGGATGAGGTAAAGGAAGTCCAAATGCTTCTGAATGAAGTGTCATTATTCACTGCAGTCTTTGCTTAAAGTACCTTTCAGCTGAACTTGGGAGATAAAAAGCAATTTGATTTGTGGAGCTGGAGGATTGTGGGTAAATTTTTCTTTCCATTTTGTTTTCTCATAATATTATTATGATGTCTCCACAAAGCCAAAAAAAAATCCAAACAAAAAACAAAAACCCTAAAAACCAAATTACTTGCTTTCTAAAGCAATGCAGATTTGACCAGTGAAAACACAACTGTTAGGGCCTGACTTGAGAGAGGACGCAAACCATGCCTGTCCCTGAACACCCATGGGAACGCCATCTCTTTTGTGAGATTCCTATCTTAAGCCTCCTGTGTGCTTCTGCTGTCCACAAGCCTCCAAGGCTCAGGGAATTGTGTTTGCGCCTTCTGGTCTCCCTGTGAAGCTGTAATAAAGAGGACAGGCCTACCGAATAAGGATAGCACAGAATTATGATTGACGACTAAAGTACAGACAGACGATAATGGGACTGAGATTTTATTTGTAGGCTCTGATGTCGGTTCTAGGTACATGGTATCATAACTGGATTAAATTGTAGATACTCAGCTAGTGTTTAGATAATTTGCTGATGTTGGAAAACATTCAATAATCCCAAGACTACTAATAAAAGTGTGTCTTCATGCCATGATTTCAAAGACAGAACTAAACAGTATACCATGCCCAGAATAATTAGGAAGCAATAGACACTGTCCAGATGCTTTTTTCTCTTGCCTGATCTAACATAAACATTGGCTTTATTCCATTGGTCCAAGATTTTTAATACCTGGGCTATCCTAAGGAATGGCTAACGACGATGCTAAGTATTTTCACTTGAGTGTTGATCAACCGCCCACTCCCGTGGGAGCTTCTTTAAGCATCAATAGTCACCATCTCTAGCCCTCTTGATAAACAAGCAGGAAAGGAATTTGTTTCAGTTTGTATTTAGAGTGCCCCCTACAGGCCCAATGTTAAAGGCTTGGCCCCCACTTAGCAAGTCCCAGGGTTTAAGAGGTGTGGCCTAATAGAAGCCTTCAGGACAGCCTCCCCTCCCCTCTGTCTCTTTTACTTTAGGGTCACAGAATTAGCTGTTTTGCCACACATTCCCACACTCAGGTGCAGTTGCACCTCAAGCCCAGAAGCAGGGTTGCCAATCGGTCTTCTAACGAGCCAAGCCCACCACCATCTTAGTTGCAAAGCAGATTAACACATCAAGCTACCAACGGTCAGGCAGCCACTCAAATGGATGAAGTCCATGACCCTAGCAGTAGCAAGTAGCAAAATTAGACACTCCCTCTGTTAGAGATCTCAGGGGACCAGTGGCTTCAGGGTGAGACAGGACAGACGTTGGTATGATTAGCTAGCGTGACCCTCTTTCCTCTCCCATGGAGAGACCAAAGAGTCACGAACATATCAGATCTCCTTTGAAAATCCTTTCTGAACCACCCACTTAAGAAAGGCAATATAAGTCCATTTGATTTTTTGGTCTCCCGGTCGCTCTGGCTCAGGGTTTCACAAAATACGAATCTTTCTCCTTTCTGCTGTCGGTAAATGTCAAGGTTTCATTGGCATGAGCCGTGCTCTTCAGGGAGTGGGGCATAGGCGGCTGCCCAGCATATCAACAAGGCAAGGGAGAGCTTCCCTGGTAACCTCTGCCCAGTGAGGCCAACAGCACAGCCCTCCTGGGCGCTCCCACACATCCTCAGGATGTGAATTGGACACATGGGAGTGCCCAGGAACCAGCTGCTGGCTGATAGGTGAGAGATGAGTTTGGGTTTTTATTCCTCTCCTCAAAGAGAATAAATCTGCTTCCTGAGCCAGAATTGCTTTTCCTTGCAGTGTCTATGTGCTGTTTATCTCCCCATCCATGCTGCACGCCTCTTCCTCAAGACTGAGTAGAAGACAGACACCCACAGTCCTCTTTACTCTAGAGCTTGCTCCCAGTCGTTATTACTATACTTATTTACCAGTGCATTTATTAATGAAGTCACTAATTATATAGTCTCTGTCTTCTGTTCAAGATAGTGTTCTTTACTAGAGAGAGAAATCTGGGACAATCTCAAGGATGGAAGATACCTTAAGATGTAAAAAAAAAAATGATGTTCAATAAAAACACACGGACATGCTATATGGAAGTCCTAAGGAGCCCTTAACCCTGCCTGGGAACGGAAGTGGTAGTGCCGGCGGGGTGAGGGCTGTGGGAGGTTTTGTGATGTATCCCTCTCCAGCCATTGGCTGTCCCTGCCCACTTTTCCTTGCAATGGACTCTTTCCCACTAGAGCGTCCTAAGAACACTTCTCCTTGAGCAGTGGCATTTAGGTGGAGGGGAAGAGCAAAGGGGAGAGGTGTAAATTCATGTTTTCACTTTTGGTTCTTCTGGAAGAAAGGTCTCCCTTCATCTCTGGTAGCTGTTTTCAGAGTAGGAGAGGTACCACTCAAATTTTTAATGAAACCAGATTTATAAATGTCACCAAGGTGGTGATGATGATTAAGAAAAACATTTCAATGAAGTTTCTTTTGTCATTCATAAAGTCTTTATAACTAGATGGTGGTGCAGGCCAGTGACACTCAGAAATGGTTTGCTCAGAAGCAGTGGTTTATCCTGGCCCTGGGTTGAGCTGTTACTTTTTGAAGCTGCGCCTCTGGCAGTGGGCAGTTCTTCCCCATTAAAAATATGGGATAATAATGACACTCCCTTGTATTTGTAAATAGCTACTTGCAAAGTACTTTGCACTTGGCAAAGTGCTTTAATTGCTTCATTTATTTTTTTTAAGATGCCATTATTGAGTTTACTGAGAATCCACCCCATTTATTTATTGAATATTTATTAAACCACTATTACCATGCTGAACACTAGAGAAACAGAGGGAAAAATAAGACAATGCCTTAACACCCCTCTCAAAAAACCCCAGTTAAAATAAAAATTAATATATTATTTTATATGTATGAATGTTTTTCCTGCACATCTGCGCACAACATGTGTGCACTGTGTGAGAGGAGGCCAGAAGAGGGTATCAGATGCCCTGGAATTGGAGTTGCAGATGGCTGCCATGTGGGTGCTGAGAATCAAATTTGAGTCCGCTAGAAGAGCAATCAGTGCTCTGAACCTACTTAACCCTCTCTTCAGTCACCATTTTTTTTATTTTGAAATAATTTTACATTTATAGTTGTTAAGGTATCATGGGGAGCTGGGTGTAGCATTGATTCATTGTCTTCTAATGTTTAATAGTTTAAATTACTTTGTGATATTTTTGTTGAGGTTATTTAATTAATATTAGTACTACCCTGTAAACTGGACATCATAATTAGACAGTGTCTCTATCCCGTCCTTTTCCTGCTGCAAGATCTACTACAGTGTGCCACGTTTATTTAGTTCCCATCTCTCCTCCATCTCTGATGATCTGTGACAGGTCATCAACCTTCTCTCCTTTTTCATAAACTTAAGATGTTTGGAGGGTTTTATCAGTCACACAGAATGTTCCTCAGTAAGTGTGCTTTTCTGATGCTACTTCCCGATCACGCTGGGCCTGTGGGCTTGTGATGCATATCACAAGGCAGAGTTCCCTTCCCGTCACATCTCAGCAGAATCGTTCCATCTCTGGGGTCTCTGCCTTGGCCACTTAGGCCAGGGAGGGTTTGCCAGATCTTCCATAAAGTCACGGTTTTCTTTTCTACCCACTTTTCTTTGGAAAGGAACCACTATGTACTTTCCTTATGTAAGAAGACAGAAATTAATAGATCTGTGAAGGGAAATAGAAAAACATTTAAGCGAATGGGTACGCAGACAAGAAGAGTGACTAGCTTATGATCAAGGGTGAGCAGGTCATTAAAATAAGGTTACGCAGTAGAGAGTGACTGGGTGGATAAGACAAGTTCAGCTCTGATCTCAACAGTGAGCTGTCAGTTAGAAAAAGACCAGGGGAAAAACCCTGCAGAGAGAGGGCACCGTTTCCAGTTTAGGAAGAAGCATGATTGCCAGACTATGTCATACCCCTGCTCAAACCGTCTCATCCTACCAGAGAGAAAACATGACTCCAGATCCCGGCCCAGGAACCTGCCCAATCTTTCCCCATCCAAGCCTGCTGCTTCCACTTCTTAGATCTCTTGCCATTCCATTTTCAGTTCTCCTGAGCGCTTTGAGCACACCCAGTGCACTCAACTCCATATTTAAGCCTTGCATTAGCTTCTCCATATGAGGTAATTCTATTCTCCAACCAGCTCTCGTGGTCAGCTATACCACGTCTTTTAATGTTATGGCCAAGGGGTCTCTTCTCAGGGATGCCTATATTGGACTATTTACCCAAAAGAGCAGCACACCCTCACTTCTCATATCCCCAAACGTCTTATCCAGCTCTTTCCCCCATATCTGCTTCAAGTCTGCAAGCATAAACATATGTATGCAGGCAGGAACATCACACTCACTTCAGTTTCCAATACCAGGTTCTCCAGACACGAGAATACCAGCTCCTGGGTTAGGGGGATGCTCAGAGTACATAATTATACCCCGGGCACTTTCTTTAGTCAACTAGTTCTTTGCCAAGCAAATAGGCAAACTGTGACTCTTTGGTGTCCATCAACTTAATGCTGAACTAGAAAAGCGAGCTGTCACTTTTAAGTTTACAGGCTTCTTTCTTTTCATTATGGTTCAGACAATAGCGAATTCTATCGTTTTTCTCTGCATTTTCTGGTGACAACAAAGAAGGAAAGAAAGAATGCGGTGGACACTGAGGCTACATTCTTTGTAGAAAACATAAAAAGGAGGCCAAGTCACACTGTCAGGTAAGGTGAAATAAGTTTGGGATAGAAATCTCTGTCAAAGAACCAAAGAATCGGGACAGAAGTTGAGCCAGTGAGGCCCAGACTGGCACCACTGTCAGGCCTGTTGTATAGATCAGGAAATTGTGACAGACCATAGGAAATGATTTGCCTGGGGCTAGTGCTCCAGCAGATCCCAGAGACAAGTGCAAGCTTACCAAGTGTTCTCATAACCCTCTGCTAGCATCCACAGCGATAGAATAACCAACCTTTCCTGGCCGCTCCCACTGCAGACGATGCCTTCTAGAACAGTAAGCAGCAAGAGAGACTGAGGAATAAAATGGTTGCTTCTCAGGACATGGGTTGAGCATCATTTATATATACCCTGAAGACTGGCAGATTCACACAGTAGGAGCGCAAATACATTTTTATGGGGGAGCACACATAATTCGTTATGTCAAATGTGGGAATTAGGGATTATTTTGGATTAGTCACTCTTTCATTTCTTCGACAAAGAAGATATTGAACACACCGCTCAGACTGTCAAACCCTAGGAGGGAGAAATGCATTTCCCAAATTGGATTATTTTTCTGAACTTGTTGGTCATTATTTCCTGGTTGACATGTTTTGTAAATCTGTCTAGAAAATCAGCAGGGACTTAAGGGAGGTTAAAGGGATTGATGTGTGCTTGAAATGAAGTCAGTCATGCTACAGCTAAGGAAGCAGTGCTTTTATGGACTTAACCCCGATCTCCAACTTTTCACCCAACGGACATTCTTTTGCCTTTGTAAAACAAATAAAATACATGTTTATGTTGGAAAAAAAACACTTCTGAATCTAAAATATTAAAAATCCATTGGAAAAAAAATCCACTGAAGCTGAACTTTTCTTTCAATTGAAACAAACATTAAAATTAAGCAACCTTAAACAACACCTTCGGTACTGATTAAGTTCAGTCTCAGTTCAAGAAAGCCACGTGCTTCTAACCTGTTGACATTTGTCAAAATAGCAGTCATGAGAAAACTATCCTGGGGAGGCAATCCTGGGCTTAGCGATTCCAAAGGCTTTTAGAAGGTGTCCTGTAGCTGGGACTTGCAAGAGGAATTCCTTGAGCTTTCCACTGCCTAGCTACACTTATCACAGACTTGTGACCTCTAGTCCCCAACAAATGTGGTGAGCAGAGAACTGAGAACATTGTGCTCAGAAGGTGGCCAAGATGTGGAAACAGACTTCAGTCCACATGTCACTGGGAAACAAAACAATTCTGTGTGCTTTGAAGCCTGGACTCTTGACAGTGAACTGTGAAATGGAGATAGGTCTGATGGACGTGGTTATGATAGAAATGTCTTTCCTTTGGCAGGGGGATGGTGGCCTTTTTAATTTTAATAACTTTACCCCTTTGTTAAATCAAGTTGTCTCTCTCTGAACCTGCAGTTTTATTTTCTTGTCTTCTTTTAAATTAAGAAAAAAACATCTCATTAGCTAACGATTAGAGGAGAAAAGGTCAACAAATAAAGAGGGAAGGGGGAAGAGTCACACTTGATACCTCCTCCAGCTGACACGACGTTACTGTTCCATAACTCACCTTTTTTCCTTTTATCCACTTAAGAATCCTCAGAAGTTGATGTTATTATAAATTATCATAGTCTTTATTTGGTATGAGCCTATGCAGTTTGCTAATGGGTGTACGGAAAATAACGGAGCTGGTATCCACATATTTGTTTGGCCGACACTAACTCCCAGGGCACCTTATTTGATGCCAGCCTGTGGTGTATGTATTGGCAGGCAGGAAGAGTGGCTAGAACAGTATTAGTATATATGATGTGCCACTGATATCCCTGTGACGAAGGATATTGTGACAATCATAAAACACTAAATTCTCTGCTTGCCCCTTTTGGGTTGTCTGCACATATTCTTCCTGCACTGAAAGAGGAGGATTCTGTTTATATCAGATGCTCTTATTCTATTTCAGCCATATTTATACTTCTCTTCAAGATCTTGCCTAGGATCTGGGTGATGGTTTAGTAAGTAAAAAAGCATGCTGTACAAGCACAAGGACCTGGCTTTGGATTCCCAGCACCCATGGGAAAGCCCAGTGAGGTGATGTGCATCTGTAATCCCAGCATCGGGGGTGGGAAGAGACCAGAGGGTCCCCAGGACTTGTCAGGCAGCGAGTCTACTGAAATGGTGAGCTCCAGGCTCAAGGAGAGACCCTGCCTCAAAAAATAAGATGGAGAATAATAGAGAAAGACACCCAATATTGATTGACCTCTGATATTCATGTGTGCACATGTGTATACTCACATAGAGTCAGAAAGTTCTTTTCAACCTTTGGATCAGGGTAAGATGTGGCCTACTGAATTTTGTCAGGCTAATTGGAATAGGATTAAAGATACACCTTCTCTACCACAATTTTTTTGCCAGATAACTGTTCTTCCTACCAGATAGGCCTCCAAGACCTGTGTATATTCATTACCATTGACAGTTGATTGAGTCATAAAGATATTAGATATAGGTTGGGAAATTCAAATGTCTTTTTGAGGAATCTGGAATTAGAATGAACAGTTAGGTAGCTAGCCAGCTAGTCCAAGGTGGTTTGGACTAGAGACTACCTCATGTGAGGCTCTTCTCTTAGGGGATTTCTAGGCTGGGTCTCAGGATCAATGAAAGCTAACCAGCACAGTCAGTCACCTTTGAGTCCCATGGCATATTTTCAGAGCCTCTCTTCAAGTTCTTCTGGTAGCTTACCTTTAGTTGAGACTTTTCTGTGGTTTGCACCCCATACATTTTACTAAAATGCTCTTAGTGATTTGAACTCTTAAAGGAAAGATAGGACACACCACTAGACTGGCGCAGTTACTGGCTCATCGTATTTGTCAAATCTCACCAACTGGGTACAACTTTTTCCCACCTAAGAGTTAGAAGTAACATTTTATGATCATCTCCAAGATGGCTGTATGTTTCTGAGGCTGGAGATGTAGCTTACTGGTACTTTCCTAGCATATGTGATTCCCTGGGTTTGATTCCCACTATCACAAACACTGACTACAGTGTTGCTCAATCATAATCCCAGCACTTGAGAGGCAGAGGCAGAGACAGAAGGGCCATGAGCTCAGGTCATCCTTGATTATATAGTGAGTTTAAGGCTAGTCAGGGATATGTGTAGTTCACCTTGTCATTTCATCTCTGTGCTGGATAGATTTGTGTCAACTTGATGCAAATTAAAGTCATCCAAGAGGAGGAAGCCTTAATTAAGAAAATGCCTCCAGAATATTGGGCTGCAGCCAAGCCAGTAGGGCATTTTCTTAACTCATGATTGAAAGAGGAAGGCACAGTCCATTGTGGGTGGTGCCATTCCTGGGCTGGTGGTTCTGGATTCTATAAAATAGGAGGCTGAGCAAGCCAGTAAGCAGCTCTCCTCTAGGGTCTCAGGTTCCTGCCCTGTTTGAGTTCCTGTCCTGACATCCTTTGATGATGAACAGTACTGTGGAAGTGCAGGCTCAATAAACCTTTCCCTCCCCAGCTTGCTTTTTTTTTTGTTTACAGTGTTGCATCACAGCAATAGAAACCCTAACTAAGAGAGTCTCTTTTTCACTCTGAGCAGTTAGATGCTGTAAGAAATCCAAAATCATTAAGGAGAGAGAGGGGGGGGGGCGGGGAATGATGAGAGAGTTGAAGATGGAAGGGGCGGTCTTGCTCTGAGTGCTTTGGAACCAACTTGTTCTTTAATTAAACGCGAAAAAAAAATCACCCTCTGGCTGGTAAAGATGCCCCTAACTAAACTGAAGTGATATGAATGAAGCTAAATGAAGACTCTAGAAATGCCACTGGAATTTGGTGGGATCCAGTGTTTGGATGCCCTAGAGGTTTTAAAAGGAGGACTTGGCAACTGCTGGCTGCAACACATGACTGAGAAGGAGGGCAGATGCCCAGAGGGAGACAGGGAAGCTTTTCAGGTGATGCCATCTGTTGTTCTGACTCTCTATAGACTACAACAGAAACACCCTAAATGAGCAAGGACAGCGATTCCCTGGGTTCCTACACAGGGACAGAGAGATCAGTTAAATTGTAATTAAAATACACAAAATAAAGTGGCTCACAGGGAGTGAGTTCATAGTTCCTAGTGAAATACCTTAATAACCACGAGGGCGCCTTCTCTCCGAGGCAGTGAGTGGCTGAGGTGTGACCGAGCGCACACATGGCTGTGTGCGTGTCTGTGTGCTATTAGTGTGGTGGTGGCGACAGGGGCAGGAGCAAGTCATTCCCTGTTTTAATGGTAGCACCAGAGCACCTGTACAAGCGAGCACAGTGATCTGAGCTTTCACTTTGGGCTCCACACACAGGGACTCAACCTCCTAAGATTTGTCCCGAGGCATATGTGAAGTGTATATACGGTCTTCTGAGGAGTGTTTCCAAGGTAACACAGGAATTTCATTACACACCAACGGTTCTGATGTTTTGAGCATCATTTTCCTCCTCAAGAAATATTTACCTGATGAGATTACACAAGGGGATTTTACTTCCAGCGTGGCATGGTGGTGTATGTCTGTAAATCGCAGCACTTAGAAGGCTGAGGCAGGAGGATTGTGAATTCAAAGCCAATCTGGGCTTCAAAGTGAGACTTTGCTTCTATAAGCCTTTTGGGATTAGGAGGACATGATTGGACAACTCTAATCCTTTAATTTTCTGATGAGGGAAATGAGTCAGAGAGGTTAAGTGGTTTGCCTCGGGTCATCTAGATCTAGAGTGACCCTGTGTCCATCCACCAAGTAAACTGGGACACTTCTTTTTTCTAACCCATTTAATTTTAAGTTTGCATACTTAAAAATTTAGTATATTCTTAACATACAAAATATACTTTTGTATGTTGAGAATATTCCATTTCCTTCTACTCTCTCTTTTCTCCCCCTATTGGTACTATTTGAACCTCTAGATAGATTTACTTCTACCTTTGCATTATGTTATACATATGTGGCCATATGTATCTCTATAAAATCTCGGAACCATTAATGAGAGAAAACATATGATAATTGTGTTTCTGAGACCAGTTTAAGTCACTTGATAAAATTCTCTCCAGTTGCATTTGTTTTCCTGAAAATAACTCAATATTGTTCTTTAGTGTTGAAAAACCTTTTATTGTGTATATTTATATCACATTTTCTTTAACCATCTCTCTGCTGTTGTGGTGTAGGAGGTCCTTCTGTATTTGTGTTGCTTTCATTGGTTAATAAAGAAACTGCCTTGGCCTTTTAATAGGGCAGAATTTAGATAGGCAGAGTAGACAGAACTTTATGCTAGGAAGAAGACACCATGATTCTCCTGCTTGAGACTGACTCTGGTTAGAATCTTTCCTGGTAAGCCACAACCTCGTGGTAATATACAAATTACTAGAAATGGGTTAAAGCAAGATGTGAGAGTTAGCCAATAAGAGGCTAGAGATAATTGGCCAGCCAGTGTTTAAATGAATACAATTTCTGTGTGATTATTTTGGGTATAAACTAGCCGGGTGGGACAGAACAAAGGATCTTCTCTCCTCCTACTACACTGTTGGGCCCTAAGATGGGTTCTGTAACTCAGCTATTGAGAACAGTGTTGATATGCAAGTGATCTTCTGGCTTGAAGTCCTTGGCAAACCGTTAAGAAAAGAAATAACAAACTCCCGTGAAGATGTGGCAAGGGGAACCCTTACCTACCACTGCTGGGAATGAAAACAAATGCGATCACCTGTATATGATAGTATACAGGTTTCTCAAAACAGGGTACTTCTGAGAGTGAGGCAGGAGCTGTTACCATTATTATAGGTCCAATTGTGTCAGCCTGGAGTGGACCAGGTGAACCAGAATTATCCTATTCCAACATCTGGACTAAGGAGAGGGGACATAGTCTGTTCACTGCCGACATTTGTAAGAATGAACCACCATCCGGGGACTAGAAAGGGCACCTCCCAATGTCTGGAATAGGAAAGCACTTCCTTGCCCATCCTCCAACTCCAAAGTCTTCCCACCACTCAGTCCTAAGGAAGTATTTTAGTGCTGTAATAATGGAATACCCAAAGTTGAGTAATTAATATACAAACTTCTCTTGGTAGTTTTGGAGGATAAGAAGTCCAAGAACAAGGTTCTAGTGAATCTGGTTGTTGGATGAGGGCTATATTTTCCAGAGAGGGGGGCAGTTACTTGCATTTTCTGATGGTAGAAGGTAGAAGGGTAGGCTGGCCAACATTATGGCTAATCTTTAGTCAGGTTTTGAATCCCATTCACAAAAGAGGAGCCTTTGTGGCTTCACCAGGCCTCACTATCACAGGCAGTACCTGGATCCTGTAAACCATCACAGTGAGTGTCAGGACAGTCACAGTCCTGAGGAGGGCATATGACCCAGTAGGAAATGGCATCTTTTCAAAGATGGTGGGATTTCTTCCTCCAGCATCCTTGTTGACAACAGCTCCAGGCGAATGTCAACCAGTATAGTTCCCTGAGTGCTGAGCTGACTCACAATGGTTGATGTGATTTATAAGGCTCTCATTTCCAGCCTGGTGCCTCTCTGGGTTCTTGTTAGAGATGTGTATGGAGGTTGGCATGTTGGTGGATGAGGAAGTCTGAGGAGGCATGTCACTGCCAAGGAAAGTTATTGAGTTTGGAGAAGCTGCTGAATGCAAGACACTTTACCTAGATCTAGCTTCTTAATTCTGAAAACCTTGTTGGGAAGGCCATTTGGGGTCTTGATTATGGTGCTGGCTATTCAACTTCTAAATATCTGCTTGAATTTAGAGAACCACTCTCCAAAAGAAAAACAAATCAACTTTACTGTCCTTGTTGTGTGATATTTTCCTCCAAAGAATCTCTGGAAAACATCTGTCCACCCAGACAGATCAAAGAAATGATTCCACCAAAGACAAACTTGGCAAACCATTAAGCTTAACTGGGTTACCCATAGGAGTCTGGCTAACGACCAAAGCAAATGTCCCTTACCCCAGCAATTGTTAATGGAATATACATCCTTCTGAAGGGATGGGGTTTTATGTGGGTAATGGGCTGCCTTCTGAGCCTTCTCTCCTCTCCATGATGGGTCCTGTCTTGTACAGGTCTTCCATGAATAATCACAGCTGCAGAGAGTTTAGGAAGGCAATAGCCCCCTCACGCCTGAGTAACAGCATTCTAATCTACAGCAGTGTGGTAAAATAAGACAAAAAGTTCAAGGATGCCAAAGGCACAGTGATGGTACCGGGGTTTGGCCTTGGAAGACTGACTGCTAGGGACCGCAGGAAGCTTTTCAGAGTGATGGAAATGTCTAGATGGTTGTGGTGGTGCTTAATGAGTGGAAATTGTGTCACACTGTGCAGATGAATAACTGGATATGTTTTAAAACTGGGGAGGGGACAAAGTCTCCTTATAGAGTGGACATCACTATTTGTTCTATTTTATTAATGAGAAAACTCATTATTGAGGCACCAGGAAGTTGAATAACTTGCCCAGTGTCATAACCAGTAAGCGATGAAGGAGTCAAATCCAGGAACCAATAAGCCTACCAACTGTCCCTTCTAAAACTGATAGCGGCAAACCAGGCACAGCTTGTCATCTGGGCCAGGGGAACGCATGAACTCTAAGAGGTAAGTGCAATGGACAGGAAATGCTTGAGCCCTCCTAGTGGATCTTACAGAAACCGCATCTGTGCTGGGATGGCCATTCAGGCCCATACCCAATTAGCCTTTACTGAAGCAGACTCAGTGGGTTACTTTGAAGATCTGGTACAGGAGCACTGAGCCCTGGTGCAGGGACCCGTGATCCGCGGGACTCGTCTCTTCTGGCTGGAAGTGTCATTTAAAAACCCCAGGCTAAGCTCATTTTGCCAAATCGCTCCTGCAGGATTCACTTTCAAGGCCAAATCCAGAAATTTCTAGCTCAGCAAATACTATTCAAAGCAAGAAAATGTATCTGTGCGAGCTACCTCGGAAACAGAGGAATCTAGTTTCCTGCGCTTTAAGGCAGGAAGACATAAATATGTTTATACACGGATTTACAGGTATATAGCACCATGCTTATTATATCTAAGTGAAGCGAGAAAATTACAACTGTACGCCTGGGCTACATCTGCGCATACCTACCTGGTTGCTTCCTAGTCCTCTGTGTGGGGAGGGTGCATGAAGGAGCCACAGTCCTAAGCAAGTACACAGAATGATGCGGGTCGTATTTCACACCAGACTGTGCGGTTTAGAGAGGTAGGCTCCTGTCTCACTTTGCAGCCAGGAAAGACAAAACAAAACGTGCAGACTGTTTTAAAGCAGATCTCAGAGGAACGGAAAGATCATGTCATGTCTCAGAGCAGGACATTCCGTATTAGAGAGAGTGTGCTTAACTACCATCGAAGAATTACGGTACAAGCTTGAGCTAGAGACCTGAGTTCAAATCCTAGCTCTTCCCTGTATCTGCCATGGGATAGACTGAAAGCAGGTCCTTTAAGCTCTCCCTGTTTCTTAGCTTCATGTGTAAGATGGTGCTCTTGAGCACTGATTTACTCAGTTATTGTGAGGATCAGATATGAGAAGTACATATTATATGCTCAGTAAATTACAGCTGATAGGAGTGGCCACATTAATTCATGCAATTATTCTAATATGTCGTATCTGCAAGAGATTTGAGTGCTGTTAGACTGGCTAATTACTGTCTCAAACAGCATCTTCTTTATCACTTAAAGCAGTGGTTTTCAACCTGTGGGTCTTGACCCCTTTGGGCCAACCATTGGAAAACAAAGATATTATGATTTATATTATTTATATTATGATTCATCACGTACCAAAATTACAGTTACCACAGCATTAAAGGGTTGCAGCATTAGGACAAATTGAGAGCCACAGAAAGGGCTTTTGTTGTCATTTTATTGGCGTTCTGTAGATGCCCTGTAACACATATAGGACCATTGTGATTGCTCAAAAAGGCCAGAGACAATTTACCCAGCTCTTCCTTTACCAAGACCGCATAGCCCCCAAGTGACAGAGCAGGCTCTTGAAATAATATATTCTGAGTTGTAATGGTGCCCTGTGTGGTGTGCATGCCCGGCTCTTGGGTCAATTCGCTTTCCCCTTTGCACGCTCTCTCTGCTTCCCTCCAGCCCGGCTCCGGCAGAGGCAACCACAGTTCCTGGAGATTGCCTTAACAAGCAGATCCAATGAATAATCATGACTGTGAGTCTAGAGTTGCCCTTTCAGTGCTGAGATGGGCATAGATTTATAGACGCTGACTCTGGCTGGTATTTGGGAATGGATAATTACCTTCACTTACTAGAGCCTACGCTGCTTTACCTCAGTATTTACTGTCCGGAAGGCTGCCCTTTCCCAACCGATTCAGAACATGAGCCTGCCATGGGCAACTAAGTGGCATAATTCATTTGAGGTGACCATAAATCTAAGGCTTCCAACCAGAAAGGATGCAAAAAAAAATTAATGGAACATGAAATCAAGTAAATGGAATTGAGTACAGTAATTAGTTCATATTTTAATCCTCAGGTCTGTTTATTATCTGTCAACTGGTGAGCAATTAAGTCAGTGCCGTGGAGATGATTAGCTTTGTTTCAGAAGAGGTTTTATCGATATGTCAGAGCAGATGAATCTAGGAGCTTTAAATGGCTTTATTTTGAATTGCATAGCAGTACATTCACAAGGTGGACAGACAAAGACCTAGGTGACTTTATACACTGCTACACACCCATCCTGGAGGATATAGGATATTGGTGCGTGTGAGTGGGAAGATGCAAGGTGCTATTTATAAATCTGGGTTCTTTTATTCCCTTAAGCATGAGTGTGTGCGTAGTACATGTGTTTGCATGTGTATGGCACATGTGTGAGATATGTGCATGGTGTGTGTGTGTGTGTGTGTGTGTGTGTGTGTGTGTGTGTGTATGGGAGCCTGGAGCTGCCATTGGCTGACATGCTGGCTGGTTTTATGTCAGATTGACACAAGGTAGAGTCATCTCAACTGAGAACAAAATCCCACCAAATTGGCCTGTGGGGTATTTTCTCTGTTGAAGTGGGAGAGTCCAGCTCATAGCCGCCTATGCCACCCCTGGGTGCTTTCAGAAAGCAGTCTGAGCAAGCCATGGGAGCAAAACCAGTAAGCAGTGTTCCTCCATGACCTGGGTCTCAGTTTCTACCTCTAGGTTCCTGCCCTGACTTCCTTTGATGATGCACTATCATGTGGGAGCGTAAGCCAAATAAACCCTTGCCTTGCCAAGGTGTTTTATCACAGCAAGAGAAGGCCGAAATATGACAAAAAGACAGCTTCCCTGATCGCTCCCCATTTGATTGGTGGAGGCAGGGGTCTCCCTGAGCCTGGAAAGCGATCTTACCAATTCTAGCTAGGTCAGCCAGCTAGCTTTCCCTGGGGATCCCTAGCCTCTGATTCTTAAGTGCTAGATTTACAGGCAGGCATTACATCCTCCACACTTTTGCAGGTATTCTGGGGATCCAAACTCAGGTCCTCAACTTCGGGAGTAAGGTTTAACCTAGCGAACTATCGCCACAGCTCTGTCTATAAGTACATAATTGCGGTGGAATGGAGTATCTGTTTAACTATGTGTGGATGTGTTGTATTTGTTTATGCTGCATTTGTTTAATCATGTAAAGGTGTATTGCTGTTTTCCCTAAGGCACCTGATTGGTCTAACAAAAACTGAACAGCCAAGAGTTAGGCCGAGGAGGAAAAGGTTGGACTGGCAGGCAGAGAGAAAAGGGGAACCAGGCAGCCAGCTGGGATCCAGTCAGCCAGACATGGAGGAAGCAGGAAAACGAGATGGACGGTACATAGATGAGGTAAATGAGACTCAAGGCAGTACATAGACCAATAGAAATGGGTTAATTTAAGTTAAAAGAGCTAGCTAGAAATAATCCTAAGCTAAGGCCAGATATTCATAATTAATAAGTCATGGTTTGGGTGCTGGTGGTCCTAGAAAACCTGCTGCACTTAATGCAACAGTGTGATGGGTTTTCCCCTGAGAGCAAGCGAAGCATCTTCAAGGACCACAGTTTCTGGCTGGAGTTTTCTGAGCGTTATTTCTATATTTCTTGCAACCATTTATGACTTGGCTTGACATTGTCGGTCCTTTATAAGGAGGAGTAAATTGGTGACTTGTAGACGCATCTTTTGTAGATGCTTTCAATTGCTTATGTTTGTGAAAGGGTTGGCTCATGTCTTTGCTGTTTTGAGGCTGTGTCTATAAATGCCTGTGTAATGGCATTCTGCTTGCTGATGCAGGAAATATGACTTGGCGGATAGTCTTACTCTATACTGGGTGACTCAACTAAATTATGTAAAATGTCTCTTGAATCCTGGGATTTGGTAGAACTGTACATTTAATGTGACACATTTAAAATTGAACTTTGAGTCAGGAAAAATCAGGATCTGCTCCTAATTCAACCACTGAAGGTTAGTGACCTTTGGCTTGTCTCTTCCTTTTTCTGGCATTTGGGGGTAATTCTGCAGGGATATTGGAACAGTTGACCTCACAGGTGCTCCTGGTAGTGCCACCAGAGATAGTGACTGTGAATACAACCACCTGTTTCAAGACCAAGTCTGCATCTTAACGTGGAAGGGGAAGCTCTTGAACCTCTTCAAGTTTTCATGAACTATTGACATGGATCAGAACAACCAAGAGTAAGTCATTCAATTTAAGCAATTCTTTCTTAGTTGATTTTCTTTCCCAGGGCTTTGGAAATGAGATTTTTTTTTTTTTTTTGAAGTCCAGCGAGTTCACAGAAGTGCTAAGAGCACTACTCATCCCTTTAGGTGTGCTGCCACTGGCTTCTGTTGAAGATGCATTTATTTATTTAATTTATTTATGTGTATGTGCCTGTGTGAATTTATGTGCATGACATGGGTGCAGGGGCCTACAGAGGCCAGAAGAGGGTTTCAAGTCTCTTGGAATTGGAGTTACAGGCAATTGCAAACCCCCTGATGCTGGAAACTGAATATGGAGACTCTGAAAGAGCAGTGAGTGTTAATTGCTGAGCCATCTTTCTAGTTCCCTTTCACTGGTTTCTCAATAAACAAAGACCACATTCAACACTCGTGAGATGATGTCAGTGATGGTTGCTATGGTGCCAGTCAGGTCTAAAGCTGAACTTCAATCCAATTCTTGTTTCTAAGTTTTTGTCTTTAATTTTTTTTATGATACAGCAACTCCTGTTTGCCTTAGAGAAACAATACAAAAGGATATGTAAGTTCAAAGGAAGAGGATGGCGGCCATCATAATATCCTGTGGGCCAGACCAGACCTACATGCAGGTTAGGATGGAGCTTGTGGAATTGTGACTCAGCAGACTGCCTTCAAATGTAATGTCCTCTGTTTTAGGTTGTCCCACCATTAGCATCTACAATGGACAATCCAGGAATTTGCTCAAAGGACTGAGCTCTCCTTTCTCAGACATGATTATAAAAGTATTCCAAGAAAAACCCCAGCGGCCACCACCCTCTAGCAGTTGTGTTTGTCCTGTGCATAACCAGCATCTGGGATCTCAATCCCTATGTGCTAAGCTTCTCAAAGGCCACTTTACTCAATCTGGGTAGGACTGCTTCCCAGGACTCTAAATTTGGCTTCTAGCACTGGCAAAGACAAGATCCCTATCTTGATCTTGGGAGTGATTCCAGGACTGAGATGAAGAAACGAAATGAATTATTCTAACACGCTAGCTCTCAGCTATTCCACTCCTCTTCCCAGGTGCCCTGAAGAATTCACTTACCTTGAATTTGTGAATAATTTAACATATAAATCCAAAAATCTCTGTTAATATTGACATTAAATTCATTAAGGTTGACATCATGACTATAGAATTTTGATTATGACATACTGGGCATAATTTAGGTGCTTTGAAAGCTCTAGTCTATATTATCTTCATTTACTTATTCAGTTTCTTTGTTCAGCAGTATTTACCCACAGCTCATTATGCATATGGGGAGATAGTTCTAAGAAGCACAACCCACTCTGGGACTGGTTGGAAGACAGGGTCTTCTGCTAGATCACTGGCTTCTTAAAGAGAGCCTTCCTGGCTTTTCAGCTTTTGAGTTTGTCCACTGAACTAGAGCTGAAGGTAGGCAAATAGCCACTAGTGTGGACTTTACAGAGAAACCAGTTTTGTGAGTCAGAAGTTCAGGGTTAAATGCAACCTTGGCATTCTTGCTTATATGATCTTGCACCTTCATGACCCCAGGTGAGGAGCTCACATTAAGAACGAACTCACTGAACTGGTGTTTGCTGACTAAAAGACAGAGATTTTGCCAGCGTGCTCTCAGAGAGAGAGAGAGAGAGAGAGAGAGAGAGAGAGAGAGAGAGAGAGGATAAAAGCTAAAGTCCACATAGTGTCAATTACAGGAGGACCCATGTGCCCTCCATCAGCTCCAGTCTGCACCTCCATGCTCACACTGCTTCGGCTATTGTGTAAATGCTCTCAGGTTTCTCTTACTTCGGAGCTACTATGCGAGGTACTGTGTTCACCTGGAAGGTCCTTGGACAATCTCCCTGTCAACCTCACAATTACTGTTTTCTCAGTGGGACCCACACTGGCCACTGTGTTTAGATTTGTGACTCATGCTTCTCTCTTTGTCTCTTTTCTCCGCTGTTTAAGTCCTACTTGACAGAGTTTTCTGTCTCATGCTGTCCCGCAGCCATTCAGTCTCAAAGAAACACACAGAGGCCTACATTGATTATAGACTGGTTGGCCTATTATCTCAGGCTTCTAATTAACTAACTCTTTCACCTTAAATTAACCCATAATTCTTGTCTGTTTTAGCCATGTGACTTGGTACCTTTTATCAGTGAGGCATTCTCATCTTGCTTCCTCTGTATCTGGTTGACAACTGCAGAGTGAGCCTTTCCTCTTTCCAGAATTCTCTTATTCTGGTCACCCTGCCTATACTTCCTGCCTGGCTACTGGCCAATCAGTGTTTTATTAAACCAATACAAGTGACAGATCTTTAAAGTGTACAAGACCATTGTCCCACAGTAAGTCCTCATATTCTTTGCCATATTCGGATGCCACAGACTTATTCACTTACTATTTTTATTAACCATTATTTGTATCCCCCCCCCCCCGGACTGGAAACACCTCACAGACAGGGATCTGTAGCTGTCTTATTCACCACAGCACATGATAGTCATTATCTAGTCTGATGATGGGATAAATGGAAGTTACTTACATAGCAGGTTGACAGTGGCCAGGTATTGGCAAAGAGATTCTACAGCTACTTGTGAGCCAAGTCTGTGCCTTGTCCCTCTAATGGATTGGAAATACCTTCAGGGTGACTCTTAATTGCTCAATTATTCTGTGACATCCACCTTATAAAGGATAGAAATGGACTGGTACTTTATAAATACATTTTTAAAATTTTCATGAAACATATTTCCCTCCTATGAAAATTCCAGAAGATGTAATTACCAACAATTCTCTCTCTCTCTCTCTCTCTCTCTCTCTCTTTCTCTCTCTCTCTCTCCAATTTTCAAGGGCATTTGCAGCTTTGGGCCTTTGGGCAGCTTCTATCGAAGTATTCTATTATTCTATTTTCCAGTTTATTTTTATTTACGTATTTTTATTTTATGTGTGTAGATGTTTGACCTGCATGCATGTGTGTATACCAGATGCACAATGAGGCCAGAAGACGGTTTCATATGTCCCGGAACTGGAGTTACAGATAATTATGAACCACCATGTGAGTGCCGAGAATAGAACCTGGGTCCTCTGAAAGAGCAGCCAGTGCTCTTAACTACTGATCCATCTCTCAAGTCCCTCCAGCTTCAGTTTGAATGTTGTTGTATATTTCCTGTATACTCAACAAATGTAACATAATTCAGGATTTCAAAGGGAAAACTATAATGTTTTTGTCCCTGGGACACTGACAGTTGATTGAGTTATTCATTCAGCTATTAAATGACTCATTTCACAAACATTACCTAAGCACTTACTGTATGTTGGACGTTGTATTAGGCACATGGAGTCCAAGGACAAAACAGCTCTTTGCTTAAAGGGTTTACTCAGATAATCCATGTCTTCAAGCAGTAAACATGTGTTGACTGCCTTCATGTGTTCAATATACAAAGAGTTGGGAATACAGCAGTGACTGAACAAACATTCCCAATAGTAAAGAACATCTTTTCCCACAAAGCAAGAAGGACCAGGTATAAGGCACACTGTAATGGGCAGCATCATAGACTGGTTGGAGGGAGCGCATTTTTTTTAATGCAAAAATGGGCTATAAATGTTTTGATCTTTTTTCCGGACACATATGATCTCTGTTGCTTACTACTTCTTCTATTCTCTTTCATTATTTTTGTAAACAAATTTTTAAAACTGTAAACCACTCTTAGCTCCCTGGCTTAACTTGACTCACAAGGAAATGCTTTACAAATCCTTGAGAACAGGGATATAAACTTTCTATGGAAGTGGAGAAGAGGCAGACCCTACTGGATGGGAGGAGGGAGGGAGTCTCAGAAAGCTGAACTAGGGAGACTGAGGTAGATGATAGTTGGAGAGATAAATCTGGCTCTCATAGTGGAGCGAAGAGCTTGTGGCACATGACATACGGTAGCACTTCCATGTTTATCATCCATATTCTCGTTATATTTAAGTACTCTAGTTCTTATTCCACCTTAACCTCTAATTGGGCCAATAAAGAATCTCTATCATGAGGTCCCAGTAAAGCAGCAAAATGCTAGACATATTGTCTTTAATTCCCCCAATCCTACAGCAGTCTGTCCCTACTGGGGCCCTGGTTCTCAGTTGTTGTTCCTCAGTACTTACCATACTCTAGCATGTATTAGCACACCATGGTGTTAATTTCTTATATTTTTTTGGTTGTGAGCCTAGCCCTTAACGGCTGAACTATCTCTGCAGCCCTTGGTGTTAGTTTCTTATTTCTACCAATTCGTGTTGTTTATGTGAAGTTTTCTCTCAAGGATGCAGATAATTGATTCCTTCAAGAGAATGAGGCTGCATTGTCTGTTTCTGCCACCGATTCTGAAAGAGTTTCTTTTCTGATTCAGAGACACACAAAAAACTGGATCCATCCTATATTTTATATGTGACTTTTAGTCTTCCTATTCAATCAAAAAGGACGATGTACATCACCATAGCAACACTATGGACTTTCCTTCCCTGTCTTTTGAGCAGAACTGGAGACTCTAGAGGCTAGGATCCAGGAAGGTCAATGCTGCCACTTCACTTTCAGAGGGAGCAGCAAGCATGGCGATTTGAAAGGCTGTTCATCATTCTTTCTTATTATGATCCAGTACAGCTATTTCATCAGTTTCTCTTAGAATAAACCTCAAATATGTCCATGTTGTCAATATGTACAACCATGTACAGTATGTAAAACACATATGTATGTGTGCGTGTAAATACATGTGTACCCTATGTATGTACTGCTCAATAGACTTGTGGCTTTTCTGAATAGAAATTGGGTACTGCATGCTCAGAGCCTAGCATGTAGCAGGAGTACAATGGATGTGGAAAGAGGAGAAAATGAACCAGAGATTGGGCCATACATGCCCTGTGAAGTGGTTAGCACAGCTTTCAGGGAGCTACTTTATCCCTTGGGGATGAAGAACTCAGAGGATGTTTGAAAGATGAAACTGTCCAATTCTCCCATGTAATAAAATTTTTTTTCTTGTCTAGCCTCACTATTGGAACTTAATCCACAGACATGATTTTTTCCCAATATTATCTTTTGTTTCATCCTACAAGTAACCTACTTTATACTAGATATTAATCTAAGCACTTGAAATGATTAGCAAGCTAAGGAGCTTGATTATTAAAAGCAGTTAATTCTCACCTTTTAAAAAAAATGAAGACATTTGAATCCCTGAATATGCTCATTTATCACAACCCCCAATAAGGCATTCAGGAATTCTTCATGTAGGACATGAATAATTTTTACAAAAAAAAATATGCAGTTGTTAATGGCATCTTACATCCACACAGTTTTATAAAAACAAAGCAAATGATTACCATCAGTTATAATAACCTCATTAGACACAGCTACAGTTTATATGCAGCTCTTCAGATAGCGACCACTGCAGTGTGCCGAGGAAAACGCCTGATATTAATTGACTCATCATGATTAGCATCTAGAGATGGGGCAGATGGCAACGTGATTACGCACGGTCAACACAGTAAACACATGCTTTGTTGCAAGAAGTGTCTTCGTGGGTCCTCTCGAAGGATAGCCAGAAATAGAGACTGGGGGAGGCTTTGAAGACAATACAAAAGAAATGGGAAAAGTTAAGCTGCAGGGTGATGAATATTTGCGTTTTCTGCGGCTCACTGAGATTTCACTGGAAGAAAGTATGGACTGGGTAGAGTTTAGTAATTAGAAGGTGCATTAAAACTAACAGTTCCCCCATTGGCTAATGTGTGGTCAGGGCTTAATAAATCAAACAATGGGAATTCACTGTCTTCAGAAGCAAACTCATTTCATTGATAGACAGCTCCCACTGTTAGAACATGTATTAAGCTGAATGTCTTCTGTCTGCAGCTTCCACTATCGGCTCTTCATGTGGCATAGGTGTTCTACTCTTCTTGTTCACTAGGGCAGGCTAATTATCTCAAAGTCAACTTTGTGCACAGTGATCCTCATATGTCATTACTTAGAGCCTCCAAAATGCTGGTTTCTAGCATTGAAACCATACCAACTTAGAGATAGGCAAACTGAGGGGCTTCGGGAGAAATGCAATGACATTAGTGTAATCGGCCCAGGGCGAGACATAACTGTACTGATGTTGGGGCTGCTCTGGAGAGAGAGAGAGAGAGAGAGAGAGAGAGAGAGAGAGAGAGAGAGAGACAGAGAGGGAGGGAGAGACCTGATGTGTGTTCCTATTTCCTGGGAAGCTGTTCCTCAGTCTCCTCAGTCTGCACTGTATCCCAGCTTGCCATTTCAAGATGTAATTACTATTTGGCCCCTCTCTTTCCCTTCTTCACAGTAATGAGGTGTTAAGTTTTATCTTTTTAGAAAAGTGGGACTTTCAGGCAAAGCAGAGCATTTCCTATAGCTGGCATGGTGATTGCTAACCAGTATGTCCTGGGAATATACAGACCCAGAATACACTGCCTGAGATACAAGTTCATTTGCTCTGGGGAAGGACTGGAGCGGACAGTGCCTACCACCCTTGTTATTTCTGATTTGCTGCTCTGTTTAAATGTTTTCATTAATAAACACTAAAAAACAGTTAATAATGGACCATAATCAGGTTCACCTGGGAACTTTTATTTATTTATTTTCCCAGACAAGGCATTGCTATGTAGTTCAGGCTAACTTCTGATGGAGGAAGGTCATTGGTTAAAAAATAAACTGCTTGGCCCTCATAGGTTAAAACATAGGTGGGAGGAGTAAACAGAACAGAATGCTGGGAGGAAGAGGAAGTGAGCTCAGAGGCCATGCTCCCCTCTCCCGGGCAGACGTGATGAAGCTCCTACCCAGGATGGACGTAGGCTAGAATCTTCCCTGTAAGTGCACCTTGGGGTGCTACACACATTATTAGAAATGGGCTAGTCCAGGTGCGAGAGTTAGCCAAGAAGAGGCTAGATATAATGGGCCAAGCAGTGTATAAAAGAATACAATTTGTGTGTCGTTATTTCGGGGTATAAGCTAGCCAAGCAGCCAGGAGCTGGGGTGGCAGGAACACAGCCCACAGCTCCTACAACAAACTTCAAATGTCTGATCATCCTGCTTCTGCCTCCCTCATGCTGGTGTTACAGACACTTATCACCATGTCTGTCTTTCTGGGAACTTTCAAATGTAGATTCTTTGAAGCCTGTTGTCCCTGTGGTTTGTAATAAGTCTAGAAAAATTAATATGCTGAGGTTAAATTATTATGTATTCATTAAGATGCACTCAAAAGTATAAGTTGTTAATGTACACGTTACAAATCACTCCACTTAAGCACTGAAGGAACAGTGTAAAGATTTTGACTGTACCCATCTATAGTTTTACCCATTCATTTAAATGGTGTTTCTGCTTTGAAGCACTGCTGTATAAGTGCTGAAATATGGCAGCAGAGAGCAGAAATAATGACCAACGAGCAAGTAAGTCAGCCGATAAAGTAGCAACAAACTTCAAAATAACATATATTAGTATAAGGAAGAATTTAATTCCTCTTTAAATATTTCCTGCTTGAGACTGGCCTTCCCCAGTGCCTCTGAATTGAGAGTTTTTTAGCCTGCTTTGGTTATACTCCCTGTGGTGCTCTAGTTCAGGGCCTGTGGGTCTAGAGAGGAGTTTTCTGTTACTTGGTTACTTTTAGCAGACATCTTTAATCAATCCTAGCACATTTCTCCCCTACAGATTTGGAGAGACTCCCACCCTGTTGCTGAGGCCCATTGTCTATGCAGCCATTACTAATAGATGATAGACAAAGTACTGCGTGAGATCTACATGCAGCGTCTCAAACACATAGTGCCCTGACATGCCTGGAGGCCCCTTTCACGTCCTATCCCTCAGTTCCTACTTTATCTTTTCTTTAAAGTCTATCAATTGAGCACTCCTTACATCTTGGATCACACTAAAATTTTAAAATATCTTTGAGAGGTGTCTAAATTGTGCCTTAGAAGAATCACGTGACATCCCAAGATAACACGGTATTGTATCAAAGCAGGGACTACAAATTCAGACCCTTTGACTCCAAAGCTAATATTTTACAATTATTCTTCATTGCTTCTCTCCAAGCCCAGTTCAAAGGGTACCTCCCCTATGAAGCTTCCCCTGACCTCTTCCAGTAAAATGCATCATGACTTTCTTTGAGGTGGCCAGGGCCTTTTTGTACATCTCCATTTCAACATGACATTATACTTCAATGATTTGGATATAGTCCCCTTTGAACTCCTTTGGGGTGAGAACCCTTTCTTCTTTTTCATTTTTAAATCCATGTAACCCTAGTAACTAGTAGGGTCTCTGGACCAATTCTTAGTCTATGCATTTTGAATGCATATCAAAATCTGGCTCATGAATTTCTTTAACTTGTGGTCTATTTGATGGCATATAGCCTTAGCACCTTTAAAAATGCCAGATTTTAACCATACCATTAAATAACAAAATAAAAAGACCGCATTAAATGCACACTCTTGTAATTTTAAAGTCTTTTTGACATCAGTTCTTGAGACTAACTAGGAACTTACTTTCTGGTTACTTGTTGCATGAGGACCCCTGATCCTTCAGTTGCTCACAGGTGTAAGGAGTGAAATAAGTCACAAGTATACCATCACAGATGAAATCTGGCTAAACCTTATTATCTGTTATCTCATCTGAAACTATGGTTCATTGCATGACTTTGATTTACTTTTATCTGAGTTGATGGTGGCACATGACGACACTCACCATCACAGGTGTGGCACAATGAAATGTCCATTCAGCGGAATTTCAGGCAAACTCCTCAGTTCCTTGACATTGATTTCTCAGTGCACTGTATGCTTAGACAAGTAAGACACACTTCACCAGAAGGGCGCTATGCTGTCATATGGGATGCATGAGACACCAATGACCCAGAGAGGTAGAAGCAAAGAGGCACAGAAAAGGTGAGGACTTGATCTTAAATAATTTTTGGTTGTGAGCCTAGCCTTTAACGGCTGAGCCATCCCTCCAGGCTGAGCTTAAATAATTCTCTAATGGCTCTCAACCCCCTACAGGAGTCACAGATCAGATATCTACATTATGCTTCATAACAGTACCAAAAATTACAGTTCTGAAGAAGCAATAAAAATAATTTTATGGTGGGGGTCACCACAACATGAGGAACTGTATTAAAGAGTCGCAGCATTAGGATGGTTGAGAATCACTGCTCTTGGACGTGTCAGGGCTTGATTTCCAAGAGACACGGGCTAGGGTTTAGGAAGGAAATACTGCTTCACTGTAGCCTCTTTGGGTAACCTGTAATCCAGGATGCAAAAGATGGAGAAAGGAGGTGAGGACCGATCTCCTCTTTTCACAGAGTCAAGGGAAGCCTTCCCATCAGTGATTCTACTTCGGATCAAAACAGGCACCAAATCGTACAAGTTGGCACCAAACCTTAACACTCTGGTGGATTTCCATACCTCCCCAGAGAAGGCCTGTCCATTGAGGAGGTGCTCGGACCCTTGGCTGTCCTCACTCCCGAAGTGTAGCCGGATCTCCTCCAGTCGGTGGCTATATGTCATGGGCCCTCCTGAAATGTTGACCAAGTGCTCCTTGTCCAGGCGGAGGGAAACATGCCTTCCAGTGTTATACATGGTCCCACTGACCTACAAAGCAATGGGTGACAGGTCAGACAGGGGTTTTCCTTCCATTTCTCCTCAAACCCAGAGAGGTGCATGGTATACCCATGCCATTTATATCTTCTGATGGTAACACATCAGAATAAATCCACATGTGTTGAAGGCATGGCGGCCTGTTCAGAGGGCTTTCCTTCCACACCCGGCTTCTAATGTAGTTCCAGGGAGGCATAAGTCACGTTATCTTTCAGGGACTTTGAAGAGAGGCACTTCAGAGATTTCTTTTTGCCAACTGTGACAACTATTTTATATATTGCACCTTATAAAAATTAGTTTGCCCCTCTCATCATAGTTGTTTGGAAGGTAGAGGTGGTGTAGAAGTTCAAAGTCTCAAGTGTAAGGAGTCAGAGAAAGCAATGGACAAAGAGTTTAAGGGAGCCAAGTGAAAGATGAGAAAGCCACTATGGGTGACCAGGAGCAAGCCCGGATGGAAATTGATACACTTTGAAGTCTCAAGCACCCAGTCCAGCTGTCTTGGTTAGATCTCTCTCCCATCCTGGTAGCAGACATCACACAGAAAGAGTTCAGGTCACATGGGGTCCCATTTCTCACATCTAAACCTTATTTCTCATTCCCAGTCCCATTTTGCTTCAGTTTCTTCCACTACCAAACTTAGCGCTTCTTCCTCCTTCCGTTTATGTCCTTTTCTTTGAATCAACACTCAGCCTCATTTTCTGCTCTATGACCTTAGCACAGCTCTACAAATGACCCCATGTCATTCCTATCTGGGAGCCTTCCTTACTTTCTTGGGTTAGCCCAGGGAGTTTAAGGGAGACTTGGAAGGAAACTTGATAGGTTGCTTCTAGGTTACCTGATGCTGAATTATTAGGATAGTCACCCTATTTACTCTGACCCATTAGGCATATAGTTTTCTCTTAGCAATTCCATAGAGACTTCATGTAACTTCCATTTATTTGTCTATCTGCCGGTTAGTCAATCAATCATTTACCTATCTATCATCTACCAATCATCTATAACCTCATATCTGGCTGTCTATCTGTGACCTTAATTAGAGAGCATGTCTTTTTATGTAGCTCAAGCTGGTCTAAAACACCCAATCCTTGGGTCTTAAGTTCTGGGACTATAGCTATGCACCACTATGCCTGGCTTAATGAAATGTCTGGTAATGTTATTAGATCTGGTCTTTGAATACTTGCCCAGATGCCTCCCCTTCTACCTTTCTGATGCTTGTTTTGTATGACATTAGTTTAGTTCTTAGATGGCTCACTGCTCCATTAACCTGCTTTTTTTTTTTTTTTTTTTTTTTTTTTGCTGTGAGGCATGGGCCATGTGAGGACAGATGGCCAAAGGGAGGAGCGAGTGAGGAAGAATGAGCAGTGGGCAAACAGAGGAGCATCACTAGAATTCTGTATTTTTCCGCATCTCTTCTCTCCAGTTCCTTCAGGGCACCTGAACTGCATTTATCAGATACTTTACATCTTATTGGCATTTGTTTTTAAAGTCAACTGTTCCTTGCAAGCAAGTGATCTAGGAGAAACTTTCCTCTGTTCTCCAGCCTCAAGCATGTATACAGCTTGCTCCTAAGACGAAAGGAGAATATACCTTTTTTTAAGCTCCAGACTTTCTTTGTAGGTAATGGTTTAAGGTTTGACATTGCTTCTACTATCAAATAAAATTTGTTTTTTCTAGTTATTAGAATAATATAGAGACATTATATTGTATATATAACAGAAAAGTTTAGGGAATAGTCATAATTTCAGAATTAACAAAATACCACTAGTATGTAGGTATGTAAACTTTTCATATGTATAAATATTTTATGAGATTGTTAGATAAATGTGTGCATAAATATGCTATTTTCACATACATGTATTATATCTGACTTACTAATGATATTTTCTACTAACACAAACATTTCTAGGCCATGATCATTATCACTTTACTACAGCTGCAAGTAGTCTATGGCAAAAATACAGTCTATTGGGGACTCTTTACAACTCTTCTACTGTGTTACATATCCTCGTGGCTGAAACAGCTCACCAATCTAGGGGCATCTCACTAGGCAAATTTTGAGAGCGCTTGCTGTGTGTTGCAGCGTGCATCTGCTATGAGAAGTGGCTCCTAAGGAGCAGAGCCGGATGTCTGCAATGCTCTTCACACGCCAGGGAATCGTGAGCTCTCACTGCCCTGCCAATGAACCGCTGTCCTGAGTTTGTTTAGCCCGATACCTTGTACCACTGACAACCCCCACATTTCAAAAGACCCCTTCGTCAGAATTATCTGATACGTCTAAAGGAAATGGCTGCATATCTGAGCAACACTTCAATCAAAGCCTGCATCCCACGCTCATCTACATTTCCCCTAGTGTTCTGCAAACACACCGACACAAAGCAAGTGTAAGAACTGGGGTCTTTAGTGTCAAAGGAGTCCCAATCCACACCTTGCCAGCTATGTAACTCGGGAAGGCTTACTTAATCTCACGAAGCTTCAGTTTCGTAACCATAGGACAGATATAACCCAAGTTCCTTCATGGAAATGAGGGGTGAGAAGTGAAACAACCAAAACAAAGCTATAAGGCATCTTCAAAACAAATAGTTAAGTGACAGACTAATTAGTAGTTACTTTAAATATAAAGGGACCTCGTTCATATGAGGTTTCTAAAGCAGTCCAGATTGCAGAGACAGCAAGTAGAACAGAGTTGGGAGAGCTTGGGGTCTGGAAGGAAAGGGAAGTTAATATTTAGTGGACATAATGTCCCGGTTTTGCAAGACAAAGAGTTCTGGAGGTGAATGGAGGGAAGGGCATGTGGTGACATAAATGTATTTATTTAATGCTGTTGAACTTGAAATGATTAAGATATCAGTGTTTAAGGGATGTGTATTTTATTCACAATAAAAATGAAAAAAATCCCCTCTGAAGTCGCATTATTAAGTAAATGGTATTTGCATGGACTAAACATTTTCATTCTCTTCCTTTCTCTCTTTTGGCTACTGGACACATGTCTCACTGATGTGGAAGGATCCTTCTCCTCTATCTCCCTACCACCATTTACTTCTCTTTCCAGAACCTAGTGGATCATAATGGTACTTGTAGAACATCACTCAACTTCTACTTTCAAATGCTCCACTTGCCTCTCCCTTTGGACTTTAATGTGCTAGATATGGGGAACAGACAATACATTTAGAAGACTACAAAGAGAAACAAAATTAGGAGAATCAAAAAGTAAATCATTGTGCCTTTTGTTTCTCTATTTCTCCCTGTTCCCCTTCTATACACATGGTTGTATCTTCATTCTTCATTCATTCATTCATTCATTCATTCATTCATTTTCATTGACTCCTTCACTCATCAGCAATTCATTCATCCAGGTTCAGAAATGGTTACATATTACTGATTGTGCTAGGAGCTTGGGATAGTAGAGGAGCATGCATGGTCTACAAAACTCTCACTTCTTTATGCAAGTTCCCAGGATGCGGGCAGCTGGGGGAATATGGAACATACACCACTATGTTGTTACAATTAGATGCAACATCTCCTTATCTCTACCCTTTCCCTAGACAATGAAATAACATTAATTTGTATTAATCATAAAAATATGTGTAGCCAGGGTACGGTTTGTTGCACTTTAATTTAAAAATAAAGGCTTGACAATGTTATGTATGATATCTGAATCTAACAGTACATCTGCACGGTAGTAATTAACACTGCTCCAGTGTCATTTTATCTGTAATGCTAATTACTATGTTTCCAATGAATGACTTTGGTGCACAGCATGTTGGGAAAAGTTTATTTATGCAGACCAGGAAGCAGGTGAGTGGAGAAGCTGAAGCGGCAGGGGAGATCCAGCTTGCCTCTGGCTGCCCCACAGCTCTCTAGCCTTTTTTTGAATTCATTGCAACCTGCGGCAAGAAGTGTGTGTATGTGTGTGTTGCCCATTTTGCAAATGAAGGAATTTAGGGAGGTTGATAAGGGTTTGGTGACTTGATTTGTCCAGAATCATCACACAGTGGGCAGGAGGCAAACTGAGGGCCAGTTATCTTGATGTGAGCAAAAGCAATGGTCTCTGCTCATTTCAGATGGAAGTTTGGTGTTGGGTGTCATTTCTTCTGTACACTGCAGATAGGGTCTTAGGCAGTTCTGGGGGTGGAGAGTAACAGGATTTTTTGTCGAGAACGTGGAAGACTCATGCTAGGCTGCTGTCAATCTTAGGATGAAGACCCAAGAAGACCTTGTTTCCCTAGCTATAGACATTTATACTAGTTTAAGACTAGTTGGAGCTACATTTATTAAAGGAAGCAGGGCATAAATGCCTGTAGAGATGGAATGTCAATAAATAATATCAATAACTTGAGGCAATATAAAATAACATTCTTTTGTAAACCAAATAATCAAACATAAAAAGGAAATTAAAATAAACAAGGGAAAAACAGCAACTGATGTGGGATTCCCCTCTCTATGCTGTAAATAACATTGGTTAATAAAAAAAAAAATCTGTCTTGGGCCTGGCAGGGCATGATAGAGGTAAGCAGAGAAAACTAAACTGAGTGCTGGGAGGAAGAAGGCAGAGTCAGAGAGAAAGAAGCCAAGTAGAACCACTGGAGACAGATGCCAGAACTTTACCCAGTAAGCCACAGCCTCGTGGTGATACACAGATTAATAGAAATGGGTTAAATTAAGATGTAAGAGTTAGCCAATAAGAAGCTAGAGCTAATGGGCCAAGCAGTTTATAATTAATGTAGTCCTCTGTGTGTTACTTTGGGACTGAACAACTGTGGGACCAGGTAGGACAGAAACTCCCTACGACAAGCAACCCCAAATTCACCATGTTTATTTTATAACATTGGATGCCCTTGTGGAACAAGCACATTTCTGGAACAGTGGTTAGAGATCTGTCAGGCTTCTTCTTAGTGTGTTCATCTTCTAGCTCATTACATAGACAGCCTTCTATTAAAGGAAATGATTTTGCTCAGTGCATCTTTTAAGGTAAGAGGAGCATTCATTCTTTGAGAATCAGCCACAGTCTGACACCAGCAGATTGCATCTTTACCTGGGGTCAGAGTGATTGCTAAATTATAAAGGATTTTCCCTTTAAATCCTTACAATTTCTTCCTCAACAGATGCAACACCCCTCTTGGTGAGGGACTTAGGCCTGTGCCATTTGCTTCACTTTGGGTGGGAAGATGTCAAGCTTAAACCCATGTGTGCGATGGCAGTTTCTCATAGGGATGACGCCTCTTGACTCCCTTCTGTGGTCTTTTGTGTTCTGAAACAAACAGCTGTCCTTGTGGAAAAGGTGTCTTTGGCTCTTCAACCTGCTAATTTAACCACTGGGAATGATTAAGTTGTTCCAATTACTAGGGATTACTTAGCAATGTGATACCACAGTGTGTTCTTCAAGAAGCAGGGTGGTAGTGGGAGTGGGGTGGGGAACCTTACACTGGTTTGGAGTTTAGGATCTTTGGGATTTCTTTTAGCGTTAGTGAGGGTTCTCCAGAGAAACAGATGTGACTTCTACAGAATCATACAGTTGCCAGGTGCCATGCTAAGGACCAGTGACCTTGATATCACTGAAACTGAAGCTCACAGAGTCAACTAGACTGGCTAACCACTCAGTTCCTGATCCTACTGTTCCCATGCCCTCAGCACTGAGGTCACAGGCTTGTGCTACCATCTGAATTTTCTTCATGGAGTTTTGGGGACCTGAACACAAGTCCTCATGCTCATGTCCCAGACTAAGCCCTATCTCCAAGCCGGGGTATATTATTTTTTAATTAAAAAATTAAACATGTCAAAGATCTTTTGGGCACTGTGCTTGTAGGATTGATATTCTATTGCAGAAATCTGAGTTTGAGTGAACATTAACCTTAGAACATCCAAAACGTTCAGTAGTTACTTGCTTGATGTAACACAAGTCTAAACGTGAAGGTTTTGTTACGTTTCCTTACAAGGTAGCCTGCCCGAAACGTCCTGTGATAAACTGAAGAACATTTCCAATAGCACAAATGGAAATGTAATACTACAAATGGGGTCAATAGATCAAATGGGATTCCTGCTGTATAAAAGGAAAAGAAGGCCATGAGACCTGTGCAGGAGATCAGATTCAGAGTTCTTGTTTTGAAAAGAAAAAAGGGAAAATTCTGTGGGATAATATTCTTGTATGCAGTAAAGATTTGTCACTCATATTAATTTAATAAAACACCAATTGGCTAGTAGCCAGACAGGAAGTATAGGCAGGATGACCAGACTAAGAAAATTCTAGGAAGAGGAAAGGCAGAGAGTCAGTCACAAGCCAGATAAAGAGGAAGCAAGATGAAAATGCCTTACTGTTACCAAGACTCATGGCTAAATATAGAAAAGAATTATGGGTTAATTTTAGTTATAAGAGCTAATTAAAAATAAGCCTGAGCTAAGAGGCCAAACAATTTATGATTAATATAAGCCTCTGTGTGTTTCTTTGGGACTGAATGGCTATTGGTGTGCAGGAGAGAAACCTCCAGTTACATGTTTCCATGAGTCAGGCCCCATCTCCTAAAGGCACCACAGTCTGAACTGGTGCAATAAGCTTGGGAATGAGCATTCAGAACAGGAGCCTGTGAAGGCCACTGTAGATTCAAAGCACAGTTATCTTTGGGTTTATTTACCTTTCTAGGTGTAACTGGCTCTCAGAAATGCTCACTGGTCATACAGGAATTATAGTAACACAAGAATTGTGGTCCTCTTGCATCCCCCTTTGTCCTCTGAGTGGTTATTTAGCCTGGCTGTGCCTTGTTTCCTGACCTAGAAAGCGAGATGAGCATGACATGATGGCATTTGCATTGCTGAGATGTGGCCTGACTCAGCAGATTGTGTTTTTGCTGTTGCCATAAAACACACACGATTGTAAACACACTGGGCAGAGGATATACACAACATCCCTAGCTGCTGCAGTGACTGGCACATTCCAGGTAGCATTCTTGATAATAGGTTGTACCTATTATCTCATCTAATGCTTACACTGACCTTGTGAGGCAGGCTAACTTGTTCTTTATCCTTAGATGGAGAATCTTAATGGGTTAAAGACTGTGCTTAAAGTTTCTCTGTGGGAGCTGGGTGGAGGTGGCACAAACCTTTAATCCCAGCACTCAGGAGGCAGAGGCAGGCAGATATCTGTGTTCAAGCCCAGTCCGGTCAACCTAGGACAGTCAGGACACAGAGAAACACTGACTTGAATAACAAAGAATAATAAAAAAAGAGTTTCACCATGGGAAACCACAAGAGCCAGAATTGTCCTCCAGGATATTGGGATTCCAAGGTCTACAGCTCTGAAAATGAGTAATAGGTCAGCAGGAAGAGTTGGTGAAACCATGTTGTTTATATGTGGCATCTGGACTTAGGGATCAACTCAAATAAAATCTAACACTGATGTGGAGATGACAGATAGTGCTTCATCTGCCCAGGTCTGGGCTGGACACCTCTGGGGGATCCCTACATCTAGGGAAGCAGGATTCTAGCTCCTACTTGCTGAGAACTGAGAGATAGGTAGTATGTCCAGTATAGGATTGCCAACGGAATGTCCGATCCCATAATTAGGAAGGACACTTGGTGCCAAGAAGGGTTAGTGAAGAGTGGCCGACAGCCTGTCATAAATTAGGTGTCTTTCCTTTGAAACTCAGCTTTCCTATTACGTGCCTTTGACTGGTCTGCTGAAGTGTGTAATAGTTCTTTGCAGTGTAATTAGTGAGCATGGGAGATTTAAGAACACTGCTTAGCCTGGTTTCCTGCAGAGTCCCGATACACCAAGGGGCTGATTTGTGAAGGCTGAGTGCAAAGAGCTGGGGGGGCCGCTTGTTCACATGGCGTGCTCAGGGCGTTTTTCAAGGGAGAACAGTGTGGAAGAATCAACTGCAGTCCAGGAATGGGCAGCCCTGAAGCCGCCGAGTGAATACACAGGTGGATAAGATGAGTCTCGAGTGGAAAGAACTCCAGAAATAATCAGACCCAATAAACCAGAAAACGGAGACAGACAGATCCCAAGTTAGAAGTCACCCCTGCTGACTTTGTTCATTCATCGGACGGGCTCATCTCTCCCGAATCTACTTTAAATTCATTTTCAAAAATCAGTATTCAAAGAATTAGGCTTCATTAAAGCAGATTTTCAAACAAAATTTACTCATTTTTGTTGTCTCTCTTCTCCCTCTTTCCTTCCCTATGCCCATCCCCCACAGCCTTCTTTACACCTGGGTGTCACATGTGATCTTTTGCTCCTCCAACCCCACACATTTCTGGATACCTCTTTTCCCTTTTTGTGATCTCCTATGTAGTTTCATGGCCTAAACCTATGCTCACACCCTTTAAATATAAGCTGATGCAGCCACCGTGAAATCAGTATGGAGGTTACTCAGATCATTAAACACATCACTACAATATGACCCAGATGTACCACTTAGGCACATGCCCCAAATATTCTGTATCCTACTGGTGTGGGAGGTCCTTCTGTGTATGTGTTGCTTTTATTGGTTAATGAATAAAGAAGCTGCTTTGGCCTGCGATAGGGCAGAATAAAGCTAGGATGGAAAACTAAACTGAATGCTGGGAAAGTAGGCACAGTCAGTGCATGTAGCCACTGCAGGAGACAGATGCTGGATGGAAACTTACTGGTAGGCCACAACCATGTGGCTATACACAGATTACTAGAAATGGGTTAATTTAAGATATAAGAGCTAGCAAGAAATATGCATAAGCTATTGGCCAAGTAGCATTGCCAATAATATAGTTTCTGTGTGATTATTTCAGGTCTGAGCATTTGGGAATGCATGAACAGCCTCCGATTACATCCTACCGTAGATAAGCCTGAATATTCATGTTTATGCCTGCATTATTCACAACAGCATGCAAACAGAACCAGCTTAGATGCCAAGCAACAGAAGATGGAAATTGCAAACATGTTGCATCTACACAATGAACGTTTAGTCAGCTGCGAAGAAGCAGGAAACTACGAAATATGTAGGAAAACTGAAGGATTTGGATAGTATTACATTAAGTGGTATGATCCAGACTCAGAAAAACAATCTCATGTTCCCTCTTATATATGGATTCTTTTCTTCTTTTTTCTTTTTCTTCAATTTTCATTAAAAAATTATTTTATGTTTAATTAATTAATTTTATGGCCTGACTGTAATCTCCCCTCAATCCTCTCCTCCCACTTCCTCTTTTCACTTCCTTTATGTCCCCCCATCCACCCCTCCTTTGCATTTGCTCAGAAAGGGGCAGGTCTTCCATGGGCATCAACAAAGCATGGCATATTAATCTGCCTTAAGACCAAGCTTCTTCCCCTGTATTCAGGCTAGGCAAGGCAGTCCAGCAGGAGGAATAGGTTCCCAAGAGCCAATCAAAACACCAGGGACAGCTCTGCTTCTATTGCCAGGAGTCCCACAAATAGACCAAGCTACACAACTATCATATATATATATAGTGGGCCTAGGTCAGTCCCATGCAGGCTCCTTGGTTGTTGGTTCAGACTCTGTGAGTTTCCATGAGCCAGGGCAGCTGTGGGTTTTTTTTTCTGATGTCTCTGACTCCCTTGACTCCTATAATCTCTTCTCCCTCTTCTCAGCAGGACTTCCTGACTACCTGAGCTTGGCCAGATGTTTGACTGTGGGTCTCTGAACCTGCCTCCATCAGTCCCTAGATGACTTTGTATACAAATAGTATATCTACATCACTCCCGCCCCTCCTTCTCCTTTCAATTTGCCCAATATCCCTCCATATCTCTCTCAAATTCATGACCTCTTCATCTTTAATTATTATCACACCCACACACACACCCACACACCCTATTGAGTCCATTTAGTCTTGCTTAAACATACATGTGTCCAGGGCGGACTACTTGGAATGGACAACCTATATGCTACGTGTAAGCTTATTTTCGGAAGAAACTGATTTTTTTCCTCTCCCAGCAGCCCTTGACAACCTGTAGCTCATTGTCTAGGTAGAGGCCACTGCAGACTTTCCCCTATTCATGTTAACTGGTGTGGTCCTTATAGTGTTTCTGTTCAGGTAATTTTTTTTTCTGCTGATGAATACTGACTAAATTCAAAGTACTGGAGTGCTCCATGCACACGTAGTCCTGGAGTGCTGAGTGTATGTATGTAGATAACCATGGAGTATTATGTATAAAACCTACAATCCACACAAAAATAGAAACGAATTACCCTGATGCTTTCAGATGACACTGTGTATCTGGATAGTGGGCATTACACAGTATTTGTCTAAATGTTTTATGTAACTTAAGTTTTACTATAATGGTTAAAAATAGTAGGGTTGGATATTGAGAAGGTAAAGGCTGTGGAGCTTTGGGAGTGGGCAGGACCTCTCCCATCACTCTTAACCTTGCAGGGAAGACAGAGGGAAAATCCTTCGTTAGCATTGTTCAATTTAATCTTCCTTTTTTTCATCTCAGTCAGCTTGTGTCTGGCCTGTGTAAGGACTCGGACCTGGACAACCCTGGACAAACAGATGGAACAATCATATATGCTGCCTACTATTATATCAATTCTATTGCTGTAAAAAACAGATCCAGTTTATGGTAATATTGACTCTTCAAATAATGAATCAGTTCTTCAAAAGTCCAGGGATATATAAGGCTGTGAGATCCCAGAAAGGACCTCCTGATCTTGACTATATCTGATGTTAAAGATAGGACCGATGAAAAACAGGTGTGTAAGACACTGCCTGATCCGCCAACATATGGGATAAGTGAAGAGAAGGTTTCCTGTCCTCCGTGGTGTTTGGGGGACCACGAACAAGTGGTAAGAATTAGACTCAACGTTACCTTGCATACAAAGTTATTGGCACCCCAGCCCCGCCCCAACTCTAAGCATGAGTATTCTAGATACGCAGAGGTATCTGGAATGAGTTTTTCTTCTAGTTCTGGTATATGAGTTCCCAAACGGGAGTCCTGGGTACTGCTTTCCAATTATCAAATCGAGAGTCTGCAAGGCTCTTGCCAAGTCACTCACAGCTGGCTGTCTGAATTTAATTTTTCTGAGTCCCTAGTGACTGGCTGGAGTCCTCTGTGGATAAAGAGAGCAACTGGAACCAAGATGGCACCGTTTGGTTGAAAACAGATTGCTTCTAATTTTCCTGTCCCATTAACTCACACCAGATTTAAGCTGAACACACTCATTTGCAGTATTTATTTGTGCTTTCAAAAATATATTTTAAATAAACAAATGGCATCTATTTAATATACATTTTATTATATATTATATATCTGTTACATATTACAGAGCATATATTTAATGGATTACATTTTTAATCTTGTTTTATCACCACCCATACAGTACTAGGTTTCTACTTATTAAATAAAAAGGGACCAGATTTTGTTTTGAGTGTCACTTGGTACCTAAGACAAGTGTATTCTTCATCTGATTCAGAAGGTATGAGGTGGGACAAGAGCAGCTGTTGGCTTCTTTTGTGACTCCTTTTCTGAGGAATTCTAAGCTAAATCAAACAGACATTCAATGCCAGGGGATAGGGACATAGCAGTATAGAGTATTTCTTTCATCCTCTTTGTATGCCTCAAGGGACTGCTTTAATAATTATAAAAATATACTGCCAAGTTCCTTCTAGACATATGTAGAGGGCTATACACTGATTCACTTTGGGGCCAATAGTTTTCTCTAAACTGTGAAAATTCAAGGTTAGGTCACTTTAATTAACACAGGGAGACTTGCTGTAGAATGGTTATTTCTAGTGTAATGTCATTTAATTCAGCCCCTGAATCACAAAGCTTCAGGGAAATAACTCCCGATCTCCAGTTATTTCATCTCTTAAGAGGAAAATGCCTCTTAATTGGAGCCCATGGAGCACAGTGATACTGGCACTGGTGGAGCGTGGTAGATGGCCTTCTTAGCATTTCCCCATATGGGCATCACCAGTCCCGCTGGTCAGATGTTAGAATCCTTGATGCCAGGTTGTTTTTTTTTTTTCAAAGAAACTAGAAACAGCCAATGATTGGGGCATAATTATATTGCAAGTCCCATTGCTCATTCATCATTTCCATTGTATGCTAGTTAATTATTTGACATTAATCTCCCATGGTGTCATGGTCTAGATATAAAGTGTCTCTCCAGTAGGCTCATGTGTTGAGGCTTGGTCCCTCCTTGCTGGTCCTAATCACCAAGAAGTGATTGGGTCCCAAGCCCCAGATTTAACCAATGGACTCACTTCTTGACACATTCATAAAATGATGACGTTATGGGAGGTGGTGCCTACTTGGAGGAAGTAGATCCCTGGGGAAGATTGATCTCGTCTTCACTTCCTCCCTCTTCTTCACCCTCCCCAAACAGGCTACCATGAGGTGAACATCACTGACCTACATGCCCGTCTACCATGCTGTACTGTCTTACCGTACACTCAGAAACAATGGTGCCAGTTTTCCTTGGCTGAAACCTTTGAACCAAATGCAATCTTTCACACCTTAAACTGTTTCTCTCAGGGATTTGCCTGTGCTGAGAAGCCTGACTGGCACACACTGTGTCCTAGACTCTTGCTCACCACGAGCTGCCAGTCTCCATACTGTACTCAAGTGCACAGAATCAACAGAACATGGACACAACTAAGGCAGGCACCATGGGCAGGGTGGGGACGTGGGGAGTTGACTCGGAAGCCTTGCGCCTCATCTCTTAGGTGTCTCTGAGATACAAGCCCTGGGAGATGGGGCTGTGAGGGAGACTAAAAGGAGCCTGAGAATAGGAGGACCAGAGATGCATCACACATTCTACTGAGAATCCTTTCATATTTTCATTTTTAAAGTAAACAACATGGAACTGGCTTCTGATGGCTCAACATGGGCAAGAGTACAAAGACCCTGCCCCACAGAGAAATGACCAGCAGAAACAGAAGGTGGCTACAAGTGGCAACTCTAAGTTCTCTATTGCCTACATTAACAAACAACAAAACCGTGAAATTGACATTAAGAATATATTTCACCTAACCTAATATATCCAAAGTGTTATTTCAACATATAATCAATACAAAAATTGCTAATGAGATATTTTGCATTCTCCACCCTGCCTCCCGCCTTAAGTCTTGGAAGCTCAGTGTGTCTTTTACACTTTAAACACATTCCAGTTTGGACTTAGAACATGTCACACACAGCTGGCCCACCTCAACCGAGGATTCAATCAACAACAGAATGACAATATTTGATAAAAAAGAATAGCATCAATAGTAAGCCAGCACAGATATTTTTCAGGTCAATATTTCATCAGTATTGCAACCACTGACAAAGCACTTCATTTTTAAGTAATATAGAGACAAAGTATAAGAGGATATACTTACAGGTTATATGCAAATAAAGAGACTTGATATTAGGGATTTGATGTTCATGAGTTTTGGATCTGAGAGTAGTCTTCCCTTGGCTGCTGGCAGATAAATGTGTTCCACGGCTATGGGAGGTTGGTGGCCACCATATGGACAGGGTGGCTTGGCTCATCTTCCTTTCAAATCTGCTCTTTGTATAGAATGGGTCAATTGGGCAGTTGCCAAGGCTACCAAACTCCAAGGAGAATTAAATAGCCTAGAAATAAATTAAGACTGTGGTGTCTCCAGTCTATATTTCCCACCCAAGTGACAGCCTTTAATCTACCAAACTTTTTAATATTTTGAGTGTGATTCACATGGCAACCTTTATGGGGCACACATGCATGGAACTTACACAACTTATACAGACTGTGAACCTCTTAATATTACTGCTACTAGGCTGGTTGCATGTGAGAATCATTTCATGAGCTGAAAATATCAGTTGCATAAAAGTGGGACACCTTTTGTTCACAGGTGTGTTTACTGGAAGATCCTAAAGGAATTCTCAGATGCTTCCACGAGTCTGCTTCCCCCTCCGTGCAGGATCACATGGGCTCTGTTCCCATCTTGAAGGTTAGGCATCTATTCTACATTCACCAAAGCTATTAGCCTTGCCAGTTAACGACTGTATTGCTGGAACTTCCTGTCACTGTGCAGTTTGCACACACGTTGCATTGCCCAGAGACTCTGCAAGCTAACGAACAGCCCCCGTACTCTGCCAGACAGGGTCAGGGTCTTAAGCTGATAAAGAAATAGCATCCATACCCCACTAGTGCGCCATTCTGATGTGCCTGTGGTCACACTCATGTCTGTTGCTGTTGATCACTGTAGCTGTGTGTGTGCACTCAGGTTCACATGTGTAGGTGCATGTGTGTGTCATGGTGCCTTTGCGGGCGCATATAGAGGCCCAAAGTTGACATTGAGTGTCTTCTCCAATCTCCTTACACTTTACTTATTAAGACAGGATTTCACTAAACTTGAAGTTCACCAACTCCAGCTCACTCCTGGGTTTTCCTGACTCGACTTCTGCTGGGATTTTAGGTAGATGCCATGCCGGCTCAGCTTTAAAACTATTTGTTATTCCAACTGCTTAAGGTTCAGGAGCATCTTGGAAGAGGGGACTAAAATACTCTAAGGTTCAGAATTCATGGACAACGAAGCTGTGCCTTCGGGACATGACGGGACCACAGCACTCAGTCCGCAATCCAACTTCAAAGAAGGGCTCACAAGCCTCGCCCCCTTTCCAGGCTGAGGAGCCATGGACAGCTGATGACTTCTGGGAGGAGGGAATGTTAGTTTTCTTCAAGGAGTTGAGCCTGGTATGTTGACGAACCTGGTATGGTTGGCCAATCCATGGTCCCAAACCCAGAAGTATATGGGCAACATAAATGGGACTCTATGCGTTATTTAAAGAGAGAGGATACAAAGTTGGGGGATTAGGGAAGCAAGAGGTGGACCTGGGAGGGGTTGGAGGGAGAGTAAGGGGCCACATGTGATCAGACTAGATTGTATGAAATTCTCAAAGAATTATTAAAAGTATTATGTGAAATTTTTTAATTTGTATTTTGTAGAAGCTGGGATTGAATGTTGGTTCTCATGCATGCTAGTCAACCTCTCTGCCACTGAACTATATCCTCCAGCCTTCTACATGAGTTTCTTATGTGGGTTCTGGGTATTGTTCTCCAATCTTGTTTGCATACACCTCCCTGATGTCCAGGAACAGTATGTGTCCTCTCTCGAAGTAAGTGACCAAGCAAGTCCCATGTTTCCATGAGAGGTCATATCTAGAGACAGTCCTGCTAATATTTCAGTGCTATGCTAAGTCTCTCCGGAGCTCTGCATGCCTGCTACTATGCATGCATTGGCAATTCTTTTCTTGCCTCTGCCCTAGGAAGTAGGCAATTTCATTATCCTCACTTGATGAAGAAGCTGAGGTTCAGTGAGGGTAAATAGGTCAGAGAAGGATCAGAGACTGTGAATGAACGACAGCCCTTGCAGATCACATGCCGGATGGCTGAATTGCTCTAAGGAGAGATGACTTGGTCCAGGGAAACTCTGGTCATTTCCTAGAGAAGAAAGCACTGGAAATGGACCTTGGAAGTGGGTAGGATGTGGGCATCCAGAGATATCTAGAATAGGAAGGCATGAGAGTAGGAAATGAAAGACCTTTACAAAGACCGGCACTGCGTCTGCACAGTGTTGCTGGAATGCAGGGACAAAAGCAGCCCTGATGTGGCTGCACAGGTTATCGGTGACAGCAGATTATGGACATCTGCCAGATGACAGACTGTTACTATTTCACACCGGGCATCTTTTTCCTCTCATCCCTACCTCTGCATTACTAGTAAGGAAGACGGGACTATAAGAGGTTAAATAAACAGCCTAGCCTGGAAAGGTAACACAGAAAGGATGAAGGACTTGAATGTGTGTCTGTCTGACTCTTTCAACTGCAGTGTGAAACCAATCATGCTCACAAAGGACGCCTTCCTATAAGAAGTAATTCCCTGCTGGCATGCTCTGCCCTGCTACACTGATCCTGCACATTTGCTACATTTTTATATTAGAGAAAGTTCCATCGTGCCGCCAATTCTCACCCCACCCCTGCCTGCTCACCTCCTTCTTCCCCAGCCTTTGGCTAATAGCAATAAAATTTAAAAGTCAACAGCCAAGTAAAGCCCAACGACATAATTAAGTAGCTGACAACAGGAGCTAGCATTTCACCTCCAGGGTGAGCAGACACACATTGCAATAACCAGTGCTTCAGAGATACATGGCTCTGTTTTGTGCAACTGATATTTCATAGCATAGCTTCAAAGCCGTGAGTATGACAGCCAATTTGTGTCTAGAAGAGTAAGATGCCAGTGGAGGAAAGGTAGCTCAGTGTGTGCAGTGGAGGAAAGGAGGCACAGTGTGTGCAGTGGAGAAAAGGTGGTGCAGTGTGTGCAGTGGAGGAAAGGAGGCACAGTGTGTGCAGTGGAGAAAAGGAGGCCCAGTGTGTGCTGTGCAGTAGAGAAAAGGAGGCCCAGTGTGTGCTGTGCAGTGGAGGAAAGGAGGCCCAGTGTGTGCTGTGCAGTGGAGTAAAGGTGGCCCAGTGTGTGCTGTGCAGTGGAGTAAAGGTGGCCCAGTGTGTGCTGTGCAGTGGAGGAAAAGGTGGTGCAGTGTGTGTTGTGCAGTGGAGGAAAGGAGGCACAGTGTGTGCAGTGGAGGAAAGGTGGTGTAGTGTGTGCAGTGGAGTAAAGGTGGTGTAGTGTGTGCAGTGGAGTAAAGGTGGCCCAGTGTGTGCTGTGCAGTGGAGGAAAGGTGGTTCAGTGTGTGCTGTGGTATGGGTTTTTCCTTTTCTTCTTTTTTCTGGTTGTTGTTGAGCCCACAACCTGGGTATCCAACAGGGGAAAGCAAATGGTGCCCTTTAATTTCACCCATGACAAAAGTATTGAGTGACCACGAAATTGTTTGTACAATTGATCCTCCTGGTACCAGGAGAGCATGTTCACCAGCAGAGTTAGATCCAGTCCAAGGTGGCCCTTTGCTCCTGTGTCTTAGAAGCAGAAAATAGTCATGAACTAAGAGGGCCAAAGAGAAACCATTCAACCTGTCTCCACATCTCTGCATCCTGTACTTTTAGAAGAACATTTGGATTTTTCCTCAGTGAGGTGATATCATCACACCTTCCTGTTATTCGCTTTCCCCTCCCACCATGTGTCATTCATCAATGAATTTGAAATGCTCATGAGAAAGCATGGGTTTACTAGTTCCTTCCAGTTGATTTCTCTCTGTCTGTCTCTGTCTCTCTGTCTCTCTGTCTCTCTGTCTCTCTCTCTCTCTCTCTCACACACACACACACACACACACACACACACCCACCACACACACACACACACTATGGGGGAGGGACCGGTGACTCTCTCTTCATTTGCTCCACTTCTTATAAGTATTTGGAAACTTTAAAGACTCCTCCTCCTCCTCTTTGAGGCTTCTATGGCCTTTCCCACCCTCTCTGTCTCCACAACCTCTCTCTTAGTGTCCTGTCATCTTATACCAGCCTTAATTCCTCATCCTTACACAACTGGTATCCTAAGGTCTCAAATCTCAGATACCTTATATAGTAAAATGCAGCATGCTTTAGAATGCCATCCTGAAGAAAAAAGCGTTACTGATAAAATAATGACTGGCCATCCTTTGTAGAAAGCAAAGAAATGTAAGAAAATGCACCCTAAAAGCAATGTCCTCATCTCAATGACACAGTATCTCAACGAAATGCCTATGATTGTCGTCTAATACCACACTTTTGTGGTGATGTAAGAGCCCCTGACCAGCAGGCCCCAAGGGACAGCTCCTTTCCTCTATGTAGATGGCCCTTCTCATCCTTCAGGACCGACTCAGTCACCTCCATGGAATTTCAGAGCCTGGGTTAGGAGGCGCTCCTGTGTTGCCACGGCACTTGGAATTTGCTCATGTGTCAGAGCTCATCAGCATGCTTTATAACCACTTTCATGTATGTTTCTCCCTACGGGGACCATGAAGAATCGGTGAGCATGGTGTGCATCTCGTTCTTCTCAATATCCCCAGTATCTGACATGAGGAGTCGTCTGTGACGGATTGCTGAAAATAGTTATGGGCTGGGTTAGTTATGTAGCTTCTAGATATAGCCACTAGAGGGCAGTGTGGACTCATCCCGGACAAAGACTGGCTGCTTCCCAAGAATCTAGGTTGCAGAGGTGGAAGAAAGCTGGCCTCCTGTGGGCAAACTGGCTGAGCGCCTGGTGCCTGTATCGCTCCAAGGGCACAGTGCCATTCTGCAGAATCTACTTTGAGGATGCTTCTTGCGTCTCGTATCCCTTGCCAGCCTGCCCACTAGGTGCTTTCAAGAAGCTACCTCAGCGCGTTTTTTATTAAGAGTCAAAAGCTCTTTCCTGATTCCCACCCGAGGTGGAAGAGAATGGAGGCCACACACACACACACACACACACACACACAGAGAGAGAGAGAGAGAGAGAGAGAGAGAGAGAGAGAGAGAGAGAGAGAGAAAGGTCTCCCTCACATCCTCATTCTTATTCTGAGGAAAGCAGGCATATTCGAAGGGCCTGCAGTATAATTGCTCCATTTTGAAGAACAACAGGTAACAGCGTCAATATTTGATTTTTCAAAGGTTGTGTGAACAGTTTTAAATATTAAAGATGAAGGCAAAGACTTAGTCTTTTCATCTCTACAGCTGAAGCATTTAAAGAGGAAAACGGTGCGGAGGAGCACAGTAGGCCGGCGTGCCCATCAAACAGTATTCAGTTGCTGGAAAGCACAGTCATTCTGGGTGTGTGTAGCTGGAAAGCAGTACCTGTAGCAGAGAAGTTTTCTGTTCATTATTCCTGTAACGAGAGGAAAAGACCGCAATCGCTGGAGTAACTTTCTCCCATGTCATCGTGGGCTGTTGTACTCTCTCAATGACTGCTCTGGGACAGGTTCTGAGACGCCTCAGAAATGAACTACCCAGCTTCCTGGCTAATGAGTCCAATACGTCAATTTCCAGTGATCAAAATGATGCAATTTGATAAAGCACGGTTCACTTTGTAAGGAAATCTACTTTTAATAGGGAGAACTGAAGGGTCAGGGTCCTCCTGAGATAATTGTGGGCCAGTGGAATGAGAGGCGTGGAGCTGCACTTACTGTCTGGGGATGCCCCGTGGGGTTTGTGTGGCAGATACTGTCTTTCAGGGACAATAAATTCCTTCATTATATTTCCATTACTGCATTAATGCAGCAATGTCCCATTTACTTGTAACCAAGGCGCCTGGATTCCGGAAACTTGGCATTTATTGCTAATGAGAGCTTGCAAGTCAGGTCTCTCTCTCTCTCTCTCTCTCTCTCTCTCTCTCTCTCTCTCTCCCTCTCTCCCTCTCTCTCTGTCTCTGGTGGTCCCTCCCTCCTTCTCTCTGTTTCTATCTCTCCCTCTCTCTCTGTTTCTATCTCCTCCTCTTTCTCCCATTCCCCCTTTGTATGTATGTGTGTGTGTGTGCGCATTGTCTGACTTTGATACAATCAGTATAACCAGAACATCAGGACATCAGGAACCTGGAAGGGCATGGGGATATCAGTGTGTCTAGTGAGCTGTGGTGGCTCTGGCCAGCCAGACACTTGGATTCTTGGAAGAATTAGCAGTGGTATTAGAAAGCAATAGAGCTAAGGGTAAAGTGCAACTGGAGAGAGATGCTGAGATCATTACTAGCTAAACGATGCTTAGTGTGAGACCTAACCTGCAAAGACGGGAAGCCCTGTAGGAGAGGCAAGCAGGGCTCAAAAACCCAGGAGTACTGCACAGAAGGTGTCAGAACCCAGGCCTTAGTTGTGCACTGTTAGAAGGGTTTTGAACTGTTCTGGGCTGTAGTTTCCTTAACTGGTGTTTAACTTGCTGGACAATCCATCTATTAGCAGAGGAATAAGAAAATTATACGAGCTTGTTTATTTTTATATTCCCCAACAACAGAGATAACAGAATTTCTTTTAGAAACAATTTTTAGTCTATAATAGCACTTACCCAGGAAAGTAAAATTATAGTTATTTTGATAACTTGGATATCAGCTTGTGAAAAGTTTTCCCGGACCAGTAGGTGTGCAATGATAATATAACTAAGAAGTGTTTACTTAGGTGAGAAGGGAGTGGTGCCGAGTTTAACCTCCTGCTGGGGTTCTGATGGCTAAGGGTTGATGTTCTTCATCAATTTGCCGCATCTTTGAAAGGAGATTCCTGCTTGGCTAGAAGCGGTGTGGGTTTCTGGCAGGCATTCTCCACTTACAAAATTATCTCCCACACTTTCTTCATCCATTCTTCTATTGAAGGACATCTAGGTTGTTTCCAGGTTCTGGCTATAACAAATAATGCTGCTATGAACATAGTTGAACAAATGCTTTTGTCATATGATAGGGTATCTCTTGGGTATATTCCCAAGAGTGGTATTGCTGGGTCCAGGGGTAGGTTGATCCCGAATTTCCTGAGAAACCGCCACACTGATTTCCAAAGTGGTTGCACATGTTTGCATTCCCACCAGCAATGGATGAGGGCACCCCTTCCTCCACAACCTCTCCAGCAAAGGCTATCATTGGTGTTTTTATCCTATAGCCATACTGATGAATATCTTGCATATCACCATAGAACCTTCATCTGGCGATGGGTGGAGATAGAGACAGAGACCCACACTGGAGCATTGGACTGAGCTCCCAAGGTCCCAATGAAGAGCAGAAGGAGGGAGAACATGAGCAAGGAAGTCAGGACCACAAGGGGTGCACCCACCCACTGAGACAGTGGGGCTGATCTATTGGGAGCTCACCAAGCCCAGCTGGACTGTGACTGAAAAGCATGGGATAAAACTGGACTCTCTGAATATGGCAGACAACGAGGGCTGATGAGAAGCCAAAGACAATGGCACTGGGTTTTGATCCTACTTCATATTCTGGCTTTGTGGGAGCCTAGCCAGTATGGATGTTCACCTTCCTAGACCTGAATGGAGCGGGGAGGACCTTGGACTTTCCACAGGGCAGGGAACCCTGACTGCTCTTCGGACTGGAGAGGGAGGGGGAGAGGAGTGGGGGGAGGGGGAGAGGAGTGGGAGGAGGGGGAGGGAAATGGGAGGCTGGGAGGAGGTGGGAATTTCTTTTTTTTTTCTTTCAATAAGAAAAAATTATCTCCCTTTTCTTTTTGGAAACTAAATTCAACTATCGTGCACTAAGCATCTCAATTCATGTTTATTGTATATATCAGTTCATACTTATAATAACTTTATGAAGAGGATTTAATTATTTCTGTTTTTATAACATTCTTTATTTTTAGGTGTGGGGTGTCAGTTCACTCTTGCGACAATGTGGGTCCTGGGGTTCAAACTCAGGTCCTCAGACTTGGAAGCAAGGGCCCTTACCCAGTGAGCCAGCTTGTTGGCTCATGGTGTCTGTTGTGAAAACGGAGGTTCTGGGGGGTTAGTCATCAACCCCAGGCACAGCTAACAGGAAGAACGGGGAACGTCTTACTCTAATCTTGGGGTAGACTCCATCTCTCGCAGTCTTTCAGTGCTTCACGTTCATGGTCAGGAAACTGTGGATTTAATCCTCTTAAAATTTTAAAATAAGCTTCCTATTTTGGAATAAACTTAGATTTGCAATAAGCGCACAAAGACATTATCCTGAAGAATTCTGGGAAGTCTTTCAGCCAGTTTCCCCAAATGCTGGTATCTTACATAAACATTGTTTATTTGTCAAGCTAAGAAACTAATGTTGGCATGTTGATTAGAGTCCTTTGGGAACACACTACAGAGATGCTTGCGCATATATGTTTACGGCTTCACTACTCACAACAGCCAGGGACCAGAACCAGCTCAGAAGCCTATTGAAATGGGCGAGGAATGATAGTACACACATAATAGAATTTGATTCAGCTAGAAAGAAAACTGAAATTTGACATTTGTAGGAAGATAGGCAGAACTGCAAATTATCTTAACTGAAATAAGTCATTCAACCAATACAGGCAACACAAATACCACATTTCATGCCATATGCAGAATCTATATCTAAAATTGTATGCATGTGATTATGTATGTGTATTAGTGTGTGTATGAGTGTATGTATATATGTGAATGTGTGTATGAATGTGTGCATGTATGTGTGTCAGTGTGTGTATGAGAGTATGCATGTGAGTGTGTATGAGTCTGTGTGTATGAGTATGTATTAGTGGATATATATATGTATGTTTGTGAGTATATGTGAGTGCAGAGTGAGTGTGTGTAATATGTGAGTATGAATGTGTGTGTGCCATAAAATAAAGGTGATTATGAGAGGGAAAGGAAAGATCTTAAAAGAGAAGGGGGCACATGGAGTAGGATGCTTGTGGTGTGAAAGCAGCAGAGAGCCTTCAAGAGAAAGGAAGGTGTATGACTTAGTGTTTGCATTGCTGTCACCTGATATCTAGCAAGAAGCAACTTAAGGAGATACAGGTTTATTTAGGCTTACAGTTCAAGAGGTTACAGCTCCACATGATGGGAGGGTATTTCTGAATGAGTATTTAGAGAGTGAGAACAGGAAGAGGGTCTAGGCTAAGAAACCTCAGGGCACTTCCCGGGTGACTCACTTTTTCTGGCTAGGCCCCACCTCAAGGCTTGCTCCAGATAGTGATCAAGTATTCATACATATGGGTCTGGAGGAGACATTTCACATTCAAAACACAATAGAAGGAACCAGCCAGAGATTTGCAGGAACTGGGGGAGTGTAGGGTTAAGACAGCCCCTTTAGGGGGCGGGGTTTGCCTCGGGCAAATGCCTACAGATAAATGGGCGTGCAGGAGGTGGCTCTGCCCTTTTCCTTCCTACCTCCTGTGCCACGAGGGAACTTCGGTTCTGTAAGTTTATCATTAAAGTGGTAAATATTCTTTAATATCTGCATTGCATTTATTTATGCCGATACATTTGGCGCCCTCCCCGTGGGGCTTTGCCGAGACCCAACCCAAATCGGAGTCTCTTGGGGCCACTCCCTGGGCGCGTGGAAGCAGCTGAGATTCTGAGTGACACGATTTTCCCTGCTGCTTGCTAGAGAATCAAGCTGGATGGAAGAGCTAGCACTCCCCGGCATTTTGAAATCGGCAGCGCCTCTGTAACAGCGTGGTCAGTCTCTGTTCCCCTCCCACCTCCGCTGGCGCTCGGGTCACGTGACAGCGGCCCTGTGAGCCCTGGCACGGCGGCATCCCTTTGATTTGTTCACTTTGGAGGCTTTTCTCTCTGTTCCCTTTCTGGCCCAGTTGCTACTTATCAGTCTGGTGTCTGTTTCAATTTTGTTTTTGAGCCATTTATTTCAGACTTAGGCCATGTGGACTCAAGTGGACTCTTTCGCCACCACTGGCAGGAACCGGTCATTGCAGGTAAAAGAATTTTTTCTTTTATAAATAAAATGTCTGAAAACGTGACAGTTTCAGATTTCAACAGCTTTTTTGAGTGTACCATTTGGGAGATTTTACAAGAGGTGTCTATCATCCCACATCTATGGATATTTCTGGAATTCTTAATTTTCCTTAGCACTATTTGGTTTGATAATAGGAAAATGATCAAATCTCTTAAGGCAGAGGTTGAACGTATAAAAACTACTGAGAATGACAACAATCGTCTCAAGAATCAGTTTGAAGTTCTCCAGGAAGAAAACAGATCTTTGTTTAACATGACTCGGTTAACTGAGCAAAATCTAGAAAAGGTACAGGCTGATGTTAAGGAGAAATTCATTACTATGGAAGAAGGAACAGCTGAATTAGATCGTAAGTTCCAGCAGTCCCTTTCTGTAGGAACTGAAACATTAACTGAGAGAATCAAAACTGTTGAATGTGACAATCGAATTTTGTCTAAAGCTTATGACAGATTGGCGGAAAGATTATCAATACAAGAAGGCACGGTTAATGCCATAAAAATTATGTCCAAAGATGACAAGTTATCTCTAATGGACAAATTTCATACTTTAGAATCCTCAATGAAGGCTTTGGAACATAACTCTGGACAGGAGATTCAGACATTACAAAAAGCAATGGTGAATAGAATTGAAAAGATTGAGGAATTTCTAAATTCTGATGAAGAAGAGCAAAGGGTAGAAAGGCAAAATTTAACTACATCTGTGGATAAATCCCTCCGGGACAATTTCCACAAAGCTCTACCTAGAGCTCTACATGCCTTTCTAGTAATAACAACAGAAAAGGTGATTGGTTCCAGAAACCCTAGGGTCATCAAGGAAGATACATGGGAGCCTGTCCGTATGAATGATCTCAAAGAAATTAAACAGGCCGTCATGACTTTTGGGATGCACGCCTCTTTTGTTAAAGAGATGCTAAAATCTTGGGCTACAACAAGCAGAGCAACCCCCTCGGAATGGCTCCAGCTGAGCTCCGCAGTCCTTGAGAGTGGACCGCAATTAAAATGGAAATGCTTATTCAGGCAAGAGGCTAGACTTTTAGAACAGCAGGAAAAGGCGAAGGGAATTGACATTTCCCTAGATAAAATTCTAGGTGAAGGGCTCTTTTCTGACCCTCAGGAACAAGCTAATTTGGATGAAAACATACTCTCCATGTGTACTACAGCAGCTTTAAGGGCTTGGGACAGAGTACAAGACCCAGGACAGAGAATGGAATCATTTGTCACAGTTAAACAGGGTCATAGAGAACCCTTTAGTGACTTTTTACAAAGATTATCTAAGGCTGTACAAATAGGGATATCTGACCCAGAAGCAAGACGTATAATAATTGAGTCTTTGGCTTATGAAAATGCAAATGTGGAATGCAAAAAGATCTTGGGGCCTTTAAAGTTCAGATCAGCGTCCTTGGAAGAATGGGTCTTGCATACACTAAATGTTGACACATTTGACTATGGCACTGAAGCATGGGTAGAAGAAGCAATTTCCAATGGTAAAAGGAGACACCAGAATACCAAATGTTTTAATTGTGGCAAAATGGGTCATATGAAAAGGAATTGTAAACAACGGATTTTCAGAAATAATAATAATGCATCTTCTAGAAACAACAGAAATAGAAGGACTCAGCCTTCAGGTTTATGTAGAAGATGTGGAAAAGGCAGGCATTGGACGAATGAATGCAGGTCTACAAGAGATAGACAAGGCAATCTGATACAGATGGGAAACGTGAGAGGGGGGCCTCACAGGCCCCCATGGCAAACATGGTTCAGTCATTTCCAGTTTCTGCAGAGAACATGCCTCGTCAGGACAATTAGGAAGCCACATGCCTACTGTTACAAGCAATAGTAATCAGAAAGATGAGTTACATGTGTTTTGGCAAACTTCTATAAATGATCAAAGACCTAAACTGAGAGTGTGTGTAAATGGCATTTTTATTACTGGCCTTCTGGACACGGGTGCTGATGTAAGTATCATTACCCCAGAATCTTGGCATCCATATTGGTCTCTTCAGAATGTAAATGTTCAGCTCCTGGGAATTGGAACCCTATCTCGAGTAAGGCAGAGCACGAGATGGGTTGAATGTATAGGGCCTGAGGGACAAATAGGAAAATTAAAGCCATATGTAGCCAATATCGCAATGAATTTATGGGGTCGTGACCTATTACAACAATGGAATACCGAAATTAACATTCCTGCTAAATCTAGAGCCTATATTTCTGAGAATAATATTAAAAGATATTACAAACGGAGAAAACCGGCCATTCGGGCTGTACAAGAACAAGCAATTGATGTCCCTTCAGAGATACCAACAGCCTTGCCTCTAAAATGGTTGACTGAGAAACCAATATGGACAAAGCAATGGCCTTTAGCTGAGGAAAAGTTACAGGCTTTAGAACAGCTGGTACAAGAACAATTAGATGCTGGACATATAGAAGAATCTACCAGCCCTTGGAATTCTCCTGTATTTGTGGTTAAGAAAAAATCAGGTAAATGGAGAATGGTGACAGATCTCAGGGCCATCAACAAGGTTATTCAACCTATGGGCCCTCTGCAATCTGGAATTCCTTTGCCCTCTTTATTACCAAAAGGATGGCCTCTCATAGTTATTGATTTAAAGGATTGTTTTTTCACTATACCTTTGCAAAAAGAAGATAGAGAAAAATTTGCCTTCACAGTGCCTACTTATAACAATTCTCAACCTTCGAGGAGGTACCATTGGGCTGTCCTCTCCCCCAGGGTATGTTAAATAGCCCCTCCCTGTGCCAATATTTTGTGAACCAACCATTGCAAATAATACGCAAGAAATTTCCCAAATCTATAATATACCATTACATGGACGACATATTGCTATCTGATTCAAACATATATACCTCGAACAGACTGTTTGAAGAAATACAGATACTGTTACCTAAATGGGGATTGCAAATTGCTCCTGAAAAGATTCAGAAAGGAGATTCTGTTAATTATTTAGGTTATGGAATAGGTTTGCAAAAAATTAAGACACAAAAGGCACAAATTCGGAGAGATCGCCTAAGGACTCTTAATGACTTTCAAAGACTGTTAGGAGACATTTCCAGTCTATGACCAGCTATCGGAATAACACCTGATCTAATAATTCATTTGAACAAAACCTTGGATGGTGATAAAGATTTAAACAGTCCCAGAGAATTAACAGCTGAAGCAGAAAAGGAACTGACAATGATTGAGGAGAAATTACAACAGGCACATTTGGACAGAGTGAATCCAGAGCTCGATTGTATTCTTGTCATATTACCATCAAAAATTTCTCCTACAGGAATTTTAATGCAGAGAGATGATATTATCTTGGAATGGATCTTTTTACCACATAAACCAAGTAAGAAACTGAAAACTTATGTGGAAAAAGTCTCTTAGTTAATTATAAAAGGCAAGCTGAGACTTCGTCAACTAGCAGGCATAGACCCAGCAGAAATTATAGTGCCTTTCACTGCTGATGAACTAAAGAAATTATGGGAAGATAATGAACCATGGCAAAGAGCTTGTGCTATTTTTTTGGGAGACATTAATAACAACTATCCAAAAAGCAAGCGGCTTAACTTCATAAAGAGAACTTCTTGGATCCTTCCTCGAATCGTCTGTGATGCTCCAATAACTGGAGCCTGTACATTCTATACTGATGCCAAAAAATCAGGGAAGGCAGGTTACAAATCAGAAGACTTGGGTAAGGTGGAACAAAGTCCTTATGATTCTGTCCAGAAGGCAGAATTATATGCCATTCTTATGGTACTAAGAGATTTTAAAGAACCTATTAATATAGTTACAGATTCACAATATGCAGAAAGAGTTATTTTACATATTGAAACTGCTGAATTTATACCTGATGATACAGAACTGACGTCATTATTTATCCAGGTTCAAGATTTGATCAGGAACAGGCTTTGCCCTATGTACATAACACACACCCCATCCCATACGGGTCTGCCAGGTCCTCTAGCACAAGGTAATGCAGAAATTGATCAATTATTGATTGGTAGTGTGCTACAAGCCTCTGAATTTCATAAAAAACATCATGTTAATAGTAAAGGTTTGAAGAAAGAGTTTTCTATTACATGGCAACAAGCTAAGGAGATTGTGAAGAAATGCCCTACCTGCTCTTTCTATAACCAAATGCCACTGCCAGCAGGGGCTAATCCAAAGGGCACCCATAGGAATGAAATCTGGCAGATGGATGTGTTCCACTTTGCAGAATTAGGCAAATTGAAGTATGTACATCACACCATTGACACTTATTCAGGTTTTCAGTGGGCAACTGCTTTAAGTTCAGAAAAAGCTGATTCAGTAATCACTCATTTATTAGAAGTCATGGCTATCATGGGTATACCTACACAAATAAAGACAGATAATGGTCCTGCTTATGTCTCTAGGAAAATGAAACGGTTTTTTGATTATTACAATATCAAGCATGTTATGGGTATATCATGCAATCCTACAGGTAAAGCAGTCATATAAAGATCAAATCGAACTATAGAGGATATGTTGAACAAACAGAAAGGGGTGGAAAACACCCCCAGAAATAGGTTACATAATGCTTTGTTAACCTTGAATTTTCTCAACGCTAATGAGAAGGGAACGACGGCTGCAGAAAGACATTGGATAATGGGAAAGTCTGCTGAACTAAATCAACCAGTTTATTTCAAGGATGTGCTGACCTCACAGTGGAAGCCAGGAGATGTGCTGCGTTGGGAAAGGGGTTTTGCTCTTATCTCCACAGGTGAGGAAAAATTATGGATACCATCAAAATTAATAAAGGTTCGGTTTGAAGAAGAGAAGTCACTTGGAAAAGATAAATAACAATTCATTCACAAGGATGATGGGCATTCTGATGGTAAGGATTACAGATGGTTGGGGACAGGGTTCTTTTCTTATCTCCACAGGAAAATATTCATCTTCAAAGAATTTAAGTGACCCTGAATATTTAATTACTGATGCATGGAAAATAGTTATGACCCACTGAGTATCAACAATAAAATTCTATATATAGTGTAAGTATTGATTTTTTTTACATCTATTTATATGTTTTATTGAACACTTCTTTATAAATGTGTAGAGCTGGTTTTGGAGATGTACTATGGCTCAGTCCCTCTTCAATTCCAAGTTGATAAGAGATATTTCAGAGTTTCTGTCTCAGGTCAGGAGCCATGAAATGGGACAGAATAAGAATAATTTTTTATTTGATAAACTTTCTTTGCATTTCCTCATATCTGTGTCTTTCTTTATATGTCAGTATATGTCCTTGTTGTTAATGTTTAAATTTCCCATAACAAGCAACATATTTTCCTACAGTAATCTTTGAAGTTTCCAGGATGAAGATGGGGCCCCACAACATCAACTCAATCTGGCTTTTATGATGTCATGAATTTTTTTTTAATCGCTAATATTAGACCTGTTTTTTGGTACCAACTGCAAGAGACAATTTCGAATAATGCACATTTTTGACAACACTCTGGCCGGACCTTCTCAAAATGCTCAGAGACTAGTTATAATTTTCCTAAGTCAAAGGTTAATTTGGGAATTTTGCCATCATTTTCTTTCACAGGTGCCCCTAAGAAGAACGTCACCCCCATGTCAGCTAGAAGCAATCTAAGAGGACGATGTCCCCTCTCCCAACAGAGTTTGCCCACAGGGTTAGGGACATCTTTTAGTGGTTGGTTTAGGGTTGAGGGGATGGGTAGATATTGTATGGAATTAGGGGTATATATAAAAAAAGGGGGAGATTAACTGGTTTGATGGGATGATTGGTATTTGTGACTTACTGTTTTTAGAAAATTATATTGGAGGGGCTGGAGAGATGGCTCAGTGGTTATGAGCACTGACTGCTCTTCCAGAGGACCTGGGTTCAATTCCCAGCACCCACATGGCAGCTCACAACTGTCTGAAGATCAGTTCCAGGGGATCTGACACTTCACACCAATGCACATAAAATAAAGTTAAATAAACCATAAAAAAAATATTTAAAAAAAAAAAAAAAAAAAAAAAAAAAAGAAAATTATATTGGTACTGTTTCTTGTATATTGATATATTGAATATTGAATGTGAGTGTTCCTACCTCTATTTTTGTATAAGAGTATGCTTATATTGTATGGATACATCTATCATATCACAATGTACATTTCTACCTCTGGTACTATTTATGTAATAACATTGTTTACAATTTGATATGTAATGACATTGTTTACAGGTGAAGATCACTGTCTTCATATATTGCACAGTTGTTTGTTCTCTTAGTTTTCAAATTAGATAGGTATTGAGAATTATATGTTTGTCATATTTATTTTTAGATTAATCAGGTCTTTTAGATACATAGAGATTATTTTTAGTATAGATAGTATAATCTTCAGCCTCTTTGAAGAGCTGTAGAAAATGGCCTTTAATCTAACCTAGAATTCTGTGCCATCGAGACACAATTACTCCTGGCAACACCACTCTACTCCCGAGAGAACGTTGAGCACCAAAGACACTCCACTGGGAGCTTGTCTTCTTGGCAGAACTGGCCTTTGGGTCAACTACTGACTAAGATATGAAACAGGATTGTCTTATCTTGCCAAGACAGGGTAGGATAATTCTAAGAAAGTTCCTTGTATTTGATAATGGTATGTCAGTTATGTTAGGCCTTAGCCAAAGTTGGTTGACTCAACATTGCAAACGAGACTTTGGGTGATTGCCCAGGTAGTCAGTTGTCTCTGTCATTGTTGTACATTTTGGATATCTCTCATTTGTTAAGTAATATTTATTCCCTTCTCAGATCTTTGATGGAGTTGAAGATTATTTAATAGTAGTTACTCTCTACATTATTTAGACTCCTTGAGATAGAATGCCTAGCAAAACTTTATTCTCAATATTGTTTGTTATATTTATCATTTGTTATTATTGTTTATAGTTATATTTGGTTTAGTTCTGTCTTATTTAGACAAAAGGGGGAGATGTAGGGTTAAGACAGCCCCTTTAGGGGGCGGGGTTTGCCTCGGGCAAATGCCTACAGATAAATGGGCGCGCGGGAGGCGGCTCTGCCCTTTTCCTTCCTACCTCCTGTGCCACGCGGGAACTTCGGTTCTGTAAGTTTATCATTAAAGTGGTAAATATTCTTTAATATCTGCATTGCATTTATTTACGCTGATACAGGGGAGGAGCAGTGGGATAGGAGGATAAATTAGAACAAAGTATAAAAGACAAATGTATGTTGAAATGTTGTAGTTAAACCTATTGCTTTGTATACTAACTTGAAAATGAATAAAAGTGAATTAACATTGGCACTTGACTATCAACTAGACTACAGACTTTATTTGATTTTCCCTAATTTTTTTATTATGTTTTTTATTTAATGTTTCAGGATCCAAGTTGGGATACTGTTAATATGACCTTTAACGACTGGCAGTTTAATGTAATTATTTGCTACAATTTCATATGGAAAACGTTGGGTGGAGTTAAAGATTAAGAGCCATCTTGTTTATATGTGTGTATGTATGTATGTTTATGTGTGTGTGTGTTTGTGAAGTTTAGTGCATATGATCTACATATACCAGCATAAACCAGACTGCATGGGCTTTTAAGAAAATGAGGACAATTGTTCTTGAATTCTCAGTATTCCTCATTGTCCGCTATGTTCAGCTAGTCCGGATTTATCCCATGCTTTTACAGACCTAGGCCAGCTGGCCTTGGTGAGATCCCAATAGAACATCCCCATTGTCTTAGTGTGTGGGTGCACCCCTCGTGGTCCTGAGTTCCTTGCTCGTGCTCCGTCTCCTTCTGCTCCTGATTTGGACCTTGAGATTTCTGTCCGGTGTTCCCATGTGGGTCTCTGTCTCTGTCTCCTTTCATCGCCTAAGGAATACTGAGAATTAAAGAACAATTGCAGTGGGTTTTTGATCCTACTGCACGTACTGGCTTTGTGGGAGCCTAGGCAGTTTGGATGCTCACCTTACGAGACCTGGATAGAGGTGGGCAGTCCTTGGGCTTCCCACAGGTCAGGGAACCCTGATTGCTCTTCGAGCAGATGAGGGAGGGGGACTTGATCGGGGGAGGGGGAGGGAAATGGGAAGCGGTTGCTGGGACGAGGCAGAAATCCTTAATAAATAAATTAATTTAAATAAAAAAACATATATTACCAATAAAAAAAAAGAAAATGAGGACACAAAGTTGAATAAGAAGGGAAAGGTGATAGATCTTGGAGGCGTTGGAGAAAGAGGGGTAAATATGATCAAAATACACTGTGTAAAATTATCAAAAAATTAATAAAACATGTACTAGTTTCCCATTCATTCTGCACCTGATTTTGTAGACAGTTTTTCAAACACATTGCACCTGCCACTTCGATTTCAGCTCAGCATCTTGACTTGTTTGTATACTGGCTTCAAGGGTTTGGGATTGAGATTCAGTCTTTAAGAGCGATGCTCTGTCATTGTCTTCTTTCAAGGACAGGAAATTTCAAATCAACTTTGAGCTGTAGCATTCGCTGCACCAAATATTCCTGGAGTTCCCATGATTGCCAATAAATAAGACATTCCATCATCTTTAGGTCGTGAAATCTTTTGATAAATTGAATTCTGTAAAATATTGCTCTATTGATCTTTGTACTCAGCTTTCAATAAAGCAAGCCATCCAGAATTGCTGGCTGGGATTTTTCTGCATGGAGGATGCTGTGTACTTATATTGGGATGGACATTTATGAGGTTAGGATCCTTGACTCTAAATTTCAGTTCTTGGTATGACATCAAATCCAAACCAACTATAATGACTTGCTCTCCATCACCGAAACCTTAATTTTATAGTATAATTTCATTAACATTGAAGAATTTGTGGAGAACCAGAACCTACATGGTGAATCACAAGCTCTTTGCACATTGTGGATGTGTGTGTGTGTGTGTGTGTGTGTGTGTGTGTGTGTGTGTGTGATTGGTGCTAATTCCCCCTGAATCACATGCTCTTTGCACACTGTGGGCATGTGATCTGTGCTAATGCCCCCTTTCTGCTAGAACAAGAGAAAATTAAGTTCCTTTTTGCATTCAGTTTTGGCTGTGATCACATTTCCAGAAAAGAAAGAGCCAAGGATGAGAAGTGAAGGTATGGCAAGAAAAGGCAAACGTCCAAATACAGCGTGTTTCTTTTTCATATCAGTTTTCTTAGAGCTGATCTTGAAATAGACTGCAATGATATGCTAGCTCTTAGGATATTTTTTTTCTTAAAAAAACAAATAACATTTTCATACTTTCATCATAACAACATGTCTGGAATGCCATCTGTTCTCTCCATGTGTTAAAGCAATTCAGTAAGGAAATAGTGATTAGAGGACTAATATTTAACCTGTTTATAGTTTTTCTAGATAGGTGGACAGGGACAGTTGAAAACAGGGTTCTTGCCACCATGAGGCATTTTTGGGTCATTTACAGTCCTTAGATTGCTGTGGGATAATGTTCTTGTACACTGTAAAGATTTGTCACTCATACTGGTTTAATAAAATTCTGATTGGCCAGTAGCCAGGAAGGAAGTATAGGTGGGGCAACCAGACTAGGAGAATTCTGGGAAGAGGAAAGTCAGAGACACAGTCACCATCCAGAAGCAAAGGAAGCAAGATGAGAAAGCCTTACTGAGAAAAAGTACCAAGCCACATGGCTAAACATAGATAAGAATTATGGGTCAATTTAAGTTGCAAGAGCTAGTCAGTAATAAGCCTGAGTAATAGGCTGAGCAGTTAATAATGAATATAAACCTCTGTGTGTTTATTTGGGACTGAATGTCTGTGGGACCAGGAAGGATAGAAACTTCTATCTACATTAGGGAACTATGATATTCCAGAGGGGAGAGTGGAAAGTGTTTCCATAGGCTGAGGGTTGAGTAATATGTCTACAATGACACTGCCATGAGAGAGGCTTGCAAAAGGTGCTGTGAAATATAGAAGATAGTTTGTAACCCAGAAAGAGAGGGGGAAAGAGTAGAGGGGGGGAGGGAATGCATGTATTTATGTTTGCATTTGTGTATTTAGGAGGTTTGGGGTGGGAAAAGGTTGCTAAAGAAATTTTCAGGAAAGGAGATGAAACCCAGTCTCAGTCTGGCCACTTTGGGAGACATCAGTCATATGAACGAGGGAATTATGTGACTCAGCTGAAGCCTATGACAAGGATAGCAATGAGATGCGTGAAGGAGACGTAGCCAACCATTCCACAGCTCCAGCTGGACTTAAGAGAATGAGTTCAGTATAACTAATAAGTGAAACCCATCTCCTGGGCATATCCTGAAATAGATGATCAAGGAGAATTTAATGTTCATCCCCAGACAGAGGCCAAGTGGGGGATACAGCAGGCAGAGCTTGGTTTATGATGGGAGGGAAGCAGCTAGCTATCTATAGACAATGATCAATTGGGTGAGGGGAAAGTTGTAGAATATGGGAGTCTGCTCGTACTTAAGAGTAGATATATCTTATGTCAGTCTGAGACCATGAAGTTGTTACTCTGAGTCTTTTTTTAGGCCAATTGCTGGAGGGTCTAATATAGGAAGGCTAGACAGGAGATATTTTGGAGGATTCTTTGCAAGTCTAAGAACATATATCTTCATTATTCTTTTACAGAATGGAAGGTAAAACCCTTTAAAATAGCTCTTGTAATATTTTATGATTTTTTTCTAAGGCTACTTGGGAGTACCTGTCTGGTGTAATGTATAGGGATGCACAGTATTTGAACATTGAAAATGTGTTTGCCCCCAGAAACCAAAAGCTTTCAAGGAATGTTTCCTTGTTGCTCTAAATCTTAGTTACTCAAGGAGAGCAGTGAGTTACCAGCTGAGTCTATAACATCCCCGGTTCCTCTCCACATGTGGCAGATGAAATAATACAATCAAAGATGTAAGATAACCTCCCCCTTGAAAAGTCAAAAAACCCATCACACTAATGTTAATATTTGTAAATGCCACTGAAGGCTTTGTAGACCCAGCACTGAACACACCTCAGGGTTTCAGCAGTGTGATCCCAGCACTGAACACGTCTCAGGGGATCAGCAGTGTGATCCCAGCACTGAACACACCTCAGGGTTTCAGCAGTGTGATCCCAGCACTGAACACACCTCAGGGGAATCAGCAGTGTGATCCCAGCACTGAACACACCTCAGGGGATCAGCAGTGTGATCCCAGCACTGAACACACCTCAGGGTTTCAGCAGTGTGACCCCAGCACTGAACACACCTCAGGGGATCAGCAGTGTGATCCCAGCACTGAACACACCTCAGGGTTTCAGCAGTGTGATCCCAGCACTGAACACGCCTCAGGGTTTCAGCAGTTTGATCCCATCACTGAACACACCTCAGGGGAATCAGCAATGTGATCCCAGCACTGAACATGCCTCAGGGTTTCAGCAGTGGGATCCCAGCACTGAACACGCCTCAGGGTTTCAGCAGTGTGATCCCATCACTGAACACACCTCAAGGGATCAACAGTGTGATCCCAGCACTGAACACACCTCAGGGTTTCAGCAGTGTGATCTCAGCACTGAACACGCCTCAGGGTTTCAGCAGTGTGACCCCAGCACTGAACACACCTCAGGGGATCGGCAGTGTGACCCCAGCACTGAACACACCTCAGGGGATCAGCAGTGGTTCTATGAGCTACAACTAGACTGATATTACATTTACTCCTTACACGTGAAACTTGAGGCTCAAAGTGGACAACTGCCTTGTCCACAATCACATAACTTAGAAGTTATGGAGCCTACCCACTAGTCTATGTTCACTGTTGAGGTTTCTCCTTGTGTTATCATCTCCACAAAGTCAGTTCAGGGAATTATTCCAAGCCTTAAGTGGGGTGCCTGCTTTGCAATGGATATAATAGATGTGGGGACCCCTTGACATTCTCGGAAATCTAGTAGCCATATGCTGTGGGATAATGCTCTTGTACACTGTAAAGATTTGTCACTCATATTTTTTTCATAAACGCTGATTGGCCAGGAGCCAGGCAGGAAGTATTGGCAGGGCAACCAGACTGAGACGAGGAAAGGCAGAGAGTCCGTTATGGGCAAGATGCAGAAAAAGCAAGATAAGAATGCCTTACTGAGAAAACAATGCCTAACTGAGGAAAGGTGGCTAAACATAGATAAGAATTATGGGTTAGCCGGGTGGTGGTGGCACACGCCTTTAATTCTAGCACTTGGGAGGCAGAGGCAGGCGGATCTCTGTGAGTTCGAGGCCAGCCTGGACTACAAGAGCTAGTTCCAGGACAGGAACCAAAAAGCTACGGAGAAACCCTGTCTTGAAAATTAAAAAAAAAAAAAGAAAAAGAAAGAAAAAAGAATTATGGGTTAATTTAACTTTCAAGAGCTAGTTAATAATAAGCTAATAGGTCAGACAGTTTATAATTAATATAAGCCTCTGTATGTTTTATTGGGATAGCTGTGGGGGACTGGACAGGACAGAAACTTCTGTCTCCAGTCAAATACTTGGAAGCTCCTGAAGTCCGACAAACACCCCTTTGTCATGGGCAATTCCTCACCTGTTGCAGCCTTATCTGTTATTTTTTCCTGTTTGAGAAGGTGAATGATAACCTGGCCTAGCTCCTCTCTAGTTCATTTACCACTTGGAGCTGGGGTGGTAAAAGTTGAAATCGGTGGGATGGGATTGAACCACTATAGAGCTAGTGAACATTAATATTCACTCTGGGCGAGGTGCATTGCCTGACAGACATCTCTGAAGCAGAGTCATGCCCTGCATCTCACCAACGCCGACAACATCTCTCTCAGGTTAATGGGTCATATGGCTCAGAATCAGGGATCTACTACCACCCTGGTGGTACTGCCCATATTCCTAGCTTTCCTTTTACTTTCTGCCCTTCATTTTATTCTCAGAACAACTCAACATATCTGCCCCTTTTTCATCTATAAAAACGAGAGAGTCATGGTGGCTATTGTTTAGTCATGAAATAAAGTTAAGTAAGATAATCATGTAAGGATACTTACAACAAAACTCAGTGAAAAGTGATTACTTCTGAGCATGAGACACTGGTGGTTCGCTACTGACAGTTCATTACTAGTGTTTTATTATTGCTACTATGAGGCAGACACATCACTGGATCATCAACATCAATCCTGTGGGTTGTAGTAATATTAACATTTACTTTATAGATATGTAAGTATAAATGGATATTCAAAGAAATGCAAATGATTAGTAGAGCTTGGTTACTATTTTATAATGAAAATTGAATGACAATGGAGGAAAAGGTGGTCTAAAAGAAGGCTTCAGACACCTAGATTTGATGCAGATTCCTCACCTTTGCTGCCTTGGTAATTAAGGGTGTTAGAATGCAAACTAAATGCTGGAAGAATTTGCAAATAGAGAAGAGGGAGAAACAGACACATAGAAAAGATGACCAGGTTAAAAGTAGGTGAGGGCTGACATTACCACTGGAAAGGAGGAGGAAGGGGAAAAACCATGAAAGCATTGCTACTATTTTTTTTTTTACTTGATCAGCTAACAAGCATTTAATTTAATTCTCTTAACTGTCGTGAGAGATAAGTGATGCTGTATGTACTCCAAGGAAATCAAGGCTCGGAGAGGTTTAAACAACTTGGTGAAGTCATAGAATGAAATGGAATTTTAACCAAGAAATTTTGCTCCAACATCTGTGGTTTTTCTACCTCACTGTTATCAACAGAATAACTTGGGGGACATCTTGGGAGAGCAAATTGTGTTTTCTCTCTCTGAACATTCACAACATATGGCCTCTCCAGCATTCCCACACCTGACACACATGCCCACATACTTCATTACCTCCGTATCTGGGTGATCTGTTTTTTGAAGCTGAAAGTTTTTGAGATGCGGGGTCAGAGGTTTGGTTGTTTTACCACTTTGGACCTGTCTACCATATTGCCTTGTACCCAGTAAGCACTGAATGGTCTGGTAGAAGACTGTGATGTGCAGGTTACAGAGAAGGAGGAGCCACCATAAACAAAACTTGTTCGGTGTAGGGGACCTTCAAGAGGATGGATTGGAGCTACGTGTTCCAACTTCTAGCCATAAGTGTTCTGCTCAATTATAGATCCTAGACTGATGATTGGCTGCTCTTACCAGTTTGGGAGTCTAATTGGGTCCTGGAGATTCAGTGTGGGCTTGTCTCTTAAATGTGACCTTTGTAGTCAGGAGCTGTGGGCTGGCTTTGCTCTGTCTGAGAAGCAGAGGAACGAAGCCGGCATTAGGAGAGAAGATACGCTCACACTCATGGAGAAGTCATGAGATTCCTGCATGGTGTGCAACTCACAGAGTTCATTGGGTCTTTAGAGCAAGATTACTTAGGTCCAAAAGTCTGCTCCTCAGTCATATGACCATGAGTTAACTGTTTACATCTTGGTGCCTCTGTTTCCATTCCATTGAAAGAAAGCAGTATACCCTTCTTGGGGATCTCAAGTTATGCACTTCCATGATACACACTTGTTGAATTGTAACTATTGCTAGGGTTCTTGCTTGCCTCTGATTCCACAGAGTTTTTTTTTTTTTCTTTGTCTGTGTTTCTATTGTCTCAAATACATCTTTCCTTCCTGGTTTCAGAACTCCACTTCCAGCCTTCCAATTGTTACTTGTAACACAAAGCAAATCAAAGCCGGCTCTGTGGTTGGCAGAGCATCCGATTTCTCCTACGCCTCTGCCTGAGCATACTTATCAGCCACTAGCCAGAAACACACCCGTCTTTTCATAAGTGCCACCACAGGCCCCAGCACATCTCACAGCACAGACCTTTCTCTCCTCTTATGGAGAAGGAGTCCTGCTTGTTTGTTCTCTTTGATGCTCGGAGCCTCTTATTAATTTGATATCAGGCCAGGGACTCAATGTCCTCCTGTTGTCAGAACATTCTCTGAAGTCATGAATAATCATGTTGCCAGGCCCATGTGACTTGAAATACAAAAGGTGCAATTTACACACGGTTTAAAGTTACTTTTTTCAAAAGAGTTCAACCAGTGAAGCTGTCGGGCTGTCAAGACGCAAGCCCCAAACTGGATCCTTCATTGTTACTTATGAATTTTCAAAGGACATTAACACATTTTTAATTGGAACCCCATCCTTTGCCCTGTCCCACCAGCCTGCAAATCAATCTGTTCGATGGTTATGCTCCTTGAGTGGAATGGCAAGCGAATGTGGAGTCAGGGGGAGGCGTGGTTGGAACCTGGTTTCATTTATTCAAGGCCACTTTGTAGGATCAAGGCTATGGACAGAAGCCCAGTGTTTTTTTTGTTTTTTTTTTGTTTTTTTCAGATCATGAATAATTTTTTATTTTCATTTTCAAAAGAAGGATGAGGAAAGAAAGTAGGGTGCCAGCCAGCAAAGCATTTGTGGTTCTTAAAAATATGTACCATCCCCAGTGTGACCTCAAGGGCTTACACACACCCCGCTGACTTAACCCTCCCATCACTGATGTTAATTCCCATCCGCTTACAGGTTCCAAGCACAGTGAAATACCTTTACTTCCTATGTGACAAGATTCATAGGCAGGGAGTCTTTCCAGAGAAATGCTCTGGCCTGGGTGCTCTGTCCTCTCATTCCTCTACACAAAAGAGAGTTTTCTTGACTGATTTGGCCTGTGAAGTGCGCATCATATTCCCTGCCCACAGACGAGGCACTCTCTGGTTCTTCTCTTAGCTGTCAGAGGCTTTGCTAGTAAAGACTTCTCATCTCTGAGGTTAGCTGTGTGGTTTAGAAAGGCAAGTCCGATTTGGAGTAACAAAGTGGGTGATATTTGCGAATCACTCTGTAGCCTACTATCGCCATGTCCTCCAATGTCATTTTTCCCTATTAATAAAGTTGGCACTTTGGTTCACGAATGACTTTTGGATTTACCTCATAAAAATTTTAAGCCATGTAGAATACAAGAGGATGGATAAAGAATGTTATTTGTTACTGTCCTTGAAAGACAGTGAAGAGGTAAACCCCATATCCAAATATGGTAGCTCACACCTGTAAGGACAGCACTTGAGAGGTAGAGGCAGGAAGATAAAGAATAGTGACCACAAACGCTTAAACAAAGAGGGTCAAACATAGTATACAGACTACATTGTTATTTTATTTATTCAGTATATATTGTTACTTATCTTGCATTTACTCTTCACATCCTTACAGGGTATGTAATGCATGTCAGGGTACAGGTTTTCAAATAGAGTGTCCTTATCAAGTGTGTACTTCAGTGATGGAGAGAGGCGGTCTACAATTATATGGCACTATACAGGATGCTAAGAATACCTCTCTAGGAGGCAGATCTTGGTTTCGTCTAGAAACTGAAGGTTGTTTCTTTCTAAGCAAGTGACCTTTAAACCGGGCTCTGGAGGATGAACAGGAGGGATACGGGAAAGGTATATATTCAGAGAACAGTAAATATATCCCAACTCACAGGACCTGGAAGTGCACAAGGACAGAGGTGTCACTGACAGAGGTAAGGGAGGAGAAAGGGCAGGATGAAGCTGGTAGGACCGGGCAATTGTGCAGGATCTTAGAATATACTAGCTGTTTTAGTGATGAGCCGGAAGGTGTTGAAATCTAGGCTTTGACTGTTGACCAAACACGAAGTGAGACACAAAGACCCACATTCTTCCAGTGAGGAAAGAGGTGTGGGTGTCTTAGGCTGTGTGGCCTCCTCAGCTGAGCCCTTGTGCCCAGCACAGCAATTTATCTCAGTGGTGATCTCTAGTGGAGGAAGGCCATGTGAGAGGGGGCAATAAAATGTGATTAATGAACCACCATGTATAACTGGACTTTGATCTTGTTGGAACACACATCATACAGCCGCACTGACCAAGTGCAGATGGATACAGTCAGTTACAGGTGCCACTGGAAAATTTATAGGGCTATATTACAGAAAGTAAACGGACACAGGGTAAGTTTGTCTCAGGAGTGTGCATTTTGATGTGGGATTCCCCTCTGTATGCTGTGAATATGTTTTATTACCGTTGGTTAATAAAGAAGCTGTTTTGGCCAATGGCTTAGCAAAGTAAACCCAGGCAGGAAATCTGAAGAGAGATAGAGGAGGAAAGAAGACAGAGTCAGGGAGACACCATGTAGCTGCCGAAGGAGAGAGACACCAGAACCTTACTGGTAGGCCACAGTTTTGTGGTGATACCCAGATAAATAGAAAAGGGTTGATATGCCTGAGACATTGGCCAAACAGTGCTGTAATTAATATAGTTTCTGTGTGATTATTCGGGTCTGCCAGGAAACGAAAGTACAATCTTCACTTACAACAGCATTTAGCTCCGTAGTTCCTAAAGATTATTTGAATAGGTTCTTACCAATTATTGATGCTATCTTTTGCGTGTAACTTTATACCAATTCATCAAAATTCTGTCTCTTTTCTTTTCCAAGCACATCTCAATTTGAGCACCACATGTTAGAAACTCTTGATCTGTGTCTATATTTCATAAAGTTTATAGGTTGGTAAAACAGATTCATATACCACAGTTTTGGTAGCCACCTTCCCCCAACAGTGACTTGAGTGCCAGTTTTTAAACTTGAATGTTTGTACCAAGCTATGGACAAATTCTACTCTCAGCCTTTGTCAAAGCTTCTTGCTGCAGTGGACATGCAGAGTTGCATGGGTGCTCGAGGTCCTTAGAGTAAGTGATAGGTGGGTACTCAGATCTGAACAGGGTACTTATGCCATCCCCTCTAGGGCTCAGAGAATAGAATGGAAGAGGGGGTTGGAAAGACTGTAAGAACTGGAAGATAAGAAGAAGGGCTGTGGGTATCCCTATGGTATGACACAGCCATTGCAAACATGACCTCTTGGCATCTGAGCTTGCACAAGACGGCCCGTCAAGAGTCAATCATGGATCGGGCAGGAACCCATGGGGCCCCTTTCCTCTCCCCTGAGTTGTTTATTGGCTATTGATGGATTGGGAGAGGCAGTCATTGTCTTCAGTTGTATTCCTACCGGTCAACCCACAGGATTCCAGTGCTCATCGCACAGATAGCCCTGGTTAAAAATCAGTGAGTCATAAAATTAAACAAGACGATATGACAGTGGAAAATGGATTTGTAGGGAGGAGGGCGGGCTGGCATGCAGGGTTTGATAAGAGATTCTGTGGAGCGAGAGGAATCAGAATGCATTATATACTTGTTAGAAACTGCCAAAGAACAAGCTTAATAAAAATTTATCAAGATACTAGTAATACACTTTCAAAAATGGACTAAAATTAAAATTTCAGTACTCATTTGCACCTGCAGTGATTCAGGTGCTCAGTAGCCTCATGGGGCAAGTGACTGTTGCATTGGATCAGTATTTGAGCTGTTATCTGTGGGCTGGGGAAAGAAATCAGGTCACTTCTACACCACCTGCAGCCAATGAATTCTGGCTGCTCCTATCATTTTAGGCCTGACAGGGAATGGGGGGGAATGGGTTCTGGCAAACAGAGAAAGCCCTAGGCAGTTAGCGGTTAGGTGGTACCTTGGTGTGGAGCTTAAAGGCTAGGGTACAGATACTGGAAGATAAGTGTCAGACACAGTTTATAGGCTTTTAAATGATGGAGAGAGAGGGAGAGAGAGATGGAGAAGAAGGGAGAAAGGGAGGGAAGGAGAGAGAGAGAGAGAGACAGACAGACAGAGAGAGACAGAGAGAGAGAGACAGAGAGAGAGACAGAGAGGTCAAGTGTGCTTTTTATAGCTTCCTAGTTTACAGTTGTATGGCTAGTAGTAAGATTCATGAGACAGGGAAATGCAAGGATACCTTGGTTTGAAATTAGATCATTAACTTGGCTTTGAACACACAAATTTGTGGTTCCTGTGAAACAAACAAGTGGAGGTCCTGAGTTGGTTTTGAGAGAAGTTGCCTGAGAGCTCAAATAACATTTCGGACTATTTCATGACTTGAGGAGTAGAAAGAATACATAATAAGAAAAGAGCAAGTATGTGCAAAGGCCCTCTAAATATTATAAAATAGTCTCCTGACTAAGAATAAAATGGAATAAAAGATCAGATTATAGATATGAGCATTTTTAATGAACAAAGATTGTTATAGTGGGATCTCATCTACATAGGGGCAGGGTTGGCCCGTAGTTTGGAAGGAAAACTTTTATCAGGAATGTACATCCACTTTGCTTGGGATCTTGGCTCCTTTAGCACTGCTTTCTGGATAACGATAGTAGAGACAGCTGTTTTGGGTAAAGGGCACAATACTTGGAAAGAATGTTCCTAATCTTGATGATGGCTATGGCTTCATTTTTATACTGCCTTCTAGAGAGATTTTGATCAACTGGAGCCAATCTCCCAAGGACTTATCAATGTGGATGGAGTATGCTTCCTCATGGAGAAGCCAAGTACTGGACACGTAGGAGGCTCTCTACAAACTTGCCCGATGAACCAGAGGAAGGCCAGAGATGGAGCCTTTGGTCCCTCAGCCCCAGCTTTTGATGCAGGTCTGGCTTGACCAGCCTGCTTGTCGTTGCAGATACAGTCCTAAGGACAAGACAACTGAATAAGCGATCCAGGGTTTATAGGATTTCATACTTAGTTTGAAGGCTTTGTCCCATCAACTTAGCTGGGCTACACCTTGACTATATACTAGGGCGGTGGTGGCGCACGCCTTTAATCCCAGCACTCGGGAGGCAGAGGCAGGCGGATCTCTGTGAGTTCGAGACCAGCCTGGTCTACGGAGCTAGTTCCAGGACAGGCTCCAAAGCCACAGAGAAACCCTGTCTCGAAAAACCAAAACAAAACAAAACAAAAAAAAAAAAAAAGACTATATACTAGCAGACCTGGTCTCTATAAAATTACATCTAACACCTTTACACAGAGAGCACAATGCAGTGCTCAGTCATTTGCTCACCACAAAGGTGGAAAGTACGTGTGTTTTCTCAGTCTCTGTGTGAGGCACAGGAGACAGGCACAAGAACAACAGCTGTGTTTGCTTCTGCTCAGTAACAGAGACTCAGTGAATAGACATTTGTTATGGAATGTGCTAGAAGGTTTCATGGAAGGATCACAGAAAGGAGGCTTCCAATATAAACTGAACAGGGAGTCAGGGATGGGAGGCTTTTCTAGAAATCAGCTTCTGAGCTGAAACTGTTGATGGAACAAAAACACCAAAGCCCCTGGTTCCTCTGTGAGAGTCGAGGGCACTCATGAGGGCCCAATGACCCCAGGCCCTTCTCTCAGAAAGGATTTGCCCTACATGTGTCTACAGCACCAGGCAGGATTTTCAGAGTTTGTAGATTGAGGGCAAATATGATCCCAGTCTTGAAGCAGTCAGCCAAAGACAGGTTCTCCAGGGACAAGAAGGCTGGTGTCTGCAGCCGTTAGGTTATGCAAACTATTTTTCCTTTTCCAGAAAACGAGATAAAGATAAGCAGAAGGCAGCCTCTCGACTGTCAGCCTGATGGAGACCTGGAGCCTGCTGGCTCTCCCTGTTGACCTGGCCACCACATTGTCCCGTATTTCCCCAGATAGCGCCCAGGCCACAAATGATCAGACCACAGAAGGAAAGTAAATGCCTCATTTTTCTTCCATTTTCTTTTCCTCTTCATCCCCAGGATCTAATAATTCCCTCTCTACAATGATTCATTACAAATTCTGTGTCCATGCAATACATTAATATTGATTAAGAAACAGGTGCTCTCAGATTCAATTAGCAAAACGGCAATTATTCACGGAGGGTTCTGCTGGAAAATCAGGGAGGGGTCATGCAGGTGTGCGCAGGAGTGCAGCCTGAAGGCTTTGCTGAGGGCTCAGTAGATGCTTCTCACTAGCAAATGCCTTCTCAGAATCGCTTTTTATTTAGATGACGGATAGGGGTTGCCGTCTCAACCAAACAGCGCTGATGAACCTCTGGGGTGCAGGAGCCGGCAGAACTGCACGTCTGGAATCAGACTCCTAATTTGGGTTCCCAAACTCCCATTGAAACACTCGGTGTGCTCATGAAGCTTGTAGATCCCTTGGTGCTACTCTGGGGTGATTCATGCTCAGTGGGTCTGGGTAAAGAACTTGGAAATCTGTACCTGAGAGAGGGGCTCACGTAGTTCTTGTTCTGGGACAGGTTTGGGGAACGTGCTCCAGGTGAGGTGTCACCCATGGGGATGGAAGATGGTATAATGCCAGGGTGGCATTTACCCACCCCTTCTGTTCACTTTGCCACGAGAGGAGGCCAGAGGCTTCACGTCTCTTTGTGAACGTCAGGCGAGTAGAGTATAATGCAATAGACAAGGAAATAAATAATGATCCCGATAAGTGACAGACACTTAGTAAAAGAGAGAGAAACTTTGATTGAATTAGTTTTCAGGGTGTTGCTCTCACGGATGTCCATCCTGGACTTTTGGAGTGGTGTTGGGGTCTTTTCTAGGAAAAATTCCTCTTGAATATGAGGTTGAGGTTGCATTGCGGGCTCAGTCACCAACTTGGCTAATTATATTTCTAACTGGTGAAATTCACTCAGAAATACCATGGGAGTTTTAGACAAGAAGACTGCTTAAGATAATCTAGACAAAGCCTCTCATGGGACGGATGAAGCTGTGAGGACTGAGGGATAATGGTCCTACACAAACAAACCTAATCAGGAGAAAAGATGAGAGACTCCAAATGGGACCAGCTTCCTGAGTTCTGGCTTTCTACCTCCCAGTGCCCCTTTATGGCACAGCACACTGCTTCCAGGATCCTCTGGTTACATGGACACCTCATAGCAGGATGCTGAGAGGGCAGAAAGGATTTTAACTATTATCAACAAACGAAGAGAGAACTCAAGATGTTCAAGAAATCAAGTGGCGGAGTGAGTTAGAGATGTAAGCAAGGTCTGCAGGTGCAGCTCAGCGATAGAGCACTTGCCTAGTGTGTGTGAGGTTCTGGGTTAAATTCCCAGTATACACACAGGGAGGAGGGAATGCGAAGACAGGGAGGGGGAGGGAGAAAGAGAGCACACTTAAATAACGGGCTTTCTTTAAGCCACACAGACAAATGAGGGAACAACTGAATTTTTAATGTGACAAATTTAAACATAAAAGTATACCTAAGACTACAAAATTTTGAGAGAGAGAGAGAGAGAGAGAGAGAGAGAGAGAGGGAGAGAGAATGTGTGTGTGTGTGTGTGTGTGTGAGAGAGAGAGAGAGAGAGTGTGTGTGTGTGTGTGAGAGAGAGAGAGAGAGAGAGAGAGAGAGAGAGAGAGAGAGAGAGAGACTGGGTGATTGGTTCCTTTAAACATAAGGAATTGGAGGGTTTCAGATTGGAAGTCAAAGCCTGTCATGCTCTGATGAAAGAAATGGGCTACTTGGCAAAAATAAAAGCCTAAACAGGAGCTTTTTGTTTCCTTGAAGACTGTGAGAGTAATCTTTAGGTATATTTGGGGCTGTGGTTTCAACTTCCTTGTGGCATGGTAACAGCCGCAGGGACTAGGTTTACTGTAGGGATAAGTCCCGCCCCTTGGGGGGCGTGTTCGCCTCGGGCTAATGTTTGCCTATAAATTTGGCAAGCTGCTCCCAGCCGGTGCTTCTGCTTTCCTGGTCTCCGTGGGAACCGTGGTTCTGTAAGTCTATTTCTCCATTAAAGCTATATATATATTTTTACAATCTGTCTGCATTTGCTTACATCGTTACAATTTACTTTTTTTTTTTTTTTGAGAGGTTTTTCAAGACAGTGTTTCTCTGTGTAGCTTTGGAGTCTATCCTGGAACTTGCCCTGTCGACCAGACTGTCCTTGAACTCACAGAGATCCACCTGCCTCTGCCTCCTGAGAGCTGGAACCACACTACCATTCAGCTCAGGTTTACATTCTTAATATAACGTCCCAGCTAGAGGCCCCAAAGCAACAGAGCATAGCGCTGAAACCTTTGAAACAATGAACCAAAACAAAACCTTTTCCTGCTTCTGACTTGTTCATCTCAGGCTTTTTTCCCCACTTTCTTCAACAGTAGTAGAAACTGACACACACAATACGTACGCAGTAAGTAGTACAGAGTGGCTGGAATAAAATCTTTGGAGGAAGGGCTGGGAAGGTGCCTGTGGTGAATGATGAATCCTATCAAAAAGGATAATCCATGCTTGGGTGTGTTCTCTATCTTCTCAGAGTCTCAATTTCTTCATTTGTTAATGAGAATAAAAGGAACTCTCCAGAAGAACGGTCATAGAGGTTATCTAAGACCTATCTAGCAGCAGGTTTTATCTAAGTCAGATCTAGTACACCTCCTGACACTCGGCAGGTGTTGTGAAATGCTGGCTGCTATTGAAGGCCCTTTCTCCGTGATGGGATGCAGTTAGAGATGGGATTGTAGAGTTGCCATGAGTTGAACTCTTCCACAGGCCAGCTGCCTTGTTTCTTGCAGCAGGTTAAATTGGACAGATGCTATTTGGCCACAGGAAAAATTTTCACTGGAATGCCTTCCTGAAGGCCCTGGGTCAAATGACCTCTCATTATTGACTTTCCTTAGATTAATCTAGTGGTTCTGATGTCACAAATCATCCTGTACAATTTAGTATCTTTTCCCAATCAGACCATGCTTCCAAATATACTTTCCTCCCAATACCCAAGTTAGTATGGAAAAACTGACATTTGTTAAATACTTGCATAATTACCTTGAAAAGACCTTTGTCCCTTGGTCACCTGGAATGTTCCAAAGAATGTACCACTGGTTTGTCTTGGCCTTTGGGAATTATGGTCCTGACATACGGCAAGGATGAAAATAGTTTTGTCTGTTTATAGGCCAAGCAATATTACAACAGCTGCCTGAAAATATAGCGCTGCCATCAATCATACGGGCACCTAGATGCTGTAATGGCAGGCGACAAGCCTGGAAATGCAGTCTCTCTGCAGAGCAGGCTGGTTCTTAGGCTCCTCTGAGATCACCTTCTATTGAACTGGAATCTTCTTTCTAAAATGCTTTCCAGCAATGGCTCTTCCTTTGATAATAGACAGGGCCAAGCTTGCTCACTTCATCTCTCCATTCATGTCACAAACAGGTGGCCAGAAGAAACAGTAATATATATATATGGATATATATATATATCCATTTTCTGACTGAAATATAATATTCCTAACCAAATGGGAATTTCTGTCTTCTCTAGGGTAGATGGTCTCAGCAGAAAAGCAGTTCCCAGAGTCCATCTTCTACTCTGGAAGGTTGAGGTGTAGATGCTTCCAATATTCACTGGGACAGCCAACAGGCATGCCATTGCACCTGGAGCATGTGACAGTAGGTGATAGCTTGATGGAGGCTCAACTTAGCAGTGGTAACAACTTAGGGTTTTTGATGGCCTTCTGACCAGTAGGTGGTTGGACCTGATGGTTAGCATCCCTTGCTCCAAGTCTGGCTCTCCGGTACTTCTCTAGCATCCTTCCAATGAATCTCCTGTAGGCTCTCAATCTCCTACCAATAAATATCTTTTTGGACCTTGAGCCTCTACTAGCATCCTTCCAGAAAATCTCCTTTCAAGCCACAAGCTTCCCACCAGTATCCTTCCGATAAATCTCCTTTTGGCTCCAGGCAATCACAGCTAGTTCCCTTTGCTTGCAATGAATCCTGAGTGACATATATTGTATGGGAGGAAGACACATAACAATCTCTCAATGAACTGTTGTTTGAATAGTAACCACTTTTTTCCCCAGCTGCTTCACTTGATGTAGAAAACATGATATTTCCTTACTTCCCATAAGGCAGTGGTACTGATTAGCAGGATGACGCCTACAAAAGTAGGGATTAGATTCAAAATGGTTACTTACTAAATGCCCGCTAGAGAGGTATACAAGCCAGCATGTCTTTTACGTGCTGTTACATCCCTGCCATGGATAACAGTGCCCCACGCGCTGAGTATGCCGACTGAACGATGTGTTAATTAAAAGGCACACACCGACGCCTAGACAAAAAACTCAGGCATTTTCATACTTACTCTTCATGACAAATATGGGTTGAGCATATCATCCTACCCGGAAAACCCCAAATCTGAAACTTTTTGAACACGGACAGGATGCCACCAGTGAAGAGTCTCACACGTGACCTTACGTGATGGGTTGCAGTTAAAATGCAGGTGCATGAAAACATTATCTGAAATTGCCTCCAGGCTAAAAAATAAATGGGCTTCATGTTTAGCCTTGAGGTCCATCCCCCCAGATATCTCATTATGAATACACAAATATTTCAGAATCTGAAAACGTCTGAACTACAAAACACTTTTGGTTCTAAACATTTTAGATAAAGGCGACTTACCCTTTAAGCTTACTAGGTACATATTAATGTATATTATGCAAATGAAGAAGCCCAAATTCAGCAAAGTGAATTTCCCAAGATCTCACAGTGCAGCTGAAATCCCAGTAAGGGGCATTCAGCCCCCACCTTTTCTACCCCTGTACTGAGGAGTTCATCCCTCTCTCACCTCAAGGGTCCCCCATGAGTCCAAATCTTGAATTGATAGTAGCTCCTGCCAGCCCAGCTCTGCTGGGTGAACCCAGGCCTGTAGCTGACTTCTCAGAGACCTCCAGAGTGGCTGGCAAGGAGAAGGAGCCATTGTTCATCCCATGCTTGATTAACCAAGGGGTGGGGATCTAGGTCTCCTTCTGGGTGCTGGCTTTGAGAGCTGTAAAAGCTGTAAGACAAGTCTGAGTCACCAGAGCCAGGGGCTCTGCTCTAATGTGCTCCTCCACGAGCCTTGGCCTCTGCTTTCCTGCGCTTGGCTGGGTTCGTGATGACTGACAAGAGGAGAGGGAGCATAGCCGGAAAGTGGCAGTCTGATATACCAGTAGCTGGAACCCGGCTCTTGCCTGCAGCGGGGCGCTGTGCCATTATAGCAACTGTCGGCTGAATTACAAGTCATAAATCGTGGGTTCAAGTGAGAGGTGGTTGGGGCTGCACCTCTTGTGTTCGGTGAATTTCTAATGATTCACCCTTCCTCCCTGCAACTTCCCTGGCTGGGATGAATATTTTTACGTTCAGCTATTTCTCTACGCTAACACATTTCTCTTCCTGAATTTACCAAACACCGAAGGACAGTTTATTTGTCCTTCCCTGCTAAGCTGAGTGTCCTTAAAGGGGCAGGAGTCTGCCCATTTGTCTTTACTCGGGGAGCATGAGGGTTCAACCAATATTTGGTGTCTTAAATATGTGTTCTGATAATTTCAGCCTCAAATTCATTTTGCTATCCTGAAAAGACGCGTAGGTGGATCCATTCTGAAGGCGCCACCATCTGTGCATCTCACTCACATTAATGTTTGTTAACAGTGCACTAAATGCCACTTTAAAGTAATAACCAACATCTGGATAGAGTTTTGCAACACATCATCACTTTCATATGCATCATCTCCTTTTGGGAGGCAAGGAAAATTATGCAGGAGCCAATCAACATGGAAGCAGCGTAACGTATTAGCCAGGAGGACTTTATCTAGCGGTGAAATAGACTGCAGTGTAAATCAAGGTCCTACCAGCAATAGAATATGTGAACTTTGGGCAAATTACGTGACTGTTTAAAGCCTGTGCTTTTGTTTTTGTTTGTTTATTTATTTATTTATTTATTTAAGATTTCTGTCTCTTCCCCGCCACCGCCTCTCATTCCCCCCCCCCATCAAGTCCCCCTCCCTCGTCAGCCCAAAGAGCAATCAGGGTTCCTTGCCCTGTGGGAAGTCCAAGGTCCTCCCACCTCCATCCAGGTCTAGTAAGGTGAGCATCCAAACTGTCTAGGCTCCCACAATGTGCTTTTGTATTTGTAGAGCAAGAACCAAAATGTGAATGTCAGAGAGTTTTAAGAAGAATAAGTGAAGCCGGGTGGTGGTGGCGCACGCCTTTAATCCCAGCACTCGGGAGGCAGAGGCAGGCGGATCTCTGTGAGTTCGAGGCCAGCCTGGTCTACAAGAGCTAGTTCCAGGACAGGAACCAAAAAGCCACAGAGAAACCCTGTCTCGAAAATCCAAAAAAGAAAAGAATAAGTGAGATTATGTAAATGCCAAGGAGAGAGTTGGTTCTCAGGGTGCAGTAATGGAAGTTGTATTCTGAACAAAAACCTACCACATACCTGAGCTGCCTTAAGATGCAGGCATTCAAATTTCATGACTGGCCCATCTGACTAGTGCTGCCTGATACAGTAGTTGCCAATTTAAAATTCTATTTATTATGATCAGTTGGTAATATGACTAAGGACTTGCATTCCTGGCTTCATTGGCAAAGACACAATGGATAGCTCATCTGTATTATACACTTGATTGAAATACACAGTGCCTGCTTATAACAGGTATTCAACTAATGCTTGTTAAATGAAAGGCTCCCAGAATTCTTTGCTGTTCTTGTAGGTGCTGAAGTGTCTAGCTGACTGGGATAGCAAAGTGTTGACTTGACTCTCTGGATTACATGATCGAATCCCATACTCTTTCACAACATAAGGAAATGGAGCCCCATGTCTGGGGAATTATGAGAGCAGTGGCGCTTCATACTCAAAGACTTACTTCCTCTAGGTTAGTCATTCTGAGTCTGTGGGTTGCAATCAAACAACCCCTTCACAGAGTTGCCTAAGACCACCAGAAACCTGATATTTACATTTTGATTCATAACAGTAGGAAAATTATAGTTACGACGTAGCAACAAAAATAATTTTATGGTTGGGGATTCCCCTAATGTGAGGAACTGTATTAAAGGGTTGCAGCACTAGGAAGGCTGAGAACCACGCCTACAGGTGCTTTCTAGATAGCACAGGTAATTCTTGCCTGAGAGACAGGTGTAACTCTTTCCTAATTTTCCCAAGGAGCAAACAGGCTTAGAGAGGTTAAGGAAGTCACCTCTTGTTACTCGCTTTTGCTCTGAGTAACAGGGCTGGCAAATAGGGAAGCTAGAAGCATAGACAATTCTGTTAGGTTTCGGAACTCTGTCTGCTTTATGTGCTTTCTCCCAGCACTTCTCACAAACCAGAGGCTCAGTAACTGCAGAACCAAGACCCAGGAAACTCAATAACAAATAGAGGGTATGTGATCATAGTCGTCATAATCAAATCTCACTTACGAGCTTCAAAGGAGTCGGGCAGCAAAGATTGCTGGCAGCATGTTTGCCAGAATAGCCCCATTACGAGAAGTCAATTCGCTTAAACAGGAAGCAAAGATCGAATTAATGAATTAAGCTCAGGGTAGAGGCCTAGCTTCTGATGCTGGATTTGTGTAAAACAATCAGCGCAGCATGCTATTATTTTCAAATCAAAAGAAAATTGATGGGTTGCTATTCTGCCTTCATGTATTTGAAAAACAGAAAAGCAATCCAAAATCCAGATGCACAGACCGAGTAGAAAGTGGTCTGCATTCTGTAGCAAGAAGTCCAAATCCTTCCAATGATTTTCGGGTGTGTTACAAGGGACACGGAGAGAAGACCATGACTTGGGTCACTTTCATGAAGTCCTTTAGTCTTCTATCTTTTTTCTCTTTGCATAGCCAATGATGAGGATCCAGCACATCTTGCATCAGAGTGGAAATGGTGGGCATGTTTGTTTATGATTTCAGTGTCTGAGGGTAAGGAGAGTGGAGAGAGTGCCAGGCAGAGAACTTCTATTGTTTTCTGCACCCCTGGATTAACTCGGACAAAAGGGAAGAGAGGGTATGTATTTCAGCAAAGGTGAACATTAGTCCAAAGCTGGACCCTATTCCCACTAACCTTGAATTTGCTTCAAACCTGTTATGATATCGTCTGGGAGGCTGCACTCCCCTCAGAAGCCAGGTTTTGCCTCGTGTTGGACTACTGGTTGAGACGGGAGGAGCAGAGTTGGCAGAGTGGAGTGTGAAGAAACCTGTTGTGGTATTAAAATGAACATGTCTTCCTATCCAATGGACACAGGACACTCTGCTGGTTGGTAAATTAGTACACAAGACCCACATAGTACCAGTAGAGGAAAGACAACTTCCTTTTCCCTTGTCTTTTTAGACAGATGTTTGGCTCTTCCCACACTCTCCTTCTTTTCATCTTATTTCTTTGTCAACTGTTCAGTTAGTGTGGGGTTATCACCTGTCCACCCGCTGTGCCTCCATCTGCCTTCAATGCCTTGCATGTGTAGATTCTGGACAGTCTAGAGCATTTTGAAGGGGACTTGCTTCTGGAGTCCTTTCTTTTTGGTGTACAATACTGAGCAGTAAACAGTGACCGTGGGACCTGCCTCTACAAAGGCAACAGCTGCCAGGTTCTTGTTGGGAGGAAGGGCTGAATTGGACTAGGCAGGGCAGATATCTGCAAATTAATACAATCACTTTTCTGCCAAGATTTCATTGGGGTTCACAAGGCTCACAGAGAGAAGTTAATTACCCCAGTCACCTTGAATCTCTTGAATGTCACAAGAGGAAAAGGTAGTCATTTAGTTTGTTCCTGGATCCGTTATTAAGAATGAGCACCTATAAACAAGGTTTCTGTGCCCCAAGCGTACACATATAGATACAAAGGACTGAGCTACAAGGATCACTGCTGAAAGGTTCCCATCTCCATTTTGCTGCTGGAAAATTGGGAACAGAGAGGTTACATGCTTGGCTCAAGGTCATACAACTGATTGGTGGTAAAGGTGGAACTGAGAGATCACCTCACTGTGGGCTGCTAGGCTCACCCCTCTACTTCCTATTAATTTTAATTTTTGTATTGTGCTCTTAGATACCCTTTCCTAGTCAAGAAGCCTTACTCTATATCTCAAATTCAATTGGACCCTACTTAATAATTGATATCAAGCAAATAAAACCAAGAAGTATAATGTATTTTATATACACACTAAATATAACATGCAGCCACATAAATTTTCCTCATTCTTTCAACAAATATTTGCTGAGGACCTTTACGAAAGGCACTGGAATAGAGATTGTCCGAATTTCAAAGATAAATACAGGAAATTTACAACAGAGTGAAAAAGTAAAGAAAAACAGAAAAACTTAAAAAAACAAAGAAGGGAACACGGGAAATAGATTTATCACTGTTTAACTCAAGATATCTCTATGTCTATAAAGCAAAACATCTAAAACTTCTCAGCTTAACCAGACTTTTCATTAATGTAGCCTTTGCTTTATGATTGATGTGTAAAAAACTATACACATTTCTGGTCATGGTGTGATGTTTTCATGCATATACATTGAGCGACAATGACCACATCAGGACATCTATTCTACCTGTCACATTAAATATTTCATCTTGTGACAAGAATATTCAGAAGATCGCTTTCTCGTTATTTTAAAATATGTAGTGCATCGTTATGAATTCTACTCAGAATTTATTCTTTCTATCTCACTTTAACTTTTACTCCGTGGCCAGTTTCTCCCCAATCTCCTTCCTGCCTGCCTTCCCCAGCATCTTATAATGACTACTCTATTCTCTAGACTTCTGAGAGTGAACTTTAAATTTTGCATACAAATAAGTTCTTGTAAAATTTGTCTCTCTGTACTTATTCTTTTGCATGATTTCAATCCTCTTGAGTTCATCCGTGTTGCCACCGAACGTCATTCCTCATCCTGTTCTTCTTCTTTTTAATGCTTTTTAATGTAACACACTCTCATGGTGTTACACTTTCCTTTATCCACTTGTTGATACTTACTCAGGTCCATTTCTCTCCTTGACTCCTGCTTTGCTAGTGACCTGACACAGGGATGCAGGCATTGTTTCAGGGTATTCATTTGATTTCCTTTGGATAAATACCCAGCAGTGCGACTTTGGCTCTATCAAGAAATGATTGCCCAAGGCTCACAGTTTACAAGAATGGGTGCACTAGTTCTACCTTGGAAAGGAGAACCAGACCACAAAGAATAGAGGGCAGATAGGCAGGGGGAAATCAGGATGGACCTGGATGCAGATCCACAATTTTCAGAATTCTTAGCTTCTCTATGACTAAGAGTCATTTGTAGTAAAAGGACAACATGATGCCCCACAGTGTGGGTGGGACGATGGGATGTGGAATGCGTGCTGACTACCCAGCCCAGAGTCTTCTGGACAGTCTCTGCTCAGTGAATGCTCATTTCCCTCATTTTTCCAAAGCTGCACTTCCAGCGAAACTTCTTGGAACGTTCCCTTGATATTCGGAGCTGTCTCTTGCGCCATCTACATCATCAGATCAGGACCGATGTTTGTAGTGAGGACCATGAGGTGGTGTAGCTATCTTAAAAAACAAATAAACAACCCCCCCCCCCCCATGATTTGATTCTCACCACTATGTTACAGTAGCCAAAGCGGAACAATGGATTTAACACATTTTGGAACGACTGTTAGCCAGAGAGAAAGATACAAAGGGATTTTCCTACGGAGGCCGCCAGGAGAGTTAATGAGCCAGAAGATGGCGGCTGCTGCAAGAGTTGCGGGTGACTGAGGTTTTGTCTTATGTTAACAGAACAAAGGTGCCTTTGGTGCAAGTCTGTGTTTCTTGGCATTGACTTCCTGCACAGATAAGGACCTGAGTGCTCTTACTAAAAATAGCTTCTCCTGGATCTGCCCAGCACTGACAGAACCCAAGGCTGACCCCTGGGACTACAAGGTGATCTGTGCCTGGCTCTCACCCACACTCATGGTGGCCACTGGGTGGCGCTGATTGGAAACAGCTCTAGGAGGAAATAAGGGTGAAGAGAGCTAATGCTTTTGAATGTATCAAATCCCCACTGCTTTCTTCAAGACAGATTTTGGATGGGATGAATGAGTTGAGGAGAATCCAAAGTGAAGAAAACTGTAGCATAAAAATGTTCTAGAAGCCAAAGTATTGACAAATGTCTTGTAAGTACTTTGTCATACGAAAGGAACCTGCACTCTGGGCGTGAGAAGTTTCCAGTAAACAGCACCAGCGGCACGAAGAACCCAGTGCTCTTCCTACAACCACTGAGATGCCCCATCTTGCATATCTTTCCTAAGGCCACTTTTGGACCACAGCCTGCGATTGTGGATGGAGGATGTTACAGCTGGAAGGCACCAGACAGCTTGTTTTGATTCTGCTTTTTTGCAGAGCACATGGGGACTTGGGAAAAGGGTAGTGCCCTTCCCAAGATCTTATGGAAATCGGTGTGACCCCGACCTGAACTTACCTCCTGTCACTGTGTTATTCCCACACAGTGGCCATAGTTAGACAGACTTCAGGTGATCAGCCTACTCCCTTGACCCCAAGGAAACACAAGCACAAATGCCAGATCTGTGCTGTTTGGAGGTGACTCTTGGGCCCTGTACCCAAATTCCTGTATTCTATCAGGCAAGGGAGATGTGAAGGAACTTGGATTAATGGAACTGATAAAAATGATTTAGGATTTTTTAACCTTAATCTCTTTCAGATAATTCAGGTAAAACTCACAAATTTTAGCCCCTGTAGAGTAAGGTTAGCACTGAGTTCACAATCGTCATAAAATTACAGCTCTGGGTTTCTCCACCAATATCCAGCTGCCTAGAGCTCCTCCAATTAAGAAAGCCGTTCTCCTACCTGCAGTGTAGCATCTGTTTTTCATGCCTTTGCCCTCAAGGACTCCTCAAAGTCTTGCCCATTGCCACAACCTCGATACTTTTACAAAAGCCACCAAAGCCTGGTAAGGCCACCACAAAATCGGTTCCTATAGCTGTTACAGATACTGTATTTCCATAAAGCACTGTATTTCTATAAAGAACAGTTTTTCTTTCAATGATGACCTTGCTAGCAATGATTGTCTTTATCCTCATCTTTAAATATGTAATTTTCTTCTGGAATCACTCCAGGTACTAAGGTTCCTACACACAGCCTCTGTTTAGGGTGAATGCTAGAACAGCTGCCCATCAGAAGGAAGACAGACCCAGACAGAGATCCTTAGCCCATCTCCAGAGCACAGCTCCAGCATCATAGGGGTAGGCTGGTTGCCATGTACAGCCTCAGCTCTTTGTGGCTGATGGCCAATTTGAATGCGGAATGGATACAGAAGGTATCTGGACAGCATGAAAATAGATATATGTACTTGTCCCACACTGTATGAAACGTGCCATTTTCTGTGGGGTTTCCAGCCTCCAGTTTTAGTTACTATCTATTCCAAACCAAGGAAAATGGCTACACACACACACACACACACACACACACACACACACAGCCTCATGGAATGGTGGTGCAAGAGGTGACCTTCCCCAAGGAGCATTTAATCCAATGGTTCCTAAACCCAACTGTGTCTACCCACTTCCTGGGGAGCTTTGGGAAGTCACAGATCCTGGGATCTACCCTTAATCTGTGAAATTGCAATTGGAAGACTTGAGGCAAATCTTTTTTCACCTCAAAAAACAAAAAAGGATAAAGAAAGTAAAATGTCTATAGTGGGAAACAGAGTTCAGCACATATCTAGAGAGAAGCCCCTGAGGACCCCACAGATCAAACAGTTCAAATGCTTGCCTCTCTTTGTGTGTGTGTGTGTGTGTGTGTGTGTGTGTGTGGGTGTGTGTGTGTTTGTTAGTGCATATGCATGAGTGTACCTATGGAGACATGGAGCCCAGAAGATAATCTTGAATAACATTTCTCATGTGCTCTTCTTCCACTGTTTTTTGAGATAGGGTCTCTTACTGACCTGTAGACTGGTAGTCTAGGCTTGGTGGCCAGCACGCCTCAGCAATCAGCCTATCTCTGCCTGTCTCCTACTTTCTAGGCAGGGCTATAAACTTGTGCCTCCGCATCCAGCTTTTTATGGTATTTTTTATTTATTTGAAATTAAGATATAATTGCATCACATCCCCCTTCCCTTTAGTCTCCCCAACTCCCCATCTTGCTCTCTTTCTGACTCGTGGTCTCCTAGGTTCTGGGGACTGAACTCAAGCCCTTGTGCTTACAAAGAAAGAACTTCACTGACTGAACCAACTCCCTAGGCCTGCAATTGCATACACACATATATGTACGTCATTTTATTACACTAGGATACATATAGTCATTTTATGCAAGTATATAATGTACTTGGAATATATTTTCCCCATAACCCCCTACTCTTCTGTCTGTGTCTCCACTCATCACTCCCCGTTTTATTCTTCCAGATGGTTTAACTCTACTTCCACGCCATCTATACGTGTTGGATCTTAAGTGTACAAAATCCAGGGCCCAAAAATGAAAGAAAGTATATTTGTGTTTCTTAGATGGTATTGATTCAACTCACATGACCATCTCCAGCTGCATCTATTTTCCTGAAAAAGAACATAAAGCTTCATTCTTCATTCTTGAAAATCCTCCATTGCGCATATAAACCACATTTTCCTTTTTCATTTCTCTGTGGAAGGACATCTTAGTTTGGCTATATGGTTTAGCTACTGTGAAAAGAGCTTTAATAAACACAGATGTCCAGGTATTTCTGTGATATATTATCAGAGTCTTCTAGGGAGACACCCAGGAGTGGTATAGCTAGGTCATTTGGCAGGTCTGCTTTTAGTTTTCTAAAGAGCTTCCGTATTGATTTCCACAGTGGCTGGACCTGCTTACATTCACATCACCAGTGTACAAGTGTTCTCCTTTGCCCGTATCCATACTAGTATTGGTTACTTGTTTTATTGATGACTCTTATTCTGGTGGGATGGGAGCTGACTGTGGTTTTTGAGTTCCTGTATGGCTAGTGATTATTTTAACATTCCTGGGATTTCTTATTGAAGACAACACAATGCTTCTGGGAGTGAAGGTCACTTGCCTGGAGCCTTTAGCAAGACCCTAATGGACCTGGGGCTGTGGAAATGAAGCAAATTACTCTACGTCTTCCATTTTGTTGCTTGCTAACACGCAGATCTCCTTGCCCATTACTGACGAACAAACCCTTCTCTTTCTTTTCTCCATATCCATGATACAACATATGCATACTTGGTTAGGCATGTACACTTCCCGATCAAAAATATTTACTCTAGCCAGTTCACAGTAGAAACTCAAAATCCTCTACAAGTTCACTAGGGTAGGGTGTCTAAACGTTTAGACAGATCTTAAGGCTTCGGAGCTGGGCTTCCGCGAGTGCATGAATATTGTATGCGTGCATCCGTGCTTGTGTTGGCACACAGGTTCACAGCTTTCTTCAGAGGCTCAATAAATACTTCCATCCCCCAAATGGCTAACTCTCTGTCTTGGAATATCCCTGAGAAGGGGTACTCACAATTTCAAAAGAGATGATTTACAACTTGAAAAAAAAAAAAAGAGTAAGACGAGTCTACTTTGGAGATCCAGCTTATGTTCTCCCCACTCCCACTTGTCTACTTAGGTATAGTAAGCATAGAAAAATGTTCAAATGGAAGGGATGATCATAGAAGCTTCTGAACTTTTAGAAATTGGTTTAAATCTACATTGTGACAAATAAGAAGACAGAGTATGGTTAACCTAAAGCAGTTCAAAGAAAATTGCAGGAGAAGCCAAAAGAAGCTTAAGGCAATGGCTTGGGAGGATAGTAAACCATATTTATCAGGGTAGAACTTAAGAGGTATACAACACTGTAACTTTTAATTAAAGATATTCTAGCACACTAATTTGGACAACCAAGATTCATAATTAAAATTTTATGCCAACTCTGCGCATCACCAAACGCTTTTAATGGCTCCAGGAGAAACATGATATGGGTAGAAGATACACTGCAGGGAGCTTTAATGGAGACCAACAACAGAGAAACTGGGGGCGGAGGAAACTAGGAAACTTTGTCTCTCAGGCTCTCGAGGTCCCCTTCACCTGAAACTCTGCATAGATACGTGGTCAAAGAAGAGCTCAATATTCTTCACAGAAGACACTGAAGGTTTTTTTAATTGTTGGATGCACTTTGCCCTCTTGAAGGCATTATGGTTCCCTGAAGGCAGGAACTGTGTCTTCCCTTTCTCCTACCCTCTTGTGGTGAGCCTAGAATTATGCTGCAAAATGAGCAAGTTCTCAATGGCGGCTAAAAACAGGCAGTCCACGAGTCTTTGGGCTTTGGGTGGAAGGGGCTATAATTGCTGATGCATCTGTGGTTAGCCTCAAACCTTCTAAGCAGCTTTGCCAAACTTCGTGGGTTTTGTTTATATGTCAGGGGCTTGGCTGGGTGCTGGCTGATCTCGGTTAGTCTTAGTTGAGATGTTAGTATTTGGCCCTGTACCACAAGCCTCATCCTCCATAAGCCTTGCTTGGCACAGTCTCCTAACATCCCATTGGCCAAAGCAAGTTATGGGAACAAGTCCAGAGTCAGCAAGAGAGATGACTGTCAAATTACTTGGCAAAGACTATGAATACAGAGAGGGCCGAAGAACTGGGGTCATCAACACACCCAGCTTCCTACATGACTAGATTATGATAAAGCCTCGAAGTCTGTTGTCAAATAAGAGTTGAATGTTCTCTGAATATTTTCAAGTTAAGTGGTAAGCTCATGTGAAAATAGTGACATAAATTAGATAAATTTGAATTAAAACCATGGTGAAATAGCTACCGGCATGGTTACCATTAAAAAGTCAGATAATCTCAAGTGTTGAGGAGGTAGGGAAACTTTAATCTTTACATACTGCCTATAGGAGATTGATATGGTCACTTTGGAAAACATTTTGGAAGTCCTTCAAAATGTTAACCATAGAGTTACCACTTGACACATAAAATTTAAAAATGAAAGAAGCACATCCCCAACATAAAAATCTACACACAAGTATAATCATTAAATAATTACTTGTTATAGTCGAAGGGTAGGAGTGGGTTTGGGAGCTGGTATTAAATAAGTGCTTGCTTCACAAACATTAAGTCCTCATTTCAAGTCTCTATGTAAAAGCTGGTTGTGGGAGCTTATGTCTGTGACCTCAGTTCTAGAGATGAGGAAACAGAGATCAGTGGATCCCTGAAGTTTATTGGCCAGTCAGCATTGCTGAATTGATGAGCTTCAGGTTCAATGAGAGAGCTTATCTAAAAAAACAAAACAAAACAAAACAAAAACAACAACAACAACAAAAAAACCAGGTTTATTCAAGCTATACAGAAGAGTGATCAAGATACCTAAGGTTGAACTCTATTCAAGGTACCTGAGGTTGAACTCTGACCTCCTCATATGTACCCCTCTCCCTTACAGGAAAACATATGTAATACCACAGAGAGAGGGGGAGGGGAGTGAGTGTTAGGAGCAACCAATGTCTGTTGTGGGATTTATGAATAAGCAGGTGGCATTTATAATATGATATGATATGTTTTAACAATTAAATGAATGATGTATTGATGGATACTGCACCATGAATGAACTCTGACAACATTCTGACAAATGAAAGAAAACAGACACAGGCGGCCATAAATGCTGTGAACTGTTCAAAACAGGCAAGTAAGTAGAACTAGAAAATAGAAGAGAGAGGCTCTTTAGGGCTGGGTGTGTTGGAGTAAGATTGGAGTCCCTCTTAATGACCATAGAGGTTTGCTGCAGGGTGCCAAAGTTGTCCTAAAGTTGACTGGGCTAATGGTTACACAACTCTGTGAATATATATATTACCCACTTTGAATGACACATTTTTTATGGTATCTCAATAAGTCTTCTATAAAAACAAAAACAAAGAAAATCAAACAAGATTATTTCTAGGGAGGCACCCAGCACAGTACTTGGCCACGCTGATCATATTTTGTAAAGTATATGAGGCAATAGATTACAAGAACTATTATTTAATGTATCAGCTAGAAAAAACTCATTACCAACATAGCCATGACAGGTTTTCAATTCTAAAATGCATCCTAAATTCAGAGATGTCCAATATGGAAAAATCTGTCTTGGAATCAATCAAGTAAGGTGTGTGCTGAAGAAAGTTGTAGCGACTGAAATTGAGTCCACACAAGCAAGCAGATTCTCTCCTCTTCGGATTCAATTTTAGGTTCTCACGCCTTTGCTAGATTTTGGTTTTCGTCCGTGTGTTTTGTTTTGTTCTCAATATCCATTCTTGACTCCTAGATTCCATCACATGTGCTCAGCTCAGGGGTCTAGTGTCCTGGGCCTGAGTTGTCCCACTGCCTCCCTATATGTTTCGTCATGGGGACCCTGCTCAGCCCAAGTATCTCTTTCTTTGTAGGAACAGAAAGCTGAGCTCGGCAGGTCTCTGGCTTTCCCTTGAGAACGGGAGGACATGTTTGCCTCCAGAGCCCTTCAGGCATCTCTTTCCTTTCCTGTGATGAAATGTGACTGGGAGAAACAAGCAGACTACTCGTCATGTTGAGAACTAGCTGGCACTGGGTGGCTTTTACTGAAGAGGAGATGAAACACCACGCACATGTTTACTTTTGTTTGGGTGACAAGTGGTCACTACGGTTGACTGACAGACAACAGAATGGATAAAAGCACAGCCTATCCATCTTGCAGTCGCCAGTAAATCTGCAGTGTCCCCTGTGGACTGGGGTGAATTCTTTTCTCCTTCTTGCAATTTATGTCCTATCTAGGAAAGATAGAAGAATAGCTTTATTGTTGGTGGGCTTTCTGTGGTTTCTGAACAGCATGAATATGCTTTCTAACTTTAACACCAGAGGAAAACCACCCCCACCACCACCAAAAGGCTCTTCAGCTCTATCTTCCATGTATGTGAACCATACATGAATAGACTTATTCTTGTAGGGAAAGGCATTTAGGATGTAAGAACGATCAGGAACACTCCTCAGACACAGTAGATGACAGAGGGAAGATAATGATATTGTGTTCTCCTGCATCACTGAGTTCTCCTGGGGTCTGAGATACACACACACACACACACACACACACACACACACACACACACACTCTAGAGTTAGAGTGTATAACATATAGTATATAGAGTATAGAGTGGCAAAAAGCATAGAGAAATAAGAGGCCTTGTAGTGTAAGACAGATCTTTCTGCATGAACACCATCTGGTACAGATATGCTGAGGCCCAGACATGGTGCACTGAGGGGGTTATGTCTGAAGCACATGGACCTTCTGGTTTCTATTGAAGAAATTGCTCAGGAAACAGTGGTGAAGCTTCATGAGGAACCAGATTGCAAGGTATGGTCCATAGGGTCTGGATGCCTAGGCACTAGAGTCACGACTTACAGATGGCAAGTGCCGATGGACGGGCAGTGACTGCTCGGCACATCACATGGGAAGGGTCTTGGGGCTGTGCGTCAGTCAGAAACAGTGTTACAACACGGCCTTCAACTCGGGCAGGGATTAAGGTGAGTTCTGACTCCTATCATTCTCATTTCCTTACACTTATTTTAAGGAGCCAGCATCCTAAAAAGGAAAGACCAGGAATGAGGCAGGCCTGATTTCAATCCTGGCTCTGTTCCTCATCAGCGGACAGTGGGTGATTTACTGAACCTTATAAGTTTCATTTTCTTATGTGCAAAATGGGAATGATGATATCAAGTGATAACTTGTGTAGAGTTCACTTTATGCTTTGTGTGGTTCAAAGGAGCTTTGCATATTTTAACTGAGGTGATCCTCCCTAAAGCCTGGAAGAGTCAATCTCTGGCTTCTACAAGTAAGACACTTCCCACGTGAGAAATTTTCTTTCTAGGCTATTGCCTTCGTACAGGGTATAATGTACTTTGCAAACTCTGCTTGGAGGATTTGTGCCTTAAATTAAAAAAAAAAGAATGCTTCCCATATTTGGGCCACAGAACATCTGGGGATTAAGGCTAACGTGAGAGTGGGTTGCTGAGCCTGGATTCAGTCCCAGAGGCAGATGGTGAAGGGCATCCGCAGAGCATCCCCACCTCCAGCTCATGCACAGATGACACTGACAGCTGCAGGCAGCAAGGAACTACCCTGGCCTGGTCCATGTCCAATAGGACATGATATCTGTCAACATTCAACTCTGTAACCTGTGCCTGCTTCCATGAACCAAGCCAGTGCTCCTTCCTGGGCCCTGCTAAGGCTCTCTGTATCCAAGTGTCTGAGTCTCCGTCAAGAGCAATGAAACAGTGACCTTGTTAATGTTCTGTGCAGAGTAATAAACAATAGGAATCTCACCATACTACCAGCGCACCCTAGACATCCTTCTGGCTATAGGACTCACAGGTTATTTCGGCTTTAACTGGGGGAATTAGCTTAACGCACCACAAGCTGGTTTTCTTCTTCTCATCCCTGACATCCCATGGAAGTTTTCCAGCAACTGGACCCTATTTACTCCTTTGATCTGTAAGCAATTGGAGAAGTCTGGCTGGGAACTGTTTAGAAAAGTGCGGGTGTAGAGTTTTGGTCCTGCAGAGTTGGTGAAGCTGGAATGCTGTGTCCAACAGGTCCTCACAGGAAACCCTAAGCAATAGAGGAGAGGGGACCTGATCTTGACTTGCCCTGTCAAGGCTGATGAATATCTTGAATACCATAGAGCCTTCATCCAGCAACTGATAGAAACAGAGGCAGAGACCTGCATTGGAGCAATGGGCTGAGCTCCCAAACTCCAGCTCAAGAGTGGAAGGAATGAGCAAAGAGGTCAAGACCATGATGGATTCACGCACTGAAACAGTCTACCTGAGCTAGTGGAAGCTCACCATTCCAGCCGGACTGGGAAGGAACAAGCATAGGACCAAACTAGTCCCTCTTAATGTGGTTGACAGTTACTTGGCTGGAGCAGACTGAGGAACCACTGGTAGTGGCACCAGGATTTATCCCTACTGCATGTATTGGCTTTTTGGGAAACTATTCTCTTTGGATGGATACCTTGCTCAACCTAGATATAGCAGAGAGGACCTTGGACTTTCCCTAAAGCAATGTGCCTTACCCTCTTTGAGGACTGGATGGGGGTGGGGTGGGAGGGTGTTTGGAGGAAATGGGAGGAGGGGAGGAAGTGGAAACTTGGATTGGTGTTTTTTTAAAGATCTAATAAAAAAAAAGAGAACAAAAAATAGAAAAGTAGAATTTATGTGATGCTTACTAGCTGAATTTTATTAGCTGAGGAGCATAAGGCTACCCTCTGCGACTCACTTTGCTGATTAAGTGGTGATTGGTATATTAAATTTTAAAGTATAATTTAGTCAGACAATAATTACCGTGGAACTAATTAAATTTACTTTCCTCATGTTTTTAACTTTCTCCACAGAGAGAGCAGTAAGTAACTGGACTGTACGGGATCAACCATTTCCCCTTTTGTTAGAGAATAAAAAGACAAGATGATGATAAGAGTGTTTCCTCCCATTGTGTTTGGTTTATTATTTATATTGGGCAACTGTACTATGCTGGTCTGTGAAGTCTCCTGAATGAGATGCTATGTTTAGCTCTTAGAGACTTACTGGCAATGTGCTCTCATAGGGGAGCTGTAAGGAACACATGAGTTTGTCCTTATAAACATTCAGAAAGATGCTCACTGCTAGATTAGTCTTTCCTACGCTGTTTTCAAATAGTCTTTATGCCTTCTAGGTAAGTGCTCTCTACCTCTGAGCTACAGACCTCGTCCTTAGTCTTTTGTTTTCTCAATGCACCACCAATGTTAATCATATTCAGAAGCGCCAAGTTCTAGAAATGGATCTGAAGGTGAAAAGCAAAAATGTCAACTCTTGGATGCCAACATCTGCCACGTGAGTTCAGTCAATCATACTTCTGGCAACGGAAGTTTTACAAGCATTTGGAGCATCTGGCTCATGTGTTGAGTCAGCCAGGGCATCCTTGGAAGTACTTACAGAAGCCACAAGAGGCATAAGCATTACAGTCTAAGCTCCATTACATACATGCCACAGAGAACATATCTCTTTCATAGGCTTAATATACATATAGAAGTTCTGGCGGAGGCCAGAGAAATCGATTTTTCTCAGAGCCATGGCCATTTTCCCCGTGGAGGAAGAGCCAGACAGTTAGGGAGCAGTCCAGGCTACATTCTGTGGTCCTGGGAATGGTACAAGTCCTCCCTGCAACAGATGTCAGTACGCAGTTTCGTAATCACAATCCAGTTAATAATGTCCCCTGGGCTCTCATAAGAGTTCAAGTCCTTTCTGACATGAAGGCATCCTTTGCCAGACTGTTTATCTTCACCATCATACTTGGACAGAAGCCATGAATAATTTGCTCATCTTCAAAGAGGGTATGGGGCTCACTTCCTATAGCACACACTGGATATTCACAGTACATGCTCATTAAACTCAGCTAGAAACACAAAAATGTGATTTGCCATGAAGCTATAATGCAGAGCTTCTCATAATATTTTTCGTAAGGAGCAAGTGCGATTTACACGGGGTAGGCTACTCCATTGCTGATAGTTTCGACAGCTGCTACAATTGCTGTACTAAGCAAGACTCTTTTCCAGAAGCTAGTGGAGTCGCTGCAGCTTTCCCTGATCTCTTCTTGACCTTTAACTTGGCCTGGTCCAGGTTCAAATCATAAATTATTAGTTTACGAATACTTAGAATACATGGTGTGGTAATGAAACGGACCCATGACTCTGCTATAGAACAGCACATTTGATTCAATAACAACCACATTGAAAGTTACAGCCTCTATCTGTTGTAGACGCCCTGCGAAATACAACACGCTGGAGTGAATTCCTTAACTTTGCAGAGGAGCTCCTTTTGCTGCTGGCAGCCCTTGCATGCCTGCTCTGATGTTCCAGACTGAGAAGTCGCTGGTAGTATGGAAGGACACAGCCAGGAAGGAACTTGGCGTGAGGCATGTCCTTCGGGAATTACACATTCAGAAGAGAAAGGCGGCACTCCCTGGTTGAGTTCTAGCTCCATCTCGCTCCATCTCGCTTCTCCTATGCTTTTCTCCAGAGAGAGTCCCAGCCCTGGACTCCACTCCTGTTCACTGGGCCATTTGTGTCCCCCCCATCTCATGTATACTCTGGGAGGTGGCCCCACACCATGCATATATGGGCAAAATAAATTGGATTCAGTGGTTATTTGAAACCAAAAGAGGACATGAAGTTGAGATTGGATAGGAGTATGAGGTGGATCTTGAAGGAGTCAGAGAGAGGAGGGGGGTGAATATGACCAAAATACATTGATTACATAAACTGTGAAATTTTCACACAATTAATAAAAACATTTAAAACTAAAAAAGTTAAAATGCTTTTCATTAACACATATTAATTATATGTAGCAATTGGTTCAATATGAAATTTTTGTAGTATGCTTTGCTCATCTTCATCTCCCATTATTGTCTCTTGCCCAATTCTGTCCTTGAAGATCTCCCCCTGACCAACTAGTACAGTGACTCTACCATTGAAGGACATGTCCCCACCTCTTCCAGTCACCATTAGTTGTCCATAAATCCTGAGGGACTTCCCTCTACTCCAACTCATGGGCAACTTTTGACCTGAAGTTAGACATTCCATTAACTTGATTCTATTTCCCTCTGCCCTCTCAGTCTTCAGGGACTTGGCCTTTGTTCCTAGCTTTCCTCTTTCAACTTAGATGGGGCACCAGAGAGAAAAAGAAAAAACTTATTTTCCTGGGAGGAACGTTTTTAAAATGCCCCACAGAGAATGGGGGAAGGAAAACCTGAACACTCCCAGCCGACATTTACTAACGCAACATGTGTCTTTACTAACTCTACGTGCACATATGATGCTATTTATATCATATAATAACATATATTAACCTACATTTGTTGCTGTATTTTAGTATATTCAAAAGCAGCCGTATGGACTTGCATAGGTATATAGCACTTTCTTTTAATCCTCCGGGCTTTTGTCATACATGGTCTTAAATTCCTCAGCTGCAAATTTTCCTGCCCACCACAGGAATGGAGGATGGATAGGACAGGGAGGCCCAGGGTTTTCTCTGACCTCTCAGTTTTTTTTTTTTTTTTTTTTTTTTTTTTTTTTTTTTTTTTTGTGGCTGGACACTTGTGTTTCTGGTACCTGAGATCTTGATAGGATGGCGAAGCTGTTTTCCTGAACCCAGGAATAATCCTTTTATAACTACTGAATGATTTTTGCAGAAATATTTCTAGCTATGTTCATCACTGTGGCAGGTAGTCATTTATTTTAAAACACATTCTAAGGAGCTACAGACAGAGGGCTTGATACTTGAGATTCAGGGGCGATACTAGGCACGTGTTTCCTTTTAGAGTTCTCATTAAGGTGCATAGGAGGGACAATAGCAGAACACACAATTAGTAAAAAAAAAAGACAATTACAATGCTGGAAAGGCAAGGAAGACAGCAGTGGTTCTGAAGCATCTTTCCTCGTCAGAACTGGCTGAAGAACTTAAAATACATGAGCATTTAGACTCCATGCTCAGATTAATTGCATTGGAAGTGGGAAGGTGTATGGTCTCAAGTGTAGGGGTCTTTCAAAACTTTTTCAGAAAAAGAGTAAAAGCAACTTATAGAAGTATAATTTACATAGAAATCTCACCCATTGTCAGTCAACTACAGCATCGTTCAACCATCACCACCGTTGGGTTTTAGAATATTTCTGTCACTCCCAACCTCTCCTTCCCCTTGGTAGTTATACCTCAGCTCTCGCACACTGACCCATATTCTAGAGATTTGCCCTTTGAGACTTCATTCCTCTGGGAGTTGAACGTGCAGGCTGGACTTAACACCTTTAAGACCCTGAATGACGGAAGGGATGGTTGAATTAGATTGGAAGGCTTATAATGAACCAGGAACAAAAGGTGTGAGAAGGGGCTCTCAGGAAGAGAAGAGGCAGCGGGGAGGAGGAGGTGGGGGCGGCGGGGTATAAGAATGTAACCTGGTCCAGGAGCAGAAAGGGAACTGTGTACATAGTGAGAATCGAACTGGCAGCAGGGTCTGGGAGTCGCAGGGATTTGTAATACAGCAAAAAATTTGTTTGCTTCCAAGAGCAATAGAAATCACCGAGGGTGCTTGTGTTCGACCACAACATACTCTGATCCTCACTTAAAGAGGATTTCTAGTAATTTTATGGAGACAAGGTTGGAGGAGCCAAAAAGAGAAGCAGAAAGGCCAGTTAGAATCTAGCTTCTCCCTGTGTTTGTTTATCCTTTATCCCAGTGAGAGGGCTACCATGGAAGGCCTTCTAAGTGTCTGTATTGGTTAGGGTTCTCTAGAGTCACAGAACTTATGGAATTCATCTCTCTCTATCATGAATATACAGAGGGAGGGAATTTATTTCAATGAATTACAGGCTACAGTGCAGCTAATCCAACAATGGCTAGCTGTGAACCGAAAGTTCGAGAGTCTAGCGTTAGTCTCACAAGGCTGGGTGTCTCAGCTGGTCCTCTGTGTATGCTGGAATCCAGAAGTAACCACCAATGCCAGCAAAGGAGTGAATGTGCTAGCAAGGGGAGGGCAAGCAGGCAGAGAGCAACAGCTTCCTTCTTCCTAGTTCTTATGTAGGCTTCCAGAAGAAGGTATGGCCCAGACTAAATGTGTGTCTTCCCACCTCAAGATCTGGACCACAGGTGTGTCTTCCTACCCCAAGGTCTGGACTAGAAGTGGATTCACCCACTTTAAACCAAGCAGAACCTCTCACAGGGATGCCCTCCATTTCTGGACTGTGGTTCTTTCCAGATATATTCAAGTTGGCATCCAAGAATAGCCATCTCAGTGCCCCTGCTTCAGCTCTCTTGGGCTTTATTCACACTTTCATTGAACAACTAGTTGCATAGGGCTGTTAACAATCTGTTTGCTCTTCTGTGGGCTATCAACTGTTTAGGGTGGGTTTCCTTGGGAGGAGGAGACCCTCAGCAAACAAGAAAATGAAAGGAAAACAAATAAAACAGAGAAAGGCAAAAAGAATTATGTGCTACTTATCTTTCTATTCCTAGCATCTGGCACTATGCCTGGTGCAAGAACAGGTGTTCAGGAAATACATGTTTGTTTCGCCGAGTGATGCATCTCTTCAAGGGCTAAGACCACACTGTGTATTTGAATCTCCTGGGCAAGTAGCATGGTTGAGTGCACAAGGAGGAGCGTGTAACTTCGTGTTATGTAAATGAACCCACCTGTGGATTGATTCTCTCAGCCTACAGGACACAACATGTGATAATAATGAAAATTAGTAAAGAGTGATATATAGCATCCAGGAATCAACCGCAGATCCTCTCTCCCACAGCAGTCATTGTGCTGATGTGGGTGGGTGGTACTAGATTCAGCATGACTGTATGAGTCTCCCTGAGTGTGGTCTTGTCAGAGGAAGCTAAAGAGTAGGGCTTGTGCAATGGGTTGGGGAAGTACAATTCAAGTCTCAGTATTCCTTAGATGTCTAAGGAGCCAGCTGAGATTTAAGTCAGTGTCTTCTACCTCCAAGTACCTTTTTTGATTCATGGCCTTTAGGAAGAACAGTTACACCCAAAACACTGGGATTTTTCCTTGTGGAAAAAGAGCTGACTTTAGCATGTGCACCACAGTCACGTCTTTTGAGCTATGGATTTGTAACTGCAAGAGACCCTGAGCACTACTATATTCAAATGCTTTGTTTGATAGGAAAGGAAGCTGAACTAGTCGAAAAGTCAAATCCTCGTTCATTTTAGTGTTGAGGGAATGAGGAACCAGAGATATGAAATGATTTCCATAAAATCAACACAACTCAGGTTCTCAGCAGTGCTCTTGTCAAACACTTAACAAGTTATATTTGTTGTTTATGAAACGATATCACATCTGTAGCCATTTTATTCATAATAGCCATGAAGTAGAAATGATGTCCATCAGTGGTAGGATGGATAAGTGCATTGTGGTATAGCTACAATGGAAGTCATTATGCAGGAATGAAAAAGAACATGCATGAAATGCTGCTTCATAAATCCTAATGTAAATAATGATGGAGAAAAGTCAGATAACAAAAAGAACAGAAAACAAAAGAAAAGAAAAGAAGAAAGAGAGAGAAAGAAAGGAACAGAAAGAAAGAAAGAAAAAAGAAAGAAAAGGAATCAAACAGCAATTTGGCTTATATGAAGTTCAGAAGTTCAAAACTGGGCAAGAAAGGATGGTGATCTGAACAAAGACTACATGAGGCAGTCCCCCTCTCAAGGAGGTGGAAATGTTGAATGTCTTTGTATGGAGAGAGGTAACATGGGGACATAAACATGTACCCCAAGCTATCATCTCATGATACTGAATATTTCTGAATATAAGTTATCTCTCAATACATTTAATGAATGGAAAAATATTTCTGTAAGTTCCCACCTGCTTCTCCTGCAAGGTGTAGGAAAGGCCAGACCAAGTTGAAGAATAGGAGGTTCAGAAGATATGCTGATGTGTCCCACAGCCCGGGGAAAATGTCAGCTTGGCCATACGCTCTGGTTGAAAAAACTGCTGGTTTTCAGTCAATAAATGGAAAACTTTGTTTCTTGGAGAATTTATAAATGTGTTAATTACAGTCATCAAGATTTTGTGTCTCAGTGAATGCTTATCTAATGGGTTTAGATTAGACCATTTACTTAGCTTACTTGTTATTTCCCAATTAACTTCTGAAGTCTCCCTCCAAAGTTCCAGCCTGCACCAAGAGACCTTGGATATGGGATTCAAAATGAAACAAAACAAAACAAAAAATTGATGCGATGTGTAGCATTATCATTACTTTTTTACTATCCAAATGTTCTGGAGGCTATTTCAGACATGCTTCTGTACTGCCGTATCCTGAAGTGTTGAATTTATTTTGTTTAGGAGAAGAATCTTCATCCACACTAACACTTATGGCAGTGTTATTTACAAAGCAGACTAATAGAAGTAAATGCTTCTGATGATAGCAAGTGCTGGGGTCAAGGATGACACTTCTGCTGGGTGGAATATAATGCAACCACTAAAGCCAGACAGTAGCTTGAAAAGGGCTTATGTCATGGTAATTGGGAAAAACAAACAAGTTTGTCCATATTGCATGTTTCAACTAGCCAAATTATAAAATAAAAATCTACTCAACCATCAACAGTGCCATGTTCAGGTAGAGCTAGGCTATGTTATTCTTCGTCCTGTTCTGCATTTTCCAAAATTTTTAATGACTCTGCACTGTATTAATAATTTTTTAAATTGACATCATTAGAGCCGTAAAAAAGTTATTTCCAGTGTCCTCAAGGCATCTTTCAAAGCTACTGAGTTCCCCTTGGTGGTGGTTTGAGTGAGAATGCCACCCCCTCCCCTGCCCCATAGGCTCATATGTATGAATACTTGGTCCCTAGTATTGGGAAGGATTAGGAGGTGTGATCTTATTGGAGATGTGTCGCTGGTGGCAGGCTTTGGCATTTCAAAAGACTCATGCTAGTCCCAGTGTGCTCTCTGTCTCCTGCTTATTGTTGCCCATGTGAAGTCACAGGTGTTCCTGCCATCGTGCCTTTGGTCTGCCATCAGGGACTCCAACCCTCTGGAACTGTCAGTGCAATTAATTGCTTCCTTTTATAAGTTGCCTTGGTCTTGGTGTTATTTCATAGCAATAGAAAAGAGGTTGTTTTAAAAGCAGTTACTAATACTGAAAACATTGTACCATTAAACCAGTTCACTGAGGTTTATCAGCTCTAACATTATTGCCAGGACTTGTGACTATTTTCTATGTAGAAAAAATAAAGACACAACACTTCAAATAGAAGGGAGGAGCCGGGCAAGGTGGCATATGCCTTTAACCTCAGCACATGGGAGACAAAGGTGGGCAAATCATTGCGTTCAAAGCCAGTCTGATTGACATTGAACGTTCTAGACCAGCCAAGGCTACATAGTGAGATACTCTCTAAAAACAACCAAAACCAATGAATATAAATAAATAAATAAATAGATAAATAAATGAGACAAAAGCAATAGGGAAAACTGAAGCTAGAGTAAGAATAGCAGTTTATTTTGACCTATTATCTATTAGATTCATGAAAGCATTTATCTCATAAACACTTCTGATCATCACCCCATTAATTTAGTTTATAAACATTTATAAATACTTATATGTCAGGCACTTTAAAAAAATTGGGTTACGGAGATCAGTTATAGTCTGTACGGTCATATGCAAATTATGCCTAAAAACTAGTCTTTTATCCCAAGGAAGCTTGCCCACTGAACAGATGTGAAAAACAGATTCAGAAAGGTTAAATGATTTGTTGAATGCCCTACAGAATGACAGTGTCGGAGCCAGAATTTAAATTAAGGCCTTTCTGGCCTTTACAAACACAGTCTTCTCACTGCATGCAGTTACGGTTCAGTAGCATTTGGTACTGAAGACCATCAGCGATACAGGCTGTAGATGCTGCAGGCTTGATGCTCTTCAGTGTCTGGCCAAGCCTTCAGGACCAGAGCCTCTATAGTTTGCTAAAGTGAATGAGGTTTGGGCTTCAGATAACTGAGCAGCTCAAAACGGTGGGGAGACCACAATGGGTCCATGATTATGCGGCTGGGTCGGGTGTGGTTGTCACTTCCCTCACGGCAAACAAAATCTAGTCCAGTGAGTTGGTTCAAATATTGCCTGCCTCTGGCCCACTCACTCAGTGGTTGCTCCCCTGTACCTGCTCCTATGGAGTTCGCTGTCTCAGGTCTGCTCTGGCCCAGGTTGCCGGCTCAGTCCTGCCTTCTCAAATGAACCTGATCTGGATCTGTTCCCACTCCTGTGGACCTCGCTTTCTCAGGCCTGCTTTGGCCTAGGTAGCTGGTTCAGTCAAGACCCAGTAATACCACTTTTGGGTATATATCCAAAGGGTGCTCAATCGTGCCACAAGGACATGTGCTCAACTATGTTCATAGCAGCTTTGTTTGTCATAGCCAGAACCTGGAAACAACCTAAATGTCCCTTGACCAAAGAATGGATAAGGAAAATGTGGTACATCTACACAATGGAGTACTACATGGCAGAAAAAAAAATAATGACATCTTGAATTTTGCAGGCAAATGGATGGAGCTAGAAAACATCATTTTGAGTGAGATAACCCAGACCCAGAAAGACAATTATCACATGTACTCACTCATAAGTGGTTTTTAAACATAAAGTAAAGAAAACCAGCCTACAAATCACAATCCCAGAGAAATAGACAACAATGAGGACACTAAGAGAGACTTACATAAATCTAATCTACATAGGTAGTAGAAAAAGACAAGATCTCCTGAGTAAATTGGGAGCATGGAGACCTTGGAAGAGGGCTGAAGGGGAGAGGCAGGGAGGGGAGCAGAGAAAAATGTAAAGCTCAATAAAAATCAATAAAAAATAAAAAAATATTGCCTGCAATGAGAAATGACAACAAGCTCAAATATTTAGACATCTAAATCTGGTTAAGTGTGACAGTAGGTTAATACCTACCCAGTGCCCCCTGAATCCGAAAGTCTCATAAAGGAAATGAATCCATAATCAGGTAGTGGGGCTATAGTGTGGAGGAAGAACTCTTGTCATTCATATTTCAGCCTTAGATGATCACCTATTCAGAGAGACTCAGGCCAAAATAGTCACCTAATTGTCTTCAGAGAACTCTGTCTTAGATCTACATGAAGTCTTTTGTGAATATTGGTTGTATGCCTTATGTCATAATTTTAAACAAATTACTGTTCCCTTACTTTCATTAGAATATAAAATTTCAGAGCACATGAGCCATGTTTGCCCATTTCTTGTTAGAGCCTTAGATCAAAGCCTATAAAACAAAGCAGTCATTAAATGTCTATTGAGTTAATCTTTTAATATGTTTTTGCAGGGAAGGAGCACCAAGAAACATTCTTACACTGTGGGAATGGGGGTGGAAGACAAAGAAGGCTTCCTGTAGGAGGTGGCAGTAGAGAAGGGCTTTGCATGATGTGCATATTCTATCTGGGATCAGGAAGGGGTGGAAGGGTAGAAGGGAGGGGGCTGAAATTCCCAGCCAAGAAAACAATGTAGGCAGAGACACAGCGATGAAAGGTGGCCTACAGAAGGGCTGGAGGACATCAAAGGGAACACTACCAAAGATGCTCCTCAAGTTGCTGCTGAGTCTGGACTTCAGAAGCATGGGGGACTTCCATCTGACTTGAGTAACAAAGAACCCTATATGGAGTGTTTTAGACTGAGCTATGAGATGATTGTGTCTGTGATTTAGAAAGCTGATCATTATGGAAGACATTAATTAAACAAAACAAAACAAAACAAAACAAGGACTAGCTGATACAGGGACATAAACCAGAAGTGGAAATCCACTTTGAGAAAGAGAAGAGTTGCTGAGGCTGAGAACTGGCCCTGTCTTTCAGCCAAAGTTGGTCAGCTCCCAGTGAAGAGAGACACCTTCTCAGACAACCCTAGACAAAACTATTTATGATGACCCCAGCTAAGATCCTAAGCAATTGTGGAGAGGGTGCCTGAACTGGCCTTGCCTTCTAGTCAGATTGACGACAATCTTAAATGTCATCTTAGAACCTTCATCCAGTGTCTGATGGAAGCAGATGCAGAGATCCACAGCGGAGCAGTGAGCTGAACTCCTAAAGCTTAGTCAAGAAGAGGAAGGAGAGATAATATGAGCAAAGGGGTCAAGACCATGATGGGGATACCCACTGAAACTGAAGCTGACCTGAACTAATGGGAGCTCACTGACTCTGGATTGACAGTGGGGATAACCAGCATAGGACCAAACTAGGCCCTCTGAATGTGGGTGACGGTTGTGTGGCTGAGGCAGACTGTGGGGCCACTGATAATAAGACCAGGATTTATCCCTACTGCTTGAACTGCCTTTTTGGAACCCATTTTATTTGGAGGGATACCTTGCTCAGCCTGGATATAGTGGGGAGAGCCTTGGTCCTGCCTCAAAGCAATGTGCTAGACTTTGTTGACTCCCCATGGGAGGCCTTAACCTCTCTGAGGAGTGGATGAGGGATGGGGTGGGGAAGGTGGAGGGAGCAGGGGGAGGGGAAGGGTGTGAACTGGGATTAGTATGTAAAATGAGAAAAGTTGACTTTTTAAAAAAAGTTAATTAATTAAAAAAACAAAACAAAACACAAAACAAAACAAAAAATCTAAGCCTGCTCTTCTAATAAAAATACAGGAACATGTAGAAGCTATAGACACAGTCAGACCCCTGCTCTCTGACTTAGCTCTTCACTGCTCAATGGAAACATCGAGCTTGTCTCATCCCTCCATCTATGTAGGGGAAATCTGCAGAGTGCTCATTCAGAGCCACCTCCTTCCTGACAGCATACTGTGTAGAGCCCTGTTTTTCTCAGCTGGCCTCCAGAGTTCCTGTATCAAGTTGCAGACTTATCTTTAGGATAAGTCCTGTTGAGGTGTCGGTGGCACTCCCTGGCATGTCATTGCCCTCACTGCAGGGGGCAATAAACAAACTCGCTCAACTTTATATGTGTGTACTCCTGGTGTCCTTGACTTGAAAGGTAATGGTATGGTCAACATAGTGACTGCCACACAAAGTCCCACCCAGAGAAGCTCAGGATTATTTGTAAGACAGTTGCTAAATATACCATCATTAAAAATTCAATTGAATCAACTTATAATTAAGTAAATTTAACATTATGAAAAACAATGGCGATGCCTCCTCAGACTTAATCCTTTTGCTACATTTTATTATTATCTCTGCTCTGGAGATTAGTTATGCTATTATATCTACATGGTAGACACTGTCTAATTGCTACCGTATTTCTCTCCCCACATGCAACTTCAGCATCATCACTTCTTGGCTTATACTGGGAGCATTACACCACAAAAACAGTCAGGTACTAGGAGTCAAAACTAGTGAGTTCTTCTTCTCCTGGGTGGTAGGCAGTTATTAGTGCAATATTGGTTAAGATGACAAATGATATTGAGGTCTTACATCAAGACCCGAGAGCAGTGCTTGTGAGGAATTCAAGAACTGGGTAGGTGAGAAGGCAGCTGACAAGGAAAATGATTAACTATCTGCACTCTTCACCATCCTGTTGTGTAAAATATGAACTGGTGTAGGAGGTCCTTCTGTATTTGTGTTGCTTTCATTGGTTGAATAAAGAAACTGCCTTGGCCTTTTGATAGAGCAGAACTTAGATAGGCAGGGAGACAGAACTGAATTCTGGGAGAAAGAAAGCAGAGACAGAGAGCCGCTATGGAGCTGCCAGGTCAGACAAGCTGAATCTTTCCCGGTAAGCCATGACCTCATGGTAACATACAGATTATTAGAATTGGGTTGAATCAAGATGTGGGAGTTAGCCAATAAGAGGCTAGAGATAATGGGCCAGATAGTAATTTAATTAATACAATTTCTGTGTGGCTATTTTGGGGGTTAAGGCAGCTGGGCAACAAGATGAAAAGCAGGCCTGCACCTCCTACTACAATGAGCTCCAATGTTTTCTCTCATTGCCTAAGGAAGTCTGTCTTCAGGCACCAAAACATCCCTTTCTTGAGCTTTTCCCACAGTCCTGGACCCTACTTGCTTCAAGGTGGGATACCTGTTTACAGGTAGGATAAGAGGTGGTCAGTACATGCTTCACCCCTCCCAGGGAGCCCTTTAAAATGACTTACTCAGAATTCTAGAAACTCTACGTTTTGGGTTACTTTGGTCAATGGTACTCTCTATGGTCATCTTCGTGTTCCACCCAGATGTGTGGGACCATCCTCCTCCCCCCTCTGTGAAAGGATCTTCCCATCATAGCAGCATCTTTGCTGTGTGTGCCACAAAGCTGTGCGCATCGCAGCTTCCCAACTGAATTACCTCTTCTCCCACACTGCTTCACCGATCCTAATGCTTCAGGGGATATCCTGATCCACCCAACAACTGTGGAAGTGGACTGTTATATAAAAAAATCACATTTTATATTCTGCAGACCAAAAGCTCAAGAAGTCAAGTCGCCTCTACAAGCACTCAGGCCCTGTTCACCTCCTTATCTAGCATATTTTCCTTATTATTTCTCAACTCTGGGGTGGCTTGTACCACTCGCTGATTTCCCGTCTCCTTGTTGGTTATGAAAATCCTGATCACAGCCATCCCAACAATGAAAAGAGCTGATGCTGTAGAGAACACTTGCCTATGGCGGGGACTGCTGCCATGCCTGTCATCTCAATCACCATACACCATGACTCCAGGTCTAGTGTGTGACCTTGAGCAAACCCTTCACCCTCTTGGGACCTTGGCTGCTTCAATGATCATATTCATCAACTCACCATCTCAGCGAGGCAGAGAAAGTTTTATTAGTAGTAAATTATTAATGATTATGCATTAATAATGACCTCTTAAACTTTTATAACTCTTCAGGGTTTACAGAGCACTTTCTCAAGTGTTTTCTCATTTCTTTTCTCTCTGGAAGGTCAGTGAGTGGGAGCTTACTGCCCCATTGCATGTATGAAGAAACTGAGACCAAGAAAGGACGGAGAGCATTTTCTATGAAGTCTGGACAGTAGGCAATACCTTAGTTCCTAGATATACTCAGTGGAGAAAGGACTGAGTGAGAAACACTGTGACCTGCATCTCCAGCCCAAGGAAAAGATGCAGGATGCATGAAAGCCTTCACATGTCCTGAAGCCAGGATGCCTGCTTCATTTTGCTTTAAAAGCTGTCCTAGAACATATAAATGGAACATAAAATGGAATCTGTCTTCATGACCATCTCTTAAACTGGGTTTGTTTTCCCTTTTCTGTTGTTCACACTGTAAGGAAATGACCAAATGTGCTATCTAGATGAACACCTGAATCAAGGTTGAGTTGCTTGGAGAACCAAGTCTGCTGGGGAGACAACATGAGACTGATTGTGGTCATGGCAGAAGCACATCACTTCTCTGTATCCCTCCTGAAGGGGGGGGGCTTTCACTCTCCACTCTCTTGTGTGCCTTGATCCGATGGGGCTGGGAATCCCTTCAGTTCCTGTTGACTTCCTTTCACTGCCAATGAAATGATGAATGTTTGGCTCCAGGAGGGTTTCCCATCATGTTGTGACTGGCCCAGACTTCTCTCACATCCCACAGAACACACAGCAAAATGGACAAAGGTGGAGGGAAGTTTAGGGACAGATGTGCTAAAACATCATATTCTCATCTTTCAGTTCTAAAAGGATCGTGTATTATAAATGTAGTTTCTGGGGTCTTGTTCTTGTTTCTTAGTTGTTCTGAACATTCTAGATATAGCAGTTTAGATAGTGAATTCCAACAATGTGGGGGCCAAAATTAGTGTTCTTAACCAAGGGTAATTCCATCTCTATTCCTGTCCGTTAGTGACATGCAGCTGATATGTAGCGGTGCTTGGGGGCAGTGTTGGCTATCACAATTAGAAGTGCCACTTGCATCTCTAGTAGGGGCTAGGGTTGTGAAGAATGAATGGTACCCAGGAAAAAAGATTTTCGAGCACAGTTATCCTGCCCTCCAAGTCAAAATTGCTACTGTAGAGAAACCATGGACCAGAGGAAGTGAGATGTTTTGGGCTATGTGCCAATTATTGGGACAGATTAGATAAGCTGTTTGAGTGCTGTTCGGTTGCTTGAAAATCTAGGCTCAAATCTAGGCTCTTGCTTCTGCTGGAATGAGAATACCTATGAGGGTCACTGCCATGTAATTTCCCCTCCTTCCTAGCACTCAAATAATGTGCATATGAGCTCCTGCTTGTCTCTCATCATGGCTTGATAGAGTCCTGTGGCTTTGTACCTGTTGATGAGCTGCAGGTAAAGCCTTGGGTACCCATGTGGACTTGGCCAATTGTCCGTCCATGAGACCTTACATTACCACCTGATGGCAAGGAACCCAATGGACATTTCTGAGGCTTGCTCTAGATAATGGATAATTCACAGACCACACTGAGTAGATGTTGGCACTAGAGAAAGAAAACATCGCGTCTTTATTTTCATTAACCTTTAGCTGAAAGGTAGCATCGCCTCAGATGTATGCCAGCACCAGCGTTTGAAAGTATCATTCCCTTCCTCTAAGTGCCATCACTAAAGTGACTTCATGGATGCTTCCTGAGTACAGTTGTGACTGTCCTCTGCCATCACTCAGTTTAGATCGGCCTTTGAAACGAGACACAGTTATTCTTCATGGTCTCTGGGACTGAATTGCTCTATGCTCCCGAGTGAGTCACTTCACTTCTCTGAGCCTCAGTTCACTCAGCTGTCAACACCAAATTATAATCCTGATTCTGCCTTGTGAATTTAGAACTCATTCAAAGAAGAAAGATGATAAATCAGCTGTTTACATTTCTCTTTTTAAAACTCTGAATCCTAACCAAACCAAACCCAAACAAATTCATTTTTTCTTCCAAGAGCTGCAAAACTGACAGAAGCCCAAATTAGCACCTGGCTCTTTCCTTTTATTTAAAAAGATGGTGTTTGCTTCTCCTATATTGGTACAGAGTCAAATGGTAGAATGGCGGTACCGGGGTTGGGGCAGGGGAGTTGTTTAAAAGCTACTTCTAAGCCAGTCTTTTCTTGTCAGTTGAGGAATCAGCAGCCCATGGGGATATGTTGGGTCCTCAAGGAAATGTGAACTAAGGGTAAAAATTTGGACTTTGATTCCTGAGGACCTGCATTCTCCACACGGCTCTGTTGCCTCATGGAGAAGGAACTATTTTCTTTAGAGTCTGTGATTTCATGATTATGGGTTTTCAAGCATAGACATCAAGATGATATATCAGTTTCCCTTGGTGGTGGGAGCATAGCGTGAGACTTTTCTACCTTTCTGCCACTGAAAAACTATGGGACCCTGGACTGATTTCTTAGGCCCCTCCAGAGTCTTAGCTTTCTACCATGTAAAAGATGAATGGGAACGAGATGATGGAGTGAAAGCGTGAAATAAAGTAAGGGAATAACAGTGAGACTGGATACATGTGAGCTGTCATTACAGCTACTGTTTTAGCAGCCTAATGCCAGGATTCCCCATCAAGCACCACCTTGAACAATCTATGGATGGGTCATGGGACACCTGTGTGATATTCCAGCCCAAGGTACCTAAAAAAGATGCTGAAGAAATAGAGTATTTGCCACTATAGATACAGACCTAGGTCTGCGATCTAGAAAAAAAAAAATCTTAGGAAATCATGTATAGTTGGTTGGTGTCTCTTGCTTGGTATCACTAAATGTGAGTTGAAATAAACATATTCAGTTCATATTCTGGTGAAGGAGTATGGATACTGAGGGAATCTTCCATAAACTCCTCACAGTTTCAGAGTGAAATCTCCTGTGGGTTTATTTTTTTCTTTCCACAAAATTGTTAATGCTTGCCCTTTGATTTAGTTCTCATATAGTTGAACAGGCTCAGCATTTGGCGATCTCAGGGATCCAGGGCAACTTCATATCCTTATTAACCATGAAATGTCTTTCTTACTAAGGTTTGATGAGGTCTATACCCGGAAACAAGGCCCCCATACCACCAACAAAGGTCATAGGCTCATTGGCTTACATACAGCCAAACTCTCAGAGGAGCCCTGCAGGGGTGGGAGCTGTTTAGAGCTAATTAGCCTCATTAAGAAATTGCTGATGAACTAATGGAATTGAAATGTGGTCACCTCCTGAAATCACTTAGCAGATTTGCAACCTAAAAATAATCTAACTTTCCTGAACTTTCTTAAGACCTCGAAGCTCCATGTTCGCATTTCCTCTACAAGAAAACACTGTAGGGTGGCCCAACCAGCACGGAGGCCTGATCTTTCGGCGCCAGGAGACCCAGCATTGGGGTGAGTTTCTGGCCCACGGCGCCAGCCTGGGACGGGGAGCTCGGGGGTTTCTTGGCCCCCTGTCCTGCTTGGGCTCTCTGCTGCCTCTTTCTTCCTGGCCCACCCAGCTTCCGTCCAGACCCCTCCCCACTTCGCCCCCACTGCCCTCTTTTGGCGCGTAGCATCGCCCAGCGCAGCCTATCTGGGCGCTGGGTCCGAGTACCCGGGGCTCCCGGGTGGGCAGCAGTTCCTTTGTTTCTGTGGCCTGCCTGCACCAAGCGGGGTAGGCGCTTTGTCTGCGGGCTGCCCAACCAGCACGGAGGCCTGATCTTTCGGCGCCAGGAGACCCAGCATTGGGGTGAGTTTCTGGCCCACGGCGCCAGCCTGGGACGGGGAGCTCGGGGGTTTCTTGGCCCCCTGTCCTGCTTGGGCTCTCTGCAGGGCCTCTACTCCCCGGGTGCTGCCTCTTTCTTCCTGGCCCACCCAGCTTCCGTCCAGAGCCCTCCCCACTTCGCCCCCACTGCCCTCTTTTGGCGCGTGGCATCGCCCAGCCCAGCCTATCTGGGCGCTGAGTCCGAGTAGCCGGGGCTCCCGGGGGGCAGCAGTTCCTTTGTTTCTGTGGCCTGCCTGCACCAAGCGGGGTAGGCGCTTTGTCTGCGAGCTGCCCAACCAGCACGGAGGCCTGATCTTTCGGCGCCAGGAGACCCAGCATTGGGGAGTCCCAGCATTGGGAGAGCCAACATTGGGGAGAGACAGCGTTTGGTAGGCAAGGAGACCTAATCCGGTAAAAGAAGATCCATAGGGAGCATTTGGAAGAAGAGATGGGCCGACGTCAAGGCAAGAATTCGCCCAACAAGCTGAAAAGCAACATGAAGCTACCAGAAACAAGCGACCTCACAACGGGAGGACAAGAACCCCTTAATCAAGAGGAAGGAGAAAAGATTGACTTCATGAAAGTGATTGACACCCTTAAACAGCATGTAAAAAACGCCCTTATAGAAATGGATGAGAAATATAACAGAAAGTTTGAAGAATTGAATAAATCAGTGAATGATACCCTAGAAAACCAAGGAAAAACAATCAAACAGATAATGGAAACAGTTCAAGACCTGAAAACTGAAATGGAGGCAAAGAAGAAAACACAATCAGAGGGCCGTCTGGACATGGAAAATCTAGGTAAACGAATAGAGACTACAGAAACAAGCATAACCAGCAGAATACAAGAGATAGAAGAAAGACTCTCGGATTCTGAAGATACCATAGAGAAAATAAACACACTGATCAAAGAAAACAGCAAGTCCAACAAACTCTCATCACAAAACATTCAGGAAATATGGGACACAATAAAAAGACCAAACCTAAGAATAATAGGAGTAGAAGAAGGAGAAGAAGGGCAGCTCAATGGTCCAGAAAATCTATTTAATAAAATTATAGAAGAAAACTTTCCCAACCTAAGGAAAGATTTTCCTATGAAGGTGCAAGAAGCATACAGAACACCGAATAGGCTGGATCAAAAAAAAACATCCCCTCGCCATATAATTATCAAAACACAAAGCATACAAAATAAGGAAACAATATTAAGAGCTGCAAAGGAAAAAGGCCAAATTACTTATAAAGGTAAACCTATCAGACTTACACCTGACTTCTCCATGGAAACCATGAAAGCCAGAAGGTCCTGGTTAGATGTACTGCAGAAACTGAGAGACCATGGGTGCAAGCCCAGATTACTATACCCAGCCAAGCTTTCATTCACTATAAATGGAGAAAATAAAATTTTCCAGGATAAAAACAAATTTAAACAATACGCAGCCACAAATCCAGCCTTACAGAAAGTAATTGAAGGAAAATCACTAACCAAGGAGTCCAACAATGACCACAATACCTCAGACATCTAGAGACCCTTCACCAACACAAAACAAAGAAGGGAAACTCACAAACTCTACGACTAAAAAAAAAAAAAAATGACCGGAGTTAACAACCACTGGTCATTAATATCACTTAATGTCAATGGACTCAACTCACCTATAAAAAGGCACAGGCTAAGAGATTGGATAAGAAAACAGGATCCAACATTCTGCTGTTTACAAGAAACACACCTCAACCACAAAGACAGGCACCTACTCAGAGTAAAGGGCTGGGAAAAGGCCTATCAAGCAAATGGTCCTAAGAAACAGGCTGGTGTGGCCATACTAATCTCTAACAAAGTTGACTTTAAACTTAAATCAATCAGAAGAGATGGAGAGGGGCATTTTATACTCATAACAGGAACAGTTCATCAGGATGAAGTCTCAATCCTGAACATCTATGCCCCTAATATAAAAGCACCCACGTACATAAAAGAAACATTGCTAAAATTCAAGGCAGCCATCAAACCGCACACACTAATAGTAGGAGACTTCAACACTCCTCTCTCACCAATGGACAGGTCAATCAGACAGGAACCTAACAGAGAAATAAGAGAATTAGTGGAGGTAATGAATCAAATGGACTTAACAGACATCTATAGAACATTCCATCCAAACAGGAAAGAATATACCTTCTTCTCTGCAGCTCATGGAACCTTCTCGAAAATCGACCACATAGTCGGTAACAAAGCAAACATCCACAGTTACAAAAAAATATTAGTAACCACCTGTGTCTTATCAGATCACCATGGATTAAAGTTAGAATTCAACAATAATGCTACCCCCAGAAAGCATACAAAGTCATGGAAACTGAACAGTCAACTATTGAACCATAGCTGGATTAAGGAAGAAATAAAGAAAGAAATGAAAGTCTTCCTGGAATTCAATGAAAATAAAGAAACAACATACTCAAACTTATGGGACACTATGAAAGCAGTCCTAAGAGGAAAGTTCATAGCACTAAGTGCCCACTTAAAGAAAACAGAGAAAGCTCACATTGGAGACTTAACAGCCCACCTGAAAGCTCTAGAAAAAAAAGAAGCAGACTCACCTAGGAGGAGTAGAAGACTGGAAATAATCAAACTGAGGGCTGAAATCAACAAAATAGAAACACAGAAAACAATACAAAAAATCAATGAAACAAAAAGCTGGTTCCTGGAGAAAATCAACAAGATTGACAAACCACTATCCAAGCTAATCAAACGGCAGAGAGAGAATTTGCAAATTAATAAGATCAGAAATGAAAAGGGGGACATAACCACAGACACAGAGGAAATTCAGAGAATCATTAGATCTTACTACAAAAGCCTATATGCCACAAAATTGGAAAATGTAAAGGAAATGGATACTTTTTTAGATAAATATCATATACCAAAGTTAAATCAGGACCTGGTGAACAATCTAAATAGACCTGTTAGTCGCGAAGAATTAGAAGAGGTTATCAAAAACCTCCCTACCAAAAAAAGCCCAGGACCAGATGGTTTCAATGCGGAATTCTACCAGATCTTCCAAGAAGATCTAATACCTATACTCCTTAATGTATTCCACAAGATAGAAACAGAAGGGTCATTACCAAACTCCTTTTATGAAGCCACAATTACTCTGATACCAAAACCACTCAAAGACTCAACCAGGAAAGAGAACTACAGGCCAATCTCACTCATGAATATCGACGCAAAAATCCTCAACAAAATACTGGCAAATCGAATCCAAGAACACATCCGAAAAATTATCCATTATGATCAAGTAGGCTTCATTCCTGAGATGCAGGGCTGGTTCAACATACGAAAATCTATCAATGTAATCCAGCATATAAATAAACTGAAAGAAAAAAACCATATGATCATTTCATTAGATGCTGAAAAAGCATTTGACAAAATTCAACATCCATTTATGTTAAAAGTCTTGGAGAGATTAGGGATACAAGGGTCATACCTAAATATAATAAAAGCTATATACAGCAAGCCGACAGCTAACATCAAATTAAACGGAGAGAAACTCAAAGCCATCCCACTTAACTCAGGAACACGACAAGGCTGTCCACTCTCCCCATACCTCTTCAATATAGTGCTTGAAGTTCTAGCAATAGCAATAAGACAACATAATGGAATCAAGGGGATTCGAATTGGAAAGGAAGAAGTTAAACTTTCGTTATTTGCAGATGATATGATAGTGTACATAAGCGACCCCAAAAACTCCACCAAAGAACTCCTACAGCTGATAAACAGCTTTAGTAATGTGGCAGGATACAAGATCAACTCCAAAAAATCAGTCGCCCTCTTATACACAAAGGATATGGAAGCAGAGAGGGAAATCAGAGAAGCTTCACCATTCACAATAGCCAAAAACAGCATAAAATATCTTGGGGTACATCTAACCAAGGAAGTGAAAGATCTATTTGACAAGAACTTTAAGGCATTGAAGAAAGAAATTGAAGAGGATACCAAAAAATGGATGGACCTCCCTTGCTCTTGGATTGGGAGGATCAACATAGTAAAAATGGCAATTCTACCAAAGGCTATTTATAGATTCAATGCAATCCCCATCAAGATCCCATCAAAATTCTTCACAGATCTGGAGAGGACAATAATCAACTTTATATGGAAAAACAAAAAACCCAGGATAGCCAAAACAATCCTATACAATAAAGGATCTTCTGGAGGCATTACCATCCCTGACTTCAAACTCTATTACAGAGCTACAGTAATGAAAACAGTGTGGTACTGGCATAAAAACAGAGAAGTCGACCAATGGAATCGTATAGAAGACCCGAATTTTATCCCACAAACCTATGAACACCTGATTTTCGATAAAGGAGCTAAAACTATAAAATGGAAGAAAGAAAGCATCTTCAACAAATGGTGCTGGCACAACTGGATGTCATCTTGTAGAAGAATGAAAATAGACCCTTATCTATCACCGTGCACAAAACTCAAGTCCAAATGGATTAAAGACCTCAATATCAGCCCGAACACACTGAACCTGATAGAAGAGAAAGTGGGAAGTACCCTACAGGAGCTGGGCACAGGAGATCGCTTCCTATGTATAACCCCAGAAGCACAGACATTAAGGGCAACATTGAATAAATGGGACCTACTTAAACTGAGAAGCTTCTGTAAAGCAAAGGACATAGTCAATAAGACACAAAGGCAACCTACTGATTGGGAGAAGATCTTCACCAACCCCACAACAGACAAAGGTCTGATCTCCAAAATATATAGAGAACTCAAGAAACTAGACTTTAAAATGCTAATTAACCCAATTAAAAAATGGGGCACTGAACTGAACAGAGAATTCTCAGCAGAGGAAGTTCAAATGGCCAAAAGACACTTAAAGTCGTGCTCAACTTCCTTAGCAATCAGGGAAATGCAAATCAAAACAACTTTGAGATATCATCTTACACCTGTCAGAATGGCTAAAGTCAAAAACACCAAGGATAACCTTTGCTGGAGAGGCTGTGGAGGAACGGGTACCCTCATCCATTGCTGGTGGGAATGCCATCTTGTGCAACCACTGTGGAAGTCAGTGTTTCGGTTTCTCAGGAAATTCGGGATCAACTTACCCCTGGACCCAGCAATACCACTCCTGGGAATATACCCAAGAGATGCTCTATCATATGACAAAAGCATTTGTTCAACTATGTTCATAGCAGTATTATTTGTAATAGCCAGAACCTGGAAACAACCTAGATGCCCTTCAATGGAAGAATGGATGAAGAAAGTATGGAATATATACACGCTAGAGTACTACGCTGCGGTAAAAAACAATGACTTCTCGAATTTTGCAGGCAAATGGATGGAAATAGAAAACACTATCCTGAGTGAGGTGTCCCAGACCCAAAAAGATGAACATGGGATGTACTCGCTCATAATTGGTTTCTAGCCATAAATTAGGGCCACGGAGTCTACAATAGGTGAACCTAAAGAAGCTAAGTAAGAAGGTGAACCCAAGGAAAAACATATAGTTATCCTTTTGGCTAAGGGAAGTAGACCCAATTGCCGGGGAGAAAATTAGGATTTTGGGGGTGGGGTGGGATGGGGGTAAGGGGAGATGGGGAGAGAAAAGGTAGAAGGGAAGGAGGGGGGACTTGGGGAACCAGGAGAATTGGGATAAAGGAAAGGTGGATAGGGGAGCACGGAACCACAATTCTTAGTTAAGGGAACCACTTTAGGGTGAGCAAGAGATTTGACCCTAGAGGGGCTCCCAAGTGCCCAACATGAGGTTCCCAGTTAGTTCCTTGGGTAGCTGAGGATTGGGAACCTGAAATGACCCTATCCGAGAGCAATACTGACGAATATCTTGCATATCATCATAGAACCTTCATCTGGTGATGGATGGAGACAGAGACAGAGACCCACACTGGAGCACTGGACTGAGCTCCCAAGGTCCCAATGAGGAGCAGAAGGAGGGAGAACATGAGCAAAGAAGTCGGGACCACGAGGCGTGCACCCACCCACTGAGACAGTGGAGCTGATCTACTGGGAGCTCACCAAGGCCAGGTGGACTGTGACTGAAAAAGCATGGGATAAAGCCAGACTCTCTGAACATGGCGAACAATGAGGGCTGATGAGACGCCAAGGACAATGGCACGGGGTTTTGATCCTACTTAATGTGCTGGCTTTGTGGAAGCCTAGCCAGTTTGGATGTTCACCTTCCTAGATATGGACGGAGGGGGGAGGACCTAGGACTTGCCACAGGGCAGGGAACCTGGACTGCTCTGTGGACTGGAGAGGGAGGGGGAGAGGAGTGGGGGGAGGGGTAGAAGGGTGGGAGGAGGGGGAGAAGGGTGGGAGGAGGGGGAGGGAGATGGGAGGCTGGGAGGAGGTGGAAACTTGTTTTTTGTTTATGTTTTTTTTCTTCTTTTCTTAATAAAAAAATTATTAAAAAAAAAAAAAAAAAAAAAAAAAAAAAAAAAAAAGAAAACACTGTAGGGTGACGGAAGCCTTGGAACCGGGAGGGCTTCTGATGTCTTCTGTGCCCTTATTCTGAACTGAGAGTCCCTGCAAGGGCAGTTCTTGTCTGTTTGTGGTTTCTCTATTTGTTCTTTCCTTGTTTTAGGATTTGCTTTGTATTGAGGTTTTCTCTGCTGTTTTCTCATTTAATTCTTACGAGGGCCTTTCAAGGAGGTGACTGTCACCATGCTTGTCATACAGACTAGGTGCAGAAGAGGTTAGAGGACTGGTCTCAAGTGTTGAAAGGCTACCAGTGGCACAGTTAGAATTCAAACCTGGATCCCTGGTGCTGCCAAGTGCTGAGACCAGTTCTGACTTTACAATCTGAACTCAAAACTCCCTCCCAGAGCATAGCCTTCAACCTTGAGTTCTTAGAACTGCCATTGATAGTTAACCGTATCCTTGCCCAGCAGGTGTGCAGTGGATTCCCTTCTCGGGTACCCCATGGTATGTAATGAACTTTCTCTATGCGCTGAGGGACCTCGCCTCCCATCTCAAGGTATTGCATGGACATGAACTTGAAATTTGGACATGCTACAGTCTATGTTGGGTAAATTTGTTCTTATATCTAGATGGATCTCTGATACAAAGTTTAAACTCATCTCCTTCAGTCTGAAGGATATTTGAAATTTTCTACATATACATAAAGATTCTCTAACATGAAGAAATGTAAAAAAAAAAAAAAAACAGTCAAAGCTTGATATGGAGCCAAGAGTCCTACTTTCAGGACCAGTTCTGTTTTTTATCAGTTGTGACCTTTTCCAGTCATCTTGAAATTCTTGAGGTTCATTTTTCGTATGTATAAAATGGGGATCGTTACCTACTTTCACAGGCAAATTTACAGACTTAGCATGATGGCCAAATTAGATGATGTGTTGAATCAATTTGTAGATCTTTGTTGCAAAGAAGTGTGTCTTTTGACTCATCATGGATAGCAAATTCACAAGAATCTTAAGGACAGACTTTCCAGATCCAAATGGTAAGTAGAAGCACCATGGCTGATTAATTGCCTCTAAGATTTTCTTTTACTTCCACAAATATTAATTGTGCACCTACTTCATATATGGCATCAGAGGCTGAACATCAGGTATTTAGCTGCTAGATTCTGAATAGAAAACTATATACCTCAGAACTCCTGTCCCACAGGGAGCCCATGTGGGTAAAAGAGTGGACGGTGGGAGAAAGAGTGTATAGTTAGTACCTTTTAAATACTGAAATCCTTTTTTTAAATATTGTTTTGAGTCATTTTTATTTGACAATGTACAAGACTAGTAATTTTTGAAAATTTTACATATTATTATTGTATTTACATCATTTCCATTCTTTCTTTCTCCGCTTTAACTCCTACACTCTCTCTCAAATTCATGATCTCTTCTTAGTTTTGTTTTACAAACTCATGCATGTGTGCCCACGCACACGTGTGTGCACACGCACGCACACACACACACACGCACACACACACACACACACACACTCTACTAAGTCCATTTAGTGTTTCTAGTATGCTGATGTATTTAGTATTGATCACTTGATTGAATAATCTATCAGAGAGCTCATCCTTTAAAAAACAACAACAACAACAACAAAACCTGTCTTTCCCTCCTCAGAAGCCAGTGATTATCTGCAGCTCCTCATCTAGGGTGAGGATTTGTAAAATTTCCCCGTCCATATTTTCATGTCAACTGGTGTCATTATCCAGATCTTGCATTGGCAGCAAGACGTCGTGAGACCATTCTGGATCCTTCAATCTCTTTTACACTTCACAGTCCTTCAGCCAACCATGTTGGCTACCTCAGAATACTTTATAAATCCGAGTCCTTCTTACCTGCTCCCAAGTTACTACCTTAGTCCAAACTATTATCTTCTCTCTCTAGCTGGGTTTGCCTAGCTTCCTAACTGGGTTTCATCTTTCCCCACCATGTCCAGATTTCATCTGGGGATCATGAAGAACTTGTAATGATGTAAGCCTGGGCATGCCACCCCCACTCAGATCCCACTGATGACTTTTTAACCTCCTGCTGAGTAACAGCTAGGGGTTTAGAGGCTAGCTAGAAGACCTTCTTGTACCTTCTAACATCTCTGCTCTCACCTGATGCCACTCTCTTAGTTCTGCTTCACATGGGACACATTACTGTGCCCTGACTATTCCAAGCACACACCCACCTCAAAATTTTCATAGGTACTTCGACACCAGTCTTTGCTCAACGTCCCCTTTCTAGCAGATATCCACATGGATTGTTCCCTACATTATACAGGGGCTTGCTTCTATTTCATATTTAAAAATCTCTCTGTTGGGCTGTATTCCCTCAGTGGAACCATGCCCATTTTACCACTATTGCTACCCTCTTGCGTAATTGGCCTTCAAACAGCTTAGTACTACTGGAGGTGTATGAATTGCTTAGGGGTGGACGCAGAAAGGTTCTGTAGAATGAAATATGGGGTGTTAGCTTTATAGACATAGAATTTAGTGCCCGCCACATAGTAGCTACTCAACAAACAGAGAGAATGAATGGGAAGTGTGGTGTGCCGGAGGCACTCAGGAGTAGCTGACTGCACTTGCTCAGGGAGAAGCAGACCCCGAAGCTCTCTTCTGAGAAGACCTGATTCACTCTCAGTTTTGAAGAATTGGAGAGTATTAGAAAAGGAAGAAAGGGCATGTTTCTTGGAGGCTCTTATCGTCATGTGTAGAGATTCAAAGGAATGAACAGTCACAGTTCTTCTAAGGAGCTCTGAATGATTCTTGATGGAAGGGGGTCTCGGTCCCCTTTGCAGTGGAGCAGGCAGGAGAGACAGCCTCATTCAGGCCTCTCTCCTCAACCTCCTTTCCTCCGTAGCCATCTGCTAGAGGTGTGCTAACAGCTTCTATAAAACCTCCTCCCTGACCCCGACCTTTCTGCCCTGGGAGGCCCTTTGTTTTCTCCTGTTTCGCTTCACTTTCCTCTGTTTTCAAGAGGCATAAAGAGTCCAAGCCAAGGTAGGGGAGATTTTTCATTCCTTTCTTTAAGTGCACCTTTGCTAAAATCCAAGTACCATGAAACAAGCTGGCAAAATGCCTCGCATGGTCACATGCAGCACACGCAGAAGGCCTTGTGGGCTGAGCCAGGCCGCGTCGTTGGATCCCCCAGGCAGCAGCAGGTGGATGTGAGGCACAGACAGCTGCAATCCAGAGGACAGGACAGACGGGGAATGGCTTCATTCGTGTTTACTAACCATTGAAGACGTAAGTCATAAACAATGCCACACCAGTTTGGAATTATGATTAATAGGGTGGTATTTATTTAAAGGGGAAAAAACTTACAGATCACCGTCAGCCCTCTGCGCAACCAAGAAGGGAGTCTAGTCGCAGGTGCAGCAGGAAGTGAAGAGAGAGAGAGGGAAGTGGCCGCTTTTTTAAAGGGAGAGAGACCACGCCCCAATGGGTTGGTATCTCAGCGGCGATAGGCTGGAGGAGTGGGAGGAGCTCCCGTAACAAACCATGGTCTTCTGAAAAGGCATCTCATCTACTGAGGGGTAACAGCCACCACAGAGCTGCTTTCCGGTTCCGCCCCCTCATCTCTCCTGCCTATCTGAACTTTCTCCTGTCTATAAGGACTAGGATACTAAGGCGATACCCAAGGATGCTCACCATGAAGGGGGCGGGGTGGAACCTTTCAGTTAATTCTCCTTTCTGGGCCTCAGGCCTACCTCATGCTCCAGAAGCTGACTCGGATATGGTGATAGCTGTTACAGATCTCCTAGGCTGTCTTCTCAGCTCATACTCTAGCAGGGCCAGGTCTAGGGCAACTGAGACCCTCCCTTGAATGCAAATTTTAAACAGGCATCCAAAATCTGAAATCGTCATGAATATTTCACTTGTTATATTTATACAGTAAAAACTTTCGGCATCAAGATGAATAATGAGTACATTTCAAACATAAGCTCCAACACGGTTGAGGCCAGTCGTGACCTTACCCTAATTTAAAATGTTGATAGTATCCCGACCCTGACCCGAACTTTCTGTTATCACAGTTTTTTGTTGAATCTGTCATAATGGCTGTTTCTTCCTTGGGAACTTTATGTAAATAACACTCCTGGACTTTGGGATATCGATCTTTTATAATATGCCCATTTTTTAAATGTGCTGTCACTTTTCTCAAGCCACAGTGGGCTGATCACGTATTACTCATCTCTTAGATATTTTTGCTCTGTTGTCTTGACTCATCATATGCAGGCTTCCTCCTCCCGCCAATGAGTGGTCACTAAGAGGCAGGCATGGTGGTGCTGGAAACTGTGCCTGCCAGCTCCCTGCTCAGTTTGTCTGTACCAACATCTACACTGTTCATTTTTGGCAAATTTGGTAGCATTTCCGGAACTGTTTGTGAACATGAAGGCAAAACAGCCAAACGAAAGAAGCATGAGTCTTATAATCCAGCCTAATTGAAACAGAGCAGGGAATCACTGGGCTTGTCAGAGGCAATACTCCGTCAGTTCCATCAGTTGCATGCAGTCAGAGTGTGGGAGAGAAGAGCAGGAGGAACGAATACATTAAAGGCTGGAGACATACCGTAGGAGACAGTATCAAAAGTTATTTAACCAACTTTCCCTCCTCTTCTTCCTCCTCCCCAATCCTCCTTCTCCTCCAGCTCCTTGATTCTTTGGGACCATCCTTGCAGTAGCATTACAATGTGTAAATCCAGAATATACTCTGTACCAGTCCGTGCTATCAGCACTTCACATGGATTGACCCATACCACCCTCATTCATAGCCCTAGAAGCGAAGGTTGATTTTTTCCCCCTGTGACACACATATAGATGAAGTCACAAGCTCATAGAGAGGTTAAGTCACCAGCCCCAGGTCCCTCAGCTCCAGTGTATCAAACCCAGCAGGAAACCAAGCAGTCTGACTTCAGAACCATTAACCAGGATATGAAATCACACGTGTGTCGTGCAGATCTATTGGACCTCAAGTGTTTCACTTTTGCAAATGCTTGTTTTTCTTCTCACTGTATGCAGCTGTTGTCAGAGCTGCCAGAGAACAGAGCGTGATAAGGTGCCAAGGCTGCTTTCAGTGGGCACCAAGGACACCTCCTGGGACATCTTGCACAGCTAATAGTTCCTAGCAAGTACAGGTGACAGCGAGGACCCTCATTTAAAGCTCCTTGCTGATACCTCGGCTTTTCTTCAGGCCAACAGGTTGTCCACCCCCCTCTCATCTTTGCCTTTCTCAAGCTCAAATCAAAGACACTGCTTGAGCAGGGGACGTTCGTTCAAACTTTTGACTTCAGCACCAGGGAGGCAAAGGCAAGTAGATATATGTCAAGGCCAGTCTGGTCTACACAGTGAGTTCCTGGACAGTCAGCATACATAGTGAGGGGTACATAGTGAGACACTGCCAAAGAAGCCACTTGCCTCTGTAGTGCTTCCACTGATTGTGCGAGATCACTCTCTGAGAGGCTGTTAGCACTTCATCTCTCCACTTTGTTGGCACAGGAGCCTTCTCTTGACTGACCACATGAACTTCATGCTCTTGTTGCTCAAAACATCATGGTGATGGGCACTCACTGGACAGAGACCATAGGGCTGGGCTCTGGCAGTGGAAATGAGCATTTAGCTCCAGGAGACCAGAGATTCTCGTGAGCTTTCTATGAAGTGGATGGTGGCTATAAGGTGATATATAAACATGGAAGACTCGAGGGGCACTAGCTATTGAGAAGTGTAGCAGGACATCACTAAAGAAAATGTCCTTCCCTGGAGATGACCATTCTGGAATATCTACAATTGATATGGTAGAAACAGCGCCAAGGTGCCTCTTGAAATTCTGCTTTGAGTTCCAGTGTGAATTTTTCAACTCCAGCATAGGAGAAGCATCTCTTAATGGATAAACAATGGGCCACTTGACAGGCTGTTGGGGCAGTAGGCAAAAAGCTATTTGGAAAGGTTTCCAAAATCTGGAATCAGTGTGGAGCTAGCTAGAAGCTGGGAAGACTTTCACCTGGCAGGTTTCATGACCCTCTACCCATTTTCTGTAAGCCTCAGCTGAGTGTGCCAATTGGCCTTATCATGTGGTCACCACCTTTTCCTACAGCCTGTGCTCTTGGGGGATGGACTTTTGGTTAGCATTGACTCCCTTATTCTCTGGTGTCTGGTTGGGTTTGACCAAGGAAGCGAGAGAATGGACCATGGAAGCAGCAAGAAGCTGGCATGTGCCTTTCTTAGCTATGGTTCATTAGATGGGCTGTGTTCCCCAGCTGAGTTTTTTTTTTCCCTTTTCATGGCAGCTTTCTCTATATGACCCTTTTCATCCATTCTTCCCTTTAAGATAAGGGCAAAGACAGATGCCTTTAGACAAAGGAAAACCTGGGGTTAGGATTAAGGTTTTCTTACTGAGTGGGCACTGCACCCTCCTTATGGTTTCTCTACGTTCTGCATATATCATGTCATATTGTGACTCTCACTTATGTATCCACTCCAGGTTTTACCTTCTCCCTGTTGCCTTTTAAGCAAGCTCCATCATAACAGACTGGATTCACCTGGATTTGAACTCAAGCCCCTCATTAAAAAAACAGTTTTGTCAAGATGAATATCATTGGAACATTAAATCTACTGGATATTAGCAAGTGGTATTGAAAAAAATGTTCTAACGTATTTGGGAGATACAAGGTTAAATAATCTATGTCACTAACTATCTTGTTTTTTTATTTCTCTCTGTAGGATTTCATATAAATATATGTTTATACAAAGTACACATAACTAAGAGAGGAACTCTTTCTCTGTGTATTTATGAAGTTATCTACAGCAAAATGTATTACTATTTTAGGAATGGCAAAATGTGAAAAAATACACTGTTCTTGAAATTGGTGTAATATATGTCATCTTCCAAATATTTTTCTTTGAGGAACCCTTTTTGGACAGAACATTTCATAGAAATATAGCTCTAAAGACAATTTTAAAAACTACCCAATTCATGTTGCCAGTTAACAACATGCACAATACAATGCCTGCACATTTATCCTAATATCACATTGTCCTTTAGCTAGAAATAGATTATTAAGCCCTCGCTTGCTGGTAAAACCTAAACGTATTTCGTCTGGTCCTTTTCCTAACCAAACAAAAAACTTTTGTCAGTCTTTGCTCTAGGATAACAACTCCAAAGAATGCCCACCATGGATGCATTCAAAACTTCCGAACAGCCCCTTGTAGCCTTCCTGTACTTTCTTCCTGTGATTCTTAAAGCTTTTGAAATCCTCACCAAGGCTGCCGCTTCTGTGGCTGTAAAGATTCATTATACATTAGGGATTGTCAAAGCTGCTGTAGAACAGAGAGCAATGAGGTGCTGAAGCTGTGTTCAGTGGGGCCGCCAAGGACACCTCCTGGGACATCTTGCATAGCTAACACATCCTTGCAAGTAGTAGTGTCTGCGGGGAAAGGCCTTGTGTTAAAGCTCCATGCTGATGCTCAGAGACAGCAGTCAGGAGGGAGCCTCCCAGCTGAAGGTGACACAGCCCCTGTGAACAAGATGACAAAAGGATAAAGGAGAAGGGAAACTGGCATTTATTTGGGCACCTACTATGTGCCAAGTGTTGCACCGGGTGTCTTCATGAGCACGACAGCATTTTAATTATCATATCAGCTGAGCAAAGTGTTATAAGACACATTGTTATAATGGTCATGTGCTGTGTGAGGTCACTGAGACGCTGGCTCTGGAAGCAGGGTTGGCCCCGCACACATGCTTATGACAAGTGTCCTCCAAAACTCCTGTCCTGTATAAGACTGGGCCCTGTTTCTGTAACAGGGAGAGGGGAAAAACAGCATGCAGCTAAGGGCACCAAAAGCACCATCCTTGAGAACAGCTGGAAGGCAAAACAAGCCATCTCCAACAGAGCTTCCTATTGTTTATATCATAATATAAAAATGTCTGCAGTACAAATGTGAAGCCGGAAGTCCAGGCACAGGAAGATTATTCACAGAGAGAAAGCTCGATCAGGAAGTCCAGTTGACTGCCTCAATTTCCGCAGTTTCTCTGCTATGTTTGTGAGACCCCTGAGTTGATGATGTTCCCCCAGTTTGCTCTCCCAATCAGGTTACCCCAGTCATCTCTGCTGAATGCTGTAGACTCCCAATTTGATGCGATTTGCCTGGCTGTCTGCTGCCTCTATATATCTTGCTATTGGTTTACTTTTGCTCGCTACCTGCTTAATAGACTTTCTCCTTCAAAAATCAGTCTATCATGGCCCATTCGCTAGATCCTACGAAAGGACTATTTATTGGTCAAATTTTACAAACTGGGACAGTCTGGTTCAGAAATGGAAGAGGTTTGTCTGAAGCCTTAGTCAGACTAGACCAGAATCTAGTCAAGATGGTTTCTAGTACATTCAGGAGTGACCCCCTCCCCCCCCCCCCCAAAAAAAAAAACACCTTCATAGACATGAGGGAGTCAAGAGTAGATGATTGGGGGTGAGGAGCAGTCTATGTTTCCCAGAATTTTCTCTTAAAATGCATAGGATTTATATATTATACAGCTTGGATATCACTCTCACTTCTCTTTCCTCCTCCCCGCTCTCTCTATTTCTCCATCTCCCTCTCTCCCTCTATCCACTAATGTAGAAAAATGATGTGACTTTAAAGAAATAGTATCTATGACACATCTCCCCCCTCTCTCTCGTGTGTGCGTGTGTGTGTGTGAGTGTGTGTGTATGTGTGTGTGTGTGTAAGGTGTGCTCTCCAGTTCTTGTAAGTACAGAGACCTAATGTCATTGCCAGGTGTCTTCCTCTATGGCTATCCACATTTTAGAGGGATCTCTTTACTCAGTCTGAAGCTTGCTCTTTCAGGTAGGGCCAGCCGACCAGTGGCAACCTGTTTCTGCACCTGTGCCCTCTAGTACTGGGCTGACAAATGCGCAGGTCCATACCTGGCTTTTATACATAATGTCCCTGTGCCTATGCAGAAAGTATTTTTTCCACTGAACCCTCTCTTCAACCCTGGTTCCTTATATTATATTCATAAAGGGTTTATAACCAGTTGACATCAATAAATTCAGTATGTTGTAAATCTTTGTATTGTTTTAGGAGTTCACCTCACTAAATGACTTTTTTTCCCCCACAGCCTTCAGTTAGTAGAGGTGGGCCCCAGGTGTTCCTGGGATAAAATGCTGATGCTTCTTAGCTCTGGTAAAGAGATCAGCATGCAACTCCTCTGTGTACTTACCCGGGACAGAGGAGAGAGCCAAGACATAGGGCCTGGATGACTTTGGCCTAAGGGATGGTGACTTGCGCTCATTTCATTCAACTAGACATTTCCTGCGCATGGCTGTCCTCATTCCCCTTATAATTTGGTTACATAGCTATCCCTTCCTATCTATGAGTGCCACACCTGCAGATTCAACTAATCATGGGTTGAAAATATTTTTAAAAAATTATGTCTGTACTGAACAGGAACAGACTCCTTTTCTTGTTATTATTACCTAATTGATGCAGTATAGCATCCATTTACATAATATATTCTATTAAATATTATAAAAAATTTAGAAATTAATCATACAAGGGACAAGGCTGTGCATAGGTTATATGCAAAAACTGAGGCATTTTATACAAGGGACTTGGGATATCTGCTGACTTGGGTACCTATGGGATGGGGGTGTTGGGGAGTCCTAGAACCAATTCTCAACAGATATCAGGAGATATCTGTATCTTATGTTACAAGTCCTGTTTTCTCAAAGAGAGACTAGAAGACCAATCTTCCCAAACTCCATCATGGGAAGGATACAGGCCTGAGCCATGTATCCTCCAAATGGACGGTACCCATGAAGGATTTGGGTTGTGAACCATATAGGAAGTGGTGAGCCAAAGGGCATTCACCATGCTGGCATTTGCCATGGTGGTCACTTCTTCTTCAGGGGAGCTAGAACAGAGCTTTTAACATCTAGACATGGGCAGCTCTGGGGCTGAGGGACAATGGTTGTGACATCAACCCTTTTATGGAAACAGTTTCGACAGAGTTTTGGGACATTGCCTTTCTGGCCACTGTACTGGGTGCTGAACCTAGGGCTTGGATCTGCACTGCAAGTACCAGCACTGAGCTATATCTCTGGTCTTCTTTTTACTGTTAATTTTGAGACAGGGTTTCACTAAATTACCCAGGCTGGTCTTGAATTTTCTCTGTAGTTCAGGGTGGTCTGGAACTTCAAATTCTCCTTCCTCAGTCTCCTGAATAGCTCAGATTACAGACCTGCAGCACTGGGCTTCCTTCTAATTTCAAGGCCTGGCTTTCTAGGTCTCCTGGAGAGACTATGAGTCTCCTTACGTGCTTTTGTTAGTTGATTGGTTTGTTTTTTTGAGAAAGGGCCTGGGCGTGTAGTCTAGGCTATCTTGGAACTCATATAACTCAGGTTGGTCTTGAGTTGTGTGGCAGCTCTTCTGCCTCAGCCTCCCAAATATTTAGATTACAAGCATATGCCACTAAATCTGGCACCCCTCTCTTGCATCTAGGATTGTTATTTTTATATCGGCCATCGTGATTGCTCTTGGTTGCCACTAGAAGTAGATGATCAGATACCACTGGAAAAGCTATATATATATATATATATATATATTTTTGTTGCAGGATATAGAGAAATCAAGATGGAACACAGCCAACTTCTCTCTCCTGCTGGCCAACTTCTATAGTGCCAGATGGAGCTATGCAGGCTGCCAAGGGAGAAAAAGCATCAACAGTTTCACCCAACTGTAAACCCTGTGATCTATAATACCAGCCTGCCAGGCAAGATGTGCTCACTAGTGAAATAGTGGCATGACTTCTATGGGCGTAACCAACTACTTTTTGATTTCATTTGAACCCTGGTCCACATAAAGGTATCCAAGTATTTTAAACCTGTTCAAAAGTCCATGGCTGGAATGGGAATAGGCCCTGGAAGGAACCTACTACTGTTGTTTTGCTAAACAGACAGTGTGTCAAATTGTTTCCTAAAGATTATGGTTTTATCCATAGATTACTTTTCCTTTTGGCCTGGTTAGAGAAGTGTCTGTCTACAATGGATAATGCTTATATCACAGACTCATAAGTGGTCAGAATTCTCAGAAGTGACTGTTGAGTGCTCAATTCTAAATGGAGCATCTATGTTACCCCCTTTAAAGCCTCGGAAAACACTGAAGAGGAGGAGGAGGAGGAGAAGAGGAGGAGGAGGAGGAGGAGGAGGAGGAGGAGGAGGAGGAGGAGGAAAATGGAAAGGCTGGAGAAGGGGAAGAAGAGTGTAAAATATTATCTTATTGCTATGGCATGGCTATTGCACAGATGAACTCTCAGAAGCAATGTCTACCTGGAAAAGACTTGCACAAGATTGGCCCACCAACTATCTGTCATGGGTGAAGGATGGGCTAATAAGGCCCCACCTGTGTCTTAAGGAGCAGAGACAGTCAATGGTTGTTGGAGAAGAGAGAGTCATGCTCCTTAGTCATGTAGCCATTGGTTAATTGCCTGTGCTCAAGTAAATGAGCCACCACTACACAGACGCATGCTTATGTAAGCAGCCTTAATTAAATCAATAGGTCAAAAGTGCACAAAAAAGACAAAACAAGGGTAGGAGGGAACCTGTTAGGAACAAGCAAGGGTTCAGTGTGAAATTGTGAATGATAAATAAATAAATGAATGATAAATAAATCTTTCCCCCTTTAAACAACTCACTATGGACACTGCTGTTTGCAGCTAAGCTTCTTGACCTTTTCTGCCGAGTGATAAGTACAGCTCAGGGGCTGATAGTTCTATGCTTGGTACTGTGACTTAAAGCATCTTTGGGATTCAACCCTTATTCTCCCATGTTATGCCCAATGACCTGCAATCCTAAATTTGGCTCATTACCTCCACTGGCAGGGAACTTGCTTCTCACTGAGACCACTCATGTCTCCTCTGCTTTGCTCAGGTCAGCATTTCAGAGTTATCACATGAAGCCATTGCCAGAGAGACCTGGGTGCAACTCTGCCTCTGCCATGTTCCCCAGGAAAGGACTTGCTCACTTTTTTGTCTTTGTCCGTAAAATGTGCATAGCTACAGTGATGTGTAGTGGCTGTTGTGAAGAATGTGAGTGCTGTAATAAAACACAGCTCCTGGCATGTTGATAAACAGCTACATGCACAGAAGGAGTGTGGATGTGGAGTGTTCTCACACGTGGTCCTTCTAGAGCAGGATACTTCTTAACACTTTTTTATAGCCCTCAATTTCAGAACAGACATAGTTTGAAACCACTTTAAAAAGAAGCGAGGCATCTACCAATGTATGTTTGCAGTTGTGCTGTAGGAAAATGTTACACACATTATAATATTTACTGTCCCTCAATTGCTTTCCCAGCAGAAGAGTGGGGCACCGGAAGATGCTCTCGATTCGCATGAGGGCAGGCATCTAGCAAGTGCCAGGGCAAGTTTCATCATCCATGTGTACCAGGGCCCTTTTGATGCAGCAACAACACCTGTGAATTGAACAGGTAGGTCAGCAATAGACTGCTTGATAACCCCTGAGGGTTTACATGGAGAAATCCCAGGAACTTTCTGCAGGCTATCTTCAAATATAAGTAAGATTTAGCTTGTGAAAGAGAAATTTTCCAATGATATTTAGTCTCTAGAGAGTGAACAGAAGAATCACACCACCCACCAGAGAGAAACAGAACAGAGAATCAGGCAGCATGAGTTAGGAAGTAGAAAAACTAGTGGTCTTGACGAGAAGGAAGTTTCTTGTTATTGGGTCTGGTCTCCCAAAGAGGCAACTCTTAGAGTTTAGTATAAAATGGAAAGACTGGCTAAAAGATCCTGAAGATCTTTTCAGCTCTGAGACCTCTGATTCTCTGAGAGACAAGAGCAGCACTAACCTTATAGAAAGTTCTGGAGTACTTAGAGTCTAGTGTTTTGACACAGGCACTGTATTTAGAGAGATCCTCAAAACTTACATGTGGAGGTCCTGGGCTTTTCTCATGTGTCTTTATTTCTGGTATCAGGGCTTCTGCCTTGAGATTTAATAAAAGTAGCTTGGACTGAAGGAAACCGGCTGATCACTTTCACTGGTCATCCCGGTAATATAGCCACCTTTGGGGCCAGAAGAATCTCGAACATCTTGCCCTTTGCTCAGTATTAATTCCCTCCAACGTGACACAGATTAACAGCTTATTCCCCTGACAGCCTTTGATGCATTTTTAAATATCAACCCCTGGGGATTATTCCTCTTTTTTTCTCTTATTCTCTCAACTTCTAGGCAGCTGATTAGAATTTCAGTTAAGTTGCAATACTCCTTTAAAGTGGGCCCTCTCAGTATTAAGCAAAAGTCGCTGAACTTACTAGAGGTCTAGCACTTTTGATTAATCTTTAATTGGCATGTCACTTTAATTTTCAATGCTTCCTTTCAAACACAGAGCTGTGTGCAAACCACAAGCTCGTTATCTTATCATTCTGAAAGAACTGTCTGCCAGAGACTAGGAAAAGGATGCTGCATAGTAGTCTCTTTCCGGAATTTGGCTTGGTAAAAAAAAAAGCATTAGCAGATAGTGGCGTTGAAATAGGTCTATGATAGGCCTCTGTATGAAGAAGACAAGCATCTTCTGAGCCAGCTCACTGGATCCAATAGGGAGACAGACACTAGTTGCAACACAGTGTACCTATTGTGCTCTGTCAGCATTAATTTATCTTTGTTATTTATCTTGATGATTTCATGTATTTGTTGTGTGTGTTCCATCGCTGAAAATGTGCTGTATAATTTGATTTCCACTACTGAGAACAGAAGAGCCACTGGAGGCACCGCAATGAGCAAAGAGGAGTCATGGTAGAGTCATGGAGAAGGATCCGGAGATGATTTATGTGTCTTTCTTTTCCTATTTGCAGTTCATTAAGTCACTGTCTTCCGAGATGACCGAGTGAAAATTAAAGCACTTCAGAGAAGAGCTTGGGGTTCAGCATCATTAGAGGAAGAGAAATGGGTGCCTTGATGAACCTGACTGCAGAAATCTATAGAGCACAACTCAATCAGCCTCCGCATTGATCTTGGGTGCTCAGAGGTAGGCTCAGGATTGAACAAATCTTTTTAATGCACATTCTTTCCCTTTGAAAAATGACATATGATGTATGAGAATGATATAGAGATTGTCCCAGACTTCAATTCATAAAGGGAAACTGTGTTTGCAGGGCAAAACAGGAAGAGAATGGCTAGTCTTCACGAGTCGAGTATACTGGTTCTCACCCGTGTCCTGGCCAGCATCATTTGTAAATGTCAGCTATGGAAGAGGAGGAGAGGGAGGAGAAGGAGAAGAAGGAAGAAGAGAAGGGCAAGCTGCTCACTGTCCATATGATTGCATATATTTAGTCAGGCCACTTAGGTTTCCCTTCCCCTCTCCACCTGCATGTTCAGAGACCAGAAGTCCACGCAGTGTTGGAAAGAGACTTTGAGAAGAACATGTTCTCTCCCTTCCACAGGGAATGAGAACTGCTATGTGAAGCAATAAGACTATGGGTTCAGACCAGCTTGCCCTAAGTCTTTGCTTTTTCACTTGCTTTGAGACCTTAAGCAAGTTGCTTAAATGATCTGAGCTCCAGGTAATTCAGCTACTAAAAGGAGTTGATGAACCATTTAAGATGCTTATCAGGGAGTTAAAGGTAGTCAGATGGGATCTGTGGGCAATGGCCACCATCCCAGTTCATATGTAAACGGCTTCATTGGGAAGATTATGAGCAAAAGATCTATATGATGAGTCTTCAGCCTCTTCTGTCATTTGAGACACTTCCAGGGTTCAAATTTCCAAGTGTGAGGTTTATATCAGAAATGAGATCCAACTTAATTTCACTACTCTGATTTTATTTTTTTCTAAGAGGAGAATAAGAAGAGTTTCCCTAAAGTGACTAAAAACAACCCTGTCATGTGTCTGGCTGTTCCAGGATGTTGCAGATCTATCTATCTATCTATCTATCTATCTATCTATCTATCTATCTATCTATCCATCTATCATCTATCTATCTATCTATCTATCTATCTATCTCTCTATCTATCTATCTAAATCCAGCAGAGTTTCCAGGAAACATTAGCCTTCCTCTTTATCATTATGATACCATGGAATATAAAAGTGGGACCCTCCTCATCCTTTGCATGTTTGTGTATGAGTGCATATAGAGGCCAGATTTCAACCAACCACAGGTGTCACTCCTCAGGTACCACCTTTTTTTGGAGAGAGGGTCTCTTACTGGCCTGTACATTACCACATAGAAGAGGTTGGCTGGTCAGCAAGACCCACTTGTCTCTACATTCCTACCTCTGGAATAGCAAAGGCACAGGACCACGCCTGAGGTTTTTCAAACATGATTCTGGGGATCAAGCTCGTGTCTCTGTACTTGCAAGGCAAACCCGTGCTCATCTACACTATCTCTGAAGCCCAACATTTCATTCTTAGGATCACTTAATGATGTTGGATATGAAAAGCTATATCCATTTGTTAACGACTGGAGATTGTGACTTGAAGTGGAGGAGTAATTTGTCTAAAGGTCACAGGGCTGAAAAGCAGGAAGCAAACCCAAACTACTTTTATTCCAAAGCATTGATCCTCTCCAACGCCAGTCTGAAAATGAGTTAGCACCATTGCTTTCTCAATAGTGTCTTTTATGTGTACATGATCAAACGTGAACCTGTGAGAGATTTTGCATGCTTCATGTATTATATCTGTAAGAGGTTTACTGTGAGGACCTGCCGTTAATTCAGGGCTATTGTGAAACTTTTATTACTTATAACTACAAAATTTCAGTTTTCATTCTTTTCCACAGGAAGCTAGATTTCTGGGGTTTTTAATCAGTTAGTCCTTTAATAAAATTCAATATAACACCTGCTTTTCAAGTTAGCAATCCCTCTCTCTGGTCAAGGGCAAATTTGGAAGATGAAAGATGTTATATGCTTCCAGGCTCTGAAGCCAATGATATTTATCACCCCTGGTTTAAAAATAGGAGGGCAAGTGCCATGAAGCATTTTATCTTTCCAATGTATAATTAATTACCTTGTTTAAAACTCTTATGAAGTAGGTGTTTCAATGTTAAGATCGCTACTTTACATTCATCCATTAATCTACTTCTTTTGGAAATATATATTAACAGATAAAAAAAAACTGTGCCCCAGAGAGATGTATGTCTTCTCTCCAAGTTAAGGGGGCTCCCAGATCTGGGTTCTGAATTTAGGGCATTTCTCCCTAGACTATCTTGCCTGGGTCTCAATTCTAGTCTTTGGAGTATGTGTTCTTTGTGATTTATTTCTATTGTGGGAAAGACCCTGATGGAACCAGCACTGTGTAGATTAACCTCCATTTGCATCTAAACTCCCCTTGGAAATGTGGGTCTTGGAACTGCTGTGGCTCCGCAATCCAGAGAGATAAATATCCGAGGTGGCTCGAGCGTTAAGTATGCTGTAAGGGATGAAGCTACTGGACTGCTACAAAAAGAATAATGTGGAAGAGTCTGGTTTCTTGCTTTCTTTGAAGACTAATAATTATTTTCTAAGATAACTTCATCCATTATCAAAACTTCAGTAGAAATTCGGCCAAGTAAAAGAGCAAATGCCCTTCTTTTTACACAGCTAATACCTGTGCATATTCTGTACTTTTATATTAGCCTTCCAGCACTATTTATAATAACTACTTCTGTTCCTCTTTATCACTTTGCCCATACTTATCATTGAGCAAAAGACATTGGTGCATTCCTTCTTATCTGTCACTATTGTGATCTTTATAGGTTTCACTATTATTATTGTTATTATTATTATTATTTTGACAACAGATTCTTCTCTCATACAATACATCCTGACCACATTTTCCTTTTCTCCCACTCCTCCCAGCTACCTATAGCTCTCTCTTCCCCCAGATCCACTCCCCCTCTGTTTCCTCTTCAGAAGGGTGACAACACCCAAACAGGTCAAAGCAAGATACAATAAGACAAGGCAAACACCATTGGATTAAGGCTGGACAAGGCAACCCAACAGAAGAAAAGAACAGATGAAAGAGTCAGAAATACACCTGTCTGTATTACTAGGAGTCCCATAAAATCACCAAGCTAACAGCCATAACATATACACAGAGGAACTGGTACAGTCCCATGGAGGCCCTGTATTTGCCACTTCTTAATAATAAAACTGTATTTTCATTCTTATACCTTCTTTCTAAAATTTCATGCCAACCAACTGCATAGATAGACAACACCTATAGTCTCATTGTGCAACTGAAAAGAGGCATTTGTTGGAGGAGTCATAAATGCATGAAACTGGGTCTTTGGATATATACATGCTTATCCCTGAGCAAAGGAAAGAACAGGCTTGAACACACCCACTGCCCTCCTGTCATGTGTGCAACATTAAGGCTGAAATGACACTACCTCGAAGAAGGGGTAAGCGGAAGTGTAAAGGATATAAAAAGCCCATTGCTGTGTTCAAGTAGGGGGAGTATGAGACCAGCATCTGCTGGCACCAGCACTAACTGATGACTATACATATTGAAGAATGATGGGGAACAGTGGAGCACTTAGGGCTCCCTGAGAAGAGGTTGGCCTATGACCAAGTCACCAAGAGAAAGTAAATCAGAGGTCTAAATGGGAAAGAGGAATGTGATGCAAAATTAGAAAACTTCCAATTCAATACAAAGATAGTTCTGGCAGGAGAATCAACTCCAGGAATTGGCACCACACAGCTTGTTACTCAATAAGCAATATGTTCCCAGTGTCTAGATGAAGTTACTCAGCATGGGACAGGGGGCAGTGCTTTGTTTATTCATTACACTTAGCCCAGAAGGGATGGATCTGACTCTTTTTACAGATTAAAACCTTGGATTCAAGGAGAGAAATTTAGCAGGATATATAGAGGCCATCAGAACTGGATTTGAATCTTGGGTCCATTATGTAACGGTGGAGCCAATAAGAAGTCATTTGAAGTCTCAGAATTGTGTCTGGGATAGGGCTAGTGGTGACATCCACTTCAAGGTGGTTCAGGACAACTGATAAAGAACCCTGAAGTACTGTCTGTCTCTTTAGTTCCTTACCACATAACCAGCAAGGGACAAGGCAGGATTTCCCAACCATTTCCATTTATTCTAAAACCCATGAGCTTGTTACCTATCTATAAAAGCACAGTGACTTGATAAATATTCATTTTATGTCTGAAGACAAAAAGGTAAACCTCACAATGTACTTGAACTCTGAACTTAATCCTATCTTTCTCTCTCTCCCACTTTCTCTATGTGTGTGTATACATATACACACATATAATATATGGTTATGACATATATTAGTAACCTCTGTGGCTATAATAATACAGAAATGTATAGGTGATAAGTGAAAGGAGAAAGAGATCAGGGCTCCTGACCTCAGCAGATGTCTCAGTAGGTAAAGTGCCTGCCACACAGTCATAAAGACTTGACTTGGGATACCCAGCATCATGAAAGGCTGGGCATAGCTGCACGTGTATATAATCCCAGTGTAGACACGAGGAGACATGAGGATGCTGGAATCAGTGAGCTCAAGGTCCAGAGAGAGAGAGAGAACTTGTCTCAAAAAATTAGGTGGCAAAGCCTAGAAGAAGATGCCTGTGGGGGACCTCTGACCTCTTCTGAATATGTATTGTGTAGTGTACATCCATGTAAAGATGCACACACGCACACACATACAAACACATACACATGCATATAGAATGCATATAAAACACACAGACAGGGGGCTCTTTGCTATGCTTACAAATTTGCAGAGTAGGTCTGCACTTGAGGATAGAAAAGATAATGATGTCAGTTTTGACCAGATTGGTTCTTAGAGTCCCATGGATTATGGACACACCGAGTAGAGTACAAATGGGAATGGCATCAGCAGCAGAGAACTGACTGCAGGAAACACAGGGCCAGATGGCTCAAGCACAGAAGTAAAATACCAGATTTACAGCCCCCAAATATGTGGTTATAATTCCAGATACCTTAAAGCAAAGAGATCAACACTAAAGCAAAAGCAGGGACAGAACGGAGCTTGGGATAGCAGACTACAACTGATAGGTCAAAAGGAGAAAGGGCGAGACATCTCAGTCGGTAAAGTACTTTCCCCACAAGCCCGAGGACCTGAGTGCTGATCCTCAGCACCTATGACATAGCAAGCCTATCTCTGTGATCCCAGCGCTGGGAGAGTGGGGATGAGAGCTTTTAATCTGACTGGCCAGACAGCATGGCAGAGTTGATGAGCTCTGGCTGGGTGAAAGGCTTTCTCAAAGAGAAGGCAGATGTCTATTGAGGAAGATGCTTGATGTCAACCTCTGATCTCCACCTCTATTCACACTCATGTGCTTGTGTGTGCATGCATGCCACACACACACACACACACACACACGTATATATACACACAAAGACATGCACGTACATATATGCATTAAACCAAAAGAAAGCGAGAGATTTGGGTCCACTTCAGAACAACCCACACAGTTTCTTGGCAGGGGAGTTGGATTAACATTCTGGGACCATAAGTGATGGGAATCGGACTGGACAGAAGCGACTGTCACTTTCCTTGGTCAGTCAGTAGAATCCTGCCTTCCTGTATAACACAGTCCCTTTCGTCTGTCCATGGGAAGGACTTTGATATTGTGCCTCTCTTCCCCTCTTCTTCTCTCCCTTCCCCTTCCATGTAGCACTGAATCAGAACCTCATGCTCCTACATCAAGACTACAGCTCACATGTCATATAAATGTCCTCTGCAACTTTATCTACATGCATGTACTGGTACTGTACACATCTATCACACTGGCCTCATCTCTAACTCCAGCAGTGCATTCTTAAAGTCAATGTGCATGAAGGTTGTCCCTGCTTCCCTGGTAAACATTCTCTAGAATGGTGCCCCTGGCATTGTTCCACTGCAGATCTAGCTCTTCTCCAGGGCAGCATCCCATATGCGTATATAGAAAGCTAAACACTCAAATAGTCTCCTGTCAGTACACATCAGGATGCACTACACAACTAGATCAGGGAAAACTGGACCAGGGAGTGGTTTGTTCTTTTTTGATTTCAAAATCACTAGATACGCAAGTGCAGAAGACAGAGTTTTGGTAATTTTTTTTTTTTTTTTTTTTTTTTTGGTTTTTCGAGACAGGGTTTCTCTGTGGCTTTGGAGCCTGTCCTGGAACTAGCTCTGTAGACCAGGCTGGTCTCGAACTCACAGAGATCCGCCTACCTCTGCCTCCCGAGTGCTGGGATTAAAGGCGTGCGCCACCATCGCCCGGCTGGTAATTTTTTTAAAAATTATTTTTGCTAATATTTTCAACTTCTTTTGTATAAGTAGAGAAAACCCCAAACAAAAGTGGCAAGACTAAACCAGACAAAAATCTCACCAGCCTAAACTCAGGAAATTCATTGTGTCACAGAGCAAGCTCTCCATAAATAAGGACGCTGGCCCAAACCACTGTAACCCTGTCCTCTTTGCTGATTTTGCTTTGTCAGCATTTTGATGAAGCCACACCAGGACCAGAGGAGTTGGGACATTTTCTTCTTGTTTCTCTTTTCATAAATACTTCCCATGTGTGCCCAGATAGTTGACTGCACCAGCCTGAATAGGGTCACACACTCACCCCGAATGCAGTCCCTTATATGGGGTATGAAATTGCTACACAGTTATAGGAAACTATTTGAGCTTTATCTTCCATGTGTGATAGGGTCATGCTTCCCGAGAGTAAGTGAATAGAAGACAGGTCCTTCTACAGCTACTTTCTTTGTATAATGATTTTTGTTAAAAACAAAATAAAATAAAACTGGGCCAGGAAGGTGGCCAGTGGAAGAATGCTTGCCTGTTGTGTGGGAGGTTTTCAGAGAGAGAGAGAGAGAGAGAGAGAGAGAGAGAGAGAGAGAGAGAAGTGATAGAGACAGAGAGAAAATAGAGAATATGATTACAATAGGATCAGGCTCAACAAGATGTGGGTGTAAGCCCTGGCCTTGGGAAATGTGGCAGAGATCCTCAGGCTGCTACATCCCACAGCTGCAGAAACATGGAAGCAGCATGCCCCGTGTGCCCATTAGACACACGGAAGCGGAACTCTTCTGTGACAGATCACCCTGTACTCCATCAGGAGGAGCAGAGCTCTCAACGGGCAGTCACTGCGTGCAGCACTGTGTAGAGGTTTTAGGGGTCATGGTCACTAGATTTTCTTGTTGGAGATGGTCCTGGGAGAAGACAAGATGACAGTGCTGTTGAACACTCTCCTGGGTATGCATATATATATATATATATATATATATATATATATATATAATAGATCATTTATTTTTTATGCATATAAGCCATTCCAGCTTTTAGTAAAAGTCATATCAATAAATCAATAAGTAATTAAAGTGGAACCATTCAGTCTAAGAAAGTAACTGTATGCAGAACCATCTAACCTAAACCCCCATCTTCAGTTAGCGTCTCCTTTTTATAAATGGACATCTGACAAACAAGTGGAACCTCTTTAATGCTGTAGAAAACCTAGTGGGGTGCAAATGAGTTGTCTTTAGAGACTGAGCAAGAGGGAACACTCACATGCAGAACTTACTAAGTTATATGGAAATGCTAAGTTCATTGCAGGAATTACACCATGACTGGCAACCATTGTGCGTGCACTGAGGTTTGAGCTGTTAGAAATTGGGAAATAAGTAGCCAAAATTCACCCAGAAGTGAGCAAACATGAGGGATAAAAAGAGCTGTAAAACAGAAGTGCCACTGTTTTTGGCATCTTTTTTTGGCAACTAAAAAGAGGCATCTTAGCTGTCTATTCTTTGGAGATGTCAATGAACTCCAAGTTCCAAGCACATTGTCACTGTGTAGAGAGGGATTGGAGCAAGTCTACTCTTTCAAGGGGAGGGGACAGCTTGCTATGACTGGGTCTCTAACATGATTCAGAAAATTTATCTAATTAAAGCTTTCTAAACACACAGACTTCAAATAGATCATTGCATTTGTAACATTGGATATCCTGATGTCCTCTCATTTATTTTTGTCACACTGCCTTCCATATTGTTTCAAGACTCCATAGGGCAGCTTTCATTTACTTTTTAAAAATGTTTTGTGCATGTGAATGTATGTGTGTGCGTGCATACAAGTGCACATGGTGTATGTACAGATGTGTGTTTGGATGTGTGTGTAGGAAGGCCGGAGGAAACATTGGGAGTCCTGCTTTCATCCTCTCTGCCATTATTCCTTATTCTCTCAGTGATCCTGCTATGGTGACAATCAACATGCCCCAGCCATCCTCCTGCCCCAGCTCCTCACAGTGCAGGGTTTACAGGCATACAAAGGTATACCTGGGTTTTTGTGGGTGCTGGAGATTGAACTCAGGGCTTCTTGTACAGTGCTCTTAACCACTGAGTAATCTCCCAAGCCCTGTGCAAGACCCTTAAGGGACAAGTTCCTAATGTTTGGCACAGGACAGTTTAAACTGGAATCAGCCAGTGATGTTTTTCTTCCTAGCATGTGAAGGGCTTCTTCACCAAATTTGGTTAGCTCTTTGGTTAGCTGAAATGATATGGACCCATTTTCAGTAAAGATGCTTGGGTTGCAGAAATCTTAGGATTATTTCTAATCATATTTTCCACCTTTCCCTACAACAATACATCTTTTTAAAAAGCAATTTAGCCTAGCTTTTCTTTCTAAAATATTTTTGTTTAAAGAATGATGGAAAGAAATATTCTAATGGTATTTTTTAATGAGATAGAGATAGTGCTCTAAGGGATGGAGAGCTTCCTGTGGGTAAAGAACTTCTTATGCAAGCAAGAGGACATGCATGCATTTCCCTAGGACACACACCAAATGGGCTGAGTGTGATGGTGCATACTTGTGATCCCAGTGCTGGGGAGGCAGGAATCAGAACATCTCTGGGGCTTGCTGGACAGCTGGTCTAGCTGAATATGTGAACTCCAGGTTTAATGAGAGATCCTGTATCAAATAACGAGGCGGGGTGTAACTGAGGTAGTCATATGACTTTGGTCTCTAGACTAACCACACCCATACACATGCATACACATACATACACACACAACCACAGAGAGAGAGAGAGAGAGAGAGAGAGAGAGAGAGAGAGAGAGAGAAAGGGAGAGAGAAAGGGAGAGAGAAAGGGAGAGAGAGAAAAAGAGAGAGAGAAGGGGAGGGAAACATGGACATGTGTGCACATACACACATGAGCCTCAGAAAGAAAAAAATTCATAGAGTCACATTTATGTGGATTTTCATGACTGGAGTTTGAATAGTTAAAAGGATTTCCAGAGAAATACTTTCATAACAGGAAGAAGACAGTCCTCACTGAATGGGCTACTCATAAAAAACAATTCCCTCTCAAAATCAGCCACACTTGCCACTAGAATCATAGCCAACATATTTTTTTTTGATTTTTTCCCTAGAAAGTAAAAGATAGGGAAGTTGTGTTTTTAAGGTAACCCTAAAGAAATAGCGAGATGAAAGGCAGAGTTATTGGTAAGCTATGTGCTACAGAATTATTATTGCCAGATGATGCTTAAGGAAGAGGAAATCTTCAAGGAAAACCATGGTCTGAGAATCACAAAAGAGTTGGGTGTGGATTCCACAGACATGAGAGGCTGATGACGTGGTTCTGGGGTTTTCTAAAATAACTTCTGTGTGATTATGTTGAGAAAGTCAAGTTTTGAGTGAATGATAGAATCATGAGATTTTAGAAAGGGGAACCATTGGAGAGGATTGAAGGGGAGGGGAGAGCCAGGGAGGGGAGCAGAAAAAATGTAGAGCTCAATAAAAATCAAAGAAAAGAAAGGGGGACCATAACTAGATATTTTTTTTTCTTTTCTCCCTATTTCTTCTTTTTAAATTTTAATTCTTTTTCAGACAGGCTCTCACTATGTATCTGGGGCTCCTCTAGAACTCACTGTATAGACAGAGTTGAACTTGAACTTGTGTAATCATCCTGTCTCTTCCTCCAAAGTACAAGCGTACTGCCATATCTGCTCAGATCACTACTCTTTGTCCCAGTGAGTAGATGGACAAATAAAATGCACAGACAATTCTCAAAAGAGGAGTAGAAATAGTCAATAAACAGGAAGAAAGTGTTCTACAGTCTCAGCCATCAGGAAACACATATTTCTGTTCGGCCTCACCTTAGTCAGAATGGCTGTCCTTAAGAAGGCAAATTAACAACAGATGACCAAGGGAATGCATGGAAAGGTAAACCTCACATACTGACAGTGAAAATGTAAACTAATGCAGTCATTGTGGAGGGTCCTCAAAATGCAAATGCAGAATTAGCACGTGATTCAGTTATATAGTGCCCAAGTACTTCCACTAGAAGGATTCTGTATCAATATGCCACGAAGATGCTTGAACATGCATGTTTATCGAAGGGCTGATCTCAATGGCTATGGTATGGACCATGCATGGGTGTTATCAGTAGATATATGAGTGGATTAATTAACACAATATGCTGTAAATACACAATGGGGTTCTATCATCTATGAAGAGGAATGAAAAACATCAGTCACAGGAAAATGGGTACAGCTGGAGGTTATTATGTTTAAAAAAATAGGTCAATCTCAGAAAGACAAAGATCACATCTTCTCTCATTCTCATTTATGAATCCTAGATTTTATAAAGATAGACAAAATTATGCATGCACACACACACACAAACATGGCATGAAAACAGAAGTGCTATTGTGTTGGGAGAGGAGGAATTAGTGAAGCTCAGGCAGAGAAGAATCATGGTGAGTTAGGGTGGATATGATAAAGTCTATGATATACTTGAAAGAAAACGTCTTTACAAAAAACTATCACAATGGAAAGTGAATATATATGTTTTTCAATTTAATTAAACTATAATAACACGATTTTATTCTCTTCCTCCTCCCTCCTTAGCCTTTTGTGTCCTCCTTCCCAAATTTACAGCCTCCTCGTCTTTAAACATTTTAGATTTATTTTTGTTTTATGTGTATAAGGTGTTTTGCCTGAATGCCTGCCTGTGTACTACATGCATGTCTGGTATCTTTGGAAGCTAGAAGAGGGGACTGGACCCCCTGAACTTGGAAATATAGATGGTTTTGAGTGCTGGGAATTGAACTCAGGACCTCTTGAAGAGCAGCCAGTACTCTTAACCACTAAGCCATCTCACCAGACCCAGCCTCTTCTTCTAGAACCATTGTTATATACATATATAAATGAAGAAATATATAAAACACAACCTGATGAGTCTGTCTAGTGTTGCCTGCTTGCACAAATTTAGGTAAAATATACTTTTTTGTCATATTTTTACTGAGAAATCCAAGCCGAGACATTGCTTCATCCGTTTGAAAAGGAATTTTTGTTCCTAGTGTAAAATAATTTACTTTGGATGACCTTTTCCAGGTTTACATTGTCATTAAAGAACACAGATCGTTCACCAGTGTTCTCTTTTAGCATAGACATTTGACCTCACATAACAGAGAAACCCCAGCATCCCAAAGGGCATCTGGAATGGAGATATATATCCTGGTAGCAGGGCACACATTTCTTTCTACTTCTGCCTTGGAGGCATTTAGTGTTTTATTGCTAACAAACAGAATACAAAAGAAGTGAAGGAGAGTCCTCTGGTATGCAAAGTGCCTCCAGCACCCCCAAACTTCAGAATGGGGCCCTCCATCTCTGTAGAAATGGGGCTTTCACAGCTGTAGTCAGTTAAACTGAAGGCACACTGAGTGTTAGAGTGGGCTCTAATCCAGGGGCTGTTGCTCTTCTAAGAAGGGAAAACATGCAGGCTTTAAGAAGACAGCCATGTGGAGATGGAGAATTAATTTGAAATGATACACCTTCATGCCAAGCATTTAAGGCTTCTTGAAGCTAGCTGAAGCTAGGAAGAGACACGGAAGGATTCCTTCCTTAGTGACTTCAGGGAGAGCACAGCCACGTTTAGACCTTAATGCTGAACTTCTTGCCCTCAAAAGCGTGAGCGAATACACACTATTTAAGCCACCAGTTTGTGGTACTGTGAATCGGAAGCCCAGAACCAAGGCATGGCATGTCTTCTGAAATTACGTTGTAAGGCCACTGCATTTTTCTCCTGTCTCTCTCTCTCAGATGTCTTCTTCTAGGAGAAGGCTGTCCTATCCTGTTACGAGGGGACTCAGTTTACAGGGAGGCCCTACATCTTGAACATGGCCTTCTGCTCCCATTTAAGATTATCACATGACGCTGGTTCCGCAAGCAAGAATATCCCATGCCACAACTCCTCTAAGAGAAGATGTCACATGATGACAGCCTTGCTCATATGCTGACCACTCTTCTTGAGAAATTATGAACCAGAATTCCAATTAAGCCGCTTCCAAATTCCTGATCCATGGGGTCTGTGTGGTGATACATAGTCATTGCTTAAACCCCTGAGCTTTGACATGACTTTCTACAGTAATAAACACTAAATACAATCTCCTTTGTTCCTTAGACCCAATTTCCTGAACTCCTAAGTTCTTGAAGATTCAACTACATTAAGACCCTGGGAGTTGAACAGTGAATTCTTCTCCCAAGGCTCTGATAACTCTTTATAACTTTATTTCTACTCCTTATCTACCTCCTGTCTCTGACAGATTCAAAAGGTGGGCTTCTTTTTTTCATGGGGCTCATACTCATGAAGGGCCGTTACCTCTGAAATGTAAATATTCTAAATAAAGAGGCATAGTCACTTTCACAAATGAGGTTTATTGATTTTTTTTTTATTCTGGATATTTCCAAAATGATCTGAGACTTCTCAGGTCCCACAGAGATGCTCTGGGAGCTGAGCCCCAGTCTTGGAATTCTACCTAGTGAACTTTAGAGGATGCTCAAGGGAACATCTTTGTGTGCACCTGTTCCATGGCTTCCTGGTACCTTTGAAGCTCCATGCAGTGGTTGCTGCCATAGCTGCAGAAGGGAGGATAGAAAGGAGAGTGACTATTCTGGAGAGTGGAGAAGAAGGAACAAGTCATTTGTTTACAGAGTCAGCACTGGACAATGCTTAATTAATACAGATGTATCAGGTAGCTTGTGTGTGCTGTATACAGGATACTAGGTCCTCAGTGGGCAAGAAGGATATGATAAAGACTGAATATTATCCATCAGCAAGATCCCAAACTCCATATAATAAGAACACCACTGTAAATACACACAAAGTGAAATGGGAGCCCAGAGGAGATTTGTGAGATTATCAAATATATACTTTTTGAAATGTTAGAATCTGTTTGCTTTCCAGGCTTGATCACTATTAGAACTTGTACAGAAAGCACAGTCAACATAATAGCTATTGGGTGTTGGAGAAGAAGGAGATCAAACAGATCAGGAGAAACAAACCCACTTATGTAACAAGCTCAGTACTGCGGAGTCCTGCCACTTGGCTGAATGGGCAAGGACTGATGACTATGTGAGCATAGGAATTCTGATCTGGGACCGCTGATGCTCAGAAAAGGGGCTGGTAGGTGTTTATTAGTAGTTGCTCATTCAGTTCTCATTCTGTCCTTAGGAGGAGAGTACTATTATTATCCCCAGCTTAAGAATAAGAGATTGAGATAGAGTGGGATTCAAACTAGGCACTTTGGCTCCAGGTGATGCTCCTCTATATTCATCTCTCCATAGTACAAGCCATCAACAAAGGCACCTGCCTATTTGATACAGAATATTTGGAGTTTTCATATAAAGGAAAGGCATAAGGCAGCACTTCAACCTCTTTGAGAAAAATCATGTGGGTCTAATGCTGGCGAACTTACTATATAATACCATACTGCATATGTGTGTCTATTCCTGGTAGATACCTTTAAAGAAAGAAACTGTAGAAGGCAGATTCAGCTGCTTTTTAAAATCATATCCTAGTATGGTTGAGAAGTTCAAAACTAATCTAGATCAATTCATCACTGTTCATGTTTTAAGTCTAAATACATTTTGGGATGTACTAACATGAGAGTGATTATTGTTGCATGGTGGTTGGGAAAGCTAGTTGGATGGGAAACAATATATTGTTAGTGTTAAATGATAAGCCTGAGATTATTCTTTTAGACTTGAAAAACCATGTAGGGAATCTCCAGAGCTTCTTGTATATCTATTCTAAATAAATATGGCTAAAGAAAAGAAATTTTGAGTCTTATGCTAGCTGCTGTGTTGGCTTGTTTTATGTTACCTTGACACAAACTTGAGTCTCCTGGGGAGTGGGACTCTCATTTGAGAAAATTTCTCCACAAGATTGGCCTGTAGGCAACTCTGTGGTGTATATTCTTGAGTAAGGACAGATGTGGGTGGAGCTAGCACATGGGGGCGGTACCACTCCTTGGGAAGGTGATCTTAAGTTGTTTAGTAAAGTTGACTGAGCAAGCTACCTGGAACAAGTCTCCAAGCAGCATTCCTCCATGGTGTTTGCCTCAGTTCCTGCCCTGTCTTCTCTCAGTGATAGACTGTTTGATAGAAGTGTAAGATGAAACTCTTTCTTCCCCAAACTGTATTTGGTCATGGTGCTTTATTACAGCAATAGAAACCCTAATTAAGACAGCTCGGTTGTTCTAACTCTTCCCATTGAAAAATAATTTTATTATCTGTGTGTGTGTGTGTGTGAGAGAGAGAGAGAGACAGAGAGAGACATATAGAGACAGAAAGACAGGGAGAGAAAGGGAGAGAGGGAGACAAAGGGAGCGACACACACACAGAGGTGAGCCCATGCTTGTGTGACAGTGAGTGCCAGTGCGTGTGGGAACGTGTGCAGGAAGTGTTCATGTGCTTGTATACGTGTATAAGGACTGAGGAAGTTGTTGGATTGAGGTAGTATCTCCCCTGACCCTGGAACTCCCATTTTAACTGAAATCCCTGAAGTCCTCATGATTCTGCAACTCTCATCATGCCTCTAGGTATAGGCACATCCAACTTGTAACATGAATATTGGGATTTGAACTTGGCGTCACGTGATTATGCAGCAGTTGCTCTTAACCACTGAACCATTTCTCTTGTCCCACTCTTCCCTTCATTAAAGTTTAAAAAGTTATTATTTTACGTGTATGGGTGTTTTGCCTGCACGTATGTCTCTGTACCACAGATGCTGAAAAAGTACTGGAGTTGGAGTTACTGGTGGTTTCAAGTTGCCATGAGGGTGCTGGGAATTGAACCTGAGTCCTCTAAATGAGCAGCCAATGCTCTTAACTGCTGAGCCATCTCTCCAGGCCCCACCCTTCATTTCTTAAACCACCTTGCCAAGTAACTTTGCAAGTAGAACTCTTGACTTCTCCAAGAACCAGGCAATGAAGACTGCAATCCTTCTTAGGGCAAAGCAGCTTCTCTCCCTTGTCACTGGTTTGAAGTTTCTCTCATTGTAGGAGGCACAGCACCATTTGATAGGGTGGAGGAGGCAGATGTAAATATTTAGAGATATGCATAGTACTCAGATCTTTTTGTGCTCGTCACCGCAGCATACCATTAAGTAGACTCCCTGTCTTTTCTCAACATCACGACCACTTGGCATAGAATAATAATGTGTTTTTTTACTATCCCAAAATGCACTTTTTAAAATTTCACATTACAGAATCTCTGAAGTTGGGATGTATCTTACAGTTACTGGCACCTTAAAATTGCTGTTATCTTGGTGGCACAGGGAACTGAAACATAAAACCAGCAGCTGATAATGGCTAGGATGTAGAATTCGCTGGAACACAGAGTTTGGGTAGCATGCTGGTGTAAATGCATGAGGCTGCTTTTGGGCTGGAGGCAGCTGTCTGGTGATCTCCACAGACCTAGGTTTGGGAAGCACCTGTTGGGGTCTGAGAAACTCAATGACTAAGACATATCTGTGATCCATTTGTGATACCCCAGCTGGGCAGTGTTGCCTCCTCATATTCAGCCACTCTGTCTGTGAACCTTCCTGAGGATAGGCTTCGGTGAGCTTTCCATGACTTTTCATACACAAAGTACATTTCATATAACCTGACACCAAAAGTTTTAATTATCCTCGTTGGCTTTACAGAGCCAGGGCTGAGCGAGGGCAAAGGAGAGAAATCCATTCTGGATGCAAAATTTAATGTGTGTCAGGATTTCAGTGATAGAAATAAAGAGTGTTTTGATGCATTTCCTCTTAAAAAAAATCAAGGCTAATGCAAAACAGGAAAGCAAAAATAAAAATTTTAAACAAAGATGAGCCAAGACTTTTCATCTTATTGCCATATGCTAATCTTGGCTTTGTCAGTTCCTGGCTTGATTATTTAAAATATTGCATTAAAAGTACTGCTTAACTTGATTGCTGAGGTTTTTGATATCCTCTTAAATTTGACTCTTGAGGCTGGTGCCTGACTCCCGTTTTCCTGCCTGCCTTCCTTTGTGACAACAGACTGATTATTCCTAACAGTGCCCAAATTGCCTTGATATTGCCTAGCCTTTCTCCCATACATTCATATATCAAGCTTCTGATTTATGGTGAGTACGACGCCTTACACTGATGATCCACAGGCGACAAAGTACAGCACTGGACTGTGAGGACCACAGATATGCAAATAAATGTGTGTAATATGTTGTTTAGGCATGCTATAAATCTATCCATTATTGATTCATTTCAAAACGTTCAAGGAGTGCCTCTTCTGTGTATGTCATAGACAACTGGAAACGTGAGATGGGAAATTTACATCTCTTTGCGTTAATAATTTTTTTCAAAGCATTCATTCGCAGTTGCCTCACGGGATAGTCTTATGTATGGAAGGAGGTAACATGAAATCCTTTTGTAACTCAAAAATTACTGCGTTTAGCGCAAATGCAGCACCCAGTGTAATCCTCAACACATAGGATCCATTCAGTAAATAAATGTTCAATGGTCAAATGAATGAACTTCTCCAAGTAAGGAGATGGCAGTGTTGCCCTTGGCTCACTGGTGGGTTTAGCTTCTCAATGGCCCAGCTACTCATCAGCTGTGTGGCCTTAGCCAAGTTCTTTTAATCTTCCTGCAACCATTCCTTTAATAAGGACAAGCTCACTGGATGTATAGATCTTAAGCATGATTGTAAATCTTCAAGGTACTTCAAAAGTCTGGCTTATACCAGGTATTTGGCAGATGCGCATGTCTTTCTTTTCCATCTTGCTTTGATGAAACTACAGGTCAGGAAGTCTGAGTTAACTCCAGGTGAAGAAAACAATAGAGGAAAAGGGCCATGATATTTCACAGCTGTTTTCATGCCAAGGGCTCTGACCACACAAAGAACCAGACCACTTCACTTCTTTGCATCAACATCCCATAACCAACTCAGGTATGGGATTTGAATAATTCAAGTCCATTTTTTGAAACACACATAGAGATGGATGGGCTTCTCCAGGAAAGAGGCCAAACTGGCATCTTTAATGATAGCTTCCTAAGGAAATGCATCAAGGACAAGAGGAACACCACATATCACAAGCAAGGGGGACTCAAAGGCTGCAGCAGGGAAGCAAATTGGGGCTGTGTCATGAAAACAAAAGTTAAGCCATAAAATGTCATTTCACATGCAATTTAAGAGAGATCTATGTGAAATAAACTTTAGAAAGCTGTTCACATATATCAGCACATTACAGGTGCCTGGTGAAACATTTCTATGAAAATATATAGTGCAGCATATGAATAAATCTGTCCTGAGTTTTATGGTTCCATATACAGAGTCATAATGTATATAAAATAGAGGAACATAGAGAACTAGTTCACTGCTTGAACCCATGCTGGTTAAATGAACTTGGAAGCATCCATTAAATTTATATAGCATCAACAAATAGAGTTTACACCTAAAGACACAAACAGCAAAGATGACAGGCCGAGTTGCATTCATTTTCATTGGATAGGTAGCAAATGAGGAAGAGCTCAAGCTTTCTTGCACACTCTAACAAGTTCTCTGAAATTCTTTGAGGTAGGTGCTGCTTGCCCTGCTTCATGGAAGAGTGAGTTGAGATCCACAGAGGCTAAGGAACACCTGAGGAGCCTCGTGAAATCAAGGGCTTCATGCACCACTGTGCCCTCAGCTCTCAGAACAGTGCTGGCCATAGAAAATACTAGAGAAATACCAGCTTGACTTGTGGGTGGGGATAGCAAACCCAGGTTCCTCTGAACATTTCCCATCAGATGCTCTCCCCAGAGGGTGCTTTGCAGTCATGGGATGAAACAGCTCATTTGTGCAGAAGAGGGTGGTTCCTGGTTGAAGAGTGAGTATCATCATTTCCAATAGGAAGGATTATGACAGTCATATAAGAAATCCCACAGTAAGAAGCAAGCTTTGCTTTGTTCCTTGACTCCACTTCCAGACAGAATGCACTAAGTCTCTTTCTCTCTCTCTCTGTCTCTCTCTCTCTCTCTTTTGTTCTCACAGAGCAGTCTGTGAAAAACGAAAGACCCTGAATGTCCAAAGCCATCCTGAGAAAAACAACAATACTCAGTTGTCAAATACCCAAATTCAAAATTTACCACAGAGCCATGAAAATCAAGCCAGCATGGTACTGACACAGAAACAGACATGCGTATCAGTGGATCGTGACAGAAGTCTACCTGACATTCATGAAGTTGAGATACATGGGACCACCTGCCTTCTCATGTTTGGGGCAGCAATGTTCACTGTAGACAACAATGAGGTCAGCCCAGATGTCCATTATAGATGAACAGAACCAGAGAATCTGGTATATACACCAAGAAGTAATATTCAAAATAAAGAATGAGATCATTTCATCTTCTAGAAAATGGATAGAGCTAGATGCTGTCAATTCAAACGAAGTAAAACCATCACCAAAAGATAGGTATCACATGATTTCTCTCATATGTGGAAACTGGAAGGGAAAAGATGAGCTAAAAACAACAGAAGGATGGCTAGGGAAGGGAAGAGACCTGGAGGAAGTGGGGAAAGAGGAGAGATTAATGGAGAGGGGTTAGGAGGGTGGACACTATGCAGGTAATGCATACACAAGTATGAAAATGCCACAGTAAAACCCATTAATATGTACAGTTATGAGTATGAATAATTATACGGTAAAACTACTGAAAAGTGTTTATGAAATAATTTTACCACTTTGATGTTTAAATTAAGATTTAAGGTAGTATACTTTTCTCTTATTCATTCCATTGGTTCCTTACCTGCCCCCTTTCCCTGACTCTTTTTTTCCTGCTTCTTCTCTCTTCTCATCCTTCCCTTGCTGGTCCTCTTCCTCCTCATTTTACCTTTTTAAAAAATATATACTAAAGCAACTTACTTTAGGGTAAGTTTTCAGATTAGACTGGAATCTGTATCTGTATCAGTATCTCTATCTCTCTATCTATCATGTATGTATTTATGTATGTATGTACATATGTATCTATCTATCTATATTCATCATCATCTATATCTATTAACTATTATTTTTCTATTTCTCTATCTACAGATGTGGGTGAGTATACCTGTGTGTGCATTCAAATGTATATATGTGTGTATGTGTGTAGGTCCAACTAATTCTTTGTATCCATGCTTCCCTGCTTTGGGTGACTTGATGAACAAACCTGTTTTCTGATTCAGTCCCTCTACTGCTCTTGCACAGACTTAAGATCTTCGCTTTCTAGATTCTTGCACTTGTCTAAGAGGGGAGGTTTCTTCTTTCATTATTCTGAATGAATGCTTGACCAGTTGACCAGCATAATAGTTTTCTCCTAAAGAGGTAACTCTGGCCTGTCTGTGATGTAGAATGAGAATCTGCAACACAGGCAAATGAATTTACCTAACACAGGGAAGCAACAGCTTCACTCTTATAGGTGTTGCAATTTTCCCAGGTGTGGCAAATTTCTGCTTACACAGGAGACACAGAGTTATCCGAGGCATTGCAATACCATAGTACAGTTTTGACTGGGGCGTATTCTTTCAGTGAAGAATGAAATGCATTCTGCATGGGGACCATATTAAAATAAAAAACTCTTGGATTTATTAGTAGTATAATGCATGTTTTTAGGGGCTAATCCTGTGAGAAGCTTGCTTTGTCTGGGAAGTCTAGACAAGTAGGGATAGCCAAGGAGTCATTTCCGAATACCTCCAGTCTCCGAGGAAAGCAAACCATCTTTCTAGACCTTTGAGGGTTGGGGACACTGAGATCGTGGTCGTCTTCCTGCTCCTTCGTAAGAAGGCACATTATCTAGGTGCTGCATATACTTTTGGGCACATGGCTTTTGGTTTGAAGAAGGACCTAGAGTCTATTCAATGGGATTGAAAGTGGAGGGGAAACTAGAGATCAGCAAACTAGAGATCAACATGGTCACTCATTGCCCCCAGTTGGTGAACACTAGGTCAGGGTTTCCAGGGCTTTGGCGGGGGAGAATTGTCTGTATTCTGCCAATCATGTTTTAAATAAATGCTGATTGGCAAGGTAGGAAGTATAGGCTGGAAAACCAAACAGGAAGTGGAAATGATGCAAGGAGAACAGGAGAATTCTGGGAAGGAGGAAGCTGATTCCTCCCACTCCTGCCCAGACCACCAAAGCAGCAGGATGTGACCTGCCCCGCTGGAAAAAGGTACTGAGCCACATGGCTAACATAGATCAGAAAAATGGGTTAATCAAGATGTGAGAGTTAGCCAGTGAGAAGCTAGAGCTAATGGGCCAATCAGCTTATAATTTATAGAGACCTATATATGATTTTCTTTGGGGCTAAACAGTTGTGGGGTACTGGGAAGGACAAAAACCCCAACAAGCAGGTCCAGCCCTTCATGTTACAGGGCTCTATGTGGCTCCTCTTACCATTACAACTGCTGTATGATATTGTGAGAGAAGTCCTGCAACTGGCTGGGTCTCATTCTGGTCTGTATTCATGTGATATTTGTCTTAATTGCTCACATGGAAAGAGGGGACAGCAAGAGCAAATTTTGGCGAGCATAAGTGGAAAGATCAACAGCTTCTGTTTAAAGTCACCCTGAATAAGAATATGACCGCATCCTCTGTTATAAGACTTTAGCTGTACCTTCATCTCCTCATCTAAAAAAAAAAAAAAAAAACAGGGAACACTGCCAGCTTGAGGAGTTGCTATGAAGAGGGGGAGAGAATAGTCAGCTCAACTGACCAAGCCCACAGAGTCTGACTCATAGCAGGAATTCAATGGAGGGTGCCATTTACTGTTCTACTAGAAATCACCCTGCATGGTTTGAGTTATCATACCATTTAAAAATCCACTATGGTTAGATTATACATACCATTAATTTTTTATTGTTGAAGATTAAACTATTCAAATCACAGACTATAAGGTATGTCTGCATTAATGATATTAATTCCAAAATATAGTGTGGTCTACGTACAAAAAGGAAATCGGAAAGCATCTAGGGTCCCCTTCCTTACCGCCCTGTCAAAGGAGAGAAAGGAAATAAACAAGAACAGAACTGGTATGTGGACCAGTTGGGACCAAAGAACTACACACACAGTGGGTCTGATCTGGGCTAGCCTGCTGCCGAGAGGTAATATATGCAAACGCAATTGAGTACTAGCTGCTTGGCTTTTCATTTATGGAACTAGAGAGTTTAATAATGCTGAAACCTGCTGCCATCTTGAATGAAAAGAAGTGATAGCAAAATGATTAATTCCTTAAACAGACCCTTAAAATAACAAAATTTGAACTCTATGGGTAAAGAGTGAATGAGAAGAGGCAGTGAGTACAGGAAACAGCAGGACAAACTAAACTGAAGACTGTGTGCTGGTATCTCTTTCCTCCCCAATTACCTCAAGGGCGTGGGCTGCTGCATTCACCTGTGGACCCATTTCTCCCATCCACCTGTGAAAGGAGGGAGGAAGCCGGGCGATGGTGGTGCAAGCCTTTAATCCCAGCACTCGGGAGGCAGAGGCGGGCGGATCTCTGTGAGTTCGAGACCAGCCTGGTCTACAGAGCTAGTTCCAGGACAGGCTCCAAAGCCACAGAGAAACCCTGTCTCGAAAAACCAAATAAATAAATAAATAAAATAAAATAAAATAAAAAAATAAGAAAGGAGGGAGGAGGGAGGAGGGATGCTTTCAGCTCAGAATATGTAGGTGCCCAAGCCTTGGGCACACCTGAGGGTTAGGCTAAAGATGGCAGCAGAAGACTATACCATCTAGTTCCCCCATAATCCCCAGGGCTTTGTCTGAACAGTCCTGGCCCTTTCCTGCCAGAGCTTTCTACCTGCAGGTAGAGCAACACATTCTTAAAACCTGTTTTCTTAGAGCATATCAAGTCTAATGTTTTAGGGCATTGCATTTAATTTCTTACAGTAGCACTGGTTCTAGTAGAAACTTTGCAATCCAACCCCCTCGCTTGTTTTCTGATGTGATTCTAGTTGTCGGAGGGGTCCTCCATACGAAAATAGGTACGGGAGACTTTTCAGTAAAACAACGACGACAGCTCCCCAGTTCTCTGAATGCTTTACCCGAGACCGCGAGGAGTCTAGAAACACTTAATATAAAAGGACAGATAGCCATAAAGTAAGTGGTCACTAAGGAGCACGAAAAGAATGCTGTGACACGCAAATCACAAATCAACAGCTAAGAAGCTGAAAACAAGGATCGGGCAGTGTGAATATTAAGCCAGCAACAGGCAACACCTACTGACAGGAAGGGAAGCAAAGCTGAGTATATCACAACTCCCATTTCCAGAGGCTCCCCCCTCCCCACTCTTATGGGGCAGAACAAAAGATCCATGGGCTGCCTGTGGGATGGGCATTAAGTACAGGCACAACTAGTGATTAAGTCCAAGGAACTTGAAACTGGGGCTTGTAAAAATGCCCTAGAGGTGGGGAAAGTGAGGTGAATTTGAGCAGGCAGATAAAATAGCTCAACTTCTGGAGAAAGTTACTGGAATTTTAAGTGTCTGGGTTGGCATAGGCAAAGTCCACAGCTCAGGACAATAACTCAGAGTGTGTGTGGACTGGACCATGGTTTGAGCATGCGTATTGTAGTAGACAGAGGCAGAGCCATTGATTTTATTGACTATTCATTGTGGAGTTACCACACATTGTTTTTGTGGAGGGGAGTCACATTTGGGGACATAAAAGCTTTTAAGAATTATTATATTCCAATGAACTGAAATCACTGCTTTATAGCTGCAGTCCATGCTAATGTTGGCTACCATGAACCAAGTGCCTGCTGTCACCACGAGATCTCCAACTGTGAAGTGATATCATTCACCCTCATCAACTCTTAAAGGGGAAGAATCATGCGCATTCTAAGTTGAGTGCATTAAGGTTCTAAGGATTGATGTACTGTACTATGGCTATCGCAGCAGAGTGAGGACCAAAGAAATGGGCAAGGGATTCAAAAAGCTGCTTTACTCCCTCATACAGTACTATCCCTTTACTCTGCACTGCTCATTTCATCAGTCAAGACCAGGGCCCACATTTAAACAGCATTGCTGTGGGTTGCCTCTTCCAGGTTCATTCTCAGGTGCTCCAGCACCACACCAGACATGCTAGACAGTAAGCCCCTGCAGAAGATGTCTGACCAATCTCCCTGCCATTCCATGCCATGATATGACCAGATACTCTGTATTTTGTTTTATTTTTAGTTGCAAACCACTATTATATTTGGGGAAGAGAAAACATTCTAACATCTTATTCCTATAGCCATCTTCATATGAAAATGCCCCCATCTGCTTATCCTGTCTTTACAATCTGAATGATTATCAGTGACAGTAGATGGTACAGGCTCAGGATTCTGTTTTTTCATCATTTTAGGATTTCCTCTACTGTCTGCAGGAAAGGCAGCACCAGAGCCCTCTCCCTGACTCTGCAATAATGTCTCCCCTTAGGAAATATGCACTTTTAGAACAGTCAGGGTTGATATGAGAGGGGACACTCCATGATTTCTCTTTAGCCTCAATCATGCTGCCTTTCTTTGGGAGAGACTTGCCCTCCGAGATTCAAGGGAAGAAGAGCTGGGTAACTCGCACACTCGAGGTCAGCAACTTTTAACTATTCCTATAGGAATTGGGAGGTGGAGGAGGAAGGGATTATCAGATACTTCTCTGAGAACCCTCATTAGGGATGCAAACCTCATACCTTCCTGAATTCTGGGTGGGCACCTGGAATATTCGGCCTGCAGTTTTCATTGAGGAAGATTAGAAGTAAAGAATACCGTACACTCCTCTTTCAGGAGCAAGAGTAAAGGGGCATGGGTAGCAAAAGAAGTGAAGTGAGCAGAGGAAGTGTACGTTCCACACTGAGAAGCCACGGGGACAGTTCACCCGGTGCTCTGACTCTGGTTTCCTATAGGCCAATCCCATGAGGAGAATGAGGAAAACATGATCATGCAGAGATGAGATGTCGCCATGACCTCCCCCCCTCCCCCTGCACAAGCTCTCAGTGTTTTCCTGAGCAGGTTTCAAGCTACGAAACACTCAGCTGCCGTATAATGGCCCAGTTCTGGCTGCAAATGTTAGCCGTTTTGTTATGCGTTCTCCAACAGGGTCTATAAAAGTTGTTTACAAGGGCAAAGCCTGAGCTCCGAGAGCTGGCTTTTAGAATGCCTTCTACCTTGCCATATTTTAATTCTTTGAACCTGCAGCAACAATTACATTTTTATAACTGCTAGCAGAAGAAGTTATTAAAACACTTGGCTCCAATGTGCCTTGGTCCCTGCCTCTGCTGGAATGCTGTAAATTGTTATGACTAGCGCATTTGTGCAAACCCACTGAGAAAAACATCATCTTGAAATCAGTCCAGTGGCTAGTGAAAAGAAGCTGCCGGCACATTTCAAATTTAGGCCATGGGATGGTAACTGAGAGGATGGATGCGGGAGTCCCAGGGATGGGGCTTGAGTCCTATCACCGCCTCTGGATTCTTGTGTGAGCAGGTAACAGCCTTTCAAAGTTTCATTATTCCCATCTGCAAAGTGGGAACACAAAATGAGTGCTCAGTAGAAGCCAGTTATTACCATAACTGTTGAATTGACATTGTTTTATCTTCTGTCTCAAGGGAGGGTTCTTGAATCTGTGGCAGAATGGAATTTCATGACCATCTCTCTATGAGAAAATGATGTGGTCATTTTTTTTTTTTAGAACATTGGTAATAGATAGTGGCCTGTTACTTTGTCCTTCAGAGCTCCTTCTAGGGCCCTTCCCTAGGCCGTCTGTGAAAGCAAGAAGGCAGGCTCATAGTTGTCACATGGTGGACCAGTGTGTCAGTATCTCTTCAGTCACTATGTTGCCAGTGTTTTTCCTTATGCACGAATCAACTGGCCTACAGAGGTTACCATGATTGTAGTCTTGGATGGAATTGGGAATAAATTTAGGAAACCCAGCTATGCAACAAGACACAGAAAGCCTTTGCAGATTGCAAGTCCTCCCCTGAAAACTGGTGTTAAGGAAGTCTCCAGCTGCACCAGAAGTGACTGTACATGCCTGAAAATTCAGAATTTATAAGGCTGAAGTAGGCAAGTCAACTGGAGTTCAAGGCTAGCCTGGGCTACTGTAGTGAGTTTCAGGACAGAGTGGAATATAGTATGAGACCTATCTCAAACAAACACCACAAATAACAATGACAAAATAAACAGTATCACCAGTTGATGTGTTCTTTGATCCATCACATAAGTCCTCTGAGATCCAGTTTCTTCATTTGGAAACAGAAATAATATTATTTTTGCACAGAGCATCTGTGAGCTCTCAAAGATAGGACAAAGGGATCTTATACAGTTTAAAGAGCTTCCTACATGTCACTCATTGGTGTGGGGAGATGGAGCCATTGGTATTTGATGATTTACTTGCTTTAAGGATTCTGAGGGTTGCTGAGCTTGAGATGTGATGATACATGTAAAACTAGTATGTTTTTTATTCAAAGAGTAGAGCTGGGCGCTAACTAAGTATAACATACAACAGTGAGAAGTGATGATCTGTTCATACAGGACTATGCCAGGATCCAGAGATGCAAGCAAGGAAGTGTGCTGTTAGGAAACAAGGGTGAGTTGTTTCTAATTTATCAGAATTGAACTTCTTTACATGTTTCTTCTTTCTTTACAGATAGATTCCATTTAATCCTTATAGTCTTTCCAGTCACATTCCTGGAAACCCTTTCTCAGCTCTCTTGAGACACTCTGGACTTAGCACTCATCAAGCATTAATTTTTAAATGGTAGATGCTTTTACAGGACCGGGCACTGACCCCATGAAATGAGCCCTTCCTATCTAGAAGCATCCAATCACAGAGGGGCTTGAACACAGTCAGATAGATCTTCAGTCCTCTTTACTTCACGATCAATCCTAAGGCTCTGATGGCAACATTCTCTTGTTGTCTGTCTCTTAAACATCCAGAAAAAATGAGTAGTTGAAAATCTCACTACAGTGGGGCTAGTAAGATGTTGTGCGCTGAGGATGGAGGAGGTGTGTGTGCCATTGCATGCTGTAGATCTGCACAGATCACACAGGAAAGAATTGGTGGAAGATGATTAGCTGGTGACCACACTCACTTCTTCTAGAGATCAATTGGAAGATGTATGCTTTTCCCAATGGAGCTCTCTTAATTCTCAGTGACCCTGGATTTGGAGCATCGGCAGCAAGCCTTCTTCACTCTCCTCCTAGACTTTTATCCATGCAACAAAACAGTCTACTTAATGATGAATGTACATATGCCTGTAAGATATACATATATAGTTCAAAGATATATAAATACAGCACAACAGCTATTGATTTTCCTCCCCATTAAAATGCCTTTGGGTGTATTCAGAATAGATGCTCTGACAGCAGCCATTTTGATAAAATGAGATTGGGGAAAAAAATGAAAAGAGCATGAGCTGGGACTAAGGTACTGCATTAAGCACTTGATTTACTTCTTCCTACTCTCTCCTACTTGTGGGGTGTATTGTGCAGGTCTCCTACTGAGCCAGTGAAGAAACAGCATCCTTTGAAATATTAATTTATAGTATCAATGATGCTACTTGTGGGGCTATTGTCTTTCAGCTTTAAATCCAATTTTTAATGCTTTTTGATGCTGAAGCCAGGACACACACATTTCTCCTTGGCCAGATGAATACTTGCCCCACTCAGTCAGGCAGGGGTTGATGGGGAGATTGATACCTTCATCACTGCTCTGTGTTCCAAGCAATGTTATTGGTCTGGCCTTTTCACTTTGGCACTGGCAGTGTCTAGCTCATCCAGTTTGTTGCATTTCCAGCATGACATAAACAACTCATTATGATCCATTAGAGATCAGAGACATAACAACAATAAGGGCTGCTTAGAGGATTGGGTCTATTCAGCCCAGAGATGCCAGCCATGACCAAATGAAATACCCTTCTCAGATGCTGGCATTTGACTATCCTGACCAAATTTTTTTTGGATTTAGTTATCTCTTCTTTTTGTTCACTCTGACCTAGAAGGGATATCTCTCCATCGCCAACATCACCTCTGTAATACCATAACATTATCCCCATCTTTGTAGATCCTTTAAAACACTTGGTGCAGCTGCTGCCCAGACAGGCTGATTACCTCTTACACTTATTATGACTCTCATTGAGAACCAGTAGCATTTCTCATTGGTCAGAGACCCAAAAGCTGAAAATACATAGCAGTTGCCCAGGCTCCTCAGTTGTACTCCAGTATGTAACCCTAAGCTCATTTCTATATTATTTCTCTCTCCCTCTCCCTGCCCTGTCAGTCTTCTATACATACTCATAACATGAAAATAGAAGGGGAACTAGTTGGCAAGAGGAAGGATATTCTGGGGATAAAAAGAGGACAGGAGAGGGGCTGAATATGATCAAATTTAATACATGTGTTTAAATGTCAGAATAAGACTTATTATTTTACATTATGATACATATGATAATATAAACTTTCAAAAATTGCTACTAAGGAATCATGAGAGTAAGAAAAATAGTTTTCTCTAGGGAAGAGCCCCTGAAATGGTTATCCAATACCTAATGGCTAGTCCTGAAAACATATGTATAAAAATAATAAATGGACTGAGCAGGTTTTATTTATGTATTTAGGAATATATATTCAAGACATACATTTATATATACATATTCACACACATATACATACATAATACATACATACACATATACATACATACATATACATGTATACAAAGAAAAAGAGGCCATGGATTTGAGAGAGGGCAATGAGGAACATGAAGGGTTTAAAGAAGAAAGGTAAGGGAGAAATGATGCAACTATATTTTTACTTAAAAAACTTTAAAAAATTACCTTTGTTCATGCTTGTCTGGTCATATACCCAGTGTAGGGTAAACAGGTCAAGGAAAGAACTCCCTGACCCTGACTTGACCCCAAGCTCAAGACCAGGGCCAAGAAACAGAATTCCACCAATCTCAAGATCAAGCCACAGAATCCTACCAATCCCTGAGCTTACCCTAGAGTCTGACCATAGAATCCCATTATCCTTGAGCTAGCCTCAAGATCAGACCACAAAAATTCCACCAATCCCAGGCCACCCTGGAAATCTCCACCCACAAGAAACTCTATATAAACTCTGCCTCTGCTCAGTTCTCTGCTGCTTCTCAACTGAGCAGAGGCAATCAGTCTCCTATTTTTTTATCCTCCAATAAATCTCTTGTGTGAAGTTTGTTGTGTGGTGTGACTTTGTCATATTCTTTGGTTTCAGATTGCCAGGATACCTTTTTCTTCAAAGCTGCAACACTTATATCCAGAGCAATAAGTAATCAAATAAAATACCCATAAGATTATAACTGGTCAAATCATATATAGCAAAAAAGTAAGTGTGCCATTTCCTGCAAAGTTGTTACCAAAAGAGACATCCCAATGTATTTGGAATTCTAGGAACATAAAATTGGAAATAGTCTTCATTTTCCTGATTTTTAAAAAAAATTAGAAGGAAAAGAAAGGACATTTATTTTAGTCAAAGAGGGCTAACCAGTCTGCTTATCTTTGGAACTAGGCAGTAGATGAGGAAGAGTGGGTTGGCAAGGACTTGGGGATCAAAGACTGATAGAGGGCCAAGTAATTTATGCTCAATATAAACTTGAATTTTGTAAAGGTGAGAAATATTCAGAGGATTTATTACTTTGGTGGGCAGTGAATTTTTCTACCCGATAAAGTGATCAAGCAGGGACTGAGGTCTAGGCTTAGAGGTGAGGGGGCTTACAGAATGGACAAGAATGACTGTTGAACTTCCTTCCACACTCAGACTATCTATTTTTTCTTTTGCTTTTGATCAACTCTTCTAAATTCATAGTTTAAAATTACAAAGGTGAAGATCAGGAGGCAAGGAGGTGTGTGAGAGAGAAACACATATGTTGTAAGGAGGCTGCTCATTGGTTGCCAGCTGCTCAGCAGCTCAACCTTGAAATACAGTTTTACACAGATACTGTATTAATTGAATCACTGCTTGGCCCATTAGCTTTAGCTACTTATTGGTTTACTCTTACCTATTAATTTAATCCATTTCTATTAATCTGTGTATCATCACATGGCTGTGGCTTACCTGGTAAAGTTCTGTCCCGCTCCAGCAGGGCTAGATGGCTTCTCTCTGACTCCTCCTATCTTTCAGCATTCTGTTTTGTTTTCCCCACATAGCTCTGTTCCCCTATAGCTCTGCTATCAGCCCAAAGCAGTTCTTTTATTAACCAATGATATTCACAGAATTCAGAGGGGGAATACCACATCACCTCCACTTTTCTGTTTAAATGAAAAGGAAGGTTTTAACTTTAACATAGCAAAATTACATATATCTACTTTATCTTTTATCATAACTAAGGAAAACTGTATTATTACTATCTATCTTTCAACTCCATCAAAGACTCCAGAAGGATATGATATTACCTAAGAAAATAGGAAGTGCATTGTAGGTGACTTCCAGAACTCTAGAATTGACAGAGACATATCTCTGCCTGAAGAGTCACCCAAAATTTGAATTCAAGATATCTTTGAAATACATGTTGGCTTAGATTAGCAGTCCCCAGAATCTAATGTCTCTCCTCAGTCAAAAAATTCAAAGATAACACAATAATATACATAATCCAGACTCTGTGAATTTTCCATCTTTACGTCACTTGTTTCTACTGTATTACTTTTTTTTACAAGTTTAATATTTATTTTATTATCTTTACTCCTTTAATCTATTACTGTCTGTACTCTGTCTCTTTAAAGATTTTTTTTTAAAAAAAACATTTACTTCTCTTTATAACTCCTGTACTCTTTTTCTTCTCTCTCCCAAGTCTGTGTACATTCATCCAACACTGTGACCCATTTAGAGGTCTTTTATGTCTGAATCTGTACTATTGTCTATCTGTAATTCTTTATTGACCAGGAGCACTTCTTAAAATGCTAAACCCTTCTTATGAACTTAAGCGGCCATATTACTAGGGGAAATACGGTGCTGCTGGCTTGCCCTGCCCAGTCCAGCATGGTGGAGCTGTTTGCTGCCTCTGAGAGCCATGCTCATAACCCCATTTTTAGGCACACAACTAGTCTATGTTGCCATTAAGCAAGTTGTAGCACTCTGCTCACAGATCCCACTCAAATGCTTTATAGCCAGACCTCCAGAAAGAGTCAGTTTGCAATGGCAGCATTACCCAGAAAACTGGCATTTCAAAACTGCTGTTTTGTTCCTGCTACCACTGAATCAGGAAAACCTCTCTTAAAGGAGCTGAAGCATGCTGCCAACAAAATGAAATACCAAATGAAATACCCTTCTCAGATGCTGGCATTTGACTATCCTGACCAAATTTTTTTGGATTTAGTTATCTTTTCTTTTTGTTCACTCTGACCTAGAAGGGATATCTCTCCATTGCCAACATCACCTCTGTGATATCATAACATTATCCCCATCTTTGTAGATCCCTCTCCTGTCCTCTTTTTATCCCCAAAATGCTGGCTACCAAAAGCCATGATTAAACCTCTGTGATATCATAACATTATCCCCATCTTTGTAGATCCCTCTCCTGTCCTCTTTTTATCCCCAAAATGCTGGCTACCAAAAGCCATGATTAACTATGTTCTTTTGTGTCTAGGATTCCTTTTAAAGCTTTCTCAGGTTTTATGTGGATTTTAGTCTACCATGTTGGATGTCAATTGTTGTAAGGAGGTCACTTGTTTGTTCCCAGCTGCTCAGCAGCTCAGCCCCAAAATAATCACACAGAAACTGTTAATTAAATCACTGCTTTGCTCATTAGTTCTAGTTTCTTATTGGCTAAATCTTACATCTTAATTAAACCCATTTCTATTAATCTGTGTATTGCAATGTGGCTGTGGCTTACCAGGTAAAGTTCTTTCCCACCCCATCAGGGCTACATGGCTTCTTTCTGACTCCTCCTCCATTTTGTTTTCCCCACCTAGCTCTGTTCCCCTATATCTCTGCTATAGGTCCAAAGCAGTTCCTTCATTAACCAATGATATTCACAGCATACAGAGGGGAATCCCACATCCCACATAAACACATACACCACACACAGAGAGAGACAGAGACAGAGAGACAGAGATAGAGAGATGAGGGAATGTAAGGTTGGAAAGACACCTGGGAAAGATTCACTCCCATGCTCATCTATTACATTTTAAACATGCTGAGTTGAAAAAAAACCAAAGAAATAGGTCATGATCACAGATGTGTGGTTTATCTTTTCTTAAATGAGATGATTCGGGTTAAATTTCTATATGACAACTTCACATACAATTTTTTCAGAGGCAGCTCTCAACAATGAAAAGAAAGAGCATAATAAAAAATTCATGGAGAAAAACACTGCAATCAATGTAGAATAAGCCTTTGAAAATTAGCCAATTAATTGGGCTTTGCTTTGTTTCCCTCATATCGAGAGACTTAATTTACATAAAAGAAGTTTAATGTGAACAATGAAGGCACACACAGAAAATAAGAGCTGAATAAAAGATCACCTACGTATATGACTAGACACTTCAAAGGCACAGAGTGAAAGGTGAGTCACCAAAGACTACATCCGAAAAGAATTCCAAATTCATGACTTTCTTAAAATGTACTGTGATGGACTCCACAGGTCTGGAAAGAGGTCAGTGCAGAATCACTGAGACCACCTATACAGTCAGCTTCATACAATAGCCACCTTCTGGATATTAACCTCAATTCTCTCAGTGATGGAGCCAGGATCAATGAGAATAAAACACACTGGGGTATATTTTCAATTCTTTGAAAGAATATTCAGATGACCTGTCATATATAAAGGAGCTATCATATATGTAGAAGGGTAATCAATTGCCTATAATGAGGGCTGGTAAGGTTATTCCTTGTTGAGTAGCCTAAATCTTTAATAGTTGAGAAGGTTTTCTCTTGCACTGAGACTCTTAGCATGCTTTGGTATTATAGGAACTCTTTCAACCAATAGCCTTTAAGATAGTGGCCCATTTTAGGCATGGTCTCATATACTATAAATGCCAGTGAAAAGCATATGTAGGCTTCTTGGCTGCTGGATTCAGTTCCAGTTCCCAGCATACGCAGCAGACTGCAGATCACTACTCTTTCTGTGAGTTTATTCCCAGATAAGTAAACCTTTGTTTATGTTCTGGGCTATTGTGGAACACTTTTGTATGCCAACAAATTGTCACCCACTGTCTGTGGGCAAGGATTCACTTAAGAGCTAAAAAAAAAAAAACTAAAATAAAGATGGCTTCTAGACCCACAAAAATGGGGGCCAAGTACTGCTTCTTGGTAGCTGCATTTTTTTCAGATAGGCTCTGTTTGCTGGCTGCAAGCAGAGGCACAACTTCTTTCAAAGTCAGCTTCCTGGTTCATGCTGGCATCACAGAATGACTCTGGCTCTTTCAGAATGTCCTGGTATGAAATGTTTAAATAGGGTTTGTGAGCAGAGTGCTGCAAGTTGTCAATGGTGACATAGACCCACTGCATCCCTGGAGCTGGGGCTGTGAGCATGGCTCACAGAACTGGTGGTGAACATACCTCCACCATGTTGAACTTGGTGGAGCCAAAATGCAAAGCAGCTTCAGTCCCAGCCATGGCGCTTTGCATTTTAAGAGGTGTTCCTGGTCAGAAAATGATTACAAATACACAATAAAGACAGATTCAGACATAAAAGACCTCTAAATGAGTCACAATGTGTTTTTAAAATGTACATAGGCTTTGGAGAGAGAAGGAAAAGAGGGTAGACATTTAGAAATAAGTAGTTTTAAAACGTAAAACAAAATCTTTAAAGAGACAGTAAAAGTAATATAAAAAAGTACAGATAGTCATAGACTAAAGGAGTAAGAAAAATAAGACACATAAAGATGGAATATACACAGAGAGTATGGATTATATATATCATTGAATTTTCTTTGCATTTTTTTCACTACTGGGAGACATTTGGTTCTGGGAGCTACTAAGTTCAACCAACATAAAGGTATCTTGACTTCAAAATTTGGGTCTAAGGATATGCTGCTTTGGAAAAGAGGTTCTGTTTTTGTTTCCACAGAAGATGAGAACCTGTAGATTCCTTCCAGGCTAATGTGGTTTGATAGAACGAGAAACCCCCAAAAAGGTCTCTGTGAATCCTAAAAATACCCAACAAACAGCAGGAAGCAGTTTGGAGAAAATAGCATCCAAATTCCCCAAATGATTGTTACAAATGTTTATTTTTATTTAAAGGGGTTGATCATAAGTGATTAATGGTTACAGTCAATTTTTGAAAAGAATAACAGGGATATGATATAGACATGAGTACCTTGCATTGGTATGGATCTTGGTTATTGATACATATTTAAGATATATTTTGTTAGACTCTGTATTTGTATTACTGCTCTTGTTTAAGGTATTGTGATTGTGCAGCTCATTTAAAAATGTAATATACAATTAAAAAATTGAGATTAATGGTAGTCATTTATAATAGTCAAACGTGTAGTCATATTAGTTAGATTTTCTAAGATGTACAGAGATATATTTCAGATGGATAGGTATTCTTCAACAACTTCAAAGAACTGTAGAATATGTCATTTAAATAACTTAGAATTCTGTTAACATGAGACACGATTGCTCCTGGCAGCACCGATCTATTCCAAAGAGAATGTTGGGCACTGAAGACACTCCACTTGGAACTTGTTTTCTTCTTAGCAAAACTGGCCTTTGGGCAAAGGACTGCCCTCGCCTCAACCACTGACAAAATGCATAGTGTCCAGATGGGCTAAGTAAGATATAAGCAAAAAGACTGAGAAACCTTGCCAAAACAGAGTAAGTCAGTTTTTCAAATTTTCCTGCCTCTGAAAGTGGTCTGTCAGGCCTTAGTCAAAGTTGTCTGCCCCAGTGTTGCAAATGAGACTTTGGGTGATTGCCCAGGAAGCCAGTTGTCTCTGTCATTTCTTGTACCTTTTGGAACTTGCTTGATTATACTTCCTGTTTACACAAGTAATATTATTTCCCTTCTCTTGTCAGGTCTTTGATGGGGTTGAAGATTCTATCTATCTATCTATCTATCTATCTATCTATCTATCTATCTATCTATCTATCTACCTAATAGTCATAGTTACTTTCCTCTCATGACTTAGCCAAGCCATTTTTAGTATAAGACTTAGATGCCTCAGGAGAGAATAGCTATTGAAACATTTAGCATATGTTTCTTGTTCATGCTGGTTGCAATTCAAATTTGTATGTATATTTTTTGCCTCTTCTTTTCCCTGGACAATAATTGATATTTGTTCTTGTTGTAAATAGTTTTGTATTAGGTTTAGAACTCTTTTATTTAGACAAAAGGGGGAGGTGTTGTGGGAACTCCTACATCCAATAGCCTTTAGGATACCAGCTCACTTTGGGTGTGGTCTCATGTACTATAAATGCAGACAAAAAATATATGGGAGCCTCTTGGTTGCTGGATTCAGTCCAGTTCCCAGTGCACACAGAGGACTGCAGATTGCTACTCTTTCTGTGAGTTTACCCCCAGATAAGTAAACCTTTTTTATACTCCATTCCAGGCTATTGTGGAACTCTTTTGTATGCCATCACTTTGGTATCCAGTGCTGTAAATAAGAGCAAATTACATAAGACTTCATCTTACTCTTCCAGAACCTCCCTAACGTTGCAGTCTGGTTAGCTAAACAACAATTTGTTTTCTGTAGAGATCATAAATACAAATAAGTATGACCTCACAAGAGCCCTTTTCCTGTTTTTTTTTTTTTTTTGTGCATGTCTATGTGCCAGGAAAGAGAGAGAAGAGAAGAAGAAGAGGAAGAGAGAGCTAGAAAAGACAGCAGGACTAGCTCCCTTAGAAGATTATTAATCCTAGGTCAAAGGTCCTAATCTCATAAGCATATCTAACACATTATTTGCTGAAAGGTCCATCTCCCAATATAATGAACTTGGGAATGAGGGCATCAGCATGTAAATTGGGCAGAGAAGGGAAGACAAGTATTCAGGCAGCACATAACAAAATCTGTTACAAAGGAGCAGGAACCTCTAATTGGGTGGTGGTGTTCAAAGTGCACAATCTTTCTGAGCCTCAGATACTTACCTGAAAAAATAGAAGCCTTGGTGCCTTCCATGAAGTGATGTGAGGGGTATACAACTCCATGAACTGTAAGCACATTGCATGTAACAAGCAGCTAAGGGACCACTGTTACTAATAACATCAATTGCAGGAGGCAAGGAATGATCAGAAAATTGTTCAGTATGTTGCTCTCTCTATCTCCATCACTTTTTGTCTTGCTTTGTTTAACTTCATCTTGAGGTTTGCTTTGCCCAGGTCATATCTGATTATCCCTGATTATGATGGGTTTATTTGAAACAGTCTCTTGCTCCCTGTCCCTTGCTTTGCCTTCGGATCCCCTGCCCCTTAACCTATTTCTACAGAGAAGCCCTTCCATAGGTTCCGATCAACTAGTAGGAGATCAAAGTTCACTGTGAGCTCCCAGTAGGGAAGAGGAAAGAAGGAAGAAGATGGCCCGTGGACAAGAAGACTACCCCTAAAGCACTGTCCCTTGCCTTGCCATTTCTCTGTATCTTATAAAGGGGCTTTATGCCATGAAATCCCAGAGCTAGAAGTTTATAATGGAGAATCTCCTTCAGTACAGCTTTGAACAAACATTTTTCTATCCACCCAGCTCTGCTTCCCAGAACTTTGTCTGAACAGAATGGCGAACAATACAAACACCAGATTCAGGTGGCACAATGAGGCAGATGACACCTGCTTTGCTCTTCAAGACACATCTGTGTGCAAATTGCTTTCTCAATGCACTGACACCATGACTTTTCAAGTCTGTTTATAGACTGAGATACATGAGGAATTCTCTCTAGAATTAAAGCCAATTTTCACAATAAAAGACACCATTCTTTCAAGACATCTCTCATTCTGACACGGGCCACCCCAAGTGTGACTCTTCCTTTTCTTTTTGATCTCCTGGCTGCAAATTAAGTTCCCATGCAGACTTTATAATTCACTAGTTTGATGTGAGAAAGAACTGTACTTGTGCTTGGCACACAAATTTAAGCTTCCATCACCCCCAAAGATGCAACACCCCTTTGCACAGAGTTCTGCAATTGGAAAATTGTTCCCATGTTTTGGTGTCCAGAGTTTTTACTGGGATTCTATTATGCCTGCAAGATTTTCAAGTAATTGGATAGGTGGTCAGTCTCCACATCCAATTTTTCTTCCTTGTGATTAGATTAATATTACATGGCTCAAAGTCCTAACCCTTTAACGATACAGTTGGTCTTTCTTGTGAGGTCAGCTTCCAAAGTTGAATCATCTTGTTAGCCTATCTAGGGGAAAGCTAGCAAAAACCTCATTAGCAAAAACCCTTGAGCTGTGTGTTACTATCATGCTTTGGATCTCGAATGCATGTATTACAAAGACTTTGAGTAATTGGGTGGCATTATTCAGAGCTGATGGATAGTTGATGAAGCATGGCCTTGTGGGAACATGTTAAGACATTGGGGAAAGCCGGGCGATGGTGGCACACGCCTTTAATCCCAGCACTCGGGAGGCAGAGGCAGGCGAATCTCTGTGAGTTCGAGACCAGCCTGGTCTACAGAGCTAGTCCCAGGACAGGCTCCAAAGCCACAGAGAAACCCTGTCTCGAAAAACCAAAAAAAAAAAAAAAAAAAAAAAAAAGACATTGGGGAATACTCACCATGATGTCAATTTTACTTCAATCACTTAGAAGATTAATGCTTAATGGCTGCCAAGTAGGAGCTAGAGCCAATGGTCAGCCAAATTCTTTCTTATACGGGGTCAGAGATTCAACACCTTGATTGGTTTGTAAAGCACTGAAAATTTGGTACGCCATTAGTAAATATTTGTTGAGTTCATAAGAGAGTAAATGAGCAAAGTTAGGAAAAAGGTATAAAAAGGTTAGTGTCTAAACTTCAGAGAAGAAACGGTTGGCCAATTGTATCCCTCCTTCCTTCCCTCCCTTCTCCTTTTCTTCTTCCCTCTCCTGATTAGATTTATTCATGGCATAGAAGCCCTCAAATTCTTTGGTCTTTTTCCTTCTATAGAACCCTCCCTGCCCTTTTAAACTTTCTTTGAGCTCCCTCCATTATCACCATCCCTTACTATTGTAAAAGAGACTATGAATTCCTACATAAAGCCGTGCCTTTGCTTTCACACATTTTCAGCTGGAATTTTGCAGCTCCGAATGCTGAGGAAGTGAAACAGAAAACATTGTGCAAGAAAAATCCAATTCCTCCCTGAGTGGCAGAGGTGCCTCAATGCATGAGAGCATTCCAATCCTGGTGCTCATTCCTCTCCACATGATATTAATGTCACTTCACTTGCCACTCCATTACTTATTATTAGTCAAATCAATAAGCAACCCGCAGGCTGGAAACTGACTGCCTGTCAAACTGAAGCATGGAGGTGGAACTGTTAGCTCAAGCTGATATCGCAAGTGTCAAAGGGCATCCTGGCTCTCCAGAGAGGTTTGAAGTGTAAAGTTAGGTTCACCAGTTCCTGTGTCAGATGCTATGCTGGGTGGGGCCGGAGGGACTAGCACTAAGGAGGCATAGTTTTGTCCCTTGGACATAGCATCTAGGAGATGATGGAGGTGAGCAGAAGTAAAATGACCTCTGCCCCAATGCCATCAGGGTCCTTAAGTCTGTTTCCGAGGTGTAACTGCAGGAGTTATCATTGCAACCATCCCACTGCAGCCTGATGTTCCTTGTGGTAACTCCTTGGCTCAATTTTCCTGTGCCTTCACTGGCACCTGATGTGCTATATAAGTGATCTATTTGTTATCTCTTCCCAATTGAATGTCAGCAAGGAACTTTTGTGTAGTTGTGTTTACAGCTGCATCTGTAATGCCTCGATCTATGACTAGAATGTAGTAGATGTTCAAATTTTTTTTTTAATGAATTAGTGAATGAATCTACTAAATAAGGCTTTTTCCTCACCCAACTGTCTAAGACACTTAACTGGTAGTGGAAAATATAATTAAAGTTGTGTTTGTGGTAAGATGATCCCTCCAGAGTGGACCGAATGTACTTCTTAAGTTGACAGGCTGTGAGGGTCTGTCTACGGATAGGCAAGGCAAAGACTATGCTTGTTATAAAGGAAACAGGAACCCGTTCTGAGGAGATGGTTCAGACAATGAAGTGCTTGCCATGCAAGCCTGAAGTTGTCAGTTCAATTCCCAAAACCCACATGAGATGGGGAAAGAATATGCATGGTGGTCTGGTACTAAGGAAGCACATGGTTCCTGGGGCTTGTTGGCCACCTCTGCTAGCCTGATCAGTGAGCCCCGAGTCCCATTAAGAGACCTTGCTTCAGAAAGCAAGGCTTAAGGTTCATGAAGGCATTCAAGGTTGACCTCTGGTCTCCACGTGCCACATGTATGTGCACATCTGCATACACACATAAATATAACAAAGCACTATTGTCTTATAACCTCATCAGCAACACTCGCTAAGGGGAGGCCATCAGTGACCTCTCATTGACGTCATTGGTGGGTAAGCTGCACTCCTAGGATAGATCAGATTCAGATCTAGGGCCAACTCATTACTCGTTCTCCCAGGACAGAACCTGGGTTCTGGCTTGTGAGCCCAAGCTGCAAACAACACAAAAAGCATATTTCCAGAAGCAAATGTAATTGAGAAATACCAAACTCGCATAATTATTTTTAACTCATTCTGAAGATGTCTCAAAATGAATTTCACATAAAATGTACATCCAAACAGCATGATGGTGATTGACTGTTTCTACATTATTCAGTCTTTAAAAATTAATAAGTCTGAGTTCTTTTTAAGCAGTTGTATCACGGGATTATATAAAATGGGAGAGAGAGAGAGAGACAGAGAGAGAGAGAGAGAGAGAAAGAGAGAGAAAGAGAGAAAATACATAAATGTGTTCTACTTGCTTTGGCTTTCTGTTTATCTGGAAGCCATTCATCTTCTCTCTTACTCCCTCTCCCCCCCCCCTCCTTTCTTTAGTAAACATTAATCCGCACAGATGGTGAACCATGGTAATCTCTGCTACCAGCTGCAGAGAAGAATTTTTAATGAAATGGGAATTTAAAGGTTTTTATTCAAAAGCACTAGAGTCTCTTCGGCTCCCTAATAATGTTCAAATTATTTCTCCTGCCGTGAGTTATAAATGCTGTGTGATTGTGGGGTTGCTTCTAGAAGAAACTAACCTACTGTCAGAAGGAGCAGGCTGCCCTTAGTCTGCTGTGCCCTGCTCCGTGTAAGTATCTAATGTACCTAGGAGAAGGCACTGGGTGTCTTAAAAGTGAGTTTTAGCTCTAAACCAACCTTATCCTAGACCCCATTCATGTCTGGTGTTTGATTGTTGTAGCTGTCTGTCCTGCTCCTCTGGCTTCCGTTTAAATAAACTTCAAAGGGCTGTGACACTGCGTTATCTGTTTCTCCAACTGAAAATGTTAGTTCTTTGTATTTTTTTCCTGGCCCAGTGCTACTCAGACTGACCATTTGGTATTTTAACAAGACTGGCTTATACTTAAGATATCCTGTTACAGAGAGCACCCATGAGTAACTCTGTTGGGCTTGCTCAGTACACACATAGCCTCCCACCCTTCACAATTTTTGTCTGAGTGGACCGGTGTTGAATATTCATTTTCATTCTCAATAAATAATAAATTTACCAAGAAGTTCAAAGCTTTTTACAAAAGGTTTTATAAAAAGTTTCTCTCTCTCTTCCTCCCCTCTCCCCCCCCACAAAAACTATACTGTTTAACCTAAATTATGGTATTCACATTAATTGAAGACACATTTACAAATATGCATGTATGCCTAATATATTGAAATATAATAATATAAGGTGATTTTGATGCCATATAATAGTTACGAAATCCAAGATACAAAGAGGAGAAAAACCCAAAGGGGATCCAATTTTAAAAAGGACCATGTTAAGGTTGAGAGGTTCATTCCTAATTAAAGTCAATAATGGGAACTTAAGTCTTGAACATTAAATTATCATGTATGCTTCTTTGATCACAAACACATTAGCAAACACTGTCCAATGTACACAGAAGATCACAAAGGCTAAGGAAGTTCAGTGAGAACTCATTGGCATGTGAAGAATGCAATGGCCACCTTTAAGTATGGGGAGTTAGGTCAAAACCCTCCTTGGCTTGACTGAATCCATGGATAGTATTGAACCTCACATATGCTATATTCCTCTCAACAAATGGATTTAATGGTGTCTCTGTCCTAATGAAGTACTTGTCACAACTGTGACTCTAACTTCTACCTTTGGTTGGAGATGTGGCAACAAAAATAGCATGGATTTCCTTCTCCTTCAACATTTTAAGAGTAGTGTAATTTGAGTGTGTCAAAGAGAAGCCATAAAATTCCTTGTTCAATTGAATAGGACTTAAAGTCAGAGGTTATTAGTAGGCTTAGTTAGCACCTCACTTCTTCTAGACAGACAGCAAAAGAATGCATCAGGCAGGATTAAACAGACTGTCACTAACACAACAAAATTTAAAAATGGATACTCAATGCCGTAGTCCTTCCCATGCTGATCAAAATAAACTCTGATCAAAATAAACATAGTAGAAGAAAGTTTTATCATACACCTTCAGGTCACAGACCAGAATAATAGAAGACAGGTAAGGAACCTATGTTAAGAACCTGAAGGCAAGAACCATGGAGGAACACCACTTGCTGGCTTGCTATCTGGCTTCTGCTTTAGCAAGCTTTCTTATATAGTCATGACTGCTTGTCCAGGAGTGTAACCTTCCATAGTGGATTGGGCTCTCCTATGTCAATTAGTGATCAAGACAAAGCCCATAGGACCTGTCCACAGACCAATATGAGAGGAGAAAATCTTCAGTCAAGGTTCCCTCTTCTCAAGTGGCTCTAGGTTGTATCAAATTGCAAATGAAAGCTAACCACAGTATTCGTCTAAAGCTAGATGAGACTGGGGGTAACAGCATGATAGGAAGAATGAGCATTCACGGCAACTCTGAAAATGTTTCCTGTTCTATAGTGGAAGGTAGCTACCCAAGCCAATGAACTGAAGGGCACCAAAGACAAGGAAGACATAAACCTTAGAATTTAAGACTGTATTCCCTGAGGTGGGGGAGGGAGGAAGAAGGCAGGAGTTGGAGCTACTAAACTCAAGCTACAGACTTTGACTTGCCAAAATTCATTCGTGTGTGTGTGTGTGTGTGTGTGTGTGTGTGTGTGTATGTGTGGGAGGCCAATGCCTGCTTTATTGCTCTCTGCCTTATTCCCTTGATATATATATACACTTATATATTTATATCTATTCTCTATCTATATACTTGGAACTCACTTTTTTTTTTTGGTTTAGCTAGTAGCCAGTAAACCCCAATAATCTTTGCCCCCTTCCCCACCAGCACTGTGTTTACAGGTGTTATGCAAAGCAACACCTGAATTCTTATGTAGATGCTGAGGATTGAAACTCAGGCCCCCATGTTTCCACAGCCAGTGCTCTCTCTTATGGATCCATCTTCTGAGTTCCATAGATCATTGCTTAATTAGTTTTATTAAACCCAATCTATTGTTGCACTTTTGGGGGGGGGGGATTCAGGAATCTGACTTACGGTCACAACACCGTGCTCTCCGTATAAGGATGCTGAAAGGCAGAAAAAAGATGCCAGTGGCGTGTAGCCAACACTATATAATTGATAATAACTGGCTATACTTACATTGTTAGCAGCCCCTCCTTGGAGGCTGCCCTGTTGATCCGGGAATTGCCAATAGCTTTTCTTGGTTCATGGCTTTATAGGCCATGCTATGTTATTTTGCCCATCATGAAAGAACTGGCAGTTCACAAATTACCTGAGGGCAGGATCACACTCTAAAGTGACTTGAGCAAATGATTTGTGTGGGCTAATGTGCACCTCCTATGGCCATGCTCTTGTCAAAACACTGGATCGAATCAAATAAGTCCATCAAGGTACTATAAAATATGCATGCAAAGAGGATGGATGTGATGTTGTTGAGAATAATAAAACAGTCCATAAAAGCTACAAAATAAATCAGCTGTTCTTTCAGGCATGGCGCACCAAACACCACATACATCCATATATATTATATATGCTGTAAGCGCACATATATTATATATGAGCACTTATTGACACGCTCTGTGAAACACAAAGTGATTAAGGTGTTTGCATTATGGAAGGACTTGCTACCAAGGAAGCACTGGCAACACAGACTGAAATGAAGCTTTGGTCTCTGATCAATGGCCTTGCCAAGGGCATCTCCATAGAGAATGCTTCTTGTGGAGAACATGTGTATCCTTATAAAACATGAATTATAAGTCGGAAATATGGGACATATTAGTCTAACACCATGACTCTGGCAGGTAACCCTAAGGTGTTTTAAAGGGATTTTGTGTTTTCCTCCATACTGTATTTTTAGCCTCAGGTCATGGGAAAAATATGTTCTCAGACTTCAGCTTACATAGTCAATAAGTTAGAAGGTGGAAATTTCTTCCTTTTCTTTCCTCTCTCTCTTCACTCATTCGTCTCTGTCCCTTTCCTTTCCTTCTTTCTAACCTTCTTCATTGCTTAATGTTTTTAGTTTTATAATATGTGCTAAAATTGCAGATGCTTCTCTGTACACTTATGAACTATGTCAGTGTCAGTTATGAACATCTTGTGACACAATAGTTGCTATGTGTCAGTGGAACAGCCATGGGCATGAACAAGCTACCACCTCAACTCCTAAAGATTCACCATCTCCTCTCAATGAATCATGCATGCACAGGCAGAAATTAGTGATGGTTATTTCAATAAAAGTGAAATACATACCCTGAAAAGACTGTGATCTAAGAAAAGAATGACTAATTCCTACTGTAGAGATTTTGGAAGAGTGTCCCATCCATGATAGAATTTGAAGATTAAAGAAGAGGGTTTTTAATAGCATTGAAGGGGGATAAAAGCATCCTTCAAACCAGGGAACAGCATATAGCAGACTCAGAGGTGAGATAAGAAAGGCAGCAACTATGCTCAGTCTTTTGTTTTGATTTTGAGACAGGGTCTAGAGATATGTATTAGGATTGCTGATATTTCAGTCTAAACTCGAAATTTCAATCCTTCTTCCTCCTTAGTGCTGAGATTATAGTCATGTGCTCACTGTGGCTTCATTTACCATTCCTTTTTTTTTTTCCCTGAGCACCAAGGCTAATTTTGGTAGAATGGAAAAGCCCCTTTTTCCTGATGGCAAAATGATAGAGATTACTCCACAGAGTGGCTTGGAGCTACAGTCATGGAGACTTTATTCCACGGTGTCTCTTATTCACCCATGGGGGAATCTCACCTGTAAATTGTCTCAGATCCCTAAAAATATAATCTTTCCTTTCATCATAGTCATGGTTAACTCAGAATTTAAAAGGAAAAAAAAAGCACCTCAAACTGTGGTTCCCTGAGACATTGCCAAGTCCGTTCTGTTAAATCTTGCCAAATATATGATTTTTCTCCTCTCACAGATCTATCTTTTCTACTATTATCTTCCTTCTGTTGAGAAATTTCTAGTGTTTAGACACCTCTGTATGTGGAGAGAATTCAAGATTCCTCATGATGGTATTCTAAACAAACAAGGACCTCTGGATCCTCTGAAATTAGATCATACTGGTTTGCTACATCCAGTTGATAAGTTTTCAGAAATTCTGTGAGTCATCTGATATAATATGGGTAGCTATAAAATTGTCATGATGGGAGGATTTATAGCTTGGAAACCAGCAGAAGCTACAAGTCAAGGTCCTTGTTTGTTGATGGAGGCTGTTTGTTTGTTTCCCAGATGACCAGACCCAAAATAATCACTCAGAAACTATATTAATTACAACACTGCTTGGCCTATTAGTTTATGCGTATTTCTAACTAACTCTTACATCTTAAATCAATTCATTTCTATTAATCTGTGCATCACCAAAAGGTCGTGGCCTACTGGCAAGGTTCCGGCATCTATCTTCTCCAGTGGCTACATGGCGTCTCTCTGACTCAGCCTACTTTCTCTCAGTATTCATTTATTTTTCCACTTTACTCTATTCTGCTCTGTCATAGGCCCTAGAGGCTTCTTTATTCATTAACTAATAAAAGCAACATATATACAGAAGGACTTTTCACAACACTTGTTTTCATAGAGCTGTTTATTAGAGTTTTATAAGCATTAAGTGGGGGTATTTAGATCTTGAGTTCCATAATATTCCATACTAGTTACCCAAGAGTGTCATATGCTGTGAGGGAAAGAGAAGCAGGGGAGTTTAGCACCTGTGGTGGTTTGAATGAGACTGACCCCCCCCCCAATAAGCTTATAGATTTGAATGCTTGGTCATCAAGGAGTGCTGCTATTTGAAAGGATTAGGAGGTGCCGCCTTGTAGGAAGAAGTGTATCACTGGGGTGGGCTTTGAGGTTTCAAAAAGTCTATTCCAAGCCCAGAGTCTCTCTCTTCTTGCAGCCCGTAGAACTGGATGTAGAACTCTCAGCTATCTCTCTAGCACCATGTCTGCCAGCTGTGTTTCCAGCCCTGAGAATGGACTAAACCTCTGAAATTGTAAGCCCGCCCCTAATTAAGTGTTTTCTTCTATAACAGTTGCTGTGGTCATGGTGTCTCTTCACAGTAATAGAACACTGGCTAAGACAGTATCTAATAATACTGCTATTCCAATTATTATTAGTTCTTTTTCTACAAAAATCAACCAGCGAAATGAACATCATAGTACTTACATGATAGAATTACAAAAACGATCAAATAAGGTCATGTCAAAGACCTTATATAGAGAGAAAGTACCTATTAACTGGTGACTTTGAACACAATATAAGAAGCTGGTGCTTCTCTCTAGCTTGTACCGCCTTCCTAAAGTTGCCACCCTTCCCTGAGATTCTGCATAATCAATTAAAACAATGTGATCTGTAGCATAGGGTGGAGCACCCTAGGTTGTTGGGGTTCACTAACAACTCAAACTTCCTCTAATCGTCTTGGCACCACACAGCCTAGAAAGATGAAGTAGATACTTCTTAGAAACCTTGCAGCTAGCTTTCCTAGGTGACTTTAGTTCTATCATGAACAAGCCCTGGCTTGGGATGGAAAGAAAAGATAGAAGCAGGACTTCTTTCAGGGCTCTCTTTTTGTTGGGGATTGTGGAAACACTGAGATTTTTTACGGCAAAGTTCCCATGTCCATGCCCATCTTCCAGGGGCAGTAGCAGGCACCAGTGTTGGCTATGGTGAGCTTTGGACCTCATTCTGACTATGGCAGGAGGAGACATCCCCCATGGTTTCTACAATTTTCTGCTAAAAGTCAGACTTAGTGTTTCAGTCCAGATTTTTTTTCTAGAACATTTAATGATATAAAAAACTTTCATTCATGTACGTACACATATATTCCTAAATACAATCCACTTGGTTCATATAACACCACCTGTAGGTACGTTTTAGGGGCTATCAACGGATAACCAGTTGGTGTGCTTTTCTCCAGGGAAGGCCTTTCTCATACTCCCAGCTTCCCTTGGTTGCCTATAGTTCTTTAGGGTGTAGAGTTGATAACAATTAGTGAAAAAAGTGGCCATGAATTGGATGAAGAGTGGAGAGTGTATATGAAAGGGTCTGAATATAGGAAAGCAAAGGGAGAAATGTTGTTATTAAATTATGATCTCAAAAAAGTCATTGTTTAAATTGGCCAGCAATAACTTTATGTTCCATACCTAGACACGAATAGGTTGACAGGAATTTGAAAGAATTATAAACACACACAGGATAATGCACCCAAAACACCTGGACTGTGATTACTATGTAACATGCTTTTAACAAACATGAGTCCTCTTTTCTTCCTAACTCATCTACTAGCTTTTCTCTGTGGAAAAAAAAAAAGATCTAAATCACCATGACTTATAATCAGCATGAATTGTTTTACATTTTTCTCCGTAAAATACGAGGCAATATATATTCTTCCCCTGAAAAAAAATTCAGCCTGCTAGTCTAAGTCAATTTTATACATGTAAATACTTAATGGATGCCAAAGAATATTACTAACCTGTGGCCGTTGTGTATACAATTATGTGGTAATTGGTAGTTACTAAATTTGGGTGGTAATAATAGTCTTTCTAGAAATTGATAGATTTCTATTATTGTAAAGGCTTCCTTTTAGGATCCAAGAACTTGGCATAAGTCCATTAACAGCTCTTTTTAGCAGAGATAGTGTCCAGCCAATACTATTTTACCTATTTAAAGTTCTTTTCCCCTCCAAAATGATCATATACACTTGGAGAAATTATTTAGACTAACAAAAATATTATCACTCCTTTCTCTCTCTCTCTCTTTTTTTAAACCAAGTTCTTTTTGAGTTGTTTCCTAAGCAATTGTAGTTGTTTCTGTGAATTAAATGTCAGGAGAAGGTCAGGTTATGATAGCCTCTGACCCTTCATTCCAAGACAGCCATGCGAGAGAGTGCCAGACAATTTCATGATAAACCAGACACCTTACATTAGCCTTGTTTCAGAGGATAAAGTGAAAACATTGACAGCTCTTCCTGGTGTTTGTTTCTGGTATTCCAGGCAGCTTTTCTTGTTAGAGTTATGCACTTCAAGATGGAGGTTTGCAAAAGAGAACTGTGGCTATGGGTCGAAGAAACTATAATTCCCATGTCACTGTCTCCTTTTCTGTTTTCCGCTGACTGTTGGCTTCATCTGAGGGTAGCGCTTCTGAATTGGGTCTCTCTGCTAGTCAACAGGTCTCCATGCTTGCCTATGGGAATCCAGTTGGGTGAGGATGGTCAGAGCAAGGACAGTAGCTTAGACCTACTCTGCATCTGTTCATAGACAGAGGCGGAGCTGTTGTGTCCCAAGAGCGTCCTTACTCAACAACTTTGAGAGAAGCATGATCAATCAAGTTCACACATGCTTTTGACCTTAACTCACAGCTCAGCCTGCTCACCACTGAGAGACAGCTTCTCAGAATGAGGATAAGTGCTGTCTATACAACCACAGGGACTTGGGTTATCCTCCTTACACTGTACTGTGAGTCGGAATCTCATTTTATTCTTTTGTGATGTTATATACTTTTAATTTTAGAATATGATTTATGTGTAACAAAATTTACTTTTGGGCTGAATTTTAACACACATGTGTATTCATGTGGCCAACAACAAAATGAGACAATGAAACAATCCCACTATCTCCAGCATTTTGACATAGAGTCCCGTTGGATGTGAACTCTCTCTCCCTTCTACCTCTCTATCTTTGGAAAACCTTGGTCAGTTCTGCATCCCTCTTGTCTTCTTGCCTTTTCTAGAATATATTATAGAACATATAACTTTCAAGACTGGTTATTATCACTTAGCACAATGTTAGCCTATAAGGTGTATCTGTGGTGTTCTACTTATCAGCAATTCATCGCTTCTATTGCTAAGTAGTCTATTGTACTGAGTACCAAAATTTCCAACCATTCATCCATTCAAAGACTTTAGTGAGCAGCCTCAGTCAGTAATGGCTGACTTCCTGAGTTCCATCCCCGAGACTCCCATGGTGGAAGGAGAAAACTGACTTCCACATGTTATCCTGTGACCTTCATATATACATCATGGCTCATGAGTGTGTGTGTGTGTGTGTGTGTGTGTGTGTATGTGCATATGCACACACACAGGCACATATACACAGCTAAAAAATAACCAAATAAAGAAGTTTATATAAAAAAGAAAAGGTATTGTAGTTGCTTCCAGTTATCAGTGATTGTGGATGATGCTGCCACAAACTTTCACATATAGGTGTCACCCTAAGTCTTTCTTTGGAACAGAATTCCTCAGCCTTGAGCATTTTAGTAGGAGAGTCCTCTGTTGTGAGGAGCTGTTCTCTGACCTACAGCATGTTGATCAGCATTACTAGATCTACCCATTAAATCCCAGTAGCAACTTCTGGCTAGAATGTAATGACCAAAAGCATATTCTCACATTGCTAAATATTCCTTGAGGGTCAGAGAAGCTATCAGTTGGGAAGCGGTGCATTAAGATAAAACATGTACAGGGGCTGGGATATAGGTTAGTTGATAGAGTGACTGCCTAGCATGTAAAAAAGATGGTTTGATGCCCAGCTCAGCACGTGAGAATGGTAGCACACATCTGTAATCCTAGCACTCAGGAGGCTGAGATCGGAGGATTAAGAGTTCAAGGCCATCCTCCATGACATAGTGAGTTTGAGTTCAGCATAAGATACAGAGATCCTGCCTAAGTAAACACACACACACACACACACACACACACACACACACACACACACACATAAAGACAGACAGACAGGCAGACAGACAGATAGACACACACACTATGATAAGAGTATTTTTACTTTTAAAAGAAATTGCCAAGTTCTTCTTCAAGCTATCGCAATTTTTCACTCTTTACCAGCAATGAACAATGAAGTTTTTATTGCTCCATGATTTTGCCAAAATTGATAATTGGCAATAGTTTTACTACTTTGCCATTCAAAATGTTGAAGTAAATATTAGTGAGGCTCACCAATAGGTCTGGTTATGCAATAAGATAAAGAAGCTAAATAAGAAGGTGAACCCAAAGAAAAACATATAGCTATCCTCCTGGGTAGGGGAAGTAGACAAGATTGACAGGCAAAAAATAGGGATCTTAAAGGTGGGGTGGGAGGGGGGTAAGGGGAGATGGGGAGAGAAAAATGAGAAGGGTAGGATGGGGAGAACTTGGGGCAACGGGATGATTGGGATAAAGGAAGGTTAGATAGGGGAGCAGGGAAGCACATATCTTAATTAAGGGAGCCATCTTAGGGTTGGGAAGAGACTTGGACCTAGAGGGGCTTCCAGGTGCCCAAGGCGAGGTCCCCAGTTAGTTCCTGGGGCAGCTGAAGATAGGGAACCTGAAATGATCCTATCCTATAGCCATACTAATGAATATTTTGCATATCACCATAGAACCTTCATCTGGCGATGGATGGAGATAGAGACAGAGAGTGGACATGTGTGAAGGCTAATGTACACGACTTTCTCCTCCCTTAGCCCAGCTTTGTCACCCTGCCCCATTACAGACCGTGAGGACTTTATCAGCCAATGTCTTATAGTGAAGATGACATGGAAGAGGAGCTCCTGCCAGCACTCAAATGGACACGTGCATGATGGGAAACAAATCTTTGTTATTTTAAGCCACTGGCCATATGGGGCTTGTGTGCCACCTTCTCATACTTAGCCTATATTATGCAAATCTAATTCCTACACTAGGGTGATTGTGAGTATTTAAGAGTAGAAAGCAGGTGAGGATTTTAGCACAGTTTTTGACTTAAGACAAATGACCAGTGAACAGCTGCTATTATTACAATGACTGAAAATTTTCAATCATCCCACTCCATATCTATTTTTCTTTTTAAAAACACATAGCATTTATTCTTTGCAATGTATTAACAGAAATTTTCAGCTCTTCCATAAACACTAAAGTAAGCTTGATTTTAACCTTTTTTTTTTAAAGCACACATATTTCATTGACTACCTGTCCCTCAGGTATTTTGGTATATCATTCAGGGTTCAGGGGGCAGTATCTCTCTCTATATCTATTTCTGAATGACAACGTTATAAAGTTATTTGAAAACCTTCTGCTTATGGGTCATCTTAGGTTTAGCAACCTTCTCTACTCTGTACTCCCTGTGAATGTGAAGAGAGGTAAACATGCCCAAAAACATGGTTTTCAAAGCTATGCTTCATCTGAGTGCTCTGCAGAAACTGGAAAGTTCATTCCAAGATCTACTGAAAGTAGGCAGTATACTCACGATCAGGGCCAAGAATTAACATTGAGAGATGCTCCCCACACAGATTCTGATGAGCAGGCAAGTTTAGAAGTGACTTCTTTAGTTACGGAAGACTAGGAAAGCAGACCTGGAGACCTTAGACGTCCTGAATGCATACCACTCTGTAGGAATGCAACAGTCTCCACTGGCAGGGCTGTAACACATCATGCTATGGACCAGCATTATGGCAGGGCTGTAACACATCATGCTATGGACCCTATGGACCAGCATTAGTTTTTCTTCTGATTCAGCTCTAACTGGTAGCTCTGTGGGCACCATGGTCTCCATAGAAAAATTGGGCAAGCAGCCATAGTTGGGTTTCTCTCTAGAGAAGGCTTTGCCCCATTGTCTTCTATGACCCAACATTTACTTTGATTACTCCATTAGGATGATGGATGAGTTGGGCAATGCTTTACTTTAGCCAGGATTTTGATACAACATGTGGGCCAAATAAATGTTTCGCAAATTTATTCACACTCTGACAATGCATACTCTGCCTAAATGAGGGCAGTTAAAAATTGTTTTGAAAATATTTAATCTTTCTTTCAAATTACAGTGTGTGCTCACTATAGTAAATATAAAACAATAAATCTTACAACAAATTTCCATAAACTCTCAATCTAAAAATAACCACTGCTAATATTTTAGGTTGTTTTCTTCATTTTAAAATAAAATACACAGGATATAGCTCTCTGAACTTCTTTTATATTTTTCCATCACAACATGAGAATCTCTCCTTATTTAATTTCTTTTTTAACAAATTAATTTCTTCAAATAATAGTTAAGTAACTACATAGTATTTTGTTTGATAGCACTTGGATTTCTTTTGACATTCTCTCTCTCTCTCTCTCTCTCTCTCTCTCTCTCTCTCTGTGTGTGTGTGTGTTTGTGTGTATGCATGTGGGGACTAGAGATCATGAAGATATCCATACTGGAGTGGTAAGTTCTTTCATAAAGAGCAATGGGAGAGTGAGAGTTGCTGGCCTGTGGACTACCTTGAGAGAAAACATGCTGTGATGTTCATTCTCTCTTCTGGCACTCTGTTATTTATGGCCTCACTGATCCTAGAGGGATGTCCCACCTTGAATTAGTCATTTCTGAAGAGACATAATTGATCTGTTTCTAAGCGTGCTTTTTCTTTGCAAACCAGACAACTCAGCATTTGCTTCCCCAATTCCATTTTACAGGGTGTGCTGGGAACTTGATACAAGTTAGGATAATCTAGGAAGGCAGAATCTTAATCAAGAGAATAGGGTTGGTATGTTGATAAGCCTGTGATACATTTTACTGATTGATGATTGATAGGAGAGGGCCCACAGCACTGTGGGTGGTGCCATCCCTAACAAGGTGGTTCTGGGTACCATAAGAAAGCAGCACTGAATGTCATGGGAGAAAGTCGGTAAGCAGTGTTCCTTCGTGGACTTTACATTAGTTCCTGCCTCCTGGTTCTTACACTGAGTTCCCTCAGTGATGAGAGTTGTAGGCTGAAATAAACCCTTTGTTACTCAAGTTGTTTTTGGTCATGGTGCTTTATCACAGCAATAGAAACCTAACTAAGGCACTGACCTGGCTTCTCAGACTCTAGAGCACTCTCTCATCTTCTTCTTCTCATCTCATCCATCATAGTTGGGTACCAGGTGGCTTACAGACTGCCTCTATGACTCAGAAGCTGCTGAAAGTGTTCAGTCAACCCTGAGTTAGCTTACTGTGACTCATGTCTTCCTATGTGACCCAAGATGACAACTCTAACCCAGTTTCCTCCCTTGATTCTGCTTCTTCAACCACTGGCCCTGCTAATTTCTCATGAGACCCCAGTGCTATTTCTTTTCATCCTAATATTTCCCCATGTGGCTTTGTATAATGAAATGTGCCAGTTCACATTAAGGAAAATGAAGACCATAACCATTTCTAAAATGGGGATTATTTCCTGATCTGCGGACATCTTGATGCCCTGATTATTTTATTCAGATTCTACGTAGAAAGCTTTGTTACTATGGCAATCCACCTTGACAGTCTTTTGTGTCCAGTCTTCTCAAGGAATTCTTGCTTTTGTGCATATTCAATAGTAGCTTTCAGTAATAAATTATTTAAAAATGAAGTAGAGAAAAGATTTATGTAGAAGCATGAAGAATGATAAAAAGGAAATAAATAAACCATACAGCCCTGATGCATAAATAGATGATGAGAAAAACTTAAAGAGCAGTGAGTAGAGAGATTGTGACTGAGTGGTTAAGAACACTTGCTGCTTTTGCAGAGGACTGGGTTCGAGTCCAGCACCCATGTAATGGCTGAAAACCATCTATTACTTGAGTAACAGTGTGTACAATTCTCTCTTCTGGCCTCTAAAGGCACACGTGGCACACATGCATACAGGCAAACACTTATATGCATATAATCAAATTAAATTAATATTAAAAAATGAATATAGACGACTCAAGCACATTCAGGGGCTTTGTTGCAGTTCAAATTAGTAACAATGGGATTTAGCCAAAAAACTAAATAATTGGAAAGGAAGATCTATTTATAATTCAATAGACTAAATTTTTGAGGTGGATTATAGTCATAAATCTAGAAGGTCCACAGTAACTAAATTTATAGTATTTATAATCATGTTCTACCCAAGGCTTTTAAAACAAGAAGAAAATCCAGAAACAACAGAAATGTAAAAACATTTTAAATCTTAAAATACAAATTTCTTTTTTTTTTTTTTTTTTTTGGTTTTTCGAGACAGGGTTTCTCTGTGGTTTTGGAGCCTGTCCTGGAACTAGCTCTTGTAGACCAGGCTGGTCTCAAACTCACAGAGATCAGCCTGCCTCTGCCTCCCAAGTGTTGGGATTAAAGGCGTGCGTCACCACTGCAAAGTAGAAGAGACTTGCATAGCTTGACTTTAAAAGTAGACACACAATCTATACTATTTAAAAAGAAGAAAATAAAGCCACAGAGAAACCCTGTCTCGAAAAAAACAAAACAAAAAAAATAAAATAAAAAGAAGAAAATGAAAGTTGAATGTTAACTATGAAACAAGTACATATGTATGTGTTAAAATGTAATATATGTTTATAAGTACACATGTAACCATAATTAAAATTATTGATAAAATATGTGCCACAAGCTCAGTCTTATATCATTGTTTCTTTTATTTTTATTGATCATTTAGATGCCCTATAATCCTTGGTATGATAAACCTAGGACTCCATTGGTAGTTATATAATCTCAAAATCTATTCAAAAATCTTTGAGCCTTATGAATGCCAATTATGAATTGTAAGTGTAATGTGTTTTGAAGGATATATGGGTCACATTTTTGGCATTGCAATAAATTACCTGGGGCAGCCAGCTTATAAAGAGAAAAGGTTTATTTGGCTCAGAATTTTTAATGTTCAAAGTCCAAGACCAGGGATATGGGAGAGGACCTATTGGCGTATATATACATATATGAAATTATAGAAAAGTGACTGGTAAAAATTGTTAATAGTAATTCCACATGACCATAGCTCCTTTGATTTTCCTTAGCTGATCACTTGATACCCCATCAACCTCGGTAAAGGAAATACAAGGTAATAAAAGGCAGGACACTCTGATGAGAATACTTGTGGCCTAGCTTACATCACATCGCTAAGCAAAAAAACCACAGAGATAGCTTGAGGCCCAGCAGTCTTCTAAGAGTGTCTTCCTCAATGATGAAATACCTCCCATGATGTCCCCTTTCTCAGAAGTTTCATAGCTTCCTGAAATCAGCACACAGAGAACTTATTCCTCTGTCACAACGAACTCTTAGCAGACACTGTTAAGCTATTAAACCACATCCAAACTCTGGAAGCAGGAGATGTCAAACCAGCCAGCAGGCATCAAATTAAGAGATGACTCTAGCAGCTCAGAGAAACAACCCATTTCTGGCCTTCCCTCTCTACAGAGGTCACCGAGAGGCTCAGGAATGCTTGCATTAAAATTATCTATAAATTTATTTGGGCGATCCAGCATAGTTAATCACTGTGATGGAAACATTGTGTGTCAACTTGTCTAGGCTAAGAAATGCTCAGATAGCTGGTAAAATGCTATTTCTATGTATATCTGTAAAAGCATTTAAGGAAGAGATCAACTCTTCCTTCCATTAGTAGATTAGGCATAGGAAAAACGAAAGCCCTCAGGAATGTGGAATGTCATTGTTCAGACCTTTGAGGGGTCCAAATAGAACACGAGGCAGAGAGAGGGGTGAAGCATTTGATTTCCCTGCTTGAGCCCCTTTCTATCCTCATGTGTTGATGCTTCTGGTTGTCAGACCTATGGCTTAGTACATGGACTTACACCATTAGCCTTAGGCCTTTAGGCCTAGACTCGGTCTCACTCATCAGCTTCCATTTCTGAGGTCTTTGATCTCATATTGAATCACACGGCTGCCTTTTCACATCCTTCTACTCCCAGCCAGCATGTATCTTCTCATATATGTAGCTTATCAATTCAGTGTCTCTAGACAACCCAAACAATGCAACTGAAAATCTGGAGAGCAAAATATGTAAAAAAAGGAATTTTTTTATATAGTCATCTGTTTTGCCACTGGCATATCTGTAGACACATAGAAAGAAGCTCACATACTGAGACAAAAGAAATTGACAGAAATGCTGGCACAGAATGGAGTAAAACACAGTTCTTCATAGATTGCTAATAGACACAAAAGAATAGGGATTCTGAGATAGGTAGAAACTCTGGTAGGCATCTTGTATACTATAGACAACTGGTAGACCTAAAGACAGAGTTCAAATATAAGGTGGCAAAATGGAAATTACAAGGTCCTGTCTTTAGTTTGCTCACCTGCACACAGCAGACATTGCCTCTTAGTTGGTCTACTGAGCATCCAATGCAAGTAGTGTGTGTGTGTGTGTGTGTGTGTGTGTGTGTGTTGTGTTTTTTTCTGTGTGCATGGCTAAGTAAGTTCCTAAAACAAGATTTCTTTCTTTCTTTTTATTGTCCTCAATAAGGTATAACTGAAATTAGCATTGTTTTAAAGGGGGGCATGGAAGAATGAAGAGCACACTGATAAAATTTAAAGGAGAGTGTAAGGGACGGAGGGAGAGATGGAGGGAGAGAAAAAGAGAGGGAAGAACAGAGAAAGGGGAGGTAGGAGTTGGAAGGAAAAAATTGGAGAAAAAGAGAGAGAAGAGGAAATAAAAAGACAGTAAAAGAAAAAAAACAGCCTGTTTGATTTGCAGATATAATAAGCAAACTGCAACCCCAAAGTCTCAGTGCACATTCCAATTAAGACCTTTAAAGGGTGCCTCATGCCACTGCAGATAGCTCTCAAAAGCTAGATAGGAAGATAAGGACTATTTTCAGTCGTACAGAGTGACATAATATGAAAGTCAACACTTAAAGCACCCTAAATTGTTTTTCCTTCCTTCAAATGTCAAAATACCTATCTCAACAGATATTTTTTAAATTGCACTTTTTTTCTTTCAAGATTTTCTGTCTCTAGTATCTTGCTTAAGAGTGGAATGAAAGAAATAACTTGACTGGAAATGGCACCATCTTTGGCAGGATGGGATGGAAGTTTAAATAAATTCCACTTTGACCAGCTACTAGATCTTGGTAGATATTGATTATAGTTTGCCACCGAGATTTGTAGAGACTTGTGGGGAAAATAAACTTTTAGCATGTTCTGCTCTTCCAAGTATCCTTTGCTCTGTGACAAATTGCTTTACAACATAGTGACCTAAAATAAGTATGTTTTATCCTTTGATTCTGTAGACCCATTGTTATCAGTGGGAATACCTGGGGTCTTTCTTGTGGGTGTTGTCTGAAGGTTTTTTTGGAGCTGGATGTCAATAATGACACACTCTCAAGACTAGCAATCCTTTTTAGATCACTGATTGGTGTGTTGGCCAAACTTGTCTTGTGACAAAATGAATAGTACATCAGCTTAGAAGAAGACAACATTAATAGTGATCTTAGTTTCAGAGATTTTAGCCCACAGTCAACTGGTTCAATGATTTTTAAGTCTGTGGCAAGTCACAAAGATGATGGTGGGAGAACATGACAGAAGAACATTGTTCAGCTCATAGCAGATGCCAAGCAGAAGTGATTGTCTTCACCATGTAGGTCTCATTTCCTTACTCATTGGGTGGGAACCAACCTTTAACACATGAGCTTGTGGTGTCATTTTATATCCAAAATATACATCTGGAAACTCAGAATTTACTGTCATGCCCAGATACTTTTTTTTGGCCTCTCACTTCATGGGCACGGTGTCTAGATTCTGAAAGGAAAATTCCAAGTGTGGGTCCCAACAGACAGCCAGGAGAAAATGCAAGACTTCTGATCACATTGTAACTTTGATGTCAGTGTTACTTCTATGACATTCTGTTGATTATATATGGTCAATAAATAATAAAGCACACAGGTATTCAGATGCATGGGAGGTTCATTGACAGCATGGTTCATTGGGGTACTATTAATAATAATTCATTTTTTAATTAAACTTACTCTCTCATGGGAACACTTTCACTTTTAGAGCTCAATAGTAAACTAGTAACTATTCAACTACAGACTCTAAATGGGATTTTCTCCTATATGCATTAAGACAAGGAAGGCTATCATCAAAGTATCAAAACATGTGACCAGGTATTATTTGCAAACTTGTCTATGAATGTCTAAAACAAACTGAGAACATTTGCATGTACTACTACCCTTTCATTACAACTGAAGATCTGAGGACCTATGTAGGAAGAGGGTTACATGGGGATTGAGGTGACATATATATATATGCAGAAGAGGGTACTGATAGGATGGCCACCAATCAGAGACTAGAAAATGATTCCTGGAGGCCCGTGACCTTTGAAACTCACTGAACCCAGTCCTAGAGAATAAGCAGTCCAGAGAAAGTAACCTTAATAAAGACTGTATTAGAAGACTAAATTCTCCAAGTTGCCTCATCTGGGTGAACAGAATGAAACAAAAAGACCATTTCTAGTGTTGCTTCCTTTCCAGCCTTGCATGAGGGTGTCATCACTGCTTTAAGGTTTGTGGGGAACCTCACAGAATGGGACATCTCAGTTCACTCATGTTGGTTTGAAACTCAATCACACAGAAGTCTCTTTTTGGTGAGATGGTTCATTCCTGTGAACACCATGGGCCCTGTGGGTAGCATCCTGCCTCTGCCATCATCTGAAGCCGAGGGGAAGGGGCAGATCACAATGCCGGTAGATTTTTCCTTGCGTTCTGGGCTCTGAAATTTGTGAGGGTAATATGTGTTCCTATTGGCTCAGTCTTCCTGACCTTGGGTTTTATTTGGGCTTCGATTGAAACTGGAAACCTATAGTTCAAGGGAAGAATAAGTGAATTGAACTTTAAAACCCCACTCTGCATTTTCCTATCACAGAGGTGGTTTTGGTTTTATCTTTTTTCACCTCACATGAGTGACAAATTGGTTATGTTGTACCTGTAGCTTTTAGTTACCACAAATCTCTCTGAGAAGCAGTTGGTGCATGAATAATAAGCATAAATAAAAAATGATTGAGCAGTATTTCAAAGTAAAACATGCCTAAATGAAAACGTGGAGTCAAACAGTTTCAAATGGACAGGTTGTGTGTGTGTGTGTGTGTGTGTGTGTGTGTGTGTATGTATGTATGTAAATATATAACAACTATTAAAGAAAAAGAGGCCATAAGTATGAGAGCAAGAGCAAGGGGGATACATGGAAGAGGTTGAAGGTTGAAGGAGAGAAATAGAATGGGGGAAAGACGCAATTATATTTTAATTTCAGAAAGTAAAAGCAATTAAAACACTTACTGGGTGAGTGTGTGTATGACAGACACTGTGTTGGATTGTGGAGGAAGTTTCATGATTGCTCACTGTTTGTAAGCTTCTTCACTTCACTTAGAGGTAGTCGAATTTGGAGATGGTTGGCACTCATGCAACTCTGGCTGCCAAGGAGAGAATTAAAACTTGTTCCTGTTCAGTACACAGCGGAGATCTTGGAACTAGTTTTAGAGATCAGGCTCCAGAAACAAGGGTATTTCTCTCCCTTCCCAGGTTTTGATATTTTGCTAAGAAGGTCAATAATAGCTTGGGAATGGTGATCTATAAAAGCTACTATGAGTGACAGAGATGTAAGAGACAGCAGGGACAAACAAGAGAAACCAAAGATTACTTATCATGATTAAAACAAAGAAAGTTGTCAGAACGACTGCATACACATTTCTCATTCATTATGTCATACTGTTAAAAACTTAACCTGGGCAATGTATTACGTGGGACAGAGGCTCCGTGTGTGTGTGTAGAAGAGGAGGGTGTGGCTGATGATGAGTACTCAAACTTTTGGGGCTCACAAAAGTAAAGACAGATGATTAAGTATAAGCCAAGACTAGAGAGTGCAGAGTGTTCTAGAAGATTAAAATGCTAAGGAATGAGAAATGGCACCAGTCAGGAAAGAAAGAGAGCTTGCTGAAGGGGAGGGTTTACTTTACACTTGCCTTGAACTTGCCAAGAAGCAATTTGTGAAGGAGAGTATGGAAAAATTCTGGAAGGATAGAACAGAACAGAAGCTAGAACATCTATAGCATCACTCTGACACCTTTGCAGCTTACTTTTGGAAGTGAAAGGTTATCAATAAGGATGTCTTCATCTATGAACAAGAAAAGTGAGACAGAAAATAATCCCATTGAGAAAAGAGCTTCTTTATTTCATTCAAGAAGACATTCAGGAAGCAAGTGGCTCAGACTTGGCAGAGTGACTAATGGTACCATGGGCCTTTCTGTTTGTTTACAGGGAGGTTTGTCAACATGCTTCTCACATTATGATTGTGAACCTGGGCGATGGTGGTGCAAGCCTTTAATCCCAGCACTCGGGAGGCAGAGGCAGGCTGATCTCTGTGAGTTTGAGACCAGCCTGGTCTACAAGAGCTAGTTCCAGGACAGGCTCCAAAGCCACAGAGAAACCCTGTCTCGAAAAACCAAACCAAACCAAACCAAACAAAACAAAAAAAACAAAAGCATTATGATTGTGATGTTCTCTTGCTGTAGAACATTATTTTAGGTTGTGTTACATTTGTTTATTCTGTGTCACATTTGATGTGTTACATTTGTTTAACACAGTTCTGGGAAGCTGTGTTACTTTACCTGTCTAAAACATCTGATTGATCTAATAAAGAGCTGAATGACCAATAGCAAGGCAAGAGAAAGGACAGGTGGTGCTGGCAGGCAGAGAGAATAAAGAGAAGCATAAAAAGAGAGAAAAGATGAAGGAATGAGAAAAGGAGAGGACTCCAGAGGCCAACAACCCAGCCACACAGGTAGACATGGAATAAGGAAAGAAAAGATATACAGAAATAGAGAAAGATAAAAGTCCAGAGGCAAAAGATAGACGGGATAATTTAAGAAAAGCTGACAAAAAAACAAGTCAAGCTCAGGCTGGACATTTATAAGAAAGAAAAAGCCTCCACATGTGTTTTATTTGGGAGCTGGGTGACAGGGACCCCAAAAGAGTAAAGAGGAAAAACAACTACATTCTCTTCTAGCCTCATGCCTGTGCTGCCGGCAGGAAGAATGACCAAGCACTGATGACCATTCTGGTGGCTCTCCTCTCAAGACTGTCACTTAACATGTCAGTAGCCAGGAATGGCCATCCTGCCATACCTAGAGGTTGAGGAATGGAATATTTCACATCCCTTGATTCTGTAGCAATGAACACCAAAGGAAATGAGAATTATGATTCCCTATTTGCTTGCCAGTTTACCGTATCCACTGTGAACAACTGATGTTGTTTGAGTAGAAGAATAATAGAATGAGGTGGTGTTTGGCGGCAATAAAATTGACTGCACTCTGTAAACTGGTCTGGAGATGACACACACACACACACACACACACACACACACACACATGCACACAGACACACACACACACACAGAGGGGGGAAAGAGAGAGATAGGGGGAGAGGAAGATGGAGAGTGAGTGAGAGGAACCTAAGGTCTAGAGAGATGGAGTGACAAATTGCTAGGTTGATAGTTATATTTTGGCCAATACTAGAATTCAGACTGGTCTTCAGGCCAGTGGTTCCTCAGCTCTTTCACCCACTTCTCAAAGCTGGCTCTATAGAGACGTTCACAGAAGCGTATCTTGCATAGATTCATGTACATAGGCATCAACTCAAGAAGCAAACCATTCAACTATTCCTCCAAACTTGCTTTAATTATTATACCCACTAGTTGCTCAGGAGAGAGAACATTTAATAAGCAAAAAAGAAAAGAAGAAGAAGAGAGAGAACATTGATTCAGAAAAAAAAGAGGCCACTAGAATTTCAGCAGTTGGAGAGGATTAATGGTGAAGTTTTGAATTAGTTACATAAATTTTCTGACCAGCAATAATTTTAAAGTGAATTACTTACAGAGGAGTAAGAAATATAATATTGTGGATGTTATAAACATATGGCTATAGATGTAATGACCTACCATTTTCAAATCCCTTTCCTATAGTCAAGTCAAGTCAAAGTGATTCTGTGTTACTTTCGGACACAAGAAGAGTTGGCTACCATCTCAGGTATAATTTTAGTTTTTAATATAAACACCTTCTTTCCCATTTTTCAAAATTTCTATTTGTGGGAATAATGGCTCAAACTAATGTAGTCTTTTTAGAATAACAAGGAAAAAGTCAATCAAATTCAAAAGCCTTCATTATGAAAGACATTAAATAACTGCATTATTTTTTTATTACAAGAAGCTCCCAAATGCCCAGATCTCTCATTGTAACAAAAAGAAAAAAAGCCTTATTTATTATCCCATGGTTTTGTTTTCTATTATGTTTATTTGAGAATTCAAAATTCACACAGCATATGAAAATACTTGATACCTAATTTGCACTCAGTAAAGGGGGCTTGTTATTATTGCTGTTGTTATTTATAAAAGAAATTAAAGCATGGACTAACTTTCAATTAAGATGACTACAGTCAAAGTGCTTACACAGATATATGGAATCCTCATGCAAATCTTGGAGCCTGGGACAGAAGATTGAAAGTGCCATATAAGCCATGCTGGTTCTGTAAGGATAGAAATTGTCTGTATAGATGCTGGGACTACACAGTTTATAAACTCGAAGCTGAGATCACAGTAAAGGGTTCTTGGTCCAGATGCAGTAAGAGCACTCATGGCTGTGGAACTGGGCAGGGAACCCTCGGATGGAGGATTCTGAGGGATGAGTAAAATATTAGCTCTTGGAGTGTGCAAGAGGTGTTCTGCAACCCTGACTTCAAGTGTTAAGCGTCATGTGGATAGAGATTGATGAAACAAATAGAATGTGTACGACTTCCTGGTAGAGAAGTTAGAAACCAGGGGAGTCCGAGTCCATGAAAATGAATTTTCTCAAGTTCACGATTCTCTAGCCAACTGCTGAATGAGATAAATTGTCAACCTTTAATGGGTGTGAACTGCTTAGAGTCAACCCAAGTACAAAATTGAATCCTACAAACAACAGACACTACAAAGACTAGGAAGGCTTAGAAACAGCAGCAAAAACAAACTGTGTCTCTCTCCAGCATAGCGTTAGGCTTAGACATTTCATTAGCAAGTGAGTGCTCAAATAAACACTACCCAGACATTCTAACGACCAGAAAGCCTGCATTAATGAGGTTAATAGATCAAAATTTGTGCCCACTGTCTGTGTAATTTTACTTGTACATGTAAAAATATGTTACAATTTGTCAAGCACTCACACCGCAGCAAAATGAACAACCGAGATAGGGATTTGGGGTTTACAATATTTGGTTGTGCAAATCTACTATCTCATATCTCATTAATGCCACAAAACAGAAATAAGGATGGAGTTGTGCCACTACTGGGCAAGTCTAGAGTACCTGTGCTTGTTGGAGCAGAATATTAAGAATTTTTAAAAGGCAAATGGCAACATATTAGTATATTTGAAAGATAAGTAATGCATGACGTAAAATGCTATAAAGATGGACCAAGGAAACATATATTCCCAGGAAAATTCTAGGGGACCCTCAAACTCCGGGGGTAGGGAAATGAGTGGGACAGATGGACAAAGAATTCTGAAGGAACCATCATGGGACATTTGCTCCTTGAGTCAAGCTGAAAGAATGGCTCTCTGAGAAACCCCCAGCATGGGTTCTTAGCAGGCACACTTGAAGAAATACTTCCCATCACTTGTATGTGGTGCATGACGCGTGCCAGGGCTTCTGTCTCCTGAATCCATGTGTATTATAGAACGTGTTGGAAATCACACATGATTTCTGTATGACATATGAGTCTCATTGTAAACTTCAGAGACTAATTCTATGCATTATGTTCTGACTCAGAAAGGTGAGCATATAACCTAAATTCAAATAATGTATGAAGATTAATAATCTGAAAATAGTTCATTGGAAAACAAACTGAGTAGTCCCCTGGGGAAAAAATCATTGATGGTCAAAACAGAAAATTAACTAAGTAAAATTATGTCTTTGGCACTTGGTGGTATAATTGGCAATATGAGATGTCAATGTGGCACATACAGATTGCTGTTACAGATTATTTCTGTAAGTTGAGTTTATTGTTTTTTATGTGGTTTCACACACATAGGAGAATGAGGGCAAAACTTTCCTCTCCCTAATAAAAGTGTCTAAAAATAAACTTTAAAAAAGGAGCTATGAATTTTAGAGACAGTAAGAGGGGCACATGAGAGGATTTTGAGGGAGGGAAGGGGATATGATGTGATTGTATTATAATCTCAAAAATAAAAATACTTTAAAAATGTTTTTTCATTTACTAAAATCCCTAGATCTCTTATCTTCTTCACCCCTTTGGGTTAAAGTACTGGAAACTGCATGTTAAAATAAAAGCTCTATGAGAAAAAAGGAAAATTAGTATTGGATGACATTCTGAAATCTCAGTTGAAATTTTATAAGTTGAATAATAAATCTTGAAAATTAAAAACATCATAGTATATATAAAATATAGACACATCCCAAGCCTTTGGAGAGAAGAAACAATTTTCTCAGAATCACACAACTTTCTATGGGATAATAAACAAGAGCCTTTACAAGAGACTCTCTTCCTAGTCTTCCCAAACTGTGACTATTTCCCTCACACAATAAAGGGAGCTTTGTGCATTGGTGACGAAGTTTGAGATGGATGGATCGCCAATATCAAGCATTGTTATAAGGGAATCAAGGGTACAGGAGTGATGAGTTATAGATTTAAAGATGCTATGCTGTTGCCCTTGAAGCCAAAAGCTATGACCAGGAGTCAAGAGGTAGCTCCCACAAAGCAGAGGAGCTTCTGGAACAATTACTTCACTTGGTACCCCAAAGGGTGTTTGATAGTTTGACTTTAGCACAATGCAACCCATCTCAGATTTTGACTTCCAGAGCCAAACAAACATTTGTGTTGCTTTAAGCCACTATATTTGTGATAATCTGTGCCAGCAGAAAGAGCATAGCAACACCCTGAAGATTGGTTCAACACATGCAATATGTGCATGCAAAAGATCAGAAGGGAAGAACGAGATGCAGATGGGATGTCTGAGCTGGAAAGGGACTTGAGTATACACACACACTCACACACAAAACACATACACACAACACACACACACATGCACACACAGACAACACACAATACACAAATGCACATAACATACACACCACACACACACACAGTTTATAAAAGAAAGAATGATTCTCATCACAGTATATTCTTATTTGTGATGGGTATTTAATCTTCCTATGGGCTTTTAAAATCTATGACCTTAATTGTTGCCATCAAACTTCTCATCTATAACATAAAATGCAGGATAAATGTAATAATATCTCTAAAAAAGACATTTTAAAGTTCTAATCCCATTATTAAAGTGTAGGTCATGGGTAATGATATTTGTAGGCATACAAGAATATAAAAAAATTTATCACCTACATAACCTATCTAGAAAAAGAAATCACTGCAAGATTGTAGAAGCTCAGGATGTATTTCTTTCAGCAAGATAAAACACCAAAAGAGAAGTGCATTGCAAAATGAGCAAAGACATCAAAACCTAAAGTTAATACTGAGTAATTGCTAAAAATATGACTATGAAACTTAGTGGGACGGCTAAGCAGGCATTCATAAAACAAAAGCGGCACAAAGTAAAAACTTAACAACCCAGAACCAAAATTTAAGGTAGTTTTTAATCGTGCTCAGGAGGGAGTAACGAAGAGATGAAGGGAAATTATTAAACGCCCAGTGATGCAACCCTCACGTTGTTTCACTGGGGGCTTGGACATGCTATTTCATTTTTATGGAGACAGGAAAATCGTTTTTGATTATAAAGGGTTTATGGATGTCCACTAGCAGAGCAAAAGAAACATTGGAACATTAAAAACCATTAAAGAAAGTACATAAAAAAGAGAAAAATTTGATAAAGCACGGGGAATATGAAATAGAAATAAACACTGAAGATAGTATAATGAAGCGGCATCAGTTGGATATTTTCTGGTTTTTAAAAGATTCTTAGTACATTTATTTATTTATCTGTTTTTTTTTGGGGGGGGGCATGTCATGGTGGCAGCCAGAGGATGACTGTGGGAGTCAGCTCTCTTTTTCCCATGTGGGTCTCCTGAATTGAACGCAAGTTCTCAAGCTTGGCAGCAAGCACCTTTTCCCTCTGAGCCATCTTGTTGGCCTCATCAGTTGAATTTTTGACCTAAGAACTCCCAGTTCAGGAAGAGGCACAACAAACAAACAAGCAAAACAAAACCATTCTGGAGAAGGAAACCCACATAAGATACAGCCACATAAGGAAGCCACGGGAACATCTTTATGATGTTAGTGACAAAACCGAAACCAACCAGGGGTTTAGGCAAAGTTCATTTCAGGACAACAAACATTTCTATACATGTGGAGCACAACTTGCATTGATGAAGATATAGAAGCTAAGAATATGTGTGGTGCTGTGGACAGCAGGGCTGTGGACAATATATAAAGAAAGAAAGCATACTGAGAGAGGGATTTTGTTTTAAATATTATGCTGGGAGATTTAAATCTTTTATAGATGCCAAAGAAAGATATAAGGGATTAAATAACAGTTAAGCAGAGAACAAAGAGGACAAAAGAGGGAGAGCTGGGAAAAAGGGAGGAGAGCGGAGCTACTGAGAAGTTAAGTTTTATTGCTTCCATATTGAGAGCGTGCACACGCTATGTGATATTTATGAGCATGTATATAGAGTACTCCTGAAGGGAATGTCTGCAAAAGCCCCATGGCTTAAGTCTGAGAAGTTCCATTCTCTGACTACAGGATGATAAGTTTAGATGTTAAAAGCAAAAAGTATAATGAAATAGCAAAAGGTAAAGGAAAATCAAAATACTTGGTTGGACCTTGGTAAGCACTCAGTGAGTGGCAGTGGATGACAATGTCAAAACACATCTGGTTTCTCTAGAAAGGCAAGAAATAAAGAGTTGAACCCAAGACACAAAAACCATCAAGAATGTCAGGTTTGGTAGTAAAAACTTAAACTTTTTACCCAATAAAAGTCACAGATTGGTAACCATTTGCAGTCTATTTAATAAATATTTAGTACTAATAATCACATACAGGGAACATGCCAGTTACAGAGCGAAAAACAAATGGGCACAAGGAGAAATGAGTGCAGCCCATAAATGGGCCATCCACCCAGGAAGAAAGGTCAATTGGCGGGACCACAGACAGCTGCTCCCACAGGGAATGGAGAAGTACAAATCGAATCAAGATGCGGTGTTTGTCTAATAGACTGGAAAACAACCTTTAAATCTGCCAGTGACAAGTTTGACTGGGTTGTGGATAAATGAACATCCTTACAGCTTCTTGGCTTGTATTTGATTTGGCTTAGATTTGTGTAGGGAAGTTCGAAAGTATCAAAAACTTCAAAATGTATATCACTCCAACTATCAAGCCTATATTGAGGAATTTGCAGTGCAAGTCTATTGAGGGGATAGTGACTTGAAAAGAAAAATTTAAGATCATTTCACTTCTGGGACACGGTGACTGTGTGAAGTATTGTTCAGTTAACCCACAGACCTCTCACAATGTTACAACAGTGCAGGAGAACTTTCTGCTGAGACTTCACACCTGCTGAACTTGGGAGAGTGGGCAGACACACATTCCTACACATATCCTTGTATACACACACAGCTCTGTGTACACATACCTACACACCTGTACACACACACACACACACCCACACACCAATACACACACACACACCACACATCTACACACACATAGCCATGGGTATGCACATGTGCACACACATGCATGCGCATGTATGATATATATTTGTGTTTAAGGAAAAGTCTAAATGTTTCAGAATGCTGAACTGTCAAGAATAACTTTAATTGAATAATGACCAACTTGACTTAATTATAATGTGGTTGTCTTTAAGTCTAAACATTTAACATAATTTTGTAATATACAAAAGGCTTTGCAGGGGTTGAAGAGATGGTTCAGTGATTAAGAACACTGGCTGGTCTTCCAGAGGACCCAGGTTCAATTTCCAGCACCTCATGGCAGCTCATCTCGCAAATGTCTGTAACTATAGTTCCTCACACAGATAAAACACTAATGCACATAAAATAAAAATTAAATAAATCAAAGAACAAAAGCCTAGGTAGGTAGATAAATTATTAAAAGGTATTGCCAAGAGTTATGTACATCGTACACCGAACACTGGGCATCCTACTACTCAAAGCATCCTACAACAATCCGTGCTATTTGGTCTAACCAAACGGGCTTTGGAGACTTAATACAAAACATGCATATAAGTAACCTTAGTTACCCCACCCCAAATGGGCTCTGGTATAGATTTGTAAAGCTGTTTCTGAAGTTCACCATGTCATCGTCTATAAATTTGACTTCAAAGAGGAGCAAGCTATCTCTTAAAAAGATAGCCAGGATAATTCTTCAGATGGAAGCATCAGCAGTGAGGCCATCATTTAAAACAATTACAGGCAGACGAGAAGCCTCAGTGGTAAAGACGTTTGCTGAGCAAATCTGAAGACCTGATTCCCCCCACTCTGGAGCCATGTAAAGGTGGAAGGAAAGAGCCAACCACAGAGCTGTCTTTTGACCTGCATACGGGCGCTATGGAGGTACATACACCTCACACATATCATGCAGACACATGGACAGTGATAACAATAAATAAAATGAAACTAATCACTCAACTCTCACAAAGAAAAGAATGAAGGCATGGAGAACTAGGGAGGAGTCTGAGATGAAGCAAGCTTTTGCCTTTACAAAAGTCCTTCCTCAGGGGTTGAAAATCAAAGTCAAGGCTAGAACCAGATAGAGTGTGATGCCAGCAAAGGATGCAGAAATTGTTTCTGGCCCATTTGCATGTTCATAAGTATATATGGGTAATTTTCTGTTAACAAGTAACAAATCTGCTTTTCCAGCAAAAACAATGTAGCAATGTATTATAACAGGATCGGGCCAATAGATCCTAACAAAGGACTTCTGCTGTCTCATGTTCTGTTTGTAGGCAGTTGACAAGCATGTGGAAAACAGAAGGCATGTTTCATGTCTAAGTGGCATGGAGTGTTTGCCCTGCCCTTTTCTTGGGGGGGTGGGTGTGGGATGTAGTTATTACTGTCAATAATGCATTTGTTCTTTTGCCTTCCTAGCGTATGAATCAAATTTGCCGCTTCATGAAGCACGAAATCATCTTTTCAATACTAATTCAATAAGAATGTTGACTAAACCGTGCGTAACTATCATCCAAAGAAGGAAACGCTTTCTGCCCCTCCCCACCACTTGCCACCTTCTAGTCACTACAAATGGCATGGCTTGCTCATCCCACAGAAAGAGATGAAGCAGAAGCCGTGAACATGATATTTCTAAATTGAGGCAAGTGAGAGCATTCCAAATGTTTAGAATGTCAAACACTCTCTGATGCTTACTACATTCTCAAATCTCCTGGAACAACTCATGGTTCTGTCATATTTGTTAGTCCAAAAAGCCTTTAAGTTATCCATGGGGAGCAGACATTATGAAAGGGGTCTAAAAATGGGATTTGTGACTGCTGTATATCTAATATGAGCTTATACTTTCAGTATTTCAGTAGCCAAATGGTGTGGGAAGTCCTGTATATGTGCTGCTTTTATTGGTTAAAAAAGAAGTTGCTTCTAGCCAATGGTTTAACAGGATATAGTCAGACTGGAAGGCTCTCTCTCTCTCTCTCTCTCTCTCTCTCTCTCTCTCTATGTATATGTATATGTATATGTATATGTATACATATATATGAGATAAAGATATCTTTCTCTCTCTAGATATATATACGAGAGAGAGAGAGAGAGAGAGAGAGAGAGAGAGAGAGAGAGAAAGGGAGAGAAAGAGAGAAGGCAGAGTCAGTGAGAAGCCATGTAGTCACTAAAGGAGAAAGTCACGAGCTGCCGGCTGGAAAACTTTGCCAGTAGGTCATGACCTCATGGTGATGCGCAGATTAATGGAGATGGGCTAGTTTAGAATATAAGAACTAGCTAGAAATATGCTTAAGCTATTGGCTAAACAATATTGTAAATAATAGAGTCTTTGTGTGATTATTTCAGGTTGGAGTGGCTGGGAATGAATGAATATCCTCCATCAACAGCCAAAGGTTTTATGGTGACCAAATTACAGGATAGGAATAGGAATAATAGAATAGAGACAGTCATCTGGTTGTGATCATGGTCACTAAATACTAAAATGAAGAGCTCCAATTTGTATCTTAAATGTCTTTTGAAGGCATAATGGCAGTCTTGTTTTCAGGGTGGAGCCATTGAGGGGCAGTGCAATCTTTAAGAAGTGGGAACTAGTAGGAGATTTCAGATGCCCTCAAAGGGGATAGTGAGGTACCAGCATCTTGTGAGGTGAGTGGCTCTGGTCCCAACACTCAGTCTCCCTGTTGATCATCAACTGAGGTCTCCAAAACTGGATGTAAGGAAGTTCCTTTGCCCTGTGTTAGATAAGTGCTTCAGGGAGTTGTTACAGAGAAGGAAGGCCCTTTGGTGGGACCCTAGTTTTTTGGCAGATGTTAAGTGCTTGCTGAGTATTATTGGACTTAATCCTCACAGGGATCCTATTCGGTAAGGGTAACAAATCTGATAGAATACAATGGGCAGAATACAAATCTTCCTCCAAGTATCTATGTTGATAGACTTGTGCCTAGCTAGCATGGTGGCGTAAGGAACCAGAGCCCATTGAGGGTTCATTAGGTCAAAAGGCAGAATCTTTATGATTAGTGTCCTTATTAAGGACACCCAAGAGAGCTCTCTCTCCTTCTGCCAAGTTAGGACACACTGAAAAGATGACAATATGCATTCCAGAAGTGGGTTAACCTAGTCTTGAACTTGTGTCATCTGCAATTATTGTCCATAAGATACTCAGTTTGTGGTACTGTCATGGTAACCTGAAATTATTAAGAGAAATGTGGAAACCGCAGTCCCCCATGCTATGGTGTAGTATAGTTGACATTTAAACTGAGAAACAAGCAGAGTCTGTGTCCTTGTCATTCTTTCAAATAATCAGAAAAAGCCATAGAAAATGTCAAGTTCATAACCTTGGCTAGAGAAAGACATGACTAGATGTATATGGGAGGTCACATTAAGTTTGTTTTCATACAATCAAACTTAGAATGATATTCAAACATCATTTTCTTCTTTTTGACTGTATACTAGGCTGTTTACCAAACTATATGAATCTTAACTGAGTTTTGAATCTTGTTACTAATTACTAAAAAACTATACATAATGAAGTACAATGTGACTTTCTGGTTTTTTTCCCACTCCAAGACAGCTATTCTGGTCACAAAGCTAAGCTTTAATAGTCTTACTTTATGATTGAGAGGGAGAGTTAAAATTTTTTAAAGAGTCTCTCTGACATAGAGAAATATAAGCCATGAGTTATACTCTTCATTCAAGAAAAATGACACACCACTGGGGAGTTTTCCTTCATTGTCCCAGGGGCTAGTCCACTCATTTTCTCAGATGATTAAAACAAAGCCACAAAACACCCCTCATCTTGGATGTTCTCTACAGGAAACTCATGTATTCCATGCTCCACCATAGTTACTGGATAAGCTAAGTCTGGCTGGGCCACACATGATAAAACAAAGGAATTACTATAATCTAAGTGCAAACTAGTTCTAACCTGTGTGCATCACAGAGTAGGCATCACTATCTACTTAGGTTCAAGGTATGTCTATTGTTTTTTCATTCTGATATAGATTGATAGATCAACAGATCCATCCATCCATCCATCCATCCTTGAAATAAAAGACATATAGGCCAATGAGTAGTAGACCTTTTAGCCAGTGTATCTACCTTTCTGAGGAGGTCAAACAGTGGTCAGATAGGATCACAATTTTGATGTCAATTTCTTTATGTTTTAAGATCATACCGTTAACTTTTTTTTATAACCTGATATCTTTACTCATGTTAGTTACTCACTTTGTACAGCCCTTGAGAGTTTACACTTAGTACCACTTTCTTCAACCTCTTCTTTATCATAATTAATGTTCTGATGCAAAGATGTTACATTTTTGACATTTAGAGAAGGAGGCAGAAGAGTAAGAGAAGCATGGCTGATAATAACTAACAGGTTTATGAGTACATGCTGAACTACTCCAGGAACTACAGAAGTACTAAGCATATAGCTACAGTCCTTCACTATCCTGTGAGGGACGTATTTCTACTATTCCCATCCTAGATATACACAGATGAAGCTTGGAGAGGTGTAAGTGACTTATTCCTCAAGGTCCCATGCCTAAGGTAACAGAATGGGTTTTTTTTTCCACCCAGGCCCATGTGCTTAGTCCCTGGTTCACTACCATAATGAATATATTTTCTGCTTTACTCTAGATTGCCAAGTCCTACTGGTAGGTGTTCTCTAGTCCTGCAGAACCCAGGTAGGCAGGAACTGTCATCATATATTTTTCTGTGTGTACAACTAGACTAGTGTTGCTTCTGCTTAGTAATGATTTCAAAAAGGAAAAGATGCAGGATATACTCTAAGCTACAAATACCAGTGGGCACACTGAAAAACAAGCATGAGCAACTGGGTAAATTCTCATAGGCTTTATTATGTCCAAATTGCAGCATCCATGTGCACTATCTGTGAGCCCAATGCGAGCTCATGGGAAATAAAAATTACCAGTGCCAGTGAATATGTCTTTATGTTCCTTGAATATCAGAGGGTTTTAGACCATGATAAGGTAATGGTCAAATGCCCAATGAGTGTTGTAGAGAAGCTTCTTAAGGAAGGAATAAGCAACTTACTCCCGCATCCAAAATTCAGGAAACTCTACCCATGTGACATGGGACCTGATAACTATGCCATAGTGATTTTAATAAGGATGATGAGGCTGTTGATGACATCAGCAGGCAGAATTTATTAAGGCCTCGTCAGGAATTGTTAGTAACGAATTTGCTCCTTCATTCCACTCTCCCACTAATCTTATCACGCTGTGTTCCACCATTAGTGGGAGATGATATTACCAAGAGTTTATAATAAAACAAAGAAATTGAAAGAGAAAGAAATAAAATGTTATTCTTTGCAAGGGAAAACTCCATACGGAACTAAAGAAACTGGAAAGAAATACTGCATCTTATCAGCCGGGACTGCTTTTCAAAGGTCAGGATGCTCATGCTGCTTTTGTTCCCGTCTTCTTGGTTTCCTGTTTTACTCTTATAAGCCCTTGCTACATTTACAATGAGAAAATACAACAGAAGTTACTCTTAATAAACAAGCAACATAAAAATTTCTCTTCTGGAGACCACTAACTAGGTGTTGTCTATGCTTAAATAGGTCTTCTGGGGCCTCTAGGACATAGGTTATATTTATTTTTCTTCAAATAAAAAAAGCAGTTCCCGCTGATGTTTTTTAGAAGTCCAACTTCAGAATTCACCAAAAGGGAAACATGATCACAGACATCTCAGAAACAGGAAGACGCCTCCAATGAATCACAGAGGTAAGGAGTAAAGTCACCTCAGGGGTCTGAGTGATTTATACTTTTCTCAGTACCATTATGTTCATCGTTTTTTTCCATGTATTCCTCACAAGTGGCCTAACAGGCCAGGACACCAGACTTTGCCAATGGCTGTGCTATAGAAAATGAGAGATGATGAGAACAGTTACCTGCCAAGGCCCCACAATGAGCTGATAAAAATCTAAGCATGGCGCCAGATCTCAACTCAAAGCAGTGATCTTCTCTATGACAACAGTTATCTATGCAGAATCATGATTAGTCACATGAAGAAAGACAAACAAGCCTATCTATCTACCAGCTGCCTAAAATACTATGGATGAAGGCCTTGTATAACGTTGGCTATAAATCCAGGGTCTTCCACCTCATAGCAAAATCAAAGGAGTGTCAGTTTTGTTTTCTCTCATTCTGCTATTCATGAAATTCAATCGATTATATGTCAAATGCAATGGAAGCTAGGAATTCAAAGAATATTGTCCTTAGTTAGCTTGCAGTGAGACATGAGGGAATTAATTCTTATCATAAATGATATGATCATGCATAAGCATAATACAAGGAATAGATCATGCCAAAGGAAGTTGATGAAGTGCCAGGCTCCCAGAAGGGGACCATTCTAACCTCCACTCACTGACTCAATTACTTCACAACCACCAAGTGTCTTTTCTGCCATGCATTGTGGTAGAGTTTGGGGGATCCATGGTGAAAAGAAACAAATTATCTTTATCCTCGAGGATACTCATTTAGTGAGGAATCCAGAATAAACCAAATAATTACAGAAGTGAAGACTGTAGCAAATAATACCTAATTCTTTATGTACACACACATGAGATTTGTTCTTTTGAATCAAGGGAGAACTCATTTTGCAACTCTCTACTAGAAACTGAGACATTTTTGCTTTCCCTTGCAGGCTCAGCCATTCAGAGAATAGCTTTTCAAGTGCTGATTAGAGAAAACTTGCTTAATAACTTCCTACCTTTATTATTTAAGGTTAATAGATAACTTCTCATTGCCCTGCAGTTTCTACTTTCCCTCTATCACACACAGGATTGCTTGCCTTGTTCTCAGTTCATGCATATAAGCCAGCGTCATCCATGAAGGAGTATAGGTGATTTTGTCACCCAAGACTGTAGTATGATACATAAATCTTCATATGTTTTGTGCATGGCTTTCCCAAACTTAAAACTGGAACTCTTAAATAGTGTCTTTTCTTTTTATGACAAGAGAAGCATTCAACAATGAAAAGACAGCTGCAACCATGCCGACATCAGCTCCTAACTAACCTAAAGCATCTTCTGTTGAAGATAATAGGTTGCATCAGGGTGTGATGTCAGAAGAAATGCAAATCAGATTTTACGCTTCTTAACTTTTCGCTTTCTGATGTGAACATGGTCATGCTGTAGCCCCCAAGAGAATATGATGTATGCTGCAACTGAATGGAAACTGTGTTTTCAAGAGCAAGAGTTCATAATATTAAGGTGTGAAGGGCCTTCTTAGGGTAGAGAGGAAGGAGAAAAATATAAGAAGCTACCTTATACTACCAAGGACCTTTGACAAGCATGAGGGAATGAGGATGTTCTCATTGCAAACTGTATATACAGAAAAGGGAACATTTCTTGGTTTTCTTTTAATGTGCTAGAGTTCAAAGATATTTTTATGCCGTTGTGGAAAAATCTGTAGTTTCGCATGTGTGTGTGAATTCATAGCCTGCATGTGTGGGGGTTCCAGAGTCTAGTATATTTGAAATAGATTAAGATCATATATATCTGCAATGTATTTACTCTACAATGTGGACAACCACTCCTATTTACTGGGCACTGAGGGTTTCTAGGATGCAAGGGTTCCAGTTTTACAATTTGGAAATCCACACATGAAACATATGAAGGTATATCTTATTTCAACCTCAGGCGAACAAATCATCTTTATTTCTTCTTAGATGATGCTGGGTTATATGAAAACCACAGTCCTTTCCTATCTCTGAACTGATTCTTACATCCAAAACCTGCATTATTTTCTCACCATCTTTCTTCTCCTTGGCACCCCCTCAGCTTTTAAGTTGACTTTTTCAGTGCATTGGAGCTACAAGCAGTCAGACAGTACAACATAAGAAGAATGTCCCAGTTTTGCCCAGCCTTTGCCCATTGTAGTGTGAATTCTAATTGGTCTTAATAATAAAATGCTGGAGACATACATTAGGGTAAATGATAAGACCAGAGAAGTAAAGAAGCCAGCCACTAAAGAAACTTTTTACTTCTACAGAATCCTGAGACCGAAAGGGACAAGACCCTGTCTCCATGAATCCTCAGACAGAATGAAGTATCCTGTTTCTACAAGTCCTCAGACTGAGTACAATGCACTACTGTCTCCTCTGTCTTATATTCTTATCTTTGCCCAGTCAAAGCCCTTCCTGTCTCTACCTCCCTGGAGCTGGAATTAAAGGCATGTTAATCCCAAGTACTGGGATTAAATGTGTGAACTACCATCACCTAGTTCTCTTTCTCTTTTAGACTGAATCAATCTCATGTAACTCAGGGTGGTTTTGAACTTGCAGAGATTCATCTGCCTCTGTCTCCTGAGTTCTGGGATTAAATGTGTGTGCCACCACTGTCTGGCCTCTATGGCTAACTAGTGGCTAGCTCTACCGTCTGATCTCCAGGCAAGCTTTATTTGTCAAAAGCGACCAAAATATCACCAGAGCCCATGAAACAGAATCATAATTCCTTATGTATTTTAATAAAGAGTTTAACCAGAGGACAAAAATATTATGTGAAAAAATGGGCATTACAAATTATATACTGAAAAATATGCATTTGGAATTTGCTTGTATGATCATGGAAATTCTAGTTCTTTTTTTAAGTACATGCCTAAAATGGTGAGTCCAACTTCTAATTCATGTCTAAGCCCTCTCTGTCTCTATTAGCTGATGACTTGATGAAGGAACCTCTGTCCTGGGCATCCTTTGCTTTTCATGCAGTGCAATGTGAAGCACACCAGGTTTGATCCTGCAGCCTGCTTCAGAGCCTCGGAGCTGGTTCCATCAAGGTACCTACTCTGCCACTTGGTGGTTAGATATGCGCGATGAATTAGTTGATCCCTCTAAATATTAGTTCATCTATTATGTTTTCAAAGAGGTTTTTGAGGCATTAAAGAGTACCACTCTCCATCTTTAAAGGCACCCACTTTGTTCAATCAGATGTTTGGTGCAACAGATAATTATGAGATATACAACCTTTAGAGATACAAAAACTTCTCCATGTTTTCCTTGTGGGAGGTAAATGGCTGAAGATATGTCCTAGCACTGGCAAACAAAAGAGTTACCAAGTGATGCCTCAGAAATTGCAATTGACTCTCTCTCCCCTGTATCACTGATATGACTGTGAAATTTAAAAACGAAGCTAGGACTCAAATTAGGGGGGTCTGGGAAACGGGCATGGCTATCTTTTTCTTCACTTTGTTTTGAGATAACATCTTTTTTTTTATTGAGTAAAGGAGAGAAAAAAACAAGTTTCCACTTCCTCCCAGCCTCCCATTTCCCTCCCCCTCCTCCCACCCTTCTCCCCCTTCTCCCACCCTTCTCCCCCTCCCCCCACTCCTTTCCCCCTCCCTCTATGACCCTATCCTAGAGCAATAATGAGATAACATCTTACTGCGTTGGCCTACCTACATTGGCAGAGGACTTACTATGCATCCCAAGGTAGCCTGGAACCTCGTGATCTTCCTCTATCAATCTTCTAAGAATTGGGATTCCAGGTGTGCCCCCACTGCACTTGGTCCATGCAGGTGCTTTTCTAACATCTAATTTGAGACCCGGTTCCATTTGAAATCCTATCCTTGCTTCTGCATCCACCCAGTACCAGATGAAGCTTGTAGTTACCTAAGGCTTAGCTATTAATAGAAAAAAAAAGCCTTTCCCACATGTGCTGAACCTGGGAGAGCTCATGTGTGATGGTGTAATTACTTTGGTGGCATCGAGAGAGCAGAAGGTTCCCCTGGAGAGCCCAAAGTTTCCATCTTAAATTTGAGTTCCTTTGGGTCTCTGTCACTTGAAGTCAGACCACATCATTTTAACAAATTTTGAGCTGGTGAATAATTTCTCCTTTTTGTTTGCTCTGATATGTAAACGGATAATAAAGGTTGGAATATTTATCATGTTGACAGCCCCTGCTTGGGAGATTCGATTTTGTTAGAAAGCAGAGTTTTCCTTTGAGAGTTCAACTCTGTGTCTTCCTAGTCTTGACTTGCACTTTTAAATACCTTTGACATTTTCTAACAACACCAAAATAAAATAGGGGCAGCTCTCAGGCATGAATGAGTATATTGGCCACTTTATTTGGTAACTGTTAGGGAGACACAAAATGCACCTACTAAATAAAATCAGTTAAGGAGTGATGCGGCATCTCCCAAATGACTCCTGTCTCACTCACTGGATTTAAAACCTACAGCATTATAGCTCGTATTCCAGTGATATGTTTAGTACCGACTTTACCAAATCACTAGGAAAGCTGTGTACTATGACATCTGTCCAACGCAGATGGATTCAAACTCTGACTATGCTAATCAGACATCAGATGAACACAAAGACATCACTAAAAAGGCTACTCTCGGAGAGCAAAGTGTCCTTGGTATTTTTTCTAACTAGATGTTTGACCTGACTTCCTCCATCCATCTGTAGATGCCAGCACTACAGCTCCCATTATTTCTCAGAGAAATCATTATTTAAGTGACTGCATGAGCCACTACACATGTTGCAGAGTAACCATGTTGTGTCTTCCAAAGCCAGGGTCAATGTGTGGGTCTTTCCTGATCAAAGATGAGATAGAATGGGAAGATCATTTTGGAATACCTCTTTCCCACTCTCTGTAAAAGATAAAATTTTGGGTTTTCACTTAACACAATGCCAAATGTTTCTGTAGAGGTTCCCTCAAGGACAGAATGGGCTTCTCTAGATCTGGAAGTCATGCTTGTAGTTATCACTGCTCACCTGGCAACCAAGCAGGTTCCCACCATGACTTCATGGAAACAGAAGCCTCCCAACTCAGGTGGAGATCCAAGGCAACTGCTGCAAGTTAGCAAGCCTGGAACCTGGTGCAGGCGGCTCTGTCTGTGGAATTGTTTTTTTGAGGATGTGGTAAGATAATGAAGAGCTGCTGCAAATATTAGAAGTGAAAAGTGGCACATTTTCATAAGAATAAAATTATAGTGTTGAGATAAGGCCAAACCTGTCAACTTCTAGTCATCCATTCAAAGGACAAAGACCCTGTTGCATGTTGGGGGCCAGTCTGTTGGAGGAGAGAGCTGTTTGGTTGTTCCTGGCTGCCCCGCTAGCTTTGACCCAATATAATCACATAGAGACTATATTTTTTAAAAAAGAAACTATATTAATTAAATCACTGCTTGACCCGTTAGCTCTAACTTCTTATTGGTTAACACTTACATATTAATTTAACCCTTTTTTATTAGTTTGTGTATCGCCATGTGGCAGTGGCTTACAAGCAAAGATTCAGCATGTCTGATGTTGGATCTATGGAATTCCTCTGACTCCACCCTTCTTTATCCCAGCATTTAGTCCAGTCCTCCCTACCTACCTAAGTTTTGCCTTATCAATAGGCCCAAACAGTTTCTTTTTTGATTGATTTTTATTGAGCTCTACATTTTTCTCTGCTCCCCTCCCTGCCTTCCCCCTCCCCGCTTCAACCCTGCCCCAGGTCCTCATGCTCCCAATTTACTCAGGAGATCTTGTCTTTTTCTATTTCTCACGTAGATTAGATCTATGTAAGTCTCTCTCTGTGTCCTCATTGTTGTCTAAGTTCTTTGGTATTGTGGTTTGTATGATAATCACAGCACACAGAGGGGACTCCTACCCTACTTTAAAAATCTTCTACAGATGTTTATTTGATAGGTTTCTATTGAAAAGTCAGCTCAATGTTTTGCTTTTTAAATTTGGTTTTCCAGAAACAGCTTCCTAATTTCCTTTGGGAAATTTGGGAAATTATCTTGGGAATTTGTAGAACTCATTCTTCTTCCATGTAACAAGAGTGGAAAGAGAAAAAGATTCCTGTCCTCAGTGGCCCACAGGACAACCCAACCCAAAGTCCCTATTCCATCTTTGCTTCACTGATTTTTATATCTTATGTGTGTGTGCATGCATACACGTGTGCATGCATGTGTGTACTGTTCACATATGAGTGTACATGAGTATACAAGTGTGCACATGCTGATGTGTGGAGACCGGATGATAATGACAGATGTTAGTCTTCCTTTCACATTTTTTTGGGGGGGGGCAGAGTTTCTAATTTGCCTGGAACTCCATCAACTATCCTAAGAAACTTGGCAAGCAAGCTTCAGAGATTTGTTTGTTTCTATCTACCATCTTGCCATCCCTGGCTTTACAAGGTTGCACCCTAGACCTAACTTTTTATGTGGTGTTAGGATCTGAACTCATGTCCTCTTGCTTTTGAGGTGAGGGCTTTACTGACTGAGCCCTCTCTCTGTCTCTAGCAATAGTTTTTAAATAATAAGACCCATTCCACTTCACCTGCAATTCAAAATGCCTTCCACTTAAAAATTCAAAACAGTAGCCATGCAAATAAAATGTCTGGTGGTGCTTTGCTTAATCTATTTGCTCCTGCCTATTAGTATTTGTCCTACTTTTTAAAATCTGGGTGATTGGAGCTATTTAAACCAGACCCATCCTGAGACATACAATAATGGGAATGAACAGAATAAGGGGAGCTCATGTTCTTTTGTGGGTTCAGGCCAGACTCAGGGAGGAGAGATTTGGAGAGGGGTGGTGTCAGAGGGGAGCATTAGAGACAATGGGAATCCCCTCTGATCCTGCCCTTAAGCTCTTTTAGAAACGTAATCTCCAAAGACGTGGTTCAATTTTGATTATAAAGAGAATATCCATCTACCGATGGTAATTAATAAAAATGGCCAGGCAATGGATGAGCTGATTCCCCTCTTAATCAGATGCTCCTGAGAGTGCACGGCTTCATTTAATTATTTGTTTTGTTCTTTCTTCCATTCTGTCACATCCCACAGATGACTTGATTTAGCTAACACTAGAACAAAACAGAACATGGTATATAATAGCCACAACAATGATCAAAATGCTAGAGTCAAATCAGGAGGGGCTGACATGGGATGATTGGATTTGGAGAGAAATCCAGTAAGTTGGAAAGGCCTTCAGGCTTTATCATAATTTAAAGAATGTCTATGAATGTCTGGGCACTAGAAAAGACATGGACAGCCTAGCTCCTAAGGAGGAAAAACCACACCTATTGTCCAGAGTTAAAAGGGTTTTCTCTAAGTCCCTAGGCTTGGAGTTAAAGATATTCTTCCTAGAGCTACTTTAGGAAACCTACATGATGCATCCTTTACTAAATGCAAAAAGCAAATCCATGCCATGGCCATAAATGTGAACTTCTTAAAGCAAAATGAGTCTTAAAGGTATTCATTATCAGGGGAGTGAATAGATTTTGGTCTATTAGTTACTATCTTTCAAATTAATCTTTGTGAACTTTGAAGGAGGGGGGACCTAGGAGGAGTGAAGGGAGGGAAAACTGTGGTTTGTATGTAATGTATGAGAAGAGAATTAAAAAAATGAAAAAAAAAGGCAGTTTATATTAAGTTCTCAAGGACCAATTTGGACTTTAGAAAGAATGAGGATAGAAGTTGCAGCTTGCTTGCATTTTGACTAGGGGGATGTGGTCAAGAGACCAATACTTAACTTGGCATTGTATTCTTCCACTTTCTCCTCTGGAAACTGTTGATCTCAGCCAACAGAACAGGCTATTGGTAACTTCCGTCCCTTTATTCTGAACCTCAAAATACATCTGACCTGCTTTGAAAATGAAGTCAGACCTGCTCCGGCAGGCCTGAACACATAGCTAAGACAAAACATGCTCACATTTCATACCATCAAGATTTTGTAGTTAGTGGTTGAATTTAATTGTTGTGGCAATATCTGGCTAAGAACCTGCATTGTCTACCTAACAAAGTTAGTGTGAAGATAAAGTCAGAGAAATATCATGGATATAATTTGTAGATCCAAACTTAATTAACGGATTATAATTGCTCATTTTTGTATGTTTATTCTCACATATGGCTTACAGAGTTTACAGAAATCCTGCTTTCTGATTGCTGGCGTGGTAACAGATCCAGCGAAGAATTTCAAGCAATTTGAAGTAAGAGTCATAGAGTTAGCTTACTCTGTATGGCATCACCAGACCTTTGCTTTCCATGTCACGTGAACCCTTCTATATTGGAGCAGAAATGCATGTTTTGGGTCCATGATGAGGGCAGAAATGATGGAGACTGAGTATGATGATTTTGGAATAATGCATAAGAACAATCTGGAAGAAGATCAAAAGATTAAGAGAAAGTAGAAATAAATGAATAAAAGGAGTCTGGAAACCAAGTAAGAGTCTAACTAATCCACAGCTAGATAATATTCATTGTATCCATAGGAGAGTCTGCAAATTCTGTAAGAATTTTGAATTTCCTAGTTGTCATTTTCTATCAAACACTATGAAAGTTGTAATTTGAAAACCTGAAGCTCTGGATACTCCTAGTTTGATAATGTTTCCAAATAATATAGTAAACATTCATCATGTGTCTGCAAACAACTTTAATGCATATTTAACTGGCAATCACCATATGTCAAATAAAAGAAACACGATCCATTAGCCATGATTTCATGTGGTATTATGAAGTACATGAGCAATTACATGAGTAATTTACATGAGTTTCTGTAATACATGAAGACAAAGATATATGAGTATTACGAAGAATGCAACTCATAGAGTCTTCAGACACATAGTATTCTTGGCAATTGTGTGGATTAAAAAGTAACACTGATGGCATAAATAATATTGCCTTCAAATTAAAAGCCAATGATTCTTGGTAGCTTCTTAATATAATCCAGGGTCAGCTACTTTCTTGTTAAAATAAAAATAAGCCGTGGGGCCTCAAGAGATGGTTCTGTGACGAAGAGTGCATTAGGTTATTTGCTAGGGCCCAAATTAAGTTCATAGCACTCAAGACAGGCAGCTCTCAACCACCTATAGCTGTAGCTCCAGGGTTCCGAAGTCCTCTTCTGGCCTCCATGGGCACTGCACTCATGCACACTAACCTGCACACTGACACATTTAATTTAATCCAAAATTAAAATAATTAAATCTTAGTCAGGCATTGTGGTACATGCCACTTATCCAACACTTAGGAGGCAGAGACAGGCAAATCTCTGAGTTCAAGGCCAACCTGGTCTACAAAGTGAGTTCCAGGAGAGCCAGGGCTACACAGAGAAACCCTTTCTCAAAAAAACCAAATGAAATAAAACAAGCAAAAACCAAATAAAATAAAATAAGACAAAAATTAAATATTAAAATAAGTTGTGGAAATAATGGATTTTTCATTCTTAATACTATTTTATTCTTTGAAACTTTTATATATTTATACAATGTGCATTAATCTTATCCATCCACCACTACTTCACTCCAACTACTCCTGGTGCCCCCACCCATTCTGTCTTAGTTAGAATCACTACTGCCACGATAAAACATCATGACCAAAAGCAAGTTGGGGAGGAAAGGGTTTATTTGGCTTATGTTTCCATCACTGAAGGAAGTCAGGGCAAGAACTCAAGTAGGGCCAAAACTTGGAGGCAGGAGCTGATACAGAAGCCATGGAGGCATGCTACTTATTGGCTTGCTCATCGTGGCTTACTCAGCCTGACTTCTAATAGAACCCAGAACCACCAGCCCAATAGAAAGCATCACCCACTATGTACTAGGCCATGTCTCATCAATCACTAATTAAAAAAGAATATCTACAGACTTGCTTACAGCCCGATCTCATGGAGGCATTTTCTTAATAGAGGTTCCCTCCTCTCGTATGACTTTAGCTTGTCAAGTTGACATAAAACTAGCCAGCACATCTAATATGCTATGATCCTCGCTAGACCTCTTTATTATTAACTGTGTCTGACAGACCAGGAAGCAGGCTTAAAGTAGTAAAGTAACTTGCTTAAGGACCATTAGAGTCCAAGTACATCCTTTCCCCGATGCATCCTGTCACCTTCACAGTTTATTTACCATGCTCCATATGGTACAGTTACTAAAAAGCAAATGGTAACTGCAAAAAAAAAAATCTTGCCTGCTATTTCTCTTCTTCATAGCTAGAGAGAGAGTTTACTAACATCAGTGTCAATGATCATAAAGCAAAACGTCTTAAGCCTTAAATTTGGTTTTCAAATACCAGCATTTCAGGGGCAGATTAGCTGACTCCAATAATATGCCTCAATCGCTGCAGCAAAAGGGAATCTTTTCATCCATTATAGAAAACTGTCAGAGGAAAACATTTTCCCCGATATCACACCCAAGAGGACAGTGTGCGCATTATCGTATTTTGCCGAACGTTCATATGCTCCATGCAGCACAATGCATACTTTGCCTCTCAAAAAGCCTTGGTAACAAAAGGATAAGATAATCCATCTACACCTCATAGTCCATTCTAATAAGGCTGCACTCATGTAAATGCTGCATTCATAAAAATGAAAAATAAGGGCCTCTTAGGCAGTCCACCTGTATGTACTATGATTGGATCCTCAGGTAAGGTATAAAAGCTCAAGCCAACAGCTTTGATGACCCATAAGAGGTGGGACCTAAGGGGCAGAGGAGAGGCAGTCTTATACAGGGGAAAGGAGATGGGGAGCTATTTCCTTTCTGGGCACAGGGAGTGGAGGAGAGCTTACCTTGCTTTTCTTCAGGAATCACAAGGCCACTGGCTCTGGCCATTAAGAACTCATTTACCTAAAAGTTTCTGAGCACTCTTAGGAAATAGCCAAGAGGACTTGGAAGCTGGCTGCAAAAATCCCAAGAGAAGTAGAGAGAGGAGATGTAGCAATGTCTGGCCCTTGAAAGGGTGAAGGCAGATGGATTGCTGGGCATGGAAGATTCTATAGATGCATGACTAAGGGGAGGAGGGGAGGCATCCTTTTGTTGGCGCCTGAGCCTTTCTCAGCCCTCATCTGGCAAGGTCACTCAAATGGCTTCCAAATAAGTCTCTGGGGATTTTTTTTTTTTTTTTTTTTTTTTTTTTTTTTTTGTCAGATGCTTCTTTGAGATTGGAAAAACTGCGCTGTCTTTTGTTAAACCCAAAAGAAGACTGAAGTCATTTCATGGTCAGGGCACTTGGAGCATTCAGGAACTGGCAGAGTGCCCTCCCTCGGCTTGCAGAATCATTACTGCCCAGATGGGAGCAACTGTGCCCTGTTATGCAGCAAGAGCAGAGAAGAGTACTCTAGATGAGAGAAGCAGGAGAGACCACGTCCCCTCACGGGCCAGCCTCCCAGGAACAGTGTGTTACCCAGGACCAGGCAGAAGGGAGGTACCTTGAGGGTTGGGATAAGTTGATGGAAAGGTCTTGTGTGGACAGTATGCCTTTGATTTGATTGCTTTAATTTAGTAACACTTGAGAACGGAGGGTCATTCTTGCATTCAGCTTCAGTCTAACATTGGGGAAGGAATGGAATTTTGGAGCCTGCTCTATAACCCTTTGTAATTCTGTGCATCTTTACACTTCTGTTTCCTGGCCTTTACAAGGAAGGTGTATGATAAAATGCATACATGTAGGTGGATTTAGGAGGTAGTCACATTTTCTCTTCCTTTCCTCATCTTTTTCTAACACAGGAACTTGAGACATTTTCCACGTATCTACTTATTATTTTATGCAATAAGCATTAGTAAGGGATTTCTGTTTATCATGCACTTTGTTGTAAGCACACACAGTCTGATGCGGTATAAAAATTACTGGGTGTGGCAGTGCACAGTTCTGATTTTAATGCAGGCAGATCCATGGGACTCATTGGCCAGCTACCTTAGCCTATACCAATGAACAACCTTGTTTCAAAAAACCAGGGTGAAAAGAGCCTTCTAGGAAATGACACCTAATGGTATCCTCTGGCCTTATGAGCAAATGCATATGTGAACCTGCACACACATGTACACACACACACACACACACACACACACACACACACACTATTGGGTCAAAAGGAACCTAGACTTTAGATTGAAAGAACCAACCTCATACAGGCCCTATGCCTTCTATCAGTTATTTAAAGCACAAATTCATGTGCAAATACCAGACAACATCTTAACCGGCAGACACCATTTGCTCATCTAAACAGATTTTGCTCCCTCTTGAATGCATCCATCAGAGAACTCTGGCTGTTATTAATTCACTGTGCAAAGGTGATCAACATAGGCATATTCATTGATCCCAATCTACTAAATGGCAAACTAAAAACAGAGTATCTGTGTAACATCTAACTTTCTCACATCATCACTAGGCGCTCAATTTTCTTTTTAAGTTATAGAGGGCAACAACATGGGACACACAGAACAGCGTGACTACGTTAATATTGCTACTTGTTTATATATAATCTGTGACCACTTACTTTTCCCCATTACGCTCTTCCAAGTGGATAACTCACAGTCATTAACTTTCAGGAAGCCCCTATATATCATAGCATCATAGCACTAAGCCTTTTGGAAATCCATCACAAATCAGTACACGGATGACATTGATGTCTTATTGCTATTCATTCCTTCTGGGCCGTTTTTAGCAGTTCATTTTTTTTTAGATCCCTGCAGTGCTGAAATATGGCTTGCTCCACTATCTGTCCTTTTTGTAATCACAAAAGGAAATCTTGGCAGTTGCCGTATATTTCACTCTTGAGGAAAATGCCCAGTAATGCTTTGAATTGATTGAACAGCATGGGCTCAAAGCTGCCTAGCGAAGCGCCATTCCCTCACTTCCTCATCATGCTTTTAATCTTAACTTTTTTGGGGGGCTCAGAAACTGTGAAGTAATCATTAAAAGACAGTGTGTAGGATAAAGATCTCTTGTTTAGAAAATCCTAAGAGACGCCTCCCTCCTTGCTTTGTGCTTTGGAACATGCCAAGAACACGCATTTCCAGCGCCGCTTGTCGTGCTGTGGGAAGAATAGTGTCACTGAAAGGAAGCTTGGGCAAGGGTGGGGGTGGGCACCTGAGGTTATAAAGCAGTTCAGGAACATTCAGGCTATGGAGTAGCAAAAGCTTACATTGATAAAGATATGGAGGAATATGGCTTGTAGGAAGGAAGGAAGGAAGAAGAGAAATTTTTAGAGAGACGTTAGAATGAAGGTTAGAGCAGCAAGATCCCCACAGAACCTTACGCTCCCTTCACCCTCCAGACTTTGTGGAGCAGGCCACAGAAACTGGAGTTGGAGAATATGGGATCCCGAATGTAAGCAACTCAGCCTGCAGCTTTCGGTAGCCAGCCATCCTGTGGCCTCTAGACTCATTCCTGCTAAGTACAGTTCTGATAAATCTAAAACGTTTTTCACTTTCAGCTACAATCAACACCATAGACCAGAGATGCTGTTAGCCTGGGTCTTGAGACCACAGACCAGTGCTACTGTCAGCCTGGTCACAGAAGCTTCTGTTTGCATAGGGAAGTAGTTAATGTAGCCTGACAGCTGGTCAAAGTGCTGATAACAAGTGCTCAGCCGTAAGCAGGGTGTCTATATGATTTTCTCGAAGGATAAGGGAACATCACAGAAGAGAGGGTAGAAGGACTGAGAGCTGGAGGATGGAAAAGAATGCCACAAGATGCTGTCTTCTAGAGGTAGCAAGGCCATCCCAATCACTGGTACACAGTAGATGAGATTACTTGCACAAGACTTGCATTAGAAAAATATGCAAGAAGGAAGGAGGGCGACAAATCGAGGAAAGAGTAACTTAGCAGGACTACTGGGAGAGCCATGAAGATGGTTATTGGCAGTGAAGATGCTCACAGTATGCTCTATTCCTTCTTTTAAAAAATTGCCAAAGACTAAGGGGCACCAGCAGTTGCACCAGGATTTATCTCTACTGCTTGTACTGGCTTTTTGGGAACCTATTCTCTTTGGATGGATACCTTGTTCAGCCTAGACATAGTAGGGAGGACCTTGGACCTTCCCCAAAGCAATGTGCCTTACCCTCTCTGGGGAGTGGATAGGGGGTGGGGTGTGAAGAGTAGGAGGAGGGAGTGGGAGAAGGGGAGGGAGTGAGAACTTGGATTGGTATGTATAATGAAAAAAAGAGTTTGTTTTCTTTTAAAAATACAAATAAAGATATTAAAAAATAGCCAAAAAGTTAACAAATTGAGTATCAGAAAAAAAAGAGCATAAAGAAAGGAAAATGGAGGAAGGAGAAAAAGATAACTATAAAATTGTATAAGCTAACACCGCTGGTTCCCCCATATATAAATATTACCTGCGTGTAAATACTGTGGGTGCTGCACCCTTGTAGAATACACTGGAGGCTGGTGCTCTAGTCCCTAGGCATGGGGGTGGGAGGTCCCTGATGCTACACACAGGAGGTGGCTGTGAGCTGATGCTTTGACTGGAGTCTTGTTCAACTCATGTCTTGGTTAAGTTTCTCCAGGACTCACTTCCCCTGTTTCTATGAGGAAGTTTTTTTCCTGAGGACTTCTTTAGAGCATCATTGTAAATCTGGTTTTAGAGAGCATCAGGCTGTGGAGACAGAGCTGATTTGGAATTGATAATTCTTCCAATTCTACTGTATCCCATTTTACACGCTATGAATAATTTCATAATTTCAGAATGATAATCAACAGACACTGAGCTGGTTTTTATATTCAATCTTATCTGACATCTAAAAAATAAATAAAAACATGTATCAAGTAATGCTTACTTCTTTCCTTCAAGATAACCTGAGTTGCATACCTTGCTTGTCTTGAAAAACAATGAAAATAGCTAGTTAGTTAATAAGTAAAGAAAGAATTACTTTGTTTCGGTTTTTAAAAAATTAGTTACTGAGGCTGAGAGATAGTTCAGCGCCTAAAAGAATTTTGCTGTTCGTTAAGAGAACCTAGGTTCAGTTCCCAGCATCCCCATGGTGGCTCATAACCTTTTGTAACTCCAGTTGCAGAGGATCCAATGCTCTCTTCTGGCCTCCAGGGGCACCCTGCATGCACATGGTACACAGACATACGTTCAGGCAAACCTCCATACACATAAAATAGGTTTTAAAAAATCAAAATTTAATTTTATGAATATTACCTGGGAAAGTAGAAATTAAGGAAACTCTGGTCCTTAGATTTAATGGGATTTTTTTACATTAACATAATATTTTGGAGTAGGAGAGATGCTGCTAGCTTTATAAGTGTCTATCAGGTATAACTCAGTAAAATGTTTTCAACTCCTAATAAAAATGAAGTCATGTACCCACATCAGATGACATTACACTTGTTTTGTGTATGCCTTAGAGCTGTGTATGTGAGCTGCAAGGTTAGAGTCCAGAAATGACTGATGTCATACTAAATGTTACATATGAGAAAGATCTGAGTCAATACAGCAAATGATGTAACACATTAAGTAGAGGTTGCTGACATCAACAGGATAAAGCTGGGCACCTACAGAAGAGCCAGTGTGCTGAATGGCTCTGCTCCTGACATCATCTGCAGTTTGGGTCTTGTTTCCTGCATTCTACACCATAAGGACGGCGTTAAAATCTATCATAAAGAGGTGGGTTACTCTTAATATTGTATGTAGCATTAGTAAAATTTTATCTACATTACATTCAATTTTCATCAGAAAAATTAAGTCTGATTATCTATCAGATACTCAATTATTTATGCTTAATATAAATTAATAAATTTATTATATAAATAATAAATTAAATATTATGACTTATCATCTCTTATATTCTCTTAAAGAAATTATTCTCAGTTTCTGGGTGACTGGGATTCCCCGCCCCATTCAATATCATCTTCAAGATCACACAGTTATTGATCTTTATATATTTAATTACAATGTTCTGTGAAATGAGAACTCATTCCTTGGTGATGCACAAAGGAGAAGGTACTATTTTCTTGGTCATGTGTATTCATGATCAGAAGAGGAGGAAGAAGATTAAGAGAGATGGTGAGAGATGAAAGAGAGAGGAAGAGGATATCACATGTGAGAGAAATGGATGTGAACAAGAATGAGAAATAGAGTGATAACAGGGGAAAGGATGAGACATATAGAGAGAAGAAAGGAACAAGAAACAGAAGAGGGAAGCAAGAAAAAGGATTACTCGCCAGAGGGTTGGGATGAGAATTAGATGCATTTATAAACCATGAAAGCCCACAACCAGGTGTTTTCTTGGGAGACTTGTCTAATGCCTGCATTGATTTCCTGAATGATATTAAAAGGTAAACATCACAAGGAGCTGCCAAGACAGTGAGAAGTAACCCTCAGCCCAGACTTAAGGATGGCAATGGTACCCGTCATAGAGCAACTCTGAACTGAGTCTGTACTCTGACTCAGAACACAGCATCTGAGTCTTCCCCATTTAGCACATCTTTTATTACCGCATTCCTACCCACCTAAAACTTGCAATTCTGAAAGCACTACTCCAAGAACAAACACAATTTCCTTGGCTTCATTTATTTATCTTTAATCGAAACATTTTCTTGGGCAACATGCCTCTTGCCCTGAATTGTCCACTCCAGCCAATCATAAGGAAATTATACTCAAGGAGAGAGAGTTCTGCATTTGCAAATTTTGAGAAGTAATTTTGGTAGAGAAAGAAAGAAAGCAATGCAATTTTTTTCCAATCTGAAACTAGTGCTTCAAAGGGAATTTTTCTTAAGGAAGGGGTAACATCCTCATTATATCTTTATTCCAGGGTCAGCCTCAAGAAAATACATTTCTTGTGCCCTGTCTAACCACTATAGAGCTGCCAGAATCCCAGGTGGGAAGGATGAACTCAAAATTCTCATCTGAATTCAATGTGTTCAACAATCTCAAGTGGCCCTTTGTGCTTGTCAGAACTCTGACTTTCTGTGGTTTCAGTGTAACAGAAGGCCATTCAATTTCCACACAGCTCTGGTTCCTGTTTTGAACTGAAAGCTTGCCTAGGCCACTTGTAAACACCAGGGCTAGTTCTGCTTAGCTGAGGATGCATAGGAAAAGAACAATCATAAGGCATTTGAAATTACTACTTAAGATAGTTTCCCTTCAGATAAGTTGATAGATATATACATAGAACACAGATATACCGATAGACAGACAGAGAGACAGACAGACAGACAGACAGATAGATGTATGATAGATGGATAGATGAGTGAATCGAGGTTTGGATGAATAAATGGATTGATGGATGGGAAGATAGAATAGATAAAACTTAAAATACACAGATGACAGACAGACAGACGGATGGATGGATGGATGGGTGGATGGGTGGATGGATGAATGGATGGATGGACAGATAGGTGGTAAATAGATAGGTGGATAGGTGGCTGGGTAAATGGATGGGAAGTGTAAATGGACATTCATTTTTTTGCCTCCTAGACTTGAATAATCACACAGAAACTATATTAATTACAGCACTGTTTGGTCTATTAGTTCAGGCTTCTTATTAACTAACTTTTACATCTTAATTTAACCCATTTCTATTAATTTGTGTATCACTAAGCTGTGGTCTACCAGTAAGGTTCCGGTGTGTCCTTCTTTGGCAACTACATGGTGTCTCCTTGACTCTGCCTACTCTCTCTATTTATCTCTTCCAGACTGGCTATATTCTACCCTGCCATAGGCCAAAGCAGCTTTATTCATTAACCAATAAAAGCAACACATATACAGAAGGACATCCCACATCAGGCAAGTTAGGACAGGAAAAACTTAAATGTCAACATGCCCATTCTTCTTGTAATCTCTTTGCTCCTCTTCTTTACTTCTCTCTCAATGACTTTCCCAGTACTGAATCAACTTCAGCATTGTAAGTTCTCACTCCTGGAACATCTCTTAGTGAAGGGTATTTCACAGCCAGGGTCACACTCATAAAGGTAGAGCTCCGTGCCCTAAGTAATCATGCTGAATTATCCTGGCAACTTTTCTGGGATCTTTACTCACAAGAAGCATATTTTCATGCATTTCATCCATATTTCTCACACATAGCAATTTTACAGCCTATTGTGTCCATCTAGATCTGTGGTTCTTTTTAGAAATATATCATGAGGGGAAAGCGTTACCCTTCATGCTCATGGAGTTTCATTCTCTAGGGTTGGGAGCCACTAACAAGGTGTCTCTGAATTCTTCATCTATTATCTGAAGAACTTGACACATCTGTTACCAGTTCTAACATGAGCATTAGCATCTTTGACAGAGACATTCAGATGTGACCTAAGCTGTTTTTTTTAACTAACATCAATGACAGTACTTTGATATCAGATAACAATTGTATAGGATGTTTTTACTTACTGATGTCTGATAGCTTACCCTTTAGCCTGCCTAACAAATGTATTTTTTCTTGTAGAAGGTGGATGTCAGTATGATATATGAAGCTAGGAGAAGGCTGATCTCTCACACATGGCCAATAGGTGGCAATATGAAACTCAAACCCTGGTCTCAATATGATTTATCTATGGACATCTCTTCCCCACCTACCCCACCCTCAATGGGCACCGATGTGTTGTCACTGCTTCTATTTCCTCTAACTTCAACTTTCGAAATCTTTCTCATTTCCTGGAAGCATCCATTTATTCTAGACATTATTTACTAAGATTATGAATCATTTCTCCTTTCATCCTCCTCCTTGGCTCTAAAGCCTCCTCTCACATCTCTTATGTGTCATTCAGAAATGTTATTTCTGTCAAAACTCCCCATGCAGTCTAGTCTACATCTTTCACTTCTACCCGTTTCTTTCTCTGCTACCACCATTTGCAATCATATTACTATAATTTCTTTTTAAGGACCGCCCAATCGCCTAGTGTTATCTTCTATGGAGTAATGAGATCGTGTCTCCATTTTAAGTATGATGGTTTAAAATTCTGCCCTTTGAAGTTTCCATATCCACATCCGACTGCAAGCATAGCTTTCTCTGATAAACTATCCACCATACCTTCATATTTCCACACTGTCTATGCCACATCACTCACCTTTTCCTTGTTGCTTCAAGTTAGATTTCAGGAAGTAGACACCTCATTGCTTTTTTCAGAGCAAAGATGTCATCAGTATGTGAAAATGACAAAATATGGATGAGTAAGAAGTGCATGTACTTTTTCAACAGGGCTGGTGCTAAAGAACTATTCTACATCATAAATAGACATAAAACTATGTACATACAGTTTCCACATCAGGGTTTTTGTGTAAAAAGTGTGTGGTGTTTCTAAGCAGCTTGATGAGTTTTAACCAGGTGAGAAGCATTATCTGTGGATGTTCATCATAGTATTCAGTAAAATCCAGTGCCACAGCAACCTCATTCAGATGAAAACCTGGATCCGTCTTTACATTTTTTAATTTTGCATACCTGGGGTCGGAGCATCTGACACGTTTTCTTTTAATTTATTTTTTTAATTTTATTTTACATTTCATCCACAGTTCTCTCTCCCTTCCTTCTGCCCCCTCCCTGTCTCACTTCCAGCTAAGACTCCTAGCAATGGTGGAGAGGGAGCCCAAACTGGCCTTCCCCTATAATCAAATTGGTGAATACCCCAACTATCATCATAGAGCCTTCATCCAGCAACTGGTGGAACCAGATCCAGAGATTCACAACCAAGCACCATGCCAAGACCCAGGAATCCAATTAAAGAGAGGGAGGAGGAAATATAGGAGCAAGGGAGGTCCAATCATGATGGAGTAGTCTACAGAGCATCTGACATTTTAAAGGCTATTCTGAAGGCTTTGTTTTATTATAGTCGCCCTTTTATTTATTTATTTATTTATTTTTGGTTTTTCGAGACAGGGTTTCTCTGTGGCTTTGGAGCCTGTCCTGGAACTAGCTCTGTAGACCAGGCTGGTCTCGAACTCACAGAGATCCGCCTGCCTCTGCCTCCCGAGTGCTGGGATTAAAGGCGTGCGCCACCATCGCCCGGCCTATAGTCTCCCTTTTAATGCTACCTCTTTCTCCATCACTTCCATAAAGCTTGGTTCATCTAACACAACTTCCTATCCCCCTTCAAAATTAATGGCCAAATGATTAACTTGCTAATTAATAATTTCATAGCTTCTTTAGTATCTGTTTCACTATTATCTCAAATAGTTTTTTTAAAAACTAATTACTCCCATGTACCTTCTGTCTATGTATATTTTCTCTCCAAATAAATCTAAAAATCTTTGGAGGACTGGAAATAACTCACACAAAAAAGGTCTCAGGACACAGTGATATATACCACAGATATCAATAATTATTCATGGTCAGCTCAATTGGGCTATGAGCTTCATGGGGAAATGTAACAGTGGAAGATCACACCTATAAATGCAATTTGCATTCCCTATGTTTTCCAACATCTCATGACAACTACAATACATGAAGTTTAGTTTTAGTAACATATTCTGTTGATGACATTGGTCCCATTCATCATGAAAGCATCCCATATTTTTCTCACTTTGAATCATAACAACTCTTGAATAAGTCTACATAAATCCTCCCATTGATAATCGATGATAATATTACACTAATCAATCTCAGGGATCTAAATGAAAATATAAAAACATATTTATCCCAAGAAGCTCCTAATGCATGGACAAAGTACTACAGATGATAAAGCAAGTCCTAAAGAAAATATTAGTGAAGTACTTAAGCCAAATGAAGAAGGATTTGATCATCAGTCAGAGATCAAGAGAATTTCATGGTGGACGTGGCACATGAAGTCACAGGGAGTGGATATTAAAGAGGCAGGGTATAAAGGCCTCAGTCATGTCAAGTGAAGGGTACACTGTTGCCAAAACACTGGTTCCCGTGACATACATTCAGAGAAAAAATGAGTACTATAGCCTCATAGCCTCACTTGGTACAAGAGATACACAGAAAGCATATGCAGGATATGTCTTTAGAAAGATGATATGCAGCTGAATTACAATGGCTGCAAATATCATACTTAAATGTTTGTTGTTTGCTTGGTGTGTGTGTGTGTGCATATGCATGCTTGTGTGTGTGAGTGTGTGTGTGTGATATTGTTGTGTAACAGTTTCCTTGGAGAATGAAACATTCCATCTCACAGGAATGCTCCTTAATCAGGAAGGTAAACAATTCAAAAGAGCTTCAGGAAGTACCTGAAACAGACCAGACCCACTAGATTCCTCCCAGCCAGAGTATGCAATAAAAGCTGTGAGCCACTCTTTCTCAGAAGAACAGAGGCCAGCTAAAAAGAAGATTCTGATGATAGGCTGAAAACTTCCTACAACTGTGAGTTAAAATTAATCTCTCCTTCCTTAAATTGTATAAGTACAGTGGTTACTACAATGCAAAACTAACCACTGTATTTATGCAAAATTGACTTGAAGTCTTGAAAAAATCTGCCAGTACTTTTTAAAATTCATGAGTTGATTTAGTAATTTTATATAGAATAGATTTATTAGTTCAAGACTGGTTTAAGGGGATCATACTAAAAGTACTTTATTAATTTTCTTCAATAACTTCATACATGTATATAATATGTTCTAGTCACTCTCAACCTCATCAGTGTCCCTTCCTTCTTATAGGACCCTGTCTCATACTCAAGTCTTTTCTTTGTTTGTGATCCACCAAATTTAGACAGAGCCATTTGTGTGACCCTGGATTTTGAACTGGCCACTGGAACCTGATATTTTCTGTACCCATAGATGCTGTGGGATTTCCCTGTGTATGCTTTGAATGTCATTGATTAATAAAGGAACTGCTTTGGGCCTATAGCAGAGCTATAGGGAAACAGAACTAGAAGGGGAAAACTGAACTAAATGCTGGAAGGAAGAAGGCAGGGTCAGAGAGAAGCCATGTAGCCATGCTGGAGACAGATGAAACTTTAGCCAGTAAACCACAGCCACGTGGTGATACAGAAATTAATAAAAATGGGTTGAATTAATATGTAAGAGTTAGCCAGTAAGAAGCTTGAGCTAATGGGCCAAGCAGTGATTTAATTAATACAGCTTCTGTGTTATTATTTTGGTATTTCCAAATATTGTCTATAAATGTTTGTTTACATTTAAAGGGGTTATGCTATAGAGATTTGCAGTGGTATGGATCTTGTTTATTGATAGAAATTTAAGGTAAATTTTTTTATATGTATTTCTGATCTTGATTAAGATATTGTGTTTATCCAGCTCATTTAAAAATGTAATTTATAATTAAGAAATATAGATAAATGAGAATCATCTATAAAAGTCAAACTTGTAGTCATAGTACATTTTCTAGATGTACAGGGATATATTTCAGATGTATAGTCATTCTTCAGATCTTTCAGAGACCTTCAAAATATGGCATTTAAAATTTTTTAAAATCTTAGGACTTTTCATGACTATCAAACATACCTGTTCCTAGCAGCACCAGTTATTTCAAGAAGAAGATGGGCATCAAAGAGACTTCTTATGGAAGCCTTGGTTAGCCGTTTGGGCAAGAAACTATTCTTTCCTGGACTACTTGATGAACTGGAGATGCAGGATCCACAGAGAAATGACTGCTGAACTTGCCTAAAGGTGAGAAGATCCTTTGGGGTTCCTGCTTCATGAAAGAGTCTGCTAGACATTCTGCAGGACACAGAAGAAAGTGACTGACAAACTGCCAATATAGGTGGAACTGTCTTTGAAATTTCCTGCTTCATGGAAAAGTCTGCTGGATACTATGGGTGTGTAGGCTGAAGATAGATGCCCCAATGGTACAGAAGAACTTTGGGTGACTGTCCAGGTAGCAAGATGTCTCTGTTAATTCTAGAGTTTTGGAAGTTGCTTACAATGTATTTCCTGTTTACTTAGGTAATATTATATCCTTCTGGAGTCTTTGATGAAATTGAAAAATTTATAGTTATAGTTTTCCTTAGTTATGATAAAAGATAAAGTAAATAAACATTGTAACTGTAATTATTGCTTGATGCTTGTTTTGCTGTATGTAATCTTGCTATGTTAAAGTTAAAACCTTCCTTATTATTTAAACAGGAAAGGGGATGTGATGTGGAATTCCCCTCTGTATGCTGTAAATATCATTGGCAAATAAAGAAACTGCTTCAGGCCTTTAGCAGAGCTATAGGGAAACAGAGCCAGGCAGGGATAACTAAACAAAAGCTGGGAAGAAGAAGACAGAGTCAGAGAGAAGACATGCAGCCCCACAGAAGCCAGAGGAAACTTTAGCTGGTAAACCACAGCCACGTGGTGATACACAAATTAATAAAAATGGGTTGAATTAATATGTAAGAGTTAGCCAAGAAGAAGCTAGAGCTAATGGGCCAAGCAGTGACTTAATTAATCCAGTTTCTGTGTGATTATTTCAGTTCTGAGTGGCCGGGAGGAACAAGCAGCTCCCTGCAACTCGCAGACGATCAGAAGTTATTTTGGTTTCATTTTTAAAAATCTTACATATTATCTTAGACTACCTCTTCAGAGAAGAAAATCATTGCTTATGAAATATCATTGAATAGGAAATGACTATTATTTAATAAAACGTATTCTTGGGAACTGAGGTGATAGCTCAGTAAGTAGAGTGCTTATTGCACACATAAAGGGGCCTGGATTCAGTCCCCAGGACTATATAACAAAACACAAGTGTGCTGATGCGTGCTTGCAATCCAGTGTTGGGGAGATAGACACAAGCAGATCTATGAGGTCTGCCAGTCATCCAGCCTACTTGGCCAGCTCCAGCCCAGTGTAGGAATCTGTCTTATAAAATAAGGAGGGCATCTCCGGAGAAACCACACCTAGATTGTCCTCTGGCCTGAACAAGGACGTGGATACATGCACAATACACACATATGTACACACATGTGCATGCACAAACATGAACATGCACATACATATATTAACATATATAAGCAGAATTTCTCTATGATATTCAAGTTATAGAACATTTTGATTCTCATCTAATCATTATCGGTCCTGGTTGTTCTTATCTTGGGGTTGGTTTCAGTTCTTGCCTATATTAATAAAATCCCTTATCCCCCTCATCCAAGCTCTGGGTTAAATCAGATATAGTAAAATAAACATAAAAAGACAAGCCGGAGCCTTGGCAGAACTGTTTCATGGTTTTGTGCAAAAAAGACACATTTAAATGCCTGAAGGAATAATGTTCACAGATAAAAATGTGACATGAAACACACTTACTGGGGTGCATTTAACCTACTGACATCTAACTGATCTCAGGTTTGAAAAAGTGGCACCTTCTCCCAGTTCTACAAAACATCTCGTCTAACAGGGAGATTTTCAAACCCTTTGAACTGGACATTTCTTTAAAGGCAAAAGTCTAAAATCAGAGCAGTGTTCTGAATCCTTACTTCCAAAACAAGTCATTAAACACCAGCTTTTCAAAGCTTGAGACGTGATTTAGCTATTGTCTGTCAAGTTTGGGCTTTTCATCTCCTGCCTTCGTGTATATTTTATTTCCTGCCTTACATAAATATAAAGGGCACCACCAGCCAGCTCTGAGCTCGTCAAACCCCTGACAACACAAATAATGCCAGATATAAATATTTTCATTGTCACAGCAAATGTTTCCAAAATCGCAAACTCTGATGCCTTTGCAAATTGATTTGGAACAGGTACAATGTACTGAACTGAAAATGATAGAAAAAATTCTGAAAAACAAACAAAAGGCCCAAATCAACAAAAATATTCTAATACATGAGAAACAGATTTCTTTTTTCCCAATGCACTAGAAGGAAATGGCTCTTTCTTTGTTTTATATCAACGCTTCCTTCTAAGATGACACAACCAAAGGAGGAATATGCATTCATTCTGTGCCAATTTGCCATTTTCCCATTCTACTCCCAATTCATACTTTACCTAAAATCACTTTGAACATATACTGCAACGCTGTCCTACCTTTTAAAAATAGTATTTTAATTAGCATACAAAATAATGGGTTTCATTATGACATGTTCATGTATGTAAATCATTGTCAATTGATCATGCTCATCCTTTTATTGACCTCTCTTACTCCTCTCACCCACCCCACTGGACCCCTTCCTTTACTAAATATATATATATATATATATATATATATATATATATATATACACATATGTGTATGTGTGTGTTCAATGTCTAGACTGCACATGAGAGAAAACACAGTGTTTTCTTTCCTCCCCGGATGTGCCCCATGTTTTCCCTTCTTATACATTATATACAATAAATGCATAGCCAACATTGGACTCTGTAGAAATACTAAAAACACTTTGTTTTATATCAAGGATGAGCCAAAGGTGTCTACTTCTTCAGTATTGTGGTTAGAGTCCTTGCTAGAGCAATAAGGTGTGAAGGAAATACAATGGAAATAATCAAATAAAACTAACGTATCTTTATTTGTGCATGATATCATCTTATACTTAAAAGACTCCAAAGACTTCACCAGAAAATTCTTAGATCTGATGAACATTTTCAGCAAAGTCAGGATACAAAAATCAGAAACTTTTTTTTGGTCTGCCAATAATGAACATGCTGAGAAAGAAGTCAGGAAAACCGTTCCATTTGTTATAAATAAACTGATAAAATATCTGAATGAATGTAACTATGGAAGAGAAGAGCTATATAATTAAAACACTAGGTATTCCACAACTCTTAGGAAATTATCCATTTCACCAGTTTCAGGACTTGATGTCTGCTTTCATCAACATCTTCTGCTCTACCCACAAGCACCTGGCCTCGATTTTCATGAAACCCAGGCAGCAAACATGTCTTAGGTGTTTTTGTGCATGTTACTGTTTGTCCGGGATGAATGGAGAGGATGTTGCCTGTCATCCTCTCCAACAAAGATAATTCAATATTTACTTAAGCTCAAACTCTCACTTATAAATGTTGATCAGAAAAGTAACATGTCTGTGACTTCAAATGAGCAGTTCTTGTAGAGCAAGTTGTATATGTGAGCTGTATCGAGATTATTTTAAAATTCATAAAAATATAATTGTCATTGGAGCAATTAGAATGGTTTTGTTCAAAACAAAACAAAAAACCAAACTATCATTCCCATTTTTTGTTTTGTTTTTCAAGACAGGGTTTCTCTGTAATTTTGGAGCCTGTCCTGGAACTAGCTCTTGTAGACCAAGCTGGCCTCGAACTCACAGAGATCTGCCTGCCTCTGCCTCCCAAGGGCTGGGATTAAAGGTGTGCGCCACCACAGCCCAGATCTAAATAATTTTTAAAAGAGCATCCAAATACTGCACAGCTAAATAGTCTCAATCTCATATGCAATGACTTGATGTTTTTCTACTTGGAAACATGATGTATATTCATGTGTATATGTGTAACATATGTGTGTATGCATGTGTTTGTGCATGTGTGTGTACAAATGTGCTAACCTGAATATGTGAATGTGGAGGCCAGAGGCCTTTCACACTCCACTCTAGGCTCTGAGACAAGGTCTCTCACTGAACCTGCAGTTGGCCATTCTGGATAAATTGGATGGCTAGCCAGCCTGGGTTCTGCCTGGCCTCACCTACCATTCACTGGAGTTTCAGGTACTGTAAGCATGTCCCCTACTAAAGGTACCACTCCAGTCCCCAGTGATGCTTCTCAAAACCTGGTACAGTTGCTAACAAGCTTTTGGTGAGTCATCATTGTGTGTGTGTGTGTGTGTGTGTGTGTGTGTGTGTGTGTGTGTGAATACATGTTTCAAAATATCAGAAATGGTAAAAATGAATATCCAAATAGAATGGTTTGGATGGGTACAGACTGCAGAGAAGGAAGAGGGGCAGAGCTTTAACAATCCAGTTGTGGAGAAGAATCTGCCAGGAATAATAGGCACCTATAATTTCAGTCCTAGCTTTTTTGCACACAAGTAACTTTTCATTCTCTTGAATTCACAACAACAAAATCACCTTCAAACACAATTTTCTATGTGTGTGCATTTCCCCCAATTCTAACATTCTAGCCAACAGTAAAAGGCAGTGAAACAGAAACAAGCCAGCAAGAGAAATATCAGATTCTTTCAGTAAGCAGCCCCCAAAGGCACTATGCCCTTCACAAATTAAGGATGTGCTCCTGGCAGGAGCGAGGAGAGGGCAAGACTGAGTCTGGAATAGGAATCACAAAGCATAGCTCAGCATTTCTGGGCAGAAGGGAGGATTCTTAGCCAGCAAGATGCCCCTAGGAAGATTAATTATTGATTTTCTTATAAATCATCTCAGGTGATTGTTGTTTGTTTTACCTCCCAGGATGATAAACGTCTGATTTTACTTTTGTTAAAATAAATTCCTTCTACTTCAGTGCAATTAAATGAAGACCAAGAGAAGAAATCTCAGAGGAAGGATTTTCCAGCATGGTAGGCAAGGGGGTCAACCGCGTTGACTTCCGACCTTCTTAGGATACCAATGGTTAGGACCACCAACAAATTCCTGGTGGTTTTGAGTTGAGAGACACATGGGATTATGAAGGAGGAAAAGCACTATTTGGACTTAGTTATATTTGTCAGGTATGCTTTTGCGATCTGTTATCATCACAGAAACCAAGATCCAGAAGGCCAGCCTAGACAATTAGCATCACCCATTGTCATGGAAGCAACATTGTGGCATTGTGCCTTACCTTTCTGCCTCCAGTGTTGATGCGCAGAGGAGTCAGAAAGGGATCGAAGATCATGTGACTGGTCTCTATGTTGACGGGCGACTGTCGTTTCCCCACAGAGCAAAGATTCCAAGCTGAGTTCACCAATCCCCAGAAAGAAGGAACTAGGAGTAAAGTGAAATTGTAGGATTAGGCCGGATGGAAAAGTAGGGAAAAAAAAGTAATATATTAAAAAGAAACCCAAGTTAAAAGGTGGTAAACCAAGAATGTCAAGTAATATTCTGACTCAAGGACATCTCAAGGTGTTGCCATGGTATTTTCCCAGACCTCAATCCTGGTCAATTCTCCTGTATCATCTTCATGATCTCTGAAGGTCAGGTTTTCTTACTTAACTTCATGCACATTTATTGCATTCATGCTTTGGCATTAACATTGTCTTTTAAGGCATATCCTCTTTGCAACGTGTTCAAAGTACACCAAGTATTTAACAACTCCAGAGTGGATGCTCTGTTCCTCTCCTAGGTGGAAATGATGTGAGAATCGGTGGTGTCCAACCTTGAAGGCATCTGAAGCTTTTCAAAGCAAGTGTCGTTTGACATACACAAGGTGTTTTTCTGTGAGTTGTCAAGACCAAACTGAGAGAATGGTTTATTTTTATGACCCTCCAATCAAAACTAGACAGGAGCTTAGCAACTTGACTCTATCTGTGTTTGGTTCAACGTTGTGTCATTAACCTAGTGTTCCAGCAACTGGAAAACGTGATTGTTTGAGAGACAGGAAAAAAATTACATCAAGGGCTGAGTGCAAATAGCCAAAGGAAAACTGTCAGCTCACTTTCAGTAGAAATTTGCAGTAGAAATACCTATTAGTATAATTTTAAAAAATAGGATTTCCAGGCTGTTTCCTTGTATTTAACCATTAGTGGAGTAATAGGAATAGTTAACGCTCAAGTTTATGTTCATGAAGAAACTATACCTTTAGTATTTTCTGTCTCATTGGTATTCCCCTTGAAGTGCAGAAGCCATGCATCCCCCATTTTTCCCTGTGAGTGTTTGGTCATCCATTCACTGATCAACACACAGTATTTGGAATGAGGTCCTACCTTAGTGTTTTGCCCCAGGTTAGGCTGAATCTCAAGGAAAGAATAAAAGGATAAGAATAACGTGAACCAAAACTTGAGACTGATTGGAAGGTGCGGTGAGACTATTGATGAAGTGCACCCAGCTCTGCCTTAGAGGAGTGGCCGTAGATAGTGACTATTGATGAACATTGCAATCATGCCATAATCTTCTTATGTGCTTGCCATCTCAGAAACTCAGGCTGAATGCAGATGTTAACTTACCGGCCACCATGCCTGCTCGTATCATAATGGGAACAATCCAAAATCACAGAGTAGTCTAGGAAACACTTTTCAAACAATTGTATAACTCCGAAGAACTGTGACAGATGGGATGTTTAGTCCCATGAATACCATACATTCGATGACCTTATTAGCTCAAGTCAACAATGGGCAGAAGCAGATTCCCAGACAAATACTTCAATACCAGTATGTGGTGGGATTTATATCTAATTTGACTTAATCCATTCCAAGGAGCCTCTGGTGGCTCTGTTCCCTTTAGGTTAATGAGTTTCAGTCAATTTCCTCAACATGAGCAATTTTCAATATGGCAGCAATGGCCAGAGGGAGAAGAAGGAAGAAAAGAAGAAGAGCAAGAATAGAAGCAAGAAAACTTCCTCATGGACTTGAGCTTCCTTGATGACCCCATTTCTTACTGTGTGAACTATGGTTTCACCAAAAATTTCTTAACATGTTTACAAGATGCCACATCTTAGCAAAACTAAGATATCTAATGAAGTTTTTGCAATAAAAATGTACTTTTCATCCTTAGTGTACCTTACACACTAGGTGTGGAGGTTGTGTTGTTTGGGACTGGGCACCCAACATCAGTTATTTTCTACTAGTTGATCAGCTGTGGTAGCTGAGGCTTTTTGTAATGGTCTCCATCTGCTGCAAAGAGAAGTTTCTTTGTTGAGGTATGAACATTTCTCTGTGTGTGTAAGGATAAGTACTTAGAATAAAATTAGGAATTGCCTTGGTTTAGTAAAATGCCAGTAGTACATTGTTCTCTATGATCTGTGATCTCACTAGCTCTGGATAGGTTTGGGTTACTGGGCATTATTTCTCTCCTGTTGTATGGGACTTACGTCCAATTAGTCAGCTACTTGTTACTGCAAAGAGAGGAGTGCTACTATTGCTCCTTTAGTAATGTCTTGCCTGCTGGTCATTGTTGACATTCATAGGTGTCACCTTTAGGGCCTATTGATTACTTCCCTCCCCTAAAAACAGGCATAGCACCTTTTCATACTATGAGAGAGAGTCCCCAGGAAATTGGCTTCTAGATTTCTTCCAGCTCAAATTTTTTGGGTCCTGTGCCCATGGTGTCTGAAACAGGGACTTATCTTCAACTTCTGGGAGGCAACTAAGGGCAACAGCAATAACTTATATTGTTCTGGGAGTCTCTTGTAATTCCTTAACAATTTGAAAAGAGTTTTCTCATGGCTGGCAGCGATTTCTGCAAGATAGTCTATGGCTTTTGGGTGAAGAATTAATCTCCTTGAATAGCACAACTTCATTCACATACAAACACACACACACACACACACACATACACACACAAGAGAGAGAGAGAGAGAGAGAGAGGAAGAAAGAGAGATGTAGAATATACATATGTGTGTATACACACATTTATATGCATTACATACAATTTTATTTTTATTTATTTATTTATTTATTTATTTATTTAAGATTTCTGTCTCTTCCCCGCCACTGCCTCCCATTTCCCTCCTCCTCCCCCAATCAAGTCCCCCTCCCTCGTCAGCCCAAAGAGCAATTAGGGTTCCCTGCCCTGTGGGAAGTCCAAGGACCACCCACCTCCATCCAGGTCTAGTAAGGTGAGCATCCAAACTGCCTAGGCTCCCACAAAGCCAGATCCTACTGTACATACAATTTTAAATAAACATAAAACAATATGACTCCCTATGGCTTTTTCAGACATACTTAGTGTCATTTATCTCTCTCCCTTACAAATCAAAGGCTTCTTTTTCCATTTTTCGCTTCAGAAACCTCTATCCCGCTATTGTCTTTTTTAGAGATCCCCATCATCGTCTCCCTTTTCACCTTCCTGATATCTGCGGTTACTCCAGCTTCTATACTCTTTGATAATCAAGATAATCTATCTATGGGATGTGTGTGTGTGTTCTCTGTAAGGCAGCTATAATAAACACAGTTACAGCTGTTGCACATTGCATTTCATCTTCTCCCATGAAAATCATTAACAAAAATAATTCTAGCCCCGTAAACACTGTGTAAGCTGCCTTTGTGTGACACCATGGGTGAGCAGATGCTGCCATGCCTTGCTAATAAACTTCATACCCAAAAAGTCCCCCCACAAAAAACACAAACAGCAAAAACTTTATGTGAACATCTGCCTTTGCTTTGACTGGGCACGGAATTCTTGATGACAGTTTCAGGGTTTTATATCCCCTCTTCACCATCAAGGCCCCTGCTTCTCATTCTAACCACCTGCTTAGAAACCAGAGAGTAACTAAGAAGCAGCGTCCTTTGCTCATTATGTCCCTCATCGGCCCAGCACCTCAAAGGGTACCGAGTTTACTCACAACTGAATGACTGGTTTTTAAATCAACCATACTTCATTTTTTTCAGAATTAGAAGGCACCTAGAGATCATTTTACCTCAGTGCATCCATGGCATGGGAGCCGCACATCAGAGGGTAAAATACTTTACCCTCAGTCATACTTACAGTCACGCAGGGGCCAGAAAGTACAGAGAAAAGACTAGAATCAGCTCTGAAAACTCCAATTGCCACAAAAGGTCCACTCCTCAAAATATTTCTCTCTCAGAGGCTCTGTCAGAAGCAGTGGGATATGCCCAGGGAGGCTCAGAGTTCATTATTGCCCCGACCTTTGGCAAGACTTGTGCTTCCATTTCTGTTGGTCAATCAAGAATAACATCAGTGTCTATTTGGCAGTTTAAACCAATTTCAAAGGCGAAAGTCCAAATGAAGCTACATCAAAAATCAGCTATGTCAAATAAAGGCAGGATTTGAAAGCAACTCAACAACTGTGAGATACCACAGAAAAAAGGATGGAGGAGAAAATTATGTTGAGGTTAGGGGAAGTGGCATGATTTTGGGTTCCCTCTTCAGAGCCCCGGGAAGGTGCAATGAAAGATACTGCTGCAGAATGCTGCTCCAGAGCCTGGAGAGGTGGCTCAGAGATTAAGAGCACTTTTCGTGCAGAAGATATGTGTTTCGTTTCCAGGATTATAACTGTCTGTAATTCTAGATTGAAAGGATTCAAAGGACACCACCCTCTTCTCGTTCCTATGGGCACTGCACTTAAATGTACAATCTCTCTTTGTGTCTTTTTGTCTCTCTGTCTCTCTCTCTGTCTCTCTCTCTCTCTCTCTCTCTCTCACACACACACACACACACACACACACACACACTAAAAATGAAAGTTTAGGCTACTCCAGTTAGGCAACTCTTGGACCAGGTTTTGATCCCCATAGAGGGAAAAGTTCATGCTTGCTACTAGAAGCAGTGTGAATGCTGAGGAAGAAATAAAGTGTGGAAGCCACCCTAGGGATCTTGAGTGACAGATGGACAAGGAAGAGAGCTACAAAAGCTATGCAAGGGAAACACTTTACGGTGAAGTCTTGGAGGATGAGAAGACAAGGAATGCTTGCTCACTGAAGCTTGGGAGTGAACTGGCTTGTTTTAGGTGTGTAGAACTACATTACACCTACGAGCTAGGACACAGGATTTGCGTTTATGCAGGATCCTCAGTTCTGACCATGGTTGTAGACAACCTCCATAGCTGCACCCTTCAGGCTTACAGGCAACCTGAGTCACTTTTAGAAGCAAAGGTGGAGTAGTAGAATATGAGGTATTGCTTCTATTTTTCAAATTTGGAAATCCTGTTGAATTTTTTTCACTCTTAGTTGTAGAAGGAGACTAATCTTTTGTTCCCAGTTGCCAGACCCGAATAATCACACAGAAGCTACATTAATTACAACCCTGTTTGGCCAGTGACTCTAGCTAGCTCTTACATTTTAAATTAACCCATTTCTATACATCTGTGTATCACCACTAAGCTGTGGTCTACCAGTAAGTTTCCGGTGTGTCCTTCTTTGTCAGCTACATGGCGTCTCCCTGACTCTGCCTTCTCTCTATATATATATCTCTTCCAGCCTGGCTATACTCTGCCCAACCATAGGCCAAAGAAGTTTTATTCATTAGCCAATAAAAGCAACACATATGAAGAAGGCCATCCTGCATCACTTAGTCACTATGGTTATTTCAATAAATCAAATTTTAAACTTTCTTCTTGAAAAAAAAATGATAATGACTTATCTGCTAATGAAGCTTTTTTCTAGCTTGACCAACAGAATTTATTGTGGGGAAAATAAATGAAATTGAGTGAGAACCATTTTAATTAATTAATAGTCAACTAGTCTGAAAATATTGGAATTCCATCATCCTTGGCATCTCTTTCACACACTTTTCTAATTTACATATAAACTAGAACACACAACAGATCTGAATATCTTTGCAAATTATTTTTCACAGAGACTAAACAGAGGAATTTAACTGCTGCATCACAACTATGCATTTATCTTGCCAAAATATTTTCCCCTTGGCAATGCTGTCATTCTTTCCATGAACTACAAACCCCCAATGGTCTCTTGACATGCTGTGCAGTGAGCTGTGGAAAATGTGGAGTTGCTCAGATTTCAAATGCTTAAATCAGGAACCTTGGCAAGACCAAGGCAAAATCTATCTACATCTGTTCAAATCACTGAAACAATAAAGATCCAGCTTAATCTGTTAATGTCATTTGACAACCCCCATAAAAACATATCGAGTATCTTTTCAAAACAGAGGTCAATCCAGAGAGTATGAGATCAGCAGAATCCACTCTGATACAGAAAGTTAAAACTTGCCTTGATGGCCTTTGCATCTTGAAAAGGATACTCCAAATCCATGCCATCCTGCCTATTGATTTGTCCTGAGCCAGCAGAATTTGTAGAGGTGATACTATTACAGGCAGAGTGTTAGACATCTGGAATTGACCAGTACCATTTTTATGTACTTGTTAAACCTTATGGATCCAAGATAAAGTGAATTCAAAACTGTTGAATGCCACTCTATGGCATTTCAGATATTAGACTTGATACTGAGAATTCACTGAGCAAATATTTGCTGAAGACCTAGGAGGTGCTACAAAGTGGCTTGTTGGGAGTGAATGAAACAGGTTTGGCTTCTATTATCAGGAATCCTTTGGTATAGTAGGGAGTACACATGATAAATTTTGATGTGTTATTAAATTAAGGATCAATTAAGGTGGCAATGAGCTATATATGGAATAAAACTGGAATGGGAGATATATTCTAATAAGCAAAATGGTCAAGGATGGTTTCTTTGGAAATGATATTTACTAGACCTTTGAAAAACTGGGATATTGTTTCAGAAGAATTTAAGAGAGGAGAGTGTTCAAGGCAGATGGGAACAAGGGTTGTAGAGTGCTTAATGTATTCAAGGAGCAGAGAAATCCATGTGACTTGAACTTGGTTGCCCAGATAAGAAGAAAGGAGGGGCAGTGCAGGGCTGGTGTGGTTTGAAGAACAGGTGTCTGGGGACTCTTCAAGTCCTACTAAGGAGTTTACATCTCATTCTTATGTGACAGGAAACCACCAAGAATTTAGATTTAGGGAGTGAATTGTCATGGACTGATTTATGAGTGAAAGGCACAGATCTGCTTTGGCTAGGACAAAGCCAAGAGAAGGGTAATTACCACTAGGGTAGTGTGAGAAGGAAAAAAAAAACAGGTCACAGGCAACAGCTGGGGACATAGAATGTTTTTGTTGTTGTTCATTGAATGCTATCATGTGGGTGTATTTAAGTGCTATCTCAAAGGCAGAAATAACTGAATGCTTCATAAACAAGTCTCTTTAACATATGTGCCAATAAAATAGCATTTTCTTCAGATTAAGACAGTGCTTTACAAAGCACAACTTGTATTTGAAGCAAGAAAGAGACTTAGCTGAGGCAATCTTTTTTCTTTTTTTTCAAGTCATAAGCTAAGCCCCTAAACTTCCTAGCCAAAGGAAAGCAAATATAATTTTGGAAAATGACTACTACTGGCACAAAACATATTTATGATGAGTTCAGTCCCATAAATAAAGTCTTCTACCTCAACAGCTATCCTTACTTCATGGTTACAAAATGTACAGATACTTTTAAAATAAGAACTCATATCTCTTCCCCGTTCTTCCTCTCACCAGTGTTGATTTTCTTTTCCTTCTGTGGTTTTCAACTTTAATAAATCGATGCTTTGAGCTGTTATTAATGATCATGGTTAAAATACTCATTGCTTCAAGCCTTTGCCCCCTTTCTGGATGCAGATTTATTTCATGGATGAAATTGGCCCTGGAAACAATCCCTCTGCTGCTAGCTTCTTTCTCTGTAGTTTGGACTCCAGATTCATGGTACATGGGAGCTCAACACTCTCTCACTTGGGCCTCCCAGAGGAGTTGCATATATCCTATTTAACACATAATCATTAATTTGTGCATTCATTAAAGAAATTAATGGACCATTTCTAATGAACCAAGGATGGAAACATAAATCAAGTGCCCTCACTTGGATGGAAAGACAGACAAGCTAGTAAATAGTTACAACAAAACACAGTAAGTATTATAATGGAGGTGTGTGCCCATTAAAGCTTAAATACAGAAGCAGGATGACTTTTCTCCTCTATTAACACACATAGTACCTTCTAGCACATGGGATATAGCCATCTTGGTTTCTCTGTGTTCTGTGATTGGATTATGTGAAGTCTAGCAATAAGGTCTTACCATTAAATTCTGGAGCATAGCCAAGAGTAATGGCAATAGCCTGTAATGCCTACGTGCCTGACTTGCCCCAGTGGCCAACAACTTGAAAAAATGTAACCCACTCTTGGGGGTTTTATTTTTATTTTTATTTTAGCAGGAAGAATCTACTTGGGGTATTGAGCCCTATAACTCTACTATGTCCCATAATTCTATCAAATCTCTTTTTATATATGCGTGTATTTTAGGAACTTGTATAGTATTAGGTTTCCATAAGTCTTTTTTTCAAAGCCTTTAGTATTAGTTATCTTTCCTATAGTCTCTCCTCCACCATGCTCTCTCACCACTGCCCAATCTAACTCCTATTCCACTGTTTTCCTTTAACTCTTTGTACCACTGTGTTCTGTCCCTGTTCTATCGAAAGCCCCTCCACTGCATGGTCATTTACTAAACTCCTGACCTCTAATGGGTATTGCAATTAGAATGCACAATACCTGAAGATTCAAAGTGAGCATCTAGAAATGACTGGAGATACATGACATTTGACTTTCTGGGCCTGAGTTACCCCACTCAGAATGATTGTGTCTAGCTACATCTATTTACCTGTGATTTAATAATTTCATTCTTCTTAACAGCTAAATAATATTCCTTTGAACAAATATATCATATTTTCATTATACATTCATTGGAAGATGGGGCATCTAGTTATTTTCATTTCCGGCTGTTGAGACTAGAGCAGCAATAAATATGGATGAGCAAATACTGCTGTAGTAAAATACACAGTTCTTTGGGTATATTCAAAGAGTACAACGGCTGCATTATTGTTTTAGTAGGAGTGACGAGGCTGTGTCCCAGGCACCCGGCTGCCCGCATGGCTAGCTTATGCCCTGAAATAATTACACGGAAACTGTATTCTTTTAAACACTGCTTGGCCCATTAGTTCCAGCCTCTTCTCGGCTAACTCTCGCACCTGGACTAACCCATTTCTAATAATCTGTGTAGCCCACGAGGTGGCTTACCAGGGAAGATCTTAACCTGCGTCTGTCTGGAGTGGGAGAACCATGGTGACTGCCTGACAGCTTCTTTCTCCCAGCATTCATTTCTGTTTACTCCGCCTACCTAATTTTATGTCCTATTAAAGGGCCAAGGCAGTCTCTTTATTTAACCAATGAAATTAACACAAGCCAGAAGACTCTCCCCCATCACATTATATGGTGGAGTTACTTCCAGTTTTTTGAAGAACCTTCACATAAATTTCTGTGATAGTTGGCCTAGTTTGCAGTCCCGCTAGCTGTGAATGAGTATTACTCTGTCACCACATCCACACCAGCATCTGTTGACATTCGTTCCTTTGATGTTGGTCATTCTGTTTGGGGCAAAATGAAATCTCAAAGTGCTTTTATCTTAATTTCCCTGATGGCCAAGGATGCTGAACACAAAATATTTCTCAGTCATTTGTGTTTCATCTTTGAAAATTCTCTGTTGCATTTTAATTTTTTTCTTGGTGTCTAGTTTTTTTGTGCTCTTTGGATAGTCTAGATACTAATTTTCTGATTATATATCTGATTATATATACATGATTTTTCCCCCATTCTGAAGACTGCCTCTTCACTAGAATGATGGTGTCCTTGCCTGTACAGAATACTTTTTGTCTCATTAGGTCACATCTGCCATTTGTTGGTCTTAATGCCTAAGCTACATTGTGAGAAAAACCTTTCCTTTGTCTTTAAGTTCAAGCCTATTTTCTTCTTTCTCCTCCATCAGATTCAGTGTATCATGGTCTTTGATCCCTTTGAAGTTGAGTTTCGTGTAGGGTGAGAGTTAAAGCTCTAGTGGTTTCTTTCTTCTACATGTAGCTATCCAGTTTCACCAGAACTATTCATTGAAGATGCTGCCTTTTCTCTGCTGTGTATTTTTGGTTTCTTTGTCAAATATTACATGGCTATAGATGTGTGGACATCCATTTTTATTCTATCTCACTGATCAATGTGTCTGCTTTTTAAGGCTAGTACCATGCTGTTTTTATTACTATAGTTCTTTAGGAAAGTAATCATTAAATTCAGCCAGCTGTGGGCCGTGAAAACTACAACAAACTGCCTGACACAGTATATCCATTGGTGCAGTGTGGCATGGATGTTAATGAGAGCTGTCACCACTTTCTAATTGGATCTAAGGCCTGCTCCATGAGATGTAACCCATATTTGGCACTATTATAGAGGCAAAGAACCTGTGATTGGTTTGTTATAGGCCATATGGAAGAACTCAATTCTATTATTCTGTGAAATAGATATAGTATTAAAATGACTCTTAATGTGTTATTATGTTATTACTGTACCCATGTATCAGAGCGACAGTTGTATAGCTGGGTCTGTTTGAGGGGCCCCTGACAATGGGACCAGGACCTACATGCATGAGTTGGGTTTTGAGAGTCAATTCCTATGGTTGAATGCCTTGCTCAGCCTTGATGCAGTGAGGAGGGGCTTAGTCCTGACTCAAATTAATGAGCCAGGCTTTGTTGACTCCTCCTCATTGGAGGCCTTATTCTTCCTGAGGGGTGGGTGTGGGGTGGGGTGGGGGGAGGTGGGGGATAGTGGGAGGAGGGGGATGGAGAGGGAACTATGGTTGGTATGTAAAATTCATAAAAATTTAAAATAAAAAACAAAGTTCAGTGTAAAGTGAGGCAAGGATGGAGAAGGTGGTTATTAGAGAGTTGGTGGAGAGTGTGTGTGTTCAAGACACAGTGTATAGAATTCTCAAAAAAAATCAATTAAATTATTGTTTTCTAAAGATACAGAGAGGGGAGCAAACCAGCTCAAACTCTTTTCCTAGTACTAGACTATGCTTTACTTCTAGAGGGGCTTTGTTGTAAGACCTAAATGTCCCAGAACTAGTAAAAATACTGATGCATTTCCTTAGACAGAGAAACGTAGTAGTACTAACAGCAGACATGGAGTGTCACTAGATCAGAATACCTTTAAACTGCCAGCATCTAAAGCATGGGATCTTCTGACTCCCCCAACTTTAGAGACTTATTACTACAGAGGAGAAATATGAGCTATGTTCCCACAATGGAACCGGGAGTATGTGGCTAAATTTCTAAAGCCTTAATTTCTCAGTCTCTACAACAGGATGGTAGCTACTTCACAGACTCATTGCGAAGACTGAGAGTGTGTCAATAAAAAGGTCCAGCACACTACTGAATCTATAGCAACTAAAAAAGGAACTGCTAGAAGGGGGGCTAAGAGAAGAGATATTGGGAAATCAGCACATTGATACCATCCTACTTTCATAGTGTTCCTGGGGTAGAAAGAAACATGGTTAAAAATCAAGATAGGAGGGCAAGAAGCAGCAGCTTTCAGATGCCCATCTAACCCAGTTTGATTTCAAAGGCAGTTCTGTGGGGAGTCTAGGAAATAGATTGGCCCCTTGATATCATAGTTTCCATGAGGCATCTAGTCTTCAACGTCTGGACAGATGGAGGGAGGGAGCAATGATATGGGTCATCCATGATTTTATTTCCAGAGGAAGCATCCTCTCAGTTTGGCATGTGCAAGTTGTCAGAGTGTATGTTCACACAACCATTTCCACCTCCCGTTGGTGCTTGATTCCAGGGTAGTAACGGACCTGCATCATTGAGAGTGAAGAGAAACAAAGGGAGAGGAAGCTCTCACCTACTGGTCAAACACCATTTAATTAGTTTTGTGCTAGAACCGTGAAGTATCTTGCTTAATCCTTCCCCAAACCCTGTGAAAGGATGCTATAATTATTTTATATGAAATGAGTGTGAATCTAAGAGATGAAATGGCTCTTTTAAAATTGTTTATTTTATTATATTTTTTTAGGTACTGGATATTTAACTGAGGGCCTCACACATATCAGGAAAATGCTCTTCCCCACCCATGATGAGTAGATAGGGATTATGAAAGGGGAGGGAAAGATTGTGAAGGAAGAAGAAGAAGAGAAAGATACAGTAATGGGATATATGTGACATGAAGTTAGAAGAGGGCACTGCCTTGGGGAGAGGATGTGGACCGAGCAGGGCGTAGAAGGGCAGAGTGAGATGGTACTGAATAAGAACAAAGTCTAATTGCATATGTTTGGAAATTCTGTAATGAAAATCCTTAATTTGTATGCTATCTTAATTTTTAAAAAGGTAAAGTTCTGCATATGTGGTAACCTGAGAAGCTGCAGGAAAAATCAGTAGAGAATGATGGGCGGTCATCTTCCCTTAGTAGTGGGCATGGGTGGTATGGGTGGTATGGGTGGCGAGGCCAAGTGCCAATCATCTTATTCACTGTGCTTGTATCCACACGTCCAAATGCACACACACAAATTCTAAAAGATTTTCCTTGTCTCAAGCAACATTACTCCATCTGTGTTGCTCTTCATGGATGCTAATAGAGCTGTTTCTCGTATTTAAGGTGATTGGAAGCATCTGTCACTTGAGCAGTCTTTACATTTCCCAACCATTCCTTCAATGAAAGGTTTTAAGGTTATGTCCATCTTATTTCAGCATTCAAATCAATGCTGTGATAAATAGCCTCAAGCACGTTCTTCTGTAGTAGTGGTGCTTTCGTTTCAGTAGGAACAATTCTGAAAGGTAGTATTGTTTGGTCAGGTACCCACACACTGTCTTTTTTTTTTTTATTATCTTTTTTTTTTTTCGAGACAGGGTTTCTCTGTGGTTTTGGAGCCTGTCCTGGAACTAGCTCTTGTAGACCAGGCTGGTCTCGAACTCACAGAGATCCGCCTGCCTCTGTCTCCCAAGTGCTGGGATTAAAGGCGTGCACCACCATCGCCCGGCTCACACACTGTCTTTTAGTGGATACCGGCAGGGTACACTAAAAAGCTCTGGCTTTATCTGTGACTCCACACTCAGGAAATGGCGTGTCCATTTCCTCACTATTTCTTTCCATAGGCCTCTTTGGATGCTCGTCACTCTTTATTTTTGGTAATCAGATAGTAAAAATGGAATCTTACTGATTTAATTTGCATGCTCTAACTACTACTGAAGATAAGTATGTTCTCATACTTTCAGTGGCTATTTCCAATTCTCTTCTGATCCTGTCCTCCACATTTTTTTTCTAGGTCATCTAGTTTTGATATCAGTTTTTAGCTGTCATTTGCCTTGTAGAGCTATGAACTCTTGCCATATACTAGAAATATTTTTTCCATTCTGTAATTTGGCTGTTTTCCATTCTTTTGGTATTTTGTTACATTGGTAAATTTTTATATGATTAGCTTTATTGATTTGGGTTTTATCTCTAACAGATTACATTATAAACTTTCTTTAATGTTTTCTAAATTACTTTCATTAGTATGTTTTCTACAATTTGATTGTTAAAATATACCAGAGGCCAGTGCCATTGATATTCCATGTAATAGATGTCTAATGCCCATGTTGGCCAGATTGTGTGTGTGTGTGTGTGTGTGTTTGTTTGTTTTTGTCAACTTTACACAAGTCAGGATGATCTGGGAAGAGGGAACCTTGCCTGATGAAATGCTCCCATTGGGCTGCTCTACAGGTACCTCTGAGGCATTTTCTTGAACAGTGATTGATGTGTGGGGGCCCAGGCTAGTGTGGGCAGTGATACCTCCAGTATAAGGTTTGTGTAAGAAAGTGCTCCTCCCTGGTCTTGGCTGCAGTTCCTGCCTTAAGTTCTTGCCATGACTTCCTTGATGATGAACTGTGATCTGGAACTGTAATAGGAAAGAAACCCTTTCTTTCCTAAGTTGCTTTTGGTCATGATACCTTATCACAGTGATATAAAGTAGCTAAACAATGTTAGAAATATTTATTTATTTAGCATATACATTCATATATATATCAATATTAATATGTGTGTGCACTTGGGTGTGGTGCATATGAATATATGTGCACATCCATGTGGAGGTCAGAGTTGGATGCTGGCTGGTTTGGCTATCGTTCTCTACCTTATATGTTGAGCCAGGGTCTCTTGCTTCACTGATTCGGCTTATCTACCTAGTTAACTTGCTCTGAGGATACCCTGTCTCAACCTCCTACATGTTGGCGCTGGGAAAGCCACCATGGCTGCCTGGCAATTGTGCGAGTGCTGAGCATCTAAATTTTAATGCTCACATTTGTGCTGCAAGCCATCTCCCCAGGCCCCACAAGCAAGTTATATATTATTTGTTCCCATTTCCATTTGTATAACCTTCTGTCAATGCTATGCTGTTGGAGTATAATAATATTTGTGTAATTTATTGGCTCAGTCTTCCTGCTTAGGAAAGCCTGCTCTAGTTCCTTCCTATACTATACTACCCCAGACACCTGACCTCCAGGGAAATTTTCCAGGTTTGGTGTTTGCACAAGCCCTGAAGAGTTGCAATGTTCTTGGGAGCACAAAACTTACCAGGCCTGTGTCTGTAATGTAGATGTTTATATACTTGAATAATCCCTGATAGAGAACAATGTCAGCCCTGTTCTCCAAGGACTCCTAGAGACATTGTCTCTCATATAGAACGCTACTCAGAGAAGCTTCAGCGGAGCAGTGAGGTGGAGAGGACGGCACTGGCATAGGGGAGCTGAGCTCAGGTCCTGATTTATGGAGCATTCGTCCCTTGTCAGACATTGCCCTAGGTATTTTTAATACCTGCTCTTATTTAATAATCTATAAGGTAGACTTTGCTGTTGCTTTGCTTCTTTCAGGTTTGATGGGAATCTGAGACACAGAGATGTTAAGTAACTTCCTGGGTATACACAGAAACTGGTAGGTGGCAGAGTCGAGATGCAGATCTGCTGTGAAAGGTTTCCTTTCTATCCTCTGGACTTGACTGGCATCAACGGAATGCTTTCTTCTTAGCATCAGTTGCCTCACATGTAAAGTAGAACACCTTAATGAATACTTTTTATCTTTTAAGGTCACAGTAAAAGGCAAAGCAATAAAATCAGCAATAGAAAAGCCTAGGAGACACACACTCTCAGAGCAACACCTCCAATGCTCTGGCTTTTATAATCTTTCTGCCCCCTATTACCCCCAGTGATTGTTGAGTCTCAGGTTCTAGAGTTATATTGAAGATGCTTCAGTTGGAACTGGGCTCTGCAGTTCTGAATTTTGATTAGTTGTGGTTTAGTGAGATGCTCTCCACTTAGCAGGAAGCAACACTCATTAAAGTCTCACTAACATGATTGCCTCAACATAAGCTGAACAAGGACAACATCAATAGACATGGTAATGTGGGCAGGGGGAAGTCCATGAGGCCGCAATCCTATACCAAGAACTACAGGCAAGTATGGAATGTTGAGAGTGGGAGAAAGAGTCTTCCTCAAGGAAGAGCACACAACTAGTTATCTAATACCAAATGTTGGCCTTGAGAGCATACATACAAGTAACTTTATGCAGACTAATCAGGTTGCTGTTAGGAATGTAAATATATACACAAATACATATATGCATGTTACAACCATGGAAAAAAAGATGCCATGAATTTGAAAGAGAGCAAGAGAAATATATAGGAATGTTTGGAGGGAGGGAAAAAGAGGGGTTAATGTAATTTTATTATTCTTTCAAAAAAATAAAAGAAATAATTTAAACAAAATTAGCAACCGAAATCACAGCCGGCTCAATGTACTGAGTGAGTCACGGGTGACTTGGTAGTCTGGAAAGATCACATCGCTTTGCATAAAATTACTCATTGCCACAATCGAACAAGATGATGCTACTTGAGACATTTGTTTTTCTGTGATAAACTGAAGCTCAGAGAGTGGAGTAACTCATAAAAGAAAATTGGGCTACTGCGTAGCTGAACTGGCCATTTAAATGCAGGTTATATTTATACCTTCATTCTGCGCACATGTGTTGCAAAGCCGCAGCGTAGACTGAGTTGCCCACCCCCATCCACCCTTTCTCTTCAGCATCACTCTTTCTCAAAATCAAGGCTGTTGGGAATGGTAATTATAAAATTATGTTGATAATTCTAGCCAGGGCTATAGAGTGAGACTGTCACAAAAATAATTAACAAATAAATAAATAAACAATAGTAAATCAGATGATTTGTTTTTGAGAATTTAGCAAGAGTGAGTAGGCATTAAGTCCTTGTGATTCTGTCTCTGGCTTAAAGTTTAGCCTAATAATTGTGTTAAGCCTTATCAGATTACATTTTGTAATTTCTCTTGTCCTGTGTGATTACTGGTGCTCCAGATAAAATCTGAAATTAGTTTGTTGAAGCTGAGAGTCATAACCACAAAGAGAATAGTATTTCAAAGTGTGTTCGTATACTAAGCCATTAATTTATTATCTCTACCTACTCAACCGGAAGACAATGAGTAGGCCAATGCTCTGCATAACTACAGGCCACACTTGAAGTTTCTCCAAGAGCTGAAGCCCCTTGGCCTCTAGGAGATCATACTAGTAACTCTGAGGCCATCTGGAGTGTGAGAAATAACTATCAGATAAAAATAGCAGAGCTTCTGAAAATGGGTGATTTTCAGCCACTGGGAGTTCTAAAAGTTGAGGATGAGGGAACATCAGGGAATGAGTTTCTACAAATCCAGACATCTGGTAAGTTTAAAAAATCTTGCCAAGTACATGGGTGTCTTAGAATACATCGTCCTCAATCTATTTGTATCAGTAAACATTTCATTTTCCTTCTCTCTCAACTCTGACACTCTCTGAATATGCATGTAAATTAAACTTTCACATAAATGTCAAAATTGGGCAAATTATGAAAGGTTAAAATAATAATGCAAGCCTTACTGCCTAGATGTATCTGCGGATCTGCTGAGTCCAGCCTCACAGTCAATCCCAGCAATGCCTTATTTCAGTTTTTGTAATTTGCTACTGCGTTCACATTCGTGTAGCCCTATAGATGTCTACAGCTGTTCCAATCTGTCTTGAGTTTAACACATACTAGGCCCTTTTCTTTATCTCTAGCAAAGATAACAGAACTAACTCATCTTCATGAGGCATCAGGAGACACAATCTTCATGCCATTATGGAGTCTTGGAGCACAAACAGGTATACACCACCACTGTCAGGCCGAACTCAGTCCTTTATTTAAATCTATGTAACTTTTATTTAAATCAGATTTTTTTTTTTTTGCCCACAGATTCAAACTACTGTGGAGTGAAAATGTTAGAAAAAATACATAATTGTTGACACTCACCATGTAGTTAGCCCAATGGTAATTCAGTCATACTGAATATCTATATCTGTAATCATATCTAAAGCCTTCTTGGTATAACCTCTAACAAAACAGTAGCACAATGATTCATGTGACATTTATATATTTTGTTAGGCATGACAACGTAAAATGTATTCGAATGTATGAGTACATTATATGAGAATAGTTTATATAAGGAATTGAGTACATGAAGCTTTCAGTATGTAATAGGGATCCTGGAACCAATCTTCTACATAGCCTGAGGACAACTGCATATCCCTGAGGAGGTCAACTGATACATCCTTGTACTAAACACAGAAAACAGGATTAAACCTGCACTAAATGACCAGATCAGAGGAGAAAGAAGATTAATGGTACCACTTCAAAAAGACAGAGGGAGAAACACTCTTTGCCAGGGAATAACACACCAATTGGTTCTCCAGTACCAAATGGTCAGTCTTGAAGATATACCTACAAATAACATTATACAGTTTGAGCAGGTTGCATTTATGCATTTAGAAATATATATGTATATACAACAATTAATGGAAAAAAAAAGAGACCATGAATTTGGGAGCAAGAAGGTGTCTATGAGAAAGTTTGGAGGGAAGAAAGAGAATGGGAAAATGATGTAATTATAATTTTAAAGATAAAGGAAATAATTAAAAACTGCCAACATACTCCGGTTATGTTCACACTTTCAGAGCTATTTCTCATTTACATACAAGGAATCCATGACAAATGAATGTGGAAGTGCTTTGTAAAGCACTGCCATTCTGGGCATTTTAATTATTCATGTTTACATAGCAATATGCTTATCAGTGACCAATGATCTCCCAGTAGGGTCTCTGAAGTTTTGTATAATTTTGCTCCTCAGGCAAAGGAGTCCATCTTTGTTGTAATGCTTGCTCATTACAACAGCAGGGATGCTGTCCTTTCTCTTTATTGTCCCTTTCTAAACAGAAAGTCAGGTGCTTAACAAACCACACTTCAACTTGCAGCCTGCCTCCAAGACCCCAAAAACTTCCCAAAGGTTATTCATGCTGATCTAAGATACCCCTTCTTTTAGCGACTGATCCTGCTTAGAAGATTTTCTCAAATCAATGGCTCCAGACATTAAAGTCCACCATTGCCATTTTGAAATACTGGGAAGCTGCAGCTTTCTCATTACAGCTGGCAGCTCCCTGGTTCTCACTGAGAAGAACTCAAACTGCCTGGAGGAAACACCAGTTCATGGTGACAAGAGATTAAAAGAGCATTTGAGTTTGAAAGGCCAAGATGCTTAGGGGACTCGGCAGGGGCTGATCTGTAATTTAATCAGCAGTGACCACATCCTGAAAAGTTGTCTTTGAAAGTGGCTTGTGCTTCCACAACCTGTTAACCACAAAGACTGCTCCCCTCAGCCAGTGACCTGCATCTGCTCTTGTATTTACTCATGGTTTTGCATTGGGAGATCTTTGCGAATCAGAGGGGCCCTGATTTTTGCAATGGCTGATAGAGGCCATTCACAAAGCACACAGGTTATACTATTCCTGGATTTAGCACAGGCAAAAACTCCATATCAAAAATGCTTGAGAACCCAAGTCATTGGGACTTTAAAAAAAAACCTACATAGATGTTAGCAGTTGAAAATCTCTGATCTGAAAATCTCCAGTGAAAAGTGTTCTTGATCTAAAACCCTTTGAACGCCATGTTGATGCTTCCAAAGCTTTGGATTTCAGAGTAATTTGGATTTTGGATTTTCAGACTAAGGATGCTCAACCTGTAGCACATTATGTAGTATTTGAGAACCCAGCATGAGGTTGCTCACTTTCACTCCTAACAACCAGCTCTTCACATTTCTCTGATCTAGGAATCAGGAAGCAAAAATCCTGTCCTCCTCCCAAAGCAAGCAGAGTGGATGGATTACTGATAGCTCCAAAGTGTGCCAACTAAGCCATCCATGTAGTGATGAAACTTTCATTTTAGGACACAACAAGGAGCTAGAAACAATGGAAGCATTAATTTTTTTAAGGGAGGAGATAATGAAGGAGGTTATTTAAAATGAAGAAATATCTAGGAAAGATGGTTAAAAGGTCAAAGGTCTTGTCTTTTGAATCTCAAGTTGTTGCCCTCAGCAGCAACTTGGTGTGATATTGTACTTCAGTGATTTAACATTTAGTAAACACTAAGCCCATTCTAGGCTGCTTTGTAAGTTTTTGTAAGTGTATATTAGCTCATCAAATCATAACACTAAGGTACGGGTATTGTTAGTAACTGGGAGTTGGTATAAATTGCATTAAGAATATAGCTAAAAAGCAGTTAAGGAAGAGTTCAAAGCTAGGCACTTTGGCACCAGAATCTACATACTGTGCCGTTCACCACTAGGTGATCCCATATCATTTCAATTTATAGTATACAAAAGAATCATATGGGACATTTATCACAAGGGACAGCTGGGCTCACACCACAGATTTTGCTTAAAGAAATCATAGGTGGGTGTGATTTAGCCATTTACACTATTCAGTAGGAAGCCCAGGTGCTTCTGAGAAAGATGGTTCATGGACCAAAACAACAGGAGTGGATGAAATTATTACAAAAGCAGTGGATGAAATTAACATCTATTGGAAGGAAAAAGGTATGCCAGCTTTACCAGGTCAGCAATGTGTTCTCACCACCAACAGAGCTGAAGAGAAATCCACACCCCTTAGGAATTGATGGCTATGGAATGGAGAAACAGATACCCGGGTTTTGCTTCCCATCCTGCGGCATGAGAGAAGAGCCTGTTGGTAGGCACTGAAGTACTTCACTGGGCCTTGTCATAGTTCTCCATCTTACCTCAGTTCTGCTCTAATCCCATCTCACCAAGTGTCCTGGCTTGCCTTAATTATGGCTTGATGCAGCCTAGAGAGTTTTTAGAGAAGTCTCAGTTGAGGAATTGCCTAGATGGGGTTGGTCTGTGGGCATGCCTGTGGGGGATAATCTTGATTATTAATTGATTTAATTGATGTCAGAGGCCCTAGCCCACTGGGGGCAGCACCACTCCTCAGGCATGTGTTCCTAGGTTGTATATATATATATATATATATATATATATATATATATATATATATATATATTAAAAAAAAATCTGGCTAACAAAGGCCAGAAAATGAGCCAGAGAATATGCCTGCAAGCAGCATTACTTCATAATTTCCGCTTTGAGTTCTTGCCTCCACTTCTCTCTATTATGCAGTGTCACTTGGAGGTTCAAAACAAATCCTCTCCCCCCTCGAGTTGTTTTGGTCAGAGTATTTTATGAAAGTAATGTCATGAAACTGGAACACCAAACATCCCTTGGCTAAGGTTTCTCAATCATTCTCATTCTGAGAAGTAAAAGGTTATCTTTAGATGGGAGGCATTTCCTACTCCTCCCACTGTAAAAGAAACTGTCCTGGAGGGTGTTGGTTACTCACCATCCTGTGTTATTTCACACTACTAGTCAACTCCCAGGGTGGCTCACCAGCAGACATACCAAGAATATCCTTGACTTGAATTCACTGATATCATCAGACACTGAGCCCAGTGTGTGGCCCCCAAGCAAACACTGCCAGCCACCGGACCCTACTTCTCAATGGCCACTTTTGAGGTAGTCACTTCCACTTTAGCAGAACAGCGTCTACATTCATCATTATGTAGAAACAATAAACAGTATTTGAAAACCAAAAATGATTCATGCACAGACGTTCACCAGAATGTAATTTATAAAAATGAAGAACTGAATTTAATAGAAATGTACAACAATACCAGGAGAATGGTTTAATAAATTAGATACACCCACATTAAGAACATTTGTGCAGTCATTAGCATAAATTTTAGCTACATAACCATTGTTAATGTAGAATATTATCTCAAATATATGAAACCATTTGCAGTGTAGGTAATAAACACAGTCAATATTTGGGTAGAAACTGTCTAGTCTAAGGCCATACCACTGTGACTGTGTGTTGTAAAAGTAAATCTACTGTCCTGGCCTGCTACCTAGATACCCTGTCCTTTTAAGAGATAAGCCATGCCCATGCCCATTCCCAATCTCCCCGACCCTTTTCTCAGGGAGACAAGGAGATCTCCTGCCTCCTTTCTACCCCCTGAGCTCTCTCTGTCTCTCTGCCCACCCTTCTTCTGGAGAGGCAGCTTCTGCCTCACTCCCATCTTCCTCCCTTTCTCCTCTTTCCCCTTTCTTTCTTCTCTTTCCCTCTTTCTTCTTCTCTACCCCCCTCCCCCACTAAATAAACACTCTACCCAAGCTCTCTTCACATGGCATATCTGTCTCCCACCCCTTAGTGACAAGTCACCCATGTCATGAAGTCATGAATGATAACACTGTGTCTAGTCTCATCAGATCTTATTCCCTAGATAGCGATTAACATTATAGATTTAACATCAGTGAACATCCAAGTGAGCCTGGCCACTCCAAGATTTTGACAATAAGCAAGTGAGCAATTTCACAATGAAAAAATTATTTGAAACAAAATGCATCTTACAGTTATTATATTATGTTAAATTGCTGTTTTTTTTATCATTTCTCTTTTCACTGGCAAAAAATGGGTAAATGATATCTATCATGTACCATGTACCCATGTCTCTAATTTCTGGACTAATTGGAATGATCTAGGTGTGTATAAAATAAAATGCATGTGAATAGTTTTTCCCTTTGTAAGAAAGGAGAGAACCAGCAGTGGTTATAGTCAGCAACTGGCAAAGAGGGGACAGGGGATATCTTTCTACACTGAGAAGGATTCTTCTCTTTTATCCTTGCCCTTGGACATGAGAAGTTAATAAGGATTTAGGTAATTGGCTGATTTTTATCCTAATTGGCTAAGGAATCTACTCTAATCTCAATGAGAAACCAAAGAGGAGGAAACAAACAACAGAAAGGCTTAGAGGGTGCCTGATGTTGAAAGAAGCTACATTTTATGCATCAGGAAGTCTTGAGTCTTGAGGCTCAGACTATTAGCTTCCCTGGGGACTCCATGGAAGAAGGGGTGCTGTCCCCGCTGAGACACCTTAGGCCTTCCTATCACTTTGAAGGAAAGTAGGAAGCAATGACAAGTGTCTCGCTGTGTTCTCTAGTACTAGATTCCACATAAGCCAATGTGGATTCTTCCTGGACTGAGAGAGAAGACAGTGAGTGGAGCCCAGGGCCTTGAACCAAGTGGCTGCTGGGGCCTTGGAAGGGGGAGTTAAGCTTCTCTACACTGAGTTTGCTCCATCTTTCCTCTCACCAATTAGTTCTGCTGTTTAACACAGGGATTAGCAATCTCATTTATTGGGACTGTCATCAAAAGATTGGGGAAAAAATTACTTAGTGCAGCTAGCACTCTGCAAAATGTTGAGCGAGGCGAAATTGGTTTTTCACAGCTTTCTCTTGCCTTCTAGGTAAGTCTCCTTTTCCTCCCTCTCTTTCCTTCCCATAAGGGCCAAGCTTCCTTATAGAGGGATTACATACCTTACATGTCTATACTATTCATGGGCCTCTGTGGTCAGACATATGCACACACACACACTCACAGGATGGATAGTAACATGCTTGAAACATGTGTTAGACCAGAGATTAAAAGGGAGATGAACACCATTCCCAAACCATCCTAAAATGATAACCCTAGGGGGATGTTCTATTCAGTGAAGTTGCCCTAGCACAGAAAAACAGATGAGTATTACATCATCTGACCAATATGTTGAACTCATAATAACAGAGAGGAGAGAGATGGTTCCCATGAGCTGGGATGGGAGTGTGTGTGTGTGTGTGGGGGGGGGGGATTCAATGGTCAAAGGATATCAAATTTCAGAGAGAGGGAGGAGCTGGAGATCTATTGTGCAAAGTGAAGATTGAAGTTGTATGTTTGGCAATTGCTGAGAGTAGGCTTTGTGTTTTCCACATATAAAAATGAGCATCTATTCGTATATAAGTATATTAGCATATAAAATAAGAATATATTAGTATAACCTTACCAAAACATCCTATTATATACCATGAATGAATATACTTTTGGTGAATAGATTAAAAAATTGATAGCAGAGAAGGTAGAAAATAAATGAACTAAATAAATTGACAAAATCTAGAGAATTAAAAGACAAAGACCCTCTGCATATATGTTATGGTTATGTAGCTTGGTGTTCTTGAGGGACTCCTAACAGTAAAAGTGTGACTCCTTCTGACATTTTTGCCTGCTTCTAGGACCTTTTTCCTCCTACTGAGCGGCCTCATCCATCCTAGGGGAAGTACCTAGTCTTATTGCAATTTGATATGCCATATTTGGTTGATATCCTTGTGAGGCGTGCCCTTTTCTGAAGGGAAATGGAGGCGGAGAGAATCTGGTGGGGATGGACTGGGAGGAGAGAAAGGAGGTGAAATTGTGCTTGGGATGTAACATACCAGAGAAGAGTAAATAAATAAACACATGAATAGTATATGGTGCGACAAACTAACAGAACACCAACTCTGATCTCGAGACCAGCTGACACAGAACTCCAGACAAAGACATACATCTTGACGCAAGTGCCCAGAGGACAGGAGAGACAGCATTCAGGGCTGACAGCTACAGAGTGCAGTCTCTTCAGGCTTCCCATTCCGTAAGTGGACCTTTTAACCTTCTGTTGAGTCTAAAGAAATCATCCACTCAGAGTTCTTACAGCCCACGGTTTCCACTTCCCTTTCCTGGCATCTTCCAACTGCACCCACCTACTGGATCTGATACTTTCAGCATCTCTAGGGACTGAGACCTTCCAGTGGCTCCTCACTGCCATTGGTCTGGCTCTCCAGGCCCTGCCCCTGTCTGGCAGTGGTCTACTCCTGGGGCGTCTCTCCTACTACTCTTCATATACTTGGTCTCCAGATGAAGGAGGGGCCAGCTATGTCCAGAATGTTCTGAGACTTCCTCTTGTCCACACCCATGCTCTTCCCCTAGTGTGTCTGCTCACTGAGTCTCAGCCATTCTCAAGGCCGCAAACCTGTACTGCTTACTTCGAGAATTTTCCTCAATGTCCCTTTCTGCCTTATTATGCTACCTTCTTAGTATACGGTACTTTCATTGCTGTGCCCAGTGTCTGCCATATGCCATGAATTAGGATATGTCTTGCACTAATCATGTTTTTGACGTCTTAGTATTCTTCATAACTCAGTTTGACAAAGGCGGCACATCAATTGTCTAATGAATGAATGAGGAACCCATAATTTCCAAGTGCCTTGAAACGAAACCGAGTGAACAGCACTACAGCGCAGATGGCCTCCATCATTCCTGTTTACTTACAATTGCTCTCCTATACTTCCTTCCCATCAAAAACAATTGAGCTATGTTTGCTGAAAGGAAAACCAATTGAGAGCTGGGGAGATAGCTCATTTGTTTAAAGTGCTTGTCAGGCAAACAAGGAGACCTGATTTCAAATCTCCAGAATCTCCATAAAATGCTAAATGGGTGTGGTATTCAACCTGGTAATTCCAGACTGGAAGACAGAGCAAGCTGACTGTGTAGACTAGCTGTTGAAGTGGTGAGATCTGGGTTTCATGGAGACGCCCTTCCCCAATAACAAAGTGGAAGAGCAACCAAGGAAGATTCCCGACACCAAATTTGGACCGCCCCCCCACCACATGTGTTCAAATATCTACCAACATATAGGCCGATATGCATATACAACGCATGGGTACTTCACACATATACACAAGAAAACGAAGGAGAAAAGGAAGTAAAAGATTGATAAGCTGAAATAAAAACAGTATGAAAGTGACAATGATTAATGGTTTTATTGTGCCAAAATGACATTTCTTTATTTTTCCTTTAGAATGTAGTTAAGCATTTTGTATATAGCCTTCACCTCATTTCATAGAGGCCTCTAGGCTTATTTTATAATAAAAAAAATCTTAACTTTGAGATACATCTTTATGTGGGGGAAAAATAAACAAAGACTTTTACTTAGACTGTTTGAGCCACATTTCTTTGCATACTGGTAAAAGACTGAAAACAGCCCAAACTGTTTCCAAACAATGAGTGGGAGAGTCTCATAAAATCCGACTGAAGCTCGCCTACCTGTGGTCTGCAAACAGAGCATATGCTCCCCGCCAGTGTAGACATGACCTTGTGGGTCTCTTTGCAGACTAGATTAGTGCTGTGTAAATATTCCTACTCAATTGTAAAGGCACATTATACTCAGGGAAATTATTCTCCCAGCAAACAGGCAGATGTTTAACTTCACTTAATATGACATTATAGTCTGAATTCTTAATGTGAGGCAGGAGTCCTTTTGGAAGGAGGGTACAGTTGCGCGGGACAAGCTTTAAACAGTGCAGGGCTTTCTTTGCAGCGCATAGATGAAGGCATCAGCTCTTTGGCACTGGAGACTTCTTGTACTTTTGCTCAGGCCTCTCTCAGCAATGCCATTTGCTGAGGACCTCAGTGTCCTGGACACATTTGGTAGTCCCAGGGAGCTTCAGCAAGCAGTACTGTAGCATATGCCTCTCTGACAACTTTAAAATGCTTGCCAATCCTCTTGAGACCATGACCACTTCTAAGGTTGGTTCTGTTCCTAGGGGAAGGTGAAACATTCCAGAGGTCTTCCTTAGGAGTGCTTAGGAAAATAGGGTAGAGGGCAGGGATGGAAGGCCTTAGACCTTCACATACACCTCGATTCACCACTGGCGACCCGGATTGAGCATAAACAGGGTCACCTTCAAGCCAATGTTTGTTACCACAGGTAATTGTCCTTTAGATCTTCAAGGAAAAAGGATCCCTGAAGCTGAGCTACCCCGGCATGTGGGTTTGGACATTTCTTTTACTAGATGAACTTAGGAAGGAAACTACCCCCACAGTGGAGTTCTCTGTTTCAGTTTGCAATTCGGCACCCTGCCTCAGATGCTGGCACGGGGCTTTGACACCAGCATCGCTGATTTGCCAGCTTGCCTCCTTGGGCTCCAACTACACAGTTTGCCTACAGGAAAATATAAAAGCATTCCAGGAGCTGATGCTCTGATGAAGGACCAGCTCCTGCCCATCTGCTTCCTGCTTCTGTGGGTATCACCCGAACCCTGGCTAGCAGGAGCAGCTCTTGGTTCCATTTTGCAAATGCTCCTGCCCACACTCCCTAAACTAGTCCCATGTGGAGACACCAGAACCAGGCACCCTCCAGCGTCTTGTCCAAGCTAGAGCCCTCCGTGTTGCTTTTCCTTTCTTTGGGGAGCTGTCTGTTTGTGCTCATTACTACTCTCATGTCACACCAGTGTAATTTTCTGCTTTGTATTGGGAGAGTTGTTTTATTTTTATCCATTGCCTTTCTGAGTCTGGTTAAACAATTATTTTATATTAAATTATCTCAGTTGAAGTAATTGCATTGTTTCTACTTTCCTGACTAGGCCCCAACCGATGTAATTTATTACTTACGATAGAGCCACAGAGGATTTGCCTACATTGTTGATATTATGTTTATTTTGGAAAACACGGAAAATGAATGGTTAATCTGAATTTGTTAAAAAGGAGGAAGATCAGTATCACAGTTCTGAAAGATTTCCAGGATACATTGAGAGATAAAAATAGGAGTTTTTAAAAATACATAAGTAGCAGATGCTTTATAATTGGCAAAAAAGAAACTAAATTGTTAGTATACATGAAAAAACCCAATACAGTTATTCTACCACGGAACTTCATCAACATGTGAAAGTAGCTCTTATATCTTAATATACATAACCAGGGCAGAATGCTTCTTCTTCTTCCCATATTTAGCTAGGATTATTGTAACTGCTATAGTTTATTTTTTAATAAAATTATTGCTTAATTAATTCATATTAAATATTCAATTTAATAGCATTTCTTAGTTGTTTTCCAATTAAGACACACTTTGGATGTTTTTTTCCCTCATCCTTAAACCCTTATGTAACTTGTGTGATTCAAAGGCATGCATGGCATTGTGTCTAAAAATACGTCTTTCCAGCTAAATATACCTAAAACCAACTCACACTGAAGTCCACAGCTGTGAAGAATTAACAAAACCTTTAATTATGGTCTCATCTCCTCTCCTATTTTCAAGCCCATTCATGAATTAATTTTAACACTGTCCCTGCCTTCAATCAGGCTGTGGATACCTGCCAGAAAAAGATAGGGTTTGAATATCTGCCCATATGCTTGCAATTGCTACACTTTGGAGTCCTTTGTTAGTGGTTCCATGTGGATCTCTGAGGGTGAGATTCTAAGACGAGCTGTCTGCATTTGAATGTGCTCACGAGTCTGTATCCAGCAAACGTTCCCTTGGTGTGGGTGCTAAAACCGAACCCCTCATTAAGGCCCTTGGTCTCCAGCACATTATAAAGCAAGAGGGGAGGATAATTTGGGAAGCAGGCACTGGGTAGGGTCTCTGGAGACGTGAACTCAGGCTGATGTTCTGTGTAGTGGCTTTGGGTTGATCTTGGTCTGTGAAGTTGGTCACTGGACTAAGAGAGCTTTGTTGCCGCTGGATTTCTTAAAGGCAGTGGCTGCAAAAATCTGGGCAGTGTGATACAATCAGTGAAGGAGAAATGACGGTTTTTAGTTCCCCTGTATGAACGTTCATTCAGAAACTACATACACATGTTGCTACCTTTTGAAAGGTACAAAATACTAACCAATACCTTAGACTGTTCAGTTTTAGCCACATTGACCTCTTTACTGGTCCTTTACTGGCCAAGTACCAGGCTGAATACTTCTCTATTGGCTGACAACTTAGTTCACAGCCTCACATATGTTAGGATTTTGCTTAAATAATACTTTCTCTGACAACCTTCCTTGACTGTGGATGATATTCCTGGTCTTCCCTCTCCATTCTGTAGACTGCACATATTTGGAATCACTGTTTAAACCATCTCTACTCTGTTCTCTAGGAGGCTGACAGAATCAAATACATCCATTGGGATCCCAAATTCTGTCTTCTGGTCACAGAGAGGCATCAGCAGAGTATTGGACAGTGAGAGGAGAGAGATTCCTGTGCGTTAATACTACCAGCAACTATCCACCAAGTGTACAGAGCTAGGGATAGTGTCTGCCTTCCTTCCTCTTCCCTGGCCACACTTCCTGTAGAGAATCCTTCTAACTCAGTCCAGTGGTTATTCTTCTTGTTTGGGGGGGATCTGTTTCTTTCATGAAGAAGGTAGCTGTCTACTTCAGGGAGGTCCAGGAGCCTCCTTGGTTCCTGTTTCTTTCTCTTGAGCTCTGTCTACCTTTCTACACATAACTCTTCATAAGCTGTCCTCAGATACTTTGAGCTGGCCATCTGTTCCTTTTGACTACAAAATCCCTGATGGCAGACACTTATCATCTGCTGATCACACAATGATATCCTCATGTCTCAGCATAGTATATAGCACCCATAGACACTCAAGTAGATGCCAGATAGCTAGATAAATAATAGTTTCCTTCTGGGCCCCCACGCATAACCTTGCCTATTTCACCTTAAAGTCACTTTCTGTTCTTTCTGGTTTGTTAGTCAACTTGACACAGACTTCAGTAACCCGGGAAAATGGAGCCTCAGTTGAGGAATTGCCTCCCCTCCACCAGGTTGACTTCAGGCAAGTCTGTGAAACATTTTCTTGATTGATAATTGATGTGAGAGGGCACAGCTCACTGTGGGTAGTGCCATCTCTGGGCAAGAAGTTGCAAGGTGTATAAGAAATAAAACAACAAGTCACGTGGAAACAGCAGCATTCCTTCATAGCCCCGTCACTTTGGTTCCTGCTTTGAGCTTCTTTCCTGATTCCCCTCTGTGATGGACTATAAGCTATAGGGTAAAATAGGCCCTTTCCTCACCGAACTGCTTTTGGTCATTCTGTTTTTCACACCAAATGAAAGCAAACTAAAACACTCGCTTAGGGGGCAAGCTCTATCATCTTTCATCTGATTTTACTGAGTCTGAGGCTAATTTAGATGGATCTTATCCAATATAGAGTTCTGATCATTTTCACATCACAAGGAGTATGTTAGCGCCAGACCCTCTTAGATGATCATATTTTGCCTCTCCTAAGATTCCTGTAATAACAGCCTCCTCAGAAGTGGAGACAGGCATAGAAAAGACCTCATTAGTTCACCTTTGTGTTCTAACTTTGAGTTTAGAGATTTTTTTTTCCCCATCTAATTTCTCCTTAAGGGCTTCCCCACCTCCTTTTCCCAAAAAGAAAATAAAAAAAAAAAACTGCCCAACGTAGCAAAGATTTGGCTCATTCCCTTTGTCTCTGCTCAGAACATGAGAAAACCAACCAAACCCCCGTTTCTTGACTTGGTAATTTGCATAGGTTTTTCCTATTAGCTAATTAACGTATAACTTCTAGGGCTTAGCTGTCCAGATCAGATAATAATAATTGTCGTTTCTTTAGTAACAATATCTCTTATCGCAGAATCACTAATTGAAAGCAAAATTATTTGTTTAAATCAGAAACACATGTGAATTATTTTTATATTTATTTGTCTGCCTTTCATTTTAAAAATTTGGATGATGGCCTCTCAATGAATTGTCAGTCACCAATTAAACATGCCCTGTACTTAACTTTCAGATAACCCAGATTGCTTTTCTCCTGCCTGGGGTTTCTTTCTCTGTAATAAGTGATATACACAGAGTCTGGGTCCTCAGAGTCACTGCTGTTCTACATAGAACCTGGTCTTCAAGGCAGCTTCTCGAAACCTGCTGAGGCAGCCTCAGAATGCAGGAGACATACGTGGTAAGAAAGTGCTGACTCTTGAATCCAGGAGGGAGTCTGTAAACACAGTGACTTCCACGTGCACGTGGCTCCTTTTGCAAAGGCTGTGCTCATCTCTGGCTATATATAGCGCATGAGTAAGAAGTTTTTCATGAAGTGTTAAGTTTCGCAAGCTGTAAGTCAAAACATAGTGCTATTCAGACAGTCTTTTGGAAGAAGAAGGAATTAATTGCTAATGCCATTAAAATGGAGCTCTGCTTTCTGTTGAAATCATAATGGATTACTTGCACAAATAGAGAAACAAAAGATTGTTTTTTTTTAATTTTATTATTTGAGCTATATTTTTCTTTTCCCTCTGATAGTGATGGTCCATATCCTAGGATTGCTTTTTTTTCTTTCTTTCTTTTTTTTTTATTTTTGGACTGCTAGAACAACTACCACAGAACAGGAAACTAAAACAAATATAATTTACTCTCCACTGTCCCAGAAGCTGGCTGAAAACAAGGTATCAAACTAGATTGGTTTTCTCTAGGGATGAAGAAGGAGAACCTATTCCACTCTATTTCTCAGCTTCTGGTGGTTTGCCTGCAATTGCTGATATTCCTTATATTCTCTCCATCCACCTTCCCCACCCCACTCTGCTCTCACCCACATGGTACTCTTCCTGTATGCATTTCTCAATGCAAAATTTCTCTTTTATAAAGTCAATAGGCATTGGATTAGAAATCCATCTGACTCTTGAATAACTTTACTTCAGCATACCTACTTATATCTGCAACCACACTATTTCCAATTAAGACCATTTTCTTGAAAGTCTTAGAGAGTTGGGATTTCCACATGTGAATTACTTAAAATGACTTAAAATTTGGGAGAGGGGCACAATTCAATGTATGACACATGGTAAACGCTTACAAGTTCATCTCAAGAAGATGCTAGGAGTATATCTACTACAGACCTTCCTTTACTTTTAGAGAGAAATAAAATGTCAAAGTGACTCATGCAGGGCTTGTTGGCAGAGTGAGAATAACAACAGACCCAGACTGTGCAGAGGCATGGCTGTGCTCTGGGACTCTCGCCATTTTTGGCTTTCTTCTACCCCTAAACAAAGATGGACATAAATTTGCAGAAAAGCAGAAACTGGGACTCATCTGGTATGGGATCTTAACTCAAGGTTGATGGGGCATGTCTATATCAACTAGTTCTGGGGGAATCATCTAAAAGAAATTTCATCTGAGTATTCCAGACTACAGCCCCCCCCCCTGAAACCCAAGTGTTGGCCATGGTACCTGGCACCTGGTCTACACTCTAAAAGCATTTGAATTAAGAAGCTCAACTGATCTTTTAAAAAAAGATTTATTTATTTATTTAAATCTTTTACAGTGTTCTGCCTGCATGTATCCTTGCAGGCCAGAAGAGGGCATCAGATTACAGATAGTTGTGAGCCACCATGTGGTTGCTGGGAATTGAATTTAGGACCTCTGGAAGAGCAACTTAGCCACTGAGTCATCTCTCCAGCCCCTCAACTGATTTTAAAGCAGTAGGGATTACATGGGCTTAGAACTGCCATCCTATTTGTTTACAGATCCAGTCTTACCTGCCCCCTTTAAACTCTGAGTGACAACATTGATTCCACTGGACAGAGAAAGACTCAGGCTCCAAGATGAGCGATGTTGAACTAATGTGTCCCAGCTCTGCTGATAAAGCTGGTGGGTTATCTCGAGTTTGGGTTCAAATTCCAGTGCCCTTTCCTGCATTCTTACAGCTTCTAGTAAAATCGAATAAAACAAGTTGAAGTTCAGAGATTTTTCTTCCCTCTGTGTCTCTCTTGGGAGACTATCTCAGGCCAACCATCTTTCTCTAAGCGTCATCTCCAAGTACTTGAGGCATCCGCTTCTGTGCACTCAACAGATGGTCATAAAATATGGACAAATGATGACGGTTCATCTTCAGACCCCAGGGAGTCACAGAGTCACAAAAGCGGAGGATTTGAATGAGCTTAGAGGATTTCCGGATAAAGCCCCTTGCTTCACAGATAAGAATCTAAGGCTTTATGTCCCAGAGAGAGTTAAAAAAAAAATCCCAGATAGCCTGACTCCAATCCAGCATTCAGATGGCTTGCAGGATCTGGCACTGGTTCAATCAGAGAATGACCAGCTGGAAAAATGTCCTGATTAGACACTTTCATCCCCTTTCTCTGAGGGCTAGGAAGGTCATTAAAATTGCAGAAGAGAGACTACAGAAGAGGAGTACAATACTGTGCCACAGCGTTATTCAAAATCATTACATTAGAAGCCCCGGTGCCTGTGGCAAGCACGAGCCGCTCCTGTGAGAAGGGATGAAAAGAGGTTGCGGGTTGCCGAACGAGGTTTCTTTCTATAGAGACCCCATTACAACGCTACAGGAAAGAGTGTCCGTACCTTCCAGGGAGTCTGTGTAAAAGATAATGTATGCTTCATTCCTGCCCGTCAAGATTAACAAAAGAGATAAGAAGTTGGAGGCTCTATTACTGATGACCTCTCTATAGAATACACTGCATGTCATTTTTAAAAATAGCCTAGCTTGTGGGTGGGGTATTTGATGGGTCTCATAAGGGAACTGAAAGCTTTGGGGGGGGCAGTCTTGTTCTTGAAAAAAATAAAGAGAAAGAAAGAAGGTAAGGGAAGCAAGAAAAGAAAAGTGTTGAAAAAAAGAAGTTTGCCTTATGCCTCTTAAATCTTGCTGTCCTCAGAGTCATTTTTTGCTTTGAACTTTGGTACCTCCTCACCGCCAAGCTGGTTCTTTCATGGGCACCCCTCCCCACAAACATTCTCTACACTGCTGAAAAGGTTTGATGTTCATCCCTCATGGAGACCCTTGTAATTTCCACCCTAAGGGTGTTAACTCACCAGCATGGCTTCTAGATACTTCTAGGAAAACCAGATTCCAACACAGTTCTTTTCCTATTCCCTCAGTTCAGATCACAGTTGTGTTATTCATACTTCCTGCTCCTCAAACACGGTGGCACGCGCTGCACTCCTTAGGCATGCCTTCTTCTCTTTCCTTTGCTAAAGTCCTTCTCTCAAATCTGGGTGAAAATTATAAGCCTCATCTGTGAGATGCAATCTGATCTGAATGAATCGTTTTTCCACTGAGCCTCTTTTCCTGGGCTTGAGGTCATTTCCTATAAGGTCTAATTCTAATCTGATGCCAGACCTAAATCACTAAATGCTCCCTTTTTTGGACTAATTTATATTTACAAACAAAGCTGTAGAGATATTTCTGAGACTTCCCACCTAATAACTTTTAGAATCAAGAAATATTTTATAGAAGATTACAAAGACTATTATAATTATCTATACCCTCATTTCCTACTTTCATCAAATTTTAATATTTTTGACTATTTCTCGTAGTTTTTATAGATATATGAAACTTCACCATTGTTTTTAAATTTCTTTGTCTATATTTCCTTGATCCTTATTTTTCTACAGAATGAAAAAATAAATCCTTATTTTCCTCAGAATGAATTATTCTGCATTTGGTGTTTATGGTTAGCTGTCAATGTCTTCATATATTCACAAGGTAGGTGTCTATCCTAGGCATTATTTGTGGCTGTTCTACACATTGGCACAGTCCATGCATATGGCACATACAAGTCAGCTGTGCACATTCTGGCATTTCATTCAACATTGTACTTGTGTTCTCATAGATCAAGTTCATTCATTAGCTCTTGTGTGTAGTGTTTAGTTGAGTGAATACATATTTTAGTTGCCAAATATTTCTGCTTTTTATTCTCATGTTGCCAAAGAGAACCATACAATCATACACATGGCATCACTGCTCCTATCAATAAAATCAGGAAGTAGAAGTGGGTGCACTAAATGTTAAACTTTGCCACATCAGCACCTTACGGGCCCTCAGGGAAACAATTAAGGAGACATCAAAATAATATTTTCAGTTGTGATGGGAGATGTTTAGTTTCTTCTGGATCAGCAAAAACCTTTAAACAAATTAGACCTGTAAAAAAGCAGAGGATGTTTTTCTTTTTAAGATCTGCACCAAAAGCAGAGGAAAGCAAACCAGCAGCTTTTAGGGAAACACACATGTCACAGGGGCCCCCTAAACCTCTGCTGAACTCTTTCAGATCTCAAGAATGGAGGTAGGGGAAACTGCTCACGCTGTTATATTAAGAGGTAGAATTAAGTCTAAAGGGAACTTTATCTCTCCAAATCCCAGTTTTCTGTATTCAACCATGGTCCAGGTTGCTTTAATCTGTCCTTGAAGTAATAAACTCTTAAATAAACAAATCCACATTGCACAAGACATGATTATTTTTCCCCCAAGCAGTTTTTAACTGTGTCTGTAAAGATTTCTGCAGAATAGATGAAAATAGCCCAGCTTGACTCTTTTGTAAGCTAATTAAAGTAGAACCTAGATTTTTATTTCTTAATGATTTTATACAAATTGAAAAGCATGTGCGAATGTTATTATAAGGGTTCATACCGGATACTAGATGCCTTGTATCAACTGAGTTCCCTCAGTTTTCAGTGGCACATTTCCAATTAACACCCTCATCTTTCTGCATGTCATGGAAGTACGTATTCTCATAGGCATGATGGTACGACACAGAGAGAAGAAAACAGTGCCTTCTCTTAAGAAGCTACTTGCTGTTCTCTCAATATCTGGAGCATGGCGGGGGGAAGGACTCTTTCTTGAAGGAGGATATTGGGGTGAGTGCAGAAACATAAAACAGTAAGTGCACTTGTACAGAAGAGGCATGGGAACTGAGGCATCAAGAGGTAACAAGCTCACTGTTTTCAAGGCACACCAGCAATAGCACATTGGCCTAGAAATAAGTTTCTATAGCTTCATCGATCCTATCATTGCCCCTCACACAATGTCCCAAAATAATAACATTCAGTTCGAGACAATGAAAGCAAAAATGGGTTTCACCACACACACATGCACTACTTCAGGATATTTTCAACTCCCCAAGCTTACCATACATGTTCAAGCTCCTGATTTTGCTCAGGAAACTTCTTTGAATGATACTTCTCCCTTGCCTTCTCCTCTTGTCTTCAAACTAATGAATCCTTAAACTTCTCCTGAAACACAAGCAGTCCAAAAGCATTCCCTCACGATCCTCCAAGGGCGAATCACGCCAGTTCCCAGAGAAAGCTGTTGGTGCTTGCATAAAACACAACGTTCAGCATGGTCTGACAAAGAGCCCTGTAAATTGTGCATGTGTGACCTCTCCACTTAGAAGACAGGGACTCCTCTAATCCATCTTTGGAGACTCCTCAGTACCTGCAGAATCCTACTATACAGTAAGTATTCAGTGCGGACTCATGAGTTCCTTAACTGACATGCCTTGTTGCAAAGGAAATGTAGCATTAGGAACTGCAGTAATCAACATATCCTGGGAGGACAATTGCCTCAAAATGGATATAAGCTTGAGTCCATTGAAAATAATGCTTCTCCCTCCCTCCTCCTCCCTTTACTTTCCCTACTCTCATTTTCCTCCCTCCCACCTCCATTTTCCTTTCTCCTCTCTTCTCCAACCCCCATTTCTTTTCCCTTACCATCCCCCTCCTGGTTCTCAGCCATTTTCTTCTCCTTTCTCCCTCTCTCCTCACCCTTTCCATTTCTTTTCTCCTTCTTCTTCATCTCCCCCACCCCCGTCCGTCATTGGCATTAACTTGCATGGCTCTACTGAGCGGTCTTAGGTTTCATTCATTGAGCAAGACATAAATCTTGTCCATTTGAGTGAGTGTGTGAAAATTAATCTCTTTTACTAGTTGTGTTGAAAGCATGTGGTTCCTTGCCAGACTCTCACCTCATCCACATAAAATTATATCCACATAAAATCAGGCCACAGGTTTGCTTTTATTAAAGTGAACCAATAACAAAAAAGTGTGCCCAGGAGAGGAAGCTTGAAAAGAAAGATTCCTAGACATAGGATGTAAATTGGCATTCTGATATTCTTGACTTTATTATAAGCGGCATTTTTAGGTAACAATTCCGCGCCCCCACCCCACTTTCTATGTCATTTATATGAAAAGACAAATATAGGTGATTGAGGGAAACTTGAGAAGAGTTCATTTAAATCTCAAACTTATTAGAACAATATATGAAGTATGATACGAAGACCAAGGAAGCATACAAGCACATAAGCACACTGAAGAGAATCAGAGAAAGAAGTGAGAGTGTCAATCAAAAGGAAGGTTCCATGTACTTTAGTTTGGTTCCAGTTTTAGTTATTAAAAAGTATAACCACCATTTACCTCCTAGAGATTACAGGTGAAATGGGAAAAGTAAATTGAGCACTCAAAAGAGTAAATAATAATGGGTGAATCTGGAAAAGTAATAAACAGAATATGCAAGCAGGATGTTCTGGGTGTATTGATATTTTCTTTCTTTTCTTTTTTTTTTTTTTAAGTTTTCAACATAGACTGCTGGACATCCAAAATCCCAGGCATGCCAAGAACAGGCAGAAGAAAACCTTAAGAGAAACATACTTTGTTTTCTCTTCAGAGGACCAGGAAGAAAGAGTCTTTGAGACGGAGACTGGAGGGAAATCCCACTCTCTGCATCCCCGGCCTCTAGCAAATCCTAGCAGAAGCAGTCTAAAAGTTGGAAATGTGCCTAGTCTTAATAGAGAGACCAGAAAGCAGGGTCCTTAGGATAGTAGAGCATATATGTGAATATCTCCATTTGCATTATTTCCTTTTTCCTCTCAGTTTTCCCTCAAAGTGAATCAAATCATAAAAAAACAGAAAAGGGAAGGGAGCCCTTGGGGACTGGATGGAGAGATATTGTGGTTTGAGAAGGACTTCTCATTGTGTGTCTGGAAGTTATAACTGAGCTGAGCTTGCATCAGAATTACACAGGAAGGAGACTCAGTGCTCTGGCACCTGAGCTGTGATAAACAGGCACCTGTTGTTTGTTTGCAGTGACAGGATTAAACTGTCACATGAAGCACAATGAATAAATTGCAGATAAATTATGCATCTGAGGAATGTCAGAATAAAAGGGTTTATATTATGTAGTTTCGTCTTTATGACTCTGTGGAATATGTAACACTCAGACGTAGACAGGCAGTTGTCAAATGTTAGCAGTTAGATGCTAATTATGAACACAAAGGCGTGTATTAGGGGATCTGGAGGTTGCGTGTGCATTGTTCTATACTCTAGTCTTGGTGGTAGTTTTATGACTATGGAATCTCAAAACTGACTGACAGAAATAAGCACTATCCTAGGAACCCATTTTCTTTTACTATAAAGAAGTAACTGAGACCGGGTAACTTATGAAGAAAAGAAGTTTATTTGGTTCACAATTAAAGCATTGACTCTGCTCTGGTGGGGATTGTCTGGCAGAGTGTGACATGTTAAAATCACATATGAGACAGATCTCGTCGCAAGATAGGACCCCATTTCCCCCAGAAAGACTCTACCTCTAAAGCTTTTGTAGCCTTCCTAACCTGCCCAGATGGGACCAAGTGCTCATGAGTCATACATCCAAATCTTTGGCTACCACTCCGTTTCTGTGTGGGAGATATCATTTTGAATACTTTACATATGTCATAGTATCTCATAAAATGTATTTATTCCTACTGTAAATTGCTATTCACCTCTATACAGGAGTATTCCCAAGGTGCAGTACTATGTGAGTGGAGAGGTAGAATTTCAGAGTGTAAGTTGGAGACCGCTTTACACTATTCCACACAATCAGCTTTGCATTTTTTTTTTTTTTGATTTTTCGAGACAGGGTTTCTCCGTAGCTTTTGGTTCCTGTCCTGGAACTAGCTCTTGAAGACCAGGCTGGCCTCGAACTCACAGAGATCCGCCTGCCTCTGCCTCCCGAGTGCTGGGATTAAAGGCGCGCGCCACCACCGCCCGGCTCAGCTTTGCATTTTGCTTGTAATTTGATGTCCTTTTTTTAAATTTGAAAAAGTGTCAGTATTTACAATTCTTAGAAGAGAATGCTGCCCTATAAAATGTCTTTCCTAGACTGAAAGAACATATAGAATGAAGCAATATAGGAGAACTCTAAGAAACAGCTCCATTCTTCTTGTTTGAATTCAAAATGCATTTTCCCACCCATGTGGATATTTATTGAATACCTCCTGTATCCCAGGAGACAATCTAATCTTTATTGTTTAATATAGCAATACTTAATAAGTGAAGAAATAAGGGAAACTATAGAGGTGTATGTGTGTGTGTATGTGTGCATGTGAGTGTATGTGTATGTATGTGTGCATATGTGTGTGCGTGTGTGTGTGTGTGTGTGTAATACGAGTTAAGAAATGAAATAAATGTCTATTCTGGACAGAGGAAAATAGTATGAACAGGAAAATGGCTGAGAAGGAGCTCAATAGGTAGAATGCTTGCCTATCTTGCAGGATTAAATTCTTAGCCCTGCTTAAACCTGGCGTGACAGTACACATCCAGCTCCAAGTGCCTGAGAGGTAGAGGTAGAAGGATTATGAATTCAAGGTCATCCTTGGTTACTTACTGAGGAGTTCAAATCTGGGGTGCCTGAGACCTTGTCTCAACAGCAGCAACAGCAAAATAAATACAAAGAATAAGGAGGGGAGGGAAGGAGGAGGGAAGGGAGAAAGCAAGGGCCTTGACTGAGAAGGCTCTGCTCTGACAAACTGCCCTTTCTCTTCCTTCTTTTTCCTGGCCTCCCACTGCGGAGAGGTAATGGGGGGACTGGGAGCCCTGACCTCAGAGGAGCAGCAAAGCAGAAGTTGTGGGCCATTTGTAGAGTAATAGGAATTCACAAATGGCTAGCTGTCAGGGGGAAAGGAGAGAGATGGAAGGCACACTTCAGGCCAACGGAGATTTTGTTCTACAAATAGAAAGTTCATAGCCTCTTTAATTAAAAAAGGAGACTGTGCAAGGCCGAGAGAAAACTTGTCCAATTCCAACTTACCCAGGCTAAGTCTTTACTTCATTTAAATTCCATCAAAGAGCCATCTTCTCAAATATCCTTTTATGATATCTACAAAGTCTTATTCTTCAACTTAATCTAATGGGAGTGTGGATTTAAAATACATATCAAAATCAGAGTGGATTACCCCAAAAGGCTTTTCCTTAAGGAAACAGGGGGCCTCTCCAGGAATTAAAAGGAATAGTTTATTTATATCAATTTTAATTTTTCATATATATACGAAAAAGGGAAAGCCAAAAATCTGAACTAATAACTACTTCAACATGCTTTCAACATTATCTGGTACTGCTTCCATAGAGAAAGGGTAGTGAACACAAATGCCCACCCATAACCAAGAGGCTATCTACAGTTGTTACCCACTGGTAAGGGAAAGTCAGTTTCCTCCAGTGGAATGTCACTTCCTCTAGTAACCACACATCAGGGCAGGAGTAGTTTTACAACCCAAAATGAACTCCATTTTTTTGGGGGGGGTGGGCTTTTATTTCATTTTGCTTTTTGGGGGCAGTTTTGTCTTATTAGTCTTTTGCTTGTTGGTTTTGATTTTAATTTTTGTGTTTTTTTATCTCTTGTGATTGTTTTATTTGTGTGTGTATGTATGTTTTGAAACAGAAAGTGTGAAAGAACAGAGTTTTGGGTGGATGCTGAGATTGGGAGATGGGGATTGGGAGATTGGGAGTCTGGGAAAAATTAAGAAAGGGACATATAATATATAAATATATTGTATTAATTTTTCAGTAAATTAAGCTATAAGAAATATAAAAAACATTCTCAGTTTTGTTTGGCACCTGAGTTGTCCTCCATAGTAACATTGCCTCTAACTTTGGTCTAATGTGGCTTCACACCTTTGAATGCACTTTCAATTTTGCAATAGGCAATGATAGAAGGCTGTTTTTCTATTTCTTCCATTCCAACATCTTTTGTATTTTATTTTTGGTCACCCTTAGTAGAGTGTGCCATTTATCCACACTGCAACTGTCGATATCACTCATTGTTTGATGTTCCCTATCAGCCCCTGAGGTACAGGGAAAGCTGTATACTTCTCAATCTACATTCCATTCTGGGATATCCGTAACAGAGTGTGGTCTCTGCCTTCATGGATACTGTTTTTTTCTCTTTTGAAAACAAATTGGGGATTAATGTACACAATCTCTTTCACATCAGTCTTTCTGATTGGTTTGATTGATTTCTTCCACAATGCTGTGCAATATCAAAAGCACCATGGAAATCACAATAAATTATCTGTAGTGAAAATGCCTCTTTCTTGTTCCTGGAATGCAACGATATACTTCACTTAAATAAGTCTGACAGTGGAGACAGAACTTACTTGTTTTTATAGTTCCCAGCTACACTAGTTTTCTGCCAGGTGACTGCACATATATTTCACCTTTTATGTGCTTGCTTTTTATAGATTTAAAATCTTATGCAAAAGAAAGATAAAATAAGACACTGCCTGTGGCTGTACATCAAACATGAGAAGAATACTACACTTACATAAAATTCCAACAAACAAAACCCAGCCACAGGATGGTTTAGCTACTGAGCAGTGCAGCGGAAGCAGTCAAGTTCTTTGCTACTCATACTTTCATGACAGAAGATACAACTTTTACAAGGTGCTCTGCCAACAAATCAAGAGAACTGAATAGCTGTGCCATTGCCAGTGGATAGGAAGTTTGCCAGACAATGTTGTGCATAGGTTCCTTCCACTGTCTTGGTGAGAGTGTCCTGACTCTCTAATCTTCTGAATAGACTCTGCTTGGCAAATATTTCCAACTCTAGACTCTAGATGATTGCTGACTGTCTTAGTTAAGGTTTCTCTTGCTGCGAAGATGCACCATGATCACGATAATTCTTATAAAGGAAAACATTTAATTGTCGTGGCTTGCTTACAGTTCAGAGGTTCAGTCCATTACCATCATGGTGGGACATGAAGGCTTGCAGGCAGACACGGTGCTGGAGATGTACCTGAAAGGCCTATATCTTGCAGGCAACAGAAAGTGGTTTGAGACACTGGGTGGTATCCTGAGTGTATATGAGACCTCAAAGCCCGCCTCCACAGTGACACATTTCCTCTGACAAGACCACATCAATCCAACAAAGTCACACTTCCTAATAGTGCCACTCTCTTTCAAATTTCCAGACGTATCTTAATTAGTATGAATAACATTTCTGTTGCATTTCAATGAGCTTCCCCAGAATTATTCTTATTCTGCTAGTCTTAACCTTTTGTTTACATTTATTGTGTGTGTGCATGCGTGCTTGGAGCCCATGTAGTGGTCAGCAATAGGACTGTGGAGTTAGTTCTTTCTTTCCACCATGTGGGTTCTGGAAATTGAGCTCAGATTGTCATGCTTGGCACCTTTGCCCTCGTAGTCATCTCTCTGCCCCCCCCCCAACTCTAACTCTTAATTGATTGTGACTCTGTGATACTACCAGATTTATGAAATCACTGTGCATCTGCTGTACGTCTGCCTGTCTACAGTTCTACATAACTTTTCATGGAACAATATGAATAGAAAACATACAAAACAAAACAAAACCAAGTAAAAGGAATGTGAATATCATAATATAAAGAGAAAAACACGGTAAATATGAACAGAATAAAACCACCCTAATCTCAAGAGGAAGATAATTACATGGGTAAAAGCAAGACTGGAATTATGATGACTTTCAACATTTTTATACCAAATCATACAATACTAAAATACCTACAGCAAAATGACAGACTCATGTGAATTTTAGGGATAAAATAAGAAATAAAATGTCAAAATTTTCATAGCTTTTCTTAGTTTTTGAATAAAAAAACAAAAGAAGGAAATGAAGCAAATTAACAATATCATTATTGGATTTGGACAGCAGCATGGATTAAAGGGTGAAGTTGTTTGCCACCAAGTCTGATGGACATCCTGAGTGCAATCCCCAGAACCCACAGTGAGAAAACAGAATTGATCCCTGCATGGGCCCTTTAACTTCCACATGCATGCTGTGGCATATGTGCTCACTCAAAAACACAAATACACAATAAATTAATATTATATATTTATATTTATGATATGTGAATTATATTTACACATATAAAATAGTGGAATCGACCTATTATGTGTGTTTGTACGTACATATGATACTCTATCCTGAAAATGCATCCCACTCATGTTCTGGTAAAATGTCTGACAAAACTTAACTATATAGTTATAGTCGACATATTGAAGAGATGGATTTAAAACTGTATTAGTGGCTGCAAGTATAGCCCGACAGTGAAGAGCTGGCCTAGGCTGGGCAAAGCTTGGTGGCTCATCTCCCGTAGTGCCGGCAAGCAAACACCAGCACTGGCTCAAATGGTTAAATACAAACCAGAATGTGAATAGTGGTTGCTATAGTAGAGTCATTTCATGGGTGATTTCATCCTCATGCTCTCTTCCTACCTTCCAGATCTAGTTTTGCAGCTTACGTATACAACACTGCTGAAATAAGAAATGGAAAGGAAATTGTTTGAAAGCTAGTAGGACCCTTACTCTTACTCAAGTTTCTCCATCCCTACTTTTCTGCAGGAGCCTACCCCTGAGTGAGTCTTTTAAGAGAGCTGTGTTCTGGGAAAACCTACCTTTGGGCAATACTGTCTACTAGAAGCACAATTAGAGCTATATGTGTGTAATTTAAATTTTTCTAATTTAAATTAATATTCTAAGTATATTGAAGAGAAGTTAAAAGGATCAGGTTAAAATATTTTTAACAATTCATTCCTCTTAGTAGTAATATTAAAATTATAATATTTTACATAGCATATCCAAAGTATTCCAATTTCAACATATAGCCAGTATGAAAAACATTAATTAGCTATTTCCTCTTTTTATAGTTTTTGAAGTCCAAAAATAGCACACTTTAAGTAAATTAATTATATGTGTGTATGTGTTTGTGTAAGAGAGGGAGAGAGATACAGACAGAGAGACAGAGACAGAGAGACAGAGACAGAGAGAGAGACAGAGAGAGAGATAATGAATGTGGGCACACGATTCTCTTGTTTCTGTATACTGTGTACTCCAGGATAGCTGTATTGCTAGCTTCTGTATTCTCCTTTCTCTGCCTCCTATTTCCTACCTGAATACTGGGATTTCAGGTATGTCCAACACACTTGGTTTCTTACATGGGCTTCAGGGATCAATCTCATGCTGTAAGACTTGCATGGCAAGCACTTTTAACTTTTGAACCATCCTGTCAGTACCCACAGTACATTTAATTCTTACTTATTTTAAGTGATCCTTGGCCACATGTGGCTGGTGGCCACCGCTGTGAGCAGTGGGGATCTGGATCACCACTATCTTCATGTGGTCCATAGATCACCAGCATCAGAACTTGTAAGAAATGTACAGTCTCACTGCCCATCTTGTGTCTACTCAATCAAATGTTTCCAACAAGAAGACAGATGGTGACCATGCTGCTAGCCCTCAGTCTGCTTGGAGTGGTGAGACAGACTGGACAAATATCTAATGGTTCATCTTATAATCAGGAGACAGTACCTCAAATTCTGAATTAGGATCTTCCCCCAGGTCAGTAATATATTAGTCTTAATGTTAGGCAATACTGGGAAGCCCCGGACTGCAGTCTGCCTTAAGATCATGAGAATGGACCACAGACACTCTGAGTCTGAGCTATGACGTCCGGCGTATGTGGGAAATGTGTGCTGGCGGCATTCTGTTTCTTTATTTGTTTGATCTAGTGTCATAGAGCCCACACTAGCCTCAAACTTGCTAGGTATGGAGAATCACCTTGAACTCCTGATCCTCACTTCTACTTCCAAGACTAGGATTGTAGATGTGTGCCAACACACCTGGCTCCTATAATCATTTGTGATGTAAGAGATTTTCAGTCTACAGTGGGTTTCCTGGAATGAAACAGTCCCAGCAGCATCTGCGCGTGTCCAACTCAATCTTCCTCAAGATATTCCACGTTTCCCTAGCCTGCTTCCTGACACTGCTCTTTCTTCATGTGTATCTTTTCTCCTAACAGCACGATTGTGTGGTTGTCACTGTGCAACACTGCTTACAGAGTTCTGTCATCCCTGGGTTACAGGACAAAAAGAGAGATATGAAGAGAGTATGCGGCTTTACAAGGACACCAGGCTAGTCATCAGTAGAACTAATTTCTGAAGTCAAAGTCTCTGTTTCCATAGTGCGATAACATTTTAATAAACAGAAAAATCACTTTTTACGACTGCTTCTTTTTCATTTTTATTAATTCTCTGAGAATTTGATTTATTATATTTTGATCATATTATTCTCATCCCTAACTTCACCCAGATTCCCCTACCCACCCATTCAAATTCATGCTCCTTCTCTTTCTTAAAAAAGTGTACCCCAAACCAAATCAAACAAAACAACAATAAAATATACATACAACAAAAACTTACACACATTAATTTGTGTTGATAAGCTGTGTCTGAGCGTGGTCCTGTCTGGGCATGTGGTTGTCATGCTCCGTGCCATTCCATTGAAGAAAATGGTTATCTGTTTCCTAGCAGCTATCAGTTGTGAATAGGCTCCTGGCTACGGACTGTGTGCTTACCTCCCATCCTCCATACTGGGATTTTTGTCTGGCTTGAGCTTGTGCAGGTTTTGTATGCTATCACAATCTCTGTGAATTCATATTTGTATCTATTCTGTTGCAACTAGGAAATGCAGTTCTCTTGCAATTATCTAATCACTTCTGCCTCTAACCATCTTTGTGCCCTATTTTTCAGAGATCCTTGAGCCTTGGGAGTTATGTGATAAAGGTATTCCAGTTAGGGCTGAATACTCCAAAGCCTTCCACTCTCTGAATATTGTGTGATTCTGTTACTTACTGTCGGTTGCAAGAAGCTTTTCTAGGCTGGGCAGTGTTGGTGCATGCCTTTAATCCCAGCCCTCGGGAGGCAGAGGTAGGTGGATCTTTGTGAGTTTGAGGCCAGCCTGGTCTACAAGAGCTAGTTCTAGGACAGGATCCAAAGCTACAGAGAAACCTTGTCTCGAAAAACCAAAAGAAGAAAAAAAAAAGATAAAGCTTTTCTAATGAGAGTTGAGAGATACACTTATCTATGAATATAGCAATATAATATTAGGAGTCATTTTATTGCTGTATTCATTTAGCCAAATGACAGTAGTAGGCTTTTCCCTTTTCCCTAGGGCCTGTGACCTATCTAGTTTCAGGTTCATGGTGGCTTTAACAGTATCTGCTATAGGTCTCATATCATGGAACAGGCCTTAAATCCAGTCAAAAAGTTGTAGCTTATTTTTATCACATTTGTGACACTGTTGTAGTGGTATATCTTGCAACCAGGTTGCTACTGTAGGTCACAGGATTTGTAACCAGGTGAAATCAATGATTATTTATCTCCTCTTGTAGTAGAAATAGCACCTTCTAGCACTCCAAGGGCTAGCCAGTCAGGATGAAGCTTCAGTTGAATACCAGCTAGATTTCCCTGGGTTCCATACCACAAGTATTCTACCCTTTTATATCTGAGGTATATTCTGCTTTTCAAGAATATACATTATAGTTTATATATCTGTGTTCTCCACACCTATTTAGTAAAGTAAATACTTTTGGAAGGAGAGTAAGGTAGGCTTCCTGTCTCTTCTTCTAGACCTCCCCTTCTAGTACCCAGTAGCCTGAAGTGTAATGCAAATTTCTGTAACTTATGAGCCTGATAGACATATGCTGTTGTGTTGTAGGCTTTAACCAAAACATGTTCTAGGTGTTAGTTTTGTGGCTGTATCCTGGATACATGAGACCTTTTTTTTTTTTTTTTTTTTTTTTTCTTTAATGATGTTTTACTCACACTCATCCCCAGGTTCTGGTGTCATATTAATTAGGCAAGAAAGTGAAATAATAGAATATGTGGGGAAAAAAACCAATGCAGATCTTGGCACATATCACATTGGCATTCTCTTCCAGTTATTTTCTTACTTAATGAGGTGTTTTGAGGCCTTAACATTATATTATCAGTCCGTAGGATTTCCAGTGTCTAGTCACAAACTTGGATATGTCACCTCACTTAAAGATGTAATTTCCTTGCAAATACACTGTATGCTAAAACATGTATAAAATGCCCCTCTATTCCCTTATCCAAAACTATATAATGAACATCGCCAGGACAAGTTCTGCACCAGTTAAATTTCTTTCTTTATCATCTAAGACAATGCCAAGAACAAACAGCGCTTAATTAAGGCTTTATTCTGCTGACAGATGGCCTCAGTGTCTCTAGAAACGCTCCACAGGTTCTACTCTTCCTTACTGTTCAATTCTTTTTTAACCCTGACTTCACAAACCACACCTCAAGTCTTGAAAACAGGGTGCTCTTTAGTTTTACCATAAAGCGCTACAGTCGTACACAGAAGTAAAATATCTGCGTCTCTGCTGCTCACATTCCAGGAGTGTTGACGTGTGATTCACACTCCAGTTTTTAAAGAGATTTGTTCAGACAGTTGTGCAAATTTCCCATCCTGTTATCGCCATCCCCTCCTACAAAACAACCACTGTCCTGTTACATCAGTATGTTTCACTTCACCGTCTATGGGAATGGAGTTCAAATTTCTCTCTTTTATAGGGTTACAAGTGAAATAAAATATATACTGTGCTGGTAAAAAGTTAACGGAGTAGTAATGGGGTCTCCCATATTCATCATCAATCTTCTCAACCTCATCAATATTGTCACTATTATTTTTTCTAACATATTAATCTACCGAAATCCTGTATATACACATGGTTTAGCTCAGTTACAAAACACTGGGTATCTTATATAGTTGTGGATGCATTTTTGTGTGCAGATGTACCTCTGTCTGCCTAGGCAGTGTGTCTGTGTGAGTGTGTGTGTGTGTGTGTGTGTGTGTGTGTACGCAAGCCAGAGATTGATGTTGGGTGTCTTTCTCAATTGCTTCTCCACCAAGCATTTTGAGAAAGAACATTTTGTTGAATCTGGAGATCACTGTTACGGCTCGTCAGGTCTGGGGGACTCTTCCTATCTCTGTTCCTTTAGAGTTACTAATTCATCTTATCGAGCCAGGTTTTTGGGTGGATGCTGGTGACCCAAAGTAAGGCTGTCTTGTTTGTGAAATAAGTGCTTTACCCACCATGTCATTGCTCCATCCCAGCACTGGGCATCATTCTTGTCCAGCTACCTAAATAAGAACTCGACCAGAATATACACTTAGTTTTTAATCTTAATAAATCTGGGGCAAAGATCCCCCTCATCACCTGTTTTCTTGTTCAGTATTTACCTTTAGGGGAGAACAGGACAAAAATTAAGGTCCCTCATTCATAAGCAGAACTGAAAGGAAGTCAAAACTGTGAACATATTTTTTTTTCTCCTTAATATCTTTCTAAGATTAGAGCAGCCTTTTAGACTAGCACAGGCCAACTTGCTGCCTCTTGTTCCATCAGAGATTCATAGAATTTCAAAAGAAGCTGAATTTGCCATTTACAACTATTTGCAATAAAATTCAATTTTGTTTACTTGATGTTAAATACTGATAGTCAAGGAAGCAGCAGGCAATCTTACTCACTTTCCCCCCATACACTAATTAAACATTTTAGTGCAGATATCAGCATAATTAAAGAATTAGGAAACAATGAGAAGTGCTAGGGATAATTTGTAATATCAGGGCACTGATGCACTGGGTCCAGATACTGGAGTTTGATTGGCAGAACTTTATTAAGTTTTGGCAGCACTTAGGTAGACTGGGAGCTCCTTTATGAGGCTTCTGCACATTAATCCAGGCTCCTGTTCTCGTTAATACTGATGAGTGAAGGCCGTTAATTGAATTATGTATGAAGCTGTGCTGATTAAATAATATTTCACTCCCCACTATAGAATTAGCCCTGCTGGATGAACATGCACTGTTGTTTCTGACACTGAATGTCATCAGGACCTCTTTGCAAGCACAGACTTTGATGCTTCCCCATCTGTTCAGGGGATGTAGCTTCTCTGTTACCACTGGAACCAAATATCCTTCAGCTCTGACACGAAGTCACTTTGGAGAACCAATATACATGATTATTTATTAGCATCTGGGTAACCACGTGCAAGAATCCTCCCCAGTGCCTAAGGGTATGGCTATTTAAATCTATCAAGGACTGTGAAAAACTTCTAATAATTTTTAATTGTATTCTGCTTAAGGCGATTAGAAAGAAAGATATCTCCGGGCGCCCAAATATGCCTTGAAAATTAAAGAATTTCCAAGCTGCACTTTTGGTCCTGCAGAGATGATTTGCACTTCTTTTCTTTTCATGCAAAACCAGATATTAAAAAAGCAGAAATCTTTCTCCATGGAAGATACATCAAGTTTCTTCTTTACTTTCTCCCATTTCCCTCATATCCTCTCATTCTTTGTCTCCTTCTTTCTTTTTGGTTTTTTGTTTTGCCATTTTTTTTTAAATAGAAATTTGCTATACAGCCCTGGATAGCCTGGAACTTGTTGTACAGACTAGATTGACCTTGAATTTGTGTCAATCTTTGTGGCTCAGTTTAGTTTCCTAAATGCTGGGATTATAGGCCTGTGATCCCATTTCTGTCTCTTCTTCTTCTTCTTTCTTCTTCTTCTTCTTCTTCTTCTTCTTCTTCTTCTTCTTCTTCTTCTTCTTCCTCCTCCTCCTCCTCCTCCTCCTCCCCCCTCCCCCTCCTCCTCCTCGTCGTCGTCGTCGTCCTCCTCCTCCTCCTCCTCCTTCTTCTTCTTCTTCTTCTTCATCTTCATATAGTTACAAATGTGCCATTGTATATATGGAGATCAGAGGACAAGACTAGAATTGGTTTTCTCCTTTTCCCTTTCTGTGAGTTCTAGGCATTCAAACAATATCTTCCTGCACAAAGCAATCACTGGACCTGCTGAACCATCAACACATCAATCTTGTGTGTCTCATACATTGATGGTTTCTCATATGCAGGGATAGACAAATAGGCAATAAATAAGTATACAGATATCTAATGCTGCATGATAACTATATGATAGAGATGCGAATGAACAGAAAGAAAAGCAATTGGTTATGCTTGGAGGAATTAGGAAAGCTTTGAAATTGGAAGTTAAAATGGAGTGAATCTCAAAAGGCATATAAGAGTTTTCCTGATCCTTCAGAAAGAGGAAAAGAATAGAGAGATTTAATTACATGCAAATGCAGCCACAAAGGGGTTTGGACCCCAAAACAATACATGAACATTTTTGTACCCCTATGATTTGGATAAAATTTGTTAAATGTTCTCCAAAGTTTTCCAAAGATGATAGCCTACAAATAGTATAATAGAAGAAACATAGATCTAACAATGGGCCAAATTTCCATGTGACCATAGTTGAGCCAAATTAAGCTTTTGTTTTTTCAACAGTAATGTAAGGACATTGGTCAGAACAACTTTGCAGTGGATTTTTAGAAGCCCTGACAGAGAATTACCAAAGCCCATAACCCCTCTTTTTGGTGTATTTCTTATGATTCAGCCTCTGGTTTATAACTGAGCAAGGCCAGATATTCTGCCTTCTTACTGCCACTAAGAACTGGACTTGAGTACTTGAGTTATGTAGACTACAGTTATGACTGTAAAGCAGTGGTTCTCAACCATAGGTTGTGGTCCCCTTGAGGGTTGAATGAGTCTCACAGGGTCATCTAAGACCATCAAAAACCATAGATATTTACATTACAATTCCTAACAGTAGCAAATTACAGTTATGAAGTAGCAATTTTTATAATTGGAGTTCACCACAACAATAGGAACTATATTAAAGAGTCATAGCATTAAAAAGCATATAGCTTGATTCTGTGGTTTATAAATTCCTAGTTTGTTTGGAATTTTTTCTTAAAGAAAAATGGTCAGGAAATTATATTTTTGTCAATTTCTACGTAGGCATAGACTCAGAGCAAAGGAACTTGAGAGTCTTAAATGTTTTGTGACATCAAGTCCTCAATGTATTCATCTCTAAGGTAGAAACATAATCTGTGGAGTATGTATCTTTAACAGGTTTTCTTCTCTAAAAATAGTGTTAAATGGTCACTTCACTTTCCTATAAGTTCTTGTCAATAGAACTTTTTCTTCCCTCTCAATTTCTATAGTAAATATGAGTTGTTATTTTAGGGACACTTTTTTTGAGATAGGGTTTCTCTGTGTAACAAAGCCCTGGCTATCCTGGAACTCCCTTTGTTGACAAGGATGGCTTTGAGCTCACAGAGATCTACCTGCCTCTGCCTCTGCCTCCTAAGTATTGGAATTAAAGGTATGTGCCTCTATACCATGCTAAATGTATTGTTTTTAAATAATGATCTATCACTAGCTCTTTACTAACTTAAGAAGCATTTCTAAGATGGTTGTCTATTTTTCTACTGATCCATGAATTGATCTGATAATTCCATTTGGATAGAAAAATGTTACTTCTTAAGAACTTCTTGCCACTACTGGCTCAATTATATATCTTTCTATTCTCGAATTTTAAGACAGCAAATTATTTTCTCATGATTTTCCAGATATAAAGCCTACAAAAGATGCTTTAAGTTGAATGGAATGAAAACCTAGACATGAACACATAAACAAATCAGTTAAAGAGAAACAGAATAAGGTTGATAGAAGTCCAAGGTCATGACTGAGGCACTAAGTTATCAGAGAGGAATGAAACCATGCAACAAATTTTATTTCTCAGCTCTTAATCTTGTAAAATGTTTAATATATAGGGAATAATGAGGAGAGGAAAATAAAGCCTAACATTTAGTACTTGGATTATTAGGAAAAATTGTTCTTTAATTAAATTGTTAATTGCTTTTATGCTGTGCTTCACTTATTAGAAATAAGTAAAAAATGCTCAGGAAGTAAAATGCTTGAAACACAAATGCTGAATTCTCAGCGAAGAATTCCAATTGAATGCCTGGGGATTGTCTTTTTTTTTTTTTAAAAAAAAAGGTATGCAAATAATGATTTAACCAAGTAATTGAAATTTGGTAAATAGGATAAAATATTGTTCAGCCATCACAAAGTTTTTATTACTCAACAGGGTAAATAAAAATTTTCATAAAACTTGCATTCAAACTCATTTTCTAAATAGAATGAATTGGATCTGCCAAAGAGAATGTACATGGAGGGAAGTGGAGCTGGGGTTAATTCCAGAGCTTTTCTTATATCTGAGACAGTGATGTGTTCTTTGTGCAGAGCTTCTCTGTCTCCTTGGGCCTGAGGATGACTCCACCAAGATGGCTAGATTTTCAGAACTCATCTCCTGTGTTATTCTTGCTTTCAAACCTTTCTCATGGCTGCCTTTTAGCCCTGGAGCCAAACTGGGTCAGCTATTGTGTCCCCTCACATATTGCATTTAGTGTTCCCTTAGGAGCTGTCACTTTTCTTCTTGAAATAAATTCACCTAAAGAGTCAAAGCCATTTGTCTCAATCAATTTCTCATCATTCTCTCTGGAGTCTTCAGCACTCACCATTACACTGTCAAAAGTGTGTCATCCGTGCGTTCACTAAAACACAACCATTGAAAGCCTAATAATAATAATAGTGGTTACTATTTGCTGAACTCCTCAAATATGCCTTGCCAGTCATGCTGGGAATTCAGTGGTAAACAAAGCATTCTTTTGCCCTTGAGAAGCTCCCAGTCAACAGAAGAAGCAAGTGAGTGTCTTTATTACAGGGAGAGCTGTGTGTTATTGGAGCTGAAAGGGAGAACACCTCACTCCAGGAAGTGAGGTGGGTCTCCCACTTTCTCTATTCATGGTGTCAACACCATCTAGTTCTCAACACTTCAAAGTCATTTCACTACTGACTTGCACCTTTTCACATTCAATGGTGATCTCTCCTTTAGACACATCTCTGCTATCTCTTCTTACATCTAGTGAATTACGTTGTTAGCATCTCCGATATAGATAACTATAAGAAGCTTTTAGTCAGTACAGCTGTTCATCCCCAAATCATTACTATTCTGACTCACACTGCTTTAAAAAGATGGCATTGGAATAGACATGTCCACAGAGCCACTGACCTTTCTTTGTTTCCCTGTGCATGGGATGTTCTTTAAACTGCCTGAAGTTTAAAGCAGGTCCTTTCTCTATCAAGGATAAATTGACTTTCTTTCTAAATTTATTTTTCTTGCCAATATTATCATCAAGTCAATAAAAGAACAAATTATACCATTTGGGTTTTTTTTTTTTTTTTTTTAGCATTCCATTCTCAAAGGGCAACCAGACATCTAATCAGAATGTCTACTCAACAATGCAGGAAACTCCCTAAAAAAGAGACTAAACTTGAATCTAGAGAGATGGCTAGGCAGGTAGGACCACGAATTGTGTTCCATGGACTCCTGTTGAGTTCAATTTTAAGCACCCTCACAACTGCCTGTAAGGTGAAATCAAGGGCATCCAGTGTCCTCTCCTAGCCTCTGTATCACTGCACTTATTCACAGACTCACACGTGGACACACATACATACACATAATCAAAAATAATTTAAAAAGAAAACACAACTTTGATTTTTAAATAATAGTTGAAGACCACACTAGTATTAAGTGCATAGCAATCACACATGATAAAAGCTGTAGTAGGGGCTGTGGGCCTCTTCCCACAGCCTGGCTCCTGGCTTATGCCCCGAAACAACAACACACAAACTGTATTCATTTAAGCACTGCTTGGCCCATTAGCTCTAGCTTCTTACTGGCTAATTCTTACATCTTGATTACCCATTTCTATTAATGTGTGTAGCATCCCAAGGTGTGCTTACTGGGAAGATTCTAGCCTACGTCCATCCTGGGTCGGAGCTTCATCGCGTCTGCCCCAGAGAGGAGAGCTATCAAGTCTGAGCTCACTTCCTCTTCCTCCCAGCATTCTGTTCTGTTTACTCTGCCTACCTAATTTTCTGTCCTATCAGGGTCAAGGCAGTTTCTTTATTTAACCAATGACCTTCCTCCATCAAAAAACAACAAGAGAACTTCCAAAAATACACTCAGATATTTTGAAGAACTATTACGTAACTATATCATTTTCTGTTTCCATTTTCTCCTTCCAAACACTCTCATGAAATCACTCTTTCTTCTAAATTCATGGCCTCTTTTTTTTCTTTAATTTTTGTTACTTACATGTGTATGTGTCAATACAGTCTGATTAATGTGTATAATAATGCACACAATTCAACATCTCTTTACAACAGACAAAGACCATTACAGAAAACCACAACTAATATTTTGAGTTACAGAGCAGAGTTGTGGAGCCTAGTACCAACTAGTACCAACTGAATATATAGAAACTTAAGTCTCAAAGATCACTGTAGAAGAGGAGGTGGAAATATTGTTCCAGAAAAACAGTGAGTTTGCTGTGAGATTGTGTTTCCTGGAAATCTCAGAACCTACACCCAGAAAGTCTTGTCAACACGGTTGCTTAATATGACTTGAACAATTATGATGATACACCAATGTGGAGGAAGAAAAGCCCATGGAGATCTCGATTCCTTACAGGTAACTAAGGAACATTGAGAGTAGGAGCTATAGTCTTCCCCAGGGAAGAGCACACCAACTAGTTATCCAAATATCAAAATATGTAGCTTTTGTGTAGACAAAGTTTCCGAGGGACAGAAACTGTATTACTTGTTCCACATTTCCAATCATTCTATTGCTGTTTCCTAGCTTTCCCTAAAAATCTATGTTTCTTAGTTGTTAACCGAGATATTTTTCATTTTCTTTTCAGAATCTGCTTCCTTTCCAGCATTTTGCCTTTCCTAATTAATTATTATGGTTTTGCTGATATTTTTTTTTTTACCATCTTTTCTGTCCAAGTTTGGAACCCTGATAATGATAGAGACTACCTCTGTCCAGTCTTGATGTGGGAGGAAGAGCATGGTCCTGCCATAAATTGGTGTGTTGTGCTTTGTTGACTCCCATGGATAGCAGCCACTTTCTAAAGGGAGTCAGAGGAGAAGCAGATGGGAGGTTGGGGGAGGGAACGGGAGAAGTGTAGGTGGTAGATAGTTTGTTTCTAAGGGTTTTAGTCTAGAACTTATAAATCAATTATTGATAAAGATTCCATTCAGGGTAGCTACCTCAGTCTATTTTTCTTACTGTAACAAGATCAAAATAATCAACTTCAGAGAGAAAAAGTTTATTTGGTTCATGTTTTCATAGGTTTCGGTCCATGATCAGTTGGACCATTGCTTTTGATCCTGGGGAAAGAAGCACACCATAATGGGAAGGGCAATGTTGGGGCAAATATTTGTGTCTCATTTCAGGTAAAAAAAAAAATACAAGAAAGAGGATAAGTTCCATAATTCTCTCCAAGGACATTCTCTGACGGGTGGAGGTGGGGTGTAGTGGATGGGTTATAGTAATAGAAGGACATTAAATAAACTGATTTGACAATGAAAGCCTCTAATGCCAATCTCAAGGTGATTTTCCTAGTGGAAAAAAATGTCTTTATAACCGACAAATACCATTACAGAAAACCACATGAGTATATAGGAATTATGATCATCAAGTAGCAATATGGACTTTAGTTAATTATTACCTTATTTGCAAATGTAGAAAATAGGTGGTCCTAGACCAAGCCCAATGGGAATGTGTTGGAGGCTCAATTGTCCTGTAGCATCTCCAAGTCAAAGTCTCATAATCTTTTCTTTTCTTTTTCTTTCCTTTTCTTTTTCGGTTAGAGATGCCTGCCTCTGCCTCCCAAGTGCTGGAATTAAAGGCATGCACCATCACCTCCCAACTCATAAATCTTACTTATATATCGGTTAATTAATCATCAATCAGTCTTTCAGATGTATTTACCTAGTGTTTGCTAACACAGAGTGAGACTTCATAACTAACTATGCACTGAATGATGCAATTTGTTTCTGCATTGCATTAGATGCCAAAAAAGTATAGAAAAAGCAGTTAGCAGGCTGTGGCTGCCTGTGCCCCTTATGCACAAACCATAGACTACTATATCTTGGTGAACGAGATTAAAAAGTCATGTCATCGGAGAAAATGAAGAAACAATAAACATGGGGGAATAATTTGTGCTCAATTACACGTTCCAACTGCAGGTGCTATAGTTACTTTGAGATGAGAGAAAGAACAATCAGAAAAGCATGGGCCACAGTATCTGCTCTCCTGCAATTCCTCATTGTGTGAGTTGGCCAAGGATAAATTTAACATTTCTCTCATTTAACCCTGTCTCTGAGAATTCTTCATCCCATAAAACACCAACTTCATAAAATTATAGCACTAGCTTGCCTTGCTCTCATATGTTGTCTCAATTTTATTTTACTTTTATCAATTAAAAGATATAATTCTCAATTCTGACAGTATGTCTTTTCACTGAACATTCCCCTGGACTTTCTCTCTGCTTATCATATAAATTTATTTATATTTATTTGCCCTAATATATATTATATTAAGCAATACTATATATTAATATATATTAATTATTTTCTATTGTGCAACATACTACAGGGAGAGAAGCTGGCATTAAAATCGCACCGTGTGATTTAATTTCACTTCGGCATCATGATTCTGGTGTTAATCAACTTATTTTAGTCACAGAATAATTCTCAGCAGTCATCCACTGGTATCAGACAAGCCATAAGCTAAAGGTAATCAAATGAGGCTCGCAACTGTTTCTCTCTCCCTGCCATATGGAATAGAACATTTCTTCCACTCCACATAGGCTGAAACTGAAGCCAAGTTCTAAATTGTTCTGGTAAAACTATAACTGACTCTTTATTATCCCTACAAGTAATGTGAATCAATGTAGTGGATAATCCAAAATAATGGATGGTCCCAAATCAGTGATACTTGATAGAATGACAATCTATGTTTCTAGTCTCCTGAAGCTTTACCTTTCTTTTAAATTGTGTTTTCTGTATCTCATTAATGGGCATTGAGAGATAGACAGAGAGAGAGAAAGAAACAAAAAAAAAAGAAAGCAACAAAGAAAGAGGAAGACAGACAGAGAAGATTAACATAATTTTAAATATAATGCTTTCTTTGGGGTCTTTAATACACACCTATGTGCTATCATTCCACAGAAACACATCACTTTAGTTGATAAAGTAGGAAAATTATAGGTAATAGAGCATTGTGGGAAAATATAATTCTGTGCTGAGTTAGAGAGTGTTCAAGTTTGGATCATTACCTACTTACTAAAAATTGAGGGTATCTATCATCTATCTATCTATCTATCTATCTATCTATCTATCTATCTATCATCTATCATCTATCTATCTATAATATTGATTAAGCTAAGTTAGAGATAGTTTTTAGACATTTGTTTCATTGAAGGGTTCAATGGTAATGTGGGATATGAAGAACATTTTGCATAGAATTTGGAAGGCAAGAAGCGAGCTGGAATCCTGGTCTTTTCATATGGTCAAGATAAAGACAAAATACAATACACTGTTATAACTCACATATTGCTGGGTTTTGGCTAGCTCTCATTTAAATGTGGGGTTATATCTGAGTTTGCAAGAGTGTTGACTCTTTGGGAGTGTTCTTCACATCACCATATGCAGGATCTGGGTATCTGGTATGTGTTTAACTCCTTAATGAAAGGTATCTGCTTTCTTTGAAGAACGCTCCATTGTTAAGTTGGGCTTAGGGGTGGCGAAAGGCTCATCTGGACGTAGACCATACTTAGTTTTAGCCCAATTATTTTGTTTTTGCTTCCCTTTGTTCATATCCTTCTGTTCTCTACTACCTCACATGGGGACTTCATGCTGTAGGGACAGATGTCCAAGAATTTGCCTCATGCAGACTCTCTACCCAGTGTCCACAAATGTCAGTCTCTAAACTTTTCCTTGTGATAGTTCTACTCTCTTTGGAGCTCTTATCAGGCATTATGATTGTGTTATGATTGAATATAGACATAGAGAAATCCTAGGAAATTTTCCTTCTCTCTGGACCATCATTTATTAATCAGAAATATGTCTCGCTGACTCTCTGTAGTGAAAGTAATGAGCAAAACTATATATATTTTGGTGATTATTTCTTCTATTTGTGTTTTTTATTGCTGTCTTTAGTAGATCTTCAAAATAACCTTGAAATGCTATTAATATGTATTCTACTTAACAAGAAATGAGCAAGGATTATGTGAATGACTTACCTTAAGTCATTGGGAAGTGGTAAACAAGGATTGAGAGTCTAATCTTTTGAAATTATATTGATAAAGCCAGTATGCATGGAGCATAGATTATGACCCATGCATATTAGTTATTAAACTCTCAGAAAAACTGAAAATTTCATGCAAAATTCTTTTTACAGAATTTTAAACGGATGCCTAAAGGTTAAGAAATTACAAATTATCTGTATAAGATTATTATTCCTTCAGAAATAAGGAGAGAGATTGGCACAGATATCAGGGATGCTATCTTCAAGTCTCCTGCCCTTCCTTTCTTTCTTTCTTTCTTTTTTCATGTGTGCATTTTCTTCTTGTTAATCCTTTTTTTGTGATTTTAATTTTTGTTGAAAATATTTTTTCATAGGATCTAGTCTGATTGCAATATCCCCTTTCCAACTCCTCCCAGATTCTTCCCTACCTTCTCCAACCAACCAAATCCACGTATTTTCTATTTATTTCTCATGAGAGAATAAACAGGAAACTAAACAAGCCAGGAAAGGAGAAAACAAGCAAGTAGGAAAAAAAGAGTCAAAGAAAAAGTCCAAGAACCACATAAAGGCTCAGAGATTCACACAGAAATCCCATAAATTCAAAAATGGAAACCATAATATATTAGTAAAAGACCTGTAAGTTTAAAAATAAAATGTCAAAGATAACCCCCCCCACACACACACACAAATACCATTGAGTTCATATTGTGTCAGCCATCTAGAACAGACAGAGGACCTGTCTTTAAGTGTCATGTGTGTATCCAGGAAGACCCCATTGGAGAAAACTATTTTTCTTGTGAGTGGTTGTCAGCTGGAGATGGGTTCTTATTCTTTCTTGAAACCAAGCTGCTCCTATGGTACTTTTCAGGACACATTCCATCAGACTGATGTCCTCATCCATCTCTAAATACATTGCCTTTCAACTAAGGTCGTTGTGCACTTAACATCTCTCAAGTGAAACTTAAGCACCAAATCCTCCTGGAAGTCTTCCTTGCTGTCTTTTTCACCATGTGTAGAACCCTGGTCCTCCAAGGAGTCTCTTTAGCATAGATACCTGTACTATGGCTATGCATGGCTCTTATATTCTCAATCAAGAATGTACCACACAACATGTGGTAGCCAGTCTGCATATTTATTAGGTGCTCTTCAATGGGACCTTAAAATGCAATGACTGTGCCTTGTTCAGTCTGTCCAGAAGCTCAATTTATAGATTGTAGATTTCTATATAAGCTGATGAAGAAAACACATGACTATTCATTATTCTATATCCTTCCAACAGTATCAGTATAGAAGATGCTTAAGACAGTGTGACTTACTTAGAGTTTTACTGCTTTAAAGAGACACCATGACTACAGCAATTCCTGAAAAGGAAAATACTTAATTGGGGCTGTTTTACAGTTTAGAGATGTATTCTGCTATTATCATGGTGGGAAACACAACAACATGCAGGAAGACATGGTGCTGGGGAAGGAGCTGAGAATTCTACATCTTGACCCACAGACAGCAGAAGGAGACTGGGTGTCCTGGAGCCAGAAGCACATGGTCAAAGCTACTATGTTTTAATGCTTGTTGGGGCTGGAACATGGTCCCCTTGTTACATTTTCGCCAGCTTTCTGTTTTCAATGATTTGCTTCACTGCTTAATCTTGGCTGTCCTAGAACTTGCTCTGTTGACTAGGCTGGCAGTGAACTCAGAGATCTTCCTGCCTCTGTCTCCTGAGTACTGGGATTAAGGGCAAGTACCACCAATCCTGGACCTAAGATGTTCTTCAATTCCTTTTTACATGTTGGAAACCTAGGAGGGTGGAATATTGCCTGAGATCACCACCCCCCTTCTTTCCATCTCTTAATCTGTTTATCTCCTTGAATATAGGATTTATTCTACTTCCTGTTTTCCCTTTTCTCCACAATCTGTATAGTTCATATTTTTCTTTGCTCAGCTCCTTTTCATTATTGATCTTCATAAGAGTGAACACTAATAACCACACTACAGAGTCTATACTAGGCTGCTTTGAGATTTCCTCTGCCAACAGAATTAATTCAAAACTCTTTTTGTTAGCCTCAAGAAAAAGACAAGAGCTTTCCAGACAAGGGGAGAAAGCAGACACATTCTTCACCAAAATATTACAAGAATGATTGCTAGGCCACATATTAATAATCTTTTGCTCTAAAACCTCCTGATCCAGGCCTACACAATTCAAATCACCTTCAGCACCATTGTCTTTCATGCTTCTACAAGTATGACCCATTAATTCCCCACTTTAAGTCTTAAAGTTCAACTTAAACTATCTGTCTATCTATCTATCTATCTATCTATCTATCTATCTATCTATCATCCATGTATCTATCATCTATTTTTATTTCTGAGACAGGATTTCTCTGTGAAATAGTTCTGGCTGTTCTGGAACTTGTTTTGTAGACAAGACTGGCCTTGAACTGACCAATCTGCCTGCTTGTGCCTCCCAAGTGCATTTTGGGATTAAAGGCATGTGCCACCATGCCCAGTCCACATCAGTTCTTACAATGGAAAATATTTAACTGGAGCTGGCTTACAGTTTGGAGGTTCAGTCCATTATCATCATGGAGGGAAACTTGGCATCATGCAGGCAGACATGGTGCTGGAGAAGGACCTGAGAGTTCTACATCTTGACCTTCGGGCAACAGAAAACTGTGTGCCACACTGGGTATAGCTTGAGCATATGATACCTCAAAGCCCACCTCAAGCAGTGACACACCTTTTCCAACATGACCACATCTCCTAAAAGTGTCATTCCTTATGGGCCACGCATTCAAATACATGGATCTATATGTATCATTCCTGTTCAAACCACCACACAGATGGATTAAAGAAGAAATTTTGCAACTTGAGTGGACAAAAAGAAAAGTACCGAGAGTTTACTTTAAGGGATATGAGTACAGATGGTTTCAATGCTGTTATTTAGGCAAAAGGCATAGAAAGACCTCCCAAATGCCCTGGTGAGTTTTATCAACTTTTAACTGTGTTTTGGTACTGAACAAATCAAATTAGCTTCTATTTTTACTTTTATGTCAAGGAAGCTTCTTTCTAAGGAGATGAAACTTTCCCTAAAAATATTCAGAGTAGCTGCTTGTATGGGATAAAAATACAACATAACACTACACATAAATAAGTTATCTCGCTTCTACCAGGACAACCACTGAAAATAACAGGCACATCCCAAGAGGCTGCTTCTAAGTTATATTAATAAATCAAAATATCTACTTATGATGATTTATTTGTAGATCTTGATGTTGAAAGCTCATTTATCATTTGCAATGCAATTTGCCCATCTCTACAGATCATAAAAATTCATTGAATTATACTTGTTCTCATGGTGTAATTTAATATCTTGTTTTTCAGCACCAGAATAAATCCCCCTGATAAGTATATAATTTCCCTATGTTATCCTTTAGCAGTCAATCACAAATAATGCAATTGATATACTTATATGCACACATATATTTAAGAGTTAATGAAACAAATTTTTCTTAGCATCATTTCTTAAATGTAACTAAAACCAAAAGATAAGAGAAAAACAACATAATCTATTTAGGAATCAAAACACCAGAATTTCTCAGCTAATAAGAAAGCTTGTTGTTTATTTCTGGAGTAAATGCAGCATCTTGCTGATCCCACCCAAACCATAATTTATAACCAACACTGTGCAGGAGATGTGTGCACGTATTTCTTGGAGGTTAGCAATATAGATTCTCAGCTCAGCTATTCTGAACAGCCACAGACTTATAAAATAACATGACATTCAATATCTGGAATAAATGTACAGATTTTATATTAAGCAATACACTACTAGCTTATATTACTGTTGTAGCTCTTCTATTCACGTGATCACATAACTTTTACATGAGCAAGCCTATTCTGTTGTCCAACAATATAATAGACAAATCACAGTCTATAACAGAAACATTCTTTTAGTATAAAATTATCAAAATAATAAATTAGTTTTATTTTATATTATATTGCTTTATTGAGCTATATATTTTTCCCCAGTCCCCTTTCTTTTTCTCTCTCACTTTTTGCCCTCATCTCCTGCCCCCCACGCTCCCAAGTTACTGAGGAGATCTTGTCTTTTTCTCCTCCCTAGGCAGATAAATTAGTTTTATTTTAAATTTACTTTAAAAGATATATAAATGTATATTTTAATTAAAGAAGTAAAATAACATATATCATTTCCCCTCTTCTCTTACCTCCCTCCAACTCCTCCTAGGTACTTCCCTTGGTCCTCTCCAAAATTATGCACTGTAATTCTTTAGTTGTTATTATTTAACACACACACTCACACACACACACACACACACACACACACACACACACACTCTAAATATATGAATACAGACTGATCACTCTGCTTAGTTTGGCTTATCGCTATGGAAGACTATTTCTTTTTCTCTCAGCATTTCTTAGTTTTCTGTAGTTCTTTGTCAAGGGATGCAGCCCAATGATATTTCTTCCTTTCAATTTAGTCTCTGAAGAAATTTGTTAACTCTCCTTAGATATTTCTTTTTTTTTTTAACTTTTTTTTTATTGAGAAAAGAGAGAAAAAAAACAAATTTCCTCCTCCTCCCATCCTCCCATTTCCCTCCCCCTCCTCCCACCCTTCTCCCCCTCCCCCCACTCCTCTCCCCCTCCCTCTCCAGCCCAAAGAGCAGTCAGATTTCCCTGCCCTGTGGTAAGTCCTAGGTCCTCCCCCCTCCGTCCATTTCTAGGAAGGTGAACATCCAAACTGGCTAGGCTCCCACAAAGCCAGCACATTACGTAGGTTCAGAACCCCGTGCCATTGTCCTTGGGTTCTCATCAGCCCTCATTGTTCGCCATGCTCAGAGAGTCCATTTCAAAGTCAGGTCAAGACAAGATTTTTACTTCTCTCATTTAAATAGTCAGTCTGGCAAAGAAAAACAAAGGCTTAAAAAGCCCAGCACTTTTACATTATTAAATGTGTTTTATTTTCATGACATTTCCCTCCCCCTCCTCCCACCCTTCTCCCCCTCCCCCCACTCCTCAGTTATTCTAAAACAAGTAACTAAGAATCATTAGGACCTGGACTATCATAACCCCATATTGTGTTGCCTCTAGCAACATGTCATCTATCCCATAAGACGTAGTAAAGCATAAGAACAATATATATTTGGTCTGTCAGAATCCTAATGATTCTACAAATACTCTAAGAGGATTGTATATCAAACTCATAAAACTATATTATATGTCCAAAATAAATGCCACTCTTTGTTACGACTATACACTATGTGTAGAGCAGTGGCTGTGAATTTACTGGAACCTTGCTTTTTTTTTTTAACCTATATTAGGTATTGACCTATGGAAAAAAGTCTCTAAGCGATGAGTAGATGGACAATTAGAATGAGTAGAATGACCATTAGAAACACCAAGGGATTTGCTTCCCAGCCAGTTCACTATGAGTTTCCAGACTATACCTTAGGGTCAGCTCAGTCATCAAGCACTGTGACTCTTTAGGAAACTTTGCTAACAGCATACATACTGCTTGCTTGTTTAATCTGGACTACACTGAAGAATGTGACTGGTTGAGACGGTAGCTGTCAAGGACACTTCACTGATGAACAATTCTGCATCAGATTTTCTAATACAGAGTAGGTAAAGCAGAGGCTGCTGATTTATTCTGCTGTCAAGACAATGATTAACTTTCCAGAAAGATTCCCTTATATACCTGCAAACCCTTGGTTTAAGAGAAATCATTCTAAAACGCATTGATCTCTTAGCTCTACTTTGGCAAGCTTGCTAGACACATGAGAGAGAATCACCAGCTAGGAAAAGAAATATTATAAACCAGACTGAGACATGTGGTGGTGGCTCATGCCTTTAACCCCCCACTGCAGAGGCAGACAGATCTCTGTGAGTTCGAGGCCAGCCTAGTCTACAGAGTGAGTTCCAGAACAACAGCGTTACACAGTAAAACCCTGTCTCAAAAACAAAAGCAAACCAGACTGACTTTGACTTTTACATCACAACATGGGAGATGGTTAGCCAGAGAGGTAGAAAAGGTAAGAGCAAATAAATTTAAATGGTCAAGTAGAAGAAAGATTCAAGTTAAAATTCCACAATGGGCAGATTTTTCATGCTATGCAGAATATCTTGGGTCTTAGAACTGATGTCAGACCTTTCATTCACCTGTAAAATAAGGAGAGGACCTCTGAAGAGCACCTTGTCATGTCCTTTTAAAAAACCAATTCCATGTAAATTTGGTAGACATTGTTGCTAAGGGCCTTTTACACATATCCCATAGTCATAGGTTCTCTGCAGTACTGTTACTAAAATTATTGCAATTCATTTCCAGTTTCGTTAGGTTTGGCATTGAAAAACATTGTCAAGTCTTCCTATTGATTTTATACGCAATAAGCATATTGAGCATTTTTCTAACAGTTGACTGGAGATGATCCCTCAAATTTTTCTACAGAGAGTGATAACATATTCAAACAGTGACAAACTATTCTTATTTTCTAGTCATTCTACAATTTTATTTCTTTTTCTTGCTTATCCACAGCTGGAATCACTAATTAAACACCCACATCGTAACTGTGCCACTGAACATTTTATCAAATGTCTTTAATGGACGTGTTTCATATATTTCATCCATTAACAACATTTCTGGTAAAAACTATTCAATCAATTAAGATTATTTTATGTAGTAGCTACGTTCATAAGAATTTCATTATGAATAGAGTAATGCTAGAATTTTAATAATTTTATTCTTCTATTGAAATTACCAAGGTATTTTTCTTTTATAACCAATATAGAGAAATCCGCTGTGGTATTTTTATGTTGAATGGTCCATTTTTCCTCGGGTAAAATCTCTTCTAAAAATAATACATTTCATTTTTACTATTTTTTGCACTTAATTTATTGATATTTTATTTAAGATTTACATACATAGTTTACGTCATTGCTTATTCTTCTTTCTCTTGTTTTAATCTTACCTGGTGTCATGATTATATATACCCCAATAAGTCAGTTGAGCAATATTCCTAATAGTTTAATAATAATTCATAAAGACTATTAAATATAACTCAATTTAAATACATATTTTATATAAAATATTTCCATAACAGTTATTTATTCATTTTGATTATCAGTATTTTAAGAAAATTGAATCATTTCTTCTATTTTTCTAGGAAGTCATTCACATCCCAAAGTTTAGATTTTTGGCTTAATTAATATGTCAAAACAAGGTCACTTTCTTTAATCTCTATAGTGACTATAGCTATCCTGTGACAGAGTTTGTGCAACCTCTTTTTCCTTCATCACTCCAGCTTGTGATTTTTAAAAACTCAATCTGTTTTAATTTGCACACGACTGCTTTTGATTTTATTGGCAATCTCCTTTATGTTTGTTTCCTATTTTCACTACTGTTTCTTTCTAGAAGGTTTCAAAGGAAGTCAATAAAATCAATGGTTAAAACTGAATATACTGTGGATGAGACCAAAAACACAGAGGAAACTCAAAATAAATTTAAAATGAGAATGTTCTGAATCCATAAGTAGATAAAAATATTATAAGAATTATTTTTTTATTGAAGAGATAAGGCTTTAGACAATAATTCCCAGGGAGTCAGGGCACAAGAAGTATCTAATGCATACTTGTCTTTGGTGGGAACAGGGTAAGACACTAAATAATTTACACATTGGTTAAGTAAGTGTGTTAATAATTCAGAGGAGTGCTCTGTGTGAGTCTTTCTAATTTCACTTTTTATATATTTTTTTCCTGCTATTGCAATGTGTCTGAGGCAGAAGATGGGCTTAAAATATGAAATTACAGTGTCATCCTGCCTAGAATTCTGTAGCAGACTTACTGAGGGTCTCACCCTTAAGTATCTCCTTTGCACTTAATGAAATTTGGAATGATAATTTCAGTCTCAAGTGCCAAGTAGACCTTATAGATGCACAATAGCTCTTTGAACTTGCTGAACTACAGCAATGACGCAGCTACATTCAAATGTGAATTCAATGGCTTTCCAAGATGAGCTAATTTCTTGATGCTGTTTCCTAGAATTCCTTGCCTTACCCTAAGCAGGTGTCTTCCTGAATACTCAGCATGTTTCTACTTTATTGTGGTTTTGTTCATTCTTTCCTCCTCCTGCACTCTCCTGGAATCCTTACTTGAACACTATGCGATGAGCTAGAGACAATAAGTATTTATGTCCCTATTACAGTGCCAATAAACAAACAAACATTATTTATTTATTTTTAATTCAGATAAACGTTCTCTGTGTAGCCTTGACTGCCCCGAATCTCACTCTGTAGACCAGGAAGACCTTGAACTCAGAGATCTGCTTGCCTTTGCCTCCAAAGTGATGTGGTTAAAGCCATGTGTCACCTCTTTATATTTTCAAAAATTGTTTGACAGTTATTTCAAGCTATTTTCTTTTATACGAGGAATATAAGATCTCTTACATCAGAAGCAATTTAGTTTTGTGGTATGCAGTGTGAATCAGATTATAGATGTTTACTAATTTAGGGTAAATGACTTTTATTGAATGACCTTTACTTTTGAATGAGTTTTATTGGCTATTTTTTGACAAATTAAAGTAAGATATGTATTGCATACATTCAGATTACTATAAACCTCACTCTCCCTAACCTTTTTCCCATTCTTACCATCTCCCCTCTAGTTTCCTTTTTATATTCCCAACCTTTTCCTTTTGAGACATGTTGAATTTAACTTGGATCATCTGTGTTACTATGGGTTTGGAAGCACTCATTAGAGCCTCTTGGGCTCCTCAGTGGGTATACAACTGAAAATAATTATTGTTCCTACTCTAGAATTTACCAGTAGCCAATGGTTATTCACTACTTCATTGATCGTTATGTCTACCAGGATATTATGAAGAAATTCACATGCATAGGTCAGTCATGTTGGCACATGTCTTTAATTCCAGTACTTGAGAGTCAGGGGTAAGTGGATTTGAGTTTGAGGCCAGCCTGGTCTGCAGTGAGTTCCAGGACAGCCAGGGCTACTCAAAGAAATCCTGTCTTGAAAAACAAAACAAAGATAAAATCGCATACATAGATGTTCAATAGACATGAAATATATTTTTTCTAGTGATAGACAACCCTTGATGGTGAATTTTGTAACATACTGTGTGTAATGCTCAAGCTTCTGAAATTCTCTAAAGCAATGGTTGATTATAACTTCTGAGAGTATTTCTCTTCTGCATTTATAATTTTAAGATCCCAAAGTTTAGGGAGATAAGAAAAAATTATGACCCCAAAACATATTTAAATTAATGTTAACATATCTGGAAAGTTTTTGTTGCTTATGTCATACTTACTAATATATTTTAATTTTAGTAAAAAAGGCAAGCAATTACAGTTTCAATTAGATTAGTTAAAGCTGAAACAGTGTCCTACATGCAAAATCCAAAATCCATTCTGTCATATGATATGTCATTAATACTTAAGTCTAATGGTCAAAGCATCACAACAAGTTTCAGTGAATTTGCTGGAGGAACAATGGCTGACTGAGCCCAGAGTGAGTGGATTTTTCCCATTCTGCATAGACAGCACCCATTATCTCAACATTTAGAGATCAACAACCTCTTGGTAGAGGGTGAAATAAACAAAGCAGCTAAAATCTGTAAGTGGCAGAAGCACAGTGAGGGTTAACTTGTCCTTGAAATGATCTCCAGGGAAACAGACGTATGTGTGATGAGTATATATGTGCCTAATAACATTAAATGTACAATCCTGCACGGGTAGAATGTCCAAAACTACCTAACAGTCAACCTGTCAACAAGGGGAAGATCTGTTCCCCATTCCCACCCTGAGTGTGTCTCCTCTCTCTGCCTAAACTCAAAAAAGAAGTAAGGGCTCTTGCATCACATGCTTGCTCAGCCTGTTCCCTTTCTGTGGAGTATATTTTATTCATTTACCCTTTCCTAAAAATAAATCTATACCTTCACTACTCCTAGACTGTGCCTTGTCTAACTCATTGTTCAAGACACAAAGAACCTGGACAGCCTTCCATGGTACACCTCCTTCTGGTAACAGGGCCATAGGGACCAAATTTCCCATTCTCAGCTGGCTGACCAACTACTAACCTCCAAATATCACTAAACCATCTAGGCTGTGTTGTGTTTGATGCAAATGTGAATGAACATGGTCATTCTGACCTTGGTGAGTAGTGGTGAGAGTTACAGAGACTACATACATGACTCCTAACAACATATTCTACAGCTGTCATTTATGTCATTTATAATTGTGATAGCTGGTCATAGATATTCATCATGGAATTAGTTGTGATGATGATATGTTTTTAAAATATGAGCAATATCTCCTGGTATCAAAGGCTCCAGAACCAGCCACGACCATAAGAACTTGAGCTTCTGCAGTTTGTCCTCAGGTTCACAAGCATAGCAGTATTCTCTGTTGCAAATACTTAGGGCAATTTCAAAAATTACATTCTCAATGGCTTAGACATTAATCTTTTATAGATAATCATGATAAAGTGGACTATTCCATCATAAAAAGAAGATAATGCTAAATAATTCTATGCAGTTATATTAACCAATATATAAAACATGAGATTCTTTATTAAAGCAAATGAGAAAAATATATTTAATTTGCCAAAAGTACATTTCCCCTCCTTTTTTGACTCACCATATATCAATGATCTGTAATATGAAATGGCTGTTTTTCAACTTTATAATGGAAAAAGAGTGATATGCAATATGAATGAACCACAGGGCCTGTGTTTTAAGTGGCATGACCCTTGACGACCTACAGGATACCACGAGTAGTGTCTGTTCCTTTGTGAAGAAGAGAAACCACCTAGAGAATGGAGAACACAGTAATGGAGGACCAACTGCAGTATCCTGGAGAAAAGACCAGAGCCTCAAAAGGCAGTGGGTACCTTCCCCCCAGAGGCCCCCTTACCACATTCTACTTCAGTGTAATGGTTTCCATGGACAAGGAGGCAGAACCACCTTGAGAACACTCAGTACAGAAGGTGAACATACAGCCATGGAGAGGAGGAGACTGCACCAGGTTGAGAAAAACACCTGGCCAGGTAGTCATTTTGTCCTCCAGCCTTGACATATGACAAAAGTGCAATCATTTCATACTAAAGTAAGGATATCTTCATTCATTGCAGTTCCTCTAGTAAAAATTAGGATTTTATCTCATATTTATAGATAAGAAAAACTGAAAAACAGAAAATCAAGAGCTTGTATCCTTTCCCATAAACCTTCTAGTTGTCACAAGTTCAATGGAATTTATTTTCAGGTAATAGAACTGAAATTTGTAAAGAAATGATTTAACAGTCACCACATGGATAATAGGTAGAAAACCCAAAATTTAAATATATATGTTTATGAATCCAGAATTGTCAAGCACAGAAGCAGTTGTGTGTGTGTGTAAGTGTGTGTGTATGTACGTGTTTATGTGTGTATCTATGTGTGTGTACATGTGTGTATGTGCATGTACATGTATGTGCATATGTGTGAGTGTGTGTATGTGTGTACATGTTTGTGCATGCATGTGTATATGTATGTGTGTATGTACATGTGTGTATGTCTGTACATGTGTGTGTATGTGTGTGTGCTGCATACATGTGTGTGGGGGGTGTGGGGGTGTACTTGGAAAACCACACTGCCTCCTACTATGCAAAAAGCTCCAAAATGGTGAGGGTTGTCTCTAGATCAATTAGTCATGTGTGAAGTCCAACATTTGATTCAATTTTAGAAACAACATCAACAACAACCCTTTGGATGTCCTTTATTCCAATTGACCTATGGTACATATGGGACAAGTACTCCAGAAGGAGTATATCATTCAAAATTGCACTAAATTCAACACGTTTGGTAATTATTTTTTAAAACAAAGTATGGGGATAGAGGTTGTCTAAAGAGGAGGTTTATAGCTTTGAAGGCTGACATTAAAAAAATCATGGAGATGTCAAATTGAGAGTCTAACAATATATTTCAAGGTTTTAGCAAACAAAAATGAGCCAAACCCCAAAGCAACAAATAGGGAAAAAAAGATTCAGTCACATTAGAAATAACGAAACAGAAACTAAATGTAAAAATTAGTGAACCAAAGAAATGGTTTTGATAAAAAAATCAAGTGAGATTAACAAACCATTAATCAAACTAAGCAAAAGAAAGAGACCCAGATTTCCAAAATTGGACAAAAAAGAAATTCTAGTGAAATACAAAGGATAACTATTATATATTTTGAGAACCTGTATTCCCCAAATATGGAAGATCTATTAAAAAAATCTATAAGCAATTTCCAGATATATATGATCTGCCAATACAGCATCAAGGAGATGAAACAAATTAAACAGATCCATAGCAAGCGACAAGATAGAGGCAGTCATCATCTCAAACTAAAGAAAAGTACAGGACTAGACCAAGTCACTGCCAAGTTCTACCAACTCCTTAAAGACAAAATAACAGCAATGCTCCTCCAACTGTTTCACAAGATGGAATGTGAGCAATATTAATAATCTCATTGTATGAAGTCAAAATTACATCAGTGACAAAGCCAGAAGAGAAAATAACCAAAAACATCTTGACTAATTTCAATAATAAATACAGACACAAACATTTCTGGTAAGATATACTTGTAACCCAAATTCATAAACAGATTAAATTATACAACATGACTAAGCTGGTTTCATCTCACTACTTTGGATAACTAATCAGAGATAAGGTTTTTAAAATCCACACCTCACCAGGTGTGTCTTCTCAGCCATGGAATTAAAGCTATTAGAGTCAGAATATTTTTGAAAATCTAAAGGCTACTAATCAGATCTTCTCCTAGACATGGCATATATGTGCAAAATTTTTACATGTTGTATAAAGCCCAGAATCTGAAACATGAGACATCTTTTATTCACTGAACCTATGATGACCCACACAGTCCCAGTTACTTGTGATTGGATCATGACACAACATGAAATATTAACTTTTTGTTAGAACAGAGCAGTGATCTTTGACATGAAAAGGGAGAGGTTTAGCATGGAAGTATCTCAGAGGTAGTGTACAATAGATAAATGGGACAGACCTTGGATAGACACACAAGTAAAAATTTGGAGGAAAGCAGAAGGAGGAAGCATTTACTGAGAGAAACATTGACACACTCATTACCATGGCCCAGACTGAGAAATACAGCAGACTGGGGCTTTCAGATATCAAGACACAAAGGTGTTCAGAGAGTATCCATGCAGAACATCCCCTGATTAAGCCACCAGCCTCCTGAGTATCACCTGGGAGTTGCTTCATTCTGCTTTGTTCTGTTTATTAAATCTGGATTTATTAATTTGGTCTGATTTAGCTTATTTCATCAGCAGAGGAACTCAATAACTGGGGATCCAACACTTGCCATAATTAGGAGTCAAAAAGAAAAGTTTACCATTATAGAAGAAGGCCAACCATCTGGAGTACAACCATCTACTATTTTTAAATTCCATCTTATAAATGCCTCACAAGGCATAATATTATAGTCACCATAAACAGTACATCAATTAAAAATAGCTATTTCTAGCTCCCACCCCCAGATTCAGGTATTTCAGTGAATTTGAAAATGAGGGTCAATTTTCTCATTGTTTTTATTCTCTCTCTCTCTCTTTTTTTTTTTTTTCGAGACAGGGTTTCTCTGTGGTTTTGGAGCCTGTCCTGGAACTAGCTCTTGTAGACCAGGCTGGTCTCGAACTCACAGAGATCCGCCTGCCTCTGCCTCCCAAGTGATGAAAGTAATCTTTAAAAAATTATCACCCTTCCCTAAGAATTCAGTATAGCTATTTAATATTAATTGATAAATAATTTTTTATGTATTTCTGAAATGACTCTCAAGTCAAAAGGCTCCTTTTCCCTGCATTAGCCATCCTGTATACCGAAAGATATTTGTTTTATCTTAAGAAGTCAATTTCTTTTTTTTTTTTTTTTTTTTTTACTTATTTTTTTTTTAATTTATTTATTTATTAAGGATTTCTGCCTCGTCCCCACAACCGCTTCCCATTTCCCTCCCCCTCCCCCGATCAATTCCCCCTCCCTCATCTGCTCGAAGAGCAATCAGGGAAGAAGTCAATTTCTATAAACAACTATGAGCAAATGAAAGGAATTTGAGGATATTTTTACCGGGAAAACATGGAGCACATATGTCATAGTATACTCTGCTTAAACTGATGTAGCATGCCTACAGGGGATGGGACAGATGGCAAGCAGAAAGTCTAGGTCCTAAATCAAAACGTAGGTCACCACCAGCACCCAGAAGTCCCCGGTTGAAGCAGGATATACTAGAGGTATTTCATCATTATAAAAGTATGGTTTGATTTTCCAACACTGGAAGGTTCTCCCATAGTGTTTCTGTTGCGTATTAGCAATGTAATATCACTATGGGGAGAATAGATGTTCCATTTTTCTAAAACATTTGCTTTTGCATTGTTTACGACTGTAGTCTCCCATCTCCACTGTAACTATAGCCTTCTCTAGTTTTAGTTTTGCCAGGCTTTCTGTATTAACTGTGAGCCTATGTCCTTGGACAAGCACAGCTCTAAAACTGATGTAACCTCCCAGCAGAACTACCATTTTATGAAGTTATCATTTTATCTTTAGTAACAGTTGCTGCCTTAATACCTAGTTATTGGGTATTAAACTACTTTGGTGGTATATGTTACACCATTTTGTGTTCAGTCTTCTTAACTTTTTGAATAAAAGTTGAACATCGTTCTTCTTTTAGTTGTTGGCTGCATAATGGCAATACTTGGTTTCTTAAAGCTTTATCCAATGTAGCTTTTTCTTGTCACTTCCTGAATGAATTAGACTCTGAATATGCTTCATTTCCAACAATGTCCTTCTCCCATTTTACATCATTGTTTCAAAGGTATGAAGGTATTTCTAATTTTGCATGTACTTTAATCTAAAACTCCTGGAACAAGCTGCTTAGCTAGACTAGTTGAATTTTTGAATTCTGGATTCAAATGAGAGTCCCTGCTGAAAAATATAAGGTGTAAAGTGATCCAGGATGACACTCAGAGTCAATGTGTGGCTTCCAAACACTTCGACAGGGGAAACACATGGGAACATGAATACACACCTGCATGCATACATCACACACACACATACAGAAACACACACACACACACACACACACACACACATACAAAGCATTTGTTCAGTTTGCTATTTAAAAATATCTTTACTTTGTCATAACTAGTATTTTCACTTGGCACAGAATACCAAAATTTCTGTAATTCTAAACTTATAGCAATTATGGTTACCTACATAATACTTACATGAAGTCTTGCCAGTTATCTTTCCATCATGGTTTGGGGAAGGGGCTCACAAGATACAACCCTAGTGACAGAGTTATTGGCAGTTGGTGGCTACCAGGGGTGGAAGACTCCGTTTTCTTCAGAAATGTGGCCATGGTAATATAACTATATCTTTGTTGTTGGCCCTTCACCTATTCCCACATGGAACATTTAAAAATACAAAACAAAAAATAGGACATGATGTTGGGGGGACTTGAGAGGGTTCAGGAGAAGCTGGAGGCAGACATGGGGGCTGTATATGATCAAAATTCATCATTTCACAGAATGTGAAAATTCATTATTTCAAGAAATAAGCAAAATATATTTTAAAATGTCATTCCATTTATTTTCCCTTCCATAATTTCCATATTATTTTATTTTCCTTTGAGATCCCTGGCTCTTTTATGCTCTGTTGAATTGGCATTTTTTTACTTTGTATTTGTTCAGTTTGGCTGTGATGGCTATAGGTGGGGTTTTCCACATTCTTATTCTGATTAGGGCTTCTGCATTTCTTGGATTTGTGGGTTCTAAACTTTCTAGTTTTAGAAAATTCTTGGCCTTTGTCTCACTCACTATTATGTCTACAGTGTGCATAGCTTTTCTGCCTGGGCTCATGGCTGCTTAGGGCTTTGCAAGCTTACTCTTCTATGATCCTTTCCCAGCTAGTCTGAGACTCTTTTATGCATGCTATTTTCAGCAAAGGGATCATCCTCATAAGAGCTCTTCCCCCACAGACAGGAGGAGAACAGCACTTCAGAGCTGATAATTATTAACATTCTACCATCCTCAGTCAGGGACTGAAAACACAATGTTTATATTTTTACTTATTTGTCGTCATATATGTAGAGTATGATTTATATAAGAAAGAAATAATCTCAGGTCTGATGGTGTAGCTCAAGGATCAGTGGTAAGAGCCTTCCAACTACATCCTCAGGCCCTGGGTTTAACCTGAGATCTGCCAAAGGAAACAGCAAGTCTATTCAATAAAATTAAGAACTCTTTATGTCCTAGTGCCGAGGTTTCTTAAGAAAGAGCAACAGGCCAATGGAATACTGGAGTTTACTGGAAACTCATGAGTGTTAAAGGAGCTACCATAGAATATCATAAACTGGGGTCAGAGAAGGCAAAGAAACAAGACAAAGAGAAGCAGAGGAAGGAGCCTGGGTCACTAAAAAGCAAAAGGAGCATCGAAACATATACAGCCACTTCCTCGCCCACAGAGGGCTCTCAGACTTCCTGCTGAAACAGATGACTTCCTGCCTCCAGCTTTCTTAAAATGACAATAATCATGAACAATTATCTACAGGAGGGAGTGATTGGAAACTATAAATATGCAAAGTGCTTAGAATAGCATCGAGCTCATAGCAATTGCTTAATAAGTCAGAGCTGTGGTAATGGTGATGGTGATAATGATGATGACTGTGGTAGAGACACTGATGATGAGAATGATGATCATGAAAGAAAATAATGTTCATTATTATTAGGAGGAAGACAAAAGGATGTCAGGCTGTATGGCTTAGCGTGCCACAGGGCTCACTATCCCTTCCTTCGCCCCTCTCCCCTGGATCTCTCTCTGTGTCTGTACCTCTACTGTGTGTGTGTGTGGGGGGGGCATATAAAGGAAAACTCTATATCCGTTGCTTTTCTAAAATTTATTTTTATGTGTATGAATGTTTTGCCTACTTGTTTTTGCACCACATGCATTCAGTGCCCTCAGAGGCCAGGAGAGGGTGGAGGGTTCCCCGACACTGGAGTTACAGGAGGTCATGTACTGCCACGTGTACTAGAAATCTGATTTAGGTCCTCTACAGCTTTAGCCCAAGGTTTTAACCACTGAGCAATCTCTCCCACCCCAATATTCATCACTTTTAAAATATTTTTTTACAGTTTAAAGTGATTAAGGTCTTGGGCTTCCTTCGATTACACTGGATAAATTCTACACCAAGGAGCCAGAACTCCAGACAGGATTTTTTCTATAGTTTTGAGCCATTGTCCCTTACAACTAACAGCGTCAGGGGGAGACTATAAGTAAGTCACTCATTGTCATAGAACTTGAAGAAGGACTTCATGTTTGTGTTTATGGCTCAGAATGTTGGGATGATTAATAAACAGTGTCTCCAAAGAGAAACAGCGTGCTTCAGGAGGGACATATTTCTCATTGTGGCTTGTGGTAGAAAATATTGATAACAGAAAACAATTTTCCAGAGGCTCATTCGCTGGAATTGAACTTTTCTCTTTTGCTTCAAATGCACTTTATTTTTAAGAGTATAATTTAAAAAAAAAATCCAGTGAGAACTTAAACCAAGTGGATAAGGCACCTTGGTGGGAATAGCTTTAATCAGAAGGCTGCCTATTCTGTTCACGTACACTTTTCTTTTCCTTGTTTATTTTGAAATAACTTTGATTGTAGGGAAGTGAAACCCACATAAACTACTAGCCTCTGCAGCATACGAAGAAAACTGTTTCCAAACAATGGGTTCAAGGGGTGCTTTTGAGCTGTGGGTAAAGAGGCAGGTGATGCTAATAGAGAAGAGGTGGACTCCATACCATGAGGGTTGACAATAAGTAAAGGCAGTGAGACCACCAACCTGCCTAGAGCATCCATGTTTTATGCTGTTTCATGCAGAAAGAAAATGCATGGTTACAGAAGTAGGTATGCATGTATTGTACAGAAAACTATATTTTAAATTGAGGGAATGGTAACCATTTTTGATTTCTTTTGTTTTCTTGTGCTGACTGAGGTTATGAATCTGGAAGGTGTGGGCTCCAGTATAGGTTCACCCTCTTCATGAGTGAACTTGTCCCAGGGAAAGCTGAGGAATGTCTTAGAAATCCAAAAGTGGTTTTTGGCTGGGTGGAGCAGAGAGATGGAGGTTAGAAAATCAAATGCCAATGAGGATTCTGCTCCACCATAAGGTATTCCAGCACACACTTAGGGCAAATGACATTGGTCTTCGAGTCACCTCTAAACCCTGTTGTTTCTCCTGACGTGGGAAATCATATTCCACACCAATCCTGCCACTTTCTGCCCTATGGCATCTACCATTGTTCCCTTTTGTTAGGGGGATTATCTCCGTGATGTCATGCTTTGAAGCATTTTGGATCAACAAATCCAACCACATTCCGGACAGCTTTTTAGTGCTATTCTTAATTTTCAAACACCACCTGACCTTGACAGTAATCCTGCTAAGACTGACACACAGTACTGTCATGGACATAGGATTCAGAGTTCAAAATCCCACACCAGCTAGGGTTGTAGCTCAGTGGTAGAGTGCTTACCTAGTAAATGGGAGAGACTGTGCTTGACTTCACATAGCCATTGTCCAAGTTGCTTAACATATCAGGGCTATTTATCATCTGTGAAATACCAGAGACCTAACCCTCCCACATTATTGCTTTGGGAGATCAGTACGGAACAGTATTCATATGGCCTGCATAAAATGTTAGTCACCATGAACCCCAGTCTTCGAAGGAAAGTAAACTTGACCCCAATCACAAATATTCTAAGAAACCTGTAACTTTACAACCATTCCAAATCCAAGTATAAAAAGCCATGTGACTGAACTCAAAAGCAGATCTATTCTATAATTCATTAGATCATAAATAATGTGTATGTATCTCACACTACATATTTATACTTTTACAGAAAAAGACTTCTTGATAAGTCTAGATATTTCATGTCAAGTGGAGGTGCCTACTCATTTGTGTGGAGTGCATTCAGTTTTGTTAGAGAACAGAGGTGCTCTTTACACCCTAGAATTGAGGGTCCCAGGGTTCTGGGTCGAAGAAGTTTTTGTCAACTGATCAGGAAATCCTGGTCACCCCAGTGATCACAGGGACAGGGTTTTGGTAATAATTTTGATGTCATTATCTGCCTCCAAAAATGCATGGATGATTCTGGCCTTTAAAAACAGATTTAAGAGGCTGCATTCGTCTTGACATTACCAACCTTTTAAAGATCATGCAGTGGGCCCTGCTGACCTTTAGCTCTTAACGATGTGTTGCAAAACAGTTGGATAACATTAATGGAATGAAATGAGAGAGCAGACAGAGAAGCAGCCATTGGAGAGGAGAGGCAAGAGCATTAAAGGGTCTTCCATTGATAAAGGATACCTGCTTTACTCCTATGGGAATTGAGGAACTGCAGGCAAAAGGAAGCAAAGGAACTACAGATTCAACCCCATCTCTGTGATCCCACTATGTGGGTGCACATTAAGGCATGGGTCAAGAGGGAGAAATAAATATTTTGATTCTGAGCAATAATGACTCTAACTCTCAGACCTGTCAACTTGTTAGTACATTTACCTAATTATACCCAATAATGTAAGTTCTATACTTTATAAAACATATATCCTCAATTGCCATGTATTGCCATATACTGAGAATGGTAGTATAGTCTGTTATGAATCATATGAATGACTCACAGTGAGATTCTCTGTACTTTACTGAAGTTTCCTCCACTACATAACATTTGAAATGTTTCTCATGTCTTAAAGATTAACGACAGACATCAGTGTAACATGCCATAGACAATTTCCTGGCCTTATTATTTGCCCACTGAACAGTAGTATCTGCCCCCCTCACCCTTGTCATTGTCCCAACCTTTCCTTTTCTACTAACTTGTGCAATTCATATGTCAGTCAAATGGTAGAATGCATTAACACAACAAAGAAAAACAATGAAAATAGAGTATATCTGGATCCTTTTGGTTTTTGGGATACAGTAGCCCAGTTCACATTTTCAACATAACTGAGGAACCAGAATTGAAGCTGGAATCACTCTGGAAAAATGCAGGAGCAAACATATATAATCTTTCACACAAATTAAATGGGTTAATTTAAAAACACTGAGTGTTCTGCCTTCTAAGGCTCATGGCAGGTCCTACCCATGCTCAAACTGAGATGTACAATTCTATGATGACCCATTACCACTGCAGCTCACTGTATGCTTTAAAATGCAGACATGGCTGAAAAATTATCACAGGGTATGTGATTTTTCTATTAAGCCTAACACCATCAAAAGAACCACAATACTTGACAGGAAAGGTGAGTTCATATTTCCATGGCAACCAAAGACTATCACTATAACTTTGTTATTATTATTTTCATTCTACAAGGCACCTTTCTTGAAGAGCAATTCCTTTTATGCATGGGTATACTTGATAGCTCCGTGAACACTTCTAATCCACAAGGCTATGCACCATATTCTCAAGATGGAAACACGATGGCTTATTGTAATTATCTCATGAAATTCAACTCGCAACTAAAACCTGAAGTGAAAATAGTAATCAACTTCCTACTTTTACTTCAGCTACTATTTCATGCTGCTGTCCTCTAGGCAGAGTGCTCATAACGAAATGGAATAGACTGTTGCAGAGGAAGGGTTCTTTTAATTTTCCTCTGCCATGGAAGGTTTGGGTCCAAGTCAATTTAGGTCCCACAAAAAGAGAATAAAATGTAAGTGATTGAAAACTTTCTTACTGGAGGAAAAACAGTGGCTGGCTTGAAATTAGTGGTAACTGAGTAACAATGGACGTCAAATGAAGAATGAAGAGGTCAGTGGTCTAGGAGATGACAGATTTGCATGGAGGAAAAAGGGTGAACATGAGTTGCCAATAAGCTAAAAAATGTTCCTGTAGAGTTAGCATCAGGGTCAGCAGTGATTCATTATCCAAACAGGATTGGAAAAGGAATCATAAATAATTAGCAAGAACATAAACATAAAATGCACCCCAGTTAGGACCAAAATGATTTGAGGGAGTATCAAAATGCATCTGCCATCAAGATGGGCTACTAGGAAATGCAGAGGAATTTGGTGGGTGGGTCCCAAAGGGAAAAAAATAAACTTCATATGCTCTGGAGTAGGGAAATAGGAGAATATTCTGCGCATAATAAAACAGTGAGTACAAAGATATAAAGTGGTGAACGTATGTACTGAAGTTCATATGCTACATCGTCTCCAAACAGTTAGAGATATCAGTCTTACAAAAATACCACAGCTTTATCATATCACGCACTGCTAAGGGTATGCATTCAATTCCATAGACAGATGTGTGCAACCATAGTGAATGTACAATAAACGGCTATTTATGAAAACTAAAGATGTCTGTCCTCTGAGTAGAAATAAACTACCTGATTGAACTATCATGATAGACATGCAGAAGAATACTCAGGACATGTTGCTTATCATGGTAAAAATTTAAAAGTAATTCAAGTACCCATGAAGTTCTGAGAAGAACGGTAAATTGTAAAAAAAATCCATTTAGTGGGCTAGGACTTTACAGTCCTAGCTACTCAAACCCAATGTAAGATCAAAGGTAATAAATCTCACATACCTAAGTAGCAGTAGAATAAAATAAGTTGCGATTGATATGAATTACAGGTATAATACTAACAGCATGGGTATAGAACCATAGATTGGTGTGTGTGTGTGCATATGGTAAAACGCTTACACAAGGTATTTTAAATGATGTTGCAATGAATGTAATGAGTAAGATATTATTTATAGATCATATAAACACAACATATATTATTAAGCTTTGTAAAAAAACAGCTGCCATTCTTCAGAGCACTGATGAAATTGTCAGATCCTATACTGTGTGAAATATCCTATAAATAGAGAAATAAATGCCGCAGTATCTGATAGTACTACGTAAAATCCAAATACTGTGTGTTTTCATCGTATAGAATACCAAAGAGCACAGGTCAGTCAGGCATCTTGGCACATCCTGTTGTTTTGGCTCTTGAGAGACTGAGGCGGGAACATTGTTTGACTCCAGCAGTTGGAGCCATCCTAGACAATGTGCGAGACCTAACCTCAAAAAACAAAACCGCAATGCTTTTTAAAGAAAGTAACTAAAGCTGCAGAATCACAGGGTGAAATGATGGTTGTTGGGGGCTAGGGCTGGAGATTAAAGGGAAGATGTTTATTGAAGATACTCATCAGGATGAGCAGCTCCCAGAGATCTTCTGCATAGTGTAACAATCGGGTATAGTATTTTACTATGTACCTAATTAGTCATTCAGGAGATAGAGCTGGTGTTGTGTTCTTATTCTACACACAAAATCCATCACAATAAGAAACAAAGCAGGGAGAAACTTTGAATGTGGTGGTTAAGCGGCATCATAGATTGTGGTGGTGGGTGGCACTGATGTGTATCTCATATTAATAAACATCTTTAAATTATATTCATGTGTATTTGTGGGTATGTGAACATGTGTGTAGGTCAGAAGAGGGTGTTGGGTCTAGATTTACCAACTAGAGCTAGATTTACAGGCTACATGGGTACTAGAAACTGAACTCTAGAGACCTAGGATAGAATCAAACATGCTGGCAGTGGGAGGGGGGAGGGGGGTGTCAATGAAATGATTCCTGACGATACTCTGCTATCCTCATAGACCAGAGACTAGCATGATTGTCATCAGAGAGGCTTAATACAGCATCTGAGTGGAGCAGATACCCACAGCCAAACATTAGGTTGAACTCAGGTAATACTGCAGAAGTTGGGAAGGAAGGATTGTAGCAGCCAGAAGGGTCAAGGATAACATGTGAAACCCCCCAGAATCAACTAACCTAAGCTCAAGGGGCTCACAGAGACTGAACCAACAATTAGGGAGCCTGCATGGGTCTGACCTAGGTCCTCTGCATAATATGTTACAGTTATATTGCTTGGTGATCTTGTAGGGCCCCTAAAAGTGGGAGAGGGGGCTGTCTCTGACTCTTTTGCTTGCTTTTGGGACCCTTTTCCTCTTACCTGACTGTCTCATCTTTTAATATAAGTGGAGGTGCCTAGTCTTATTGTACTTTGTTATGTCATGTTTGGTTGATACCCCGGAGGACTGCTCTTTTCTGAAGGGAAAATGAAGGGGAGGAGGAGGAACAGATTTGGAGGAGAAAGAGATTCAGGGGAGGGACTTGAAGGAAAGGAGGGAAGGGAAACTGTGGAATGTAATATATAGGAAAAGAATAAATAAAAAAAGAAAAAAGATCATAGGTATTCCGAATAGACAATATCCCATAGTGATTTGTTTTAGGTAGAAAAGGGAGAGAACTGAGAAACACAGAGAAGCTTTTAATCTCAGGAAACCAAAGTTTCAGGGGTAGAACTGATGTGCACTACAGGGTACAAGCAGATTGTGACAAATCCATGTCCACCTGATTGGAAAGGCACTGTCAGTCGGGACACATGATTGTGACAAATCCATGTCCACCTGACTGACAAAACACTGTCAGTCGGGACACTCATGTGGGAGTCTTCATATCAGAGGGGGTTGCACATGTTTATCATTTAGTGGGAAGTTAACAAAAATTTCTGTATAAAACCAGGACTTGAGTAGAATTGGGTCAGTGGTCCCCCAGGCTCGTCTGTAAACTCATTGTTCTGGGTTTCTCAAATGCTGCCTTGCATCTGACCAGTGTGGGGAGTCCTTGCCCACATAGGCTTCTGTGTCTCTCCCCAGGAGTTCCTGATTTAGGAGCTCTGGATTTGCATTTTCAACAAGTTCTCCGGTGCTGGGAAGGGACTGAGTTTGGAGAAACCTTTGCTGTAATCCAATTTTCATATTTTATGCTCCAAGAGAATGAAGACAGAGATATTTCAGTTTTGCAATGCGAGGTCACGTAGCAGGTGAGAGAATTGGAGTTTCATTCAAAATCCTATTTATTCTACAACTGCATATGGAGTTTCTATTGTACCCTGGCTTTTTGGTTAGGCATTGGGCATGAAAAGATGAATGTGACATGGTCCTCGCCTTCCAGGAGATTGTAACCTGGTGAGCAAAACAGATAATACAGTGTGTAGGACGCCTGAGGGGATGGGGAACGACGTAAACACTGAAAAGTACCTGGCTTCTTGACTGAGGCGATCTAATATGTCTTAAAAGTGAACCCATCATCAGTAAGGAAAGCAAACACTGGTGGTGGGGGATTCCAGGCAAGGGAACAGCTTGTGAGGAACATGAGCAAAGCAATATAGACAGCATCATGATGAGCTGGTGGGATTCCTGCTTGTGTCCCTAGCTTGAAGCCTGAGCAATCAAGTCACTGCCAAATCTTGTTGTTTTCTTCCAAAAAGAAGGGAATTGAAAAGCATGTGACTAATATAGGAATTGTATGAAATAAAGAAGGTACAGAGATTTTCTATAGTGCCAGAAACACAATTTGCCCCTAATACACATTGGCATTATTTATTGTTACTGATGTTATCATAGCAGAGTGGCTCATCAGAGCAGGATAACTCAGTCATTAGTGAACTGGAGTGTGAGCTACAGGTGTCTGTCTGAATTAAAGGTGTCCCCTCCCTTTCCCTCCCCTCCCCTTCCTTCCTCTCCTCTCCTTCACTTCCTTCTCTCTTCATTCCTCCCCTGCATCTCCTCTCCTCTTCTCTTCTCCCCTTCCCCCTCCCCCCTCTCCCCTCCCTTCCCTTCTATTTTCTTTTCTCTTAGTTCCTTTCTTCCTTCATTCCTCCCTTGCATCCTCCCTACCTCCCTTTCTCCCTTCCTCCCTCTATCCTCTCTCCTTCTCTTTCTTCCTCCCTCCCTTCTCTCTCTCTCTCTCTCTCTCTCTTTGTTTTGTGAGGCAGGGTCACTATGTGGCCAAAGGAAAATGACCTTGAACTTCTGACCTTCCTGTTCCTGTAACTGAAGTGCTGAGATTATCTACAGGCTTCACTTTATGGGGTGCTGAAGCTCCAACTTGGGACTTTTCCCTTCGTGGTTGGCAAGCACACGCAACTGAGCCACATCCAGTGAGCAGCCCCAATGGTACCTTTCAATGAAAATTTTAGACAGAAGAATACTATTCCAGTGTGCATTGCAATGAAGCAAGATAGAAAAGCTGATCAGGGGAAGGGCTGGCATCAAAAGAGAAAAATGATTATGTTAATTTTGAAAATAGGTGATGCATCCATTCCATAAACAAAAATTTGTCTGTGCAAATTTGGAATCATCTAGTAGGAAGTTGAATCTAAAGGAACAAAATAAATGACCCAGTGACATCTCATGGAGATAGCAGATCTCTGAGGGATAGGGGAGGAAGGAGACATGAAAAACTGTCCCAATAGCTGAAAGAGAACTCCAGTAAGCAGATGAGGTCAACAATACAGAATACTCCAGAGATCATGTGGGTTAAGAAACACAGAATGACATGTTTGTAACCAGAAGATTCAAGGACAAACTGCTTTTGATTTGGCGCCATGCATTACATCTATTTCACACTGAAACTGAGATTTTCATATGAGGAGGTAATAGGAAATAGGAATTAGGTAGAGGAGAATTTCCTCCTGTTCCCACCCCCATAATCAAATACAAAACTCCTTTCTTGAAAGCCCCAACAGCAATAGAGTTTTCCAGGTTCTATCCTAACCTCCCTCCAGGGCTTGAGTATTATCACTGGTGCCCTGCAGTCGGCCCTGGGCATTCTTCAGCGAAGACTGCAACGACCATGTGCACTGTTGTTGTTCCCCAACACACACGGTCGTTTTATTGATTGTGGCCATTTTCTCCCTTTTGGACTAGCTATTCCTCCCTTAAAGTGATGATATATTAATAGGAACAATCTACTCACACTCTACAGTTTGATTCTTTAATCAAGCCAGACACTCTTACCTTGCACACCCTCCACTCTCCTCTACCCAGGACCCCTCACAGCTCCACTTGGAACCTATGCTTATCAGCTTATTTACCTCTTCAATTGCTGAAGGTGTATATGTGTCTCATTTGGTCCAGGTTCTATCAGTGTTGTTGTATCCAAGTGCCCGGCACATGAAGGGTGGGGAGAAAAGTATGAGACCAATGATATTCTAAAGTCATTTAGGGAAAGACTAAGAAGGCTCAGGATGAGGTAATGCATATAGACTCAAGAGTCCCACGAGACAAACTGAAATATGAGGTGAGCAGGCAGTGGGGGCAGGCAGTCATGGGATCCTCTTCAACACACTTGGCATTGGTAATGTTATCATTACTGAGCTGCTGAAAGAGTGTTGCTTCTCTTTCATGAATGAGGGCTCAGCAGCTTTGAGAGACAACTAATTTGTTGTGCAAAACAGACAGCATGTATGAGCCAGGGTTGAAATGAATTGGATTTTTGTCATACCCAGCTACTCCGTGCAACCACACTGACCTTCATGTATAAAGTGAAAACGTTAGGCCAAGGAGGACTTTGAAGTGAGAATGAGAACAAATACTCTGTATCCTTCCATTGATTTAGGAACAAGAGGCAAACACACAGTAGTTAATTCGGTGCATCAGAATTCATTACTGTGTAGATAGGTGGGTATAATACGACCCTGCTCTAGGTTTAATAGCCCAGGTGTTGACCATGACAGATCATCTTGTACACGTCACTCACACACTTTGAGCCTCCAAGAAGGATCATTCATGAAGGAGATAAAAACAGACATGTCTTTCCACAGAATTGCGAAGAGAAGTAAAATAACACCAATTTTTAAGTATTTTGCAAAACAAAATAAATTATATATTACCTCAGTTTCAGGCCCTTGAAATTCTTCCTTTCTATACTCTGAAATAAGTTTGCTCACAAAACTGTTGCTTCTAATTTTCTTTCTGCCTTAATGCAACTGCAATTAAGTCCATGGTATTCTTTCAAGCCATAGAGAGACTTAATTTAAATGAGTTAGACTCCTTCATGATGTACCAAATAGTGGAGGGCCAGCAAGATGATTCCGTGGGTAGGGAGCTTGCCATCTAACCTGATGATATGAGTTCAATCCCTGAGACAATGTGGAGGGAGAAAACTGTCTTTTGACTTCCACACCAAAAACATAGCATACATTATACCCTTTTCCCCATATAAATAACATACAAATAGATAAATAACAACGGAAATATTAAATAATGTAGTAATGGATTTTTTTTTGGCAAAAGGACTAAATGGCTTGTTTTACCATAAATCAACTCTGTGATCATGTTAAATAACAGTTCTTTTCTTAGTCTCAGATTTTTTAAATTAAACGATAAGAGAATGAAATTAAATGACTTTTACATCTTTTGCAATTCATGCCTTTAGTAATTATTTACTATTTAGAAGTTGTCATGAAGGAGGAACTATACCTTAATTATTTTGCTTTCTTTCAATTTGTTTTGTAAGAATCTGGATGTGTCTTTATTTTCTTGTTCCAGGGTTGATTCTTGGAAAGAAAACAGTGTTAGACCAGGTCCTCTGTGGATAAGTATTCCTGCCAAAGTCATGAAGTCCAGAATGAGTTACTCTCCTCAGTGTGTTGAGAGCCTCCGCTCTCCCCCTGTGGACAGGGATTATTTCGAGAAGCACTTCCTTTGGCCATACCACCTTTTTATCAGCTGGAAGCTGATGGGGAATTTCAGGTGGGAAATGACCATCTTAACAACAAGTATTTGCTTTAACTTTGGAAAATGAAGCATACATAGATCTGTTAAAAAAAATTCATCTGAAATCAACAAGAATCCTTCCCCATTACCCAGACAGCGAGGTGAGCCAATGCTTGTGTCTGCTACCCCTGTATAATTGAAGTGGGAAACAAATGTGTTTTAAATTACCTAGAAATTAAATCTCTCCACATTGGGGAAAAAAAAAACTTAATGCAACCATGAGTTACATTAATAGAATAAACCTAGTTTTCTGTCATGGAAAATAATTGACTCATTCAGTTTGTATTTCAATTAGAGTATTCGTCTCTGGCAATGGCATACTAAGTGTAAAAGCAACACAATAGTTTATCAGAAGAATAATGGCTAACTTGGTGAGGGAGCCTGGAAGTCGTGTGCTCTGTGAGGATTTTAATCCAGATAAAAATGACTTAAGTGCTTGTCATTTATTTAGTGAAATAAATTCTCTGTTTTCAGGAGGATGGATGTGTGTGTGTGTGTGTGTGTGTGTGTGTGTGTGTGTGTGTGTGTGGAGGGAGGTATACTTGGTTGAACGGGATAATTTCAAATGGTGAAGTGCTCTTGGACTGAAAACAGCGCTGAGTGGGTCTAGTATGTGAGAGGAGAGAGTAGGTGGCCACCATTCAGAGATGATATGGCTAGGCGACTAGTAAGGGTCTTTATTGTATCAGATTCAAGAGTTTAAAATTGTTGGAATCATTCCTGGAATTTGTAATACAGAAAACCACTGCCTCCACTGCAGGAAATATGGCTTTCAAGGCTTTCAGCTCTTGTCTGTAACTAATGCCAAACTCAACCAAGTCCTTCTCTAATGGCTAGTACTTGCTCTGGACATTTTTTTTTTGTTTTTTGTTTTTTTTTTTTAACGCTATTGAGAACTTTTCCTTAATAGGTTCTTAGACCTTGGTTCCTTTCATATAATAGAGATATACTTTCTTTCTGTCTTCTATTGAAAAATTTGCATGCTACTTCTCAAACACAGGGAATGATTGAAGAAACATTCACCAACACAGAATTACTGGGTCAAGATTACCCTTCTGCTTTAAGCAGTTAGATAGAACAGTTGTAGAAAACAGTGCTTCTAGATGTGGAACAGCAGCTGTACAGGGCAAGGAGCTCTGAAAGAAAGACAACTAACCAAAGGCCCAAGCCAATAACCCTGACTACTGCCTGAGCAATGTTTCCAGGCCAGGGACAAACAAGGGAACCTAAACTTGAGACCATTTCAAAGCCAGGAGAAAATGGTGGAAAGTGATGTTAACAATTCCCGAGGCTTGCCAATGGCTGGGAGCAGTTTGGATGCCCAGCAGGCTCATTAGAAATGACAATGGCACAAAACACAGAGCATCAGGTAGAATCCTAGGAGGCGAGTGAGCTCAAGAGTAAAGCTACCTTAGCCTCAGCATTGAGACTTATCTTGGTCTATGGTAATGAAGAAAGACTTCAAACCATAAAGCCATATTGAACAATTAGAATAAGACCTAGTCTTACACGGGCATATAACATAATTCATCAATCAAAACAAAAATTCCTAATATCTGATAATACTTAAATCCTTTTTTTTTTTCTTGAGAAAGGGTTTTTCTGTGTAACAGCCTTGTCAGTCCTGGAACTCACTCTGTAGACCAGGCTGACCTCGAACTCAGAGATCCACCTGTCTCTGCCTCCTGAGGGCTGGGATTAAAGGTGTGTACGACCATCGGCAATAATTAAATACTTAAAAGCGACAAGGCATACCAAAAGAGAAAAAAAAAAAACCTAAGTTGGGGGGGGAGGAAGACGACTCAACCAATGGAAACAAAGAAACAGATTGAATGAACAGACTCTAAAACAAGGATGGTAACTATTTCCTACAAGTTCAAAGAAGGGGAGGGGATACAGGCAAGAAACTAAGAAAAATGGATGCATTCTCAAACAGCTTGTAAAAGGTACAGTGACAAAAATCTGTATATGTTAAAGGGCACACTGATTTGATATGCATCGATTGCAGGCTGTGAAATAACTGCCACAGCTCAGCTAAGTAATACCTCTACTACCTCAATGTCTGCAGTATCCTCTTTCTGAACTTCCCGTGAGTGAGACTACACAGTCACTACACTCACTGGGCTGGGTGTTACATATGCAGAACTCATTCACTTTATAGCTGAACATTTATTTGCTTTGACCAGCATGCTGCTGTTTCCCTTACAATCACCATTTACTCTCTGCTTCTATGTGCTTGGCTTTTTTTAGATTTCACATAAAAGTAAATATAATAGAGAATTTGTCTGTCTGTACCTGTTCTATTCTCTTAGCAAAATGACTTTCGGTTTTATTCATTGCAAATGCCAGCATTTTGTTGTTTATTCCTGAACAGCATCTCACCGTATGCACACATATTATACATACATTCGTACATTACACACATACATAGGTACACACATTTTCATCATTTGTCCATGGCATCTTCTATATCTCTTGGAATTTATTCTGAAAAGTGGAAATGGAAAAACTTTATGAAAAGATCTAGATACGGAAAAAAATGTCTGATATGGAAAAATTGCCCCAGAGACTGGCATGATGCACAAACTAGTACTCTCAGGATTTAGGAGATGGAGGAAGGTGAATCAAAAGTTTAGAAAAGGTTGGGCTTAATAGAAAGACCCTATCTCAAAGAGGTGATTTCAGAGGGGAAAAAAAAAAACCAAGAACTTAAAGAAATTTCAGAAGAAACCATCAAAATTTAACCACACAGGGGAAACAAAGGAGGTTAAAAATGGAAAAGAGCTTTGAACACTTAGGTCACATTAGAAAGTAGCCTATGACATATGTCACAAGAAATTCTAGGGAGCTCACGCAGGTGAGCAGGTAAAGTGTGGAAAAGCAAGTACGGAAGATGTATTTATTTATTATACATCTATAAGAAGGCCCATTACCACCAAACTGATGAAAAACAGAGATAAGGAAGAAAGTCTTACAAGTGGCCAGAGGGAGAAAGAAGAACATATGAAATCTACAAAGAATGGAAGACATTTTTCTTAAGTCTGTGAAAACCAGCACCACAGAGACCGGGACATTGCCATACTACAACACTCTCCACAGCTATGTTACAGAACAGCCCTAAGGGCTTCTCAGTAGCTGAGTGGGTTAAAGAGATCGCGATGTGCACACACAGTGGAGTTTTATTCAGTCTTGAAGGAGAATGAGATTATGTGATTTTCAAGAAATGAAAGATCACCACGCTGAGGGATAGGACAGTTCCAAATAAATAGATAAATAAATATGTAAATAAATAAATAAATACTGTATAGTTGCTCTCAAATACAGTAGGGAAGTCCATGAAACTAAAACAGGGAACTATGAGGAATGCCAGAGTGGGGGAAGATGGAGGGGCAGTGAGAAAGGGTGCAAAGGAAGTGAATGTGATCAAAATACATTGTATCCATGTTTGGCAACATTATAACAAAACTCTTCCTTGATCCAGTTAGCATGTGCTAAGAAAATTAGAACAAATAGGTTTAGTACTAACAAGATGATATAAGTTAAAATTCCATGTAAAAAGAACATTAAATACTAAAGAGAAAAAACCCAGCCATTCAATCTACATTTTACTACCAAGTAAAAATATAGTTTATGGATAAAGATTGTCTAAGGAGAATCTTCTGTAGAAAGGCCAAGGCTGAAATATTCATGGCCATCGAAGGCATTTAAGGATCCTCTTCAGCCAGGTGGAAGAGATTAGCTAGGGAAATTTACCTCAACATAGAGGGAAGAACAGAAGAAATGTTAAATATGTAGGTAAATACGAGAGATGGTTTTTCTTATTTTAAAGAGTTTATCCCCTCTCATTTTTTTTTAAAACAAAATTTCCTCATGTAGATGAGACTGGCCTGAAACTTACTATGTGGTGCTGGGATTAAAGTCTTGAGCCACCAAGCCTGGCTCATTCATTTTTAATTTCCCTGAAAGTCCACTGACAAGTTACTGTGAAGAGGAGCAAGAAATTTGCCATCAATATCCCACAGCCAGGAGGAGGGAGATGAAATCATACTTTCTGAGTTCTCACTAGCTGCATGGCCTTGAAATTACATCAAGAAAAACAAAGAAAATTGAAAGACAATGGACAGGAATCCAGAATTTTAATTGGAAGAGGTTTCAACACGTGTCTTCCTATGAGTGACATGTAATTAATGAGAAAAATCTATTAATATATGAAATATTTCAGTAGCACTTGCAACTAATGGGATATAAAATGATGTTTGAAAAAAAAAATGACTGCATTAAAAAAAGCAGAACACACATTCTTCAAACACACTAGGCACACTTTCTAAGTATAGCATTCGGAGACCAAAACAAGCCGCAAAATGTTCCAGTAGATTAAAAACTCACAATGGTGACTGTTATCTGTCAGAAGTGCACTAGAAATCAGTAACAGAAATATACCCAGAACAGTTTCAAAGTATTTTGAACTTTAACAGCATTCTTCTGATAACCCACAGGTTAAAGGGGGGCTAATAAATAAAATGACAACTAGACCGTTTGAGTGAAAATTAAATGTCAACGCATTAAAATAGGTGAACTGCTAAGTTAGTATGCAGAGGAAAATGTGTGTCTTTTGGTTCTTATATTTTTTTTAAAAAAGACTATTAAAAATGTTTCTAGCTCTTATTCAACATAAGTATATCCCAAAGGAAAGAGAAGATAGACCATAATAAAGATGGGAAATGCTAAGATATAGCTCAGCAATGGGGCATGATTTGTTCATATGAGATCCTGATTTTTAACCCAGAACCAGCTCCAAAAAAAAATCTAGAAGAGGAACTAATGAAATAGAAAACAGAAGATTAAAAAAAAACAATAACTCTAAGAATTGGTTCTGTGAGAAAGAAGTAAAATTGGTAAACCTCTAGCAGGAGTACAATGACAGACAGACAGAAGAGAAAGAGAATTTGCATTAATTATCAATTGTACAAAAAGAAGTTGAGTCTGTAGATACTATATAAGGAAATACAGTGAATGACAATTCCTTAAATTTTCTTTTTGTTTTATGCTTGTGGGAAAATGAATGACTTTTCTTGATGTACATACATTTAACAACTTGGTTGGAAGAGGCAACTCCATGGAAATGCACTGTACCAAAGTTTGCTGTAGAAACAAATGAGCTTGTTAATCAGCTACTGAAATTAGTTGTCAAAAGTCTTGCTAAGGAAAGTATCTAGGTTTACGTTGTGGTTCTAAATGTGAAATGTTGCTTTTAAATCCTGTGCTTGAACACTGGCCACATGCTTTAGTTTGGAAAATTGGGGAACATTTAGGAGCTGGAGCATTGTCAATGGAGCCAGGTCTTGAGGATTTATAGTATGAGACTATTCTCTAGACTGCCAGGCTTGCCTCGTGTTCCTGGTGCCAAGTCTTCTCTGCCTGATGGACTCTATACTTCTGGAACTGTAAGACAAAATATTTTTTTTTCTCCTCCAAGTTGCTTTTTGTCAGGGTGTTTCATCATAGCAACAGAATAGTAACTAATACAGCTTGGCTGGAGTCATTAATGATTATCTATTTACTTTCCCATAAAAATAGCAGAGAATTCCTCTCTTCAGTTTATGAGTCTAAACTCAACATCACCTGATAGCAAAACCAGACAAACACATTATATATAAAACAATATACCTCTAAAACATAATTAATTCTTAACAAAAGTATCAACAGATCCAACACACAATATCTTAAGAATCATATTTCCCAATCAAGAGCAGTTTATTACAGAAGTATAAGGTAGATCAACATCTAAAATTCAACCATTAGAACTAGAAAAAAATCATCCTGAATGAGGTAACCCAGACCCAGAAAGATGAGCATGGTGTGGACTCACTCATAAGAGGCTATTAGAAGTGATGCAAAGGATGACGAGCCTATAGTCCATGACCCCAGAGAAGCTGGGTAACAAGGAAAACCCTAAGAGAAACATACACGGATCTGCCTGGGAAGGGGAAATAGACAAGATCTCCTGAGAAATTGGGAGCATAGGGGTTTGGGAAGAAGGAAGGGCAGAAGGGTAGGGGGGGAGAACATGAGGGGATGAGAGGGTCGAGATGCGGAAAGGACAGAGAGGGAGAGCAAAGGAAGAGTTATCTTGATTGAGAAAGTCATTATGGAGCTAGCAAGAAACCGGGCACTAGGGAAATTTCCAGGAATCCACAGGGATTACCCCAGCTAAGACCCTAAGCAATCGTGGAGAGGACGCCTGAACTGACCTTCCCCTGTAATCAGATTGATGACTACCTTAATGACCATCAGAGAATCTTCATCCAGCAACTGATGGAAGCAGATGCAGAGATTCACGGCGAAGCACTGGGCTGAGCTTCCAAGGTCCAGTCAAAGAGAAGGAGGAGTGATATATGAGCAAAGGAGTCAAGTCCATGATAGGGACACCCACTGAAACAGCTGACCTGAGCTAGTATGAGCTCACTGACTCCTAACTGACAGTGGGAAAACCTGCATTGGACCAAACTAGGCCCTCTGAACGTGGGTGACAGTTGTATGGCTGGGGCAGTCTGTAGGGCCACTGGCAGTGGGACCAGGATTTATCCCTACAGCTTGAACTGGCTTTTCGGAACTAAATCCCTTTGGAGGGATACGTTGTTCAGTCTAGATATATAGTGGGGAGGGCTTTGGTCCAGCCTCAGATCAATGTGGTAGACTTTGTTGATTCCCCATGGGAAGCCTTACCTTCTCTGAGGTGTGGGTGGGGGTTGGGAAGGAAGGTGAAGGGAGCACAAGGAGGGGAGTGAAAACTTGGATTGGTATGTAAAATGAGAAAAGATTTTTTTAAATAAATAAATTGATTTAAAAAACTTATCACAATAATAGACTCAAAAAATTACTATGAAATTCTCTTAATAGATGTAACAGTTCATTTCTTAGTAATTATCAACAGAAACAAACGCACACTACAATGGAAACTTTTTATATAGTTGTTCAAAGTAACTTCATTTCAGATGGGCAAAAATCAACTCAGATCGGCAGCTCAAACATCCATCCGTAATTAAGTATGGTATAGATATAGTCACTGTATGGCTATATAAAGAAATTAATTGTTGATACAGTCAGCAACATGGTATGAATGAGCCTTGAAGACACCATTGTCCAAAGGGGAAAATGCCTTCAAATGCTATATACATCTGGTCTTACAGATATAAATCTGTAGAAAATGCAAATCGTGTTGACAGAAAGCAGACCAGTGATTTTAAGAAGTCAAAGGGTGTGGCTATTTCATCAACTACAACTCAGTCCACATAAACTAGGGAATTTTACTTTATGAAAATTATATAAAAATAAAAAAGAGTTTACAAGATTGAGATTTTTTTACATGCTACATTTTACATAGGTCCAATATAAACACCCAGCAATATCTTTCTAGAAGATTCTTATTTTAAAATAAATTCCATATTTTAATAATACTTTCAAGGCATCATAACTATTAAAATATTCAGAAATATACAGAAAAGGAAAATTATCCCATCATCCAAATAAACACACCTCATATTTTGCAGTTTTCCTCCTAGGGCTTTGCTCATATAGTTATGAGAACATATAAAAGAAAATTGAATCATACTGTACATTTGATTTAATATCTTGCTTTTATTACTAAAACTATAAAGTTAAAATATACAATGTTTATTTTTCTGGTCAAAGAACTCAAACTATCTTGGTTTATAAGTATTGTCACCCTCTAGTTAGTAATTCTCTTTCCAACTTAACAAGTAAAATATGTGTTGTGTGTAGAAAGGGTAAAATGCACGTGTAAGGGTCTAATAGTGCATGCATGCTCACATCCATGCAGGTATGTATGGAGGACATAGGTTGACATCTGGTGTCTTCATTTCTTCCCACCTTATTTACTTACTTATTCATTTATTTGGTGATTGAGCGGTTGAGTGTTTGCATGCGTGGGGACCACATGTGCCTTTCCCTGTGAGCCATCTTGCTATCTGTCTCTACCTTATCTTTTGAGACAGATTCTCTCCCTGACCTTAGATCTCACCAAATCAGTCTGCATGGTATATGTACCATACCGTCTCTACCCCCCGAGCTGTACAAAACTACTTATGTGTGTAGCCCTGTGCCAAGCTACATCTGTGGGTACTTGCATTTCAACTTCAAACATCATACTTGAGTAGCAAGCTTTTTACATGCTAAACCATCTCCCTAGCCCAGAAAATATGTTTTATGGTGAATACAAACAACAGTAAAATAAAAGACTGAAAAGGTTCTATTAATTTCTATGTATATAAAAGCAAGTCAATTTTCAGATCATGATTCTCAGGTATAAGCTGATAACTCCTCCCAGTTATCACACAACATAAAAATTAGAGGGTGGTGCATTAATTGTCCTGAAGCATCTGAAAGAGTCCACTGAGAACCACTCCGGGAGGAATGTCTGGTTCCAAGACCATCCTATCTGCAGAAGATTTAGCCCTGCAGCCAGTTCCTGGGCATCCTTGCTTTTAGTCTATGTTTTGGCAACAGATGTAATCAACCTCTCCACCATGGGAATGCATCTAGGACACAGAATCCCTCCATTGCAAAGATGAGAGACAGAGCAGTGCCCTGCAGGTAGTGATGAGTTCAGAAAGGAGCTGAGAGAAAAGCCTTCATCTATATCTGGGGTGTGTAAACAATTTAAGCATCAACTGTTAGTTCATCTTAGAGGGAGTAAAACGATATAGGTGGCTTTTCCACTAGAGCTTGGCAGTCTGAACTCACATTGCTGATTCATGGCAGCTAATGTGAAGACTGCACCAACCAATGCTGTTGGTTTCAGTGAAAATAAATCAAGGAATCATGAAAGTGAGTGGAGTCTGGACTCATAGTGTTGTTCTTTGGGGGATTAGTCAGAATCTAGCAGAGAAAGGAGCCTTAAGGGTCAGGTCATGTAGGAAAAAATCCAAATATGCTGAGAGGTCCAACAAAGTTTCTAATCTGACGATGCTGAGAACACATTGGAAAATAGTTAATTAGCCTGGGTTGGAGGTAGTGGCTCCAAAAAGCGGAATTAAGACTTATGCGCTTGGAAGCTGAACCCAAATTCCGGACTGCTTTGGATACCAGGAGGGGAGCACTGTATAAGGAATGCGAAGCCACTGAAGGGTTTTAATCAAGAAAGTAATAGGATGCTGTCGTGATTTGAAAGTTGGGTGTAATGGAGAAAATGAGATTAAAAAAAAAAAATGGAGAACCATAAAAACCAGGCAGGACCTATCCTAACCGTCTCTAAGTTGGAAATGAGGACAGTGAAGTGACAGGACAGTGGAAAGACGCATTCTGGGGTTGAAACCTGCAGGGGTCAGCAGAGCGGAGTGTGTCTGGAGGTAGAAAGAGTCCAGGTGTAGACAGAATTCCATCCCTTCTTCCCACAGCCACTCATCAGTGAGTCCCGCTGAACCCTAGAGAGGCCAGAGTGCACACAGTGGTATCATGCTGACATCCTTCACTGTGAATTCTAGGGCTCTGCTGCTGCTGGGTTTGAGTTCCAACTCTGCCACTTACTGACCTTGGGTAACTTACTAATCCACATACCTCAATAGAAAAATGGACCTAATAATCATTAATAATTTGTGGGATGGCTGAGAGGAATACATTAACAGTTTAGGGTCACATCTGGCATAAAGGTTCATAAATGTTTGTTAACCAAAGCCTCCTCATGCTGACGAAAGCCTGTATTAACATAAATTGTCACACTGAGTCTGCTCATGTCCTACTATGTCCTAAATGTTGCCTTTTGCATGTAATCCCATTCGCTCTGTGGCTTAGTCTATCAACAATAAACGGGTAGAGGGTAAATGTCCACATCTTCTCAGACTTGTCCTGCCAATGTGATGGTTGCTCTTGAATAACCACAATGGCAAGATTAACAAAGTTAAAACAGAAGGTTGACTCTCCTTACACCTAACTCTAATCTTCCATAATGGTGTTTCCAGATGAAACACCAACTTAAATTCAGCCTCAATTACTTACTGGCATCTTTGCTCTTATTTATCCAGAGCTTCGCAACATGACTGCTCATATACACTGGATTCCAGTCTCATTTCTATTACCACTCTCCACTTTTAAACTTTTCGTTAAGGTAAAAGCCTATTAAAGGAATAGGCACAATTGTAGGAGAGACCATGCCAGTTCCCCTTGTCAGGTAACGGGGTCTTTTGTTTGAAATAGGAACAAACAGTTAAGGATAACCAAACATATGAGGGAAAAAGTTACAGAAAAGTTTAGCAAGGACAAAAGAAAAAGAATTAATTCCATTAGTTAAGCCTGTGGATTTGTGTAAGTGTGTGTGTGTACACAGCATCTCTATGTGTGAATGACAGGGTAAAAGGACACAGAAAACAAAGAAATAATAGAAGAAAGTTTTCCTAGGCTAAATATGTAAGATATGGTGCTTATATTTTTTCTGGCAATTTATTTCTTACCATTATAGACCTGTGGATCAATTAGGAAAAAAAAATCAGTACTGTTAAAACCTGGGATCTAAACATTCTAAACACAAATAATAATAGCAAAATAGTTATACATTTAGGCACATCTGGGGGCATTTCTAAACTCCCATGGTAGAGGTAATATCTTAAGTCAGCTAATTAAAAAAATAAAATATCATCTTAAAAATTATTTTTTGCATTAATATTTATTTTCAAAGGCATCATATTTCTTATTCGGGATGCTTTTTTGAGTTGACTATAGAACACTGACAGAAAAAATTTTTAAGATGGATAATTTTGAAGCTAGAATTTTGCTACCAGACAAACTGTCATTGAAGTGTAATATAAAGTTCTTACTCAGTATTTCTACATCCCAGAGATTTGATCTCCCACACATATACCCTTTCTGTAAAAACAAAATAAAACAACAAAAACCAAAACAACAATAACAACAACAAAAAACAAAAACAAAAAAATTAACTATGGACTTTAAAAATTTTAAAGTAGGTTCAAAAATTTACTACAATAAGTCAGAAGAATAGAAATCCAAGAAACAACACAAAATATAACAGGCAATGTGATCAATTGGTAACAACTTAGAAACTCATTCGTCTGCACAGGGCAAGAGACGTTTAAGCATGCCTCCAAGAAAACACAGCTGCTATAAAAACACAGCATTAAAAATAGAGTATAAATGTCTGCATTACTGATTATTGATACTTCACAGAGCAACGTATTTAAAAAATACGTTAATATAATAAGACATTATAGACATAGTTTTATACTGATGAGGTGAAGGCACATTTTCTCCTGAATTAACCATAGAAATAATATTTTCCTCCAGGAAAACAAACATAAGAAATACATGTCCTAATTATAAAATGATTTAAAGGGAGCCTGCTTCTAGGCCATTGATGTGGTGGGAGAGGATTCTGGGAGGGAAAAGCAGAGTCTTCAAGAGTAAGGCAGACCGCCTCAGATGCATGTCAACAGTGTTTGTAAGTGGCTTGGTTATTCTGTGAAATTGAGGTGTTCAGGTGGGAAGCCGAACAGTCCGCAGGTCTGGAATTCAAAGCTGTAACTGGAAAGCTCCCACAACGAGTGTGGGACATTTTCCAATCACGTAAACCGAGTGAGCCTGGGTCTGCTTGTGGTCACAGGAAGAAGTGCTGGAAAACCAATTTTTTTTTTTTTTTTATTTAAAATGAGAAGAGATGAGGAAACACAGGCACTGCAGGTGCTAAAGGGCCCCTCCACTATAGAAACGGTAGGCCTAGAAATGCGCACTATTTTAGAAAAGGAAAAGGAAGTGTCCAGAAAAGAATCTCAAGGGACGCAAGTTGGGACTGAGGAAGGACCAGAGGCTGATACCAGTTCCTAGTTAGGATGAAAAGAGCAAGGCCAACACAGATGTGGGAGGGTCTCTATAGCAAGCTGTCCGATCCGCTGGTTCTTTGTCCAGTAGGCAGAGCTGGGTCATAGCTTAGGTCAGTTTTCAGGTTTCTGTGAAGCCTCTGCACTGATTTCCATAGTGACTGAACTAGTTTTGCAATCCCAACAACAGAGGAGAAAAAGTCCCTTTCCCCACACCATCGATAGCATTTGTTGATGGTAGTTGTTCTGATGGAACCACAAGGCACTTTTAATTTGAATTTATTTTACAGCTAGAGATGATGAATAGTTTTAAAATGATTTATTGTCCAGTTGCATTTCTTCTTTTGAGGACCATTTGCTTAGATCATTAACCTATTTATAGAATGGCAGTTTTGGGGAGAGTGGGTGGATTTTTATTACTACAGTCCCTCAAATATTCTAGAAGTTAACTCTGTGTCTAAGTTAGGTATGATAAGGATATTCTCAAACCTAGAGGTTGTCTTTCCTTTCTGTTGACGGTTTATTTTGCTGCGAGGGAACTTTTAAATTTCATGTGCTCTTATTTGTCAATTCTTGGGTCTGATTTCCATACTACCGGAGTTCAGCTCAGAAATTCAGTGCCTAGACTTACATCCAAGAGTATTTTCTCTATGTTTACCTTGAGAAGTTTCAGTATTTTTGGTTTTAATTCAAAGGCTTTGATCCAGTTTGAATTGCTTATTTATTTCACACATATTTTGCTTATTCTTTGAACATGTCATAGATGTATTCAAAATAGCTTGATCATATCCATCATATCAAGTACTCACTCTTCCCCATCCCAGTTCCCCTAGGTCCCCCAACACATCTGCATCCAAAGTTCAAGTGTTTTCCTTTCATTCTTTTTTTTCTCCATATAACTAGCTAGTAATGAGTCCAGCTAGTATTAACCCTCTAAGCCTGGTTGTGGGGCCAACCACTGGAGACTCGGGAACCTACCAGTGGCCACACCCACAGGGAAACATGACTATTTTTCCCTCCACCAACCCTCAAGGCTGGGTGGCTCCTGAGCCTAGAGAGTCCTTCTGACCATGCTGCAGTTAAAACTAACTTCATACTGTGCAGGTGGAATTAACTCTTGTTCAAGGTGAGAAATTTTGCAACTATTATTTTTTTATAGAATATTCAGTTTTGCCAACAACTGTTTGTTAAAAATGTAGTCCTTTTTTCCAGTACATGTTTTTGACAATTCTGTCAAAAATTAGGTGTACATAACTGTTTTTATTTATCTCTAGACATCTTATTACAACCCACAGTTCTATGCCTCTGTTTTGCTTCTGGTATCATGCTGTCTTTATGGTGGGGATCTGCAGTAGGGTTTGAGGGAAAGTGATGTAATGCCTGCCACAGGCTTGCTCTTTCTGCTTCAAATGGCTTCGCCTATCCAGGATCCTTTGTGTTTCCACATGAAATTTAGAGTTGTTTTGTATAGTTCCATGAAGATCGTCATTGGGATTTTTATGGTGATTGCATTGATTCTGTAGATGGCTTTTAGTGCAGAAGAATGGCTGATAAAAGCATGGTACATATACTCAAGGAAAAATGAAATTTGCCCGAAAATGGATTTGATTGCAAAACATATGAAGCAAAGTAACTCAGGCTCAGAAAGACACAAGCTTTTGTTCTCTCTCACACTGGATCCTAGCCTCTAAACTGTTCACTATGCATGTCCAGGTGAGAGTAACTTGGCTAAATCCCAGGAAACTAGAAAAGGGTCCATGGAACTGAACATAAAGAGGACTTCAATGGGAGCATGGGAGGTGATAAGGACAATAGAATGAAGTAGGAAGGGGAAATACGAGAGTGAAAGGGGTCCAGTATGGGAAGGGAGCAAGGGGATGAGAAGGAATTTAAGGTAGGGAAACCAGTGACGGCAACAGAAAGGTACTAAAACCGCACATGGAAAGATAATACTTTGTGAGCTAATCTTTAAAAACTGCAGAGAAGGGAAAAGATCTGACACTTGGCAAGAACTAGAGACCCATTTCTGTCTAGTGAGGAAGAAGAGTACTGGCAGAATAATTTGAATACGGTATATAAAACTCATCAGTTACCACAGGCCTTACAGTGGATTGCTGAGGAGAAAGAAGGCCTGCAGTCCCAGCCATTATCACACAACTGTGACCCCACAAGCTAGTCTAGCTAGATAGAGAAAGTGAAGTTGGCTTACTCATATTGTCGAATGTCCAAGTCAGGATGTACCACATTAAATGCTTGATGCATAGAATCTAGTGTTGCACAATTTGTCTCTTTGAGAATGTTCTAGAATGCTAGATTACAGAATAACAAAACATTGTCCAGCCACGCTTTTGTAAAAGAAGTAAGATTCCTGGCTGGAGGTTATAGTCTTTCTGACTTTGATTATCTTTTGTCTGACATAAAAACAAACCTGAGGTTAAAGCATCCTGCTGAGTGTTCTGTAAACAATCACATTATCACACAACGACTCAGTGGGCACCATTTACTATCAGGGCACCACAGTGCAGCTCAGTGAAGCTATGCCCATGGCTTGTGGAGGCAACTAGGGCATGTCTTTCAAATGGGCTTTGCAAAAAGAGAGCTGATGGATTTTCATGTAGCTGGGAAGCCAGGGTTTTGGGGCCACACCATGGTTATGAACCCATTATTTGATTTGCAGAAAGTAGTCACATTTATTCAATGGTCATTAAACCACCACAGCTCTACTTTTGGGGATTTAGTGAGGGGAAAAGTGCTGAGCCCATGACTGCATATAATGCGACACCTAAAATATTTGTTCTCAGAATAGATACTTCAAATATACTCCCACTAAGCAACACAATTATTTTCTGTAGTAACCATACAATCAACAGTCGCAACAAAATAATCAATGCTCTTGATTCCTTAGTTTCAGAGCAATTTAAAAACGCTGATAGTTAAGGTATTAGTTCACAATAAGATATTCTGGATATGAGTGGAAAATTACCAAAGAAAAATATATATTGCTTTGTGTTTTAAGAGAGAAGTGCAATAAAGAATCCAACTAGTCATATGGAATGACACCCTGAAATAATAAAAAAAAAATTTCTCACTTTCTGTGTTTATAGCTATCATAGTATTTTTGTTTAGTTTGAATCAAACCATTAAAATTCTGGAAGATAGAAGACTAGAGGTGTAGAAATGGAAGCTTCTCTTCAGCCAGCCACCAAAGTGGAACATTTAGAACATGCTCTTGGAACAAAACGGGTAGCTGAGTCTCTATGTGTTGAAAACTGGTGACTGAGGGTTCCTCCAATTAACTTCCAAAAAGGAAACATGACCACTTAAGGAATAAGTAACAAAACATGCACTAATTCGAAGACTATACGCATATTACTTGAACTCAGCAGGGTATACAGTAACTACTTCGAGTTTAGATTCACAAAAGACTTTGAAGAGGAGATTTTTATTACTGGAGGGTTTAGAATCTCTAGCACCTAAGGATACCTAAATTGCAGTCAAACTTTAATCAATCTTCATTATTTTTACTCAATTTTGTACAGACAGTGAACAGTCCTACTGCCTATACCCAGCATGCACCACTCTTACTGTGCCTGTCTTGGCAAACTAGAGCTCTAGGTCCCAAAGCTCCAGAAGTACATCTCAAGGAGTTGTGTAGTGACAACCACTTGTATCAATTGGCCAGACATTGCCTTGTGACATCAGAAAAGCTGTGTGTCTCAGAAGAACAGGTGTAAAAGTCACTGTACTGGCTGCTTTTGTCACTGCTGTGACAAAACACCGGTCCAAAGCAATGGAAGCAAGGGCTTATCATTTAAGGACATAGCCATCACAGCAGGAAAGGCATAGTGCCTAAATGCATGAAGCAAGTGGTCTCATTGCATCTACAGCCAGAAAGCAGAGAGCAATGAACACTGTTGTTCAGCTGGCTTTCTCCTTTTTATTTGGTCTAGGACCCAAGACCATGGGTTATAGTGTCCACATTTGGAGAGGATCTTTGAACCTCTCTGAACTCAGCCTAGAAACTATCTCACAAACATGATCAAAGGTTTGACTCTCAGGTGATTCCTGATTTTGTCAAGATGACAATTAATATTAACCAACAGAACCACTGCATGGGAGTACTCATTTAATGGACTTAAACAAACTTGTACTGATGTAAGTATGGAGTTGTCCACTGAAGTTGTATCTCTATATGCAATGTGCTGTCTTTAGAGTGTGTATTTTAGAAGCTCTCCTGAGTAGGGAGATGTATTAGGAAGGCAATATGGTGGTAAAACTGAGCAGAACTTTTCCATTTGTGTGTACGCTGCTATGACTTAGCTTTGAACTATGTCTACAACGGCTCATGCATGAAAACATTGATCCCCAAGCCAGCAGTGGCATAGAGGGGTGATTGGATTATAAAAACACTAAGTTCATCAATAGATTAATTCATTGATAAATAGGATGGTGACCAGTAAGCTCTTTTGTAAGAACTAGGTCAATTTAAATGTACTTTTGAAAGGAATATGGGTCCCTGGTTCTTTTATCTCTCCCTCTCTTCCTCTCTCCCTTCTTCCCCCTCCCTCTTTCTTTCTCTAATTTCTGGCCACCGTGAGATGAACAGCTCTCTCCTTCTCTCCTCTCCCTCTATCTTTATCTCCTTTCTGTTCCTCTCTCTTTCTCTTTTTCAACTCTCTCCATTCTCTTCCTCTTTCCCTCTCTTTTCTCTTCTTGCCCTCCCTCCTCTTTCTTTCCTCTGATCACCATGAGGTGAACAACAGCCTCCTTTGCTACATGTTCTTAGTACCATAAAGCTCTGCCCAGCTGCAGACCTGCTGCAAGTTCAAGAGACCATGAAGCATAACCTTCTAAACCAGGACTCAAAATAGATCTTTTCAAAATTGTTTCTGTATTTTGTCACAACAACGACAGCTGATTAAAATCACATGTTAATAGTTACAAGGAATAATTAGCTCCAACATTTCACTTTGCATTTTACAAAAAAAATCTAAAATACAGCTCCCACTGTCTTTATTTTATATATGAGTGAAGTGAGGCTATGAGTGGTTTGGTGGTCTCCAAACATTATGGAGTTGTTACTTGATATACTGGGACGTGGAGCTCAATTTAAGAATCCAGTGCACTTTCTCTGATTCAGTTCTGAAGTGAGGGAATAACAGGGCCGGGCTTAGATGGGGTGATGAACAGAAGTGCTTACGACTTGCAGGGAGGTTTCATCTGTTATTCAGTAGTAGTTCAGATCCCATTATGTTTCATACACCAGTCTTGCTCATTTTCACCTTGTCTACCTGGCAGATGCCTTCACATTTGAAAAATCCTGTCTCGGGAGAATTGTTCATCTATGAAACCTTCTCAAAGACAGAATTAGTTGTTTTTTCCTTTATGTGCCCAGTGGATCTCATCACACATACTGCCTGCTTCCCATACCTTATCAGGCTAAATCACATATCTCTAAATCCGACTGTGAACTCCCGAGACCAGAAGGCTGAAGCTTTTCCAATTTGTATTCCTGCTGTCTAGAAAGGTGTGTGGCGTTAGCAGACTCACAGTTCATCTTGAACAATAGGCATCCAATTTCTGGGGAAAAAATAAGACTGAAAGTATTTGTAATTGAGAACCAGTCAAGGCAACATCCCCTTTCCAGACAGGGAAGGCTGTGCCCATCAGTTCTTGCTTCCTCTTAGAGATGAGAGATCAGAAACTGAGACAATTACATCACTGACTCTGCTTCCAAATGCCAATATATGCAAAACACAAAATTACCATGTAATGAAATCGATATTCTATTTCTTAGTGCTGCTAATACCTTCCAAGCTAATTATATATCATATTAACAAACAGAAAATATTAACAATAGAATGAATCTGTGAAAGTCATGTTGCTTAACAGCCTGTTTTATATGTGAGAAAATCAAGATCCATAGAGATAATCTCACTTGAGTTTTCATGTTTGGTCAGTGGGAAAGCCAAAGCGGTGAGGACTTTCTAACAGCCTTTGGCCTTCCTATGATCTAAAGGGGGCAGATAGAAGAACAAACACAGGAATCACCTTGGGGGGAGTGTACTTATACTACTCACCCAGCCCATGCTCAAGAACATACAGTGGATAAAACAAGAGTTCAGTTCTTATTACACCGATCACTTGCACAGATGTGTCATGCCTTTGACCAGACACTACACCCTAGATTGTTCTTTCTTTTTGTTAATTCCAGATACTGTCCTGGAAAGAAATTACAACACAATTTTCCTCTTAAACAGTAAACACCACAAATAGTTTTGAAGCAAAGAATGATTTCCTGAAGCCCTGTGTCAGGAGGGACTTTAGAGTAGTGTGATTGGAGAGACACTATAGACCAACTCAAAGAGCCCAGTGCCACCACTTACCTACTCTATCACCATGATTAAACCTCTCATTTGTTGAATCTTTCTTTTCTGCGCATTAATGAGGATGTGTGGATGAGGTACAACCATGAAATGATCGTGTACCACTAAGAAATGTAATGGAAATGGGAGTCTACCTGTATTGAAACTTTCCACCCAGAACTACAATTCCAGTTTATTCATGAGAAAACCATCAAACTCATACTGAAGGATGTTCTATCAAGTAACTATGCAACACATGGCAAAACTAACAGTAAGGAACACTGAAGAAACAGTGAGAGACTTTCATTGCCCAGATGGGACTAAGGAACCATTATGGCTATACAAAGGTGTACTCCAAATTGGATAGAAAAGACATTTTGTTGAAATATTGGGAAATCTAAAACAACCTATAAATCGGTTGAGAGTTATATACTCCAGTTGGTGTCTATCTTGTGACAAAGGCATAGCATACAGTAATGTAAGACATAAAGGGTTCCTGGAAAGTTCCAGCATTATCTTTGTAACATTTTGTGAACCAAAAAATTTCCCAAATAAAAAATTTTTAAGATGATAATTATAGAGGCATGGTATTTATTTATTTAGTCTGTTGTTCAGTTTGCTCCTTACATATAAAACAGAGGAAAACAAAGTGTATTCCACACAAGAAGCAGTTTCTTAATCACATTCATACAGTCTAAGCAGGAGGAACACACCTCCAAAGAACCACTCTCTAGCCCTGCTTCTACCACTGCGAACTTAGTAAGTAATGTCACTTGTCTTATGTTGTCTTCTTATGGATTACCTTAGATGGCAAAAGAGACTTCAGGGTATGATTAGATTAAGATTTTGTGCCTCTGCACAAAGAAGTGAGAACTACTGTGTTTGGTCAAATTCTAGGATGGCCTCAGAATTCTGAATTTCAATAGTAAGCAGCTTTAGAATGAAAGGTATCTTTTGATCTGATGGAATTTCACCCTTTCTCTTTACTGTCTAGGGCAAAAATGAAGAAATTTTGCCGACATGAATAACATTGTCCACCAACTGACTGTGAGTTATCCAAAAGACCATTACTCTGAATGGGTCTGATCCTCAACAAAAGAGAACATAGAACTTCCCAAAGTTCCCAGGCAGAGATTTAAGGTGAGAGAGCTACCTTCTTGTTATCTTTGAAGCAATAGCCAATATGAAGAAGAAACCTTCCTGAGCCTAAGTTCTCAGCCCTAGAGAGGAAGCAAACTCTTCCAAGTCCATTAGGAGCACAGTGTTAGACAAGCATAAGTTAAAATGATGCTTTTGACAGAGTTATCATAGAGGACACAGCTAAGTCATACTCAGATTCCGACTCAGGGAATCTGGGAGACAGTAAATATGTGTTGCTTACATAAGTGGTGGCAGTTAACACAGCAACAGAAACCACTGCGGGTTCTGTTTACTACAGGAGGGGTGCTGGGTATGTATGACTTTGGAAGCATCCTAGATCAGCAAGAAACTTGTCTTCTTGTTTGTTTTCTTGCCTAGGATTGCTGGGGAGAGAAGACTATTTGTATCAGTGGTGTCAAGCCTGAGACTTTTTTTTTAAAACAAAGGGAATAGGCCTTTGGCAAAACACAGCTAATTAGACTTCAGTATGCCACCACAGGTGGTTGGAGATAATTACATTCATCTAATAGTCTTGAGATTTAAAGACTAGCCAGCAAGAAAATGCTGGAAAAGAGTGTTCGGGGAGAGTTTACTGTCCAAGATGAGCCACTTATACTTGATTTTAGAGAGAGCAGCATCAGATGCCATGGTGAGCTAATGAAACTCCTTAGTTCCAGTCCTGATCATAAATTTTAGCAGTTGTGGCAAGTTCTTCTGTTGATCATTCTGATGGCCACGGACTCAGTTTCAGGACCTTGTGATGATTTCCGTATCTTCAGGGAGAAGTAATGGCTCATAACTGTTTCTCTGTCCTCCTGTTACTCCCAGAACCTCTATTAAAATACCAAGTATGGTCTGTGAGCCTATCCATGCATCAGTCTCTGAACACACTCACTATCAAAGCACCTGGCCTCTGTTTCTTTGCACTCACCAGAATGACCTTTGCTCTGTTTCTCATGCATAGCTTGCCCATGCTTGCCATCATATAGACCTTACGACCTGGAACCCTTCTCTGAGTCCATTTATTAGACTAGTAGGTAGTGTCCTGGCTAATTTCTGGTTCTAACTTGCTGTGGCTTTATAGGTAGGGATTCCCTGAATTTTAGACTATTTCTCCTAGACTTTCAAACAGTAGTTCTCAACCGTCCTAATGCTGTAACCTACTAATACAGTTCTTTGTGTTGTGGTGACCCCCAACCATAAAATTATTTGTTGCTACTTCATAACTGTAATTTTTGCTACTCTTATTGCTTGTCATGTAAATTCCTGATATGCAGGATATCTGATATGTGAACGCCAAAAGGGTTGTGCCCCACAGGTTGAGAAGCACGTCCTTAAAGCATGCAGTGTTGGGCCAGCAAAAGAGCTCCTCAGGTAAAGTGCTTATTTTGCAAGCCTATTGATCCCAATTTGATACCCACATCCCAGAAAAAATGCAAGGCAAGAACTAACTCCACAAAATTGTTTGTTGACTTTAACACATGTCTAGTAACACACACATGCCTGTGTACATGCTTCTTAGACACAAAATAGAATGGAGAAAAACAGAGATTTCCCTTTGCATGCATTGGAGTTCATACTGTTATCATTACCATTATCATCATCATCATCATCATCATCATCATCATCACTTCAAGGGCTGAGGATCATGTCTGTAGAGTCAGGCCTTTCTTTTCACCTTATTCTTTCTTATGTGCTTGTTCTAACCCAAGTCAATTAAGTAGATGTGCAGGGACTATTGCAGGGAAGACCTGTGCTATATCCTGATGGTGCAGGAGATAAGAGGAGAGGAGGACCCCTGTCCTTGAAACCTTCACTGTTTCTGTCTTAGTTCAAATAATCTCTTTTTACTTGAACTTTGCAATATTGTCAATCTCTTCCTTGTTTCTTCAGGATCTTTGGCTTCTAGAATATCAACTAGTACATCACTTCATGATCAGACCCCTGTTGCTCTCTAGTGTTAATGCCCAGAGCTCCTCTTGCTCTACTGGGCCATGTACCTTTCAAGGTTTCCAAGCCTTTGCCTATCTTGCTTTTCTTTCTGAAATTCCATTTCTCTTCCTCTCCTGTAGAGTGCTACTGATCCTCAGGGCTGTGCCTCCCCTTCTGAGGGTTAATAACTCCCAAACATTTCTGAGAGGAGTCCTGCAAATATTGTAAGATAGGAGCCATTTCTCTGTCTCTCTCCCCTTGCCTCCTGACATTGAGGCCAGGGTAAGCTCTTTAGAATTGTGTCTCAGGGCCAAATATAACTTTTTCTAGGGAGGTCAAAGGAGAGCATCCTGGGTCACTGTGCTCAGGGGCTTGGTGAGCCTTAGCAGCTGACAGAATCTAAGAGGGGTTTTTACCTTTTCCAGAGCTTCATAAGATTGAGAAAATACATAATCCATGGGTGTGATTCACAGCATTAGAAGGGAAGCAAGCACAGGTCATTTTGTTTTAGGATGAAAAAGAGACTTCCCTTGCAAACCTTACCACACAAAGCAGATATTGGGGTGTCCAATGGTTGCGTATTATTTCTAACAAGTGGCTCCCTTATTATACTGCAAGCCCCAGAAGTGAAACATCATCACTGTATGCCATAACATCCCACAGCATAATGTCTCCTAAGGGAAGATGCTCATTTTGTAACAAGTAGAACATGGATAGACAGTGTTTGGCACATATTCCAGAAGTGTGTTAAAGACATGTGTGTATTTACACTAAATTAAAAAATGTGTTATATATATGTGATATATTTATAACACACATTTTTATTATTTAATAAATATAATTTAAATGGTACCAAACAAACGTTCTGCTAACTCAACAGCATAATTAGCCTAATATTGTTTTTTGTGTGAACATATATATGCTAGTTATTTTGCTCTTGTTACTTAACAGTTTCACACATTTCTGCGATGAAATCTAGTCATTTCATCCCCCACCTCCTCTCCTCGCCACTCTCCCTCTCACTGGAGTCCTTCTTTTCAATAAGTCCCTTGAGCACTGAACTTTTTAATTCTCTTTTTGTGTGTGGCTCATTAAGGGTAGGTGGGAGGTTACTGACTGGAGCTGCGCAACTTATCTGTGGCTACTCCATTGAGGAAAGTGGCATCCCCTTCCCACAACACTTTTACTGTAGTTGGAGTCCAGTGACATATATGTATGTATGTATGTATGTATATGTATATATATATATGTATACACACACACACACACACACACATATATATATATATATATATATATATATATATATATTCTCCACCATCTCTCTCTCACATACACAGTATAACAAGAAAATGGTTTAAATAATAAGAGTGACCTTCCTATATTTCCATTCTGCTGTCTGCAGTGTGGCTTGTGGCTTTAGTACTCAAGTTTATTCGGCAGACTTCCTTTCACACTACTGCACGGACAGAACCAGTAATCAGTTGTGTGTGTTGGTCAGTTGTCCAGAGAAAGAGAACTAATGAAATGTGGGAAGGAAGGATATGGGAGGACACAATCACACACGTGCACGCGCACATACACACACACAGGGGCAGGGTAGGGGAGAGGCAGGAAGACAAACAGAAACCAGAGCATTTCTTACTAAATGTCTTCTAGCATGCTCTATGCTCTAGTCGTTACGTAAATTAGTCATTAAAGTGTTGCTGTCAAAAAGAAGAAAAGAAGGAGAAGGAAGAAGAAGAAAGAATAATATGTAGGAAAATTAAGAAGTGGAAGAAGAAGGAAATCCCTACTGTTGCTGTAGATATTAGTTGTATGCAGGGTGAATAGTCCAACAAAATCTGGGCTTTGCTTGCAAAGCAGAGCCTGCTGAGGGGGAGGCTAGTGGAAGGCCTATTCTAAGCTGCTCAGCAAGAAATTCTGATACATACCACACAGGCTGAATCATGCTATTCTACACCATTATCAGCCTTTTGACAGAACTGGTTCTCTGGAGCTATGCCTTTATGGTCTATCTAGCCCTTTAGATGGGTGAATTCAGTTTGAGTAAGAGCTATGTTCTAGTTCCTCTTTATTATCCCCAAACAAGGGGCTCTGCATCATGGAAGTGTTGCATGAACACCACCAAAATGACCAAAGTAGGGCATTTTGGCACCAAGTTAACCTTTCTCTTGCCACTGCTGTGGCCCTTATGTGTTTCTCTCCAACACAAGTTCTATAGCCACAACTTGTACGCATACCAGGCTGGAAATGAAGAAAAGTAAAACTCTTGAGTCAGCATCAAAGGAAAGATAATTGATACCCAAGGTTGTCTCGAAAGCGTAAAACAAGTCACACTAGGGTTTTGGACACATATAAAGAGGATATAAAAGCCAAAACAAATAGTATAAGTCAGGCAAAATGCTACAGAACCACATGCTACCTAAGGGTATGACAATCACTGCAGGTGCTCTCTGCAGAGGCAGAAGTAATTTAGAAATGAGGAACTCTCCTCAGTTGCTCTAATCCCATATTCTCAGGTACACAAAATATAATGGGTAATATAATTTCTGTACTATCATGCATATAAAAACGGTTTCTCTTGACAAAATACACGTCTTTAAGTCTTTTATATCATATATAGGGATTCTGCCAACTATAAATATCAAGTGACAAGTATCTATTCCCATTTAAGAAGACATAGTGTATACAACTTACACAATTGCTATTAGAAACCTGGCCACTGGTGGGTGAATTAAATTCAGTCTCTGTGCACACTGGGCTGAAGAACAATGTGCCATGTGCCATGGCATGTTTGTGAAGTTAGGACTATAGAGTGCTGAGGCTCTCCAGCAGCCAGCTGGCTTTTTCCTGAGTCACCCACTCTCCTTTACCATGCATGTCTTCCTCCAAAGAAACAACCCCAGCAATACTTATTGTTGTCCCATGACAGAAATGGTGAAAGGAATTTTGCAAGCTCCTTCTCTTTGCCCAGCTTATGTGAAAAGTTCTACAGAAGAAATAGGTAAAAAGACAGAGCAGTCAAGAATGAACAGACGACCTGGGAGAGTGCACATTTTACCTGTGACCAAGTTTGGAACCCTCAGCCAATTCTTTTGATCTTCTGTTCTGAGCACCACGGGTGAGTGCGGACCATACATTGAAGCTCTTGGGAGCTGCCTTTCAGTCTCTCTCACATCTAGCAAGCTAAAAATACCAGGATATATGCCGCCCTTCCATGTCCTTTTCCCTTTAAACTCTCACTCCTTCCTTTGCTTCCCTCCCTTTCTGATATCTTGTGGGATGGTCTATGGTTTTTATGGTTAATGCCAAGTTGTTAATTCCACCTATTATGTAAAGAATAGGATCATTATGAGTAAGGGATGTGGTAGAGAAAGGACCCTCTGCTTTCCTTTTCAACTGAAGTCACAGTGTGCTTCTGGCTGGCGCCTGCCTTTGGTACTCAGTTCACTGCCCGCATGCTGACAGTATCCACACATGACCTGTTATTTTTAGATGGCGCTTGGCTTGATCTGCTGAGTCTTGAGCCTGGATTCTGATGCAGTGACATCAGTGGCAGCATGTATCCCAGCAAGCTTCACTGCCGTGGTCAGTCTGTTCAAGTTTCTGGCTTCATTAGTGTTAAGAACAGTCCTTTCTCTCTTGACCAAGTGCGGGCAGAGAGCCTCTGCTCTCAGCCTTCTATTCTCCCTCTCTCTAGAGGAGGCTCCTATGGATGGAATAACCTGAGGCTTACAGGCTTACACAGAAAAATAATGTGTCACATATAAGTTAGGGCTCACAAAATAAACCTTCCCTTAATGTATGCAATACTCTTCGAGCACTTTATAGACTCTCTTGACTTTCACAGGATATTTCAGGCCATGTAGCCAATGTGACATTGTAGAAATAACACTGACGTTCATCAAATTCTGTTTTATAATTACTTCGCGAGTACATAGGAGTATGAGGTGTGACTAGTAAACTGATAAATGGGGTGTTGAGTATTTCTATCTCCTTAAAAATGTTTAAGGAACAAAATGAGTTGAAATAATAGATAAAAATAAAAGTGCATTTACCTGGAACAAAGCTTCCCTGGACCACCTCCTTGTATGCCCACCAGCCTTCATGGATTTTTGGTGAATTCTGTTGAGCTAAAGGAGAAACAAACAAGAAGGTAGATTAAGATCTAGCACAAGAGCCATATTCCGACTGCTAAGTAAAAACAGTAAATAAGCATAAGATCACCTCTTACTACTCCAAAGCCAGAATCCTTAACAATCTTCTCCTTTTTTTTTCTTCAAATGTACCATTAGCATGTAAATTTCTTGTCATAGATTTTTATAGCTATTTGGATATTTTGAAATTTTTATTTAAAAGAATTTTCCATACAATATATTTTGATGATATTCTTTCCTCTTCCCCAACTCCTCCCAGATCCCTACATCTCCCTAAGCATCCAATTAGATGTTCTCTCTCTCTCTCAAAATAAAAATAAATAAATAAATAAATCAACAAGAAAAATAATAACAGCAACAAAACTCCTCCGAACACAGCATGGTTCCTAAAGCAGCACACTCAGTTAAAGAGGATGACCTCCCCAAAACACAGGAGGATTTGTCTTTTTAGGTCAAGGATATAGGAGAAACTGTTTTTCTGATAGAACCTCCAGACAAGCTCTTTAAGGTATTTAGATATTTTTATGGCAGTAAAGACACGGTGATTATGTTTTGGCTTATTTGCCTGCTATCTTCTTGACTTCTACACACAGACACACACAGAGACACACAGAAACACACCCCTTGTTGGACTCACGTGCGTACAAATCTCAAAGAGTGTGTCAAAACTGTGTCCTTGTTTGTTTAAACTGTATTTGTATTTTAGTTCTCAGCTATGGTGAAGAAGACTCAGGAGATGCAACCAAACTTGCAACCTGTTTTGACTAAACCAAACATTAAACCTTTATTTATTATGTTAGTTTTATTCAACCTCCCTTTTCTAAATCCTAGCTTTGAGATGCATCATTTTGTGTTCCAGAGGATAGGCACAGGATGTCAGGCTTAAAAACAAGGCTTTGTGTAGACAAGGGACTTGCTAAATCCCTCTGCATTCCAGATGCACCTGTCATGTTTTTCTGTGCCTATGAGACTGGAACCTTGCAGCTGGTGACTCCATGGTTGAAGGGTAGCTGTTGACAGAAGACAAACAAAGGAGAAGTCCAACCCGAAACTGACAGTGGAGCTTGGGACTTTGGAGACATACAGAAGGGTGACAAAGAACTGCTTGGAAGGTCTGGAATATCATCAGCTACAAGTGGCTCAGCCCGAGTCTAGGGAGTAGATGCAGCAACATGCACCAGATTTCCGGGCACTCTGGATTCCCATGTGTTATAGAGTCCAGATGTTTGCATTGCACTTGAAGTTCCTGAAGGCATGACCGGCTCCAGAAAACAGATGGAGAAAACTCTAAGTGGATGGACAAAGACCATCCCTCCGTGCCAGAGAAAAGGGGTTAGGATTCAGGAAGCATTTTGATAGTTTTTTTCTCTGAGCATTGGCATTGCATGATAGATACTGCTTCATTCTCGTCCTCAATACATTGATGGGCCACTGCCACAGGAACAAGGGGAGATTCCAAAGGCTTAGCAATTCATGACATGAATATAGATGACACATAATGCAGTCAAGCCTAATAGCCCCACTCCCCCTTTGTGGAAACGCTGCGTAACACTTAGCTGGGTGCAGATTAAATGTATTTCAAAGATAATACAACTTTTCAAAACAGATCAAAACTAAACCTTAACATTTTAAAATGAAACTCGATCTGAACCCTTCTGGTTCTTTAGGTAGTTTAGAAAAGACTTGTATTTCTGCAACCTTGAAAACATTGGTCTTGAACTTCATCTACTAGTGAATACATTAGAGATAATTCAGGAAAGTTTTCATTATCTCAGACAGGAACCTTTCAGTCTTACCAAGACTCATGTGTGTGTTATCATATCAAGACTGTTGAGAATGTAAGTAAAAACCATAGCCTTCTTTATTTACTATGACTGCCAGTTGTTGGGGATTGTCTTGGTTATGTTTTATCATTTAAAAGAGGATCCGTGGGGTGACCTGATGTGTGTACTGAGAACAGAACTCATATACTTTGGAAAAACACTCTTAAGCACCAAGTCATCTCTCCAGCCTCTAGCTGAAATATATATGATATATCAACAAAAATTGTTTTAAATGATATATTTTGATCACATCCTTGTCTCTCTCAGATCCTCTGAGATCATTTCCACCACCTTATCCACCCAACTTTATGTCTTCTATCTCTCATAAACAAACATAAAAACGTTAAAAACAAAAGCAAAACAAATAAAAACAAGTAAGACCAAACACGCACACACACACACACACACACACACACACACACACACACACACACAGAGAGAGAGAGAGAGAGAGAGAGAGAGAGAGAGAGAGAGAGAAAGGAAGAGAGAGAGAACTGGACAATGTGTAGAGAGACTTTGGAGCACTCAGTCCTAAATGAAATGTCTTTATTAAATCCCTCCCCTCAAGGTTCAGGGATCCATGATAAAGAGAAGGTGGGAAAAGTTTGTAAGAGCCAGAAACTACCAATGACTTCAAGGAAACAGTGTCTTTGGAATACAATAGGACTGATGCATGTACAAATAAACAAACAATAACAACAACAACCACCACAAAATACTTCCCAATAAATAAGAGCAAAAACATGGAGTTAATTTTGTGTTGGCCAGTTACTGATCATGGGGTCTGCAATGTACTGTGTTTGATATCGCCAGTGACACTCCATTTGAGAAAACTGATTTTTCCCTTTGCCAACAGGTATCAATTGCAAATAGCTTCTTTTAGGGGTGGAACCCTGTGTCCACTTCCTCTCCTCAGTGCTGGGACCCCATCTGCCTTAAACCTGTGCATTCTTGTGCATGCTGTAACAGTCTCTGTCAGTTCATATGTACAACAGTACTGTTGTATGCAGAAGGCACTCTTTCTATGGAGTCACCTGTAACTTCTGGCTTTTACATATTTCTACCTCCTCTTTCTCATAGAGCTTTGAGGGTAGGGATTTGTTAAAGAATCTTATTTAGGACCATGTTCTCCGAAGTCTCTCACTCTTTTCATACTATATGGCGGTGTGTCTCTGTTTTAATTCCCATCTATTGCAAGAAGAATCTTCTTTGAGAAGGGTTGACTGGGGTACCGATGTGGGTCCCACCCTAGTATAGTAACCCAACATTTTATTAGAGAATTTTCATATATTTAAAAAGTTCGACATAAAACTTTCATTATATCATAATCAAGAAATTAAAAAAATACAATTTCTCATAATATTGTTTCTGTACACAAAACTTGCATGTAATACACTATGAAGAATCAATTAGCAAACTAGCTCTTACTGTGAAGACATGTGCAGGGCTCAAGAGCCAAGAATGGTTTTGCACTTTTAAATGCTTGAAAAAAAATAAAAAATAGCGATAACTTATGATATGAAAATTATATAAAATTTAAACTTCAGTGTTCACAAATCATTTTGGCTCACTCTGCTTATTTGCTTACACATTACCAACCAACTCCTTTCTTTGGAAGGACGATGTCTAAAGAGCTAGAAGTCATTTGGCTTGCAAACCCTGAAATGTTTCCTGTTAGTCTTTACTAAAAAAAAAGTGGTGGCAGCTAATTCATACACATAAATTTCAAAAAAAGAAAATCAATGTAAAGAATGTAACAGTTTAGTTGCAATTGTAATTCCATAAGAGAATTACAAGGAACGCGATTTATAATAAAACATTGTATGTTTCAACATGTACACAGTGGGGCACGGCACGTCTGAACATAGAGTGAAGAAATTGGATGCTGGATGGAAACATGTACAAATAATCTCCATGTGTTGTGTAGGAGGTTTCTGAATAATGGCCTCGCTGACAGAGGTGATTTTCCAAAATAAGGAAAAACACACCTCTTTATGAGCATTTATTTTGTTAAAGAACAGGGGTTAATAAAAGTCTGTAAGAGATACTTTGTGTTCACACGCAAAGTGGAGCTTGTTGGTTCAGAAAAATAAAACATTTTCCACTCTCTTGAATATCTGCTGGGACATGGGATCATTTATCATTGTTTGGAACTGTCTAATGTACTAGAGAACACATAGTGTCTAGGCCACCCCCTCCCCTTTGTTGGAGTTAATTGCACCTTTTTCTTTATAACACTCTCAAGAGCCCTCATTAATTTCCAAAATATTTCTCTAGGAATGGTGACACCCTGTTGACAGTCTCTGACCTATGGGACTATTTATAACATTATTTGTGTCTTCTAAATGAGCTCGAGTAAAGGATTATATTGAATGCTAAGCAGAGGACGATGCTTTATTTCAGTAGCTGAAGGAGACACATCTTATAGAGGGAGAGGATGGCAGTCAATACCGACGTACATCCTTACTCAGGCTGGAAATTTTAAGAAGTAGCATGAGGATAGTGGAAGAGTAGTCATTCCCCGAGGTGGGTAGCTCGAGAGAGGAACTAAACTTTGAGCAGAAGAGAAAACAAAGCACATGCACAGATAACGAAAGTAGAAAGAAAAACAGAGTCCAGAAATTCAGCACCAAGTGGAGTGCCTTTCTGCAACACAGAATGCCATGCAGTGGCCTGAGATGACAGCTAAAGAAAGAGAGAGGGCCTATATGGATTATATTTTGAGCGTTATACAATCTAGCAAGAAAATTGAAGAGGGGGGGAGTGGTGCATATGGCAGAGAACAAAAGGGAGGTGGGGGGGGGATCATAGTTGATAATGGACTCATCGCTGCACAGAATTTCAGTGTAACCAGAAATGAATCTTGAAAACCACATACCCATAGGTGCCAGGAAGGACCTCTTCTCTTCTTGGCACTCAACTAAAGCAGCGTCAATAAGTCAGATGAAAAACGCACTGAGTGAGTGGCTAAGCAACTTTAGAGACAAAGGCCCTTTCCTGCATATCCCACCCTGGCCAACCAAGGGCAGGTGTCAGGGAACTATATTCTGAGGTCTGATTTGCAGAATCTCTCTGGCTGCGAGGGAGAGTGATTGCGCCAGAACTCCACTGAATGTCCCGTGAAGTAGAAGAAGTCTGATCTGAGTCACAGTAAATCTCACGGAGCTACCCGAGTGGAGAAAAACACATATCATCCCTACCACGACCGAGTTCTACCAGAGCATCGTACACACTCCCATTGAAAGAACACAGTGAGGTAAAACAAAATCTAATCAATGACCCAATGTCCTCAGGACTCTTCTCTTCCTATTGGGTTGCCTTGTCCAGCCTTAATAGGAGTGCTTTTGTCTTTTCATATCCTGTTTTGTCCTGTTTGGCTGTCATCTCTTGAAGACCTACTCTTTTCTGAGAAGAAACGAAGGTGAGGAGGATCTGGGGGAGAAGGGAGGTGGTGGGGAGTTGGGAGAAGTGGAGGGAGGGGAAACTGGTTGGGATGTATTGTATGAGAAAAGAAATCTATTTTCAATCAATAAATAAATTTACAAGTTCTATGTAGACATACAAGAAACATGGCTGGGCGGTGGTTGTGTATGAAGTATTTCCAGTCTTTTGGAAAATGAAGCAGTCACTTTTCTGTGGGTCCTGCATGTCCAGTTCATACAGCACACCATCAAGCAGTCCAGGCAAGAGCAGTTTCTTGCCCAAATGGCTAGCCTTGTCACATTGAAGGCAAATTTCAAAATGAGTTTTTTCAATGCCCATCAACCTCTCTGAAGTATTTGGTGCTGCTAGAAGCAGACATGTCAAGAAAAGTCTAATTTCTAAGTGTTGAGGATTATCTATCTAACTGAAATATATCTCTGTATATCTAGAAAACCTAATTAGCACGACTACAAGTTTCACTATTACATATGACTATCTATTAATCTGTAACTTTTAATTATGCATTATATTTTTTGAATGATCAGCACAAACACAATACCTTAAACAAGAGTAGAAATACACATATAATAAAATTGACCTTAAATTTGTATCAATAGACCAACATCCTTACTAATGCAAAGTATTCATCTCTATATCATATCCCCCTATTTTTTCTTTGAAAAGACCTTGATTGTGACTATTAACTATATATAATCACAGCATAAGGAGGCAGAGATAGGTGAATCTCTGAGTTTGAGTTCAGTCTGGTCTACAGAGGGAGTTCCAGAATATCCAAGGCTACATAGAGACCCTGTTTTGAAAACACACACACACACACACACACACACACACACACACACACTCAATCAATCTATTTCACAGTAATATCTGTGAATGAATTAGATGGGATATCAGAAAAATTGCATTCAGAAAAATATTTCTAACAATTTTGAAAATAATCAGTGAGAACATAAAAAAATTTTGAATGAACTCACAGAATGCAAAAGGCAAATTTAGTAAAGAGAGAAATATTGTAAAAAAAAAGAATCAAACTGAAGTTTTGAAACTGAAACTCTTAATAAGGGATTGAAGTTATGCCTCAGTAGGCAAGCGTGAGGAACTGAGTTCAGATCCCAGAAATCACATAAAAAGCAGGGCATGGGCACACATACGCCTATACCCTTTGTGCTGTATGGGGCAGAGATAGAATAGTTGGGGCTTGCTGACTAACATAGAGATTCTGTCTCAAAAGATAAAGATTCATGGATTTCTTTAGTTAACTGAAAAGAATCAGACATACTGTTGAAATAGATAAACACTTCTACCAGGGCATGGGAAAAATAAACTAAGACAGTCAACTACAGAAGATTAGGAAGGAATTAAATATTACAAAGAACAAAATGATGGGATTAACACAAGCCTTTCAGCAGTAAGTTTGAACATCAACGGCCTCAATTCTCTGATTAAACGACAGACAAGCAGATTGCACTGAGATACATGTGCCATCTGTCTGTCACATGTTAAGAGCACATGACAAATACAAGACAAACACAACCTTCAGGGGAAAGGATGGAAAATGAAACACACCAAGCAGTTTGAAAGCAAGTGGGTATAGCTATCCTAATACTTGAGAAAGTAGACTTCAAACAAAAATTAATCAGAAGAGATAACGAAGGTGTACTTTCTTTTGATTAAAGAAACAATTCCCCAGGAAAATACAGTATAACTGGGGAGATGGCTCAGTCATTAAAGGCTAAAGCTCACAGCCCCACAGACAGAAAGATACAGTAGGCTAGTAAGATGGCGGTTGCCACCAAACATGATGACCTGAGTTCGATTCCTGGGTCCCCTCTAGCAGAGGAAGAGAACTGACTCTCACTGTCCTCTCATTTCGACATGTAAGTCGTGGTGCACATGTGCACACATCCACACCCATACATGCATGGGCCCATGCCCTAGAAGATTCACATATACACACACAACTACGTAAAGACATCTCATCAGCCCACCTTTGAGAAATATTGTAACGGAAAATAAGCATGATGTGAGCATTATGGAGATCAGAGTACTATTTCCACAAGTGGCTTCTCTTCTTCCACCATTTGGGTTCTAGAGATCAAAAAGATTGTCAGGCTTAGAGGCATGCACCTTTATCTCCGGAGTCATCATGCAAGCTTGAAGCTCTATTTGACATGCATTTTGAAGGACCAAATTTACCCTTCAAAAATCCAGCTGTCTAGTATAGTGGTTTATTATTTGTGTTTTAATAAATAAAGCTTGCCTAAAGATCAGAGGGCAATGTACACTAGTCAAACATTCAGACCAGGTAGTGGTGGCACAGACCTTTAAAACCAGCAGCCAAACTAGTTAGCCATAGAGGCCAGGCAATGGTGGTATACGCCTTTAATCCCAGCACTAGAGAGGAATATAAGACAGGAAGTGACAAGTCTCAGTCTCAGTCCCAGTCTGAGGATTCGTGGAGGCAGGAATGTCCGTTTCAGTCTAACGTAGACGGAAGAGCCATTAGCTGGCCGCTTTGCTTTTCTTATCTTTAGCTTGAACCCCAATATCTGTCTCTGTTTTCATATAAATTATATATATATATATATAATTATATAAACATATATAATTATACATACTTATATTATGCTTTAAAATGCTCTTGGATGTTGAGTGTAGACTCATTTTGAGTGTTGGCTATTTAGAAAGACGGGGTGCACATTTAACATGCATCCCATTTAGAGTTCTACTCCCTGCCTCAAGGATTGATTGTCGATGAAACACCTAGAGCAGCGCAGGATTCCCATTTAACGCCTCCTGCCAGACGCTGCCAGTCATCTTGTTTGCATCTGATTTCCAGCCAGTGTGGGCTGATTGAGAATTCCTCAGAGCAAACAGGTGAGCAGAGAACAACCCAGGCTCTTCCAGGCTCCTCCGCTCCTCTTTGCCTAGGGATTGCAATCTCATCACTTAATGCACAACCAACCCCTGGGACACATCCAGGTGTCTAATAAGAAAAGAAAAAAGTTCTCCTGACAATAAAAGCTGCAGCCACTGTCAGATGAGATATTCACAGTCGGGAAAATACATTTCGTTTTTGTTCATTTTTTTTTTCATTCCTTGTGGCAGTTTTAACTTGAGGGTTTCAAAGAAAACCAGAATGCCCGAATTTTAGGAGAGATGGGGAGATCACTAATATTATTCTTTTTTGACAGATTGAAGATATTGGGGTACAAAGACTTCTAAAGACTAAAATTTTCTATAAAAGGTCACCAAAGAGATGCTATAAGATGGCTTAGGCTTTGAAAACAAGTACTAAATTTGCCCCTATGATACAAGAGCAGGGCAGGTAATATGTAAATACAGGCTCATAGCCCTGGTCCAATAACAAAAACCACAGGCTATAGTTTCCACCACTTGCTTTAAACTTAGATATTTTCTTGTTTTTGTTTTGTTTTTGTCATGTGCTTTTACTCCTTACTCAAATAATTTAGAAGTCGCTTTTAAAAAGAAAGACAGAATGACTATGGATTTATAACCAAGGCATATGGTATTTGATTACCATGTACTGAAGGCTTTCTGTACAAAGTTAAATATTTTCCAGACTTTTGAAATTTGTCACCTGATTTGTACCAGATTCAGTATGTCATTGTCCCACTATATTTCTGCTGGAATAAAACAACCACGTTGGAAATGCTTCATACGTGTGGCTGAATCATCCCACAGGGTGTTTTGGACACCAGTCAAGAGGAACCTGGAACTCCTTCTTCACCTTTTTAATTCATTCCACAAATGTACAGAGCATGTTTCTGGATGATTCTAGGGAATCTCACATGTCCCCAAGGAAAAAGTAATTCCATTTTCACATGTCAAAGTTTTTGTATCATCTTTTGAGATAACTCTTGCAATTTTTCTCCTTTGTTACCTGTATAATAACACAAACATCTTAGTTGGCTTAAATTCAGGATTTAAAAATAAAAGAAAAATGGAAAATACTTTCATGTAAAAATTAAAGTGCACTCTTGATAATATTCAAGACCCAAAAGGCAACATCAGATACTAGATAGGCAATGTGGTCCACAAGAGAATAGAATAGGAACAATGTTCTTAGCATGGGAAGGGAGATGCTAAAAAACAAACAAAACAAAACAAAAAACATCAGTCAAAACATACCACACACACACTAAGCATGCACACTCTGGAAATTAGTAGAGCACATTGCCCTGGATGGTCCATGTTGAAAATGGGTGGAACCGAACATATGGGGGAAGACATTAGAACACATGCTACCATGGCTATTTGGTTTTAATAATAGCATGAACCACGAGCACTTATTTGTCTGAGAAACTTCTTCATCCTAGAGGCTTACTCAAGGAATCATGGTATCTGTTGACTAGAACAACACTTAGTGTTAGAAATAAAAGAAAAATCATTCTGACATTTTATGCATGGTACAAAGTTCCATTTTCCAGCACATCACTGCTTTCTCTTTAATGGGCATTCTACGTTCTATGTGGGAATCAGGGATACTGAGAAAGGCATAGCTCACTACAGGAAACAGTTGGCTATCTGAGCACACTTCAGGCTTCCCTTTGGACTAGCTGGGATAATTTTCTTTCTCTAGAACAGTGATTCTCAACCTGTGGGTTGTGATGCCTTTGTGTCACATATTAGGTATCTTGCATATCAGATATTTATACTGTGATCCCTAAGAGTGGCAAAATTATAGCTTTGGAATGTCAATGAAAATAATTGTATGGCCGGGGTCCCAACAGCAGGAGGGTCACAGCATTAGGAAGGTTGAGAACCGCTACTCTAGAGCTTCATCTCTTCACTGCGCGGCTGGTCTCACTCTTCCTTACATATGTCCAGTTTTATATGATGCTTTACACTCAGTATTACTACCTTACTCCATATGTCATCTACTTCCGTGTCAGTCTTTGATATTAAATTATAACTTCCTTAAAGCACACCAATATACCTGATTATAGAGTCCAGTTAGTAATACAAAGCTTGGCACATTACACATAAAAGTTAGGTGAATTCATATTAAATACTAGAGCAAAATTGTGTATTATACAAGCTTAGAGTCCAACCTGCATGGTCCCTGGGTGATTTTAGTCTCTCCAAACACTTGTTGGTGTGATGCCTATATTTGTACAAGAGGAGATGTAGACAAAAGTGTTTTCAAATTGGTTGACAGGCCCACACCCTCTTGACAGATGGAAAAGCACCAGGAGCTGACACCCTGCCTGGGGAAATGAAAGCCAGGGCAAACCCACTTTTATTTTACCCTGCACGTTTCATTTAAAAGTGAAGGAAGACATGCCATATCTGAACTGTTTACATTTTTAACATTTCTTATTTTTCTTGAATTTGAAAGACAAGTATAAAAGTTATTTTTTTTTCTCTTCACATTCAGAGACCTCGCCTCTGACCACAAAAATGAGAGAGAACACTTGGGGTATCAAAGGTTACTCCGGGGAGGGACAATGCAACTGCTCCAAGCAGAGAGAAAAGGCATGACCTAGAATCACCTTCCATGCTGGGTAAGTCTCAAGCCAGGTGATGTCAAAATTATATTTGTGTCGGGTGAATAAGGAAAAAAGGACTCAGTGTAGAAGAGCCTGCATGAGATCATGGTTAGCAGGTCCAAAGGTAGCTAGAGTTGAAAACCAACGTGGAAATCTCTAGCATGGCTGATTATTATTTTGACTTCTAAAATGTATTTGTTTGGTTTTAATAAAAATAAACGTTTAAAGTATGAGTAGGTCATAAAGAGGAAAAGAGAGATTCAATTTGAGAACTGAAGATATGGAGCAGAGCTAGCTAAATGGTGATGGCAACTTCCACATGGGTGATGGTGAAAATGGTGACTATGACCTCCTCATAAGATAAATGAAGGAAAATAAGGGCACTCCTCAAAGACAAATGTTACTCAACATTTTATTTTTGGTCTGGGTGAGTATATGTTGATAGTTGTTACAGTGACCAAGGAGACAGGGGTCACAGACTGAAGTGAGTTCCATTGTGAGTGATCCATTCAAGAAGGCAGGGAACACTCACAAGAAGATACCAAGCCGGGCGGTGGTGGCGCACGCCTATAATCCCAGCACTCGGGAGGCAGAGTCAGGCGGATCTCTGTGAGTTCGAGGCCAGCCTGGTCTACAGAGTGAGTTCCAGGACAGGCTCCAAAACCACAGAGAAACCCTGTCTCGAAAAACAAAAAAAAAAAAAAAAAAAAAGAAGATACCAAGTCAGCTGTTGAGTGAGATGAGCTCTCATAAAAGTTGAGACTCAGCCATACTTCTTTGACTCACAGATGGTATTTAATGCCACAAGTCTCAATAAGGTCACCTAGAAAGATGTAAAAGTCTGTTCAGGGTCCAAAAGGGCACTCAGACTGGAGCTCTGAGATGTCCAAGATTTAGAGGTTGTGCAGAGGGAAAAAATCTACAAAATGAGAAAGAGAAAGATGCCAGTAATATGAGGAAAAAAGTAAATGTGAGGGAAAAGTCATTGCAGTGTTTCACTTCTTGTGACTATTTCTCTCTCTCTCTTTCTCTGTCTCTCTGTCTCTCTTCCATCTCTCTAGTTTTGAATCTATCTTCTTCTTTCTCTTTCTCTCTTAGTCTCTGTCTCTCCGTGCATGTATATTCACGTTTTATTCTACAACAGTTTTATATTTATAGAAAATTATAATTGTAGTACATATGTAATATATTTCAAAAAATAATCTTCCCCTACTTTTTTTCTATCTTGTGTTAGTATGGTATGCTTTCTGCATCAATGAACTAGTATTAATTCATTTTTTTTACTAGCCAAGATACATATTTTCTTTGTAACCCACACGTTTGTAACCTACTGTCCTTTCTTTTACTCCAGGATTCCCTATTGTATTATCTGGCATATCTTTTAAACTGTCTAATGGCTGCAACAATGTAATTACTTTAAGTATTTTAAATTTGTATTACTTGCCTGTTGGTCTAACTAAATTAAAGCCTTTTCAAGAGTAAATGTTATGCCTTGTTTACCACAATAATAGGTATAATACGCATACTGATGTCAAATAAAAATTGTTTAGGAAACTCAAGAAAGAGAAAAACACAGAGGAAAAGCAATTAGCAATGTTCTACAGTATTTAGAGAAACACCCACACTTTAGCCTTTCTCCACTCCCCCATTTTCTGAGTTAATTTTCATGATAGACAATCCTTATAAGTTAATACCAGCATAATTCAAACAATAACATTAGCAGAACAAAAATGAAAATGTACAAAATGATGATCTATAATCAATTTAATTGTAGGAGGAGGGATATAATTGTCTTTTCCATATTCTTTACATCTCTTCTTCAGTAGTGAAACTATTCTTATTTTTAATGTGTCATAATAGCTCTTCTGTCATTGGCCAATTTTCTTTTCTTATTGGTCATTACAATGCTCTAGTTACACAGCTGACTTCATCAAACTCAGGATTCATTTCCCTTGTTCTTCTTGTTTCAGAATCTTCCTTCAAAATATTGGGGCCCACGTAAGGGCTGGGGACATAGGTTTCTATCACCTAAAATCTGAGTCAACGAACTTGTGCAAGGACAGGTATAACCCTGATTGACCAAAGAAGAGTTTAGGAACCTCAGAGGACATTTGTGGCATTTATGGATCCACATAGAGTTGCTAAGGAAACTTCAGGAATAACACGTAAGCCTAGAAATAAGAACATAGCTGAGTTCATGAAACTCATGCAACAGGGCTGTGTCATTTCTGGAACAAAGTCTGAAAAGACCCAGTGCCAAATGGAAAAGCAGACATAATGACTTCAGGGAATCAGTCAGCCCATTGAGACATAAGGTTTTTCATAAGCTTTATGTAGTTATTATTATTATTATTAAATATCAATGTTTTATCATTACATGTTCTGCCTGCTCAACACTTCTTTGGCATTTGTTCAGTTTACGATCCACTTGGACATGCTGTGTCTGCATTGCCTAGCAGGTGCCATCACACTCGTCTACACAGTAAATGCAGTGAATTGGGAGAATATCTGGACATGGCAAATTAGGATTCCAAAGCATAAATAAGCGATATTTTAAGAAAAGAAAGAATGAGTTATCTACAGAGCTGAACCTAGTGACTTGAATGTTCTACTGTTTTCATGAGCATGACTCACATTTATATTCCTCACCTGTGTTGTTTTGTACCAGTTCTCTTCAACCTTACCAGCAACTCACTAATTAGAATATTACCCTACAGAATTGTATTTTGGGTCTGTGTTACACCCCTCGATATCAATTTCTTCCTTCTCTAGACTTTTAGTCAGTCGCTTGACTTCTCAGAATAAAGAATGTCTTTTTCTCCCGCTGAAGTTTGTTAGAGACAAATGAAATAATAGAGACATGTATTAAGGTTCTAGCAAATGTTAAAATGCCTCTCTTCCTCCTTTTAACAAATTGAAATCTAGAACAGCTGGACATCAAGTAGCCATCTTCAACCATGAAACAACAGCCTTAATTCCAGGAATAAGTTGGGAGGAGCCAGGATCTCTCTTCTCTATTTACTTACCTCAGTGTCCATGAACTTAAGATGATTCCACTGCTATATTCAGAAGCTTTCCTGTCGCATGCACTTACACTGTCCTCATAACAGCTCTTAAATATAGGCTCTTAGTTGTTGAATAATTATGACAATTGGAAATTATAACTACCGAGTAACTGGGCTCTTTGCTTCTCCTATGATCTCCTATATCACTTTTACACCTACCCCACGTAGAAGTCTTTGTTGAAAGCAAAATTCTGCTCACGTCATTCATTGTCTTTTCAAAAATGCCCAATGATCTCCAACTATGTGCAGCACAATTTTTAAACTTATTTGCCATTTTAAGTCTATCCACAACATTCCATCAATGGCTCCTTGTTGATCATGCAATACCACGGAAGTCCCTGGAAGAGGGTTTTGACCGCCTGTAGAGAGAGCGGTTATTTTGCCTGTTTTTCAAAACCCACTCTTAGAGCTGAAGGTACAGTTCAGTAGCAGGTGTTGACCTATTGTGTGTGAGCCCCAGCTCTACAAAGACAAAACAAGATCAAAATCTCGACCTAGTCTGTCAGGGAACATCGTCTTTCCATGCTCTTGTAATTTTTTTATTTTTAACCAACGTTTCTGCTTTATCACATTCTTAATCACCTCATCATGGTGCATAATTAATATGTCACTGATTCTCACTGTTCTCCCACAGTCTGCTCACACCAAACTCCAGGTACTCATATTGTCTGCTTCTCCAAAAATAGCATCTCACTCAATATATATCCAAATAAAGCCAGTCCTTTAAGTATCAGCTCAAATACCACCTTCCTTAAAGCTCTTGTGAACTCTGCAGCTGGAAGGCTGACTTATCTTCTTTGAAGTTTCTTTCCATTTTACACAGTTTATTTCATCTCAAGCCAATTCAGTTTGATTCAACCAAATCTAGAGGATATTTCGAATATTACTATGTCATTGGAAGACACACTGTGAGTTTCAGTTCTGAAGTTCATGTTTCAATGAGAAATACATGTTTTTTAAAACATATTTAAAGTGAATATTTACATAAATGCAATTTAAAACAAAGTTGTGCTGAGAACCCTAGTTTAGTAAACTCTAAATTCTTAAACATAGGAAAAGCGCATGTCTTATACAGGTAAAATACCAAAGTGGAGCTTAGGTTGGTAAAAAGTTTTGTTTTGTTTTGTTTTTTGTTTGCCAGGGTCTTGATTCCTTTCACCTCATGATACCAGCAACATTTGACATTAAATCTACCATCAAGTCAGAACAAAGAAGAGCAGGAAGGTCTCTCATTAATTATTTTTCTGGCATAATCATATAAGTCCTACCCATTACTACTTTCCTTTTTAAGAACTAGATCTTACATTCACAAATACACCTACTGTAAACAAAACAAAAACAAACGTAACACTTGTCAGACCCACAGCCCCTGCCATGCTTGATAGCATTTGGAGACTTGCCATTGATTCTTTTGAGATGAGCACAGGAGAGGTGCAAATATATTTTGGATAATAAATACAACTTCTAATTTGCTTATTACCAGTGATAACAGGTTTACAATTGCTGCCCAATTAATTATAAAATGACCAAATGAATTCCAAGTTAGATGACACATTTTCCTGGCTTCTCTACGTAATAGCATCCATTGTCACAAAAGTTTTATCCATTTTGAAAAATCTGTGCAGGGTAATTACATTCATATCTAATACTGGCCTTTACCTTGTTTTGTGTATCTATTGTCTAAGTTGCTCCAGGAATGTAAACTGCTCCCTCTGTTCCTGCTTTCATGATTATCTCTTGACAGCTGATATGTCGATAATACCAATTTAGTTAGCAGTAGAAATAGGGCAATTACTAAAGACTTGATGATCCAGATACACTTCCTTGTTATTTAAAAATCAGACAAAAAGATGTAATTGGCAAGGGAATGGGCTTATTGAAGGTATTGGAGGCCAGGGTTGGATTGGAAATAAGTTCTTAGAGTACTGACTCCATCAATGAGCACTCAACATGAGTTCTGATGTTCCCCTCAGCTCATATTCTACACAGAGATTGCTGCTAGCATGAGTTGCACTATAAGATACTAAAAATTAAAATATAATCATCTTATAAATAAATTATTTAATTCTATTTTAAATTCTAATTTGAGCCAGTGTGTTCAGTTAAATGAAAATATAACACTATCCATGAGAAATGAAGCTTTGATATTCTGTTTCCTCTCATTATCTGATGAGGAAACTGAGACCAGAAGGAAGCAATGTGGCTCAGAGTTACAATGTGATTCATCTTCTGTTCTTTGAACTGTAGGTAAGAGACTTTTAGAATAGAAGTTGTGAGTGGGAAGATTTTCAGTTAACCAGCATACTCAGCTTTACATATTATGACTAATATTAGTCCACAATGTCCAAAATGTTCTAATAACACAAAGCATTAACTACAAACAAGAAGTTAATAACAACTAGATTTTTGTATGTTTGGCTAATGTGAATGGGATCTTCAACCACGATGTGTCTTGCCTGTCTAGGAAAACACAGTGGAAAAGGAGAGTTTGGAAAGTTGCAGACTCTCAAGGCATAGGGCTTGCTTTTTGCTTTTCCATCATCTGACTCCAGAATTCAATGATCTCGAGTTTGGTAATTGCATCGTTTCTACAGTAGTGCCCTAATTTTCAAGAGATTATTGATTTCTCAATTGCCAAGTGGCAAAGGGAAAAACAGGAAGGGAGATAGAAGTTCACATTCCTGGTCCCAGTTATATAACAGATACACAAGAAAAAAATAAATACAAATAGCTATTAAAGAATGTGATCTCACTTTCTGAGACTTCATCTAAAAATTAATCTCTAAGGGAACAAAACAAAGGTATTTTAAATGCCAGTTTCCTCCAAGCACATGGTTTCCTGAGAATGTAGAACACCCTATTTCTGTTTCACACATACATATGATTATAAAACCAAGAAATAAAAGGAAAAACATTTTTTACAACAATATAATTTTATTTCACAAGTGGAGTATATATCACTCTGGAGGGCCACTGGTACTTTAGTTTTAATAAAAAGATATTGTTTTGATTTTTTGAACTTAAAATTTTTCTGGGTAGGGAGAGGGAGAGGATCTGTAAGGACTTGGGAAAGAAGAATATGATCAAAATATATTTAAATTTAAAAATTGTTTAAGTAATAAAAACATAATAAAAAAGAAAAAAAATTCCAAGCACAATACTTTACTATAAAATTCATCAAGGATTAGACAGAACTTAGTCAAAATAATGCTTTCATCTCCAAGCGAGATTTCTGTAGGCCATATTTTGTTTGGAAAGTAAGCAAATGCTCTTTCATCATTAGGTTAATATCCTGTAATACTACAAATCAGCTTCTTTTGAAACATCCAGGTTCATCTAATCATGAATTTCAAAGGATAGACAGAACCAGAAACAGAAAGTTCTGCATTTACTGAAGCATATTCGGTGCTCAAGTTTTCAAGACCATAAGTACAGGAAAATTGGAGAGGCTTGCACAAAATATATGAACATGGAGCATATCTAACTTTTTGTGACACCAGGAAACTACAATACCGGATGCTGAGCTTGGTGAGTATATGACACTGGAGGTGTCAATATTGTGGCCAAGCACAGCTGACATTATTCGGGGCCTGAGTTGAAGTTTAAGAATATCCTTAGCAGTCAAGTGAAAAAGTAACAATAATTTCTCACAGTGAAGACACGTAGAGATCAGAACTCATTTAACTCACATCAACTCTTCTTCATGTGCTGTTTTACATGCGAGGAAACTGAAGATGTTTGATAACTGGGTCAATGTCAAGATCTTTCTCATAGTAAGCTGGTAGAGCTGAGATTTGTGATCAGGCAGCTTGGCTCCAAAATTTATGTCTTTGAGTAATATGCATATTTACTGTCTCCCAAAAATTAAAAAAGGGGGAAACAGACAGATGATCTAGCAATTAAGAACATTTAGTGTTCTTGCAGAAGACCTGGTGCTGGTTTCCAGCATCTGTGTGATGGCTTGTAACACTTCAATTCCACTGAGGGCTCCTTCTGCATGTGGTGCATATACATATACTCAGGCACATGCACATACACATAAAATATATTTTTAAAAGATGAAGAGGGAAAATTCACGGTTTTCTTTTGAAAATTAAAGTCCTAGGAAATAAAATCAGACCCAAACTAGCAATTGAGTTAAGAGGTCACCAAGACCAGACACAATGTTTAAAATAGTGTGGAAATTGGCTTTGGCATGATAGAATAGACCCAGGTGAACACTCAGAGACAAGTCTAAACTATTCTTCCTTAGACATAATCCTTCACTCTCTGGACCATCTTATCATATATATTTAGAGAAATACAGAGATGTCCTTATGAACAAAGCTTCATGAATCTGTGGTAATTCCTTGGAACACATTATGGAAGTAAAATTACCTCAGCCAAATGTGGGAAATAAGTTAAAGCAATCAGATTTCCCATGCTGTCACAACTAAGGCCAGAACTATTTGAAAACTCATTCATGAGAAGTAACAAAGATACAAATAATACAGATATGAAATAAAATAAGGTGAGAAGGAAGATAAAGATCTTTATTGGTTATCAGTAAAACATAAATGATCAGCATCAGTAGATGCAGAATCTACTGGGTGGTTAAATAAATAAATACTCTATTTTGGATAGCTATGCCAAAGAACAAATGGCACAGAAGATGATAAGTAAATGGTGGAGACAATCTAATACTAATGTGTGTAAGAATAGCACAATGAACTGTTACAATCATACATTATAACAATGCTATATAGTAGTTCAAACAGAACAAGAACTAGATAAGTAGACTAAAAGAAATTGGGTGCCAGAGCAATGCAAAATGATCCTGCCAATATAAAATATGTAGAAATATGCAGTTTGGTTGTATGTGCATGTGTTATAGGATGATTGATAATGCACATAAAAATCAGCTGGGGGATAAAACAATCTTAGAGGAGATTAGAAAGACAGAAAACTCGGTACGATGGTGATCAAAAGGTTCCTCATGTTTCAGAAAGATGAGGCAGAATGATTGCCATCCTCCCTAATGAATATGGTTTCAAAGAAACTAGAATTCAGTATCATCAAGACATTCTTTAGTAATTTGAATTATTTCCAAAATTTATACAGACAATTCCCCAAGTTAAGAAATACAGAACCAAGTTTATGTGTAGGTAAATATTATGCTCTACTTCAATAATATGGGTAATTATCAAATATCAATAAAAATGATGAATTAAAGAAAAAACATTAAAACCATGTATCTAGTTATACATTAATAAGATATGCTTTGTTAGTCTGAAAAAAAGGAACATTGTTTAGCTCTTTCCTTTACACATATGAAAAATCTTTATTAAGCTATAAAAAATAATTGATCAATTATTGATTGGTAATGAGCAGGTAGACCAGTATGACAGCATGGACAGCATTGAAACATGCCTTATTTGTTATCTAGACATAGTGAAAATACTAAAATAATGACAAAGAAATGAGATATTTAGTAATTACTAAGAGGATTGGCTAAGAATAATACAGGGAAACTGTTAGCTATCTTTGCCAAAATATAACTATAGATTAATTAAAATGTTATATGTAAACTACATATTTAAAAGTAAGGAAATGGAGGTACAGTAAAAAATTAGATTTAATTTAGTTGTCCATCAACAGATGAATAATAAAAATTTGATATATTATAAAGTAGAATACTATTCAGCTCTAAAGAAAAATGTTGTCAGAAGCTTACAGGAACGTGGATGGACTTAGAATGTATAATACTAATTGAGGTCACTTTCTCAGAGTGTCTCTTGATTCTCCTCTGGGTTTTCCTGTCATACTTTGAGTTTCTAGATCTCTCTCTAATGTTTCTTTTTTGTTGTTTTTCATTGAATATTTGAAAAGGGAAAATTCTGCTACAGAGGTTGTATTTCACGACACTGTATTTGTGCTATTATACATTATTTAATTCATGACACTCAGCAGTCTTAAGAGAAGGAAACTGAGGCCCATAAAAGTAATCTGAGTGTTGTCTATTCACTAAAGACAGATGAGAGCTGATTGGGAGGGAATACTAACTCCTTTCTTTATAATGTGGACACGCTGGAATAAGATTCAAGATTCAGGGGCTGGTTTTCCCAATCCATAGCTGGTAATCTTAAGCATGAGCTGGCCGACTAGTATCAGGAGTAACCAGCTTCCTGTCATTTCTACCTCCACACCCTTCCTATTATTCTCATCTTCACTTCTTCCAGGGTTATTTTAATTCACCAAACAATATGAACTTTGCTTCCACCACACAGAATCCATTGTCCACTATCTTAGTCCTTCCTTTACCTTCTCTCTGAGAACTAAGCAGCACAGCAATGAGAGTTCTTAATTTGATTTTTCATTCATTTGTTTTGTTTTCCTTAGCTGTGTAAAGTATTACGTTCAAATTCTTTCCATTTATTACATTTAAAGTAACTAAATGTATTTAGAAATAAATTTTGAATTAAGTAATGCTAAAGGTGTCATGTGTTTTAAAGAATATGTGTGCATCCTTCAAATGATAGAACATACTAGAAAAAGAAAGACCAAGCTGGAAAATATGGCTCATGCTTGTAATCACAGAAATCAGGAGGCTGAGTCAGCACTACTGCGGTTCAGAGTAAGCTTCACAAACTACTGAGTTCCAGGCCAACCTGAGTTATGAAGTGAGACTCTTATTACAAAGAGTGGAGCGATAGTTGTTTTTATAGCAATAGGTGTTAATGATTTGTTTCTGAATCAATAAGTTAACCCACTCACAATACTATCTCCACATCTTCACGGTAACAAATCTTTCAGAGCAGCCACCTAGAATAGAGTGCTTCCTGACCATGCCATTTGTTAACTGCTACTGTTGGCTGATATCATCTGGATAGTTTCTCCTCCACAAATGTTATTTACTTCCTGTCTGCAACCATCACCAGTCCAGGAAAACCCTCTCTTATTACTATGGTCTGGGTCTCTCTCTCTCTCTCTCTCTCTCTCTCTCTCTCTCTCTCTCTCTTTGTGAAAGACTTCATCTGTCAGTTCATCCTTGTCTGTGAATACTTTGTAATTGGTGTTTTGATTATAACTTAATTTTCTTTTTGTTACTTTATTCTCCTTTTTTGCCAATGGCTACTGAGTCATGAAAAGCTTTGTGTCATGTCGGAATCTTTCTTACTGTAGATGTTTAATTTATTAATATTTTGGGTGCAAGAGATGAGTGCTTCTAATTGTGGCTAACTTTTATTGACAGAGTGGGGAAGAGAGAGAGTTAACTACTTTTCTAAATATCCTCTGCACACTCCATGCTTTACCTGAACGCTGTGGTGCTTGGTTATACCATCAACTTCCCACAAATTAGAATCGGCTGAACAGAAAACCTCACCTGAAAAAACTGTCCTGATTGCCTTAATTGATGTGGGAAGAGCCACCTTTTGTGTGGGAGGCTCCTTTTGGTAGCAGACCATACTAAAACGGGCAATGCAGGAAAAAGATTATTTGCTTTTTGTCTGCTTGGCCGTCCCTCTTGCCTCTGAGTTGATTCACACTTTCTTTGCTGTTGCTTATTCCTTCACAGATATCAGAACTGTTTCCAGGTTGCCAGCATTGACTGAGGACCAGCAGCACTCCAGGGAACCTCTAGGTTTGTGGTGCCTGAGTGGGGCTGCAGAGGCGTTCAACCTCCTAGACTAACCCATCTTGGACTCTAAGCCTTTCAAACAGGAGACAACTGCTGTGACTATTTTAACATAAGCTGATTTAATAAATTATTGTAATATATGTATATATTCATCCTACCAGTTCTGTTCCTCAAGAGACCCCTGACTAATATATGTGCCTCCTTTACACATGAATTACAAATTCACTAGGTGTGCTTCCTCTTACGTACACATGAACAAACTGAACTTCAAAACTACTTCAGATTTACTTTTTTGGCAAGTAGAGAAGAAGAAACAGAGACTTCACTCTTGGTTTACCTGTTTGAAACATAAACATTTTTAAACATCTCTGGTATGTATTGATTAAAAATAAGGACTAAGCATGTACGTGAATCTCACAGATTGTTGAAAGAGCATATTCATCAGTAGCTGTTTTCCGTTTGTTTGAGACAAAGTATCATGTGGTTGAGGTTTGCCTAGAAGTCACTACGTACTCAAGGTCAACTCGAACTTCTGATTCTCCAACCTCAAGTTTTGGCGTTACAGGGGTGCTCTTCTGAGCCTTAATTATGCAATGTTAGGAACCAATTTCAGAATTTTGTGCACTCTACCAAATGAGTTACACTTCCAGTCCAGTTCCTAAAAGAGCAAATTCTCTACAGTAATGTTTATTCTCTCTCTCTCTCTCTCTCTCTCTCTCTCTCTCTGTTTCTCTCATATATATATACACTCGTATGATTATGATGTGTACACTTTAAATGTTAAGGTTGATGAAAATCAACCAGTCAGAGAAATTGTTGTACCTATGAGGACAGCATGGTAAAAAAAAATAATAATAATTATAACTATTCCACTTGGTGATACAAGTTAATATGATCTCTCCTTTGTACAATTAGGTCCAAGGAGATGCTACTTTTCCTCATTAGAGACTCTGGTAAACTTGTTTGATCAGACAATTAAAATATGTATCCTGTCATATTTCACACTAATCTAATACTGGTCTCTCTCCTGGCCCTGGGCTTGGTATATTTGCTTCTTTGTATTCCTTATACTATAACTCCATTTCCCGCACCCACCCACTGAGACAGTGGAGCTGATCTATTGGGAGCTCACCAAGGCCAGCTGGACTGTGACTGAAAAAGCATGGGATAAAACTGGACTCTCTGAGCATGGCGAACAATGAGGGCTGATGAGAACCCAAGGACAATGGCACGGGGTTTTGAACCTACGTAATGTGCTGGCTTTGTGGGAGCCTAGCAAGTTTGGATGTTCACCTTCCTAGAAATGGACGGAGGGGGGAGGACCTAGGACTTACCACAGGGCAGGGAACCCTGACTGCTCTTTGGGCTGGAGAGGGAGGGGGAGAGGAGTGGGGGGAGGGGGAGAAGGGTGGGAGGAGGGGGAGAAGGGTGGGAGGAGGGGGAGGGAAATGGGAGGCTGGGAGGAGGAGGAAATTTTTTTTCTCCTTTTCTCAATAAAAAAAAAAGTAAAAAAAAATAACTATTCTTGTTATCATTTTAAAACCATGTTGGATATATGTACAAGCACAATACAACATGGTCATAGATGAGCAAAGTGCTCAGGGTATTAGCTGAAAGGTAGTATAAAAACAGTAACATTTGCTTTTCAGATACAATCAGCAGACTAGGGCCAGGCATGTCTCATAGTCCTGGTGTCTTATTTAGGGTTACTATTGCTGTTATGAAATACCATAACTAAAAGCAAATTGAAGAAGTTTATTTGACTTACACTTCCACATCACTGCTATGGGAGGAAATCAGGACAGGAACTCAAGTAGGGCAGGAACCTGGAGACAGGAGCCAATGCAGAAGCCATGGAGGACCGCTGCATGGAGGATTACTGACTTGCTTAAAATGGCTTGCTTAGCCTGCTTTCTTATAGAACCAAGAACCACAGCCAAGGATGGTCTCCCCCACAATGTGTTAGGGTCCTCCCCCATCAATTGCTAATAAAAAACATTTACAGCTGAATCTTATGGAGGCATTTTCTAAATTGAGATTCCCTCTCTTCAGATAAATCTAGCTTGTGTCAAGTTGACATATAAGTAGCCACCAGCATACCCAGTAATCATGTAGTTGAGGCAGGAGGATTACAATTTCTAGACTAGAATCTGGCTACATAGTAAGACAGAGAGGGAGAATGAAAGGAAAAAGAGGGAGATGGGGAGGGGGAAGGGGAAGGAGGAGGGATGGAGAGAAAGGAAGATGGGGACAGGGAGAGAGAAGGGGAGAGAGGGGAAAGGAGAGAGGGAGGGAGAGAAGGAGGGAGAGAAGGAGAGAGAGAGAGAAAGAGAGAGAGAGAGAGAGAGAGAGAGAGAGAGAGAGAGAGAGAGACAGGTTCATGTCTTTTATTACCTAAAAGCCCGAATCCCTTCATTTGTTAAGGCATTGCCCCATTGCTTCTGAAATCCAGGACACCTTTGCTAATGTCTTGGGTGTTGTGGGTATCTCATGAGATAATACACATGGGCCTCCTCTGAGTTAGAACATGGTAGAGGAACTCTCCTTGTTGCTATTGCAGGGGTAAAAAAGCAAACCTGAGTCTCCGCTACAGCCCCAGGACTTTAGGGCTCTCCATCTGCCACTTTTCCCCTGACCTACTTTTCCTTTCTGGAGCATGGTAGGTGTTCCTGTTAAGGAACCAAGGCCTTCTGCTGTCAGGAAGGTGAGCTTAACAAGAACCTGTGAACCTGTCTTAGAGGCTTGCCCGGAGAATGACCAGAGGGCTCAGATCCCCAGCTCAGATTCTATCAATCTATAGAGATAAAAAGTTCTTGATTACTCTTGCATGTTTGGCCACAGATGAAACAGATGGGAACTGACTCAGAGGACAGAGTGAGCAATCTTCTATTACCTACCCTACAACTACCATGGGAATCGGTTTTCTCTACTTATTTTTTTCAAAGCAGGCGACCTAACATAGGGTCTTATACTTGCTACACAAGCACTGAACCTCTATGTTCCCAGCCATCTTACAATTTTTAAAAATTGTTGCTGAGCTTGGAAGCCCATACCTTTAATTTCAGCACTCAGGAGGTAGATAGAGCTAGGCAGATATATCTTTGTGAGTTTCTAGGCGCCTGGTCTACAAAGTGAGTCCAGGACAGCCAGGATTCTGTTGCACAGAAAAACCCGTCTCGAAAAAAATATTACGTAAGACTCTAAACATTCAGGCAATAACAAAATAGAAACTAATGTCACCAACACCTGCTTAGAAGCTAACATTTTGCTAAGTATGGTGAGAGTTCCACCTTTAAACAATGTTTTTAAAGGTTAGACTGATGTTTGCCTCTCCATCCTTTTTCATAACATCTCCCTTCTGACGAGGTACTTCATTTCCAAATTCCATGCAAATGATTTATATTCATGCCTTGTTTTTCTGTCCACATCCTCAGACTGATGTTTGGGGTACTCTTAAAGTTACACAACGCACATACTAGCCCTTTTTTATAACTTGCTTTTCTTGCTCACTAGTTCAGGTCATACATTTCAACTGTTGTGGAGCATCCACTGGGTAAAGGACCACTGATTTGTCCATTGCTCTCCTCAGTTACATTCTCTTCATTTTGAGCTATTTTATGTTGTGCTACATTAGATGTCTATGTTTTGGCCTCATTGTTTATGCGCTAGCCTATCTCATATTGAAGAAATTTAGGATTAAGAATGAGAAGTCGACTTTTTGAATTATAAAGTATCCCTATCCTGAAATAAATCAGATATTTCTAAAGTGGTTGCAACATTTTAAACCACCACATCTTTTGCCCACTTCCTTTGGTACAATCGGTTTTAAAATGTGTGCTAATAGGATGGGTTTAAAATGCGATGCCGCTGCAGTTTTAATTTCTGTAGAATCCCAGTGAGACTGAGCAAGTTATTCATGTATTTATGGCTGTTAGAATTTCTTCATCTTCAGTTTTGATGAAAGTCCACTAAATTGTGTATTAAGTGGATTGATCTGGTTCCAGAGAATTGGACCTTTCCTAGCGATACTCATTGCCTCTATCTTTTGTTTCAAGAAGTTTCCTATTTAAGTTGAACCCAAATGTACATTGGTGATGTTTTCTGCCAGTACACTGGTTGTGCCTTAATAGGATGGTAGGACAACTGACCTCTCTTTTTAACGACTACTTTGAACATCTGTGTGTTGACTGATTTATTCCTCACTCAAGTCATGAATGACATAGGTTACATCGTAAAGGAGTCACAGACTGTACAATGTACCATCTATCCCTTAAACAAGACATGTTTGAGTACTTGCATGGACACAAATCATTACGCTAAGCTAATGGTAAAAGCAGAAGCAACATCCACTTGACATTACAAAGCACTGATGACAGTGACCCTAGTGGTAAGATAGGGAGGCGAGCCTAACTCGACAGGTGAAGAGGATGCATGTGAGGACAGAGTCATTGTGGATAGGACGTTCAAGATGTTTCATGAAGGGAGTAAAGAAAGCAATTTTTCATGGCCAGTCTAAGAGCAAATCTATACACTAACAGAGATGAACTGGTAGAAAAGAAAACATGAGGATTCAGAAGGAGAGACCTTGAAAAACTGAAAGAGACTGGGACTTGCCCTCAAAGCTTTAGGTCTGGGATTTCGTAGCTGCAGCCACACTATCCCCGCATAAACAGAATGAAGCAAAGAGAAAGAATAGAGATGCAGAAAGGTTGTTCTGGCCATGAGGAGATATAAAAATTCCCATCTGCCTCAAGTTTGTCTCTGTTTCCAGTTAAAAAGGCAAAACTAATCCCCAAGAAAAACAAATTCGTGACTGGTGCAATTCACTAGTTACTAATGAAAAAAATGACAGAATTCTACATGAATACGGCAAAGCAACTTCTAAACCCATAGAAGCCAGTTACAATTCCTGAATCACATCCCATGCCCTGGCCCCCACTTCCCTCCTACCAATTCTGGCACTTAATGAAGCGACAGTCTTCTTCCTGTATTTTGGTGGTTTGAATGAAAATGGCCCTATGGGCTCATATGTTGGAATAATTGGTTCTCAGTTGAACTGCTTGGAAAAGATTAGGAGGTGTAGGCTTCTTGGAGGAGGTGTGGCAGTGGGAGTGGAATGTGAGGACTCAAAAGCCCAAGCTAGACCAGCCATCTCCCCTGCCCCATCTCTTTCTCTGCTGCCTGCAGATTAGGATGCAAATCTCTCAACTGCTCCAGCACCACGCCATGATGATCAAGGACTAAACCTCTAAAAGTGTAAACAATCCCCAAATTAAATGCTTTCTTTCTTTTTACTTGAATAAAACTTTAATAAAACAGACTAAAATATTTGCCTCTTAGTCTTCTTAGAGATAACATATTCTCTGGCCAAAAAAAAAAAAAAAAATGTGTTTAAAGAAAATATCCCCAAAATTTCATGTTCTGTTTTAGCACATGGCAGCTTTTATATGTAATCAGTGGCAATATGACTTTTAATGGTAGCATCATACTTTTTATGCTCTTTTGTCCAGCGGGGTTTATTAGAATATAAAGGATACTTTGTAACTGAACAGTTTGAGGATCACCGTTAGGAGTTCTCTTTGGAAGGTTTGCTGGAATTAACTTCAACTCCTTGGGTCCAGGTTTGTTTGTTGTTTGTTTTGCTTTTTTGGAGACAGTCTAATACTGTTGCAGTCTCTTTGGTGCTCCTGGGTATGTTGGAGATGTTTATAGCCCATTTTATTCAATTTTAGCAGATCATACACACCTAAGGGTTTCCCTACTTTCTCTAGGTTTTTCAACTTCTGAGAATATAATTATTTTTTTTTACTGGAAACCCATATATTTATTAATTATTTGATTGAGCCAGACAAAATGGATCATTCAGAAGTACCTGTAAAACTTATGGGATTTTCTCTCTCTTTCTCTCTCTCTCTCCCTCCTTCCCTCCCTCTCTTTTTGTCTCTCTCTCCCATTAATGAAGGTGTTTATCATCAAGATACACTCTGTGAGATTTTATGTATGAAACAACAATTAATGAAAAAGAAGGCCATTAATTTGAAAAGGAGCAAGAAAGATTATATGGGAGGGTTTGAATGGAGGAAAGGAAACATCTCATAACACTATTATATAAAATTTAAAACATAATTAATTTTTTAGTTTAAAATAATTTTTTAAAGAATAAATAAAAAGTAAAGGAAAGCAGGAATGCTCAAGGTAAATTGGCGCCATGCAAATGAACAACTTCCTTATGTCCCCTTTTCCTTTCCTCCTTCCTGTTTACTCATTTCTCCTCCTGTTTCTTCTCTTTTCTCCTCCTCCCCCTTCCCTTCCCCCTTCCCTTGCTTTTCTACATTCTTTCTCCTGCTCTCTTTTTTATCTGGATGGTCTGACTGAAGAGGCTGGCACTCAGGGATTGCACTGAAGCCAAGCCCCAGCTCATCCTGCTAACACAGGGCCATGGCAGTTCTTTCTGGAAACCATGCCCTCATTTGTGGAATTTCAAAGGGCTTTCTTTTTGCATCCTGATTCAGCAATTTCTCATCTCCCAACTTAAAAATCCAAACCAAGATTCTCAAGGAAATAGTCTTTTCCAGGGACAGGGTGTTGCCTCCTCAGAAGAAAGGCTGCTCCTGGAACACCTTTGTTGCCTCCACAAGTCCACGATCTCTCTGTTCCCTGCCTTGCTCTACTTACTAAGTAAATTTGTTCCATGTTTCCCTCAACAAATATCATACTGTTAAAATAAAGCCAAATGGACAACAAACATAAAGAAACTCTTGGGTAACTAGACCTAATTAGGTCTTTGAGGATGACCTTAACATCGCCTGATTTGCAAACATAAAGACATTTTCACTCAGCTATTTTTTGCACATGCCCATGTTAAAACTCAAACAGAAGCTTAACTAGTCAAAAACTGCCACAGAGCTGAACGTTCAGCTCAGTCTTAGTGGGATGAGCCAAGTGTGCAATCCATAGCAGCATGGAATGAGTTATCTTCCTTGCTTTTCTTCTGTGTCGGCTAGAGAAAGCCCTTCCTTCCCCTTTAGCTTCTGTTGACACAGCCCTATTAGGTTTCTTGCTAGCATCATCTTCCAAGGCTGCCTTGTTTGTTCTACACACATTGACCAATTTACCCTAGATGACATGGTGGATGACTCAGCACGTGTTCGGTTAGTCTGGTGACCTGCCTGCTTTCTGGTGTGGGTGCTTGCCACATCGTGTCTCAAATGTTTCCATATGCACAGGGATCCTATCCTGGGGTGGTGACTCAGGGTTTGGGGCCATGCCGATCTGAGTTCAAACTTGATTTTTTTCCCCTGTAAGTTCTAAGGCCTTGAACCTACGAGCACACTTAACTAAGATTCCATTTGTTAACCATAAAATGGGAACAATGATAAAAAAGTAATATTTGCCTTATGAGTCAAATGGAACTCAATAAGACAAAGGTAGTGGGTGCTTTAGGCAGTTAGCTCAACTTTAGTCCTCATTTTCTTCCACTGCAAAGAAGGGAAGGGTCGACAGCACACACCCTGCTTTCTCTGTATCTTTCCTTAACAAGGGAACACATGATACTTACTGAAAGAAGTTTGTCAAAATATCTATTTCCCCATGTTTAGATACAGTTTTTTTTGTTTGTTCTCAGAAGCCACAGCTGGTTGCTCATAACCTCCTGTAACTCCAGTTCCAAAGAATCCGATGCCCTTTAACCTCTGTGAGCACCTGCACACACATGATGCATATAAAATCATGCAGTCTCACACACACACACATACAAAATATAACAAACGCCATTAAAGAGAGATTGTCATCATTCTGTGCAGTATTTGGCACATGGTTAGCACTTTTTCTCAAGTGACAGTTGTGGTTGCGATTGCCATTGGGTACTGATTGGGCCCTTTTTGTGAGTGAGCGTTTTCTGAAGACAACATAAACACATAGCATAGTTCAGCTCTCCTGTTGCAATGACATCTCCCAGTTCTTCAATGCCCTTGTGCATCAGGAATTTTTGCACAGCATAAAAGGAATGAAACCTCAGTAAAATACCATACAAAGGTTTTTAGAAGAAGACATTGCAAATGCTAACTGTTGGGGCCAATGAGGTGGCTCAGTCAATAAATCTGTTTGCTGCCAAGCTTGATGTTCTCAGTTTGATCATTTTACATAATATGATGGAAAAAGGAAAGGAACTCCCTGCAAATTGTCTTCTGATTTCCATATATGTCCTTTGTCATGCTTATGCATGGATATCTACACGACTCTCTCTTTAGTTTGTTCAATGTTTCCCCCAAATCTCTTGCATGTTCTTGATGTCCTCATTTTTAATTATTATTGTTACACGCACACATATATGCATACACTAAGTAATACAAAATAAAATAAATAAATACAAAATACTTTAAATGCTAGGTATTGTAACTACAGGAAATGGTAGAATTTTCAACAACAGTTAATAATTCTTCAATATTTTAATGTTTCTTGTTCAAGAATATAGTCCAATTGATTCCTTAGTTGGAACCAAATATCTCACCAGTTTTGGGTGCAGTGAGCTGGCAGGCATCAGGCATTCAGAGATGATTCCCAAACACACAAATGAGAGAATTTCCAAGGAATTTATATCTACCTCTATACTGCACACCAATCTTACCCAAGTGTCAAGACTGTAACAATCTTTGGACCATGGGCCTATCCATTCTGCTGGCAGATGCTGCAAACCTGCTGCTAGTGGCTTTAATCAAGAGCAGGTCTGATTTATACTGCCTGTGGAGGGATCCAGGGAAATCCCTCCCCTGTAATGCTGTAATGCTGATTAGTATATTGCTGAGTCCTCGAAAATTGAATAGGGAGGAAGAGGGTACGAGAAATGGACTAAAAGTACTCCTCATCACACTTGATATGAGGTCCTTTCACTCTGGCAAAGGACCACATTTTGTTGTTGCTGGTATGAAATTTCAACAACTGTTCTGAAAACACAAGCAAGTCCCATGCAGGCTTTCTACTCACAGCACTGGGCCATGACAGTGATGGAGTAGCCAGCTGCCTCCATTTTGGGGGCTTAATGAAATCTTACAGATTACACTATAACTGCAATCCCCTTTCATTAAAGACCATAGTACACAAAGCAACGCATGCTTCCCTCATTTAATGGATATCGATTAAACAGTTTATTTCAAAGCATTTAGGAAAACTTGGTTGCTTGTTTTATTTATTCACATCCATGTATTGAGAGCCTAACCGCTCAAAAAAGATTATATTAACTTGTTCGCCCTCTACTGGCCATAACTGAAGTACAACACTGTTTTTGACCAGGTCCTATAATAAAAACGGGGGATTTTTTTTTTTTTAATAGAACATCCTAGGCTTTGAAACTCAAACACATTTTTCTCAAAGTTATTGAAAATTGTTGAATATTGAACACTGTAGAGAGATGCATATATATATTAAACCCAAAACCGTTTGCTTTATTTCAGCATGTTATGCTTCTCAAAAGGAGATCTGAATTCAGAAATTTGTGATTGTTGAAGAACATGGCCAGGAGACAGATTTTCATATGGATTTATGAGATCAGAAGGACACAAGTACGGGTGACTTTTCAGATCCTCAAGATGATGTGTTGTATGAATTATACCTCAATGAGACATTAAGAACACCAAGGTCTAGCCCTGATTCCCTTTTGTTCTTGAAGTTCTTTGAGTTTTGACATGTTGATTTCTGACTTACGTCATACTAAGCCTGAATACACAGAAAGAACACGGAGATATATTCAGAAGTATAGTTTGCATTAATATCCTTCAGTTTACTCTGCCCAGGGAACTACCCGGGAGACACAAGGGGGTCTGAATTCTCTAAACTCACCTAAAACTAACATTTCATTAAAGATGTAATTTTTTTTTTTGTTTAGAACAAGGAGGGAAAATGCACCAGGAGATTCCAAATGCAAACTTTTCTGCTGGTCTTTATAATTTGAAAACAACGAAATGATGAGACCCTTGATGCCCAAGGAAGAAGAGCCGTCTCTGAGTTTCTTATGAAAAACAGTTTTGCAAAGATGACCTGCTGTGTGACCAACAACCTTTTAACTTCCATTAGTTGGTGTTCTACTTCTTCATCCTGGGCACAGTTCAAAGGAGACATTTTCTCAGACACAGTGACTGCAGAATAATTCTCCATCCTTGAAACAAATGCTAAGAACATTTAAGAAACTCGGAGTCAGGACATCTTTTCCTGCCATGAGGGAAAACTGAAAATGCCACATAAATCAACGTCAAATTGATTGACCTAGTAATGATCCGGCTTAGTGAAAAGTCAGAGAGTTTCATGAATGAAAAGAAACTAATAACTTCTTCTACATTTAATTAAGCACCGAGTCTACCAGGCACTTTCAAAGGCACAATTTCATTTCTTTCTTAAGGGGGACACTGGAAAGGGGGATGATAGGTGCATTATAGAGCCCATTTGCCGATGAGGCTGAAGAGATTATATACCAGTCCCCAAAAGTACTATCTGAAAGAACACCACATCTTAGGTGACCTCGATCCCTGCCAGTTCATTGCCTACCCAGGAGATAAACTACAACAGATTAGTCTCCATTTTAGATGATGACTGCTGACAAAATGAAGGATATTAATTCTTTGTGGTGCCAAAATAATGGGAAGGGTTTAAGACATGCCACATCCAATCCCATGATCAAATTCTTTAAGAAAAAAAATAATCTGTCAGCATTAATTCAAAAATGTGCTTCCAATTCCATCGTCTGGTCTCTATTATTACTATCCTACATTAATCACCTCAAAGGTAGGACCAGAGCCATCTCAGATGTGGTTTATGACTTCCAGGTGACCAGCTTCATGTGCAGAAATTCCCAAGAAGGTTCCTCTTCCTTTATGGCTATGAAAGGATATGAGAGCCTTTTCTTCTTCTCAACAACAGGAGGAAGTACACCTCATGCTGTCTTTGGTACCATGCCTATAATCACATCTGCAACAGGTGCAGAAGGAGCTCAACTGAAGTCACGGTGTGTGCTTAGACCCCCTCCACAGTCTCATCTATATGACTATTTTGTAAGTATAAGCCATGAAATGCACCAGTCTAGATACAAAAAAGTCCATCTGGTAAAACGGAAAGATGTGTATGGTCCTTGTGTAAGCATTTGAGAAAAATCTTCACCAATAGTCCTCTTTTTCAAACAGATGCCAGCGCTCTTTTCTCTGAATGCCCATCACCTTTCTTGCATCTCTGGGATAATGGTTTTCCATGTGTTTTCTCTGGTGATTAAGCTATCCGATCCTGTGGGTAGAATGTGCATGATTACGCATCTTGCTCACCTCTGGCAGAAAGAGGGAATGAAGCCTCTGGAGTCTAAGAGCTCAGAAAGCTGGCCCTTCAGTCTGCTAGACTTGTACCACTTAACCTCTCTGAGCCTGTTTCAACAGTGAAACAGTAATTGTAAGGCTCCAGCGAGCTAATGCATGGAAATTGCTTAGCCACTGCCTTGCCCCTAGTAATTGACACAATAGGTCTCTGTCTTCAGTTGGGCTGTTGGGAGGTAAAATTCAAGACTGGGATTTAAGTGTCTGAGATAAAACTAAGGGAGGGAGTTCGAGTGAGAAAGGAAATAAAATTGAGGAGGCCAGATAGAGCAGAGGGAGGAGCTGAACTGAATCCAGCTTTAATGGGTGTTCTAGATGGCTTCTCTGCTCTCATGTGATAAACAGTGAGCAAAACCAACTTCGGGAAGGAATGGGCTTATCTGGCTTACGGGTTACAGTCTGTCATCAAAGGAAGCCAGGATATGCAGCTCAGAGGCAAGAACTGAAGCAGAGACCATGGAGAAATGCTGATCACTGGTAGTGTCCCTTGGCTTACTCAGTTATCCTCCTTATATAACCCAGGACCACTTGACTAGGGATGGTGCCACTCACAGAGGGTGGGACCCTCCTACATGAATCAGTAATTTAGAAAATGTCCCACAGACCAATTCGATGTAGGCAGCTCCTCAATTGAGGGTCTCTTTTCCGAGATGTATCAGGTTGACAACTGAAGCTAATTATGACAATAGGCGCTAGTGGAGAGTATTGGAAAATAAATTATATCAGAGTTAGTTTTGTCTGGGGAAGGGTACATCCCTTCCTGTCTTCCCACCTTCCAAACATGCCAAGTTGGTTGGAAGAAGAGAAGGATATATGCTCCGTGGCCAGACAGTTCCCCTTTTGATGGAGAAAGGTCATTGGTTAATTAATAAAGAAACTTCTTGGCCCTGATAGGTTAGAACATAGGTGGGTGGAGTAAACAGAACAGAATGCTGGGAGGAAGAGGAAGTGAGCTCAGATGCCATACTCCCCTCTCCCAGGCAGACAGGATGAAGCAAGCAACCAGGTCAGACATGCTGAATCTTTCCTGGTAAGACTGGTGCTACAGAGATTATTAGAGATGGGTTGATTGGGATATGAGAATTAGCTTCTAAGGGCTAGAGCTAATGGGCCAAGCAGTGTTTAAAGGAATACAATTTGTGTGTTCTTATTTCGGGGCATAAGCTAGCCAGGTGGCTGGGAGCCGGGTAGCAGGAATGCAGCTCGCAGCTCCTTCAACACCCTTTCGCTATGGATAATTCCCTAAAGAGAGCTGGTAGCTGGCATATATCAAACATGTAAGAAAGACTTGGGCATGACACCAGCGTCATCCACCACTGTAATACTATTGCATCCGCATTGTCATATGCCTTCTGAGACTGATGAAAAGGTGTCACATCAAACTAAATTCAAGGACTAAAGTATGGAAGCTTGTAAAACCAGCATGAGCCGCTCATGCCTTATCCAAAAGTCCAAAAGCTTTGGCAGTGGCTTTCAGTTTTCTCCCCTTCACTGGTCCTTGTAATTATCAAGACTACACAAGGTTGTAGCACATCCCTAAATTCCCTGGCATGCTGATTATGTCTGAAGCTGACTTAACTGTTAATTTCCTTGCTTCCCTTGTTTCGGAGATTTTCCAGCATTAATTACACCTACGCTTACATCCAAATATTTCATTGTGATGCAGATTGTACTTGTAAGTGCATGAATTATTCTTCGAAGGCTAAAGGAATTAATAATGTTTCACCACTCACTGTGACATGTTTCCAAGCACGTAAGTGACAGATGCACTTTTAAACGCTGCCCTTTTTCTTCTCTCTGACTTGCAGGCACCCAGATTTGAAGAGACAGGAGATGTGAAAGTATCGCCTTTTGGATCTACTGAGGTCAAACTTGGGCCTCCATCTCCAACAGCAAATGCATGAATAAACAGTGAGCTCATTTTAGTACTTGCTTGAGGAGATTGTATCAGCAGGCTTAACACTCTGAAATAACGTTAGGACCAATCCCCAGGCATCCATAGAGCAAGTGGAGACCTGGGTTAGCCTTTAATAGGATTAGGGAAAGTATTTTGAAAATCATAAGAGACTTTATAAAGGTTAGTGATTTGTATTAATTCTTCTCACATCAACTTTAAGTTCAATAGTCCTGATTCCATATTACCTTCCTTTGAGTTAATCAACCTTTTCCAGAGATTTAATTTCTGTTCTTTATCACTGTGGACCAACATAAGCAAAGCCAATTTAATTAAGGGTCTAGGTCTGTTTTGTACTGGAGGACCTGACTTAAGAGTTTCTGACCTTATCATAGTACGAAGACATTGTATGTTGAATAAAATCTCATGTAAGACTTTAAATTTTGGCTAGCAATATATGGTACAATACTATCTAGTGTTTCTGGATAAAGGCAAGCAGCTGCAGTTCTCAGCAAGCCAACTGATAACGATGTCAGAGGTTGATGTTCTACACTGTATTGAGTTGCTTAGCAGTGATGGCCAATAGTTTAGGCTTATTAAATGTGCCTTTGACTGATAATCATTTTAACGTATAATGGTTTAAGGCCCATCGTGAGAAGAGGAGATCCTGTAGTTTCATCGAGTTGTCTCCTAAGTCTGTGTTCATAAAACAAGTGTTAGTAGATATGAGGGTAACTCTCCTAGTGAGGAAACAAGATCTATACGAGAAAGGAACCAGGATCCCAAACATTGTCATAACCTTCAAGAGGTTATAGATATGGATGTGTAGCACCTAGCTGCTTAGTTTGTGACAATTCATTGTAACAAGTAGACTTACTGCTTCCAGGAATCAAATTTCATTTTAGAACAGTGGAGAATATAAAGCATTTGAAAAACTAAGAAAAATCAAAAGTCAAAGTTACCATTTCATATGATAATTATAAGGTTATTAAAATGTTATATCCAAATTTATAATAATGGCTAAACGAAAAGACAATTTTGGAATAGAATGTAGTTTGGCTCTAGAATAAGGGCTGGAAAACTGGTCAATTTTGTTCTTCCATCTGTTTCTACAAGATCATAATGGAACGTAAGCAGGCACAATCATTTTCTCATTGTCAATTGTTACTTGTATAATGCAGCAGCAGTGTCGGGTTATGAAGACCAAGATAACCCTGGCTCACAAAGTCAACCACAGTTACCATCTGGCACCTTACATAAGATGTTTGCTGCTGGCCATTGTGATCTATGACTTTCACCCTAAACTTGAAATGTTGAGGCTAGAGGATCAGCAGTGAGAGCAGGAGAAATTGTCTTCCCCAGGGAAGAGCACACCAATTGATTACCCAGTAACAAACCATCAGCCCAGAAAACAGAAATACAAGTTAACAGTAGGCAGACTGAACAGGTTATAGAGAGGTAGAAAAAAACAGAGGAAGTGGAGAAAAAGAAGAAAGAAAAGGAGAGGAAAGAAGAAGGACAAAGAATTAAAAGGAGGCAGTGGTTCCTATACACGAAGGATAAGGAAGCAGAGAGGGAAATCAGAGAAGCATCACCTTTCACGATAGCCACAAATAGTATAAAATATCTTGGGGTAACTCTGACCAAGGAAGTGAAAGATCTATAAGACAAGAACTTTAAGTCTTTGAAGAAAGAAATTGAAGAGGACACCTGAAAATGGAAGGGCCTCCTTGCTCTTGGATTGGGAGGATCAACATAGTAAAAATGGCAATTCTACCAAAAGCAATCTATAAATTCAATGCAATCCCCATCAAAATCCCATCAAAATTCTTCACAGATCTGGAGAAGACAATAATCAACTTTATATGGAAAAACAAAAAACCCAGGATAGCCAAAACAATCTTTACAATAAAGGATTGTCTGGAGGCATTACCATCCCTGACTTCAAACTCTATTACAGAGCTACAGTATTGAAAACAGCTTGGTATTGGCATAAAAACAGAGAAGTTGACCAATGGAATCGTATAGAAGACCCTGACTCTAACCCACAAACCTATGAACACCTGATTTTTGATAAAGGAGCTAAAAGTATACAATGGAAAAAAGAGAGCATCTTCAACAAATTGTGCTGGCAAAGCTGGATGTCAATCTGTAGAAGAATGAAAATAGATCCATATCTATCACCATGCACAAAAGTCCAAATGGATTAAAGACCTCAATATCAGTCCGAACACACTGAACCTGATAGAAGAGAAAGTGGGAAGTACTCTACAACACATGGGCACAGGAGACCACTTCCTACGTATAACGCCAGCAGCACAGATATTAAGGGCCTCATTGAATAAATGGGACCTCCTGAGACTGAGAAGCTTCTGTAAAGCAAAGGACACTGTCACTAAGACAAAAAGGCAACTTACTGGGAGAAGATCTTCACCAACCCCACAACTGACAAAGGTCTGATCTCCAAAATATATAAAGAACTCAAGAAACTAGACTGTAAAAGGCTAATCAACCCAATTATAAAATGGGGCACTGAGATGAACAGAGAATTCTCAACAGAAGAAGTTCAAATGGCCAAAAGACACTTGAGGTCATGCTCAACTTCATTAGCCAACAGGGAAATGTAAATCAAGACAACTTTAAAATACCATCTTACACCTGTCAGAATGGCTAAAATAAAAAACACCAATGATAGCCTTTGCTGGAGAGGTTGTGGAGAAAGGGGTACACTCATCCATTGCTGGTGGGAATGCAAACTTGTGCAACCACTCTGGAAAGCAGTGTGGCGGTTTCTCAGGAAATTCGGGATCAACCTACCCCTGGACCCAGCAATACCACTTTTGGGAATATACGCAAGAGAGGCCCTATCATACAACAAAAGTATATGCTCAACTATGTTCATAGCAGCATTGTTTGTAATAGCCAGAACCTGGAAACATCCTAGATGCCCTTCAATGGAAGAATGGATGAAGAAAGTATGGAATATATACATATTAGAGTATTACTCAGCAGTAAAAAACAAGGACTTCTTGAATTTTGCATACAAATGGATGGAAATAGAAAACACTATCCTGAGTGAGGTAAGCCAGACCCAAAAAGAGGAACATGGGATGTACTCACTCATATTTGGTTTCTAGCCATAAATAAAGGACATTGAGCTTATAATTCGCGATCCTAGAGAAGCTAAATAAGAAGGTGAATCCAAAGACAAACATATAGGCATCCTCCTGAATATTAACCTTCATCAGGCGATGAAAGGAGACAGAGACAGAGACCCACATTGGAGCACCGGACAGAAATCTCAAGGTCCAAATCAGGAGCAGAAGGAGAGGGAGCACGAGCAAGGAACTCAGGACAGCGAGGGGTACACCCACACACTGAGACAATGGAGATGTTCTATCGGGAACTCACCAAGGCCAGCTGGCCTGGGTCTGAAAAAGCATGGGATAAAACCGGACTTGCTGAACATAACGGACAATGAGGACTACTGAGAACTCAAGAACAATGGCAATGGGTTTTTGATCCTACTGCACGTTCTGGCTTTGGGGGAGCCTAGGCAGTTTGGATGCTCACCTTACTAGACCTGGATGGAGGTGGGCGGTCCTTGGGCTTCCCACAGGGCAGGGAACCCTGACTGTTCTTTGGGCTGATGGGGGGAGGGGGACTTGATTGGGGGAGGAGGAGGGAAATGGGAGGCGGTGGCAGGGAGGAGGCAGAAATCCTTAATAAATAAATAAATTAAAAAAATAAAAAAAATAAAAGGAGACAGTGGGAGAAAGGAGAGAAGGGAGGAGAAATATTTGTGATGTTAGCTTGCTCTCTGGGATTAAATACTGACTTCAGTACTGATCAGTTATATTCTTTCTTTAAAAAATTAGTACTGTCACCATGAAGAAACTCACATTATCTCCTACTTTCATGTCATAAATAATGGATGAGTTACAATATACCGAGTACTAAAACTAGTGTCTATCACTAATTCATAGTTCATATCTATTCTCTAACATTATCATAAACCGCAAGAACACACCATCCTCTTCCAATCAGTCACTGGCTCTTGTTCCAACAGAAACAGCTAATAGCTCCCCTCTTTCCCTGCAGGAAAGCCTTCTCCACACGTCTTCTCCACATACTTACTGTGAGTGCAGACTGACTTTTTTCCTAATATCTCAAAGTAGTCCTTTTCTCTTCTCCCTACTCCAGTCCCAGAAGGTAGCTTCAGTCTAAACCTCAAGCAGAGATGAAAAACATTTTTTTCCTTTGGTTCCAGCCAAAAAATTTAAAGACTAGACTAACAACCTTAATAGATCAATGAGTTTGTTTTCTCACCCTTAAAATCAATTAGGGGCTCTGAAGATGATCCAGAGACTGTAGTTTACATTACCAGCTCTGAATCCCTTGGAAACTGTGTATTTGCTTGCATGGATGCTTTGCTCAGGTTAGAGGTCCATGCTCTGAGGTAGGGATGTAAAATTAGGAGAGGCAATAAAATGACTAGACATTGTGAATAATTCATCTCCTTGAAAAATACAAGTGGATGAATGGACTATACTTTTTCTGTCTCTTACTCTGTGTATGTGTTTGCATGCATTTATGTGTATGTGTGAATGTGCGTGTCTGTGTGTGTGTGCATGTGCATGTGTGTCCATGTGTGCTCAAGCATGAACAAGAGCATAGTACTTACACTAGAGTGTGCTGGGCACTGCCATGGGGCCATAGAGAAAGTCAATTATATAAAATTCCCACTCTAGCTAGTTAATAATACACTTGGAAGGACAGCAAGTCTGTGAAGAGTTAAAAAATAATTTATAAGTTCAAGGACAATACAAGACAACAATGGGAAAAATCTGCATGTAGTGAATAATTAGTTGCTAAATGTTATCTTCAGATAGTTAGCATTATAGACAATTTAGAGAAAAATAAGATCCACACGGCACATGGATTTGTTGAGCAAAACACAAGAAAATAACCCTCTTCCTCTTACTACAGGAAGAATAAAAACATTAAGGCTAAATATGTATTTATATTTCAAATGAGTCATTTAAAGTGTTTTAGTTTAAGATGAGCATTAATGAATGAGCTTTCCAGGGGCACAATGTGTGCTAATCAGCCATTGGAGACTGTTTCCTGACAATATCAGTTATAATGTCTTTAAAGAAAATGTGTACACTATATGAATATGTTCGGATGAACATCAAGACATATGTTATGGAAAAACCTTGAGATGACACGATCCTATTGCCAATACAGGGGGGTATGGGATGGAATCCTGACCTGTGCCAATGAGGAAAATGGGGTGGCGTTCTCAACTGTGTCAGTGAGGATGGGGTGGTTCGCTGACTTGTGTCAATGAGGAGGATGGGATGGAGCCATGACCCGTGTCAATGAGGAGAGTGGGGGTGGTACCATGACCTGTGTCAGAGAGGACTGGGAGGTTCCCTGAACTGAGTAAATGAGGAGAATGGGGTGATGCCCTGACTTATGTCAATGAAGAGAATGAGGTTGTCTCCTGAACTATGTCAATGAGGAAAGGAGATGATGCCCTGACCTGAATAAGTGGAACCAAGCATCGACAAGATATAGAACTCAGGAAGTGTTGCATAGTCAGACCGAATGAGTCTGTGGTTCAAACTGAATATATTATGTATGTGCAGCCTGACACACCTGCAAAAGAGCTGCCTTAACAAAACCTGGTTATCATGTTCATTGTTTTCCTGAAGGCATCCTTATCTTGGTATCTGGTACCATTATTAGGCCAAGAACCTATGGCTAGACAGATTATAGATCCTAGGGGTGATTCTATTCTTGTCATTCTGCTAAATGGATACAGTATTAAAATGACTTCTAGGGATTTGTCATTATACCCATATATCATTGCATCTCTCAGCCCTCATCAGAGATGCTTCTATCTGCTGTAGATTGTAGTTAACACAAAATACACAGCTGGCTAAGAATATGAGAGAGTAGAGAATGCTCAGCCCTAAATGAAGCATATATACAATCCTTCCTCCTCCAAAGGCTTGGGAATCATTGAGGAAGGGCGTGGATATTGGAAGAGCCAGAGGTGTCAGGTGATTAGAAGGAACAGTGTCATCTGGACACTGCAGGATTTGATGCTTTGTTGAAAACTCAATGCGCTCTGAGAGAAGAATGATACAAAGAATGATATCTATGAATAAAAAGGTCACTGGAATATGGGAAGTGGGCTCAGTGGTCAAAAGACGTGGACTGAAGCTTGAAAAAATATATTAAAATTAGTTATCTACTAAAATTTTTTGCAGTTCCTGTCATTCTGAAGTTCTTCATGTGCAGAGCAATCCATGGAACCCCCCCCCCACACACACACACAACCAGTAGGAGCCCTAGGGTAGATTCAGCAAGTACTAATTGAATACATGGATGAGCGAGTAAGTTCGTTACCAGCATTTTAGCAAGTGAATTCACTATAAAGACCATCAGATTAAAGAAGTGTGTCCTTAGGACAGATGTAGGTCTTCTATAGGAAGAGAGCCTTGGGATTTTTCCTGGAAAAGGCATCTTGTCAAGAAGAAAATCATTCGGAGACGTCGTGGAACCCCTCATTTGTTCATTCGTGCCCAGTGACAGTCACAACAGTGATCTGTGGCACAGATTCTTCCTGCAGTTGTCCTACTTAAACTTTCCAGTCTCTTGCTGCACACCCTGTCTGATTCTAACCACAGTCTCTACTTTCGCTCTCGTTTTCTGTCTTGTACATCTGCCACCCTAACACTCCAGGCTACCCTTAGTTCTATGTTTACCCCCATCTCTATCGCACCTTCTTCACACTTACAATAGGATTCAGCCTGGGTAATTTCCTACGCATTTTAAAGCTGGTCCTAACAGAAAAGCAACAATAGTCATTTGTTTCATTATAGAAATAAAAAAAAACACTGAGATCTATAGAAGTGATAGATATAGGATTTAGAAATTATACCCTTTCTCCAAAGTGAGTTATTTCTCGCTAGCCTTATAAATATACAAAATACTCTTATATTTCCAAAGCCCTTGGTCTAGTATATAACATGTATCTGCTTAAAGCCCAATATAAGAAGTGATATAGGTCATATAGAAAGGAGTAGAGGAAACCAGATTCCTATATATTTTTGTACTATGTAATATAACTGTAATTCATTAGCATGTAATACTCCTTTATCCATGATGTTACTTTCTATGGTTCCAATAGTCTGTTGTCAACCACAGTCTGAAAATATGAAGCAGAAAACTTCTACAAAAAAGAAATTTCTAATTTTTAAATTCCATGTCTTTCTGGGTAACATAATGGAATCTCACACCATCCCACTCCATCCCATCTGGGACATGAATCATCTCTCTGTCCAGTGGTCCCGACTGTGTGTACAACCTACCCACTAATTGCATAGCTGCCTCAGTTATTGGACTGATTACCGTGTTATTACAGAGGTCACATTCAAATAACTCGTATTTTAATTAACAATGGCCCTAAAGTGGAAGAGGGGTGAAGCTGGCAATTTGGATATGTCAAAAAAAAAAAATCTATCGAAGGGCTTCTAATGTGAAAAGGTGAATTGTGACGCAGGCTGTACATTTAAGAAAAAGACAACATGGGAAGAATATTTTGACCTGATCTTTGGTGTGTGGGGGAATTTCTGACCAAAACCCTCAATGACTGTCTGCCTATGGAGCTCTCCTATTGCTCATACAATGCACACAGCTGTGTTGACTTGGCAGAACCCACTGCCCTCTATCCTTATGGCTCTAACTCTTTGCAGATGCTGTTTACTTTGTAATGCCCTTTATACGCTGCTTGTTTGAAAAAGTCTTCACCTTGTAGAACTCACTCATGCATGACTTAAGCTTTTTCATTGAGAGAGGCTTTTCCTACGTGCCCCCATATGGTTATCACAGTTTCCTATACTCTCAGGATGAAGTTGAGGAGTGTCTTTGTGGTCAGCAAGTCCTTTCATAATCTGGCCCTTGCTTATTCCCTTAGACCTATGGTTTCCCCTACCTATCATGGCTTCCCACCATAGTCTCTATCTAGGCTGAACAACCACATCTATGTCACAGTTTCTCTTGCCCCTTAGCTTCTGCTCACAGATCTCTGGCCATGTCATTTTTTTCTGCTTTGTTACAACTCAGTCTTCTATGAGATTTCAGCTGAGATGCCACTAGTTTTAGGAACCCCAAACATGGTTGGTAGCCCCACTTCCTCTTTTCATTTGTATTTATATTAATACAGTATAGTAGCCAGTGCCTCACCAATAAGTGGCTGTTCTCTCAGTATGTCAGTATGTCCTTATGATTTTTACTTTGATCTATTCCCTCCTTGTTTCAGCAGACAGTCTGTCTTAGATTTTCTATTGCTGTATTAAAACACCACATGCAAAAGAAACTTGCAATGGAAGGGTTTATTTCATCTACAGTTAATAGTTTCCATCCAGGGAAATTAAGGCAGGAAGTCGGTGTAGGGACTCAAAGTAGGAACATGAAGGCAGGAACTAATGCAGAAATCATGGAGGAGTTCTGCTTACTAGTTTGCATCTCATGGCTTTCTCAGGCTGCTTTCTTATATCCTCCATAGCCACCATAGGCACCACCCATAGTGAGTTGGACACTCTTACATCAATCATTAATTAAGAGTATTCCCTACAGTCAGGTGGGGGCATTTCCCCATCGAAGGTATCCTCTTCCAAGATCTCACTTATGTCAAGATGATAAGAAAAAATTAGCCAGGACAGTCTATGATCACAGTTTTCTTAAGTTACAGATCCATCTCCATCACTTTATAAGATTGTGGGTGATAACTGATGCCTTAGTCCTTTCCATTCATTGATAACTTCATTCTTTCAAGAGCCGGAGAGCACTTTCTGTGTGGTAGATATTCTTTAAAGCAATGAAAGAACAAGTGATGCCATATCCTTTAAAAAGTTTCCATTCTAGTTAGGATGGCAGACCAGAATACAGAAGAGAAATATCCAAAGTTATAGACAAACTTGATCAGTGCAATGAGGGAAAATGTGGCTGTAATTACTGTCCATGCCATCCTGAGGAACACCACTAAATATGTCTAAAATTCAATGTAATAAATGGCATTATAAAATGGCATAAATATATACTCTAAATAACTGAGTTGCCATGAAGCTCTGGAATGAAGGAATATAAAAGCATAGTTTGAAAACATATCAAGTCTATGGCTTTATTATGATTATAATTTAGATGTGATGCATTTCTATCTATTTCACGAGCCAACGGATGACTTTGTAAAAAGTCTGCCCATCATCTAGGTAGGTAAAAATGAGCAAATGTTGGGCTGACAGTTTCGGTCTTCATGTGAGAGCTTACTTAACCTATTTGCATGCTGTGCACTTGAACGCTTTGACCCCTGGCATTGTTATGTTTCCTTGTACTGTTGAGATAATGGTGATTTTCTTGTCTAAATGTAAATTTTAAATGGGCATTTCCATGCCCATTTTGGAAACCAAGCTGAGCAAGACTGTCCATCTCACACAATGTTATTTATATTTCTATGCAGCTCATTTTTATTTGGGACATATGTGAATGCCAGAGATGTGTGGGAGAACATTAACTCACTCCCATGAAACTTAGGAACCAAATTTAATTCTGTGACTGCTTGCAAAGTTGAAAATAAAAGGCAGCACACTTTTTAAAAACAAGTTTTCTAAAAGACTGGTACATGAAAAGAACTAAGCCAAACCCTTCCAATATTGTATTTGCAAAAGAGTATCTACCATTTTCAAAGGAGTTTTGGAATAAAGAAATGATATGGGAAATGGAGCAAGTTCAGGGCTCTTTAATTAAACTTTGTATGTATTTGCTTGCAATTATACAATGAGATGCAAATACTTCCTTGTGGTAGTTCAGAGGCACTAAAATGCTCAAGTCCCTTTTATCTACTCTCCTCTCCCAGAGTTCTCTGACCTTGAAGTGATTATTATTATTATTGATTTGACCCTTCCAGACTTTTAAGTACATAATTATAAATATATGAACATTCTAATAAGCAACATGGCATGTATATTTTTTAGAATGTTGTTTTCTTGACATATATCCTTGAGACTTCACTGTACAGAAGCATGAAGTTCTATCATATTCTTTTACAATGTTGCATGGTGTTATGCAGTGTAGGCAGGCCTTCTATAGTGTATCTGCTCAATCCTGATCAGTGGGCATATGGACCATTGTCAGTGTCTGCATGTTGTAGATGCTTCTTAGTGCCTATGTAACTGAAAGTTATTATTTTGGTTTCAGAGGCTTCCAGTTCTTCTCCACTCAGATTAATTTTGTCACTGAAGACATAGTCTTTGGCAGCCACGTGCTGATTTATATTTCCTTCAACAGAATATATTCCAGTTAAAGCCATCTCTATAAACTAAAGAGACAAACTCCATTCTTCTGATCTCTGAAAGTTATGAACAATTATGAAAGCCCTCAGGGATGGAAGGAGTTCACTAACTAACACGTTCTCATTTTCATTTTTCTAGAATTAGTTCACACATTACACTGCTTTGGTTTTTTTTTTTCCTTTAAGTTTTTCTCTTCCCTTAGAATTCTGAAAGCAGATATTATCTGGAACTTTAGTTCCCTTGACCCCAGTGAAGTAGTCCTTCAGAATAAACATCAGCTACTTCTATTAAGTTGCAAGAAGTCTGCATGAATACTCAGTTAATTTCCTAAATAATTCTAAGGTAGTTACTTCTCAGGTTTTAATTTCACTGATTGGAATATAGTCCAAGATGGGTGTGAGCCTATCCACAGTCACAATACTATCCAGCAGAACAGAAATTTGAACCAGATTTGAATGTTAGTTCAGGAGCGAAGGGACACTTTGTGCCACCACAAGCCGTCTTCCCCCCTTCCGTCTTTCTAAGGTTCTTTATCTAGATCTCCTTTGTGTCCTACAATGATTTCCAGTTACATTAGTGATTTCTGAATAGGGCCTCTGTTAGAGACTGTTAGTTCTCAACCAAAAATGTATAATGGAGTCGCTTTTGTTTATCATAGGTTCAAATAATGTAGTATGTCCAATACAGTGGGAACTCCATAAATACACGTAGAGAGACACACTTACCATCAGTCTCAGAAAATTTCTTCTAATCAATAAAAGACCATTGAGTGTCCTTAAGCTAAATCTCACAAGGACCTGTATGAGTGATTGACTATAGATCTTTCCTGGAGCTAATTCCCAGACCAGAACCTCCAGGCACAGTGGTTCCTAATTCTGTCTCTGCCATTAGGAACCACCTGTCTTATGACCCATTCTCTTAGAACTCTGATAGTACAGGATTTGATAGCAACCTGAGTTAATGTATCTGGTGTTTTCCTAAGAAATTATTTGCCTGCATGTATCAACTGAAGCCTTGGGAAGTTTTCTGTTCCCTGAGTGCATACCATTTCCTACTGTTTGTTCCAAGTCTTCTTGTTCTGGGTGTGTTGTCTTTATACTTTTTTCTTGTTGTTTTCTTTTTCATTCTCTTGCTCAGATGTTGAGGGAAGCCTTGAGTGACAGCCTTGCTTTCTTGCAAGTTTCAACTCAGGGCATCAGCTCTTGAATCAGTTCCCAACCCATAGTCTGGTCCTCAGTGGTGAGTCATACCTTACCCATGACTAGTGTAAGCCTCCAAGAATGTAACTTACATTCAGACTTCTTGGCTCTAGTTTATCAGAACACCTCATGACAAGTCACTCTAACAAAAACAACCACTGCTTTATTGACAGACATAGCCTCTTATCAAGAAAACTCAACCACCATCTCCCTGTTGCTTTAGCTCCAGTCTTCTCTACTCATCCTAAAAGCCAATCTGTCTTCCCAAATTGTTCCTAAGTTATTGCAATGAATGTTAGTTTTTTCATATTACCCATAATAACATTTCATTTTATGTTGCTTCATTTTTTTATGTAATATACACTTTTCCTTATTAAGGGTGAATTCTTCTTAAAGCATGGGGTGGACTGTCATACTCTTCTTCAACACCACCATCATCCCAAATATTATTTAACTACCATGTACAAAATAGTTCATATGAATCAATTCATTTAATCTTCACAAGGGCATTATGAGACAGATGCTATCACTATTTTCCCTTTTCAGAAAACTGAGGCACTAGGGACAGATGATTTGCACAAAACCCCATGGGTACTGGGTGGCAAAGTAGGTATGCAAACACCTTCTAGAATCTACAGGCTTGACCACTGAGCCATTCTCTTCCCTGGGATCCCTTCATGGTGCTGAGGAAGGATGAGCATATAATTCACATTCCACAATAAGCACCACATGGTAAGAGCTCGTGAGCTGCTTGATAAACAACTTGACCCTCCTGGCCCTTTTAGTCTCAGCAAGTACACTCTCCAGTTCTGGCAAGACTCAATTGTGTGTGGTCTAATTATATTATACAAGCCTGGGAAGGTAGGAAGGGTGAGGCTAGGATAATATTTACTCACTATTCCACCCAGCTAAGTAAACAATTAGAGTACCGATAAACCTCCAGCGAGAAAGTCAGTATTTGTAAACACAGTAAGTATTTTGGAAACAGTGACAAGGAGTTATATTCAAAATATGTAAGGAACTCAAACAACTCAATAAGAAAAAAACAACCTCATTTTAAAATGGACAAATGACCTGAATAGCTAGCTATTTCTAACAAGGATATGAAAAAACATTCAATAAAATTTTCTCATTAGAGAAACAAAAATTAAAACTACAGGGAGGCCACCTCACTCTTGTTACACAGCTACTGTCAAAACGATAAAAGATAGCAAATGTGGATGAAAATGAATAACAAGGAACCCCTGTGTTGTGGAACAATTTTTTTTTTTTGTAAATTGTGAAGATGTGTCACTCTTATTGGCTTAATAAAAAGCTGAATGGCCAATACTTAGGCAGGATTTCTGGGCAGAGAGGACCCTGGGAGGAAGAAGGTGGAGACACCATGAAATGCAGAGTGACCAGGATAGGCAGTGCAGAGATGAGGTAATAAAGCCATGTGGCAGGAAGTAAATTTGTAGAAAGGGGTTAATTTAAGTTACAAGAGCTAGTTAGGAACAAGCCTAAGCTAAAGCTGAACTTTCACAGTTCATTTAAGTCTTTGTATCATTTTTTTTTTTTTTTGTGAGCTGGCAACCCAGGAAAAGCCCGACTACACTCTTGTTCACAGATTGTGGGGACGTAAATGAGTATAGCATCATGTAAAACAGTGTGGAGTCTCTAAACAACTGAGACTAGAATGGCCAATGAAGTTAAAGAAGTATGTTGAAGAAACACCTACATGTTAATGTTCAATGCAGAATTATCTAGAGTAGCCAAAGCATAAGACACCCTCAGTGTCCATCAACAGAAGAATAAAGTGTGGCCTATACACCTGATAAAAGACAAGCTAGCTTTAAGTAAGGAAGACATCTATTATCGTCAACATGAATTAACCTAAATGACATTAAGAGAAATAAATCAGACACACAAGACATTACTTCGTCTCACTTACATGTGGAACCCAAAAGCCAAGAGAATAATGGTTGTCATCAAAGAGTAGAGAGTGGAGGTTGAGTTCATATTGATCAATGAACATGACTTTTTTCAGTTAAATAATTAGGACAAGCTCATGAGATTGTACATCATGGTACATCATGGAATATATATATATATATATATATGTATATATATGGAATATATATTTGGTATATATTAAAGCGTATACGTACACAAACGTGCATACACACACACATACTTGAAAGCTGATAAGACTGATTTCAAGTGTTCTCATCACAATGAAGATTTTTGGAACCCATTTCCTAAGGAGAGATACCTTGCTCAGCCTACACAGAGGGGAGAGGGCCTTTGTCTTGCTTCAAGTGATGTGGCAGACTTTTTTGATTACCCATGGGAAGCCACCCTCTCTGAGGAGTGGATTGGAGGGGGGAGGAGGGTCGGGGGAGTGAGAGGAGAGGAGGGAGAGGGAACTGAGTTTGGTATGTAAAATAAGATTTTTAAAAAATAAAAACAAAATAAAACAAACAAAAGTTTAGTAATATCAGGCAATACACATACTCACTAACCTAACTATTCAACCATGTCTACTGCACCAAAAGATCAGGTGCTTCCCAGTCCATAGAGAGATATTTTATCTGATAATAAAGTAGCAGACATTGCCACAAGAGCTTCAGAAACACTTGAGAAGCCGATTCAGTGCAACATCCTACCAAAGGGTGGGTAGGGCTGCAAAGGCATTGAGCATGCCAGGCAATGTGGTCCAGATGGGGTGGGACAGGAAGGCTAAGGAAATGGGCTTTTGAAGGTGAGTGTCTGGACTGGAACTCTGGTGAAAAATAAAATAAAATAAAATAAAATAAACAAAAAACAAACTTTGTTCACAGAGCTGTTGTGAAGTTGTGTGGGTCAAGTCCAAGGTGCTTTATTCAGGGACGAGCACCCTCTTATAAATCTTGGACACTACCATGGATAACACTATATAATCCTGGTTTTTCTGATGTATAATATGTGGAGCATAGCAATAGAAAATGAAGGCAGAGTGAACTTCCTCAATTCTGCAGCTCTTCTTCCAGCTCAGGTGATCTGAGTTCAGTTGATCTGAGAGAGGTTAATTCATGGGTAACTGAACCAAATTTAGGGAGGATATTTACTTTTAGCCTAGAGAGTCCAAGTTCCATTTGTAGTTTAGAACAGAAAAACTATATACTATATATAAGACCCTCCCGCCAGGACCCAGGCATGAGCTAGGGACTAATTTTATGATACAAGTTTATTCTTTTTTTTTTTTTGTTTTGATTTTTGAGACAGGGTTTCTCTGTGGTTTTGGAGCCTGTCCTGGAACTAGCTCTTGTAGACCAGGCTGGTCTCGAACTCACAGAGATCCACCTGCTTCTGCCTCCTGAGTGCTGGGATTAAAGGCGTGCGCCACCACTGCCCGGCTTGATACAAGTTTATTCTTATGATTTAGTTGAGGTCCAGGGCCACACTGAGAAAGCAGTGAAGATGCTTTGGAACAGAGCTTAAAACATGGGATGGGGTGACTTAACTCAGTCCTATGTCTGCTGGGACTCAGGACTATCCCAGAGAACCATGGGTAGGTCAAACCTGAGAGGCAAGTAATGTGACACCGAAGGCCTGAGATAGTTGAAGTCGGGCTATCATGAACTACTACAAAGCTCTGCTTCACTGCCCTGTCCACACCTCATCTTGTGCACGAGCAAACAGCTGGTGTCATGCCCTTTGCCGAAGGCAGACACATAGCAGGTGTCTCTCCACAGGGAACGGAAACCAAGTTTTCCTGTTCAGCACAGCCCATGGTGCAAATTTCTGAGGCAAGCCTCAGAGCCTCCAGGATCCTAGCAGTGGGATACCCATCCTCTGGGCAGGTAGTCTAGATTCACACAGCATGACAGCCGTAACTTAGCGGGAGATCCAAAGAAGGCTTTTAAATGTCTATTTTCTAAAGCGGTTAGTAAGGCAGGAGAGAAGCTGTCAGAGGTTCACAATGAAAAGTTTAATCCAGAGAATCAACAAAGAGGTGAACGAATCAGAAAAGAAGAGGCAAAGGCAGAAGAGGCTTCTGATTGGGGAAAAACAAAGCAAAGTGTGGTAAGATGGGAATAAAACCAACCTGTCATATATCAGACACTGCGCAAGTCAACATTTCTATTTCCTAAGTAGCCACTGAATTTTCAGGAACATTCGTTTTCTCTGCTAGAAAAGCTCACCTCCTTCATGTGTTTGGAATTTATTCTTACTTGTTCAGAGTTTACCTCCTTGAGACAAAGCCCTAGCACAGGAGGTCCCTGTTGTCGTTAGGTCCAGTGCTTATAACAGTGTCTTTCCAAGTATAGTGCAGTGAATATAAACCATGCATTATAACCACCTCTTAGTAATCAAGGCTGCCCATCCTTACATATCGGAGACCTTAGGACAATACTCGGAGTATAGTAGGTGCTCGGTTTATAACCTCTTAGTGAAAGTAAATAATAACTATGACGATGAAGGAAGAAAGGCAGTAGGGAGGGCTGTTTGGATCAAGAGTTAGGGTGCACAGAAGAAAGGGGAAGCAGGAGACAAGACTATTAAAGTATAATGGTATTCCCGTTAGGCAAATGGGACACGCTAAGGGTTTGCATTTTATCTCATGGACAAATCAAAATGATCAGAGGTTATAAAGTAATATGATACTTAAGGAACTATTTTTTGTACCATTGTCCAGGTTCCCTCTTCATCTTCAATGTTGTCAGTCTCATAAACGTTATCTATCCTTTGAACTTATTCACTTGCCCCCAAAATTTTACATACATACATATATATATCTATAATTTGACTCCAGCAGACCTCTATGTCATCAGGAAATTTTCTTAAAATGACCTCCAGTTGGATTCTCAGTACTTTGCTGTCAAATTCCACTATTCTACTCCTGTACCTGTTCAACTGGCACAAAAAGTTAAGATCTATCCTGTAAAGTCAATAAAAACTTGCATTCAGCCAGGTGGCAGGGGAGTATGTCTTTAATCCCAGTACCTGGGAGGCAGGAGCAGGTGGATCTTTCTGAGTTTAAGGCCAGTCTGGTATACAGAGTAATTTCCAGGACAGCCAAGGCTATACAGAGAAACCTGTCTTGAAAAATCAAAACCAACCAACCAATTAACCAACTAAACAAACAAACAAACAAAAACTTGCAGTCAAATCCTAGGTTGGTCACTTATTAGCTTTCTAACTTCAGGTAAATGATTTAGTACCTCTGAATCTTGGCATGTTTAGCTCTAAAGGGGTGGATATAAGATGAAGTTTGGTATAAGTTTTAGAGATATATAAGCAATGAGTGTCAGTTGATCAATATTAGTCAAAAGGCAGCAGTAACAGTAGGTTTGTTTTATGTGTTGTATACTTCCTGGGAAAAAGAACCCTCTTTCTTTCGTTTTATTTTAGTTCTTTTGTTCTTCTGCAACTCCACATCTCCCTCTTTCCTTTAAGGTTTCTCCCATAATTAACTCTTGCATTGAGTCAGTACAAAGTCCATTCTTGGAACAGTGACTCCATCGTCCACTGTGCCCTTGTTCCTAGGACACCCCTGCCATCTACATGATTCATGAGCCAGAATACAGGCTTCATTTTATTCTTGCCATATGCAGTCCACTAGGCTCTTTTGATCCTTAAAGCTCTTAATTCTGCGAACACCATAGTGCTACATGCTGTTAATCCAGTACTTAGGGGACTGAAGCAAGAGTAATGCCTTAAGTTTGAAGCCAAAGCAGGGTTCTGATTCGGATTGTGATTCTCCCTATGATGTACCAACGTTATCAAGTGGCCTCCATCTTTAACTGGAGAATTCCAAAATTCTGTCTTGGTGTTACTGGTATCCTCTCTCTTTTGTACAATCAGTCAATTCTTCATGGTTAATAAAAACATGACCATATGGAACTGGCAGCCAAGGGCTCACTCATAGCTTTCCATGGCTCTACAAATATAAAGTTCGCTGACATCATTTTTCTGCACAAGGTTACCTGTGCTGCAGCCCTCCTGGCTTTATATCAGGTCTCATCTTTGAATAAACTCTTTTCTTTTAATCAAATCTCCAGAGAAATAAACCTTGACTAAAACTGCTTCAACGTTAATATGTACTAAGGTCATATTAACTTTGGCGGAGTGGGGATCAGAATTCTGTATGTCACTAACATAAAACACTACTTTGAAGATGTTTCAAAAGCTAAAAAAAAAAGGTAGGTTGTCTCATTGTGAGAGGACGTGATGGATGGAGGAGCTGGTGTGTAAAAGCACTTCACTTCACTTTTCTAAATGTTCCCTGTCAACACGAAGGGAATGGGCTTGGCAAGGCTCTAGTTAGTGGATGCACGATGGAGGAGAACATTTGTCTCTGTGCTCTTGAGCTGTAGACTATGCAGCATTAGAACACACCACCAACTCTGTCTCCTAACAAGCCTGGGGCCGTTGAGTGGGGAGGATTCTGATTTAATGAGCAACTTCCACCATCTGTCACCAGCACTGCTGAGCACGAATTACACAAAGAGCAGCTCCTGAAAGCCAAGGATCAGAACACTTGAGTGCCATTTGCACAAGATGCAGCCCTGGGCTCAGTGGTCAAGGAATTGTGTACACAGAAACTGCTCAAGTGAGCAGTCACAGCGGTTTTCTAATGTCAGTGTTTTCAGTACAGCCAGCGTTCTGTGTGGTTGATGAGCCACTGCAGGGGACAGGCTCCCAGAGTAGAAGAGAGTGCTGGAGGATCATCTATGTCCCCTTCCCTGATTGATATGGTTTCCAGAAAGACATCACATGGACTGATGCAAAGGACACCATTGATCAAAGCACTAGCACAATGAAAGATGAAGAAAAGAAACAGACGGGCCAGGATCATGTATATTCCTTCCAAAAAATTAAAAAACCTGAAATTATCTAAAATAATTCAGGTAACAGAAGAGTTGTTCCTATTTTCATCGTGAAATAATAATCATCAACCAGACAAATTGTAAAGCATAACCAAATGAAAGACTTTCTCCTTCAAATCAATCTACATGAAAAGCCATACAATGCATCACATGTGCATAGCTCATTTTTATCTATGGAAACTGTAAGTTCACCCACTACATGCAGACTGTTTCTTACACACATCCGTCTTTAGTCCTTAGTATCAGATATACCAAGCAGATAGGCAGGGTGGTAAAATGTGTGGACCCATGAGTCAGATGCCCAATGACCCAAAATATAGCTTTCTACATATCCATGTGAAAGTCTTCATAATTTCTAAGCCAGAAATTTCCTCACCTATAAAACGAGGATACTAATTTTTATTCATGGGACTAACAGGATAAAAATTCTTTAAAATATTAATCATTATTTTCAATCCCTCTGTTGATTTCTGTTACAATGCAGTTTTTAAGTGTCCACTCCAAAGTGCTTTGAAATGTAAACATTGGAGCTCTCCTGGTATTATATTCTTCCCACCAGCTTATCCACCACCGTCTTCAGGATAAATCCCTCAGTTTGTGTGTGTACTTGGTGTGTGTTTCGGTCTGTCTGCCTTTGTTGTGTGTGTATGTGCGATCTGATAAATAGCAATAACTTAAAATCTAAACACGGCATGTAGACTTCTTGACTTTGAACTCTTACTTGGCATTTTTCTTTGAAGCCACAAAATCTGTCCCTGTGTGGTTGTCACTCAAATCCAATAAATATTTATTCAACAAGTAGAGATTTTATTTCATAAATAGTGAACAGTGAGTAAAAGAAAATCCTAAATAACCACAAGCAATCTTGCAAAACTTCTTCATCTAACTTAGAGCTGAGAGTCTTAGGACACTCACATTGTGTACAGGCATAACAGATGTGGGAGAGTATTACGGCTTTCTTTTGATGCTCTTGTACTAAACATTGGTCATACTTTTTGTCTTTCTCTCACATTCCAGTAACCTGTCCTATGTATACTTGTTTTTTCTATTGGTACTAGGAGAAAGTAGAGATATTCACAACTTGTAAAAACACACAGCATAAGTGTTTGTAGCATGCTCACCCATAAATGGGACATCAAAATCATATTTCCTCTCCCAAATGTTCAAGGAATGGTGATAGGAAAGTCCCAACTGGACATCTGTCATCGCCAAATGAAGCTTCCAGTACCAGGAATGGGTTATACCTAATCAGGTTTTATCCAAAGGAGTCCCATGGAAATTCCTAAACAACCCAGAGTATTGCCAGGGCTATTGGTAGGTCTCTACAAACTGATGGAAAGATCCTGTTGCCGAAGACAGCATCTACACAACTCATTGAAAATAGAGAGGTTGACTTGTGCCTATCTAACACCATCATTAAGTTGCTATATATATATTTTTTTAAGAAAAACATACGTAGTTGGGAGGGAGATGTGAGGGGGAGATTCAGGAGGAATTGGAGGGAAGAGTGGAAGGCAAATATGATTGCAGTACATTGTACATATACACATTTTTAATTTTCAATGAATAAATAAAAATATATTTAAAAAGAAATTACTACACATTTAGTGACTTCAAATAAGTCAAACTTAGAAGAAGGTCCACAGCTCAAAAGCCTCAACCAAGTTTTCTAAACTAAAATCAATGTAACAGCAGGCCGAGGTTCCTTCTGGAAGCCAGAGGCAACACCATTTCCTGGCCTGTCCCAGATACTGGAGACCTTTGGTGTCTCTCACTCATACTGACCTTTCTTCATCTTAAAGCACACCAACACCTATTCAACCTTAGCTTCAGCCTCCACAGCTCTTTCCCTGAATCTGAATTTCTTGCTTCTGTTTTATAATTGCACTTGTGATCACATTTAGTTTACCTAGAGGATTTTTTAAATTTCCTTAATTATGCTTTAAAGTTCTTATTACCATGTAACATCACACATTCAAGGGCTCCTGTATTAGAATGTAGATAGCTTCAGAGATATTTTCTTGATGTTTGCGTTCCATCCCACTTATTGCTTATGTTTTCTATTTGTTCAAAAATTTGATCCAGTGGGAGAGGAGCTCATGATGTCTGATCTCTCCCAGGGGGACTTCCGATAGTTAGTGTTTGCTGGGGAAGGTGGCGCATTTTTCCTCCATGGTGTAGCCTCTGAGAAGTCACCCACAGCCCAGGAAAACACCCCCGCAAAAGGAGGAGTTTGTGGGGAAGAAGAAGAGGTTCTGTGGAAGCGTGCGTGACCAACAGGGATGAAAATAGGACTAAAATTCACTATATGCACGGATGAAATTGTCAAGTAAGTAGGCACACAAATGTTTTAAAAAGAGCATGGCTCAAACTCTGACTCTAGAAATCAGTAGCTGAATGACTGGACGAGTTATTTAACCTGTTTGAGATTCACTCTTGTATAAAATGTTGATGCTCCCCACAAGTCAACTTGTAGGAAACATGGGATCAATTGTGACATAGTGACAAATCTCAGACTGTAGATTCAGATAAAACAGAGGTCAAATCTTAGCTTAACCTTTAACGGACAGATGCATTTTGTTAAATTAAACTAGGCATCTCTCTCTCCTCTCATCATCGGTCAAGCGGCTATCTATTTGTACTTTATGTGTGTGAATATGTTTATATGGGGGAGGCACACATAAATGTAGAGGCTAGAGGTCAACCTTGGATGTGGTTCCTTAGGAATGCCATCATCTTGCTTTCCCGATAGGGTCCTTCATTGGCCTGGGACTCAAAAGTAGTAGGATAGTTGGTCAGCAAGGTCCAGAAGTCTGATTCCACTTCTCCCGCACTAGAATTACAAGTGCATACCCTCCTGTGTTGGGCATTTTCACATGGGTACCGAGCATCAAAATCAGGTCCTTTTACTTGCAAAGTAAGTGCTTTGCTGATTGAACCACTACCACCCTTGAACTTTCGCAACTAGTTATTTTTTATTTCCAGTTTACAAAGTAGAAAGCCGCTGTGCGGAAGAAGGTCACTTATCCAGAGCCTACCACTTCATGAGGAGTGCAGAGTGCAGGCTCAGACTTAGCCTTTAATTACTCCGAGTGCAAACCATGTCACTTTTGGGGGCATTTAAATGAATGTGTGTTCTTTAACAGTCACGGTGGATCACGAGTTAGAGCTGCCTCAGAGGGCTAAAGGATTTAATGATAAAAGTAGAGAGCTCCTTGTTCAGTGTCTGTGCGCTTCTACTATTATAGCAAAGTGGCTGTTTGGAGCAGGTGTTTAGGGTGAATTGGGAAATTTTCAAATGGAAGAATAAAATCAACTTCATGCTTTCACACCTCCCCATAATCCCCCCCTCAGCAGTTCCTAGCCTTCTGAAATGCTTGGTAAATGAACACTGACTGCAAAACTGTTTCTACCGACAGAAATCAGAATCTTGATCACCATAGAGCAAGGGTACAAAATGAAAAAAAAAAGTACAAAAGAAGAGGAGAATCTGGAAGGGATAGAATGTGAGGATCTGGGAGTGACAGAATGTATATCTTACAGTGTGGTGGTGGCTAAGGGAACATGTTCTTTTTCAGAGCTTTTCAAATAGAAGACGAAATAGTTGCATTTTATTTTATTTCCAGCACGCTTCTATACAACCGTTTTAATTGCCCTATATTCTCTAGAGCAACTGCTTGCAAATATTCTTCTGTAAGGGACCTGACAGGAAATAATTTAGGCTTTTCCAGCCGTGAGCTCCTTCCCGAGTACTTGGCCCTTTCATTGTAGTCCACTGTGAGAGCAGCCATGGATGAGACAATGCATAAATAAATGAAGGTACATCCCAGTAAAGTTTTACTTAGCTCCATTTTTTAAAGAAAATTATGTCTCACTAAGTAGTTTTCATTGCTTAATTCTTTTTACAGAACCATATTGGAATGGATGTCACTCATTCCTTCTTAGGAAACGAGCCCTGGACTGGCTCTGGTCATTAGCCTGTCATCTGGCGATTTCTGCTTTAGGTTTAAAAGCTCTTTTGCTTTAGGATCTCAGTGCACATTCTGAGACTCAGAGGGCAGGGGCTGTGGTTGCTGAGAGTCCTTGCCAGAACCCATTCCGTTCATGGTCAGCCGAAGCTACTTGTCTTTGATATCCCTGGGTGTTCAGGAAGAACCATAGTCATTTCTCAGAGCCCTGGAAAGCTCATTCAAGTTGATTCAGTGCAAGTTCGGGGACTGCTCGTGGCCTGGCCTGTCTTGGCCATTAGGGGAAAAGGTTGATTTCTCAGGCTGTTATTTCTAAAAGTGCTCATTCTCCAGGTGACCCTCCTATTTTTGAATGTGGCCTTCACTCTCAAAAGACGAGGGTTAATTTTTTTAAGCTAACAGCACAATAGTAGTTTCAGAAAGCGTGTTGCTCCCTGCCAAACTAGCATCCCTAGAATAAACCATCACCCATGGACGAATGACTCCCACCAGAATGCTGGCTGGGGGCAGGACCAGAGCAGCCCCAAGTTCCTCCCATAACAAAGCTGGCATCTAGATCCAAAACAGCAGAAAGAAAGGCATGTCTTTTGGATTGCTGATGCTAGTTTGTGCTCGGTAAGTTGCTCTGGCAGGTAAAGTCTGCCAAAGTAGGCACACAATGATGGCATTCTGAGGCTCCTAAAGCCAAGTAAAGCTTTATAAAATCTGAATGTTTCCTCTAAAACTCAACCAATACTTTATTGAAGGAAGTGGACTATCCAGCTATTGGGTATATTCTTACATCTCTTGCAACCATTTGCACCAATTACTGTTGTTAAAGTTGGAATCTGAAATGTTCCTTTTGGGCCCTTATTTTGCATGCTTCTTCCCTGGCTGGCTCCATTTCAGGAGGTAGTGGAATTACTAGGAGAAGCCTAGCTAGAAGAGGTAGGTTATCAAGGGCATATCTTTGTGAGTTTTACCGGTCCCAGATTTCTATCACACTCCCTGTTTCTTGTTCTAGCATGATGTGAACAACCTCTACCACATACTTCAGTGACTCTGACCTGATCTTCTCCTTCATACCTGCCCCACCACAACAGACTGCAAGCCATCAATATTGCAAGTCTCCAGTTGTTTCTGTAACAACTATATGGAAGGGGAATCCCCACACCGTTTCTGTCAAGGGCCTTAGAATAAGTACTTTAAGTTCTACAGACAATATGCTCAATGTTGCAACTTCACAATATCATTTAATGGTATAAGAACTTAGCTGTGATGTAATACTCCCACTAAGTGAGACATTGTTCCAGGTGATGGTTTACTGAGCTCGAGTGATATAGTATCTCTACAAGGAATCTTGTGAGTCAAGGAAGAAGAACCATAACTTAAATCAGCAGGTAGGCTTGGAAAGATGTAGGAGATGGCATAGAACTGAGAAGTAAATTCAATCTACAGACTCTCCTGGGACTTGGGAGAAGAAACATATGACCCTTAGAAATATGCTGACCAGGATGAACTTTCATCTCCTGCAGGGAGAAAGACAAGGGATGGGCTTACTGAAGATGGTAAGACCAACAGGGCATTAAGGAGGTAGACATCACTACTTTTAGAGAGAAAGAGACTTTGGCTGGCCCTAGGAAATGTGTGGGCTAGACCCATGTGAGGTTCAAGTGTGTCAAAACAACGTTAAACAACAACAACAAAATCCAGAACAAGCAGACAAGCAGAAGCAGATATTTTTCACAGACCGGTGAGCTAGCAAACTAAAAGAAAGTTGGTGTCTGTCTTAAGAAGGTGGATGCTTTTACTCTTGTATTCTTTATCTATCTATCTATCTATCTATCTATCTATCTATCTATCTATCCATCCATCTATCTATCTATCTATCTATCTATCTATCTATCTATCTATCATCTATTTCTTTCAGTGACAGGGGAAAGAACTAAAATTTTCTAGAAATATGGTACCTACAAGTCAAGCAGAGAACGCTCCATGTCTTCAGAGAAGCCTAGTGGCTGCATGTTCTCTGCAATGTGAAGCTACAAATCAGGCACATTTATGAACCATGATCTGTCTGATCATGGTACTAAACACCTTATCTTGAGATCCTTTAACACCCATGAAAAATAACTCAACAAAACAGTTATTTTTAACCCCATTTTATAGTTCAGGAAACTAAGATGATCCAGAAATTAACTTCCCCAAAGCCTGACAGCTTCTATGAGGCACAGTGTAGGTGTAATCCTACTGCAAAACCATTCTGGGCACAAATAATATGGCTTTTCAGTCCACTGCAGCATATTTCTGTATATGCACAAGCAAAGTGTTTTCAAACCTCAATTCTAAATCATTCTATGCAAATTACAGTCAAATTTCTCCTAGTCAAAGTCTCCAATATTATGACCACATTTCATTCATTTTTATACCTCTACTAATTATTTTCAAAGGGAGTGGATTACTAATATGAGATTTTAGGGACAGGCAGATGACTCAGGTTTTAAAGGTGCTTGTTGCACAGGCTTAGGGGCCTGAATTCAGTCCCTGGAACCTATCCATACAAAGGGAGAAGGAGAGTACTAACTTAGGACTAACTGCACAAAATTGTCCTCTGACCTCCACAGGGGGGCATGATATAAGTACTTGCCTCACGCACTTCTTGCACACACAAGTTTATATCCATTAATAACAATTTTATGTCCATTTTTAAAAGATTTTAAATTTAGAGTTTCATCATAGTTCATCCAACAAAAGTGCACACTACATTACCATAAAATTGTGATTTTATCAATGTCATACCCTATGTGTGCATGTAATATATTTCACGTATTTTTATCTACATTTTTGGTGGACATGATTTCATTGAACATAAACAACATATTTATCTCACAGAATTTTGAAAACCACTCCAAATATTCATAGTAACTTGGTTGATAATAACACTTTAAGTTATTTAACGTTGGGCTAGATTGGTGCAATTAAAGAATTATTTTTATTAATTTTAATAAAGTGTATGCGTGTGTGAGGGGGTATATGAACATGAGTTTAGGTACTTACAGAAACCAGCATCCCTGTGAATGCTGAAATCACAGGTAGTTTTGGGCCATCTGAAGTGAGTGAGGGAAACCTGATTTGGTTCTCTGCAAGAGGAATAAGTATTCTTAACCACTGAACCATCTCTCCATCCCTAGTACCATCAACTTTAGATTTATGCATGTGAAAAGCATTCCTTTTAAAATTAAGATTATGGAAGACAACTTTGAGATTTAGTAAGTAATTGCTAAGAGAATGTATTACCAAGGTGATAACATCCTATGGATCTTCCCTGGTCTAGACTTTTGCATGTCCTTTAAAGCTGTTGGATCTCATTAAATCATGCAGATCTAACACGAGGACGGTGGGTGTGGGTATGTCTTCAGCTTCCCTAAGTTCAATCAATTTAAGGGAAACAGGAGTAGGTTTAGTGGATTAATCTTAACAGTCCATTAGTCTCTGCACTCTCAGTTGTAATCCAGCCTCTGCCAACGTGATTGGAGAGAAATCTCACACAAAGCCTGAATGTTCAGAAAAATCTCTAAAACAGGATCCCTAGAGAAATACTTAGGCCACAGTTTACTGTGTCTTTACTTAAGATCAGCACAGGCAGCATTTATCATCTGCCCTATTTCTTGTTGGTTATCCTTTTATGCCTTTTTGCTGAATCTTTCAGACCTAATATTTAAAAATGAGCCATGTCACAATGCCAGCACTAGCCCAGCATTTAATTGTCATTTTAAAAATCCTTCTCCCAAGTGAATATTAAAGCTATGTTTTCATTTGCAAACCGATTAAAGAAAACATGTTTAAGGTTGCCATGTGCATAAATTAATACTTAGAGAAAGACGGCAGGACTGAGCCATGAACGAAAATAAAGCAGTCAGTTTTCAGTAAAAGTGAGTGACAGTCTTTGAGCATGTGAGGTCAACTATTCTATTTTCTATTAAAGTAGATTGGTATATGATGCTTGATTTCTTTATTGCTCCATTCAACAAGTCAACTTTTACTAAATATGATAATGATGGTGATGGTGGTGATGATGATGATAAGGCCGTACAAAATTTCTTTGACCCAGGGTTCTTCTTATGCCTCTCCTTTCAAAGCTGGGCTTGTACAGGGTGACAAAAGACCACACACATTAAAAAATCCTGATAGGCTTAAAGCACAGTTAAAAATGAATACGTGTCCATTAAATAAAAAGAAATAAAGAAAAATGAGGGTTAGACCCAGCAAACTGTCTCAGAAGGTTATTCTAGGGAAAACTATGATTGTCCTCCCTCTTCGTACCTTTAACATAATCCCCAAATATCCTAGTTTTCCTAAGTGAATCATATCCAACCAACCTTAACTGATTATGTGCTATGCACAGGCATTGTGCTGAATACTTTCACATGCATTGGCTCATTTAATCCCCGTGTTTTACACAATATTGCCAAATTCCAAATTTTATTCAATGTGTCTTTTGTTCTCTTAGCTTCCACCATAACAATTAGCAAGCCTACTAATGTACCAACTGCAATCTATAGCTCAAGTAGCATGTTCCGTTTTTAAAAGCCAATCTCCCTTAACATCACAGACAGATACTATAAACCCCAGGTCATATATTAGGTCATGGGACTTACTCAGAGATGAGGTCATATAATATTAGTAGAATTGAGAGTGAATTAGAAAACAAAAATAATATGCAAAACTTTCAACAGAAATGACCCTATCCTATAGCCATACTGACAAATATCTTGCATATCATCATAGAACCTTCATCTGGTGATGGATAGAGATAGAGACAGAGACCCACACTGGAGCACTGGACTGAGCTCCCAAGGTCCCAATGAGGAGCAGAAGGAGGGAGAACACGAGCAGAGAAGTCGGGACCACGAGGGGTGCACCCACCCACTGAGACAGTGGAGCTGATCTATTGGGAGCTCACCAAGGCCAGCAGGACTGTGACTGAAAAAGCATGGGATAAAACTGGACTCTCTGAACATGGCGAACAATGAGGGCTGATGAGACGCAAAGGACAATGGCATGGGGTTTTGATCCTGCTTAATGTGATGGCTTTGTGGGAGCCTAGCCAGTTTGGATGTTCACCTTCCTAGATATGGACGGAGGGGGGAGGACCTAGGACTTACCACAGGGCAGAAAACCCTGACTGCTCTTTGTACTGGAGAGGGAGGGGGAAAGGAGTGGGGGGAGGGAGAGAAGGGTGGGAGGAGGGGGAGAAGAGTGGGAGGAGGGGGAGAAGGGTGGGAGGAGCGGGAGGAGGAGGTGGAAACTTGTGTTTTTTTTTCTTCTTTTCTCAATAAAAAAAAAGAAGATAAAGATAGAAAAAAAATAAGCAAGTAATATATACCCTTAGATTACTACCCAGGGTCTTGCTAAGAGACTACAGTGTCACCATTCTGCAAATCTAGTTTAGGCTATTCTCTTACAATTTCTATCTCATGTAGGAAACTTTCCTGTCTAAGAAGTCACTCATAACTTTCCTGTTGACGGTCTCATGGTTCTGCCTAGAGCTGAGGAAATAGCCCAATGGATAAAAGTGCTGGATACAATAAGCACAAGGATATGGGTTTAAGTTTGGCCAAGTAGTACACGTGTTGGTAATGCTGTGTTCCCATGGGGAGATGGGAGGTGAAGGAATGAGAATCACCTGAGGTTTGTAGGTCAGCTAGCCTGGCATATGGACCAAAAAAATAATAATAATAAAAAAAAAACTCTGTCTCAAACAAAGTGGAAGGTGAGGACTAATACCTCTACACCATGTGTGTCATGGCATGCACATGCCCTCATTCACACACACACATACATACATACGCACACTGAGAAAGAGAGAGAGAGAGAGAGAGAGAGAGAGAGAGAGATACACAGATACACAGAGATACACACAGTCACAGGTACACACACATAGCCCCCATATATACCCACATACACACATGAGAGGTTTTTCTACAATCTAAATCTTGCTACTTTGGCTTTTTAAGACCTGGAGAAGTTTAGCAGCAGTCAAAACTTTATTCAAAATCTTCTTAGTACTCTAAAGTGCCCAGTAACAATAAAAATATGCACCAGGAATATTGCCTAAGTCTCAAACTTCAAGACCCAAGGGAGACACATGATCTCACATACAGTTTCCTGTCTCTGGTCTGATCTGTGAATTACAGTAACACCTTAATGCCAGAGATACTCAGTTTTGGTTAAGTAACTTTCAAGGCAGGGGTTATCATTGTTAAAATGATCTGTGGGAGTTCACTATACTATATGCACACTCTCTCAGCAAATTTGTTGTACACCTAGAACCATACACGTCAGGTTATCATGGCAAAGCCATACAGAATTTTGTGAGAAATTGCAATTTGTTAGAATTATATTAAAGAAATAATTCAACAGAAGTAAGTATCTATAGATATGAAAAACTAGCAAAAGGGTATAAACTAGAAACAACATGTCACTAAATAATGGAAAATAATTATTGAAAGACAATGCTTTAGATGTATGATTGTAAAACTATGACAAGAAATAATAGCAGCTAATTGTGGTAGTTTGGATGAAAATGGTACTCAAAGACTCACAGGGAGTACACAATTAGAAGGTGTGGCCCTGTTGGAGGAGGCATGTCATTGGGAGTGAGTGGGCTTTGGGGTTTTATAAGTTCACGTGTGGTTCTCTCTCCCTGCTGCGTGCCAATCCAGGGGGAGAACTCTCAGCTGCCTCTCTGCTATCCTGCTTCCTTCCATGATGACAATGGGCTAAACCTCTGAACTCGCAACCAGCCCCAATTGAATGTTTTACTTTGTAAGGGTTGCTGTGACCATTCTGTCTCTTCACAGCAATAAAACTCTAATTCAGAAATTAATTGTTCAGCAAACTTTTGGCCCTTTGCTGCTGGGCACAAAGCTAGGCTAGAGGAGCTCAAACTGCCACTCATACTTGTTGATGCCAGTTGAGCAATTCACGTGAACAAGATGTTTCGAAGGGTTAATCTACTGACTTTGGGATTTATCTAATTCTAAGACTTCCTATAAAGAAGCAACAGGAAACCATACTTGAGATACAAAGTTTTTTAAAAGCACATATATATTAATGTTGGAAAGTTGTACCTTCAAACTTTGGTAAGCACAAATTTTGTCTATAGAGGGAGAAACACTTTTTTCCTAATTTTTTGACATTCATGCATTATTAGCATTAAAATACACCGAGTGAGTCACAACATCAATCATTTTTGTGGCTGCATGACACTTCTGTAACCCCTGTCTTGTAAGCCACACAATGAAGAGCATCTCATTTGAATACACAATTAGCCTAAATAGTAGATGCTTAGCCCAACATTCACCCATTAGTTCACTCAACATGTCTTACCTGTAAGAGTAGCACAATACAACACTTTATTTGACACAGGCAAACTCTAGCCCCAGCAATTCCAAAAGCAAGAGAAAGAACATCAAAGACCACACCCACTCTTATCCCCAAGACGGCAGATAGCTATCACTTAGGCATAGCATTGCACTGATACAAACTAAAAAGCCAGAAAAAACTTCCCCAAAAGGGAAAATCAGGGATAAGAATTGTTACAGACATGAAAAAAAAAACTGACTTTCCCACTCTGTATTTTATTTTATATGGGTTTGAATCACAGCAACTGAGAGCTGGGTTATTGTCATGAATTAGATGGCCAATAACACATCACTATTCATATCCAGGGACAAGAGTGTCCTCAGATACTTTACCTCTTGACCAGCAGTGTAATTTTTAAACATGTACTTCTGAGATAAGAAGTGAACACAAAAAAGTTTTGAGTCTTACTTACCCCCTTCCCTATAACTAAGATAGCAAGGAAACAAAACAGGAATTTTCCAAGTAATCCATTTCCACATACTTACTAGGATCAATTAGAGGAAAAGGAGAATGGCTACCCCAAACAGCAGCTCCACACATTTGCTTCACATCCAAGACTCTTGATGGTTCTTTTTTCTCTTAAGAAGCAGTCATTCTTCTTTACAAAAAGCCAGAGAACACTCATGATGGCTAATACTGATTATTTACTTGAGAAGATTTAGAATCACCCAGAATCAAAACCTCTGGCGGTATCTGTAGAGGGGGACATCGAGGTGGGAAAGTTCCACCCTGGATAAGGACAACACTGGCCCATGGGTTGGATTCTCATACTTAGTAAGAAGAAGGAAGCAAGCTGGGCACCAGCATGCACTGCTCTCTGGTTCCTGGCTACAGATGTCATAGGACCAGCTGCCTCACACTCCTGTTTCCATGGCATCCTGACTGGACAGGACTGTGTCCCAGAACCAAGAGGCAAAATAAACTGCTCTCTCCTTAAGTTACTCTTGTCAGGTATTTAGACATGGCAGTATAAAAAATAACATAAGAAACAACACTTTTTTAATAAATCTGGAAACATAACCATCAGAGTCGGTTCCTGTAATTCTCTGTATCAAGACTCAAGCACAGGGCCCTTTCCTTTGAACCCTCTAGGAAAGTTTTTACTGAAAGACAGTGATCTCCCTCATGTACTGCTTTCTCTCACGACGGAAAGCATGGTATATCATGCAATCTCTACCAGGGACAAAGAGAATACAGATAAAGAAACAATACTAAATCTACAAATCAAGGAGTTCACGTACTGGGTATTCATTCTGTCCATGACCTGGGGCTGTCTGGCCCAATAGAGTTAATGCTTTTTGTCTGTCTACATGACCTCTTATTAAACAGGAAGGAGGGTGGTCGCTCTCTCTTGGGTGCTGAAGACCGTGTCAGGTGATGTGAAGTAGTGTGTAATCGGTCTTCAGCTTTCCAAGAACTCTGTAACTGGATTTACCATATCCTACATGCATGAGTGTATTCCCCCCTTTCATATCTTAATAAATCCTTGATACCCCTTAAATAGACGCACGTGGATTTCTCATGACAAGTTCACGGCTTTCCTATGGTGTCACAGAACACAAAGTACCTGGAACACGTTTTAAGCAAATGTGAGTACCTGCCTCAAATAAGAATAGTTTGTCCAAAAAAGTCTGTGAGTTCATGGAGAGAAAGAAACAGTAAGCCATCCAACAGGTTGCTCCTTATTTTCTCTAAGTCCTCGAACACTGGAAAATCTACCTGCAGCAAAGCAAAAGGATAACTGATACAGTGTTTGATTTGCCTATCCTCCCTACTGCATTACTTCTTTCTTACGAGGTTAAGAAGTAATTATAAACCACGCCTTTCTATTCATTTATGTATCGATCAATATGTTCATTACTGAGCATCTTCTAAATGCTAGGCACCAGGCTGGACAATAAGAAATGCAGACTGCAATATTTGTATAGCATTACGTAGACTTTCTACAGAGACCAAGAACAAGATTTTTGCTCACTGCATTTTATCACATGCCTGGGCCATTTCAAACCTTACAAAAGGCACCCTCTCATTGGCTTTTGTGTATGAATGGACAAACATATTAAACACTGGAAAAACAAAACAAACACCTGCTGTAGATATGCATTGATTTTGAGAGCCCTGGGGGTCATTTATTGTTAATCCCAACCTCAGAGGAAAGGGCTGAGCTCACTCCTTAAGTGCTGCCATCAGGATTATTTTCACTGAGGGTAAAAGGTAGCAGAGCATGTAGGGAGGACACAGGGAGGAGGAGAAGAATGGAAATGTGTTGACTCATATCCTCCAGTAAATGTGTTTATTCCAACTCTGACATCACTGCCAAATGTGCTGCAAAGCCAGCAAAACTTGGCTCTGGAAAACTGAACTGAAAGTCACAAGCTTCATTTCCTACTGCCAGCCCCTTTAGCCACTGGGCATGAAGTATTGGACAGAGCTAAGGATGAATTCTGCATCTGCTGTGACAAAAGTGTCACCTTTCCCGGACCAGGAGGCAAAGACATTTGTAGGCTGTCTCCTTCATAACCATGGATCATGTCTCCCCTGCCATTTGATGGCTCCTTCACGCAAATGTAATCAACCCCAAAGAACTGGAGACCCTATTAACAGCCCAATCCTGCTAATAAAGAGAGATTATAGTGGTCCCAGACTATTTCTCATGACTGCAAGATTCTCCCCGAAACTGCATGCTGGAGATCCTTTTAAGTGATGCTTAAAAATTACTTGAGATGAAAACAGCAAAATGAAAAGAAACAAGGAACTGTTCAATAGCAAAGCAGATTAGATGGTACCTCAGACATTGACCCATGGTCGACCAATAGGCTTCTAGCTGTTTTCCCTAAAGAAGAGAAGCCTAGCAGTAAACTACATAAGGAGATTAAACTCTGTAATCTATACGTGAGCTTCTTGAAAAGCTCCTGGGAGGTCACCTGGAACGAGAGACAATATTGGAAAATGCTTAGTGATCTCAGCAAAATGGAGCGTGACTAGACCACTGCCACGAGCATTTCCTTGACTGGTCTGTTTCTTTTGAATTGAATGATCAGACACCACAACCCTCCTGGGTCTCGAATGGAGACCTTCCTGACACCGAATGGCACAGGGCAGTCTTCTCTGGCATTATTTACAAAATGTCACTGTTACCAAAGCCATGCTTCCTAAACACAGTTCCATTTTGACCTTGTCCTCACACTCCGCTCTCTGGTTGTAATATTACCCTTGGGACACCCACTGAACTCGCAGTGACCTCTCATTGCTCTGCTTTGCAGATGCTGGCTCCTTTGACCACCGCTCCGCCTCACCCTCCCCCCCCGCCCCCCCCCCCCCAGTTAATCAGCAAAAATCTTTCAAGACCACACTTAACATCAAGGGTTGGCCCAGGCATCCTACAGATACCTACTCCCTTCTCCCTTCCTCTTCCAGTTGCTAAATAAATCAGATATTACCTCTCTGCTCTCAGTTTTTTTAATCCGTATTACTATATTTATCGCATTGTTTTATAGACTGCTAATACCTTAAGAACCATCTCTTACTAATTAAGAAGTTTTTAGAGGGAAATTTCAGCACTTTATTCTGACTGATTCCAAGTGCCTAGAAATATTAGGGCACTCTCAACAGTTTATTGAGTTTTGTGTTTACAAAGTTTTGTGCAATTAGGTGGACAAAGAACACTCTTTTCATTTCAGGTCTGTATCTATCTATCTATCTATCTATCTATCTATCTATCTAATCTCTGTCTCTCTGTCTTTCTGTCTGTCTGACTATCATCTCCATAGTAACTTTACCGTTGGAAGGGTACAATTGACATATAATTTGGTGGATCATAAACATGTTTTCCAAAGTGAGCATAAAATAGACTGGAAACAGATCTATGCACAGTGTAGTTAGTGTAGTTAGGTAAAAAACTGCTGTAGAATATTGGGTAGTGGTTTTACCATCTGTTTTGTGCAAGGGTAACACTGACAGTGTGGCCTAACTCTATTTTTTTTTTTTGAGATATGGTTTCTGGTTGTCCTGGAACTTGCTTTGTAGACCAGGTTGGCCTCAAACTCACAGAGATCCACCTGCCTCTGCCTTTCAAATGCTGGTACACAAATACATGTGTAGGTATTTCTTCCTTTGTTGCCTTCAACTAATTAACAAGTACAATCATTGTTATTCAAGTAAAAAAAATCGATATATTTTCATTTGTTTAATATGCAAATACCAAGGGTTAAAATTCAAAGAAAGGCTGGGTTCCAAGTGTTAGGACATGACTTCTCTGTTTGGCTTGCTACTCAGAATGTGACACACTGGTCTCACTGACTTTGGGGGAAAAGATTTTTGTTGTTGGTGGTGGTGGCTTGTTTATTTTGTTTGAGACTTGGACTCACTGTGTAGCTATGGATGGGATTTTAAAAAGATAATTTTGTGGGTTCTGTCATCAAGAATAAAATTGGTAAGAAATGAAGAGGAAGCTTAGTTTTTTAGGCTGTTGCTTCCTATACTCAAAGTACAAACATATTTTATTAAGTCACGAACAAAATTGATTACAACATTTTCTTGAGCTTCTTGCAACAAAAATACTAAGGTCTCAACATCTCATCTCAGCTTGAGAGACTTTCTTTGAGAGTGCAGGTTAGTTTGTAACCTTAGTTTCAGTCAATTATTCCAACCCCTTGAGTCCATATGCCCAGTTCACTGCACTTTTGACATTTTTGCTTTGTGCTATGAACATATTATTATTTCCTTGTGGTTTTCCTCTTCCCTCTTGCCCTTTACTTTGAAATCCCATGTACTTTTCTACTTCAAATATTTTCATCTTTATAAATCTTTCCCTTCATCGCTTACATAGACCAAGAGCTAACTGTTTTTCCTTTACCCTCAGTATATACTATAAATGTCGATCATGCAGAATGCATTGTCCTATAAACACTCAGAACCAGACATGGTTCATCTTTGTTTTTTTATATATATACATTAATAATATACTACTAATAATCTATCAGTAATATATGTTATATATGCATATGTAAATGCTATTGAACAGAGAACATGACTTAAGAATTACTTGACATTTACAAAAACCATTTTCAATATTAGTAGCAATGGTTATTATTGATATCAGTCACAATGAAGTATAGTTATTTATGGGGGATAGCTTCAATTCACTATGCAACTACTGTATACCAGGCACAAAGGAAGATTGTGTGTGTGTTTCTTCAATCTTCACTTTAAGGATGAGGAGAGGAAGGCCTACTGAGTCTACTTTATTTCTTCAGCACTATTACATAACGACCTACCAGAGAGTGACTAACAAACTCGTACTTCACATGTTGGCTTGTGCTTGTTTCATGGCCTATATTGTTCTTTCTCACATACAGTTTGGCCTTTAGCTATTACACTCCAGATGTCATTATTCATCCAAACCTGCTTTGTTATCCTTATAGTTTCCTTGTTGCAACGATAACCCCAAGTAATGTCAACTACATATTTCTTCATACACATGAGAAAGCTCAGTTCCCTCCCTGTCATAAAACTCTCAAATGAGTACAAACTATGACAAGTACAGGAGTAACTGGAAGTGGTCAACACTAACTCGAGACCCAAGGCAATTAGAATTGTGAACAAGTATGAAATGATTTCAATTCATTGAATTAATGTGATGCTATATAGTATTAACATCACATAAAAATGCCAAACTGTATTTGTATGTAGTACTTTCTAGTATTTTAGCTTTATAAGAAGGCTCTTTCTGACACTCTAGTGTCTCTCAAAGCAAATCCTGTATTTCTGTTGTTGCAGGTCTGCTGATCATCCACTCACTCATGTGTTTCTTTTGTTAATATGATGTCTTTTTCATTTATTCCAAACTCTAACACCAGCCCAATACCTTCAATTTCTTTCATTGTCCTGTTTTCCCTATCCATAGTATTAACACCATGTATTAGACAATTAGTTATCTTTCCTACTGCTTTCTAACATTAGACATACTAATGCATTATACAAAATTAAGTCTAAGCAATTAAGCATGTTCATATCTTTTTATATCACTCCATATTCTCTGTGCACCTCTCAGTTTTGTATTTTAATCTTGGCTCATCCAATAATATTAGCACTTGACATATGCAAAGCTTGAAGGATGCTTTATCATTTCTGATGTTGCCTCAAATAGTCTTTCAGAAATAGACAATGTGAATAAAAATTGTGTTGGACATATGAGGAGCCCAGAGATTAGAAGTGGAGTCAATTGCCTACACCATATAGATGACTAGAGTAGGGTTAGATTGTGGGGTGAACCTTCTGACGTTCACAGTCTTCCTTTAAGGACATATGACATTTGGTTCTCTTCTGAACTGAAATCTCAAATCCAAATTAAAAAAAATGTATTGCAGATGATGAGACAAGATATTTTGTCCTGTTTTCTTCATATGTCAGTCAATTTCTCCTCACCCAAGGGAAGATTTCTCCAGATGGACATTTCTCTTCCCTTCTTGGGATTTCCTATTACCTGATAATGTTCTCTATTCCCACTGCTTAGAGATTTTCATCCAGGATGATGGTTATCTGTTCATTATTGACTATGACATCACACAGGAAAATGATTTAAAGACATCATATTGCTAATGACACAATCAGCCTGTTGGAGAGGGGCTCAATTTTATTTAATTGAATATCCTATTTCAAGTTATAGTGGGTGCATGCACAGTTTTCCAATTTGGAAGAACTTTAAAGAGGAGTCTATACTAATCTATAAAGCATAAGAAGAATGTGGGAAAGCCTGTTGATCTTGGCAATAAGAACTACACGGTGACGAGCTAATACTTAAGATTTCCCAAGACTTATCTCACTCAATATTGAGTAAAAGGAATGAGTAGGGGACATTCCTATGATACACTAAAATCTAATGCTCTATGCCCATTCCCTATGGTGGGATGCCATGCTCAGCCTCAATGTAGGGTTGGGGAAGGGCTTAGTCCTGGCACAACTTAATATGCCAGACTTTGTTGACTTCCCATGGAAAACCTTACGCACTGGGAAGAGTGGATGGGGTGAGTTAGAGGGGAGGAGAAGAGAGGGGCAGCAGGAGGGGTGGGAGGGAGAACTGTGGTTGGAATGCAAAGTAAAGAAAATTAAAAAAAATATCTAATGCTGATTGTTTTCATGAGGAAGTCGATAAAGACACAATACTGGTTTGCCCAAGGCTTTCTTGAAAGTGGGGTTCATTCTGTATGTTACAAAATATGCTGGCTAATGAGTGTGTGTGTGTGTGTGCGTGTTATATGTGGGTAGGTATTCATATGCACGTGCATGTTTATATGCATGTATGGAGATGTCAGAGGTCAGCATTGGGAGCCTTCTTAAATGGCTTTCCACCTTATTTTCTGAGAAGGAGTCTGTCCCTGAACCTGGAGCTCACTGATTCAGCTAAGATGCCTCAGCTGTGAGCTCAGGGGAGCTGCTTGTCTTGCTTTCTTGCATGGGAGTTACAAATGTATGCCACTGTGCCTTTACAGAAGCGCCAAAGACCTGAACTCGGGAAGCCATGCTTGTGCAGCAAGGACTTTAATAGGTGAGCCATCTCCCTAGTCCTTGACTGGTGATTCATTTTGATTTTAATAAAGCCAACAGGGAAGAAAGTAAAGTTCAACTCTATGTGAATCAAATCTACATATAGCTACATTGATAGAAAATAAATCAGAGTTGGTATTCATGTATGCCCGCTAGGTGTGAGATACTACGCTAAGTGAAAAAGGATTAAATAGCATTTACTGTCTCATCGAAGCCATATAATAATGTTCCATCCTACTATTATTTATTCTCTACACATAAAACAATTTTAGTGTTTAGATTAGAAATGGAGCATTTGCTTTAGTGAATGATGATTAAAAGATGCTGGAGGTACTTACATAATAATTCCACTTGTTTGATGGACAGATTTAAATCCAACTCAAGTGCTACCACATTTCTAACTTTACAGTATAATTGCATTAAATTTTTACTCCCAAGTTCTTGAAGAGGAACATTCATTTAGCATAATTTTTTTTGTTTTTGTTTTTGTTTTTTTTTTTTGTTTTTCGAGTCAGGGTTTCTCTGTGGTTTTGGAGCCTGTCCTGGAACTAGCTCTTGTAGACCAGGCTGGTCTCGAACTCACAGAGATCCGCCTGCCTCTGCCTCCCGAGTGCTGGGATTAGCATAATTTTATTCCTCCAGTCAGATACATCAAAATTAAAGACAATCCAATAAATAGAAAATAATCAAACTTGAGCAAAGTCTTGACCTAAAACTTAAATGATATATGGGTATTTTTACTCAGATCTAAATGTGAATTCTCTAAATGCCCTACTTATAAAATTACATCCCCCCACACACAAATTCTAAGAAGGAATAAACCAAAACATCCATATTAAATTTACAATGTGTGGTGGTGTCTCATAACTAAATGGCTATTGCTGTTATGAACAAACTGGCACATAGTGAAGTTACATAAGCAGGGAAGTGGAGTACAACATACAAATTAAGTCAGGCAGCTGTCTTTTGACTAGGAAACGCTCTCCTTCCAATTCTCAGTATCCATTCTCGCTGCTCTGAGCTACCTTGGAAGGAAGGGAATGGTTCCCTATGCACAGAGAGAAAGCATATTCATTCTCATTTCTCTCTCTGCCTCCCTCCTTTCTTCTCTCCCTCTCAACCTTCTTTCCCCCTGCTTCCCTCCCTAGTCTCTCTACAGATCCCTGCTACCTTACATCTTTAACCAAATGATATTTGCGTCTAATTCCCAGGCCACGGTATTTCTTTTTAAGCCTTGGTGTGCGGTCACTAACTTGCCAGAATTGGTATGATCCTTCCAGTGGAAGATATGCGTGCTCCTTACTCAGCAGTAAGCTAACCCTGGCCAAATGGGCTCTTAGTCCTTTTGCTAACCAGATTATTTCAGCACAACTCCCAAATAGACCAAGTCCCGGTATCTATATTTTTTCTGACATAGCCAAATAATGCAGAGAGGAAACACCTTGGTGTGTGTGTGTGTGTGTGTGTGTGTGTGTGTGTGTGTGTGTGAGAGAGAGAGAGAGAGAGAGAGAGAGAGAGAGAGAGAGAGAGAGAGGTGAAACCTTGGGTTAAAAAAATGCTCAGTTACAAAGCCCAGAGTGTTCTTGACAGCAAAAGCTACCAAATGAAATCTACTACACATACTACACATACCTTTCATAGGCAAAGTTGCTACTAGTATTTTCCTCCTGCAAAATGTTTTTACTGTAGGTTTTTACTGGCTTTTCCAAGCTTTATGCTCCTCAACAATGAAGTGAAGCCTAGTGGTGCCTCATCCTTCACTGTCTGGTAATATAATATGGGTTAGCACCTGTGTATTGGTCAGAGTGGCTACCCCAAGATGGTGAAAAAAGTGCTCCCACCCCATTTATATTTTAAAATGCGTGACAGTAAATTCTATGATCAGAGGATTTTGTTCCTTTTGGTAAAACTCATTCATGAGTAAATTAAAACTGCAAATCATGGAAGCTGAAATGAAAGACCCACTAAGTCCTCTCTGAGGCACACTTATTCAACCTTGGCACATCACATTCCAGCACATCCTCAGGCTGTCAGATGGCAAGAGAAAAAAGTTGAAGTCCCCAAACTGTGGCAATCATGAGTCATGATTATATTACTAATCATAATTTAGACATAAATGAACTTCACTGGATATACAGTTGTGTCGATAGGAGGAAACCCCCCTGCTTTCAGAGACAGAATGGGCGTTTGAAGTCAAATGTGTGGTGTGTAAATACAAAGCCTAGAATGCTGCATCTTTGCCTACATATCTTCAGGAAGTGCAAATTAATGCAGATGCTAACTGAACACTTGGAGTGGTCACCTAGTTTCCTGTCTAGCTAATAGCGACCAATTTTGCTTACACTTTTATTCCCGTCACTACATTGCAATGGTGATTATTTAGAGAGTACATGTGAAAGGCCATACACTCCATAACACTTCTTTTGGGGTGGGAAAAAAAAACCCTCCTCCTCATGTTTCTACCTGAATAATTTAGCTGCTGACACACCAAATCAAATGCAGCCAGGACAGGTCTCCCACTAATAACTCTTTCTGAGGCTAAAAACAGACTCCTGCTCAGCTTCTTACCCCCATGTCATTGCTAGGCAAGATTATGGTCCAGACTGACACGAATAGGATGCTTAAGGAAGCCCAGCTCCTCACCGAATGTTAGACTTTACCCAATCTTACAAGAACTTAAATGGCTCTTCTAAAAATGATTTATGATGCTAGAGAGAGGTAGGAAAGAGAAAGAAGAAGAGATACTGTGAAAGATGTATAATCTGGTCTTGTGAGCTGCCACCCAGGCTACCCCTGGCATAGGACCCACTAACCCTCAGGAGTCACCTCAATATTTATACTGGAAGACACACAATAGAGTAACAGAATTCCCATTGTGGAGGGGGAGTGACCCCAGACTTCCCTTGCCTGCTATGTGAATAGAACTCACTATGGTGACATGTTTCTTAGTAGGGAGTCCAAGCCCCAAATATGATTTCACATAACAGATTCCCATTCCATCTTTAGAGAAGATTGAAATTAAACAGCAGTCTTTAGAACTGGGTCCAAAGTAAAGAAAACACACAAGGGTTTTTGATAGTCTGATTTAGGGGGAGGAGACTGTCAAGGGCTTAAGGAGGAGGCAGGAAACCTGCCTTACTCCAATGCTGCTCAAGTGTATCTGCTCACAGAGGCAGGGCTCCTGCTCATCTACCTATGGAGACTTTTTGGGAAGTTGGCTCAGTACCTAATTCTGTAGAGGGAATGCAGGCAGAGGGGAGAACTGCAAATGGGCTACACCCTGAGTGCTTCAATGGCAGGTGCAAGGGAAATGGAGTGGGTGCTGGTCAGTGGGAGGAGCCAAAGGACTGGGGAATATCTACACAGTTCCCTCCAACCCTAAATTCCTGCACCAAGAAACATGCATCTTGGAAATGACAATTCCTCCCAACACACAATACTCAGAAACAGGCAGGCACAAGCCCTACCCCAGATAACTCAACACCCTCTGTTTTCATTAAAAACAAACAAACAAACAAAAACTAAACAAAAAACGAAAAACGCTGGCACAAGTAGCCTGTGATCAGCTCCTGAGCCAGCACATCCTTGCTACTGGGAATTAAGACTTTCAACTACAGCAGCATTACTAACACTGTATTGCTTCAGGTGTGTTTGGGCTGCCACTGGATTTCCAACACCACAATACATTTCCCAACATCTGGGGAAGGCAGAGAGGTCTTCCACATCCTTCCAGTCAATCCTGGCATTCCTCAGTCCCGCATCTTCCTGCAGGCTCTTTAAAGTGCCTAGATACCAGAGCAAAGCTCTGCATCCATTTTTGCCAGCCAGAAACCACTGAGTTTGGGAACTTTGGAAGCCAGGGGTTGGGGTTGGGGGTGGGGGTGCCAAAGCTCAGATTTCGGCGCCAGAGTTCTCAGCCAGAAAGGCAGTTGAAAATCAACACCCATCTGCCTCTTTTTTTCAGTCTCCATCCCTTCTCCCTTCCAGGACGCCTCAGAGATCTTGCCCACAGCAGAACACCTACACACACACACACACACACACACACACCTACACACACATACACACACACACACACACACACACACACAAAGAGAGAGAGAGAGAGAGAGAGAGAGAGAGAGAGAGAGAGAGAGAGACCCATGTACACACCCTTGGGCTTAGAAGGTTTTTGATTCCGAAGACAGCCAAGCCACAGAACGAAAAAGGGCTGTGCCACCTCTTCACTTCCCGCCCTAAATCTACACAGGATAAAAACCTCATACATTTCAAATATCACCACAGAACACACCACCCGCCCATGACACCAGCACGTCCCGTACCTGATATGCAGACGATGAAATTGGCTTGAAGAAGAAAAAGCACCTCCCAGACTATTTCCATCCTCTGATTCTCATTCCAGGTGCATCACTCGACGGGAAAACAGGGGGGAAAGGGGGAGCCCGACAAGGCACACACATACACACACTCACACACTCTCCAGAGAGCGCACACTCGCGCTCCCACCCTACAGCCGGCCAGGGGCAGTCACCCCCAAGATCAATAACGCAGTTTGAATTGTTTTGGCAAATCTCCCCTCGGGCTCTTCGGATGTGCTCCCCAGATGTGCTGACACATGTCCGATGCCTCTTTGCCTCGGAGGTCTCCCCGCTCTTGCGTCTCTGCTCCTCTCACCAACGGTGGAAACAGCACTTGCGGCGACCGCGGTGGTGCCGGTGTCAGCCACCTGAAGCCACCAGCTCTGGGTTCTTCCTGCAAAACCGAGACCCCGATCCGCCGGGCGCCCCAAGAAGACATAGACAACAGCCCCCCACCGGGCCAAGCAGTGCAGTTCCGGGCTCTAGGTCTCTTCCCGCACGTTAGTTCAACCCAGGCAGTCCGCGACAAGTTGCCCTCGAAGTCTGCCCCCTTCAACGGGGCATGGTCAGAGGATGGTGACTGGCTCCGATCTGGCCGGTTCTCCTGCTTCCAGAGGGTGGGGAGAGAGGAGCAGACAAGGTACACAGAGAAAGAAAGAGAAGCGGGGATTATTGCCCGGAAACACCGGCCACCAGCAGCCTCCGTTGACCCTCCCTGCTCCCCAAGTCCGCGAGCCGCCTGCCGCCTCCGAGCCGGGTTTGGGCGATGCTTCCAGGACGCCGAGTCCGAGGCTGGGCTCCCGGAACAGTGACGCGTCGAGGGGCTCACTGACTCCCCACGTTGCTCGCGCGCTTTCTGCTTTTCTGCTATTTTCCAGGGCTCCCCAGACCCCGCAGTTGCCTTGCTTCCATTGCCCGCAACTAGCGCCGCCGCCGAGATTTTCCGCAATGCAACTGCAGGGGTCGTTATTTCCTCGCCTACGGATCCCGACGCTTTCCCACTCGGAGAGGAGGAGGGCAGGTGGGGGCGGGAGCAGGAGGAGGAGGGGGAGAAGGCTCGGCCAGGTGAGCGTTCGCGCCGCCACCCGGAGTCCCCACGTCAGTCGGGCCGCTAGGCACCGAGGGGCGGAGGCAAAAGTCCGATCCGGGTGGGGCGGCGAGGCCATAAGGAGCGCCTCCCGGCATCAGCACTTCAGGCCACCTTGGCCGCTGCCTCGGCTGGGACCTTAGGCGCCAGCCTTGGAGCTCCACCCCGCCCGGCTGCCCCCCGGTTCCCTTCCAGGAGCTTGGAGTTTCTTTTCTCTTTAAAAGAACTTCGCTGCTGCTCGTTCCGCACGGAAAGCCGGGCGGGACTCATCCTTAGAGGATTGTGCTGTGCTCTCTCTCCCTCTGCAGAGGAATTTGAAGGATTTTTTTTTTTCTTTCACAATCCATTCCCTGGCCTCTCCTTTTCGTCCCGCTCCTGCCCCCTCCTCCCTCTTTACTTCTTCCTGTTCGAATGCCAGGAAAAGGCTACTTACCCCCACAGTTCTCTTTGCAGGTTCCCAGACCAGGTGCAACTCTTGCCCGCAAGTCCCTCACCTCCCTCCTCTCGCAACCGTCGCTCTAAGTCCGGGTTCCAGAGGCGGCCAAGCGCGACCCTACCAGATCAGCTATGCGAGGATCTGATACCATCGGAAACCCAGGCCTCAAGGGAAACGGGTTTCCCTTTTTGTTTTTCATTCGCCGTTTTTCTTTAGGGAAGCTGTCTAACGCTTTGGTGGGTTTTGCAGGGCCCCGGGATACTCTCGGTCAGCGACTCTCACCGGCTTTCTGGGAAGGAGATTTCCCCCAGCAAGCCCGCGCGCGCGCACTCTTGCCCAGCGCGCAGCTCTCCCGAGTCCCAAGGGAAGTAGGGGGTGGCGAGAGCACCACCCACCACCCTGGCGGAACCTGAGCCAGTCGGTCCGCAGAAGGTCTATCCCGGGAAAGGCTGCCTGGGAATGCAGTGCGGATACAGGGTAAACGCACGGAAACCCTGCGCTCCACACTGTTCGCCTAAAAGGACTGGGAGCAAACGGGAGGAAAAACTGCAGCAGATTTGTGTGCGGCTCTCACTGCAGGAGTTTGGCGAAAGCCCCAGACCTACCTCTTTTAGGGTAGTAAAGAAGAAGGCAGGGTAGACGGAATTCCTGAAAAGATCTGGGATATCTCGGGGCGCCTGTCCGGATACCAAAGTGTGACGTTGGGAGGTTTTGCATAAACGCGGATGGACACACACAACAACACACGCACAACCCGCAGGGAATATTGTTGTACTTTTAGATTTCTGATGCTTAGAAGCCATTACACTGTAAACCTCGGTCCAATAACACAGAAAGAATAGACAAGTGGAAAAGAAGGAGTTGTGTCGGGGGGGGGGGGGGGGTGGGGGAACCGTGTTGTTTGTCTGCACAGCAGATCCAGTGAACTCAGTGAATGAGGCATTTAGACTGTGGCATCTAAGGGTGCGGCATAAGAGCCAAAGTAGCTACACCAGAGGGCTCCCCGGATTCTTGAACGGAGTATAGAGAGTCTGAAGATTCTTTGTACTGGGAAGTGGGGCGGCAGGGTAAGGGCGGGGGGGGGGGGGGGGGCTGAGAGAGGAAGGGAAGCTGCTGGCTGACTATAGGAGCCAGAGTGTGCGGTTCTTCTGCCTCCGGGGATTCTAAAAAAGAACCGCTGGCAGACTTGCCTACTCTTTAAGAAGGAGGTGTGGCCGAGGGTTCCCCCCCCCCCTCTGAGATGACAGCCAAGGACTCCAGGTGGCCAACACATTAAAAATCAAGGCTCAGATGAAATACATCCATGATTTTTTAGGTAGGGAACTTTGAGGCTCAGCAGGAATGATATTGAGACTTGAGAACATTAAAAGATTCAGAGATGGTGAGAATTAGCCCATTTGGGAAACATATGGGGGAGTGTTTGTCTCCGTGCCTTGAAAGTAGACTGCATGAAAGGGATTTTGGAGTGGAGAGAGAAGAAAGCAGTTTGCCAAACAAGAACAGATCCGACCTAGGGAGAGTTCAGAACCGCGGACAGCGACCCACCCTCTGCACTTCCGAGCTGGCTTACTGCCAACAGGAAAGCTTTCTCTCTAGGAGTCCCCACAAGGTGACTGGGTTTCTATACCACAGCCCATTCAGGTCCATTCATTTATTAACGGACTGTGCAAACATCAATTTACTGACTTACATATATCAAGCACTGTAGTGTTGTGATTTTTAAATTGGAAAGCATAATAGATGTTTTTTTCAAAAGCTTAGAGGCTGTGCCTTCATCTACATTTTGCATTAAAACCAATGATAGTAAATAATAATTATTCCCTTTCTTTCCTGATTAAACCTGGCTTTACCGCTGCAAAAGTTTAGTTTTGCTTTGGTTACAATGTATTTTCAAAAAGTAAATTTTTTTTTAAAAAAAGTAAATTCTTGAATCTCTTAGCTTAAAATACCTATTGATTAATTTCTATAGACCATGCATTGATGAGTCCCTAGCATGAATTATCTCAGTTGGTAACCATTTACATCCTGTCTTTGTCCATTTGTGCTGCTTTCACAAAATAACACAGCCCACAGAATTATTAATAATTTCTTACAATCCTGGAGACTGGGAGAAGGCCAAGATTACCAAGATTAGGGCGTTCCATATTTGGAGGGAAGCCTCTTTCTATGCCCTTACATAACAAGAGATGGAAGAACAAAGCATGTTCAACTACTTTCCCTTGATTCTTTGTAGGCTAAACCCTTCCATTCACGAAGGTAGAATCCTTATGACTTAATGACTCCTTTAAAGGTCTCTCATACAAGTACATTGATGATCATTTTTGAAGGGCACACATTTGTTTTATAAGCCGTCATCTCTCAGAGTCGCTATTGACCTTAGGTCTTATCGTTACTAACACGTAGTGTAGAGATTATAGCTGCACGCCCAAATTACACAACTTTGCTACACACTTTATAAAATGAAAAGCATCACTATGGGGAAGTGAAGGCATTCACGTGACACCCGTAGAGTCAGTCAAAGGCAGGATGAAAATGGCCTTGTAGAGTATGTAACTTCAAAGTTGTTTATGTTAAAATTGAAAGAAATTATTACTGGCAATTAGGGACAACCCAGTACATTTCTAGTAAGGAATCCAGTGGCCAGTTCTCTTAGACTTGCAATCTGACAATAAATACAACAGACCCCTAGTGTTTTGGCTCCTTTCTAGCACTTTCTGAAAGAAGGAACAATAATATTTTTAAGTGTTTTCTAGGATGAATATATATTTCTTGTAAACTGTCAAATCCTCTCACTAAATCCAAATAAAAACTCACTGAGAAAATACTAAATTAAGAATCTGTAAATCAGAGTACAATCCTCATTATTACCTTTTATTCCTAAATCAATGAAAAAAATAGGATGAGGCTGAAGCTTTTATCTTAAATACTTTAAAAAGCATATTCTCATATATTTTTAAATTTTTTTTTTTTTTTTTTTTTGGTTTTTGGAGACAGGGTTTCTCTGTGGCTTTGGAGCCTGTCCTGGAACTAACTCTGTAGACCAGGCTGGTCTCGAACTCACAGAGATCCGCCTGCTTCTGCCTCCCGAGTGCTGGGATTAAAATTTTTAAATTTTTTAAATGCATGTGCCCTTTTAAACTCATGCACCCTTAGCTCAAAACATGCAAATTTGTTCATGTGAATGCAGTGCTCTTGGTGGCCAGAAGAGGGCATCAGATTTCTCTCAAGGTGAAGTTATAGGTGATTGTGAGCCTTTGGATATGGGTGCTGGGCACTGAATTTAGGTCTTCTCCAACAGCAATACTGCACTCTTAACTACTGAGTCATCTTTCCATACCCTTATATTCATATGTTGATGTCTTTAAAAATATCCCTCCAATACTATTTTTATCTCATCTCATTCCTATTCCTTTACATTTCTCCATTACGAATTCAGTGCAAGTATTTTACAAATCGAACAGAATTTTGAGGAGGCCCAAGTGTGAGAGACAGCATCGGTTGCCTTGTCGACATTAGAGTGAAAACAGTTATATTCCCAGGAGAGGGTAATGCTGAATTCCTTTTGGTTCTTTATCTTCTCTTTTATTGAACCCCACTGAAACAACGATTCATCTGATTGGTCAGACTTGCAAGGACATGCTTCTTCAAGGCAGTCCCCTCATGGGAGGAGAAGGTGAGGGTAATGAGGCTTCTTTCTTTACTTTTTGCTTTGTTGACTAGCCTGCATTAAAGCACAAAGCGGTCACCCTGTATTTCAGTCTCCACCCCTCCTTCTCTTGAGAAAAACAATGTCAGTAAGGCCTTTGTCCTCCTGCAGTTACTGCATTTCTGAGGTCAGCCGCAATCAACCATGTACATGGAGAAGAATATTTAGAACCTACTTAAATAACCAACCATCTCTACAGGTGATCTAGTTCTGGATCGGAAGGGAAAATGATGTTTTAGTTTTGAATTGAAATCTTTTTATCTAATGTGCTTATACAAATAAATTTCACATCAAACATTGAAATTACTTAAAGCAAAAAAGATATGTCTTGGTCATGAATAAAAAAGCTCAATATTATTAAAATAGTGATTTTGTCCAGGTATATTATGAGTTAATATGGTCCCAATTACAATCTCAGAAAATTCAGGCATGGTGGTATACATCTGTCATCCCAAAACTCCAGAGGCCGAGGCAGGAATACCATGAGCCTAAGGGAAACTTGGACTGTATCAGCAAACAAAACCAGACGCCAGCAAAACATTCATGGAATTAACAGCTGTTTCTAGAATCTATATGAAACACAAAGGATCTGAATTATTAATTTTTTTTGAAAAAATTAGAACAAAATCACAAGATTCAGACTGTCTGATTTCAAGACTTATAAAATGATAATAATCAAAACAGTGAGGCAGTTGCATCAAGACTGAGAAGTAAATCAATGAAACAGAAGAGCAGGAAGTCCAGGAAGAGCACACCACATGTGAATTCAGCCGATTTTCACTGAAATGCAGAGTCACTTACTTAGAAAAAAAAAGTTTCTTTAGGTGTGGTGAGAGAAGGAATCCCTGAGTAGATGTGTAAGGAGTGGATGAAGTGACGTGTATTATATGTATGGACATAGCCATGTCAAGGACTCATGCCTTTGGCCCAAGGAATTTGGCCACATTTTGATGCTGCCCCTGAGGTTCAGAGGGACCACAACGTCTTCTCTGTTAATAGTGTGTTCAAGTGTGAGTGTTTACAAATGATTGACGAGTTTGTGCAAAAACTAACAACGGCAGCTTCCTCTAGATGTCTGCATCCCGAGACTGCTCCTACAGAGACCTCCTACCAAACCTAGCCAACACCTCCCCTGGTCTATACGTAATGAATGTTCTGAGACTCCGGGTTGCTGTGCAGTTTGTGTTACTCCATAAATTTGTACATGTTCCACCTAATTCCAGATTTTCTGTACCTAATATCTATATGTCTTTCCTTCCTTCATTCTGACTCTGCCCTTGTTTGATAAATTCAAGTTTTAGCTATAAGACTGGGACATTTAGGGTTTATATATATACAGATAAAGCTTGCATGTTTGACATATCCATGTCCATACAATATCCAAATGTGGAAAAGACACACACACACACAATATATATATACATACATATATACACATATATATATAGTAAAATGATGTATGTCACAATAGCTTTTAAACAAAGCATATAAAGACAAAACAACTGTGTATAGGATGATTCCATTTACATGAGATTATCAAAAATATATGCTTCTCTACAGAAATATATGCCAGTTGGAAATGGGTTTAGGAAACTAGGGAGGGATAGCAGAGAGAGATTATGAAAATTAAGATAAAGCTCATATTTGTTATTCTGATTTTATTACATCAAATTTTCTGATTATATACTTTAGACACATTCAGTTTGCTTTATGTACACTATACCTTATCATCTACCTAAATGATTGCAAGTTTTGGAAAATTAAATAAAAATTATAATAATTAACAGAATATTAGCATGCTGTTGGTAGACCAGGCTTAGATTAGTTGATTACACTATTACTCTATGTGAAGTGTTAGCTATTATTGACCTACCCAGACTTTGACAAATATTGAAAACTGAAAGAGTGATTGTAATTGAGGAGGTTTTGAATAAAGGAATAAATCCAAAATTGTGCCCAAATCTATTTTACTCGTGTTAGATTGCTGTATTATAATTATCCTGTAGGTTTCATACAGTCTTGTATTATTGACTGGGGTAATTTTTCTGGAAGATACTACAAATCACACTGCCAGTCAGTCTTGGAAAGAAGCCAGTTTGTGAAGAGAAATAAAGATTTGAGAGATGAGCTTCAAAGAAGGTGGAGCAAAAAGTTTGCTTGCATGACTAAGAATGTAGGATTAAGGAGTCTACATTTTGAGAACATGTTCAAGGTTTAGATTAATTGGATTCTGTAGCTGAGATATGTGGCGAGGTAATCAAGGTGTTTGCCTTTTGTTAGGTACACTGAAAGTTCCTGATAAAACTGGCATGCAATCGGATGATCTAAGAAGAATCCCATCTAAGAACCAGTTAAATGTTAATCTACCAATGTTATTTCTTGCAATACACTGTGTGAAAATTCCCAAAGCAGAAGTTGGACTGCGATGATAAGGGTGTTTCAGAAGATCACAAATCTGTGCTGATGTGGTAGGTATCAGAAGCAGAGGCAACTTCTGGTGCTAGCTCAAAATGCGGGGTGGATTAGACAGTTACAAAGGGCAGAGCTTTATCAGAGCGTGATGCATGGTGGACAGTGAGCAAGACTCCGGTAAGAACACATAGTATGTATGCGCAGATAGGTCCCCTCACCGCAGGAACTCCCCAAGGGTTCATAGGAAGCAAAGAACCTCAAAGGGAGGACTGGATGTCTTTGTTTGACATGCAGCTTGTGGACATCAATTGTGAATTAGTCTCCTTCTGCTATGACAAATTGTTACAAACTTAGTGACTTGGAACAGATGTTATTATCTGGGAGTTTCCTAAATCAGGGATCTAAAAGTGAGCCTCGGGTAGGTGCTCTTTCAGGAAATTCTGTGACTTTTCCAGTTTTTAAGGCTATTTCTATTCCTTGGCTCAAGTCTTTCTTTCAAAACTATCTTCACTTCAACCTCTGCTCCTCCACTCTCACACCTTTTCATCCTCCGAGGAGGAGGATTTGGGGTACAGATCAGTGATAAAGTCCTTATATGGTCTGCTGAGCCCCTAGGTTCAAGTCCCAGTACAAATACAATAAAACTTCTCGGGTCTCACATTTGTAATGCATGTTCCAGGGATTTGGCGTGAACATCTTTGAATGGATATTTTTTGATCATCACAGGCAGATAGGTGTAGGGCTCATGAAGAATAGAAAGTAGAGGATGTAAAATAATAGAATATGGAAAGTTTGCTACTTTTCAATATATATAGTGATATTCTTTGCATTTTTTCAATAATGAGGACATGTGGGTTGCTGGAAGCTTTGGTTGCATCCATCAAGAAGGAACAGAAGGTTATTTGAGAAGATGAAGCTTACTTATATAGAGAAATGCCAGATGCTGAAATGGACATATGTCACCAGAACATATTCTCATCATCTCTTTGGTTAGAGGATTAGTGACCTCTGGGACTCATCATATTTCTAAAGGAGATTGTCTTCTCATCCATAATTAAATTTTTCATTAATCTAGGGCATTTTTATTTATTAAAACAAAATAGTAGGAGTTTCACCCATTTGAGATATTATGATTTATTTCATATTTAAAGTTTTCTAGATAATGACCAAGGATTAATACACACAGAGACCGTAATATTTGAACCATCTTTTAGGGCATCATTTTGGAGGTAGTGAAATCATTCTACACTTTCCTTTCTTTCATTACTGTTAATATCTTTACATTGTCTATCTGATCAAACAGAATTTAAAACAAAATAAAAATTCATTTGTCATAAATAAATAGCAAATTCTCAGCAAATTATGGCTTAAAAATAAAAAAAAAAACATATTTGCTTATATTACTAAGTCCAAATCTCTGGCATTTGAGTCATGGTTTTGATGCCTGGTTGTTCATAAATCACTGGGAGAGCACATTAACGTACGTACATAGCTGTCCACTATGGCCTGGACAAGGACAATGTGGTTTGCATACACAGTGTAAAACTTTTCAGCCATAAGTAAGAGTAACACCATGAAACAAAGTGAGTAGACCTGGAGGTAAGCATATGGAATGAACTTCCCTAGTCTCAGAAGGATGAATGTTGTATTTGATCTCTCATTTGTTGCTTCTAAATTTTATATAATCGTATAAAATCATGTATGTATGTGTGATATAAAGCTAGAAGTAAAAGGGGGAACAGGATGGTTTCACATTGAGAAGTATGATCATCATACTCTAAACATATGTATGGAAACTTTAAAACATAAATAAATTCTAAATCATGCTCATCTGTCCCTGATCTTACTCCATCTCTTCATTTATAACGCCTCCACAAACACCTTCCATTAGCACTTCTATTTTTGTTGTTATGCAATGCAGTGTGACATGGAAACAGAAGGTAAATGCATTACCCCAAACCCTACATCTTATTATAAAGTTCTTCTCTTAAATCCTTCTGCTTTTTGTCCAACATGGTTTCAGTTCTTTGCTACCATTTGGGCATGTGTGTTTACATATATGTAAATACATATGTGTATATACACACATTTCCTGTGGAATTTTATTCTAATAGAGCCCTTTCCCTCTCCATGAGCTAGCTGCAGAGATCATCAGGTTGCAGTAATAGATCAATAGAGAGAATTTTAGTTTCATAACGATTCTCAAGTTTTTTAAAAAAGGCTTTAATTAGGACAAATGTCTGCTTCCATCTCAGCTTGTATAATTTTGAAGTTAGCAATTAGTACAATTGGCTTTTAAATTATTTGCTAAGTCTTTTTTTTTTACATTGCCATTTAATGATTAGCCCTAACACCACAAACATTGTTTCGCTTTTCATTTGGTACGTGAAAGGCACCTTCCTGTTCTCTATTTAGAAACTTCTTCATCCTAGAGAGCAAAACACTACATCCCCACCCGCTTCTCTTTCTACTGCTGGCTACTGCCGCTACCACCAAGGTTTCATTTGAGGTCTTCTTGAGATCTTTCTGGCTTGTTTAGGAATTTATCCCTGGTAACATTAATTGGCAAAGCAAGCAAACAAACAAGCAAAACAAAGCAGCAACAAAACAACAGCAACAACAAAAACATCAAATATATATAAACATATATATATGTGTGTGTGTGTATATACACACACACACACACACACACACACACACACACACACATATATATAAAACAAGAGGTTGGCTGGGTCATAGCTTCTAAGGGAGAACCTAGCACTGTTATTTTGCTAAATGGTCATGATATTAAACCGATCCCAAATCTTATCTTTATGCACATAGGTTAGCACATCTCTCAGTCCTCATCAAGGAAGCTATTTTTTTTTGTAGTACATAGACAATGATATAGAGACTCACAAATGGTCAACATACAGAGAACAGGAGAGTATGCAATGTTCGTCTCTAAATGGAATATCTACATCATACACCCTCCCCCAAAGGCTAAGAAATCACTTTAGAAAAGGGGGCAGAAAGATTGTAAAAGTCATAGCAAAACAGTATGGCCAGGCACCTGTTGCAAACTCAGGAAGTCCTACGTCTGGCTGAAATATTGGTAATTGATGGGTACTGGGGATTAGAAGATTATTTTTCTTCAGGGATGTGTCCTCTGAGAAGTTATCATGCTCAAAGAGATATTCCTACACTCATACACTATAGGCAGCACCAAGTATACTCTCTGTGTGGGGGACACATAATTTAGAGGAAATAGTGACAATGATGGGTAATGGGGAACATGTTGATCAGTTTTTTCCCAAGTTTACACAAGCTAGTGTCATTTGGGAAGAATTACTCTCAATTGAGAAAATGTCTTCTTAAGTTTGTCTTACAGGCAAGTCTATGGAAAATTTACTTAACCATTACTTGTTTCTTTTGGGCAAGCCAAGCCACAGTGGATTGTGTCAACCCTGGGCAAGAAGTCTTGAGTTGTATAAAAATACAGGCTGGCAAGTCATGAGAGACAGGTCAGTAAAGCATTCCTCCATGGCTTCTTCGGTTCCTGCTTCCCACCTTGAGTTCCTGTCCTGACTTCTCTCAATGAAGGAATGTGGCTTAAGAGTAGTAAGTCAAAAAAACTCTTTACTCCCCATATTGATTTTGGTCAAATTGGGACTGCTGAGACATCCAGCCTTGTTGATTCTCAGCCTCACTATCATGAGACAGCCTTTGTTGGACTACTAGATCACATTTTGTAAGCTAGTAATAAATCCTCTTTTAATATATATACATATATACATATATTTTCTTATATAATAGTATAAATAATATGTATTTGAATTTATTTTGCACATGTATCTAGATATTCACATGTTGTTTGTATATGCATAAATTCATATACTCATATGTAATGATATGTATATGTACATTTATAATTATACACAGACATGTTATGGAGAGTCTTTCAATATTCCACAGTGCATTGCAGGGATTGGAATTTGCCGAAGAAGTCAAAGAAAGGACACCCACATCCAGGGTTCTGCTATCATAAGTGAGAGAAGCAACTGAAGCTTTTCATTTATTACAGATAAACATTAATAACTTTATTTGACTCATTAATAATTAACTGGACCAAGCTCTGATTCTTCTATAATTGTACCTTACGAAAGCCCACAGCAGAGAAATACTGTGCAAAATGCAAAATGCCAATTTTATCCTGAGTAATAAAAATTCAATTAAAGTTAGAAAAATGTGCGAGCTAGTAACCCGAGCTTAACATAAAGCCATGGAACATAAATAGATTTTTAGCAAACAGAATAACAAGGGTGTGACAATTTATAAAGCATATTGAAAATCTATCATTGCTTTCCTCATGCTGGTGAGAAAAAGCCCACATTGCAGGAGAGAAGAATAATTTCTGACACTTTTATTGTGGTTTATAGCTGGAACATTCCAACAAGGAGGCTGAATGGGAAGCCTTCTATAAAGAGGCACGTTGAAGCAAATGTTTAAGACATTTTTTCCCCCTCCATGTGCCTTTGGAGAGCTTGGAATTCAGCAGCACTGGTGAAAGCTTCATTCTAGACAATACAAGTGACATGGTAGCAACTTGGAAGCGGAACCTTGGACCTCCCGGCCTGTAGACTCTCTTCTTCTTGCTATTTAATGATGGGCCAAGCCACCTAACATCTCTTATCTTCATAAGAGCAGAAGCAAAATTGAAGTCTTACATTGTAGCAGTAAATGCTTCAAATCATGTTAGGAAAGAGTTAAAGGCAGACATGTGGTTACAGTGCCTTCTGTTGGTAATGGGATTAATGAATGCTAAGCAAGGGATGAGACCACAACGCGAGGGGTGTATCTAGAAAGCTTTATTGCATCTTTCCTTCTCCTTCGCACAAATCAGAATGGCACGTTCAATTAATTTTCTTCTTCAAAGGGAGAACCCTAGGAAGGAGTTTGCAGTAATGCTATCAGTTCTCAAAATAGTATTGGAATTCCTTTTTTAAAATGAATTTTAAAAATCATTCTAAATAAAACAGCTATACTACAGTCACAATTTTTAGTAGAAAGTGTATCCATAAGTTTTAACACTTAATTTCTTCAGTGAATTTAAATTGCTCAATACTCATATATTCTAAGGAATGTGACGTAGGTTTTGAAAATAAGTTAGGGGGAAACATTTTATAAAAGTGTTTTTAGTAATTATAACATTAGTAAAATACCTACACTATAGGTTCTTTGCCTTGGACCAGGCCAATCAGTCCATTCCATGAAGCTTCAGACCTAGAATTAAAGTGCTTTCTACAGCTAAATCCATCAGTGTCTGGCATACTCATCTGGAGAGAAGAGGGACCCACTGTTCTTCATGGTAACCAGTTCCACCTTTGATTATTTAGTTATGTCAATTCTACAAACAAGTCCAAACTCTGTTTTCTCGCATTTTCTATTCCGTCACTTCCATCCACCCCAGCTTTCCTATCTTCTCTTACTCATCTTCTAAGTAGCAGGCACTTTAAAAGTGTTTTCAAAATGTTCTCTTTGTATTTTCTCTGGGTTTTTTAAAGAAATCTATCTATCTATCTATCTATCTATCTATCTATCTATCTATCATCTATCTATTTTAGATCCCTCTCTCCTCTCTTCCCGGTCCCCTATATTCCCTCTCTGTTAACACCTCCCCATTCCACGTCTTCATTTCTGTTTATGAAAGGGAAGGTCTTCCATGAATATCAACAAAACATGACGTATCAAGTTGCAGTAAGACTTAGCACCTCCTCATGTATTAAGACTGGGCGAGGTGACCCTGTATGAGAAGGGTCCCAAAAGCAAGTAAAAGAGTTGTAGACAGCCCTTGTTTCCACCGATAGGAATCCCACAAGAGGACCAAGCTACACAACTGTAAAGTATATGCAGTGCCTAGGTCATTCCCATGAAGACTCCCTGGCTGTTGGTTTTATCTCCGAGAACCCCTATGAGCCCAGCTTAGTTGATTCTGTGAGTTTTCTTGTGGTGTCCTTGACCCCTCTCTCTCCTACAATCCTTTCTCCTCATCTTCTGCAGGATTGTTTGAATTCTGCCTAATTTTTGACTGTGAGCCTGCATCTGTTTCCATCAGTTGCTGGATGAAGTCTCTCTGATGTCAATTGGGCTAGGGACCAATCTGCTCATAGGAGATGGCCAGTTCATGCTTCATATTGGTAGTTGGAGGCCACTCATTTGTCTCCTAGCTGTCCAGATGGAAATAATCACACAGAAACTACATAAACTATGTTAATTGCAATATTATTTGGCCAATATCTTATGCATATTCCCGGATAGCTCTTATTTCTTAAACTAACCCATTTCTATTAATCTGTGCATTACTACAAGGTCTTGGTCTACTGGCAAAGTTCCAGCATCTGTTTCCTCTAGTGGCTACATGGTGACTCACTGACTCTGCCTACTGCTGTGGTACAATGGTTTTTACACTGTCAATTGTATTTTAATAAAACATTGATTGGCCAGTAGCCAGGCAGGAAGTATAGGCGGGACAATCAGGTAGGAAGTAGAGGCAGGGCAATGAGATCAGAAAAATTCTGGGAAGAAAAAGCCCATTTCTGCTGTTGTGACCCAGCCACAGAAGAAGAAAGATGTGACTGTCTCGCTGAATAAGGTACCAAGCCACGTGACTAACATAAACAAGAATATTGGGCTAATATAAGTTATAAGAGTTAATAAGAAGTCTGAGCTACTAGGCCAATCAGTTTATAACTAATGTAGACCTCTGTGTGATTTCTTTGGGACTTAACGGCTACAGGACAGGACATAACTGTTTGTATTTATCTTATCCATCCTGTCTATATTCTGTTAAGCCATTGGCTGGAAGAAGCTTCTTTATTAACCAATGGCAATAAAACATATTAATAACACACAGAGGTAATCTCACATCATATGTCTGCTTTTGATAAGAGTCTAAACTGGAGTCTTCTTTGCAGATCTATGGGAGATTCCTTTCTGTTAGGTTTTTACCTGACCCCAAAATGTCCCCCTTCCCAGTAGTCTCTTTCAGTTTTCTCTTTGCTCTTGAGAGTCCTTGGATGGAAGAACATTTACAGCAAATATAAGAGTAAGTGCAAAGATGCAGAACATTGCTTCTGGTATGGGTGAACATCACAAGGACAATTGAGTTCTGTTTTAAGGAGCAAGAAGACGCATAGTGGCAAGCGAGGTTAGAGATATCTGCTCATCTGATGTCATCTAACATTGTACTAGGAGGCCGCCAGTCTAGACTGTTTCTAAAGTGGTGTGGCATCCATTTGACTTTCTTAGCTCAAAGTCTTCCTAATTTTGAGAACATTGCCTATGGTTTTCAGGTATAGATATGGCTCAAGTGACATTGAGCATGGGGAATGAAGAGTGAAAGGTCACTGTGAGAACCCATAGTTACAGGCCAAGAGATGTTGGCACATGGGATTAGGAAAGGTGATTGGCCTTGAGATTTATCTTGAGAGCCTGTCTGCAGGACTTGCTGAGAAATTGCAGGGATGGAGTCAAAAGATTTTACTGTGGAATATAGACAAAGTGGTTTTTGAAAACAAAGAATAAGCGGATCCAAATAAAAGTTTTACTGGAATGTGAGGAAAGTGATTCTGCAGGGCATCCCATTGACACAGCTAATCTGACTAGGAAGTCGGATATGTTTCTGGGTTTTGACATATCAAATTTGATTTGAGTAAAAAATTTCCCATCTCTAGGAACCTCCATCTCTTTATACAGAAAAAATGAAAGAGTTATCTCAAGTGACTTCTAAAGGCTCAGCCATTGAACTGTGTCTGTCGGATTAAGCAAAGCCTTTATTTACTAATGGATGCTCTGAACCCAATAGTGACATTGCAGGTGATACTGTTTCACAGGGGCCTATAGGGAAAATAGTCCTCACAGGAATAATATAAAATTCCATTAGAAATGTGCTCAGTGAATTGAAATGTCATTTACAGCTTGCAGAAACAAGCCCATTTCAATGACCTGACCTAATAAAACCTAAGAGATAAGCATAAGATAAATCTTACTAACTGTTGAGCATAGTGAAAATGCATATTCTGGTCATTGCACACCACTGAGTCCCTCACAGTGTTTTGAGTTCCTTTGTACAAAAGACCTCATCTAAAAGCTCAACAACTGTTGGGTTGGGAAAGAATTTCACAGCGACTGAATTACATGTTATGGCATCACTGATTGACAGCAAAAGTGCAGAGGTATTTGGCGTTGCCTTGCAAGTCTGATGTGGAAGAATAAAAACAGTTGGGAACTTGGGTTGCATACCCAGAGTATGTTTGTGCCCTACTGATGTTTCAAATGTTCACTTTTTTCTCTTTGTTTGGAGAAAAGGTCTGGGTGGGAACCTTAGCTTGTCATATTAAGGATTTATTATGTCAAGGTCGTTGAGTACAGATAGGAAAACAATGACAGCTAAGGTGGAGTGGAAGGCAAACAAAGGCACGTTTGGTTTAGTGAGAGGAAGACCTGGGGCAGACTAGAGGGTGTATACAATGCTACACCACCCCTTCCTCCCTTCCTTCTGTGTGAATCAGTGAAAGAGGAAAGATTATTTCACAATGTGGTCAAATGCCTCTTATTAACTTTTCACCCCTTCTGAATAAAAGGGTTAATTTTGATGCTTTCCATTTTCAATAACTTGGATACATTCTTCTGAATTTATTTTCAAGATACTTTTTTGTTATTCCTTTGATCATAGCTGTGATGGTCATGACTCATACCTGGTGCTTGTTGGGAAGTCGCTAGGGTGGTTTTCTCTACAGGTCGAGGTTCAGTGTGTCTTGGTGTGGTCTTCTGCCTACCTTTTGAAGGAGTACCCAGTTGATTCTGACACAGTTGATCTGTAATCCACATGGAAACTATTAGATTTCAGGGCAACAGAGTATCTAGCCATGCTCTCTCTTTTATTGTGTAATAATGTATTTTATGTGAAAGGGCTACGTGGTATGGTTTAGGACATTAATCCTGCAGAAGTTCTACTGACAGAGGGGTGCTGTCCCTGAAGCTGTATCATTAAACGTGCTGACTAGATAAAATGCAAAGTTCACTCCTACACTATTTTAAAAAATGCAAAAAGAAAAAAAGAGCAGAGGAGACGATTTTTATTCTAGCTAGGACTCTGAAATGGAAAATAGCTGGTTACTTTACACTGCCAAATATCAGACTGTAAACATGATATGACACTAACTAACGAAACATCAAATATATTTTAAAAATAATTTTTAAAAAGTTTATTTCAATTATTTTGTGAGTATTTATTTGTGGTGTGTGTGTGTGTGTGTGTGTGTGTGTGTGTGTGAAGGTTGGTCGGGGCACATGCATTGTGTGTATACACACGTAGAGACCTGAGGCCAATGGGTACCCTCTTTTATCATTCAGTGTTTTGTTTTATTTAGACAATGTCTCTCTCTAGACCGGCAGTTCATCAATTTGAATAAAATGCCTGACAAGCAAGCGACATGACATGGGACCTTCACTCAGATTCTGGGGTTCTGACTTAGGTCCTTATTCTTGCACCGGCATCTTTACCAACTGAATCACCTCCCAAGATGCCCCAGGTTTTTGTTTTTAACTTTTGTTGCTTGCAAGTTTTGTTCTCTTGTGTAATTGAAATACTATATTCCATCCATTTTGTCTGTATTTAATTTCAATTGAGGGCAACATGAATTTTCATTGATCTTAGTAAAGACTAAACATTACTTTATGCTTAGTTAATTTGGTATTGAAAAGAAGGGCATAGCAAGTAAACAAAACCAGAACGAACAAAATAATTTTTATTCGAAACAAAAGCTACCATGAGAAGCTAATTGGAAGTTACCAAGACTTCACTAATTAATACTGTATAGCAGTGATTTTAAGTCAGAATGGATTTCAGAAGGTTTTATGTTAATGAATGGTTTTTATTTTTAATGGATTTTGGTAATTTTCCTCTTATCATCCTTGAAAAGTAATGTATGCATTTATCCATAATACGTTCCTGGATTCTGTGCATAGTGAGTGTATTAATGGCCCGCATGTGTACCAGAGAAGAAGAAACTAGGATAATGATAGAACAGTCTTAGGAGACAGGGCCTCAAAGGAGGTCATTGAACATCATGACATGCCCCTGACAGAGTTAGTAAGCCCTCAGCACATTCTTCTCTCTCGTTGGATTCCTACCTTTGAGACACACAGTTTTCTATATAGCAGTGGTTCTCAATCTTCCTAGTGCTGTGGCCTTTTAATATTATTCTTTATGTTGTAGTGATCCCAGTCATAAAATTAGTTTCAATGCTACTTCACAGCTGTAATTTTCTACTGTTAATGAGTCATAATGTAAACATCTGATATGCAAGGTATCTGATATGTGACCCCTGTGACAGGGTCAACCCCAAAGTTGAGAACCGCTCATCTATAACATACAGCCTTCTGTTGTGCTCCTACACAGCCACCTGGGGCCCAAAATAGTGGTCACTCTACCACAGCCAGGAGTCATTAGAATGAGGAAGCCCAGATAAATCTTCTTTAAAATGCCGATTATCTCAGGTGTTTCCTTACATTGAAAAATCTGCTTATCATAAATATTAGACACAGAATAAATTCATAATTTCAACAAAAATTTAGGGTGACTGAATCTTAACCTAACATTTTCTGTTTTAGCTTTTCATATTATTATTTCACCAACATGTTGGGTGTTCAATGTCACCAGTAGAATTACTAAATTTTGCAATTCCAGAATTCAGTGCAGGCTTGGGTGTATTATCTTGGGTGGTATTGTTATCTAACAATAACAGCATTTTCACAAATGGGTGCTTGGCAAGATATAAAATAAAATACTTAACTGTTCCTTCTGATGTATTTTACTGGTTGCATTAGGGTAACAAACTTGCTTTAAAATCCCTAGAAATACAGTTTCTGCATATGGCTATACCCCCAAACTCAGTACACACATAGTTTTCATTATGATTTTAATTTTTAGAAAACAATTTATGATCTTATTTTCTAATTATGTTAAATATTTACTTGATCCTCAACTTAAACATATAAACCAAGAAATGTTCAACATCTGTCTTTAATCTTTATAATATTTTTCCTCCTTCTAAAATACACATAAATTTTACATACACATAAAATCCCCGATTTATGTATATTTTACAGTAGCAAACTAATCATATGTGCACACATATACCATACACTTACAACACACAAACACATTTACATATACTCACATATACCACACACTCACACCACAATCATACACCACAATCACATACTCTCATACACACTCACATACTCACACAAATCACATACTTGCACCCACTCACACATACTCCCGCATGTATACATTTACACACACTTACTATATAATACACTCTCAATACTCTCACACACATACACTCATACAATCAGAGACGTCATATATGCACACTCACACTCTCTCTTATACACACACACACACACACACACACACTGTTACGTCATTTTTATCCTTCATCCTAAACCCTATCTGTTGTAATAGGAGCGGCGGGGCTGTGTCCCCAGCACCCCAGCCGCCTACATGGCCAGCCTATGCCCCGAAATAATTACACGGAAACTGTATTCTCTTAAACACTGCCTGGCCTCTTATTGGCTAGCTCTTACATATTGATCTAACCCATTTCTAATAATCTGTGTAGCTCCACGAGCTGGCTTACCAGGAAAGATCTTAACCTGCGTCTGTCTGGAGTGGGAGAATCATGGCGACTCCCTGACTCAGCTTCTTTCTCCCAGCATTCTGTTCTGTTTACTCCTCCTACTTAAGGGTTGGCCTATTAAATGGGTCTAGGCAGTTTCTTTATTAATAAGAAATCACTCCCACATCACCTATCCTTCACCTTGGTTTTTGTCTTCATTCAATGATACAGGATAAAGAACTCCTCTAGTACTTTATAGAGGAAATACTGTATTGGGTATACAGATTATTATAAATTCTTATCCGTGGTCTGGATATAATGATGGATTCCTTTTACCCCATCACTTGGAAGGGAGTCAGGGGTAGGTAGATCTCTGAATTCAAAGCCAGCGTGGTCTACAAAGAGGGTTTCAGCCAGATAGGGCAATATGGTGAGACCCTGTCTCCAAGACCCAAAGTTATAAACAACCTTAAATTCCTCTGTACAACACAATTCAACCTCAAATCACCTATTTTTCTTCATCAAGTGGATCTGAATAAATTCCAGACCTCAGGCATTTTGTAATTAATAACGGAAACTGCATTAGAAAGGATCAAACCTTGTACTGAGATTCATGCCAAGTAATCAAATCCAGTTTGTAGGCACTTTTACAAATGCACTTTCTGCTTCTTACATCCTCCTTATTTTTGGCAAAATTAACAAATACTCACTGAGAACTTCATGCCAGGATTGGGTACACAGGAACACACGGAATGCTGTGTTCTGACATAGGAGCTAAAGAGAGACCAGGCAAAACCTACTTCTCAGCACCTATAAGGCATGCTGAGTCCTTTCTCATTCTGCCCCCTAGCTGTTGCCCTTGGTGATCTTGGGGATGGGAAAGGTCACGGAGGCTGGTAAACTGGGATCCTGCCAGTGTAAGGGAACTGCTCACTGAAGGTCAGGAAGGATGTGTTGACAGGCGGCTTAAGAGCGTGGTGAAAAACACAGGGGAGACATTTAACGAATACTAACATTTCTCTTCTCAACCCCAGATAATTTCCTTCCTGCGGCTTGAAGTGTTACCCCGTCGTCTGACTCACACCTTTATTGTAGCAGGCACACTCTGTGCATTAAGCATAACCCTCTCAGGCTGTCACCATCCCTATTAGTTTATCATTTTAAACCCTTCCTTTGAACACGTCCCCCCTCCTTCCCCTCTCCCTCTCCTAATGCCTCTCTTTTATAGCTTCCCTGCCATCCCTGCTGTTTACTCTTTTATTCTGATGTAACCAATCCTACTCAGACAAACCCAATTCATTCCAAAAGGAGACTTAATGTGCCATAAAACTAACAGGGAGATCGCTCTCAAGGTGGGCAATAAGCTGACACAGCACACAGGTAATATTTATACAGCAATCCAACTTCGAGAAATACCAGCCAATGCAAGGCTGGCAAATCACAGGGTAATTATCCGCTTTAGGTCCTTAATCACCAGAGCAGAGTTCTTCATAAGCAAACACACTAGTGAATGTGAATCTGGATACAAAAGAACAGTGAGACAAGGGAAAGACACCTTCTGTGCAGCGCTGAGGAAGGGGTGGGGTCCTCGTCTAGTCTCTTTATGTAGATCAGAATGTCTACTGGTCAGTGTTGACGGGTCTTTCATTACAGATTGGCACGGGTCCAATAATGTGAGTGGAGGCCTGATTTCTAACCTGTGTATCTTGATTTTATTCCACAACATATGGGAGAAATTCTCCTAACAGACATGTTTGCCGCAGGGAAACTGCTGATACCACCATTATGGGAATCAGTAGGAATACTCTTCATGATACTGAATATACAACTGCCATGTGACCCGGGCTGTACCTCTGAAGATGATATATCCAAAGGACTCTACTCGCTCACAATATACTTGAACGTCTATGCTTATTACTCCCTGCCTTACTTTGCTTTCCATGGTTGTGTTAAAACACTGAATAAGCCAACACGGGGAAGGAAGGATTTGTTTCATCTTGTAGCTTACAGGCCAACATAAAAGGAGACTTTTATGGCAGGTACTTCAGATAGGAACTGAAGTAGAAACTTTTGAGGAACATTGCTTACTGGCTTGATCCCCATGACTTACTCAACTTACTTTCTTACAGCACCCAGGACCACCTGCTCAGGGGTGACACTTCGCACAGTAGGTTGAGCCCTCCCACATCAATCATCAATCAAGAAAAGGCCCCACAGGCTTGCCACTAGGCTACTCTGATGTACACATTTTCTCAACTGAGATTCCCTTTTCTCAGATGAATCTAACTTGTGTCACAAAACAAAGAAAAAACTGATCAGAACACGCTAATGTTCAAAATAGCCTAGATGTACACATACAAAGAAGAATGTATAACAAAATATTATATATATATATATATATATCTTATAATTTTACTTGGTAAGAAAAATGAGATGATGAAATTTGAAAGAAAATGGACAGAACTGAAATGTGTTACATTCAATGAGATGACTCGGTCTCAGAAGGACAGACATTATATATGCATTCTCATAAGCAGATCTTAACTTCTAATTTTAATAAAAATTTTAATTAAAATAAGGGACTATAGACCCTGAAACTAGGTAGAATTTTCTAGTGTGGATCTATTTTAACTGCCTTACTTTGAAATAACCCAGAGGAAAACATAAATTGAACCTCTGACCACATCAGTTTCTACAGTCTTCCTAGACACGGGCACTTACTCTAAAAGAGTACCCAGATATATTGTGTGGCCCCTTCTACCACAGACTTGGAAATAGGTGTGTGATGTGGGATTCCCCTCTGTATGCTGTGAATACCGTTGGTTAATAAAGAGGCTGTTTTTGGCCTGTGATAGGCTAGAGAAAAGATAGGCAAGGAAAACTAGACTGAATGCTAGGAGAAAGAAGGTGGAGCCAGGAGAAGCAATGGAGCTGCAGCCAGAGATAGACATGCTGAAACTTTGCGGGTAAGCCATAGTCACATGGCAATACACAGATTAATGGAGATGGGTTAGTTTAGGATATGTTAGCCAGAAATACGCTTAAGCTATTGGCCAAACAATATTGCAAATAATATAGTTTCTGTGTGGTTATTTTGGTGCTGAGCAGCCGGGAACAAACAAGGATCCTCTTACAATAGATGTGAAAGTTTGACATTTAAAGAAAGGACAAGGATACATCTCCTGAGTACGCAGTTAAATTCTGGACCTCATATCTTTACCCTGAACTCTGTCCTAACTATCATGAACAACCAATGTCCACAGATAAGCAGAATATGTGGGGACAGTTTACTACATCCCTTCACCACATAGGATCATAGGGCTTAATTTTGGAGCCAGAAAAATTTAAGATATCCAGGTTTTTCTTAAACTGGAATGTATTATTAAAGTGCATATACAGAAACAAGCAAGCAAACAAACAAAAGAAATTAGATTCAGCCCTGTTAGGTTCTTCACCAAGATCCCAAGGGTAATTTTGCTGCAAGTGTTTTTCTTATCTTCATTGCTATTACTCAGCAAAATAGGGTCCATCACCTGGAGGAACACAAGCATTCAGAAGCAGATTCATATTAGAGAAATCCCTCAAGACTATGTCAAGATTGAGCTTGAGAGATGCCTCAGTAGTTAAGAGCATTGGTTGCTCTTCCAGAGTACCTGGGTTCAACCCAGTATTCACAAGGTGGTACATAACCATCTGTAATGCCAATTTCAGGGTACCTGATGCCTACTTCTGGCCTCTTTGAGCATCAAACTTGCACATTGTGCACATGCATGCTTGTATGGAAAATACCCATGAACAGAATAGTTTTAATAAGTAAATCCTTAGATGTTAATAGTAGCTCACATTTATTAACAGTTGCCATGTGTCAGTCTGTGTATAAAGCATTTAATGTTAGCTCATCCACTCTGTCTCAGGTTCATGGGTGTTAGCTGTCATCATTGTTTGAATAATACAGATTAGGAAAAAGGAGACCAAAGCTAAGTGGGTGCCAGAGCATCAAGCCCAAATAATCAAGATACAAAAGGCCTGAAATGGCATGGTATTTCCTCTTCTGAAGAGTAAAATATGTGTGTTCTCATTTTTCAAAGGTCAGAGAAATAACCAAAGATAACATAAAAAAGTAAAACACAGTTTCCAATAAATAATAGCACAAGTTCCTATATATCAGTTTAAATATTGAAATACAGTTATTTCACGAGTTCTTGATTAAATTGGGAATACCAATAAAAGTGAAAGACTTCACATGACTCCGACTAAAGCCCTGATGTAATAACGTTATTGATTTACAGGCCTAAGCAAGTATTTTCCCCCACCTTTCTCATTCTACAACTGATGAAGCCTGTGGACTGAAGTGATGCTTCTAAAGATACAAGAGTATGAATGACAAAGAGAGAATAGAAACTTGTCCCTTAATTCCCACTGATCTTCCATTTTCTTATTCACTTTTCACACAGGGCTGATGTTCAATAAATCAAACCATAGTGTACCTGACTTCGGTACAGATACAGACTCTGAATGTATCTATATGGCAATGATGGCATCCATATTTAAAATATTTAAATATGTGTATGTGTGTCTGCCTGTCTGTATATGTACCATGTATATTCAACATCCAGAGATGCCTAAAGAGGGTGTCAGATGCCCTTGGAACTGGAGTTACAAGTTATGAGCTGCCTGATGAGGGTGCTGTGAGCTGAATCCAATTTTCTGCAAAAATTGCAAAGACTTTTAACTTTGGAGCAATCTCCTCAATCCAATAGTTTCTACATTAATCTTAAGAAGTCACATTTGTCATTTGTGTCCAGCTAAATTTAATTTGAAAGCAGGAATGTTATCATTTGCCAGACAGAAGAGATAATGTGTGGCCATTTGCTTCAGTGATCTAACATGGATTACCCAACTATGGATTACATGCTTCAGGAAAGAAGAACATAAGATCTTATTTAGTTATGTGACATTGTATGCACTGTAGATGTCCCTTGGAGATAAAGTGGGTCTAAGTAAGGAAGACTGTATTTACTGTAAATATCACAGATAAAATATTTTGTTGATTTGGGGATGTTGGATGGATGTATGCACTGTTTATAAACATTCTTCATTATGATTCCATTTCTGCAGCATATGCTATTAAAATCACAGTAGTGATGCATTAAAGTCATAGTAGTGATGCTGCAGAAGGTAGAATGACAGTTCCTTAAAGATGCATCTCTAGCTTGAACTTTAAAATCTGTGAATATGTTAATTTATGTGGGAAAATGCTTTCATAGCTCTAATTAAGGGAATGGAATTTGTGACTGAGGTTGCCTAGGATTATTGAGGTAGGCCCACCTCACACTGTGGAGAAGAAAACAAGAACACAATTTTGAGAAGCATAGTGGGACGAAGAATGGAGACTTTCCAAGGATAGGAGAGAAATAATTTTCTCTTGTGGTTTTAATAACAAAAGAGGGCACAAGGAAGAAGAGAAAACTCTGAAAGCTGGGAATGGCCTCAGCTAACTGTCAACAAAGACACTGAGATCCCAATCTTAGAACTATAAGTAAACACAATGAGACTAAACCTGAATGAATAAGGAATTGCAATTTGTCCTAGAGCTTCTAGAAGTAACATAACATATTCTTTCTCAGTCTGATAAGACCAATTGTCAGATTTCTGACAATGAAAGGGAACAATGGATTGGAGCTGTTGTAAGTCATTAAATGTATTGTTTTTGTCATTGCAAAACAAGGAACTATACAAACTTTTAAGTGGGAAGCCTTCTTTTTACATTCTTAGTGAATTTCAAAACCAGGAGACAATGCATTTGGAGTGATCTGTCTTCCCACTCAGATCTCTTTCCCTATTTCCCGGTATCCCATTTTCTCAACTCCATTCAACATATATTTTATGGACAATGGTACTTTACATGCCCAGTTATGCCTTGTGTTTCTGTTTCAGTTGGAGACACACATTGTGCTTAGTCACAGTATTTGTCTTCATATAAAAATTATCCAAGTAACTTATGTAAAATATAGAACTGTGAGACAAATAAACAAAACGATAGCCATTATTTTTTTTTTCTAGAGATAGATACATGCTGCATAGAACTATGTAGAGAGGGGCATGTAACACGTGGTTTCTTTCCCACTGAGCAGTTCCCAAAATGTCAGGGTCCAGTGCTAGCCCAGACACTAAAATATATGCAGTCATCTCATCCATCTTTATTTTCTTTCTGTGAAAAAAAAAAGCGCAAACACATCCTCAGCCCCAAATTAATATAGGGCAGGTCTTTCCACAATTCATTGCAAGGGCTTTTTCACCTTGCCTTAGCAACGTCACCTTGGTGTCACCATGCCACATCTGTCTGCAGCAGCTGTTTGCCACTTTTTTCCTCTTAAGCTTTTTTCAAGGATCCATGGTATGCTCCACAATTCCTTTTCATTATGAATCATATATGCAGCTCTTCCATTGGAAGAGCCATTTGTATAATTCTGCATAACATCCTTTAAGGGATCTTTAGCTATAACTTTAGCAAAATGTAGTTGTGTGGATTGCAGCAATGATCATCTGTGAAAAGTTTATTACTCTTGCTTTTGAATTGAGCAAATACAATTGTCCAAGAATCACTATCTTAAAATTATTAATCAATCTATTCTTTAGTATAAGAAACATTGATAATAGTCAGTACTCTGCTAAAATATCTTCTAGATTTCATTTTGTTCTTTTGTATTAGACAAGCTACTACTTTAAATTAAGAGTTTAACATCTTAACTGGCAAAAACAGAAAGATGCAGCCATAAAAAGCATTCTATTTTTTCATAAAACTGCTGTAGAATATGTTTTGCATTTAATACACACATCTGCCCTAACTGAATCATAAGTAATATACTGCAATTGCTGATTATTGTATACTCTACTTGTTGATCTATACAGACAGGTACCTGCTCGAGTACCTACCTGGAAGCTTCTATAAGCTCTCTATTGGAAATTGGCTCATTGCTCCCTTTAAGAATTTTATTTAGTGGCTCAAGGTCTCCTATAACAATATTATAACTAAGGCTTTAACCATTGTATATCTAATTAAAAGTTTGTAAATTCTCCCCCTTTTAAGCCGCAAGTCTGCCTAGCTGATAGGAAAATGTAAAAAGAAAGCATATTCAACTAATGATGCTGACATAACTGGACAATCAACACATGGAAGACTGAAAACAGATCCATATTCATCTCTATGCACAAAACTCAAGTTTAAATGAATCAAAGACTTCAACATAAAACTAAGCACATTGAACCTCACAGAAGAAAAAGTTAGAAGTACATTTGAATGCATTGGCACAAATCAAACACAGACTCAGTGGCACAGACATTGAGAGAAATATTTAATAAAGGAGATCTCCTGAATTGAGAAGCTTCTGTATAGCAAAGGACATAGTCAACAAGACACAATACCAGCCTATAGAATAGGAAAAGATCTTTACTTATCATTAACCCACCAAAAAAACATATGAAGAACTCAGAAAATTAGTCATCAAAAGAACAAATAATCCAATAAAAATATGGAACAGACTTAAACTGAAAACTCAACAGATGATCTTAAAATGACTAAAAGACACTTTAAAAAATGTTCCACAACCTTAGCCATTAGATAAATGCAAATCAAAACTCTGAGATCCCATCTTATCCCTGTAAGAATTACCAAGATTAAAAACACTGCTGACTCAGATACTGAGAGAAACAATTAATAAATGGGACCTCTTGAAACTGGAAAATTTCTGTAAAGCAAAGGACATGGTCAACAAGACAAAATGACAGACTACAGAATGGGGAAAAGATCTTCACTAACCCCACATCAGATAGAGGTCTGATCGCCAAAATACACAAAGAACTTAAGAAACTGGTCATCAAAAGAACAAATAATCCAATAAGGAAATAAAGTACAAGCCAGGCGATGGTGGCACACACCTTTAATCCCAGCACTCGGAAGGCAGAGGCAGGTGGATCTCTGTGAGTTCGAGGCCAGCCTGGTCTACAAGAGCTAGTTCCAGGACCGGAACCAAAAAAGCTACGGAGAAACCCTGTCTCGAAAATAAAAAAATAAATAAAATTAAAAAAAAAAGAAATAAAGTACAGACCTAAACAGAAAACTCTCATCAGAGGAATCTAAAATGGCTGAAAGACACTTAAGGAAATGTTCAACATCCTTAGTCATCAGAGAAATGCAAATCAAAACAACTCTGAGATTGCATCTTACACCTGTAAGAATGGCCAAGATCAAAAACACTGATGACAACTTATGCTGGAGAGGTTGTGGGGAAAGGGGAACACTTCTGCATTGCTGTTGGGAATGCAAGCTGGTACAACCCCTTTGGTTGTCAGTGTGGCAAGTTCTCAGAAAATTAGAAAACAACCTTCCTCAAGATCCAGTAATACCCAGTATACTCTTGGGTATATATCCAAAGGATGCTCAATCGTGCCACAAAGACATGTGCTCAACTATGTTCACAGCAGCATTGTTTGTCATAGCCAGAAACTGGAAACAACCTAAATGCCCTTCGATCGAAGAATGAATAAGAAAAATGTGCTACATTTACATAAGGGAATACTACACAGCAGGAAAAATAACATCTTGAATTTTGCTGCAAATGGATGGAGCTAGGAAACATCATTTTGAGTGAGGTAACCCAAACCCAGAAAGACAATTATCACATGTACTCATTCATAAGTGGTTTTTTAACATAAAGGAAAGAAAACCAGCCCACAAATCACAATCCCAGAGAACTTAGACAACAATGAGGACCCTAAGAGAGACATACATAGATCTTATCTACATGGGAAGTAGAAAAAGACAAGATCTCCTGAGTAAATCGGGAGAATGCGGACCTTGGGGGAGGGTTAAAGGGGAGGGTAGAGGTAGGGAGGAGGGCAGAGAAAAATATAGAACTCAAGAACAATAAAATAAAATAAAATAAGATAAGATAAGATAATTACTGCTGACAATTTATGCTTAAGAGAATGTGGGGGAAAAAACCTCCTCCACTGCTGGTGGCAGTGCAAACTAGCACAGCTGCTTTGGATCCTAGTATGGTGATTTCTCAGAAAATTAGGCAACAATCTACCTAGAAACTCAGACACAAAAGATGCTCAACCATACCATAAGGACGTGCTTAATTATGTTCACAGCAGAATTGCTTTGTCATAGACAGAATCTGAAAACAACACCAAATCCATCTCTTTTACACCAATGATAAATGAGAGACATCATCCTTTAAATAGCCACAAATACCATAAAATATCTTGGAGTAACTCTAACCAAACAAATGGAAAAACCTGTATGATAAGAACTTTAAATCTTTGAAGAAAGAAATTTAAGACATCAGAAATGGAAAGATCTCATATTCTCTTGTGAACATAGAACCAACATAGCAAATATGACAATCTTACTAAAATCAGTCTACAGATTTAATGCAAATGCTCATGAAAATTATAGCAAAATTCATCACAGACCTCAAAAGAACAATCCTCAACTTTATAAGAAAAAAATAAAAACTTAGAATAGCCTAAACAGTCTTAAAATCTTGTGCAATTAAGGAACTTCTGAATGTATCACAATTTCTGACTTTAAAACTTCACTATAGAGTCACAGTACTGAAAACAGACTTAAAACGAATATGAGGATCAAAGGAGCTGATAATAGTCCACCTTGGATACAACTTCACATGTCTACAAGCAGCAGATTTTTGACAAAGAAGCAAAATTGTGAAATGGAAAAGAAGCATATTTAACCTGCTTATTTATTTTTAATTGTCCTGAAGCTGCAGTTCCCTGAGGCTACCTTTTCTGCAAACCAGCCTGTCCAGCTCCCAGCTGAAGCTGGACCGCACACTAGGAGGTAGGACACATGCTCCCTCCATCTGCCAGCTGACCATCACAAGCTCTAGCAGGTGTAGCCACGTCGATTTTTAACTATCCTTTTTATTTTAACTTGTAATCATAAAATTAGAAGAACTCCTGAATTCTCTCCTCTGTTCTATTGACTGACTCTGGGCTGCTGACTATGTGGGGTTAAATTTATTCTCTAAACTTACGCTGTCTCCTGCTTACCTTTCACCCGCAGGTGGGTTAAATTCAGCTGGCTACTGCACCTGCACATGGCACCTCAATCTCAGTGGTAACCTGGGCGATTCTTGGGCCAAATGCCGTATACCCACTTATTTATTTATTTATTTGATTTTTTTATTCAGCTCTACATTTTTCTCTGCTCCCCTCCCTGCCCCTCCTTTCAACCCTCCCGCAAAGTCCCCATGCTCCCAATTTACTCAGGAGATCAGATCTCCTACCCATTTAGCAAGCAATGAAAGTTGTATCTCTGCGTCTGTCATGCTTACAGATGCTAAATATCTCTGCCATTGTTTCTGCTCCACTTAACTTCCTTTAGCTATCAACATACATAACTCTACACTCTTTCCTTATCCCATACATTTAACTAATTATTTACAGATTTTTACTCCCGATTTAAATTTCCTGCTCTTCTCTATACTTCTTTAAATCCTGTTCTCTATTTCTGAGTGCTCATACTCACGTATCCATCGGGTTCCTCACGTTTTTCTCTGCAGATCTGGTCACTTCTGTGTTTTGGGGGTTCATGGATCAGCCTCACATCAGGGCACCATTATGTCAGGGTCCAGTGCCAGCCTGGACCCTAAATTATTTCTCTGAACCAGATGGGAGGCATGGGATTAAAGACACAATTCACATGGTTTTATCAGGAGGGAAGTTCTCAGTGATCCCTCATGAAATCCTGAGTTCACATCTTGAAAATTCCTCTTTATTTTTCAAACAGCCTTATATACCAAAACATAAACTGAGGGGGAAATTCATTAGCATTCTGTTTCCTAAGTAACCAGGTAAACGGTTGTGGTCATGTCTATGTCTACCTATGCCTGCTCTGACATGTAGGCCTGAATTAGCATCTCTTTTCAGGCATCTTGGAAATTACAAAGAAGGAGCAGAACAACATCCTGACCCTTTGTTAGGGATGGCGAGAAGCCAGGTGACCGACCTCTTTCTGTGAGGCAGATGCAAACTATGGTTTGGGATTCTGGTCACCATACCATGTAGAAATATGGGCCTACACCAAACAATCACTCTGAGGCTTAATATTGATTACAAACTGTTTGGCCTATTAGTTTAAGCTTATTATCAACTATGCTCTTACAACTTAAGTTAACCCGTTTTTATTATTCTATATTTTACCACAATGCTTGTGGCTTGTTACCTCATATCTTGCTTCTCTGGCAGCTGCTGGGTCTCTCTGGTTCTGCTTTATTTTTCCTTGTATCTCTTCTTCAATTTCTCACCTGGCTCTATTCTACCTGACTTTTGGCCAAATCAGCTTCTTTATTAACCAATGGTAATAAGACATATTCACAGCATAAAGAAGGGCATCCCACATCAGAGACCTCTTATTTCCTACTCTGTCCTCATAGTAGAATTCACTCATTGACTAGATCAAATTATTGAGGACCCAGTGAACATGTAGGGGATTAATTCAACCCAGTTCACATGATTGAGGAAGGCAACAGGTAGGTTGTCAATGGGAAATTATGGTCTTGTGTTTAGAAGAAGGCAGTTGCATGTCCTAGTTAAAGTTACTATTGCTGTGATGAAACATCATGACCAAAACAACTTGGGGAAGAAAGAATTTACTTGGCTTATGCTTTATCATCATTGATACTATTTAAAGTAAGTCAGGACAGGAACTTAAACAGGGAAGGAACCTGGAGGCAGGTACTGGAGGCAGGTACTGGTGCAGAGGTAATCTGGAGGAGTGCTGTGAACTCTCTTGCTTTTCATGGTTTGCCTAGCTTGATTTCTTTTTTAATGTTTTATTTTCAAGACAGGATTTCTCTGAGTAACTTTAGAGCTTGATCTGGCACTCTCACTACAGACCAGGCTTGCCTTCATCTCACAGAGATTCACCTGTCTCTGCATACCAAGTTCTGGGATTGGGATAAAAAGTGTGTACCATCACCACCTGGCCAGCTTGCTTGCTTCTTCTTCTCCTTCCCCCTCTCTTTTTGCTTTTCTTTCCTTCCCTTCTTCCTTCCTTCCTTCCTTCCTTCCTTTATTTCCTTTTTTTTTTGAGGCAGGTTTATTCTGCATAACAACCCTAGCTGTTGTGGAACTCACTCTGTAGACCAGGCTGGCCTCAAACTCAGAGATCCACCTACCTCTGCTTTCTGAGTACTGGGATTAAAGGCATGGGCCTTCACCACCTGGCCCAAGCCTGCTTTCTTATACTACTGGGGACTAATGGCTCAAGGATAGTACCACCCACAGCAATTGCTAATTAAGAAAATTCCCTACAGGTTTGTCTACTGTCCAATCTTATGGTGATATTTTCTTAACTGAGGTTACTTCCTCTCAGTTGATTCTAGCTTGTATCAAGTTGACATAAAACTAGTCAGCACAGCTGGAAATAAAAAGATATGTTTCTGAATGCATTCTTTTCTCACTAAATTCTCTCATCTCTGCATTATTTTTCAACCTAAAACCCAAACAATGAGAATGTGATCAAATCTGAGATTATTTATTACATGTTGTGTAATTCTTTTCACTACATTATGATAGATTATTTGCTTGTCTTGATAGAAGCCAATTATGAGTTTATCCACACATGATTCAATGAAGTCACTCTGCATACAGATAATTTTAAATTCCTCTTTGTTATTTGCAAGCAATAGTGGTCTTGTAACCTTGGCAATGATCATATCTTACAGGTCAAAAAACAAATTTTCATACCTGGTAGAGGAAGGGATCTCCTCACCATTCAACCTCAAAGTCTCAAGTATTCTTTGGCATGGCTTTTAGTTAGGTCTCCATTTTGTGTGTGTGGATACGTCTGTTAGGCAGCCCATATGATTCAGCATGAGTCAAACAGCGACAAGACAAACTTGTATTTTCTTTCATTCCATATTTATTAAATGCTTAGTTAATTTCTAATAGTTAATTGCTTAGTAGCTTCTTTCACTTCACAGAATTGGATAGGCTAGTTCCTTTGAGTCAGTTGCTATAGCAACCAACCTGAGACTCGGTTTTCTACACAGTGTGTGTATGTGTGCGTTATGCTTGTGCCCATGCCTCTTTCCTTGGAGGACAGAGTTATTCTTTTGTCGCTTTATTCTTTATTTTTGAGACACCAATGTGGTAGTTTGCATGTATTTGGCTCCCATAAGTTCATAGAGAGTGGTGTTATTAGGGGGTGTGACTTTGTTGGAGTAGGCATGACCTTGTTGGAGAAAGTAGGTCACTGTGGGGGTGGGTTTTGAAGTCTCTTTTGCTCAAGATTCATTCATTATGACACTCAATTCACTTCCTGTTGCCTGCAGAATCAAGATGGTGCTCCTTCCTCCACTCTCTGCTCCTTTTTCAGAACCATGTCTGCTTGCACACCACCATGTCATGCCATGCAGATAATGAACTGAACCTCTGAAACTGTAGGCCACCCAGTGAAATGTTTTCCTTTATAGGGGTTGCTGTGGTCATGGTTTCTCTTCATAGCAATTGAAACCCTAACTAAGACTGCAATCTTTCACTGAACCTGGAATCCATTCTCCATTTTCAGCTAGATTTCAGCTAGCCCTGAGGATCGACTTGTTCTGCCTCTTTCCCCATCCTAACCTCCAGTGCTGGGTTGGCAGACAACATCCAGGTCTTCTTTTGAGAGAATAACCTGCTCTTAACTCTTGAGCCATCATCATACACCACCCCCAAATATTTGCTATGAGTTGTTGTGTCTCTTAAGGAAAATGAGTAAAATAAAAATAAAAACTGTATCATTTAGCAGAAGACAGAGTTGTTATTGTCTGTGGTTAGTACCAGTGTCCAGGAATCCAATGCTTTCAATATAGTGAAAGCCACCTCTCTTTCACACTTCATCAGTTGACTGGTGGGAATTCTGTTCTTTTCTTCTCAAAAAGTTGATCGAGTGCCTTGTTCTTGTAGCTTTAATAGCTTTATTCCCTTTAACCAGAGTACTGGAACTTTACATAATGTTGTGTTTTTATATTTTTATGATTTTCTAAGAATGGGTAGAAATTAAGATTATAATAAACAACATATACAGTTGCCAAAACACTAAAAGCAGATCTGTCAGCAAAGATAGACCAGTGGGTTAAACAGAACTCTTTTTTCATATTTCAAACATTGACCTGCTTGATTAAAAAGATGGACTTATAATCATCATCTTTTAAATATGAAAAAAACAAATGATAAAAACAAATATTTAAAATTTTATAAACTGTTATGCCAGAATTTAAGAAAAGAGTAATTCTAGATGTATTTGAGATCTTATGGTTCATGAGGCAATTTCATAAGCTGTGTGCTCTAAATGCTTGTGTGTGAACAGTTTCACAGAGACTGGTGTCATGCTAGAACCCTTGCATTTTTGCAATGATGACTATGTTTTTTTTTTTTCATACTGGAAACAGGAGAGAAGGTGCTTCAGGAAACATTCAGTCTCTTTTCTCAAGCATGCCTTATGTAAGTGCCCTCTACAAATGCATGGATGGAACCAGAATCTACTGTGAGAAAGAAGATATAAAATAATGAATATGAAGTCTCCGAGTCCTGAATTTGTTCTCTCCCAATGTATCTGGAAACAAGTCTAAAATCTGCTCTTAAATCGAGCTCCATTTGGTCTTAAACAGGTTAATCATAAAACTGTCCCTTTGCCCCTTGGGGTTTTCCCTTTCTCTATGACTTAGGATGTCTATAGTTTCATCAGAATTATTTTCTGAGGAATACTAGAAATTTATAAAGTCATGGAATATACTGAAGGAAGCAGCATGAAATGGAAAATTGTTACAAGTTACAGAAATTTTGGGCAAGTTTTCAAAAAGTGTATTGAATGCATATGATATATCTATATCTATATCTCTATATATATATTCAAAGAGAACAAAATATAAATTTCAGAGACAACAAGGAAAAGTGTGGTAACAGGCATGTTTTAAAGGAAGTAAACACTGACTTCCAAAAATAATAAACAAATGGCAAAGAGGCACCACAGTGGACTAAATAGAGTAGATTAAATATAGCTGAAGAGAAAATTGATGGAGTGGAAGAAGAGGATTGATAAATTAGTCTATGAGACATATTAGAGATATGACAAAAGAAAAGAAAGGAAGGAAGAGATTGTGATGGAGTAACATAATTTTAATAGCACTTTAAGAACCGAATCCTACTTTAACTTTTCAGAAAAGAGCAGAGTCAGAATTAATTATTATTGAAATTTCACATCCCAATAGTATAAGTTTGTGCTCTCAGGAACCCTGTAAAAACCTCTCTTGGGTGCTGAGTGAAAGAACCTCAGAGGGTTTTGGTTGTCTTGCAGAGAGAAACATTTTGGTGACAGTCTTAGAGAATGACAATAAATGCAACATTGACATTTCACTCTTCAACTCTTTATAATTCGCAAAACTCTGACTTAGTTTTCACCAGAATCTGTTAAATTGGTTTTTTAAAATTTTTTGTTTTCCTTATTTAAAAAAAAAAGACCAATGCAAAAATTTCTGAAAGGATAACAAACACAGCAATAAATTTTATTTTATTTAATGTAACTTATGCCTTATTATGATATTTGCTTGTCTTAACCCTCATTTTCCAGATGAAGATTCTGAAGATAGTAAAGATACTTTAATTCCCAAAGTTACATTCTCTTAACAACTGAATAAAGGTATTTTGAATTTAAATTCTTAAGTGTTTATTCTACAACACTATTCCCAGTACTCCATATTACTTTTTTGCAATCTTGCTTCCAAATAATGATACTCCTGGGAGGAAATTATGTATTTAGAAGTAAATTTCTGGAAATCATCTATTACAGTAGTAGACCCCATCTCCAAGTGGATCCTGGTGCAGAGATGGTAAGGAAAGCGGCCATTAGGGTGCCCCTGCACAATTAGGCCACACCCACATTACTGCTAGAAATAAAATATTCATTAACAATGAAATCCTTATCAGCGATATGGCTAGACATGGAAAGGGAATAGCTTGTAATAGGTTTGTCTACAGGTGTATGGGGAGAGTAATGGCTAGAGAAGAGATGATGCATACAAATCTCACATCTGCCACACTGTAGTTCTGGGTCCTTAACTCAGTAATAGCACACATTTTCATCTCCTTTGCAATAGAAACACCAATATCATTGCCTGTGTGAGTTATTGTGAGGACCAGGAAGGTTTATTTTGGCTTGCAGTTTGAGGATACCACCCATCATGGTAAGAAAGGCATGGTAACAGGAACACATGACAACTGGTCACATTGCATCTAGAGTCAGGAAGAATGTAATGAGTACCTATCTGGCTTCCTTCTTTTAATGCAGTCTGGACCCCTAGTCCACAGAATGGTGCTCCCATAATCGGAGATACTCTTCCCATTAACTTAAATAAATTAACTTAATTTGGGTAATTCTTCACTGGCATACTAAGAGGCTCACCTGATCTAGACTATTCTTAACAGACATGCCCAATAAAACTGAAACTTCTGATCTAGATAACCTGTCTTTTATCTAACATTTTTCAAAATGGTTCCTTTGACCATACTAATGACTCTAGGAAATACCATTCATCCATATGTAGCTTATTTATCAAGCACAATAATGTCGATATATGCATTCTTTGTCTAATCCATATGTAATTTATCTCGTAGTCATTTTTGCTTAATTTAATATTTTTAATAATATGGAATATGACAAAAGTTATGCTTTGTGTGTATTCTACCCTACTTATTTATAAATATGAACTTTAAAAGTCATATAAGTTATAGAGTCATTTGAGAGGTTTAAAGAAAAAAAACATGTTGTGCCCAAATTTTATATATATGTATATATATGTATATACATATATTATAGGTGTGTGTATATGTGCACACACATGCGCACAAATACCACAGCATACAGTGGAAGCCAGAGGACCGTTGGAGGGAATAAGTTCTCTTCTGTCATAAGGGCTTATGTCTTCAGGCCATCTTACTGGTCTATATAATTAAAACTTAAAAACTAACTTTCCAAATTTTGTCCTGTTGGCACTTGAGGTCTGGGAAATTCTTTGTATGTGATGATCCCCATTCGTTATAGGCTGTTGAGCCACAGCCATGGCTCCTATTGCTAGGTGGCTTTGCATGATAAAGTCCTCCATTGAAGTGATCCAGATGTTATTACAAAGTATCTTTTTGGAGGACAAAATTCTCAGAGTTGGGAATCGTTGCTTTAAAAGATCAAGCTGGTTTTGTGACGAAGAAAACATAAGAGAATGAGGTAGAGAAGTGGTTACCAAAACTCCATTTGTCTTCCTGGCTATGAGGCACAGGGACAGAGAAGAAACACTCACTCGATTAACAGAGCTCTGCAAAAATGAAGAAGAATACAACAGGTCCAGCGATGTAATCAGGTTTGTACTACTGTGTTAGGTCTGCTAGTACACAGACATAACCCTATTATTTGAAAAGAGAGAATTAAAAAAAAAACTGTCATAAGTGCTTCTTTTTTCCATTTTTGGAATTAACATTTATTCATCTCTGGGATTACACTGGGGTTTGAGAAGTGGGTTTAAAAGTTTAATTGAGAATAAAGTAGCAAAGAGACACATCCAAATATGTTTAAAAAGCCCCACTGCAATCGGCAATATTTTGAGACCAAGAAGGTTTATTCCTAATTGTTTTTGAGAGATAAGGTGCTCCTATCTTCCTGACATCAGTGAAAAAGAAACTGGCGAACACAGGATAGTAATGTCAGCTTTCACTCCTTGCATTCTAAGGTAAATCTCTCTTTAATCCTTGCCTGCAGCCTGCCTCTAAAACCAATCCTGGCTCCAGGCAGGGGCAAGAGAACGTGCTCCACATCATTTAATTTTTGGCTTAGTTTTGAGTATGCATTACTTTCAGTATTAATCCAACTGCAGAATCAGTTTCTCTGGGATCTGGTCCCTAATTTGTTTTTCTCATCCCCTCTTAATGCCTGGACTTAATATGTTCTCAACCTGTTCTTCCCACCTTGCTGAGACTGTTTCAAGGATTTCTTTTTAATGGCTCTGGTTTCTGAGCTAAACTATAGTTTAAAAATGGTTTTTCTCCTGTTATAATCACAAAAATACCTTTTAATTATTCACTGGAAATCAAATTGAGACCTTTGTATTTATGACATAAAAACATAAGCATTTTTGTTACTTAATTTGCAGTAAAAATGGAGAACTCCTATCTCCAGCCCTGATCATAAGTCATGACAGCAGCAACGACTGACACAGTGTTGTGAAGGATATAATTGGCTTTTTTTGCATGCATTTCTTCTAGGATTGAGGCATCTGATAAAAAAGCAAAAGATATGTCTTTGATCATCAGTCACAACCCCAGAGTATCAGATTTGAAAGAAGGTTGGTCATATCGGAAGTATGGAGTGCTCTGAACTGTGGAAGCGGGTGAAGAAGTAGAAATAACTACTATGTTGAGAAGGAGGAAGGGAAAAGAAAACCAGTGGAAGGGAGTCTCTTGCATTAAGTGGATGTTTGATGGTAAAATAAGGAGGCATTTTATTCCACCTCTGGTGCAGCTCTTACCCCTCGATACAGAAATTTCTCTTTGCAACAAAAACCATTACAGAAAAACAACGAAAAAGAGAGAGAAAGAGATCCTGTAGTACACAGCCTGCAACACAGCTCCTGTACCCAAAGTTTAGGGAACTTTGTGGAAGAGGTGGCAGAAAGAACCTAGGAACCAGCACAACTTTGAGAGTGTTATGATATTACAATGAAATAGAGTTAAAAAGAAACCAAATTCTTTTGCAGACTGTTCAACACCCTTAAGGTTTTTACAAAACAAAAGGCCCCTTGAACCAATACTCAGATTCGGGGAATTATAGCATACAAAATCAAAAGACAGAATGCAGATGTATTTCAAAACATTAATTATATTAAAATGGTATTAAGAAAGGAAACCATATAAATTATATCAAAATGATAAGACATTCAAGATGCATACAGGCATGCACTGAATTAAGTGTGAAAGACTTGTGTGCAGAAAACAAATACAAAATAGTGAAAATATTAAAGGAGACATAAATAATTGGAAAAACAACCCATGAAATAAAAAAAAATTAATATTGTCAAAATGTTCATACCACCCAAAGTGATAAGCAGAGTAAATGCTATCACTATCCATATCAGCATGGTATTTTTCACAGGAACATAAGATCTATATTTTTTGTTTTTTAATTGATTTTATTGAGCTATACATTTTTCTCTAATCCCACCCCTTCCTCTCCCCTCCCTTCTACCCTCTCCCATGGTGCCCATGCTCCCAATTTACTCAGGAGATCTTGTCTTTTTCTACTTCCCATGTAGATTAGATCCATGTATGCCTCTCTTAGGGTCTTCATTGTTGTCCAGGTTCTCTAGCATTGTGAATTGTAGGCTGGTTTTCTTTTCTTTATGTCTAAAAGCCACTTGTGAGTGAGTACGTATGATATTTGTCTTTATGGGTCTGAATAACCTCACTCAATATGATGTTTTCTAGAGCCATCCACTTGCCTGCAGATCTCAAGATGTCATTTAATTGAGTACGACTGAAAACCTAGAGCAGACAAAGCCATTTTGAGAAAGAAAAACAAAGTTGAGTAATCATACTATATTATTTTCAAAAAACATGCTTAAGCTAAAGTGACTAAAATGATTATAAGTCTGACATAATGTAAGACACACAGACTTAAGAAATATAATGATTCTAAAGCAAACCATCAGCAAGAGTGCCAAGAACGTATAATAGGGGAAAGAAAGTATCTTCAAAACATGTTGTTGGGAAAATTACATACCCACATTAAAAAATAAAATTAGATCTTTATCTGAAACTCCGAAAAGAAATAAAAAGGAAGTGAAAGACAAAAATATTAGACTTCCAAATTTAGTACCTGAGGAAGACATGATGCCATTGAGTTCTATTTCCAGCCAGAGAAGTATCTTGATATCGTCCTTCATGAGCTATTTTGAAAGTAGATCAAAAATGCAGGCAACAAAAACAAAAGTTGACAAGTGGGTTTACCATAAATTTGAAACAATTCTGAACAGCAAATCAACCGAATAAGAAAATATGTAGACTATAAGAAAATATTTGCAAACCATATACCTGATAAGGGATTTATTAAAAAAGATAAAAATCTTTGGCAATTCAATAGGTAATGTAGCTCAGTTGATTAAAAAGCTTCCCTAGCCCCAACCTCAATTTCTTATCATGATACATGGTTTAAAATTAAGCAGACATCTCATTTATTTCCTCTTCCTAGGGAGAACCATGCGTCCCTCTTAGGGCCCTCCTTGTTCCCTTGCTTCTCTGGGGCTGAAGATTGTAGCCTGGTTATTCTTTTCTATACATTAATATTCACTTGTGAGTCAGCATATACCATGTTTTGTCTTTCTGATTCTGGATTATCTCACTCAGGATGTTATTTTTTTATTTCAATCCATTTGCCTATGAATTTCATGATGTCATTGTTTTTTTTCCACTAAGCAATAAATACTTCATTTTGTAGATATATCACATTTTCTTTATTCATTCTTTGGTTGAGGGTCATCTAGGTTGTTTCCAGGTTTTGGCTACTGTGAATAATGCTGCTATGAACACAGTTGAGCAGAAGTCCTTATAGCATGGTTGAGCATCATTTAGGTATATGCATGCTGGGTCTTGAGGTAGAGTAATTGCCAATTTTCTCAGAAACCACCATATTGATTTCCAAAGTGGTCCCACAAGTTTGCACTCACACCAGCAGCGGAAGAGTGTTCCCTTAATTCCACATCTTTTCCAACATAGGCTGAGCAAGGCAGCGGGGAGGAGGGTGTTAAGATTATGATGGAGAAACCCACCGAGACAGCTGACCTTAGCTCGTGGAAGCTCACTGACTCTGGATGGAGAGCTAGGGAGCCACCATGGAACTGACCTAGGCCCTCTGCACCTGGATGACAGCTGTGTAGTCTGATCTTTGTGGGGCCCTTAGCAGTGGAACCAGGACCTGTCCCTGATGCATGAGCTGGCTCTTTGGAACCTATTTTCTATAGTGGGATGCCATGATGCAAGAAGGAGGAGCTTGGTCCCGCTCAACTTGATATGCCATGCTTTGCTGATTCCCATGGGAGGCCTTTCCCCATCTGAATGTAGATGTAGGAGGAGCACATGGAGTGGGAGTAGAAGGGAGGTGGAGGGAAGAAATGGAGAAGAAGAGGAAGGAAAACTCTGGTTGGTATGTAAACTAAATTTTAAAAATGATGAAAAATAAATAAATAGGCATATTGGTACCTGTCTATATTCCAGAACTGAGGACGTCGATATAGGGGATCAGAAGTCAATGGCAATTTTCATGTCCATAGTGAATTTTGGGCCAGTCTGGGATAAATGTGCCCCTGTCTCAAAAACCCAAACTAAACTAAAAACCAACCAACCGAAAATCAACAAAGAACTTGAACAGATATTTCTCCAAAGGAAATATATAAATAACCAATAATTAGGCTGCAGGTATGCTCACTATCATTGACTAATCAATAATCAATCAACCACAAATCAAAACTCTAAGGACATGTCATTCACACTAGGGATAGCTATTGCAAAAGAAATGAGGGGTCCAGCAAGACGGGTCCAGGGGTAAGTTGTTTGCCTGATTAGATCCAGGAACTCACATGGTAAAAGGTGAGGGCGTACTCCCAAAGTTGTTACCTGTCTTCCACACATGCACATACATTCATTCACAAACAAATAACGAAAAATACAAATGTAAAATAATAAAACTGAGAATAAGTATTGGTGATAATGTGAAAAAATTTACAACCCTTGTACAGTCAGGAGAATTATACAAAGATATAACTGAATTCAAGACAAGAAATTTTAAGCTTAGGATTGTTGTATATTCTAGAAGATAAAAAAATTAGAACCCTAAATAAAGTTCTACACTCTCATACTGACTTGAGCATTAAGTATTCATGATGATTGATAAATGGAAACAATGTGAAGGTACAGGGGAGATGAATGGATAAGAGGATGTGATAGACACATACTATAATATCATCTAGCTTTAAATGAAAGAGAAACGGCGTGGGTGAAATAAGCCGAAACTGGGACTCCCACATGTTTGTCAGTGGCTGGTGCGGCACAAATGTGAAGTTATTTGGGTTCAGAGTTTCTTTTATTACAGATGAACGCGATCTAGAGGTCTTCCATGCAACATAGTACCTGTAGTTAACAGGATAATATGTCCCCACTTCTCCCTCTGCCTCCCTATGTCTCTCTGTCTCGTACCTTTCCTCCTCCCCCTCCTGTTTCCTCCCCCCTCCTTTCCCTACCTGCTTCTCCTTGTATCTCTCTGTGTCTCTGTCTCTGTCTCTCCATCTGTCTTTTTGTCTCTCTGTGTGTGTCTGTGCATGTGTGTGAGTGTGTGAGTGTGTGTATGTGTACGAGTGTGTACACCAGAGATCAACTTCAGGTGACATCTTACAGTCACTGCCCGCCTTATTCTTGAGCTAAGGTATTTATTTACTTGTCCTGGAGCTTGATAACTAGGCTAATGTGGCTGATCATCAAGCCTCTAGGGCCCTAAAGTCTCAGCTCCAGTGCACTGGGATTATACATCTGCCCCACCACAGTCAGCTAGTTTGCATGGGCACTTAAGGATTTAGCTGAGGTCTTGATGTTTGCATGGCAAGCATTTTACCAACTGAAAAATCTCCCCAGTCCCTGTCAATTAAGCTTGAATAAAGCAGTTAAAAATGTTTAAGGTATGGTAGAATGGTAAGCTAAATTGTAGTTGTAATGTCAGCAATTCATCAGTCTGGTGAGATTAAAAACATAATTACAGTGAAATACGTAAAACAACTGACATTTATGGAAGGCTTCTGGACTTGTGCTAAGCCAGCCTTTCTCTGCGCCCTTATACTAACTAATGCTTTGCAAGCTTCTTCCTCAATGAATTGGAAAAACCAATGCCAGCTGTGAGTACAGAAATACCTTGCAGGCACCGTTGCCAGGGGAGTTCATGAGCAGCGACCAAAATAGGGCAGACTATTTTTTCCTGGGAGTCTGACTACCCAGAGGGGCTGCCTTCTCTGCATTGAAGCTGCTTTGTTCATTTCTTAGTGACAAGAGCCTGGTGGCTGTCAGGACAAGATCCTTGAAAGCCCAGAGCTAAATTAGAAGACAACCTCCCCTTTTGAGGCTCTAATGGAATCATTGCGTTCTGAAAGTTGTTCTTGAACAATCTCCTAGGGACGGCCATTGGACTGTGACACTTTGTAGTATACCAGAGGCGATTACGAGGGCTAATGTAACCCTGAAAACCTGGGCAGCAGATGTGGCCAGCTGACCCTGGGGATGCTTCCTCTTCTACATATGGAATGGCATACAATCCTTGCCTCGTGTGTATCTCCCCTCAAGTGCCCCCACCCTCCATCTCTTAGCACTAATCACCCCCTTGAAGTGTCATGACTTTTCAGCTACTTGGTAAGTTACACACCAAGGGAAGTAAATCCTCAGAGGACAGGGAATTTGTCAGTGCGGATTTAAAACAAAGTGTGGGGCGGAAACCTTTCAGCAAAAGCCAAGCTCGCTAACCTTTCGGAGACAACTGTATTTAATTTGAGCTGAACCAGGAAGACTGTTTGGGAGTATTATAAGGTTTATGCTCAGGCTCCATATTACCTCAAAGGCAGCGTACAATTTCAGCCGCCACCCCCAGCACAACATCTTTTCCAGCTGTAAATTGAATTCTGAAATGCATTTCACCTCATGATGGTGCTCCAGTCACTTGTGTGAGTAGGTAGTCACTGCCTGCTAGCCCCAATGAGATTAGTTTCCTGAATGTTCCTCCTGTTCTCCATTTCATCATCCCCATACCCCCAAAGGAAACTGCTAAAAAGATCTCAGAGGAGTATAGTGTTTGTGTGTGTGTGTTGGGAGGGGTACATAAGCATGTGTGTGAGTGTGAAGGCCAGAGAACCTCAAGTATTTTTTTTCAGGAGTTCCTCATCTTAGTTTTTAAGAGAGTCTCTGATTAGGACCTAGAGCTCGCCAACCAGGCTAGACTGGTTGGGCAATGAGCTGTGGAGAACAGCCTGTCAATGGCTTCCAGTTTTGGGGTTGTAAGCATGGGCCACCATGCCTAGGTGTTTACACAGGTGCTGGCCACTCAACTCAGGCCTTCATGCTTGTGTTGGAGGCAGTTTGTTGACTGAGCCATCACTCCAACCCCAGAGATGGAATTTTAGCACAGCATTCCAACTTAATATTCCTGTGTTCATTTCCTACCTCCTTTGATTTAAGGTAACATATAAACACTTCATATCATTGTCAGCGTGATCTTTCAAATATTATGTTCTTCTCTTTTCTTGCTTGAAACTTCCATGGTCCATAGACTCAGTTTTACTTACAGAGAAATTTGTGGCCATTAGTTCTGTCTACCACAGCTATGCTCATCCATAGCTTCTTTGTCTCCTTATTACCTTAATATTATGGCTAGGTAGTCCCAAATACTCATGATATCCTTAGATTTTAAAATATAACAAGTAAATAGATAGGAGAGGAAGCGCAATCCTTGTTTATAGAAGAGGAAACTGAAGCCCGAAGGGACCAGGCAATTGGCCCAAATTTACACACTAAATGACAATATCAGAATTTGATTCTATATTCTTTCCATCAGTCTAGTACATTATTTGTGTGACTCTTAAAGTTTCAAAGATGATTATGCATAATTTGTGATGAAAAAATATGATTAATGAATAATAACTATTTCTAGTAGGACTTAGCTCAGAAGCTGTTCCCCATAACTGAGAACTAGGGGACTGTATCCATCATTTTCCCCAATCTTCTTTCCCCAACCATCACAATTTTCAGTACCCATAGTCCAAAACATTCTCAGGCATATCCTGTAGGGCACATAGAATCAAGGGCGACATGTTTCCAGCACTTGAAGGTACCTGCAATATTAAATAAAAACACAAATAATAGCAACTGGGAACTCAATCTGTGAGAAAAGGCTTGCTGTAGACACAGTTGGAGTCTCACGCTGTTTTCTATGCATCCTTGCTGATGGCCTATTGACTATTTTCGTGAAGTTCATTTTGGTGATGGGGACACATTTTAGCCTATTAACAAGAATATCAGAAAAGAGTGAAATTGGCTGTGTTCACCAGTAACTACAAGGTATTTGTGGATAAATAACTATTTTCTGTGTTTCTCCAAAAGGGAAGATAAACCCAGGGGTCTTCTTGCACCATTTCTAACAGTTGCCTATGTTGAAATAAGTTGTGTCTCACATTGACCTTCCTCTATTCAGTCATAATTGTTTTCCTACTGTGACTTCCTGGGGCATCACACCACCTAAGCGAAAAAAAATGAAATTTATGCCCTGACTACTTTGAAGCATGCATGGGCAGCCCGTATATGGCAGTTCTGTTGAACTTGTCTATATTGGGTTTCATGGTCTACGTTGATGAGGACGACTGGCCAGGTCTCTACCTCAAGAGAGCCCCAGTTCTTATTATAGATGGTTGTGAGCCACCATGTGGTTTTTGGGAATTGAACTCAGGACCTTTGGAAGATCAGGCAGTGCTTTTAACCACTAAGCCATCTTTCCAGCCTACCACCTAAGCAAACACTGAAGTTAACTCCCTTAACCTCCAGTTTTACGTACAGAGAAAACTGGATTATTAGCTTAAGACTAACCTTCTGATTATCTTGGGGCTGGAGTAAGAGGAGTAGGCAGCGAGAGGAGAGGGCAAAGAAAGGATGGAAGAGTGGAGGGTTGTTAGGAGGGGAGGAGATAGTCGAAATATCAACTTGAAATAAAAAAGTAGCTGATGCATGTATACTGCTTTCCCACCCAAGGAAGTGAGAATCCTTGGCGACCAATGCTCAAAGAAGAACGCTGGGGCAGGGGTATAGCACACTGTGTAGTTAGATGCACACAGATCCATTTCTGTTATTTCTATATGCATTCATTGTCAAACTCTGCCGTTGTACTCATTGCCTTGTAACAAATTCTCAGAAATAGGCATACAGCTTCTTCTTTAGGGCTTATTATTTCTCTACTTTTTCTCTGATCCTGTCCTATCTCACCTTTTCCTGGTATGTCACCTCCATCCTCTTTCTCTTCTTGGAGTTTCTTCTTTATACTCTTTCCCAGTGGCTACAATCTTTATTGTGTTACAAAAATGACCCCTGGAGTGTTCTCTATTTCTCAAAGAGTTTCTTAGAATTAGCAGACTCCTCTTACTGCTGTCTGCTGCTTTCTCTCCCACTGTCTTCTCAGCCTACTGCAATCTGGTTTCTACTCACACACTTGAATGAAACTTTTGACTTCTATTACTTTTTGGTCTGGAAATTGCCATGTCAAAACTATATATATTAAGGTACAATTTGGTGTTTCCTACATGAATATGTTTGTAATCTTTACACCATGCTAAACCTTTCTGTGTCTTTGAATATTTCAATTTTTTTTGTGTTGAAAACATTCAAAGTCTTTCCTCCCAGTTCTTTTAAAAAATAATATATACAGTTCATTGTTCTTTCTTTAGTTGGTCATCAGTTCAATTGAACTCAAGATCTTTTTTCTTCTCTCTGTATAACTTTGTACCTAATGATCAAGCTTTATTCGTTCCTCTCTGGAGCAGTTAGTTTTAGCTGTTGACCTGACACACTCTAAGATAAAATGGGCACTGAGTCTCAATGAGTTTCTTTTGTCTAGATTATGTTGACTTGTGGACGTGACTTGAGTATATTATTTGAAGTGAGAAGACACACCCTTAATGGGTGGTACCAGTCCCTAGGCAGAAGATTGTGGGTTGTGTGAACGTGGAGAAAGAGAGGCCAGGAATGTGTGCATTAATTCATTTCTCTCTGCTTTTAACTGTGGATGTAATAGGACTAACTACTTTAAGTTTCTGATGCCATGACTTTCCTAAAATAGTGAGTTGTAACTGATAAATGTGAGCCAAATATAGTCTCACTCCTTTAACTAGCTTCCATCAGAGTATTTCCTCGTAGCCACCAGGAAACAAAAGAAGATATTCCTTCTCCTCCATCCTTCCCAATGTCTGAAAACTGCTCTTCCGCTCTCAGCTTCTGTGAAACAAGCTTTTTCAGTGCTATGTATAATTGACCTCATGAAGGATTGGTTGGATGTTTGTTTGTTTTTGAACCTAGGACATAGGACTTCATGCACACTAGGTAAATAGGATAACATCGAGTTCTACCATCTGTGACAGGATTCTATTTATGTTATGGTCAAATAGTTTTCCACTGTAAATATCTATGACACAATCACTATTCATTCATTGGATGATGGACACTTAGGTCATTCCCATTTCTTGCCTACTGTGAATAGTTCTACAGTAAACATGGGGACAGTGGTCAGATGTTTCTTCTACATACTAATTTCATTTCCTTTGGATAAATCCCAGTAGTCTGATAGCTGGACCATATGTTGATTCTATTTTCACTCTTTTTGAGGGACTTCCAAACTGTTTTCCATAATGGTGGTACTAAATTTACACTCACACCAACACTGTAACAATTTTTTCCACATCTTTATAAGTACTTGTTTTCTTTAATCTTTTATGGTTTATCTTTCTTACTGGAGTAATACGGAATCTCGCCGAGGTTTTCATTTGTGTTTCACTGATGAGTAATCATGCCGGGGATGTTTCCACTTGTATGTTTTCTTCTGGGAAATGCCTATTCAGGTCTATTGCTAACTTCTAAGCCATCTTTTTCTAATGAGTTGAGCTTCTCATATATTCTGGATATAATCCCTCATTAGATGTACAGTTCAGAAGACATCTCACCATTTCACAGGCTGTTTTCTTCTGTCACTTTACTGATTGTCTCTTTCCTGTGCAGAAGGCTTTTCCTTTGCAATGTTTTCATTTTTCCACATTTGCTTTTGTCCTCCATGCTACTTGAGTCATATACAGAACTGTCTTGCCCACTCTAATGGGCTAAAGTACTTAAGAGTTTTAAAAAATATTTTTGTTGCTTTAGTCTTTTATTTAAACTATTGTTATTTGTAGTAAAAATTAGGGCTCTATTCATATCATTATGCATGTGGATGTCTACCTTTTCTAGAATTATTTATTGAAGAGATAGACATGTCTTCGTTGTGTATTATTAGCACCTTTGAAAAAGACCAGCAGGCTGTAATGGGTGTGTTTAATAATAGGCCTTATATTTTATACCAGTTTTATGATAACACCATGCTTTTTAGATTATTGCAGTTTTGGAGTTCTTTCAAGATTCCTTTGGTTATTCAGCTGTGGTTCCTTTCAAATTTTAGGTTTGCCCTGGCCAGTCAAATAACTAACCTGTGTTCAACAGTCTGAAATGCCTCTATTTTTCCTTTCCATAATCCGCTTTGCTTGTAGCCATATCCAACTACAAGTATTCAGCCCTCATTATCTTCCTTATAACGGATAATACAAACACAATCAGCGATGCTGCATGCAAAAAAATGCTCAGTGGTGCTACCTATTATTACAAATATTATTATTACTCATTCTCTAACTTCTAAGGACCTGTCTCAGAGCTCTCCAGGAGCTTCTGCATTTCCTTGTGTTTTCTTTGTTTTTAGTTTTTCTGATTTCTCTTACTTTATTTCTTTCTTTGCACCACATGCTTTTGCTGAAATATTTTCATTTCTTTAAATTCTATTCTCCTCTGTTCTTTCTAACACAAGCTCCCAATTCTTAATTATTTATGGAATTATAACTTTTATTTCATCTTGAGAGAACATCTTTGGATGTTTTCAGGAGCAATCACACTGCATATGCTATGTAAAGTGAATTTCATTTCATCCTTTGCTCCCCCTCTATACTTCTTTCTTAGAATTTTCTATCATGAATGGCACAACCTCCTTAGAAGCTCAAACCAGAGACCTAAGTATAATCTTATTTCCTTCCCTCTCCTACATCAGTTACCCCTCCAGTTGTGTCTAGATTGCCACTATTGCCCATAGATGGCATTATCTGAATAGCTCCCCAATCTGCTTCCTCCCACAGACATTCCTTGAGTTTGTGGTCTCATGACATGTTGCTTGGATGATTGCCCTACCATCCTACTCAAACCGTGTCTCCAGTCTTGCCTACTTCCAGTTTAAATCTTTGTGCCAGAGAAGTATTCAAAAATATATTTCTATGTATAACTTGACCATATTTAAATCTTTCTCCTGCTATTAATCACCCACATGCACACAAAACACTGAGGCCAATAAGAATCACGATGATCTAGACATGACCAGTTTTGGATCCCCATAAATTATCACCTTCTCAATATATCAGAATCTTGAAAACTGTATAATGGTATGCCTTGTGTGGGTTTCCTTTGACTCCATTCTTTGTCTTTTTCTCACGACCATGTCCTCAAAATAAAATTATTCCCAGGTGACATGAGCAAACACCCTTTATCCACACTCAATAGCATTTTTGAAATAACTTGGTTATGCATTTGTCTTCATTTGTAGCTGTGACAACCTTGTTATGAATTAGATACTTCATATTCCTCAGTCCTAAGCTTATTGCAATGCCTTAGTATACCCTAAAGTTTAATAATTCAGTAACCTTAACAAATTTATTTATTTATTCATTTGTATTTGTATTTTCTGAGACAACATATCATATGGTTTGGGCTGGCTGCAAGCTTCCTATAAAGCTGAGATTGACCTTAAAGTCCTGCTTCTCCTGCCTCTGCTTTCCTAGGGTTAAACTGTAGGCATGTGCCACAATTCCTGGCCTATATGTTATCTTTTCAATAGCAAATCACTAAAAGGATAGTAACTATGCCAAAAAAAAAAAGGAATATAACTCCCAACATGAGCAAAGTATACTTCATTTGGAACTGAAGTCAAAGGTCAAGGATTTAAATAATAAAATGTGCTATATCCTTATCTATGCATTTGAGTAAGTTGCTTAAATCCCCTAACCTTAAATTGACTTGTCTTTAAAGTTGTGATAATGATAACAATTTCTGGCTTATTACCCTCATGTGCATTTTAATGAAATAATATACAGAAGAAAAACAACTCCATAAGATGGAAAGTGATAAACAATTGTATCTTGTGTTTTATTTACCACAGACAGAGTATTAATCATGTGTCAGAAACATAAATAATCTACGAATTAGAAAGTTTTCATTGTAAGGATAAAAATTAGAAAAATCAAGTCTTAGGGACATGTTTTTCTCCTCACCTATACAGATATGGTGGTAAGTAGTTAATTTAGTTGGTTTAGCAATGGGATCAGAAATTCCAGGTGTATCTTTATTTTAACACTGTATTTTTTTTGCACATTGATTTTTGAAGTAATAATTTTTGCCTTGAAGATGACAGCAATAGCTAGAGCTCTTATACTTGAGTACAAGGCAGGAAAGGGGAAGCCCAAGCTTTATTTTTTCATTATGTTTGGGAAGCACACACTTTTCCACCTTGCCTAGGATTTCTGTTTCTGTCTCATTTCCTAGAACTTGGAGATTTCTTTTAAACTTCTGGGACCAGCAGAAGAGAGTTTGCTTTTCCTAGCAAGCATGAATCAAGAGGAAGGCTAGAGAAGGCATTTTTGGATTTCACCAGCTAATAGTGTCTGCATGAATGCCTTCTGAAAAGAATTTCAGCTTTGAATCAATTCTTGAGCAATAAAGCAGAGAGTCATGTTCTCAAACTGCTGCCAGCAGATGAAGAATTAATCATTAAGACTGATTAAGAGTCAGCATGTTTTCGCCAATGTCTACTCTTTCATTCAGATATCAATAAACTTAAATAAAGACCATAGAGTTCTGTATTTGGTGGACCAAAGGGGCAGCTTAGCTATATAGTTTGCCTTTAAAAATTGTATTCATTAGAAACTGAAGAAGAGCATAAAAAATGAAATACCTTGGGAAATGGCTTGCATGATGTAGAAGGGCAAACAAGAAATTATTGAAGATAGGTGAAGATGTAGCAACAGGAAATATATACTGGAAGACATTACAGAAGGGGAACAAAGGAAATTAAAATAGTTGCATTCCTCTCTCTACTCAAGTCCCAACATAGCACTTACTTTATAAAGGGCAAAGCAATTTCCTCTCCAGCCTCACCTGTGAGCTGAAGTCACTGTAGGGAAACCCAGACAGTCTCACAACTAGCGAGATCATTGGGTTATTTTTATCTTCTGGTCTAGAAAAGTTAGCAGTAGCTCTTTCTGTTCATTAGCACAGCCGAATAGAAACAGAGGACACCTTGGCTGAAGAAGCACCTTGCTGGAAATTTTCAGGACCATGGCTGTTGGAGCACTGCTTTGGTCAAGGAGTAGCCTGCTCTGCTGGATGGTACAGCACTTGAGTAGAATAACTACAGGCCCAGCAGATGGCTACTTTCTGCTTTTAGAAGAGGCGGCTTAGAATGCCTTCTGCTTTTCATCTTATTGAAAGGCGTTCTCAAAACTCAAAACCTATCAATCGCTCTTTAAGCTAGAACGAAAATATGTTAACATTAATTTATTATTTAAATAGGATAGTAGTGGAATGTATAATGTCCCTCACAGAAAATGTAGGAATTAATTCCAGCCGTAAATCTGGAACCAAACTGCAAAATCACGGTGAACTGTTCCACCTGTCTGCATATATGGGTATGTGAAAAATTACCTAGCTGCACATTCTATTATGCCTTCCTTTCCATGCTGCACCATCTCCATCTCTTTCCATAAGTCCCCCCGCCCCCCGCTGCCCTTTTCCACCTATGCAAGCCTTAATACAGGTCACAGAATAGTGAGAGGGTGATTTTATAGCAGTTGTCCTTTGGAAACATCCCATCTCTTCCTTATAAGATCTGCGGATGGATTTAGACAACAGAGTTTGTAATAATGTTTCAGCTGCAAACCTTTGGTAAGGGACGTGATACATTTAAACTCTCTCTTTATGTGTGTAGGAGACAATGTCTCACTCTGTAGTCCAGGCTGACCTGGAACTTCCTATATGGATCAGATTGACCTTGAACTCAGGGTCATATTTAATTTTCGGGCTCCTGAATGTCAAGATTACATGTATGAACCACCATGGGACTGACAATATGATTACATCAATCTCCATCTAAAAAACAAGAACAAACTAACAAAAAAAAAAACCTCTTCAAGCCATCTAATGGCATTTTTGTAGTTTAAATTAAAATACCAGTTCGTTGAATTGAATCGTGTTGAAATTGTTTATCTGATTGATGTCAAGGACTTTATTTGCTGCCTATATTTATTGTCCACAAGACCTCAAATACCTTTCGGCAGCTGATTTCAAATACTGTAGTTGCTACTTCCTTAAGTTGTAAATAAACGAAATTGATTAAATTTGGGGGATAGACAGATAATTTGAGTACTTTATTATAAAATGCATTTGAAACTATTTTTTATCTTAATGACTCTTTAATAAAGGTCAGTGTGGGGACTACAGAGATGGCTCAGAACTTCAGAATGCTTGCTTTTCTTGAAAAGAACTGTAGTTTGGTTACTGTAGCCATACCAGACACTCACAATGGCCTGTAATTCCAGTTCTAGGGATCTTATGCCCTCTTTTGGCTTCCATGGGCACCTGAATGCTTGTTTACATACTAACATGCATACAACACATATATACACAATTACAAAAAATACCCTCCAGAATGCAAATAAATAAATCTTAAAAACCTTAAGTTAAGTGTGAAATATATATATCTCTAGAGGATTGGATAGTAACTGGATAGTACCCCAGGGGAGAAGAAAAAATTCTTAAAATATTTCTTGCTAATTTACACTCATTTTAGTAAGTAGGGACATTTTCTCAAAGAAGTTAGGGCTTCACAAAGTCAGGTTATTACTCTTTGGCATCAGATCTCCAATGTGTTTTTAATCAGCTCCAATTCTCCTAAAGCTGTGTTTAAATATTAACTTTTATAAAAACTGCACATATACACACATCCCATATATATATATATCTTCATATATATATGAAGTAATAAGGGCGGCAGGGCTGTGTTCTCAGCACCCCCGGCCACCTGCCCGGCTAGCTTATGCCCAAAATAATTACACAGACACTGTATTCTTTTAATCACTGCTTGGCCCTTTAGCCCTAACCCTTACTGGCTAATCCTGTTATCCCGATCAACCCATCTCTAATAATCTGTGAGAACCGGTCTTACCGGGAAGATTCTAGCCTAGTCCATCCTGGGTTGGAGCTTCATAGCGTGCATCTGCCCAGGAGCCAGGAGCATGGCGTCTCTCTCAGGCGTCTGCTCCCTAGAGGAGAGCTGTCGAGTCTCTGAGCTCACTTCCTCTTCCTCCCAGCATTTTGTTCTGTTTACTCCTCCCACCTATCCTCTAACCAATAAAATGGGCCAGGGCAGTGCCTTTATTAGCCAATGACCTTCCTCCATCATTTCCCCTTTTTCGGTTTAAACAAAAAAAAAGGCTTTAACATAGCAAAATTACATATAACAAAACAGTTATCAAGTAAAAGTTACAATAATCTTTATCATAACTAAGGAAAACTATAACTATAACTAACTATTCTTAACTCCATCAAAGACTCCAGAAAGATACAATACTACCTAAGCAAACAAGAAAAAAGCAACTTTTAAAACTCTAGAAATGACAGAGACATCTCGCTGCCTGGACAGTCACCCAAAGTTCCTCTGTATTGGTGCTGCCAGGAGCAGAGTGTCTCATTGTCATGAAAAGTCCTCAGTTATTAAAACATTAAATGTCCTATTCTGTAATCTTTGAAAGACATGAAGACTGTCTATCTAAAATATATCTCTATATATCTAGAAAATCTAACTAACATGACTACAAGCTTTACTATTATCGAAGATTATCCATTAACAACCTATATTTCTTAATTATACAGTACATATTTAAATGAACTACACAATCACAATACCTTAATCAAAATCAGAAACACTTATACATATAACAAAATTGACCTTAAATTTAAATCACTAAAACAAAATCCATATCAATGTAAATTATTCATATCTCTATCATATCCCCCTTTAAATGTAAAAGGACGTTTATAAACCATATTTGGGAACATGGGCGCAGTTTTTTCTCTCCAAACTGCTTCCTGCTGAATGGGGGCGTCGTTAATTAGGTCTTTCATGGTATAACCTGTGTGCTAGTTTCATCTCAGTTGGCAGTTGAGCGAAGCAATTTTCTGAAGATGTTCACTGCAACCCTTCAGGAGGGCGTGGTCCATCATACCAAATTGGAATAGAAGAAATGAACAGCATCTCATCCTCTGTGAAAACAAAATAAGAAACTCCTTTCCAAAGTATCATATCCTTAGATCCAAACTCAAAATATCTATGTTGGATTAGTTCAGAAGCATTTATAAACAAATATCTTTTATTAGCTTTTGCTCTTTCCTCAGAATTCAAATAATTCAAAGAGAGCATAATAGCATACAGTATCAAAATTCTCTGTGTATTTTCCATCTTTGTGCAGCTTTGTTTTAACCTCTATTTTGTTTATTTTTACTTTTAACTCTTTGCTTTTTGAGACAGGTTCTCTGTATCTTTGACCTGAAGTAACTCTGTAGACCAGGCTGTCTTTGAACTCTTAGAGATCAGCCTGTCTCTGCCTCCCAGGCATTCGGGATTAAAGGTGTACACTGCTACACCTTGAACTCACAGAGATCTGTTTGTCTCTGCCTTCTAGGCACTGGGATTAAAGGTGTGTGCTACCACACATAACAACTCTCTTCCTATTTTTGTTTTTTACTTTAAGAACTTCAACTTTTAGTCTGCATATATTTTTAACACACTTTAAACCATTCAGAAATTTTCTCTGTCTTTGAATCTCTCTTTACTGTATATCTCTCTTTTTCTGACCACACGAGTCTTTAATTTACCAAGCAATCTCAGTAGGACTAAAGGCGTGGCTTTGCCAGCTAGATCCAGTCCATTCCTTAGCTTTCCAGCCTCATGGCGGATATACAGGCTGTAGCCATGTTTACTGCAACAACCGTATGGCATTTCAAGGTCCCTGCCAGCAAGTGAGCTACAACAGACAACACTCAAGTCCTCTCTGGGTAGCCGGCTCTCCTGCCTCAAACAGTCAGAGTTTGTCCTGGCAGGACAGCCCAGAAAGCTGGCATTTTTAAATGGCGCAGCTTTTTTCCTGCTATGGCTGAAAACCGAAAAGCATGCATTCAGCTTTTCGTCAACACCGTTTAAGTGTTTCGTGGCAGGACCTCTTAATGAGCTGCAGGGTTTTGCAGCTGAAGCTGAGTCAGGAAGCCTCTCTTAGATGAAAGCGCTTGCTTGCCTCTAACAAGCAGAGCAGACCAAAGAACACAGCCAGTCTAGTTGCCATCAAACAAATCGTAGCACTTTACTCCAAATGCTCTATTCAAAAGCTCTGTCTCCCGCAGGAGCCAGACAGAGATCACAATGGCGGCACAGCCCCAGGAAGTCGTGCTTTAAAATGGCACAGCGTTTTTTCTGCTACTGTTGCCGAATCAGGAAATCTCTCTCCAGCACGCCACCAACAAACAGCAAAAATCTGTGTTAAACTCTCTCTCCCTTATTTTTAAGCCTTCTCAGGTTTTTTAAGTGGATTTAGTCCATCACGTGGGGCGCCATATGTAGTAATAAGGGCGGCAGGGCTGCGTTCTCAGCACCCCCGGCCGCCTGCCCGGCTAGCTTATGCCCAAAATAATTACACAGACACTGTATTCTTTTAATCACTGCTTGGCCCTTTAGCCCTAACCCTTACTGGCTAATCCTGTTATCCCGATCAACCCATCTCTAATAATCTGTGAGAACCGGTCTTACCGGGAAGATTCTAGCCTAGTCCATCCTGGGTTGGAGCTTCATAGCGTGCGTCTGCCCAGGAGCCAGGAGCATGGCGTCTCTCTCAGGCGTCTGCTCCCTAGAGGAGAGCTGTCGAGTCTCTGAGCTCACTTCCTCTTCCTCCCAGCATTTTGTTCTGTTTACTCCTCCCACCTATCCTCTAACCAATAAAATGGGCCAGGGCAGTGCCTTTATTAGCCAATGACCTTCCTCCATCATATATATATATTGAATATGCATCCAAACTAAACACAAGTTAAAGAAAAGTGCCAATGTTTTAATTGACTGTATTGAAAATTTACCAAATTATTATAAAACATATCCTTTTAAATATTTCTCAGTGGAATATATTTTAAGGTACACATGAGTCTGGCAGATGGTGTGGAAAATCTTTCTGTATATGTGTTGCTTTTATTGGGTAATAAATAAAGCTGTGGGTTAGCAGAATAGAACTAGGCAGGAAAACTAAATTGAATGCTGGGAGAGAGTAGGCAAAGTCATGTTGACTCCATGTAGATCCACCAGAGACAGATGCCAGGGATGTAACTTTACCCAGTAAGCCACAGCCATGTGGCAATACACAGATTGATGGAGATGGGTTAGTTTAGGATATAAGAGTTAGCCAGAAATATGCGTAAGCTATTGATCAAGCGGTGTTGTAATTAATACAGTTTCTGTGTGGTTATTTTAAGTCTGGGCAGCGAGAATAAACAAGCAGCCTCTGCCAACAGGTAGATAAAGGTTTGTATCTAAACTCTGTATTAAAACTTTGAGAAACACACATCTTCTTGGAAAAGGATACTTCTTCACAGTTGTGAAAATGTGTTTTGTATATGACATATCTGGCATAATTCTTGAAAGTTAATAGGCATTCAAAACACAGCAGCTTTTTATCAGGTAACTCTAAACAACTTTTATGTAAGTTATCGTGAAGATGATATAATCTTAGGAACAAAGAGGAAACTCTGTACTTTGTAAGCACCTGTGTAAAGAGAATAAACTGATAAACCATTTATGTAAATATAGCATGTACCTCCCTGAACATTAGTCAGTTCAAATGCTGCAGGCTTTTTTCAGTCACAAGTGATTCAAACCTAAGTAAAATAAGGGGCTGATTATTAAAATCATTGCTCAACCAGATGGTTCTTGGCATTGTTCTTTGTATATCCTGAAGAATTAGTCAACATACTCTGTAACCATAACCACACAATCTCATCATTTTATTATTTTTAGATTCATTTTTATTTTTATTTCTGTGTCTCGGTGTGTATATTTCTGTGTATGTGTGAATGAATTCAGGTGCACTTGGAGGTCCGAAATGGGTGTAAGACTCCCAGAACTGGAGATACATGTGGAGTGAACTGTAGCATGAGGGTGATTAGTCTTAATAATAAAAACATGGGGTCAGATATCAGGGTAAATTCTGAAAGAAAAGAGAAGTAAAGGAGTCAACCACTAGAGAGACTTTTTTACTTCTACTGAATTCTCAGAAAGAATGGGGTATCCTGTCCCCATGAATCCTCAGAATGAATCCTCAGACTGAATATCATCTCTAAAAAACCTCAAACTGAATCCTAAGCTCCTATCTCCTCCTGTGGTGTGGGAGGTCCTTCTGTCTGTGTGTTGCTTTTCTTAGTTAATGAATAAAGAAACTGCCTTGGCCTGTTGATAGGGCAGAACTTAGGTAGGTGGGGAAGAAAGAACTGAATGCTGGGAGAAGGAAAGAATCAGAGAGATGCCATGGATCTGCTGCCAGAGATAGACATACCGGAACTTTGCTGGTAGGCCACAACCTTTTGGTGATATACAGATTAATATACATAGGTTAAATTACGATGTAAGAGTTAGCCAATAAGAAGCTAGAGCCAATGGGCCAAGCAGTGATTTAATTAATACAGTTTCTGTGTTGTTATTTCGGGTGGCCAGGATGAACAAGTGGGCCCTCCTCCTACAAACTGGCACCCACATGGCCAACTAAATCTATGTAAAATCTGAGAGGGCTTGAAAAGAAATTCTAGAAAAAAATACAGAGTTTAACACAGCTTTTTGCTGCAAAATATGGTATTTAAAATGTTTTAAGAAGTTAGAACTTTTCATGACAATGAGACACATCTGCTCCTGGCAGCACCATTCTACTTCAAGAGGAAGATGGACATCAAGAGGCTCCTATGGAATTTGTTAGATGAACTGGACATGCAGGACACACAGAGAAATGACTGCTGATCTTTCCTAAAGGTGAGACAATACTTTGAGGTTCCTGCTTCATGAAAGAGTATGCGAGACATTTTGCAGGATACAGAAGAAAGTAACTGGGAAACTGCCAATATAAACGAATCTGTCTATGAAACTTCCTACTTCTTAGAAAAGTCTTCTGGATACTATGGGCCTGAAGGCTAAAGATGGATGCCCCAAAGGTACAGAAGAACTTTGGGTGACTGTCCAGGCAGTAAGATGTCTCTGTCACCTTCCTAGTGCTGTAATTAAAGGTGTGAGTCACCACTGCTTGGCTCTGTCTCTTTTAGACTGATTCAATCTTGTGTAGCCCAGGATGGCCTTAAACCCACAGAAACCGTCTGCTTCTGTCTCTTGCATGCTGGGGTTAAAGGTATCTGACCGTAATAGGGTAGAGTAAAGCTAGATAGGGAAAACTAAACTGAATACTGGGAGAAAGAGGGCAGAGTCAGGGAGAAGCCATGGAGCCCCCGCCAGAGACCAACATGCTGGAAACTTGCTGGTAGGCCATGAGCCTCATGGTAAAATATAAAATACTGGAAATGGGATAATGCTAGATGCAAGAGCTAGCTAGCAATATAGTTAAGTGATTGGCTGAGCAGTGATTTAAATAATATAATTTTGGTTTAATTATTTCAGGAGTCTGGATGGCCGGGAAACAAACAAGCCACCTCTTACAACATAGGCAGTAAAGGACAACATAGGCAGTCCTTTACTGCCTATTTTAGGGATGGACACTGTCATTTCTAGCCTTGATGGTGACTGGGTTCTTGTTCTGTGTGTGTGTGTGTGTTTGTTTGTTTGTTTGTTTTTCAAGACAGGGTTTTTCAGTGTAAACTTGCCTGTCCTGGAACTCACTCTGTAGACCAGAATGGCCTCAAACTCACAGAGAACCACCTGACTCTGCCTCCTTAATGCTAGGATTAAAGGTATATACTACCACCACTCAGTAGATATTCCATTTCTACACAGATTATTTCCACTGCTTGGGGAGTCCTATTTCCTATAAATATGAGAATAAAAATGGAGAATGAAAATGGGGAGGATCAGGATAAGCTTCAGCCTTGGACATTGTTTTGGAGAGCTGATTGCATGGTACTTTATTGCCACCAAGGATGAAAACTCACTATGATTCTTTTGCCCATCTGTTTTTATTTCAGTTTGGTTTCTTTTTGCTTTTCCTATTGTCAATGGCTTTCCATAACTCTCCGTTCTAAGCTTCTCTGAGAGAGCTAAGAAGTCTTTAGTTGAACTTCAAGTTAAACAATAGGTTGATAATAGACTTCTTGGATGAAGCTAAATTGTTTAGGGCTTTAATTTTCTCATGTAATGCATTTCCCTTGAGGTAAAATTCTGTTATTCTTTGACTCAAAGTCACAGTAAAATTCTTAGAGATGTACTGTGAAGTTTCATGGATAAAGCCCTTCTTTTCCAAAGAGGTTAGGTAAAATAAGCAGTCATTGGTTAATGTTACCTGCCTGTCCTTCTCTTGTTGATCACACTGCTTCTTGAGCAAGACTTGTATACCTTTAACCTTGAACTTGAGTGTGAATGAATGTTACGAAGGATGGGCTGCTGTGTTTGGGTGACTCTGTTAGGGATGTTGCCTTTCCCAGGGAACAGCTCTGCCTCTGTGGAAGACAGAAGCAAAAATTACTGATAAAGACCTGGTGCGGGATAATTGTCTATATTCTCTCAGTCATGTTTTAAATAAATGCTGATTGGCCAGGCAGGAAGTATAGGTGGGTCAACCAGACAGGAAGTAGAGGCGGGGTGATGAGAACAGGAGAATTCTAGGAAGGATGAAGCTCATTCCTCCCAGTCCTGCCCAGACCACGAAAGAAGCAAAACGTGACATACCCCACTGAGAAAGGTACCAAGCCATGTGGCTAACATAGAGAAGGATAATGGGTTAATATAAGCTACAAGAGCTAATAAGAAGCTTAAGCTAATGGGCCAATCAGTTTATAATCTTATGGAGATCTCTGTGTGATTTTCTTTGGGACTTGCTGGCTGTGGGAACTGGGCAGGACAGAAACCCCAACAAGTCTGGCCCTCATGTTACAAAGACCCCTGAATAAAAATCATGCACTGTAAATCTTAACTTCCAGGAATCCACATTTGTGTCGTTCTTTAGTAAAGGTCATAACCTTTATGCATTTAGGTCTATTTTCTGTAACTTTAAAGTTAGAAAATCAACTTTATAGTCTATTACATAAGATTTTAAATAGATTAACAAAGATCATATTATAGGTCCAGTATTGATGAAAAGCATGCTTTGAATTCTTCCCCCCACCCCCATGTTCAGGTGAATTCTGCTTCAAAATTTTCATTTGTCTCTGATTTTCAATGATATGATCTGATAGTAACCAGGAGTACCCTCTTTAGTTATAAACTACAAACTGTCAGGTGTGTTAAAGGACCATAAGTGGTCCAAAGACACTCAGAACATCAAGGGCTGAAGAGACTCTTAGACAAGTGTTAATATCTTCTGGTCATATGCAAAAGCAAGTTACCCTGGAAAGCTTAGGCACATTGAGTTATAATATTCAATAGCTTACTGAAATTTTAAAAGGAGTAGCCACAGAGGGAAAGTAATCAGAACAGGACCTAAATAACTTACTAGCAGGTGTTCAGGGTCTTTGCTTGGTGGTGACAGGAGATAAGTGAAGAGTGCTCCTGGTTTTAAGTTCTGGCATTACAAATGCCAAATCCCTCTGGATTTATTTATTTATTCTTTTGGTGCAGATGCTTAGGTGGAATTAAAATATCTTGGTCAGTAGGGAAAGGTCCTACAGAGAAGACAATTCTCGTGGAATAGAAACCCATGTCCGGATGGTCAGTATCAGAGGAATGGTATTTGTTTAGAGTTGGGAACTACTTCTCAAAATGGACCATTGTGTATCTTGTATTCAGATAGTTATCCTGATGTTTAAAACAGTGTCAATGCTTAAGTAAGAGGTACATGGAAAACAGAAACTATCTGCACATACATACCTGTATGCATTTAAGTATAAAAAAAATACTTTTTTGACTTATAGCACAGGTGATGACATTTACAACTAAGGTGAAAGTTTGTCCTTTGACTCACAGAAATATTGATTATGGATAGGATAGGATGTCTCCAAACTTCATATATTGTGTTTACAACCATGACCTTTCCAATTTTATTTAGGAGCAGTATTTTTAGGAAGATAATATAAATGTATATACTATGACTGGGTCTAACACCATGTAATCAGTGTTCTCATGGAAATTGAGAGATCTGGGGATAAGGAAGCATGGAAGAAATACCCTGCAAAGATAAAGGCAAACAGTCAGATGGAGAAGCTATAAGCCAAACTATATTAAAGATTACCAGAAGACTACCAATAGCCAAGCTAGAGGCATGTGTGGGACCAATATTCTTCATGGTCTCTAAGCAAGAAGCAGCTCTGCAGACTCCTTGATCCATGAGCTCCAACTTGTAGAATGTGAGGCTAAAAATTCCCATTATTTAAGTCCCAAGTTAGTGTTTGGTACTTTGTTACATCAACTTTAGCAAACTAATACAATGTTATGTCCAAAACACCAAAGGGCAAGGGGTTAGGCTTTTAAAAATGTCTTTCATGTGGAAGTGAACATGGGAAACACTATGAGACCTCAACCTTACACCATGAACCCCAGGCAACTAAGGAATGCTGGGGCTGGGGGGCGGATCTTCTTTCTCAGGGAAGAGTACACCAACTTGTTATCCAATACCAAATGGTTAGCCCTGAAAACATACATTTAAGCAACATTATACAGAATGAGTAGGTTTTATTCAGGAATATACATGTACATTCTTAAAAACATTTGCATATAACAACATTTAATGAAAGAACAGGTCAAGAATTTGAAAGCGAGAAATTAGGAGTATATGGGTTAAGTTTGAAGGGAAGAAAAGGAAAGGGGATAGTGTTTTCTTGAGACATTCTAGGGTATCAAATAAAAACCCAGTGGTAGGTATTTGTTACTTCTTTTCAAAGTTTTGGTCAGTGACAGCCCAAAGATTCTCCTTAACATTGCAGGTTGCTACCATTGCTCTTGGTTACCTTCTAGAACTTGATGGTAAGACTCTATTGCTGAAGACATCTTACAACTGAGATATGTGGTACCAACTGGAAAACTTCACCCCTACTGTCTAAATTTCAAAGTGCTAGGAAGCTATGTATAGTGACATGGGGAAAATAATCAACAGTTATTTTCCCGTCATTCCTGTGTGCTACCACAGCAACTGGCCTGGTAAGATATTTCCACTAGTACAGTAGTGGCATGGTAGTTCTAGATATGACCAACCACATTGCTATTTGCTTTAAAGCTTGCTCCATAAGATGGAACTCAAGCCTGGTACCTTTAATTGGCCCTCCAAACCTGTAGGTGGAGCTTTTCATCTGGGTTGCTGGTCAACTTTGTCCCTCACAGAGATGTATTATTAATTATAAATGCTTGGGTGGAAGGTTAGGATTATTACTAACTAACATTTATGTCTTAAATTAACCCTTATTTTATGTTCATCATTTGACTCAGTACTTTATCTTAGTACAGTATCTCCTGCTGCAGATGTGTCTCACTTGCAACTTGATACTTCACACGTTTTCTTCCCAGTGTCCTAGTCTGGCTCTCCCACCCAATCTCTTCCTTCCCAGCTATAGGCCAGTCAGCTCTTTATTAATGAATGAGAATAATACATATTTACAGTGTACAAAGATTGTTTGTTCCACAGAATTTCCCCCTTTGTGTCTAATTAACGAGGTTTTAATTTTAACATAGTAAAATTATCTACAGCAAAAATAGTTATGAAGTAAGAATTACAGTTACACTGTTCAGCCCATTTGTATTTGGCAAAATTAGAGAAATTCTTTATTATTTATCTTGGTGAGTCTAAAGTTTTATACCAAATTTTTCTTTTATCATAATTAACAAAAACATCAGGTCTAATACTTTGATTTTAAATCCATAAAAGACCCCAGAAGGATGTAATATTATTTAACAAAAGGGAACGCTGGCTTCCTGAAGAGTCACCCAAAGTTCTTCTGTAAAGTTGGAGCACCTATCTTTGTCCTATAGTCCTAGTATATTTGACATACATTTTAGAGAAGCAGGGAAATTTGAAGGACTGTTCTACCTTGTCTTGTCAAAGTTTCATGCTTTTATTTTTGTATGCTGCTAGTCAAGTTTGTACAGTATACTGTAGCAGTTGTGGCAAGGACAGTTTCTTTGCCCAAAAAGTCAACATTTCCCCATAGAAAGCAAACTTCATATGGAGTTTCTTTGATGCCCATCATGTTTCGAAGTAAATTGGTGCTGTTAGGAGCAGATGTGTCTCACTGTCACAAAAAGTTTTAGGTTAGTAAAGATTTTAAATGTCATATTCTATAGGTCTTTGAAGTATTTGAAGACCATTTATCTATCTAAATATATCTGTTTAACCTTGAAAACATACCTAATATGATTACAAATTTGGTTATTATAGATGACTAACCACTAAACTGTATTTTTAAATTATACATTACATTTTTAAATGAGGTACCTTAAGTACAATATTCCAAACAAGAGTAGAAGCATACATATAATATAATAAAATTAACTAAAATTTCTATCAATAAACCAACATTTACACCAATTTGTAAAATATTTTGATTAAAAGTTAGTTTTTGGATTAAAGTAGAATCAATAATCTACCCTTTTTTCCTATAATTTCCACTTTCCTACCTTTTCCTTTACAAAATTATCTTTGAATTCAACTCTTTTGTTTAGCTTTGTTTCTGACTATGATAAATAACAATTTGTAGCAACCTCCCCTCAAATGTTAACTAACATTCATAATTCATCATTTGGGAATGTGGCCTTGGTTTTCTAGGTTGCTTCCTTTGGGGTGTCTGGAATCTTTGGAGGAACCTTGAGAAAATCAGGATAATTGTTAAGTTTTTACTGGAGTATTTTATAAGACTGGATCATCTATGCCAGCAGCCTTGAAGCTGTTGTGAATGCAGAACTCTGAAGGAACTGCAACAGGGGTGTTCTGAGATGTTGGATCACCTGGATCATCCATTTTACTTGGTGTCTGGTCTTTGTGCTCTGAAAATACATAAACTTTTAAAGGTAACATATCTGTACAAAGGCAAATCTAGACTTGGTGTTGTATAAAAGTTAGCCAAAATATATTGTTTTTTGTTTTATGTTTGAGCAGGTAAAATATACTTTACATGTTTTGTAGTTTTTCTAGGTTTATTTCTTTATGTCTTTAGCCAGGACTTTTAGGGAGTCTCCCTAGATCAAACCTGATCCATATGAACCCAGATTGAATCCATAACCTCTCATTTCCCATGCAAATAAAAGCATAATCTCTTTCCCAAAGGAACATACCATTTGACTTCCATTTGAAGTCAAGATATTTTTTAAAATATACAGGTTGGTTTGATCTAGCAGCTTTCATAGTCCAATGTCTTAGCAGCTATCGCTCATACATCAGAAGTTAAAATATTCAAAGACAACATGATAACATACAGAATCCAGTCTCTCTGTGTATTTCCTATCTTTATGTGGCTTATTCTATTTTTTTATTTTATTTATTTTATAAGAACTTTATTATTTTACTATTATTTTTAATCCACGACTCTATAGACTCTCTTTTCTCTCCAAAACCTATGCATATTTTTAAACTACTGTAACCTATTTAGAGGTTTTCTCCATCTCAATCTGTTTTCACTCAGGATCTGTATTAGGCTATTTGTTTGGGGTTTTTTTGTTTGTTTGTTTAGTTTAGTTTTGTTTTGTGATTTTTCAAGACAGGGTTTCTCAGTAGCTATGGAGTCAGTCCTGGAACCCTCTCTGTAGACCAGGCTGGCCTCAAACACAAAGATTTGCCCGCCTCTGCCTCCCAAGTGCTGGGCTTAAAGATGTGCATTACCACCTCATGGCCTGTTTTGTTTATTGATCCGATGAGATGAATCTTAAACTACTTTGTCAGCAGCCAGTGAGGCTCAACTTAGTGCACAGTGGTAGGATATTGTGACTGGTGACTTGTTCCCTCCTGCAGGCAGCTGCCAGGAGATGTGTCTCTGGACTATGGCTATCACTGAAGATAAGAGAATAGGAAGCCGCATTTGGTTCTGTTTTGTACGATAATGAATGATTGAGAATAGGTTTTCTTTAGGGATGTAACCTCTGAGATGCTACTTGTGCCCCCGTGGGTGGTCTTACACACATGCATATACAAGAAGACTAAGTGTATTTAATAGGTTAAAAAAAAACATATAAAGTTGGGAGGGAAAAGTAGTGGTAGGGGATAGTAGAGAAGTTTGAGGGGAGGAAATCTGAGATGAATTTGATCAAAACACATGGTATCGATGTATGAGATTTTCAAACAATGAAATTTAAAAAATATTTCTTGTTAGATGGATTAAATTACTTTCTCACTGAGGATAGTCTTCTTCGTCTCTGTGGAATGTAATGTGGAATGTGATATTTAATTAGGTTTTGCAATGAATCACAGGTGAGATAATACTGGTTAAGGGAGCTGGTACGTAAATGCTGTAACCAACACAGATAGAGATGCAGTGTAATATTTATCTTCGTAGGGAATTTTTAATGGCTATTCTTCTCCATTTCTCTTGTAACTAAGACTTAAGGTAAACAGTACCAGAAAAGCTATAAAGGAATACAATCTGCTGCATTTTCAGGTCAAGAGTGGACTGGTTTTTTTCCTCTCTGCAATTACTAACATTAGCTCAGCCATCTGTCCTTTCTCACCAGTGAATCCACACATTTAAAGCCTCCAGCTGAGAAAAGCCTGACTGTTTCTCTTCTCCAGCAGAATGCAATGATTCTCAGCAATTTATGAATGTTTGGAAAAGCAAAAAATACCTTGCAGATACCACAATGGTTTATGTTGGGGTTACTGAACCCTACATTCACCAGCAAATGCCATATAGCTCAAAAGAAAAATGTAGTTCCACTGCTCTAGTGAAAAAAAAAAGTAACTTCCACAATGCTTGGTAAGTGCGAGAGTGGTGAACTCAGTCTCTGTCACTGAGCCACTGGGAGCTCCTGCTGCTGTAGAATCACCTGTGATGATGGCTCTCCCATGCTTGCTGCTCAACTCCCTCAGAGAATGTAAATCTCATGAGAGACACACCTACCTTTCTGTTGGTCCTCATTGTGCCTCAATAAATCTAGCACCATGCAACGACTTTAATCCTTCTCAAATGTAATGATAATTAAACACTTTGTGTGGTAGTTTGAATGCAATTGGCTCTCATAAGCTCATAGGGAGAGGCATTATTAGGAGGTGTGGCTTTGTTCTGTGTCACTGTGGGGATGTGCTTTGAGGTTTCATGTATGTTTAAGCCACACCCAGTGTCTCAGACCACTTCCAGTTGCTTGGATGTAAAGATGTAGGTCTCTTCACGCCACCATGTACCACCATGATGATAATGGACTAACGCTCTAAAAATGTAAGCAACCCCAATTAACTGTTTTCTCTTTTTAAGAGTTTCTGTAGCCATGGTGTCTCTTCACAGCAATAAAAACCCATAACTAAGACAATTTGTTATAAAAATATAGAAATGTATTTGTTCCACTATAGATACTTAATTTTTTCATAAATTTATTTCTCAACCTTCACATTCCATATATTTTATTTAAAATGTTTAAGTTACCTTTTTTTATAGCACAATATTCATAGTCTATGCCAGAACAACTATGTTTACAATTTTGCCCCAGACAACACCTCCATCCCTATCTCCGCTTCCCAGGCCTATCTTTCCCAATATGCTCTTTATGGTGTAACCACATCAAGTTATTCTTAATCCCATGTGTTTGTACTTTCAAAACTTTATGATGGTGATCTATCCTAGACTACTGCCCTCTTCCCCTCTGTTTGGTGAGATCTATTAAGCTTGCAATATTCATGTCACTACCTGGGTGGAAATCTCAATGAATACATCCGTTTCTTTTGTGAAATTGGCCACTTCTTCACCTGTGGCCCTTGCTCCAGAAACAAGTCTTCATTCATCAAATGTTATGACTTAATTTTCACATATGTCTAGCATTTGAAAATTCCTTCAAGAAATTTATGGTCCAATCATAAAAATACAGGCTAGCTTTTGGATCACCAGTGGCTGTTTAGTTAACATTAAATGTGCTTTCTTTTCTTTCTTTTTTTTTTATTTTCTAGAAATTTTAGTTTTAATTTCACTCTTTCAAAAATATATTGGTATCTTCTTAGAGTCCTATTCAAATGTTTTACTCACAGCTGGGAATTGGTCTGTTTGCTTGGCTGCTAATGCCCTAAGGTATAGGACAGGGCAAGAGTCAGACAGTTGAATCCTCAACCCTATATTCAGTTAGCTCCATTTTAAAGAGACCTATTCACAGTAGTTTCAAACCATCTGGCAGAGATGGAACATCTCAATGCTGTTGGACAGTTTTACAACCATCTTTTTCTATTTTTACAAAATAAGCAAGTTAGTAGAATGATACAGCCTCTCTCTACCAGTACAACCTTAGTCTAATTGACTTGGATTCACCAGAGTCAATTAAATTTGAATATGTAGTCCCACATAGGCCTGGGAAAAGAATGAAGCTTCCTATTTCCTTTGTGGGCTAATATAATCTTCTGTGGGAGAGATGCTTAAGGCATGTGTGTTTTTGCAGATACAGTCATTTTGAAGAAGCAGTGTGTGGGAGTTGGAAGGTAGGATTCTTGTGGCTCACCTGGGTTGCTGCCTTGCCAGTACCATGGGCACTCCCATCTTGCTGCCAGTGTGCCAGTTGGGACTAAGCACAGTAAAACTCCTTGGGATCATGGAAGCTCTGCTCTTAGGTTCGGCAGTTGCCCAGACAAGTGAGCAATCAATCAAAAGGATACAAATGGAGAGCTGAGTGTATATATTGCTTTTTAACTGAACTTCTGTGCAAGTCACATGATCCGGGGTTACTATTGATTATGCCCATCTGCCGCATCCTTAATGAGCTCTTAATTTGGCAAGACTATTTTAAGAATATTCTAACATAAGCAAAATCATTATAGAAAGGTGGGAAATGGTCATCTGATGGCATCAGAACTCTTTATTTTGTTGCCAAAATGGATTTTCTTGCTATCACAAAAGTCATAACACACTATTGCTGGTTCATCAGATGAAAAGTTATCTATATGGATTCTTAAATATAATGTCTTATGTTTAGGCCTAACATTACCCTGCTCTAGTAAAAAAAGTAACTTCCACAATGCTTAGTAAGTGCAAGAGTGGTGAACTCAGTCTCTGTCACTGAGCCACTGGGAGCTCCTGCAGCTGCTTAACCTGCTGCTGTAGAATTGCCTGTGATGATAGCTCTCCCATGCTTGCTGCTCAACTCCCTCAGAGAATTTAAACCTCATGAGAGCCGCACCTGAGTCCATGAGTTATAATAAAGGCATTTGTCACATGTATATTACAATGCAGACTCTACAAAAATATTTTCCTATATATTATGTTTTTGCATTTTTATTTAATCAATAAAATACTGGTTTTCAATGGGAAAAAAAGAATAGGGAAAAGTTTAAATAGTCAAGAACTATTCCAGACTCCAAAGAAAAGTTACATTGGCCAACACCTCACTCTGAGGGAAGGTCCAAGTCCCTTCATTGGCCCCTGTGCCAGCATAGCTGATCCCCCAAGGCTTTCTGAGGTGACCTCTCTTCTCCATTAAGCAGCACTTCTGAACACTTCTCTGAACTTTCTGTTGGTAATAGTTGCTTCTTCTGCTTGTCACTCAGATTTTTCAGACGGCTCTCAGCAATCTCTGATCTGTCAGCGATCATCCTCTTCAGTGCTCTCGTCTGCCCCTGGGCTCATGATCCTTGTATTTAGGTTTCATTTTCATGCTTAAAAAATAGCAATTTATAGCACTTGCTATTTACTACATAGTATAAGTAAATTGTATAAATTGTCATTTATTTGACTAATATTCTAGAATGGAACTCTTTATCTTTTTTAAAATGTTTCCCAGTGTATTACAAGCCTCTAGAAGACAGAGCACACAATTCTCTCAATATTTGTTGAATAAATAAAATTCACAGATTGCTTTATCTTTGTCTCAAACCTTTTCATACATAAAATTTCCATTAGTCTTTTTTACCTCTGGACTTCATCATTTTATTCTGTACTTGTAAGTGAAGAAATATATCTGCAGGAATAGAGAGATTGCTCTGTGGCTAAGAATACTTACTACACTTCCAGGGGATCCAGGGTAGATTCCCATGTGATAGCTCACATAGAACGGATTTATGCTTTCTCCTGCTCTCCATGGGCACCAGACACACATATGATGCACAGACTTACATGCAGGAAAAGCATTCATCCACATAAAATAATAAAATTGAGAAAAAAGTAGAAATACAATGAGTTTAAATATCTTGACTGAAACTCAGAAGATTATCCTGTCGAAAGTTCTTCCCAACACACTGTGAATGCTTCAAAATGTCAAGGAGAAGGAAGTAGTCAGACCCCAGTGCAACACTGATGTGGGATTCCACTCTGTATGCTGTGAATATCATTGGTTAATAAAGGAATTGCGATTGGCCTATAGCAGAGCTGTAGGGAAACAGAGCTAGGTGGGAAAAACTAAACTGAATGCTGGGAGAAAGAAGGCTAAGTCAGAGAGAAGCCATGTAGCCCTGCTGGAGACAGACTCAGGAACCTTGCCAGTAGGCCACAAGCCTCGTGGTAAAATTTAAAATAATGGAGATAGATTAATTCTAGATGTAAGAGCTAGCTAGAAATATGCTTAAGTAATTGGCCAAGCAGTGATTTAAATAATATAGTTTCTGTATGATTATTTCGGGGCTAAGCAGCCAGGAACCAAGAAACAGCCTCTCTCCCTCCAACACCATACACCTGAAATGTAAATTAATACTAAAATGTAAATTAATAAACATAGCCAGTTATTGTGGCCATAATAACATGACTTTCATGAGTCAGTTAGCAACATGGAATCCAATATTTGAAACAGACAGAAAGTAGAAACAGGATCAGGAACATATATCTAAGGAAAAGTCTGTATCACTGAACCTCAGAAAACATAATTTCACATAGCAATGGGTGGTACATTGCTGTTAGATGACTACCCAGGTAGTCAGAGCAATAGGAACAGTGAATCTGCTCTCAAGCCCTTTAGTAGATGGATCCCTTTGATGATGTCTCTTCATTTCCGCTGGGTTAGAGGCAAAAGGCACTCATTCTGTGGATTAGCCTCCATTTGGATTAATGCATACTGTTCATCTAATCAGTTTTCCTTGACTATTTCAATCCTTTTCATTCTTTTTCCTTTTTTATCTTAACATTAGAATTATAAAATAATGCACGCTCACTTTATAAATAAAAATAATATAAAATAGTGAAAATGACATTTACCAAATTATCTTTCACTTATGCCCTCAGTTAGCTCTCTTCCTGGGAACTCGAGTTACTAATTGTGTGTACAAAATCACATATACCCTGATATGCAAATAAAAAATAAATAAAACTACATATGTGGTACTACAAAACCTGAATCATGCTGCTGTGAATATATATTGGATATTTTCTTTTTCTTCGATAATTTCAGTTCTTTCAAAAATTCCCTGTAGTATATTCTTGTGCACATGGGCATATGTAAAGCAGCCATGTGGCAAAGAGCTATTACAAACCCAGATTACCCTGCTCCAAACCCTTGCCTTATCACTCGCCAGATGTATAATTTAGGGATTGTAGTTAGACCTCAGCTTCAGTGAAGAACTGAGTTTGGCATTGCTAAACTGGAAGGGCTTTGTCAGGATTGGACTTCTTTAACCAATTTTCTCCAAAGAAAATTACTGAACAACGCTAGTTATTTTCTCTCCCCTCACCTCTTTTGAAAACATGGCTGGGACTTAACCATCCTCTTCTGTTTAAAAAAAATGAATTTGTAGGGTCATCAGGAAAACACATTCACCTTGCTGTGAGCTTGAAGAGAAGCCATAATTGAGAACAGTGGGACGATTTGTTGGGGGTGGGGAGCCTTAAGGAGAACTTCTGCCCCTTTCTTCTGCCATTTACATAATTGAGATATTTGGAATTTTAATGCTTGGAATTTAAAAGAGAAAGGCATTTAAATTTTGGCTACAGGTGTTTAAACTGCAATTTAAAAGATTTAGGGTTCTGGCCACAGAGAAAGAATGCACCACCAAAGTGGGGACCCTTCATAACTTGAAATGAATCAGGTACTACTCAGAATTTTATGAGTCCAAAGTGAGATACATTTTTTTTGTTTCCCCTTTATCTTAAACTAGATACATTAAATGAACCCAAATGGTATCTGAGCAGATGGCTATTTGCATAATTAAGAAATACCATAGTACATGTCACAATTGACCTAGTGTTTCCCCTGGGGTCCAGTGGTCCTTGGGATAAAATGATCAAAGTGGCTCTGAGATACTTTTCCTAATTAGGGTATAAGCAAGAGGATGCAAAGAATCAGTGGAGAAATTGGAAAATGTAAATGAATTTCTATTTAAGTCTTATTGAATGATCCATTGATAAATGTTATTATTTATTATTATTAATAGCAATAACAGTATGCTTTTTGAAACAGGGTGTCAGATAGCCCAGGCTAGCTTTAGACTCACTATTTAGATGCACCTGGCCTTTATCTTCTGCCTTTCAACTCCTATCTCCACCTCTCAAGTACTGGGATACAGGTGACAGGTGTGTGCTTCAGCACACCCAGCTCCCCAGGTAGATTTTAGAAAAGGAAAATAATGCTCTCCATCATTCATTCACTGAACATTTTCCAGACATCTGTCATATTCCAGGCTTTGTGCTAGATCTTAGGGAATCAATAAGTCACATCCTAGCCCATAGGGAATGTACAGTCTACATGGGGAGGGGATCTTCTGTTTTAAGTGTACAAAGTATTGTCTATAAACATGAAAAACTCTATGCAAAGTGATTCTGTGAGTCTTAAAAGGAAATTTTCCATTTTTCTTGAGAAAAGTGGTCAGGAATGACTCCACGCGTACCATGGGCTGAGTTTTTAAAAACAGCAAAAAAGGGAATCTTTATGTGCATGTACCCAAGAAGGGTATTTGGGGGCAGAGGAAGAAGCTTAAGCACGTTGTGTTCAATAACCTTCAGTCTCTGGGTGTACATGGGAGATAGGTTGGGGTCTGAGGGCATAGGATGAAACTGAGAGGCCAGCGATGGGAGTGAGGGTTGCAGAGGGTCTGAGTTCTTCTAAGGACGGAGAGTTTATTCCAGAATTTCCTGGTTCTATGGAAGGCGACTGTCATGTGATATTGGACATTCAGGGAGATGACTGGCAGAATTTTGCTGATGAATTAGGAATATGTAAACAGGGGAACTTCTCAAGATATTCCTGGGAGAGTTGTATGAGAGGAAGAAATAATTTCCTCTTTATCTGAGTGCTTAGATGAGATCTATATGACAGAAGACAGATAAACAAGAGAGTTTACTAGCAATTGTATTTTCTATATCCATGAGAGACAGCCAGGTAATCAGTAATCTTCAAGAAGTTACTTACAGCTCCAGTTTATGTAGCATCTTCCAAAAAAAGAAAAAGCTTTTTTATTCCTTTTTTTTTTTTTTTTAAAGAGAAGTAGCAAGATGAAGGAAAAGGACCCAAGTTTCTAGCCATGGTACGTTATAGGAGAATAAATGAACAGCCCAAAGAAAGCTCGTTAGTGAAGCTTTTGCTGCATGGGTCTTTCTTGGGTTTGAGTAACAATCAAGGTTAGTTTTCCCTGGAGTGGAGGGGACACTTTTGTGAATTTCTAGCTTGCATTTGGGAGGAAAGGACTACACAGGTGACTTTTCCTAATTATGTCCCCTCTCAAATGCCTTCTGTTCAAAACATCTGTTCATCTCTGAGGCCTGTTCAGGCGGGTGTGTGTGTGTGTGTGTGTGTTGTGTGTTTGTGTGTGTGGTGGTGGGGTTATATGTGGTTGCCCTTCACAGTGCAGGTGAGAGATATTATTAAGGGTCTTATTTCTCTTCCAAATATTTCCTGAGACTCTTTACACTTTTCTCCTTTTAGGCATTACACAGATTATTGCTTAGAACATTCCCTATTTCTCCTGAGTATGTTAGCTGGCAAATGAGTAAGGGCCAGGCATCATCAGAACAAAACGAACACAGAACGTAGGTGCATTCTGACTCTTCTAACTCCGGAAGCAGAAATCTGAGGAGCACGGGGAGTAGAAAGACAATGTAATTAGGTTGTCACTAGTGAGTGGAACAGCTGAAACTTGCAGTAATATCTTGTCTGTGAATCAAACGAGAAACAAAGGGCCACAGAAGAAACACAAGGAAGTTGCTGATGAATCCAGACACAGGACCTTTAGGAACCCTGGCAGATGAGTAAGAAGGAGACAGAGAGGAGAGAGCAGTGGGGTTCAGAATCCTCACTTTTATTTTAAGAAATCTAAAATGGTCTGGTGAGAGACACTAGGGGAAGAAGAAGTCCAATTTTTCTCCTGAGAAAAACAGGAACAGGCAAGTAGAACACATCCATGCCCCCTCCACTCTTCCCCCAACATCACCCTCTGGGAAAGAAACAATGCGATGGGGCACTGCATCCGTTCTGATGAGAGTGTGTGAAATTAAGAAAAAAAAAAGGAAGACGGAAAGCAACTATATTTGAAACAATGAGATGTCTCTGTAGCCAAGCTTCTGACAATGTCACCCTGCAGGGTTCTGAGGAGGACGGATGTTGAGTACAATGTCCTGTGTTAACCAGGACACCAGAGTCTTCTCCAAAGATGAAAGGTTTTCATTTAAAGCACAGAAGGCCCACTGTCCTGTGGCTTACGCAGTGTGCGAGTTGAATTTTCAATTTCTTGCCCCCTACTATTCCCTCTGCACAAACTCATATGTTTTATTGAAAGTGTATTATGACATGCACGCTGCTGGTGTCCAGAGGTACAAACATACTGCACAATGTTCTTCAAAGCACAGAGCCCTAGCAGATCTCATAGACAGAATGCAGTTAGGTTAAGTTAATTGGGATGAAAAGGAACCAAGCAGTGAAGTGACTTAACTTAGGTTTTAAAGGCCATTCATGTCAAGCCACTGGTGCTCATAGCCATTTTAAAGAGATCATTGCCAACGCCTTGTATCTTTCCATGGTTTGAAGAGGATGTGGAAACACTTGGTATTTAAAGGCCACCTGTGCTGAAATCTGACTCTTCCTTATTTTGGCAAATCAATGGGTATTTGACTCTTAATCATTTCTAGAATATAGGCAGCTGTATCTTCTCATGTGAATCTGATAATCTTAGAACTGGAATGGTTCCTAGAAGTCCTGGAGTCCTGGAGAGGTCTCTATAAATAAAGAAATGGAGACTGAGCAAAGACACAGCTAATTTTGAAGGCTTGATGACTGCCTGATAAAATAATATTTACCCCATCCAGAATCAGTGTTAAATCTTAGGTCTATGTCTTTGGAGCTGGAGAACTATATATATATATACACACACACACACAAACACACACACACACACACATATACAAACATATATGGTTTTCATTGCTCATCTTCTCATGTGATAATCCACTAAGACATCTAAAGCAGCAGGTTCGAAATGAGATGCTGGGTTGTACAGATTTCACTGTTATCAGGGTAGGAACTAGAGCCAGAGAAAGCAAAAATGACTGTGTGAATCACTCTGCCTGTTTGAACTCCATGGAAAATTGCTCTCCTATCTTAAGGAGAACGCAGTCTTGTTTACATTCATAAGTATTTATGCAGCTAAAACTTTATTTTAGGCAAAGAAGCCAGAATGGTGTTTAGGGGTTAAGACGATGTCCCTTAAGGTTATAATGATTAAACATGCAGTCAGAATTCCTGAAAGAGAGGCAATGAAAACAAATCCTCCTCTCAAGATCTTCTCTCATGCTTTAGTTTTTATAATAAAACATGAATGAGGATAAATTATGCAGAGCCTTATTGCTTTCTTAGTTCTCCCTCAACTCCTAGTATCATTTTTGCTGAAATGTACCTAAAGTATTCCTGCAAACATCTAAAAAAGTAGGAAAGCCATCGACATCCAACATTAGATTGTTCCTGCTATTGACAGGCAATTTAATAAAATCCCATTTTCAGTCATTGACGAAATCCATTACATTCTCACACACTGTTCTGTTCACAAATTCAACATTGCCTCCTTGTTTGTCATGTAAGGATTCAGTTCGCTGATGAAAAGTAAGGAATTTGGGCTTGTTTGTGAAATTTGCAGTCAGTTTCCAATTGAGGCTACACAGCAAAGGCAAGTTAGGAGAGGTGCCTCACTTTTAGCTGAATGCAAAGATTTAATTTATTTTGCCCCTTATTTATTTATTTAACATAATAATAATTTTACAGAGTGCTCTGTGTGTCAGAATTGGTTTCCTTCTCACCCTGCTTTTCCTCCCACTGTGCAGTCAATGGAAGGTCTTTGGGAAATTTAGAGTGTTAAGTTAAAAGCCTGACTCCAGCAGCCTCAATGAGCTATGTCGGCCACCCTTCCCATTAAGTGAATTAAAGGAACAGGTAGGTATTGGTGAAGAAGATCCTATGTCTGTGAACTAAAACAAAAGAAGAAGACAAAGAGAGTGGAAAACTTAGTAAATCTTTTGTATTTATTACATGGTACCAGTAGAATATCCTTGATATATTGACTTTTATAAACCACAGTAAAATTTATTTTATCTGTCCTTCTACTTTGATTCATGTGGCTACCAGAGTATTTTAAATAATGTACTGCAGTTTATTTTTTTTTAATTATAATTTTTTTTTCATTTTACAGATCAACCCCAGTTCCTCTCTTCCCTCCTCCTATCCCACCTCTTCCCTCCATCCCACCACTTGTCCACTCCTTCTGAGGGGGTAAGACTTTCCTTGGGGAGTCTGGAATACTAAGTTGACAAGGCAGGACCAAGGAAAGGTCCGAGACTAAGAACACATTTCATTTGGAGATGTACCTTGAGATTCAGTGAAGTAATTGGTCTCCTTGAGTCCAACATTACCCATTCCAGTAATTTATTCTCCACTTTGCAACCAACATTAGCTTCCTTAAACACAAATTTGACTTTGTTCTCCCTCTTCGATTATTTCACTGGTTTGTCCTTGACCGTTGAATAAAATATATTCTACCCCATACTCTAGCAGCGGTCATTAGACTTCAACTTGGGGGGAGGGGGCATACTCCTCATACCCCTTCCTATGTGTCCAATCACAATGGTAGACCTATAATTTAGTATCCAAACAATCTGGAGGCATAAATAAAAGTCACTATGTATAACAACACAGGCAGAAACTGACTTAGAAACAGGCAAACACTACCCACAGTCTAGATTTGCTGGGCCACGTGGCATGCATTTGTGCATGTTCTTCCTTCTGTCTTCTTCCTGTGTAGGGCCTCCTTCTTCCTTCTCCCTGTGGTAGTTCACTCCCATTACTTTCTCAGGTTTTGATTTAACTACTTCTTACCTCTCCTTAAATGCCCCCTTCCCTAGACTGCGGTATCCCCATGTACTTCCTTACTACATTTAAGTGTTTAATCAACGTGGGGAGGGCATGTGCACACGCGCACCTTTGAAGGTCAGAGAATAACCTGGAGTGTATTTCCTCAAGGTCTCTTACTGTCCTGGAACTCAACAAGTCACTACAGTAGCTGGCCAGTCCTCCTCACACTGGAAATAGAAGCATGCACCATCATATCCAATCATTTTATATGTGGAATTCTGGGGAATCCAACTCGAGTCCTGGTGGTATTGAAGGGAAGTGCTTTTCTGGTTGAGCCATCTCCCTATTTTGTCTACTTCTTTGGCATGTAAAATGAACATTTCTAGTTGCCTCCTCAGTGCCGTGCCTGTGGCATTGCCTGGAACCAAAATTTGAAAACAGCTCCCAAATGAAAATTAATTGCTTCTTACCTCTTATTGCAACTGCGATCCATGACTCCATGGGCGCAACTGCGTAGATGACTGACTGATGAAGGAAGATTTACGGTCTTTCATCTCAGTTCCTCCGGATGAAACCTAGCCTCTGTTAACTCAGCAGTTCCTCTTCCGCAAGTTCAGGTGCCTTTGGTGACAAGAAGAATTTCTACTCCACATTTGCATGACACTGGGTCATGCAGGAGAAACAGGGCAGAAGCCATAGAAGAGGGCTATTTGTTGTGGCATTTACAGAACCCCTGCCTCTCCATCCTCCGGGGACTCAGGTGCTGCTGTGTGTAGGCAAAAGACAGCACTCCTCTGCAGAATTTCTTATCAGGACTGACACAGCCTCTCTCACTCCAGGCATCTCTTTGTTCTGGGTGCCCTGTGGAGAGGCCCTGGGATCTCTCCTCCTGGCTGGCTGAGATACATTTACAGTGTGAAAATGGTATTTTATCATACCTGGAAATAAGAAACTATAATCACTAATGAGATTTATGAAATTACGGCCCTAGCTGACTTTGACTTTTGTCATAAAATACAGTTTAACTTAGTCTGCCCATAGCTATTGTCATCTCAAAAGACTCTAGAGGCTAAAAGATGTCCTCTTTGAATTATGGATTGATTAAAAGGACCACAATGTGTTATTTGAAGGTTGTGTGAAGGCTAAATAATCCCATCTGTGTAAGACAGGATCCAATATTTTACACTGTCTGTAGAGATTTGTTCCATTATGTTTTATGGTCTGGACTCCAATATTCCAGTTTCTTACTTTATTTAACTCTGCAGGCAAACATCGGATAGGACATCTACTCCCTCTGGGGCCGAGATGGGAAATCTTGGGACCTGGAGTTAAGCTTCAAATTCTGCTTGTTTGAAGGGGTTAGATGCCACTCCGAAATCTTCCACTGTACCAGACAAGAGAGAAAGATGGTTCCAATCCTGACCTGCTCATGGGACTGGCTCTACAGGAGCCTTTCTACTGCATTCCCAATAGCCTGAACTCACATTCCAGTGTACACACTCCAAACAGTTCAAATGGGTAATTATATGACTTGGAAATGATTGTAGCCTGTCCCCAAGACCTTCTGCTTTGCAAACACGGTGGTGGATGTCCTTCTAGTCACTTAATATTCCCATCTGTCACTGCTTCCAGAAATTGTAATGTTCTGTGCTCACCAGGGGAGAGTATGGTTGTTTCCTCACAGAAATTCATGAAGAGTTTGTTCCAGAAATAGCAGGAAAAGTAGAGAAGGCACAGGTATGACTGACATTTATCCTCACTCAGGCATGCTTCTTTTCAAAAGCCAGGAACCAGTAGCCAAGAGCTAGGAGTCTCCCTTTTTTCAGGTAGAAAGAATGCTTCTGTGTATTGGAGTTCCGAATAACAGAATAAACAATGCCAATCTTTTCCAAATGTTCTTGTCAGCCTTCTCAAATAAGCAATGTGCTCTATTCCCAATGTAAATTGTTGAATGGATAATTAAATGTGAGTTACTGTCTTCTAAGATGTTCCTTTCGATGCTAAGAATTGGTTGATTAAGGGTAGGAAACTTGAGCCAGGCTAGGTCAGGCTAATGCATTTGTGGGAGTAAAAAGCAAATCTAGAAAGTCCTTCTAGGAGAGTGAACTTGAGTGATATCCACTTGTGGAGAAAGCTACCTTAAGAAACTGATGGCAGCTTGCCATAGAAGTGTGTGTGTGTGTGTGTGTGTGTGTGTGTGTGTGTGTGTATGGTGTTTGAGAGAAAGGTGAAAGGAACTAATTTCTCCCTTTTTTATTTCAGCTTTATCACTGACCTTCCATTGAGTATAAGAACTAATACATCTCTCCATTTGCCTTAGCTCATCTTTTGTGAGACACAACTTCCATAAACATAAAAAAATATTTGCTACGACTAGCAGAACATTTTCATTTGCTCACTTATAAACAAATTGTTATGAGTATATTTAAATATAACTTTTAAGTGTGTATATGTCCGCATGAGCGCAGGTGCACATGTGTGTATGTATGAAATGCACATGCCTGTGCACTCTCTGCTTATCCTTTTAAGGTAGGGTCTCTCTTTGAATTTGGGGCTCATATTTTCTTATCTAGGTTGAAAGTTAGCAAATCTTCTGTCACTTCCCACTCACGGCTGGGATTTCAGCCCTTTTCAGGATGCTTGGCTAGTTACATGAATGTTTAGATCCAAACTCTGGTTATCACAATTGTGAAGCAAATGCTCCTGTCTCTGAACAAACTCCCTACACAAGTTTTATGATTATTTTTAAGTTTTCTACATCTTTGCCTATGTAATCCATCGTCTCTCTGAAAAAGGATGCTCTAAGCCAGAACTATTCCATACCTAAGGAATAAGCACATTTTTATAACATTTAATCTGGGTCTATAAATTACAGGGTCTCTTCAAAAAAATTTTTTCTAGTCGAAAATAGCATTCAGTAATGACTAAAATAAACCATTATTTACCAATAACATAACTGAGGCATTCCACTTTAATGGAAGTACATACTGGAACACTGTAATTTTCTGAAACGAAGTCTCAGAATACAGTTATTTAAGTCTAATGACCTTTGCTTTGTGTTAGGTTTTATTGTGTTTCTCTCTTTCTGCCTCTTATCACAGTCTAGAGATGTCAGGGTTGTCAAATGAGAACAGATTTGTGGCTTCTCTGCATGAAGAGCTCAAGCCCCTCTCCTATTACTCTGCTATCCCTTGGAATATTGGTTGAATTGTTTTACCAGCAAGTATATTTTCTGGGTCATGAAGTTATAGGAAAAGGAAAGAGCTCACATTGTGGGCCAAAGATTTTTAAGTTAGAAATTTGAAAGCAGCCAATATTATTTTGAATATATTGGTAATAATTAATATATTGGTGCCTATAGCAAATGGGTGTGGAATATATAATACTAGCCATTTAAGTTTTCTTGTTACTATAAGGAGAGAGTAGATATTGTGAGACAGTCATCAGTGTTAGGTGATATTTCTGTGACATAAACCTGCTCTCCCCACGAGTTGATAAGAAATTCAAATAGCCTTTCTGTGTTTCTTCTGCAAGACACTGCCATCTTTATCTCACTCAGCACCAATATTCTAGAAAATACTAATTATTTTTTAGTGCTATAACTACTTATTTGTAAGGCAACTCACTGTAGTATGTGGTTAGATCTTCTATGAAAAAAAAAAAACCCTTCCTGGGGCAAAAGATGGGTGGTTTTCCTCTGAGGGATTTCTGAATCAGTACTATTCTGTTTCTTTTATTTATCCAAACCTGACTCCTCTCTCTTTTTTTCCCTCTGTACATCTTGTATAATCAGCAAATGGCATTTGAATCTGGTTGGCAAAGATGTTTCAAAGGGAGAAAATAAGATATTGGTTTGGTGGATTTATGCAACCAATTTCTCAAGGTCTAAAGAGCAACAAAAAAATCCTGTTTCCTGACCATCTTCACCTATAGAAGACAGAGAATTCATTCATCTATCTGGTCTTTGTTGGGTTGGTTGGCTACAAATATTCTATGCAATGCTTAATTGGCCTTGCCAGTTCATTAGGAACTGTAGAGCGGAGCCTCAGCCTTCCAAAGGAAGATGGATTGTGACCTACTTGCTCACATAATAGGAAGCTGCGTTTTAGCTGAAAAGAGCAGAAAGCAAAGTTTCCTGGCTTTGTCTGGGCAAGAGAAATGTTTTGGTTCAATTTGAAGCAGTCTTGAAGCCTCTCTGCAGGGGGATGCTGGAGAGGACTCTGGGAACAATTGGGGTGCCAGGAAGATTGGGGAAATGCAAGAGAGATTAGATACTCACTTTTAGTGATATTGATTAGATTGTCCCTGGAATGAAAGCAGCAACGTGCTACTGATTGGGTTTTTGCTTTTCTGAAGCGTTGGGTTGAGAAAAGGACAGTTTGAGCATCTAAACGCATCTAAAGCCTAGTCATGAACCTTGCTGGAAATCTGGCTTGAATGAGGATGGCAGAGAGTCCGATCAGACAGACAGTGGAGAGAGCTGAGGGAAAATCAAGTGCACGTTTTTAAAAAAAACTTGAAGTTTTCAGTACTTTTTAGAAGAGAAAGACATAAAATTCTTATGAACTGCCAGTTTGCTCTGCATACCATCAAGCAGTTCAGACAAGAGCAGTTTTTTGCCCAAACTTTCTTGTCTCGCAAACTCCATAAGGAACCTCCTTGATGCCCATCAATAACTTCCTCTTGAAGTTATTGGTCCTGCCAGAAGCATATGTGTCTCATGTCATGAAAAGACCTAACTTCTTAAAACATTTTAAATGCCATATTCTGAAGGTCTCTGAAAGAGTTGAAGAATATCTGTCTTACTGAAATATATCTCTATATATCTAGAAAACCTAACTAACATGACTACAAAGTTTCACTATTATAGATGACTATCTATTAACCTATATTTCTTAATTATACATTACTTTTTAAAATGAGCTGGACAAACACAATACCTTAATCAAGATCAGAAATACATATACACAGTAAAACAAAATTGACCTTAAATTTGTATCAAAAAACCAAAATCCATACCAATGTAAATCTCTATAGCATATCCCTCTTTAAATGTATTATTTATAGGCAATATTTAGGAATATGAGCATAGTTCCCTCCAAGCTTCTTCCTGCTATTTATTGAGTTAAGTAACTTTTTGAGGGGTGTTCAAGGTGACCTTTCAGGGGTTCTTGGTCCATCAAATCATATTAGTTTGGAAGGATTCCACAGGTTCTCATTGTCTGTGGAAACGAAAGAAAACCCTCTTTTCCAAAGCAACATATCCTTAGACTCAAATTTTGCAGATAAAATATTTTATAAACGTTGTTCACTAAGCTCCTTTACAAACAAAAAATTCAAAGAAAACACAATAACATACATAATCCAGACTCTCTGTGTATATTTCATTTTTATGTGGCTCATTTGTTTTTATTCTATTACTTTTTAAATATTTATTATCTTTACTCCTTTGATCTATGACTGTCTGTACTTTGTCTCTTTAAAGACTTTGTTTTTATAGCCAATTATTTCTTTTATAACTCCTATACTCATTTTCTTCTCTTTCCCAAGCCTCCATACATTTAGCCAACACTGTGACCCATTTAGAGGTTTTTGATGTGGATTTGTCTTTATTGCTTATATCTTATCCTTTTCTTACCAGAATGGCTTCTAAAAATTCTAAACATTTTTTAAAGAACTAAGCAGCAGCCTTGCTAGGTCAAACAAGGCTCTGCCTGCTTGCTGTGCCCAAACCAGTTTTAGGCACACAGTCAGTCTATGTTGTCAATAGGCAAGTTGTATCACTCTGCTCACAGACCCCATTTAAATGTTCCATAGCTGAACCTCCCAAAAGAGCCCTAGCCATTTGGGCTGGTAAACCAGAAAGTTGCCACTTTTGTTTGTTTGTTTGTTTTTAAAGAAGCCACACAGCTTGTACTGTATTCCTCTTAAAGTAGCCACGGTGCCCCTGCTCTCTGGAAGCCCATCTAGAAAAAAAAAAAATTATGGCTACCAAGAAACTGTGCTAAACTGTGTTATTTTGCATCTAGAATTCCTTTGCAGGGTCTCTCAGGTTTTAAGTGGATTTTAGTTGGCCACATTGGCATGCCAATTTGTAGTAGGGGCCTTTGTTAGTTCCTGGCTGCTCAGCCCTGAAATAATGACACAGAGACTGTATTAATTGAATTACTGCTTGGCCAAAAACTTAAACATATTGCTAGCTAGCTCTTACAGTTAGAATTAACCAATCTCCATTATTTTATATTTTATCACAAGGCTCATGGCCTACTGGCAAGGTTTCAGCATGTCTCTCTCTGGCGGCAGCCCCACGGCTTCTCCCTGACTCTGCCTTCTTTCTCCCAGCATTCAGTTTTGTTTCCCCAGCATAGCTCTGCTCTACGCAATCACAGGCCCCAAACAGCTTCCTTATTAACCAATGATATTCAAAGCATTCAGTGGGGAATCCCACATCAGTTCCCCCTTTATTTCCCATGAATTATTCAATGTGTGTTATCTTATATATTGCTTTATAAGTAAGTTATATAAAGTAGTGTTTATGCTATTTTGTGAGTTTTATGTATTATTTAATATTCTTGGAATAGAGGAGATGGATATTATTATGCTTATATTTTATTTAACAAATTGAGGCTTATGGAGGCTAAACAATAATATGTCCATGTTTGCCAAGCATGATGGCACATACTCACAATTCCATCACCCAGGAAGGAGGGGCAGGGGGATTACTACAAATCTGAGGCCAGCCTGATCTTCATGGTTAGTTCTAAGGCATCCAAGAGCCACAAAGTGATCCTATCTGAAATAGCAAGATAAGCAGAAAACTTTGCAAAGTCATGGAATAAGTAAGTAGCTATGCTTCAGATTTTGGTGGTTTCTGGCCCACTCTAAAACTTGTGTTCACCAAGCTTGACTGCCGTTTGCTATCATCATTAATTAACATCAAATTTAATATGACTAAAATCTCTAGAAAGAAAACCGAGCACAAACACTGATGATTCCTCTTTGCTTTTCAACATCAGTTTAATCAACTTTTGTGATTTACTTGAGAGAGTAAAATGGCACAAGCTGATGCTAAAGTCAAGTTCATTCACTTCACACATCCACCACAGTTAACTGGGTAGCAGGAAGCATGATGTGGAGGGATGACAACTGATTGATCTGACCAAGGATGGAATGGTGGGTAGAGGAGATAGGAAGAACATGGGATGAGCTATATCTGAGAATAGTTAAGAATTCACCTTAATGAGGACTGCAATCTAATGTTTGTTAAGTTTGCAGTTGTTAAGAATTCACCTTAACGAGGACTGCTATCTAACACGTTTGTTAAGTTTGCAGACATCGTAAGAACAGTAACCCTGAGAAGCAGAGACATGGAGATGCCCTAGTTCTGAATTTGTTCCCTTAGGTGACATTGAATACATCACTTTTCCTTTCTTTGCTTTTATTCTCCCCCTCAAAAAAAATGCTGTGAATTTTATTCAACCTGGTCTGCATAGTTTCCAAGAGGTGTGGGGATAAAATAAAACTGAAACTGTGAAAACTTTGCCAAAAAAAAAAAAAAAAAAAAAAAAAAAACGTTCTCTTCGAGAGCTACCCCAGTGCAGAGTGTGATTATGGATGCATGACAGTGGCCTCATTCTTTTTTCCAGGTTGAATCACTTTTGGTCACATCATCTGACTGTGCTTCTTCTGTTCCTCTGTGACCTTTCAGATTGCCCATGACTTTCGCCTTTGAGCTTTCTGGTATCGTTATAAAAGGGCATCCATTTTACCTTGATGCTTCTGGCTGGGGCGAATTCATAACCAACTCTCTTGAAAGTAGAGTCTTGGCTGATCACTGAGAAATAGTGTCGTATTAGAATGTGTAGGATGCAAAAGTCTGCCAGCATTTGCAGTGCTTGCCTTTCCTGAAGATGAGCTGAATTTTCTAAATAGAGGTCTGAATCTATCTACTTCTTCCAGCTAGAAGCACTCTGTGGCTCTATTACTAGAATTAGTTAGATATGAGAATGATGATGAGTACCATAGCCTTTTTCTTCCACCTGTGTATTCTTCTAATCCTTCAAACAAGACTGGCTTAGTCTCAATCTATTTGAACTAAAAATTTTGTGCAGATCTATATTAATGTCCAATTATTCATTAAAACAAAACTTTAGACAGGAGACTTGATTTCTGCAACAGTCAAGTTGTAGAAAAATCCCACACTAATATTGCATTTTGATTCTGACATATGGACCATAGACTTTTATCTCCAAAGTACTTTGTAGTGACATTCTGTAACACAAATACTAATTGGTCTTAGCAATAAAAACCCGGAGTAAAATATTAGAGGGTAAAAGCTTAGAGATTAGAGAATCAGAGTGGCCAGCCACTAGAGAATTCTTACCTCTGCTAATGCTCAGACCAAAGGGACACTCTTGTCTCTATAAATCTGTAGACTGACTGCTGTCTCTAAGAAACCTCAGAATGCCTCCTCAAACAGAATCCTTAAACTGCCTCCATCTCTACAAGTCCTCAGACTGCACCGCCAGACTGCATCCCCAGGCTGCATTCTTAGATTATATCTCAAACTACTTCTCTAACTGCATCACACTGCTTCTCAGACTGATTGCTTAGACTACTGCCACAGACTCCACGCTGTCTCTATGAATTCTCTGGCTACAGCTGAGCTCCTGTCTCCTCCCACCTTATATTTCTCTCCTGCCCAGTCATATCCCTTTCTGTTTCCACCTCCCTCGTGCTGGGATTGAAGGAGTGTAACTCCCAAGTACTGGGATTCAAGGTACGAGCCACCACCACCTAGTTTTGTTTCTCTTTTAGACTGGATAAATTTCGTGTTGCCCAGGGTGACCTTGAACTCACAGAGATAAGTCTGCCTCTGTCTCAGGAGTGCTGAGGTTAAAGGTGTGTACCACCACTGCCTACCCTCTATGGGTAACTAGTGACTTAGCTCTGCACTCTGATCTTCAGACAAGATTTATTCACTAGATTATAAGCAAAATATCACTACAACATTCAATGCAGGATGCTGTACCTTTAAAGAAATTTCTATTCCCAAGATATCCATCAGTAATATTATGAGGTATATCCTTGAACACTGAATTCTAATTGCCCCAGTACTTGACAAATACTAGACTGTAGCTTTTCAAACCTATGCTGGTCTATGGAGACTATAAGTAAAACAACACAATCTGCTGTCTCCTGAGAGAACCATTAACTAGAAAAGCAGAAGAAAGTATAACAGAATGACGCTTAAATGCTTGCCTCCTATTCTTTGGTGAGTATGGGGCCAGTGTGTACTTGAAGATACCTATAGCCAAATGAGATTTTTTTTTTCTCGGGAGGAAGCATCACATGTGTGCTGGAACTTAGATGAAACTACAGTCTTACAGATTCAAATGTGTATCTGTTATAAAGTGGAGATTTGGGACATTTAGAATCCTCTAGAAAATATTCCAAGGGGGCATATAACAGTTAAAGGCTAGAATATTTTTAGTCAAAAGTTTTCATAAAATGGCAGTCATATACTTATGATCCCTAGAATTTCTGTAGATTTACTTACACAGTGCTAAATAATTAAAAAGGAACCATTTCATGATATCCCATTTTTTTTAAATTGTTGGTCTTAATGCTGCACTATAAATATTAAAAGAGTCCATTAGTGTTTCAATGACTCCAGCTTTATCCCTCACTTTTCCTATATCAGATTCAGGGCAACAGGTCTTAGGTTGAGGTTCTTTTTTTTAAGATTTATTTATTTTATGTGCATCGATGCTTTATTTGCATTACGTGTGTACGAGGGTGTCAGACCCTCTAGAGTTACAGTCAGTTGTGAGCCAATATGTGGGTGTGAGGAACTGAACCTGAAAGAGCAACCAGTGCTCTTAACAGCTGAGCTAGCTATCTCTCTAGCCTATGTTGAGGTTCTTGGTCCATTTAAAGTCTAGTTTCATACAGGGTAAGAGAAAAGGAGCTGAGTTGATCATTCTACATGTAGTTATCCTGTTTGAACAACACCATTTGTTGAAGATGCCATCTTCTTTCTAGCATGTAGTTTTGGTCTCTGTCAAAAGTCAGGTTGCAGTAGTAGTGTAGAGGTATACGTGAGTCCTCAGTTCTACTCTATTGGCCATCGTGTCTTTTTTTATGCCAGGACCACACAGCTCGGTAGTACAATTTGAAATCCGGGATAGATACCTCCAGCTTTCTTTTATTGTTCATGGTTGTTTTGAATATCCTGGGTATTTTGTGTTTCCATGTGAAATTTAGGATTATTGTTTTGAATTTCCGGGACACTTGTGTTAGAATTTTGATATGAATTGCATTGGATCGGTAATAGAAGAGAATTAATGGCAATGCATTATCTCTAAACATGTGTTATTGAATGATGAGTGAGTGATCAGTATCAGAGGTAAGTTGGGTCAAACTTTACTTTACCTTACTCAATGACACCAATAGATGGATTTGTTAATTTTTGTAACAAAAAGTACCTAAAGGTCTTTGAAGAAAGATTTATTTTGGCTCATAGTTTCAGAAGTCATAGTTCACTATCAAGAGGAAAACATGGAGTATGTGAAGAGAATTATTCACTTCAAGACCACAAATTAGGATTCAGAATAGAGTATGATGCAACCAGAGTGGGTATTATCTTCAAAAACTCACCATTTGTGCACTTCTTTTATGAGCTAGATCCCACTTCTTAAAGTTCCCGCAGTCTCATAAAATATTACTACCATATTACTACCCTTTGTATAAAAATATAAGTCTGAGTCTGAGGGGGATATTCTTCTTTCAACTGAAACAATTTGTGGAATGTGTAAACAAGGAGATAGGGGAATTAAACTAGAAAAATGGTCACTACTGATGAAACATCTCCACATCCTTGTATCTGCAGCACACCTTTGCAGCTTCCTCTCCAGCATGTGTGCTCCTGAACATAAGCTGAACTTGTTACCCATCAGCCAATGGAATGCAATAGGAGTATGATGAAAAAAGATAAACCAGGACACATTAAATTTTTAATGTTTGCTGGAATAGACAAGAATTTATGAATTTCATGCTCAGGACGAAGCAAAAGATTTAAGAATGGGATATTATCATAGAGTGAGTAGGGAAGCAAGGCAAAGAAGATTGTTACTTGGCCAGCGGGGAACAATGGTCTTATTTGGAACATCTCAGTGGAAAGTCCCTAGGTAGAGGCAAGGGCAGTTTGAACTAGTTAAGCTTATGATTCCTTTTATGTTTGGAACCCTGTGTTTTGGTTTGCTTGCAAGGGAACAGAGGGCTCTGCAGCTGCAGCCTAATGGCTTTCTTGTTACTTAACTGTCACTCCTACACCAAAGCTTCAGTATTTCCACTGCCGTCTTATGATCGTGCCATGTGAGCAAGCCCAAGCTAGCTGCCGGGAAGAGAAGCTCATGGCTCAGTGCCATGTATCACCCTGGTTCATAGCCAGCTGTTAGACGTGTGTGTGAGATCATTAACGTCATGTCAGTCGTCAGCCACCTTGCCAATCTACCACATACCCAACTGCAGCTCCAGTCAGGCGCTGTCAAGTCTATCTTTAATGAGATCTGTGAAAACACACAGTTGACCTATAAACTAGTAAAGCATTAATAATAAATGTTGTTTTAATCTACCAAGTCTCAGGAGTATTACATGCAATGATAGATAGCTAATGGAGAGGTCATCATTTAAAAATACAGTAGAGATTTTAGTACCATCGGTATCAGTGAAGCTTTTCCAAAGAGAAAGTTCAGAATGTCCCAACAGCCCAGTTACTTGGCCTTTCCTAGAATTTCAGTGAGACATCCCTCATACTCTGCCTATTGGCCAGAACAAATAATATAGCATCTCCAGCACTGAGAAAATATAGTTCTGTTGTTAAAATAAGCTTGGAATTTGGATTTCTGCCTTTTGCCTAATGTGAATTTGGCTGATCATCCAAGTTATGGTGCAATGAACGTGAAGTATTCCTTCCTGTAGAAATTTGCCAAGACGATCATCTCTGCCAGCTACCAATCTCCTCTTGTGGTTCTATGCATCAATATGGCCTATTCGAAGCCAGAGATAGTTTACAAAAGCAATGAACTGGACTTAAAGTAACATCTGTGTGTCAATAGCTTTGGGACTGAAGAAGGACTGTGCCATGTGGGTATTTATTTGCCATATAGAGAAATACTTGAAATTCTGTTTTAGTATGAGGTCCAGACCTCTCTAATTCACATTACCACAGACAGATATCTTAAATTAGGAACATTTTAAATTTATTCCTTATAGGACATTTATAATAGCATTTTTATTAGTGAATTATTTCTGGTGTGGGCAGCAATATTAGAAGACAGACATTGAAGAAATGCTAATGAACCTTAGTGTTTGGTAATAAATGTAATATATATGTTAAATTTATTATTTTATTCTTACTCAAAGAATCCAAAGCTAATGAATTCAAAGGAAATTATAGTTTTATATGGCTTATTTAAATGATCGTTCATGGAGTTCGAAGAGGCCATCCCTTCTCAGAATCACCATGGTTATTTCTAAAGTGTTAACTGCATGAAACGATGAGGCCTCACAGAAGTTCTAGGTGAGAATTCTCAGAGCAGTCATCTTTGCGTGACTTACTGAAATATGACCAAGAGTCTATGGAGTAGAGAAAAGAGGACGGCATCTCTAGGAAATGCACATGTAAGAGAATGCATAATTGAACCAAGAGCAGCAGTATTCTGAACACAGGTTATAGTGTGTGCATTCAAGTGAAAAAAGCAAACTTATGTACAGGGACTGGCACAGCAGAGTAGGTCAATTAACAGTTTTATTAATGAAGGTATTTTTAAAAGAACAATGTGTCAGCTGTATGAAGCAAAGAGATGCTATCTTTAGCTCCAATGTAAGGGTTTAGACAAACCCTCCAATTATTTCAAGTAGAGGAAATACCTTGGACTGTAAACCCAAGACTTACTGCCAGCTATCCCTTTCACCTCTGAGGAATCTGAAATATTACTGGAACAGAGAGTGCTGGACCTATGATTATCATTTAATGATGCGAATGGTGGGGATTTAATTCTCACACTCTGGCTGTAAATTATTTTTCCTTTTGGGTTGGACACTCATACTCTGCCCCAAATTGCTGCAAATAGTCTTCAGATGTAGCACAGTTGGTATGTCTCTGAAGAATGGCAACCAGTCCATGAGAAGTCCTATGTACAGTGATTCAGTTCACAGAATTAAGCAGTAGGTCTCAAGACAGGTAAAACTAGATAACAGAAAGCAAACTGCTTTCCTTTCCTCGTAGATTTCCTACCCCACACTGCCTAGCATATGGTCTGGGCCAGCTCTTCATTATGTGTAATTCAATGACTGTCATTGGCTGCATCTCTTTTTGCCTGCCCTAGCTGAACATGACCTGCAATGATTAGTCTGTTATGGGTTTTGACATTTGTGGTGAGAGGTTTCCATATACTTGACAGTCATTGTGTCTGGAAAAACAAGCATAAAACTTAGGTTACGATCATCTGGAACTTCATAGCTGGTTATTGTCAACATGTTTTTTCCTCAATGGCCAGGCCAGGAGAGGTCCAGGTAGTGTGAATCTTTTGGGAGCTAGAACTGGTGTATGGAGGACACATAAATCATTTGATGAAAATAAAAATAATTTTGAGGTACATACAAAGGGAAACTTTAATGTTGAAATGAAGAACATGCCTGTAATAAACACTACTTAAAGAATGGTATATCTCAGAAAGGCAAAGCCTGGGAAAATGAGAGTGGAGTTCTATGAACTTGATGTGGTAGAGATTGCCACAGAGCAAAGAAAAGAGGAGCAAGATATCAACTGCTTGTGTTTGGGCACACACAAACTCATTTAAAGAACTGAATACAGGCTTGAGAGATGGTTCAATGATTAAGAGCACGTGATGGCTAATCTTGGTAATCAACTTTACACACTGAGGGAGATGGAACCTCTAGAAAAGAATTACATTTATCCAATTGGTTCATGGGCTTGTGTGGTACATTTTCTTGATTATTGGTTGATTTAAGAGGGCCCATCCCACTGTGGCAAGTACCAATCCTAGACAGGTGAGCCTGGTTGAATAAAAAGGTAGCTGAGGAAGCCAAAGAAAGTAATCCAGTGAACAGTTTATTCATTATTTCTATTTCAAGTTCCTGGCTTGGCTTCCTTTGAGAATCATTTGTGACGTGGGAATGAACTCTTTTTTTCCCTATGGTGTTGAAATAATAGGAGCGGAGGGGCTGCGTCCCCCCCACCCGGCAGCCCACATGGCTAGCTTAGCTTATGCCTGAAATAATTACACGGACACTGTATTCTTTTAAACACTGCTTGGTCCATTATATCTAGCCTTTTCTCGGCTAACTCTCGCACCTGGACTAGCCCATTTCTTACAATCTGTGTAGCCCACGATATGGCTTACCAGGAATGATCTTAACCTGCATCTGCCTGGAGTGGGAAAATCATGGCGACTCACTTCACTCAGCTTTTTTCTCCCAGCCTTCCGTTCTGTTTACTCCACCCACCTAAGGGTGGGCCTATCAAATGGGCCTAGCAGTTTCTTTATTGCTTAACCAATGAAATCAACAGATTGATATATGACACTCCCACATCACTATGGTGCTTTGATCATGGTGTTCTTCACAGCAACAGTAAGCATACTAGAACAGAGCACACACTGGTTTTGAAGAGGAACTAAGTTTAGTTCCCAGCACTCATTTTAGGTGCTCATTGTCATTCCAATTCTTGGGATCTAACACCCTCTTCTGACCACTACAGGTACCTGCATGTATGTGCACATCTCTACCTACCTACCTACGAGAGAGAGAGAGAGAGAGAGAGAGAGAGAGAGAGAGAGAGAGAGGGAAATTTAAAGGTCCAGATAGACAGGATCTTTGAATTATTCTACCATTTAAACATACAATTTAGGAAATTGCAATATAGTCTTCATAGAGAAGAGTTTATTTTGAGTAAAATGGTTAAGAGTTCTTTGAGGTTGTGGCTATATAAAATTTAGAGTTTCTATCTTCATATTGCAATCTATTGTCTGGGTGATGCTGGTTAATTTCTTAGTACTATGCATCTTATTTTTATCTCTGTCTTTTAAAAGAGGAATACAAATAGTGATTACTTTATTTGGCTGTTACATTCATTGAGATTCATCATGTAAAATATTTAGCAAGTGTCTAGCATGCTGTTAATATTGCATATTTATTAAGTGCTATTATGATTATGGTGATGATGAAGTTGTTGATAAAGAAAATTTAGTATCTGATAACAAATTAGACCAAGGAAACTAGTACAACCAAGTAAAAGCATCCAGCTGTACTATAATGGCGTGAGGTACAGTTTTACCCAGGACAAGGCCTTTCATTTATTACAGCAGAGTTAGATCTCAACACATAATTATCTTTACAAATGAGTCATGCTTTGGGTCTTTTTCTGTGGTTTTTGAAATCAGTTCTCAATGGCCCAAGTCGTGTATAGTCAGAGCATTCTGTGGAGCTGCTTATTAGTAGATCTTGTCATTTCCCAAAGCAGAAGAAAAGCTGGCTCCATAGGAGCACAGTGCTGATGCTATGCTCTCTAAGACTGAGTGCATGAACACAGATTTCCAAGTTGTTAAGTCACAAAGCCTATATTTGTTTCAACACTCCGTTTCTAGGTAGATAAATAAGCTGATGGAAGGCAGGAGGGGAAAGGCAATGGGTTGTGAATAATTCCTCCCTACCAATGGGGGAAAAATAGGATTTGAATGAGAAACCTACAAGCTCACAACTCTGATATTTGTAGACCTGTTTGTTTTCCAATAATTACAATGTTGACTACCATAGCTTTAGGGCAAACGTAGCAAGTATCATATTTTTAAAAATGAGAATTTGAATTGCTGTAATATTTGTAATATAATTTTTTGCTAGTTCATTTGGTCTCAGGCTTGCCTGTTAATAAGACAGGTATACTTACTCACTCATGTGTGAAGATTCCTATTAGGCAAATCTAGTCTTGTCACATTCATCAAACCTCCAATTATAGAGAAGAGGTCTCTGTCTATTATCCTCATTCCTTAAATAATTGTCTTCAATAAGAAATTGGATCTATTTTGCCTTCAGTCTTCAACCTCATCTCATTCTCCAAATACATGGTCCTTCTACTTCAGCTAAGATTTCCTTTAGCTGAAGCAGGTACCTTCACTGAGATCTGAGCCCTAGTTTCAGTGAAGAAACATTTGCTTTAAATGGTTGCTGACCATGTTGGGACCCTATCTTTACATACACTGGGTAAATCAAGTCTAGAAATCATTTTTTTCCCTACACAGAGTCTGATGGGTGTCCTTTGGGCCCCTGCATGTCACTAAATGCAAACCTTATTATTATCATACTTCTGTCTAGACTGAGAAATATTTTACTCACCCTCACATGGCTGATTAACATTAGTATTGTTTGGACATCTGCATGAAACACTGACATTTAACGCTCATAAATCTCAAATGAGAACACATAAATTTCTAACTTAGATCTAGCAATTACTCTGCTTTATTCTCAAAAACGAGACTCAGACATGTTTAAGGAACCACTTTGCCATTTGGATGGGTATGGAGTATTCTCTTACACTGTGTGAATATATGTCACTGTGATTGGTTTAATAAAGAAACTGACAGGTCTCACAACAAGGTTAGGCAAGGGAACCAGACTAAGAGAATGCTGGGAAGAAGGAGGAGGAGGATGAGTCTCAGCATCACCAGCCAGATGAGGAAGAAACAGCATAGAAAGTACATAGATGATGTAAAAAAAGCCTCAGGGCAGCACAAAGATGAATAGAAATGGGTTAATTCAAACTAAAAGAGCTATTTCAAGACAAGTCTAATCTATCAGCTGAGCATTTATAATTAATAATGAGTTTCTATGTGGTTATTTGGGGTCTGGCTGGTGGGACAGAAAACTCTGCCTACAGATACAGTAAATAGTCGCTGATCCCACACTTCTTTAGTCCTGTCTTTGTGGAACTGTGAGTTTTCTTCTCTAAACTAGTCTATATGAGGGTCCCTGATCTGGTCTTCTGAGTCTATGTAAGAGCTGGCTGTGTAGTCACTCTGAAGACCATCTCTTCCTGGGTCATTCAAGTGTTTCAGCTCTTTATACAACCTCTTCGTCATATCCCCTTCCCATTGAAACATGAGAAGCTGTAGTCCCCTAGGTGGGCAGATAGCTAGGTAAGCCTCTTCTTCTCGCTCCAGATACTACTTGGGAGCTTCTTGGATATTGATATTGTCAAATACACAAAACCTTCTCAGAACACTCTCATTAGATTTTCAGATAATGCTTTTAAGCATCTATCCTAGTGCTGGATCAATTTCTTAGGCCCAATTAATCCCATTCCATGTCTCCTTCCTGACTAAGCCAATGTTAAAGTTTCACCTTGCTTTAAAGAAAAGCCTGATGAATTAGGCTTAGCACTAGCACATGGATGTGGCATGGGTTTATCCTGTTCTATTCCTTTAGAATACACTAAAGTAGTCAGTCTCCTGAAGCCTTCCCAAACACTTGGCATTTTCCTAAACCTAACCCTGCAACATGCTCCCTGCACTCTTTGCAAGCTCCTCCTTTTTATTAACTCATTTAACAAATACAGTCTTTGAGTGTTTTTATGCAATGGAATAGGGGGAGGAGAACACAGACTGAAGAAAGGACAAATGCACTTTAAATGAAAGTAGTGTGGGACCAGTATACACAGAACAGAGGAAGAGAGAAGGTGAAGGAGAGGATGAAGGAGATGAAGAGGGAGACATATTTATGAGTGGAGAAAGTTAGAAAGGAGTCAGTGCCCAGTGATGTGGGATTCCCCTCTGTGTGACGCTGTGAATATGTTTTATTACCATTGGCTAATAAAGCCTGCTTCTGCCAATGGCTTAGGCCAATGGCTTAGTAGAGTAAAGCCAGGCAGGAAATCAAAACAGAGACAAAGAGAGAGAGTACATGGAGTCAAAGAGATGCCATGTAGTTGCCAAAGGACGCAGACGCCATGTAGCTTCCCAAGAAGTAAGAGGTAACAAAACATGAACCTCATGTTAAATTATAAAATAATAGAAATGGGTTAATTTAAGATGTAATAGTTAGTTAATAAGAAGCCTGAGCTAATAGATCAAACAGTGCTGTAATTACTATGGTTTTTGTGTGATTATTCCAGTCTGGGCAGCTAGGAAATAAATGAGATTGTATTATGAACAAACAATGACAATGACTTGGACAAATGAGCAATAGAATCAACTAAATGTGCACTTACCTAAGGCATAATTTTAAGGAACAACAAAAAAAAACTTGAAGAAAGTGTACATGCATATGTGTGCAAGCACTCTTCTGGGGCGTGTGGTTAAGAGAAAGAAAAATGCAGAACAGCAATATTAAGGAAAAATTATTATGTATCAAGATTCGAACTTATTAATTCACTTGGTCAGTTTAACAATCCTATGCTTTAATTATGTTCATTATTCAAGTGAAAAATCTGTACAGTCAGCTCAAGCAGCATTTCCCAGAGGAACATCACTAGGAAACCACAGAGCTGTGACCTGACCACTGATCACAGGCATCTAAGTCCACCTTGCCCTTCCCATGAAGCTCTGTCTACTGAAGTGTAGGACTGCACTCTTTAGCCTAACAGGCCCATGATCCAAGGCTTCAGACTGGCCCACAGGGTACTGATGAGCCACAGCCTGTTGAAGTGGGGTAGAACAGCAAGGAAATTGCTCCTTCCTCAGCAAAGTAACGCCTTTGTCAACATTACCAAACAATGGATGTTGGCAGAGGCCGCTCCTTTGTTCCCAGCTGCTCCATTTAGAGGTCTTTTTAATCCGAATCTGTCTTTATTATTGTGTATCTGCCATCCTTTTCTGACCAGCACCACTTTTTAAAATGCTGAGCAACATGGCTATGACTAAGGCTGCTTTACCTTTTGACTCCACCCAGTCCAACATGGTGGAGGTACATTCACTGCCTCTTTGAACCATGCTCACAGTTCCATTTTCAGGCACACAGTGGGTCTATGTTGCCATGAAGAATGTTGTAGCATTCTGTTCACAAACCCCATTTAAATGGTCCTTAACTGCTCTTCCCGAAAGAGTTGTTTGTGCAACCAGCATAAACCAGGAAGTCTTCTGAAAAGAGCTGCTGCTCCCCCTGAGTCAGGAAGCCTTCTCTTAAAAGAAGAAGAATGCTGCTACCAAAAAGTCATGCTCATATTATTATGTACTTGCTGTTATTTAACCACTCTTCAATCTGCAGTCACTCATTTTAAAGCTAATCTTAAGCACTGATTGTTTCATTAGACTGGAGTCTCACAGAGAAAAGATATGTCTCCTCCCCCTGTGTGTCATTTATGCTACCCAGCTCCAATATTTGTATACAGTAGAACTCCCTGGAAATTTAAGTATGATTTGTAAATCTTAAGCTACTTATGATATTTCTTACTTAATTTTAAGAATTTTGAGATTGTAGCATGACTGCCTAATTTTAAAAAATAATATGATTATTTAAACCTTGTTAATATTGCCCACAAAACCTTCCTTGAAGCAATTGGTAAAGAACATTAATTTGAAAAATTTACCCAAGCTGATTTTAAACTTACCATGTAGCTCCAACTGATCCTGAGGAAATGTTCCCATATTTATGATGATCCTCAATGCTTCTAGTTTCTCTTCTCATTTATAACTAAATCTTTCAGCTCCAGTTAACTACCATCAATTGTCTCTGTAAAGCAAAGGTTTCATGTAGCCCAGATGGTCTTGAACTACTTTGTAGCTTGGCCTTGTCTTGAACCTGTGATCATCCTTCCTCAGCCTCCTGCCTGCAGACATTACAATTGGGTACCACTACATCTGGCTTTAAAATTTAGAAAGTTCCTGAGAAAAATCATTTTACTTTCTTTCCAGCTTTTCGGTGACTTAATACTCTAGTGTTTTAAATACATTTTAAAGTTTAACTTTAATTTTGATAGAATTTTGAAAGTTACAAAAGCACCTAGGAAAATTTATTGTTGGCATATGACAAAATTTATTATTGACATATGCAACCACAGTGGGATTATGAATGTCATCAATGTGACATTTGATGCAGTACCATGAACTTGTTTACAAATCTTATTAATATCTTGCCAGTTTTTCTTAACTGTGTGGCTTTTTACATTCAGGATCAGTACAATAGCACACCCTATGTTCAATTGTCTCATCTTTTTCACCTCCTTGGGTCTGGGATGCTCTCTTGTTTTCATCCTTCTCATTGCCCACACTTGTTAAATGGACTGGGTGGTTATTTTGAAGAATGCTCTCTCACTCACGTTTGTGTGCTATTTTATCATGATTAGGTTTAGGTTATAGATCTGTGGTATGGATAACACATCAACAAAACTGTATTCTTTTCATTGCATCACTTTGAGAGGTATATGATGTTATTCTGAAAATAATTGTTTAAATTTGAAACTGTTATGTAACCTTATATCACATATCTCTGATATTTCCATAGCCAATGAACACTGCAGTTTTTTAAACTCTGGTGTAATTTGGTGATCCAATGTTCTCCTACTTATTTCTATCATTTGTTGGGTGCCAAGAATTTGTCATTCTCTTTAACATAATATTTCTGGCTGATGAAATAAACACAACACAGAGTTAGTTCATTTATTTTACACTAACTAAAAGTGAAGCTTTCTCTATAATTTTAAAGGTCAGCCATTTATCTAAGATCACAAAGTAAGTGATACAAATTCAAATATCAATAAGGCTGATGTTGGAGTGCATTGTATTTACCATATTTAAAAAATCCACCAAATGACAAAGCAATTTTTGAATTGCTATGCGTTCATATTCTTATGCATACCGATATACTCTTTAATTTATCTTTTACTTATTTCTAAGGGTAGAGGTTGCAGTGTGAATGTGAAACTCCAAAGATAAGTCATGGAAATTTACTCTCTCCTTCTACCATGTGAGTCTTGAGGAAGAAACTTAGGGTGTCATTAACCCATCATTCTTGTCTGTGTTTGCCATGTGGCTTGGTACATTTTATCAGTGAGGCATTCTTATCTTGTGTCCTCTGCATCTGAGTGATGACTGTAGACTCAGTCTTTCCTCTTCCCAGAATTCTGTTCTGGTTGCCCTGCCTATACTTCCTGCCTGGCTACTGGCCAATTAGAATTCTATTAAACCAATACAAATGACAAAACATTACAGAGTACAAGACAATTATCCCACAGCACTTTCCTTTTTTGCTTTTTTAAAACAAGAACTCTGAATATAATCTTCTTTGTTTAGTTTTTTTGCCTGACCATTATCCATAACAACTTGTAACCAGCACTCTAAACAATGACAAACATCCATAATCCATTATTTTTGGAATGTGGACATAGTTTTCTAGGCTAATTCCTACTGATTGGGTGTACTGATAATCTTATAGGGATCTAAAGAAAATTTAGGATTATGGTCAAGTCATGACTGGAATATTCTGTGAGACTTGATCATCCCAGTCAGAAATCTTGAGGCTGTTCTGGATGTAGAATTCAGAGAAAACTCCAACAAAGATCCTCTGAAATGTTGGATCATTTGGGCCATCTGCTCCTCTTGGAGATTTTTCAGGGGGTCTTTCTTGATCAAACCTGATTTTTCTTGACCCAGAATGAATCCACAGCCTCTCATTTACTGTGGAAACAAAAAGAAAATCTCTTCTCCAAACTAACATATCTTTTGACTTAAATTTTGAAGTCAAGGCATTTTAAAAATATATATTGTTGACAGAGGTTTTTGTCCCACCCAGTCTCACAGCCATTCAATCCCAAAGATACATAGAGAGGCTTACATTAATTATAATCTGGTTGGTCTACTTGCTTTGGCTTTCATATTAACTAATTCTTACATTTTACATTAACCCATAATTCTTGTTTGTTTTAGGCACGTGGCTTGATCCCTTTCATCACTGAGGCATTCCCACTTGTGACGTCTGCATCTGGGTGATGGCTACAGACTCAGCCTTTTCTCTTCCCAGAATTCTCCTGTTCTGGTAGTGCTGCCTATACTTCCTGCCTGGATACTGGCCAATCAGCAATTTATTAATTCAGTCCAAGTGGCAAAACATTACAGCAGTGTCAGGTTTGGCAGTGTGTGTCTTTATTCACCAAGCCATGTAACTGACTTATCGTCACATCTTTTCTTTGCAGAAAACATGATTATTTACATAGGAGGAGGAAAAGGGGGACTCTTGGCTCATGAGTGAAGTTTACAAGACACTTCTCACACCTCAGGTGAACAAGACATTGAGAGGCATTTTCAATCTTTTGAGTAATTTTGTTTTCTTTTTACCACTGTGTCTCTATGACATCTTTGGGTTGAATAATTTTGGTACATGACAAGAAGCTAAACAAATGCACTAAATATAGCATCATTAGTGAAAGAATTGAAGAGCTATTGAGTTATCTCCAAGGAGCCACAGACTACTTGCTCTGCTTCAGATTCTCCACAGTCTTGCTTGAGGATTTCTCTGTGAATTGGTCTGCCCTGCCGAGGCTTTGGCCTCACAAAATGATTCATTGAGGTCTAAACATGTCCTGCTTTTCTTTATTTCTCCAGGCCTCTTTTCTTTCAGGGTCCTCACTTATTTAGAGACAAATTTCTATTAAGTAATTTCACCTGTCAATTTCGCAAACCTGCGTTGTAGCTCTGATGGTCTAATGAGTTCAAGAGCATGAGTGTGGCTTCTGAAAAGCCACATTAATTGGGGACGGTGGGGGTTTAATTATTCTTAAATTGCAACAGTTGAAAAAGAACTCTAAAATCAAGCTATATTTAGTAAGTTCTTATTGAGATAATGTGTATCGTATTGAATAGTTACATAGATTAATTTTGACTAGCATATTAACTTAATAAATAGTAAAAATACATATTTTTTCTTTTTTTTGTTGAGCAACAAACAAAATACATTTCACTCCTAATTTTTCCTATCTACTTATTGAATTAGTATCCAACATAGTACCTGGAATGAAGTAGCCATTCGAGACACTTGTGAGGAGTAAGTATTAAACATTGCCTCAAACACCAGTATCTGACTCCCCTCACTTGTAATATACTTTATGTTTCTTTGGATGCTCCTTTGAAGTGGTGTATGGTGTGTGTGTGTGTGTGTGTGTGTGTGTGTGTGTGTGTCTGTTTGTGTATGTGTGTGTGTGTGTTTGTCCTTCCTACTAAAATTGTATTATAGCTGAAAGGGGAAAAGTTATTACAAGCCCAGATGCTTTCTAGGGCTCTCCAGTATCCACAGGAAACAACAAGGTTAAATACTATGGCAGGAAACATAGCCTATAATCTATGGCACAGTTCCAACATCTTCTCTTACCGCTTTTCACTACAAACTGCATGTGAATAGCATTAAAATGATAGCCCATCTATTGAGCTGCTAATCTATACTTTTCCCACTCTTGGAATGCCCCAGAGCTTGGCAATGGGTGTCTTCCTTGATCCTTATAATTTCTAATTCTCAAATATATATTTCTAAAACACTCAAGTGCATATTGTTGATATTCCCCTTTAGATTGTGGTGTGTGTGTGTGTGTGTGTGTGTGTGTGTGTGTGTGTGTGTGTGTGTAGGGCAGGAGATAACTCTGCTTAGGTATCTCTACCTTGTTTGTTGAGACTGAGTCTCTCAATTGCTTGGAGTTTATCAAGTAGATTAAGCTTGTTGAGCAGTGATCCCCAGGGATCTATCTACCTGCCTCTGTCTCCTTAGTGCTGGATTGCAGTTCTGGGGATTTAAACTCAGGTCCTCATGCTGGCACATTAAGCACTTTACTGACTGAGACAGCTTCTTAAAATTTATAAAAAATAATTGTAGAATTTCATTGAGTAAAATATATGCTTGTTCAATAATCATTCTTCAGGACAATAAAAAGTCACTTATTTCTGACACAATCACAATGAATACATTACAGAATAAATTATATCATGTATTTTTATCTACAGTACATTATCATTCTTGCCCACTATATAGACCAGGACAATAAATATTGCTAACAACTGATAAACAAATGATAAATGGGAAACCATTGGGAGTTCCTCAGCTGTGAGAATGAATCATTAGTCTTGTTCTCAGAATTCTTGGCTTTGCTTGATTGTTCTTTAGGTTTTCTTATTGTTCCTCTCCAACCTCTTAGTGTTCTGGTGTTTCTCAAGATTCCATCTTAGCCCCTTTTCATGTTATTAATAGTTGCTTCTTTGGTGACATCTCCCAACCTCATAATTTTAAATATAAATTATCCTAAAAAAGCCCACTTATATTCATCATCTGACTTTCCCCTAAGCTCCAAATTCCATGATCAGTTGAACTCTTGACTTTTTTCGTTCTTTCTCTTTTCTTTTTCTTTTTGGTTTTTTGAGACAAGTTTTCTCAGTAGCTACAGAGCCAGTCCTGGAACTTGCTCTGTAAACCAGGTTGGTCTCGAACTCACAGAGATCTGTCTGCTTCTGCCCCCTGAGTGATGGAGTTGAAGGCGTGCGCCATCACTGCCTGGCCCGAACTCTTGACTTTTATACTGAGTTGTTTAATAGATATTGCATATCAAGTATATCAAAATAAAGCACTTGAATCTCTTTACATACCCAGTGATATTATCCGAGGATTTCTCATTTCATTAAATAATATTATCATTCACCATATTATTCAACCCTAGCTGAGAAATGTTTGCTGGCTGTCAAATATGAACACCCAGACATGTTTATTTTAAGGTGACTTAAGACAAGCTCAGGGAATGACAAGGTTTGTATTGCTTCCTGGTTCCTAACACAGTGCTTACAGTGTAGTGGGATTACAGCGATGTTCAGAAATTACTGCCTAATGAACAAGCATGTATGTTACAACACGAGAGTCTATACATATTCAAAAATAAACCTTGGATACATTTATTACTTTAAAATATTTGATGACATAATACCTGACAAAAAGCAGCTTTAAAGAAGACAAATTCATCTTGGTTCTCAACTTAAATGGATAAAATCCATCAAGCAGGGAAGACACTGTATATACCAAGGAACATAAGACTGGTGAGCACACTGAGGTGAGGAATAAGAAAGAAAATAGGAAGCAGACTTGCTTATTAAACCTCCCTCCACAGAGACTCACTTCCTTCATTAAGGCTTCACTCTCTGAAATTTCTACAACTTTTTAAAGCAGTCCAAACAACTGGGAGCTAAGTATTCATATCAATGAGTCTAGAAAGACATTTTTTTCATTCAAACTTCAGGAATGGTGGGTTTGTTGTTGTGATTTTAGAAAATCCATTTTTAAAACAATGCCAAGATCAAGTATATTGGTTGTAAAAAATTTTAGTTATCGAAGAATTTAATGTAAGATAAAATTCTATTATCTTCTGTAAACACATAGTTTAGGTACTTTGTTAAATGCTATGAATACCATTTTACTAAGATAATAAAAAGTATATTGCCAGCAATGAATATAGAAATAAAGCATTAATGGTAAAACATTAGAAATGTTACAATAAAAATAGTGAACATTAGAATTATCTTCCTATTACATTTCCTGGGGTTCTAGGGAATGTTAAAGGGCAATTCTATATTTGGGAAGGGACGGGGGACTGGAGAGAAGGAGGGGATTATAAAAAAGGATAATGATGTGTGAATGTTATATAAGTACAATTATTTACTGGTATGAAAATATCAAAATGAAATTCAGTATTTTATACAGTGTATATATGACAAGAGTTCATCAAAATAATCTAAAACTTAAGACTCTAGGAAGTACAAAGAAACACTACTTTCAGAAAAGGAGAAAAAGGACACTTGGTAAAAAATGAAATAATTACAGTTTATTGTGTCAGCAAGAGTTTATGAGGTTATCTTATTTCCAGACTTAAAGAGACCATTTAATATTCAGGAACATGTATGAAAATCAGCCCCATACATTATTGTGTTACTTCAGAATGCACACAACAAAGAGGACACCTTGAAAGTTTTCAGACATAAAAAAACAAGTTCAAACAAAGGGTTCACAGAATAAAATACTATGTGATGATGTTTCTTAATAGAGACCATCAAATCTGTGAGACATCGGAAAAATACCATCATATATTCGAGTGTCAATAATTTCCAATAAGAATTCTATCCTTGTTCTGGCTACGCCAGAACCTAAAGACAACCTAAATGCCCCTCAACTAAAGAATAGATAAGGGAAATATGGTATATTGACACAACGGAGTACTACACAGCAGGAAAAATAATGACATCTTGAAATATGGGTCCTCGACTAAAGAATAGATAAGGAAAATGTGGTACATTTACATAATGGAGAACTACACAGCAGGAAAAATAATGACATCTTGAAATTTGGGTCTAGAAAACATCATATTGAATGAGGTAACCCAGACACAGAAAGACAATTATCACATGTGCTCACTCATAAGTGGCTTTTTGATGTAAAGCAAAGTAAAACTAGCCTACAATTCACAGTCCCAGAGGACCTAGACAACAATGAGGACCCTTAGAGAGACATACATAGATCTAATCTACATGGGAAGTAGAAAAAGACAAGATCTTATGAGTAAATTGGGAACATGAGGATCATTGGAGAGGGTAGAAGGGGAGAGGAAAGGATGGGATGAGAGTGAAAAAAATATATAGCTCAATAAAAACAATTAAAATTCTATACTAATTCATCCTTATCAATCAAGTACAAGGACAGAATAAAATTTGTTGTGGAATATTACTTTAACTAGGCAAAGATGTGTTGCCTTTGTTTATGCTATAGAATAGTATTTTAGCTGTATAAAGGTGTGTTACATTTATTTGTGCTGCATTTGTTAAATTATGAAAAGATATGCTTCATTTGTTTCACCTTGCCCGCCTAAGGCACTTGATTGGTCTAATAAAAAGGTGAACAACCAATAGCTAGGCAAAGAAAAGACAGACTGAATAATTGGAGGAGAAATCTACGCTCAATAGAGAAGGGAAGAATGAAAGAAGAGGGAGGAGAGAACAAGCGACACACCTGGGCAAGAAGCCAGGCAGATGCAGGCCAATCAGACACAGAGGAGCAGCGAAAGTAAAATATACATAACTAAGAAAGGTGATGAGCCCTGAGGCAAAAGGTAGATAAGGAGGAATGGATTAATTTAAGTTAAAAGAGCCAGGCAGAAACTTGCCTAAGCTAAGTTGAGCATTCAAAATCTATAAGTCTCTGTCATGATTTGGTTGCTAGTTGGTGGCCCAAAAGAAAAGAAGCCTGGTACAAAAAGTATTTGTGGACTTTTTTTAAGGGAAGTGATAAGAGGATATATTCTTTTGTAGTAGAGTAATGAAGCAAACAGAAGAGGAGACAAAACCTAAGAAATAGTGGATCCTTCACCATGGAGAGATCTTTTCTGCAAGAGAAAACTCACATGCCCTAGGAAAGACTACTCCAAAAAGATGAACATAATAAACTAATGTTTTATTATATCCTGATATAAAATCTTGAGAGGATTTGGTGACACCATAAATAAATATGGTAATAAATTAAAAAGTAATTCATAGAATTCCTAGAAAACTATTATACACACGTGTGTGTGTGTGTGTGCACGCACACACACACACACACACACACATTTATCCTAGTAAGTAAGCTGAAACAAGTCAATGATGTCAGGGAGAACAGTATTTTGATCATAAAAGTGAAATTACTATTCAGCTGTATAGGATCCTTACATAAAAGTGATAATATAAACATTGATTTAGTTCAAATTCAGGGGTTTAGAAGGATGGGATATTGGTTGTAAAAAATAAAACAGCTTACTTCTCACTTATAAAAGAGATAATCTCTAAAAGTACAAAGCAATAAACAGCAATATTAGCAGATTATTTGGAAATGTGGAAGGAAATATCAGAAGGATCAGTTCAAACTGTGGAAGGAGGCAACTGTTGGAGACCAAGTGATGTGTGTGTGTGTGTGTGTGTGTGTGTGTGTGTGTGTGTGTGTGCAGGAATGAAAGGGGTGGAGCAGGAATGTGGTTGTGACATACCTGATAGACTATTGTCCGTTTGTGTTGAATGCAACTTTAATGGCAACTGTGTAAAATGTTTATTGGAGACAAGTAGTATATCATAATAACAATAAAGACAGAAATATCGTGAAGCTATGTTGCTCTCATGTGTAGAAAAAATGTTAAATTGTATCTATGAATCTCAGCATAAATTAATAAAGAAACATATATTCCTGATTAGGAAGACTAAACATCGTTAAGGTGTTTGTTATTTAAAAAGTGCAGCTTTAAGACAAATCACTGAAAATATTGTGAGAAGCTTTGGAGACAGTAAAATGATATTAATCTCTGAATAAATATGATAATTTTGAAAAAGTCACAGCAAAGTACATGTCTTTTCACATATTAGAGACTGTTTTAAAGTTAAAGAGGAGTTGAAGTTAACGTCTAAATCAAGGGTGACTTATTATGCATTAACAAATAGCCTAGGAAAACACTTTTGAATTTTGTATAGCAACATCTGTCTGTCTGTCTGTCTGTCTGTCTGTCTATCTATCTTTACTAATATAGTATGTATTTGTAACAACAATTAATGAAAAAAGAAGCCATGAATTTGAAAAAGAGAAAAGAGGGAATATGGGAAGGTTTGGAGCGAGAAAAGGGAAGGGGAAAATGACATAATTATCATAAAATAAAAATAAGATAAATAATTTTCAAAAAGAATTTACAAAAGAATTCATCACACCAAAGCTAATATTTGGTAATTAGTTAATTGAAATCTTAGGTTAGGCTGTTTGATAGTCTAGTATATACATTTATGGGGGACTATATTCCTTAAAAACTCATTAGTAAAATGTTTTGGAAAATATTAACAATATTTGAGTTGATTTGTCAATAAAGATGCATTATATAAACGTAAATACCAAAGGGAGTAGTCTTACCAGATAATACAATAATATGAATTCTCTCAGATATGAGAATGTTTGACATTAGAGAAGACCAAATTAGAATAAAACGGTGCAAATGCCTTGTGTCTCTTTGACTTTCCTGTAGGGGGAGCTGGTGAAGAGGCACAGTAATAATTCTATTTCCTCCAGCTTTGACAGGCACTTTACACTGCTTCCCACTCCCACAATCCCAATCAAGTGACATGAATGCCCTAACAGTCAACATTATATCTCCTTAAATATGTTTATTTCTCTTTGCTTGAATGGACTCAGGACCCAGCTATTCCCTATTGTACATTATCACAGGGAGGAATAGAGAATAGGATGGGGGACATCAGCTAAATCCTCAGAATAGACTTCGCTTTCCTCTTCAACTTAGTCTCCTGCTCTTCCCCAGATGCACCCCCCCCACCACAATAGGTCTCCAGAGCTAATGGACCCCATTCTCTGATTATCTCCCCTCTGACTTTTGGAGCAGTGGTGGTATCTCCTAACAACATCAATTATCGGCACGCTTCCATCTCTGTTTTATATCTGAACGCTGCTGAAATGTCTCCTCTTCTAGTCCTTCCATTTGTGTGCTTCCCATCTTTGTCATTTTTGTTGCCCTGGTGACTACTGCATCATCATGTTAGTGGAACTCATAAGAGAGAGGACACTATGTGCTTTGTCTCCTGCAATCAGTCGTCTTTTAATCCACATTGTGTGAGGGTAGCTCATCGGATAGAAAAGTATCCTGAAACATTTCAAATAATAAAAGTGAATATGTCATAAGAATGTTTTGACGATCAGTATAAGAATCAAAAATAATTCTCTGTGCATCAAAATAAATTATTCGACGAAAAACATGTAAATATTTTAAAACTTGCTGGTAATCAAATAAAGGTAAGAATGCCAAGCAGGAAAGCATGGTTTTTCCCATATTAAATTGAGTTTTTAAGAAATTTTATGTAGCTCATCATAGAGTATGACGTTATGCTGTTTGCCTGCAGTGAATGCAACTGGAGATGATCGTATCAAGTAACTGAAACCAACTCTGGAAAGCTGAATATGTTCTGACTTATCCATGACTCCTAAGATCTATACAGCCATACAGTCGTGTGTGCACGTATTCAATGAACATAGATGAGAAGCTGTTTAAGGGAACCGGGGGACAAGTGGCAGGAGGGCAGAGAAAAAAGAGAGTGGGGCGTGGAAGCGGAATACCTTAAACTTGCTAGGTATGCAAGAATAGTGGAGGGAAGAAAAAGAAGCCTAAAAAGCAAAGTAGTTAATTTTGATGTTGTTTACTACTAGGGGAGAGTGCTGTGAATGCCCCCTCCCCCACTGACTGTCAGCAAGCCTGTGCCTTAGAAAGGTTTTAGCACAATGCATTCGGGACACTTCACGTGTCTCTTTGGAATAAAATTATTTACTTCTAGACATCTGTTTACAGTGTCAATTATGTAGACAAACCATCATAACCTTACTTTTAATGAGAAAAACATGTAAAATTTTCACAGGTAAAAACCGGAGGACAGAAAAAGGCACACATTTCAGGAAACTTTCATTCACACCAGATGCAACACCTTGTTTATGCGCCATTAGCCCTGAATACTTAGGACTGTTGGCAGTTTGAATGGCAACATATTTATCTGGTTGATCATGAGGTATGCAACAGAAAGGATATGCTACATAATTTTCAGATTTGTGATTCTTATCAAGAGGATTGGAACATGATAGATGTTCTCACTATCTATCTGGTCTGAATTAGTTACTAAGGGGTTAGTGATTGATGATGATTGGTTGGTTGATCGGATCAGTATATAACTCTAAACATGGAGACGAAGAAGGGGAGTCTTACTTCTGATTTAGTGTAGGTACAATAGAGAGGTGAGAAGAAATGGAGTTGGCCAGAATAATGGTCAAGAGGGGTGATAAAGATTCATTTAAGGCAGGATACGTAGAGAGAGGTAAACAAAGCCATATAGTTCAAGGGAGGATGACAGAAACACACTATGAGGTCAAGGAATGTTCATGGACGTGTAAGGACAGAAACATGTGGAATTCAAACTTAGGCTCTGTTATTGGTGGCTATGAAATTATAGAAATGAAATGGTAAAAGCATACACAATAAAAATTTTCTCATTTAGGTGAAAAAAGAAGACAGTTTCTTGGTAATGAGCAGGCTCAGAGATGAAAAAGGGACAAACTCAAGGAAAGGAAGGGCGGCAAAGAAAGAAAACAGATTTTTGATGATAGTCATCTCAACCTCAATTATTAGAAATGTATTTTATCTTAGGGCGGAGTTAAGTAGGAAAGACAATATTCTGAATAATATCAAAGCATCTGTGCTTTGTCACTGTGGCATCCTGTCACTTATTAAGAACGTATAAATTATGCTAGCATACTTATATAGACAGAAATCAACATTTACCAAACATATAAAACAAGATATTTAAAGTAGGTTTAATCACCTATCACCATGTTTTTCATTTACTGACATGATGTCTATTGAAATAAAAATTGTGTTATTGAATAACTAAGGTCTTTAATATTATTTTTAGTTTTTTTTAAATGAAAGTAGGAACAGTAATTTTGGTTGATTAAAGAAGTGGAAAATGAAGAAAAACACATCCCTTTTGTTTCTTAAATTTAGCCAAATGCCGAGGAAAATATTAGTTTGAGCCAATTCCTTGTCAATGTGAATGAACACTCGGTTGCTTGAGGAACGTGAAGATGAACGGTCATGAGTTCAAATCTCAATTGCAATGTTTGTTGAATCAGTAACCTTGGGACTGACTGTAAATTAAGCTGTGAGAGTGACATCATTTTCATCTACAAAGGAAATTAATGACAGGATAGGGCAAGAAGCAATGATAATGTATTTACTGTTTCTAACAAATTGTCTCTGGCAGCAATGATAGGTTTCATAGATTTTTTTTTTTTTGTGGGTTTGGGGTTGCTAACAGACATTTGAAGAGAAATTGCTTAAAAATGCTTTTCAATGTGCCATTACAATTGATGCATTTCCAGGATTCTGATCTATATTTTTCTGAGCAAGACAGCAAGTGATTTTTGCCTCCTCTCCTAGGGCTTTATGATAACTGGTTTTGCTTGTTCTCGATTTCAGCTGGAGGTGGCAAGGTATTTCACGGGGACAGAAAGCAAAGCCTTCTATTCTGACAACCAGCAATTCCCTTCCTGCAGCACATCTTTTAGACGTAAAGATAGAGAAGCACATATTCTTCATTCATCACAGCTTCTGAGAGGCAGATTCTATTACTCTAGAATCAAGAATGAACATTCGACTCGAGGAGAAAGAGACACATCCATTTTCCTGTTGGCACCACAGCATCGTAACAGAGAATCAGAGAGGCGCAGAATTAAGACCTTCTGTTTTCTTTAAGTTGAGAAAGCTGAGCTCCCATCTTTCGTGCTTGGAAAGAACATCGATGAGATTGATTGGGAAAAACCAGTAGAATGTTGAAATTATGCAGCGCTTTAGTCGTTCCGCAGTAACTCATGCACACAAAGGGCTGCTACCTCTCTGTTGTTCTGTGGAAGACAAAATAAACTAATTGCTTCTCCCGCCCCTCCCCAAAAGGCTGATTGGTGATTCATCTTTAGACTTACCGCAATGACTACTCTCATTATTATTTCTCTTTTAGATTTGATATTTTTCTAGAGTCAAAAGGTTCTTTTTTAATTTAATAAAGAACTATTTGCTTTGATAAATTCACATTGGGCACAGCTTCTGCAGAATGGCTAGAATGACTCATTTCAAAGCTTTCCCTATTCAGTCTCTCACTGCTCAGATTTCTCAGAAAGCAATTCAGTTATTTGTATGGCTCAGTGTGGGGAATAATGGAAAGGGAATGGGGCCTAAGAATTTGCATCTTCAACTTTTTTTTTATTAGTGTGTGTCTGCATCTGGTACATACCTGTTATGGATTAGGTATGAGTACTATTCTCTATCTGGGTATATGTTAAGGACTTCAGTCCCCAGGTGGGTTCAGTTGGGAAATTTGGATCTTTAGGAGTTGAGGTCTAGGCTGGTGATGTAGCTCAACTGGAACTGTGTTAGCTTTCCAGATGCCTTGAGGTCTTTGCCCAATTGCCGAGCACTGCGTTAACCAGGCATGGTAGGGTATGCATGTTATTCCAGCACTGGGGAGGTGTGGAAGAAGAACCAGAAGTTGAGATTATCCTTGGCTATATGACAAATTCTATGCCAGCAAAGTATTCATGAATTCTTGAACCAAAACATAAAAAGGAGCTGGGGTCTAGTTGGAGGTCCTTAAGCAATTGAAGGCATGCTCCCAAAGGATACAGTGGAACTTGTCCTGTCTGTCCTGTCTTTCTTTACTTCTTGGCTTGCTATCATACCCACCACCACCATTATATGCCACCTTTTACCAATGGCCCTGAGAAACGCTGTTACTTAAATTTGACTCTACAGAAATGTAAACCAAAGAAAACCTTTTTCTCTATCTGTTAAATGACTCCAATATTCTGCCATAGCAATAAAAGTTGACTAATAGGGTTCAAGTGTTGTTATTTCCACTTAACACTGGAGAAAACATGGCACCAGCTTAGCCTGACTCTTGACAGTTTTCTTAGGGAAGATTTTGGAAAATAACTTAGCTAAGTATTTATTATGAATCTGTTATTTTCACTGTACTCTTCTAAGGATCTGAGCCAAAGTCCATTGTACTGATCCAAGAGTTCTCCATTTTATTCCAAAGAACATACTTTCCCCATGAACATCTAGTGCTCAACCGTAATGTGCACAGCAGATAAGTCCTCCTCTCAGGTGCATGAACACTCAAAGGTTCCAGGTAAACCATGTGATGTAGATGGAAAAATGGAAAAAGTGTGTTTATTCTCTGAAAAAAATCACTTGTAATTTGTTGAATTATGTTTATCTTCTATATTTCCTGAGAACACATAGAGCCTTTTCAAATGTACTTATGATTTTGGTGTCATTAACTTACAAATCTAGCTCTTTTAGACCATGACATTCTTGAGGCCAAAGTTTATAAGTTATTGGTCTTTAGAACTTGAGCACTTATTGTGTGAGCTGTATGTTTTCAACCCCAAAATGGTTTAGAAATTAAATGTTAAATGTCAATCATGTTACTGGAATTCATTGCCACAATGGTTTAGTCCTGGAAATGACTCGATAGTCCCTTGTTGCTCAGTACAATAAAATATTTCATCAATTTCCAATTGATGACTACATTTTCACTGTTAAGATAAATAATTAGACTTGCCTTTGTTTTTATGTTTATTTGGGAGTTTGTGTGATCATCTCCCTAAGGTACATTGCTAGGTATAGAGATTAGAGTTTATGATGTGGCTATGCATTGTTACAGTATTCTACAGAAGATCACAAATCCGTTCCATTTCTTCATATGTTTCTGTATCAATATTAGATTCCTTAAACAATTTAAAAAAGCTTTTTAAAATCTGATAAACACAGAGGTATAGTCCTCTTTTTATTTGTATTTTCAAAGGGTTAAGATAACTAGCCAACTTTCCATATCTCTGCTTGTGTTTATGTCTCTATCAGGTGATGAGACCTTATGGGGTATGTGTACTGCAGATGACTTACATATAGTGTGTGGTAATTCCTTGGTGCTTTTGGATTGGTAGAGATTCTTAAACAGACTTTTGTGATTCAAATATGTGTTTTTAATTTAAAAATTGTTACTTACATCAAATTCATAGAGATTTTCTCTTATATTTCCTCAAAGGAGCTTTACATTTTTAGCTGCCATGTTTGTGACTGAAATCTAGTTTAAGTTAAAATTAAGGTTGGGCTCAGGATTGATTTTTACTTCCAAGAAATTCAATAGCTCCAAGTATTGTTTTCAATGGTTAATGCCATTCTTTCCCCCAGTGAGTTGCAGCAGTTAAGTCTTAATAAATCAGGAGACCTCAAGTGTGTTTGTCATTTTCTGGGCTCAGCATTAGCTTCTATTGGATTACCGAATGATATAGAGCAGTTTTCACTGGAGGAAGTTTCTTTTCCACCTACCAGTTCTGAAATAACTGACACAGAGATTTAGTAGTAATTACAAATACCCTGCCAATAGCTCAGGCCTATTACTAGCTACTCTTACACTTAAAGTAACCCATATTTCTTAGTCATGCTTTCCCACATGGCTTGGCAGCTTTTCTTAGCTCTCCCTTCTTGCTTCTCCCTTTGTCTGCTGGGGACTCCAAACTCTGGCCCCTCTCCTTCCTGCCATTCTGTTGGGCTCTTTAGCCTAATTTTATTCTATTCAGCTATTGGTCAGTCAGTTTCTTTATTAAACCAAACCAACCACAGCAACATATATTCACACAGTGTATAGGCATATTCCACGAGTGTTCTTATTTTTATTTTTACTTATTTGTAGGTGTGACTGTATGTGGAAATGTATGTTTGGGTGCAGGTGCTGTCAAAGTCAGGGATGTTGGATTCCCTGGAACTGGAGTTATAAGTGGCTGTGAATCACTGTTCTGGGTGCTGGGAATCAAACTCCAGTCCTGGAAGGACAACAGTGCTCTTTACTTATGAGCCATCTCTCCAGCCCGCTCATGTTATTTTTAATTACTCTCTTTCTACTAGATTTTTGACATCATTGGACCAATATTTCCTTTGCTAATCATCTCAGCCTCAGCAGTGAGGCTATTTGTCTGACAGTGGATATTTGAAATGTTCTAAGATGTTTTAAAGCTTTTGTTTATTTACTTATTTAAAATTTAACTATATTTTTGAGAGTTTCATACATGAGTACTACATTCACATCATTTTCATCCTCCTTTCTCTCCTCTACCCCCATCACTCTCAAATTCATGACCGTTTATTCTTTAATTGTTATTGTTACATATTTATATCTACATGCATATGTAAATAGAAATACAGCCTGCTGAGCCCACTCAGTGTTCGTACATATATGTACTTAGGATTGACAACTTGGGATTTGATGATTGATGATGGGTCTCCTTCCTGTGGAAGAGTGCTTACTCTCTTAGCACCCATTAATTGCCTGTAGCTCTTCATGTGGGTGGTGGACCTTAAAAAAAGGCTTTTGATTATGAGCTTAGACACATTTTACAGTTAAATGTTTGATTCACCTGGTATTTTACTCTAAGGAGTGACATTCAACTTTCATTTTTCTCCAAGTGTGTATTTTCTCTGCTCCCAAATATGGAATAATCCATCTTTCCCTCCAGTCTTTCGAACTGTTCTCTTCCTCAAACACTAAATGTCCCATTTGTCTTGAATCTATGTAGACTATTTTTTCATTTATTCTTAATATGGAAGTTTTTAAAATTCTAAGCTATATAGGCCGTGTAGTCTTATGTTAATGTTCTTTAAACAAATCTCGGTACTAAAACTCTCATTTTCAATGAAAAATATAATATGCAAACACAATAAGAGTGGGTTGTATTCATTTAATAATTTTCCATTAATTGGTAACTGAAATGATTTATTTGTAAGTTTACAAAGAACTTACTATTGTAGCCTGTAGCACTAATTAGAAGAAAAACTTCAAAATCTTATATCTTATTACCAAATGCAAGAGAACAACACTTTATTATTTTAAGGAGAATTATTAAATACTGATAGAGAAATTAAAGGGCATTTAAAATACTGCATTATCTGTAGAACACTCTGGCTATTAAGCATGATTTTAAAATGCATTGCTGGTGATCTCTGTTTATGTGTTTTATTGTGAGTGGATGTGTCATATATATGCTTTACATTGATGCTTTATAGCATCTGAGGAAAATTCTATCTGTATTAAAATCTGAGTTTTAACTTCTTAGCTTACAAAGGGAAACTGTGAAAAATTTTCTCCTAGGATATGTCAGCATTTTTGCTAAACATTTCCGTTAAATATGACTTTTGGTTAGATAGATAATGATTGCTTTTTATTGATCAAATGTGTTCCTTTACCATTTCATACATGACATAGTACATTCTGATTATTCCATCCCATTCATGGCTGTGTCGCCTTGTATACCCCCTGTGTTGTCTGGTGGCTCCTGTTTCCCTACCCTCTCTATCTCTCTTGTCTTCCTCTTATTCCCAGTCCTTTGAGCCTTTGATTTTTATTCTGGACAGTGACAGCCTGTGTGACTTTGAGCTTGGAAGTGTTCTTTGGAGCCTGGTGGTATAAAATTGAAGGCAATGACTGTCCTTCCCCAATAATTCACCAGTTACCAAGAAAGAACTCAGCAGAGACAAATAGGATCCACGAACTCCTCTCTGATGCATGATTGGCTGTTGGCAGAACCAGTCTTATGCAGGCCTAATGCAGGCAACAGTAGCTGCCATGAGCCCACGTAGGTGCTGACAGTTTTGTTTGCTTGCCATCACGTAGCAACCGTTTTATTATCGAAATACACGTGTTCCTCCCTATCCAATTCCCTCGTTTTGACTGCTTTGTTCTGTTTTTGAAAAGAAGTCCCTCAAACTTGGGTAAATTTAATTTAAATCATTACGATAGCTTAGTTACTGTAAGTTTCTTTGTTGTGCTAAACTGGTACTTTCCCCACTGAGCTACTTTTAGGTTACATTGCTATTTTGTTCCGCATTAATGTCTGAATGCTGAAAATTATGGTTTTTTGAAACAGCCAAAAATAATTTAATGAGCAACTATAAATTTTCCTGAAACAAAAGGGAAGAAAATCTAAACAAAGAAATAGGTCATAAAGATGAGCTAAATACAACCTAGAACTTAAGGGGTAATATCAGAAAAAAATTGCAAGGGTAGTGAACTCAGAAGCAGATTTTTAAGCTATAATTCTTACTTGGGTATCTTGGGTGATTTCTGGATATTTGAACTCCTGAATACAACAACCAGCATAACAGAAGATTATCTCCTCTGGCAGAGATGCCAAAGTGGCATTGTGGCTGCGACCAGGGATACTGCTTGGTTGAAGTTAGAGGCGTGTGCTGTCTCACTAATGTTCCAACTGGTTTTCACAGTGCCCACCCTGGGGAACTGAATTATGACATAATGGGGGAACATTGCTTTTGCTGTTCTTACATTTTCTTGATGGTACCAATCATTGCCACTCTCTGTCCCTAGTATATGTTATTCTGCAATCTGTTGTTCACTGTTTTGGTCTAACATAGAGGTTGTTTCAAGTTTTCCAATGGAACATCTCACATGATCATTGCTATTTTCTCTATGAACTTCAGGCCCCTCTGTGGGTTGTGATAGTTATCATTACTACCAATTTCAGCTTGTACTCATGAACTAGTGAACTAGGTCTTGGGGAGGAGTTCCTTTGTTATCTGACTTCCACGTCCTTTTCCTTTAACTGCCAACCATGATGAACTTTCGAGCCTCAAGGTTTCAATGTCAATTCAGAAACTGTATCCAAAGCAATCTTGAAATGTCTGAGTGTATGACACCAGCTCCTGGGAGCATTGCCAGCTGTCAAACCCTGTATTTCAAGAAAGTGCACTTAAATCAATAAGCGCTTCCTTACCAAGCCTTGTGTTCCAGGCTGTTTGTTTAAGCACGATGAGCAGCCAACCAGTTCTATATATTCTTCTATTCTGGACTTTCAGGTGCTTAAGCATATAGTCTTTCTTCCCATGTTTCATTTACCATATTTTTGGTTGTGTTATGTTACAGTTTAGCCCTTAGGTAAGGGCTGGTTGGACCAAATGTAAAGCTATTGAGAGTAATGCAGGTTTCTTTTTTCTTCTTCAGGGGGTTGGTGGGAAAGATGCGTTAACATTATTTTCTGTCTGGGATGGGGAGTGTTGTCGCTTATCTGGGAAAGAGGAAGCTCTTCAGTGAACAAGACAGATGCAGAAGTGGGCTGTTATAGGTTGTGAATGTATTCACGCACACATTTCCACTTAAGATATTTAAATTCTAATCCTGACCTTGACCTAATGCACCTGACATATATGAACGCATAACTTTCTTTGCATTGTCAGACATTGGTCTTAAAATATTTGCTTATTTGTATGTATATGAGGGTTTACATGTAACTTCTGCACACCTGCAGAGGCCAGAATGGGGTATTAAATCCCCTGGAATTGTAATTACAGATGGTGCTGAGATATCATGTGAGCTACCATGTGGTTGCTGGGAACTGAAACCAGGTCCTCATTGCTCTTGGCTACTTAGCTATCTCTCCAGCCCCTCCCCCCTCCCCAGATGCTGGACTTTTTAAGTTTTAAGTTTTGATTCTCCTATTCCCGTGGCAGGAAATGAGAGCTCAATTGTGTGTGGATTATGCAACCCTTTGGCATCCATTCCGGATTTTGAATCCCTTATTATTCACCCTCAGCTGTTCGTTATGTTTCTCTAGATGGCACATGGATCAAGCTTATAAATATTATCCAATGCTGTAGTTGTCATAGTTTCTTCATTTCTCTTAAATTCCAGCTAAATATTTCTCAATTCTATTGTGCCCCTGGTACACATTTTAGCAATCAGATCACCACCTTGCACCAAAACTCTCTGTTGTTTACCTGGAACTAGTGATGAGATTCGAATTACCAGCCAGGTCTGAGTGATATGACTTTAAATTCTCATCTTATCAACTTCTTTGATCATATTCAGTATCAACTGGTATAAACTGGATACAAAAGAGTCACACACTGGGATGCAAGAAGCTTTTTTCTGATACCCATAAATGTAAAACAGATGAATCGGAGTGACCAGAAGGTATAGGATTGAAAAGTTAATGTACTGGGAAGCTCTGGAGTCAAAAGTATTAGAGGTTATATATTTATTGTTTATTTATTGGCAATGAGTCAAAGTGTCTAGGTCTTTATATCTCTACTTCACTCTGCTGAAAATGCTGGTGATTGACTCAGTGAGGGAATTGCATTTCTGCAGGTAGGACAGATCCTTGAGGAGCTGACAGCTGGGAGGGATTTGCTGACTGCACTCTCTATAGCTGAGCAGAAAGTACTTCCTGGAAGGTGATGGCTTCTGCATCTCTGCAATATGTTTACACACAGGCTGGGAGACCATTATTGCCTAATCTTTCTTAGCATCTTCTGTACTCAGCATTGACTTAAAGATGCATCCGGTAAAATACATTCACAAGAGTAACAGTCATTCATTCTCTCCAGGCCTCATTTTCTGGTGAACTATCTATGTATCCCAGGACCTCAGGTTTGCATTTTTTTGTCTGCTGGTTTGTATGTTTTTCTGTCTTCTATCTTTAATATGGTAATGCTCTCTGACCCACAGATATCCTGCTGACTGGCTGTGATAATCAAATGAATAAAAACTAATTTTGAACATACACACGTTGTAAATGGCAAAGTCCTACACAAGTGTCGCATGTTCCTGCTAGCAATGATTTTCTTTCTTTTATTTTTTTGTACTAATTTATAGGGCAAGGTATCTAGGCAAAGATAAGAGTGAGGTATGTTTTCCTTCACATACATTTCTTATTTTCTTTTCTGCTAGTTTTGTGTTTTGGAAACAGTGTTGGAACTGTGACGGGGTAGATAATAAGCTCTTTTTCCCCTGTCAGATTCTTATTTTCGTCAGTAAGAGAACATAATTCCATAGGGTAAAAGTACCCATGCTTCCCCAAACGAGCTATATGAGAAGCAACTGTAGGCTTCTTTGCCAGTCAGTGTGTTTCTGCAACTCAGAAAGCCTGATGTGGTTAGCATCATTCATTTGGGCCAATAAAGTCCAGTATGTCCCACGATAGAATCCTTCCAGTCATCATAAAGGGACTCAGGTGCCTTCGGATACCAGATGCTGGCAATAAGTCTAGCCTAACAGCCACACCGATGGTCCCCTCATTGCTTTTAAGTCGCTCCTTAGCATCACAGAGATCCCCTCAAAGCTACCACTTAGCTGTCACACTTGTCAGCAGAGGAAAGCTAAAAAATGATAAATGATCAACCGGCCCAAAGTAACAAGTGCTGTCACAGTCCCTGCCAACTCTTGTTCTCTGAAGGTGCAGGACTTACACAACATTAACATGGTAAAGACACGGGCAATACGGACAGTGCAAAGTCCTCAGTAGCTGTTTCTTGTAACCACAGTCCCCACCTACTTGGCTCATGGCACAGAAATCTTTGTCTTGCAAAGGCTGGTGCAGAGAAGTTTTTGGTAAGAAGAAACCTTTTACTGGCCTAGTAAATTAGAGACAAGACACCATTGCTCCCCCATAACCTCTATAGGAGAGACTTAGATTTGCCAGGCCTACTGCTCTTGCTCTCACCAGGATTAGACATTAGAATATGTTAGCCTGAGGTTGGCCACACCATATAGTTTGTGTAGCATATGATGCTTTGTGGCTGTGACCTAAATACCTAAATATGTCTTTTATCACTTGCTTCAAGCTCCTCACACCTCCAGTACCTTTCTGACATTTCCTTGCTACTCATCTGTTTCAAACACCCTGGCCTCTTGGTGTTCTCCAAACCTATCAGCTTGCTCTCGCTTCTGAGTTTCAATTGCTGTTCTTCTCTTGTCTTAGGAGTCATCCTTTCTCAGCTACTTGTAGCCTTGTTCTTTCCTTGTTTTTGTAGTTTTAAATAATGATTTGATTTATTCTTTGAGAATTCTATACTATGTATTTTGATCGTATTCATTCCCCTCCCCCAAATCTGCCTGGATCCCTCATCCCTGCCCAAGCAACTTCATGTTCTCTTTCTCTCTCCTATCTGTCTATGTCTTTCTGTCTTTTTCTCTCCCCCACACACAAACAAACAAACAAACAAACATGGAGTCCACTTGTATTGGTCTACTTCCCCTAAGCTTGGGAGCCAGCCAGGAGTGTGGTAGATATACTAAGACCTATTCTTGTCCGATTGCCAAATCAGAAAGACCACCTTCCTTTCCATTCCTCTTTGTCCATTTTATTTACCTTCACAGCAATTTTCAGCCCATACTTATCATACACATCCACTAATTTATTTAATTATCATGTGTTATTATCTCTCTGGAATGAAAACCGCGTTATGTCGATTTTCCCTGTGTTTCTGTTAAGCAACAATTCAAAAGTTATTGAATATTAAAGACTAGGAAACTTTTTCCTCAAGTCCAATTAAAATGTCCTTTATTCTACTAACCCCACTCTTATTTCCAAACTCTGTGTTAGATGTCTTATGTTTTATATTCGTCTTTAAGTCTTTCTTAAGACAGCAGACACTCAGCTTTGTCACTCGGTTATAACAGGTGTAATAGCCATTGCCATTTCAACTTAAGATTCTGTGTTCCTCAGGATGTGGTCTGTGATTTTATTTTGAATTCCCTATAGTACCAGAACTGTGTTTTTTCCTTATTAAGCACCTGGGTGATAAAGGCATATCTGAAATATTGACGAGTATATTCATATGCTCACTTACTCATAGATCAGCAGCTAATGCTCAGAGGGCTGGGATTATTTGGGGATGGGGAGGAATAAAATAAAACAAAAGAACTAGAAATTTATTATTTATCATGTTTCTGTTTTAACAAATATTTCACACAAGTTATACTTACTTGTGTTTAATCTTGGTGATAGTTCTGTATGATAGGTGTTACTATTCCCAATTAAAGAATGAGTAAATTGGAAACAGAGGTATTGATAATTAATTTTTCTTCTGAATCCCAATCTGTATCTCTCTATGCTAGCATACTTATCTTCAGCAATGTGCCATGTGTTCTGGCTTTGCATAAGATGCTAACATTTAAGAACAACAGTTGCTTTAGGATAATCGATGCACACATGCTGTGTGCAGCGGAATCTGTTGACTCGGAGTGGTTGTCTTTTGCCATCTCCCCAGGGCCCCTTTGAGAAGGGTCATCTGAGGATCCGTGGCATCAGTACTGTCCAATGGATAGCTCCCATGTTTCCCTCTGAACAGGTTTCCTTTACCTTTCTGCCCCCTGTTGGTCTTTTATGGTCTTTTGCCTTCAGTAAATAGCTGTCTGCGGTTCTTCCTTGGAGGCCAAGCCCAGGCTAGTGAGGTCACTTTGCTTTTCAGATAAAATAGCAGGAAGTAACAAGAGTTTGTCTACTTTAGCCACTCACTCATTTGGAGCACGGTTCCTTGCCAATAAACACTGGTGAGCTTTCAGATTCAAAGATTGGTTCCTCTCTCAAAGTGCTCAAACAATTCTGTGGAATACTTCAGGGAGTCCCGGGATTAAGGTTGCTTTAGCTCTGGCAGCGTGATATGAATTTTCATGTATGATTGCTTGTTTGACTTCTTTCTCATTGTCTTTTAGGTTTCCCTATTCACTCGCTGTTTTCATTTACCAGATTTAGTAAAAAACCTCCTTCATGGAATCTACCTGGAGATGTTCTTCTTGAAGAACTTCTTGAATCTACCTGGATGTTCTTGAAGTAAACATCAGTTCAAACCATTTCCATCACATCACAAGTGAAAAAAGTGTTATCCAATTTGACATTGTTTCCCATTTCAGTCCTTGAGACAGTGTCATGGATATCTTTCTGATGGAGGTTGCAACTTAATCTAGAGTGGAAGGAATTAAAGAGGCAGCGTGGCTCTTTAGGCTGCATTTTGTATGAGGCCTCTCAAAATATGTACATGATCAGAACAAAATTGAGCAAATAGTGAAAAAAATTATTGTTTATTGAAATTTCAACGTTTGTCAAAAATTTATCTCTTTAGAGAATTCTACCAAAGAGTTGGCAAACAAGAATAATACACATGTCCTACCTTTGAGGAATGAGCAATGTGTGGGCCACAACAGATACATGGCTAATACAAACACTGACAAGGTGGAGACTGACTTCAGGAAAGGTTAGTGTGAAATGAATGGAGGCCAGAAGAGGGAGCTATAGATTCTGATAGGGGAGAAAAAAACCAAGAAACAACAGACAGGTTTCTCTGAGGAGATGCTTTTGAGTTGGTTTAAAAAGAAGAATGAGATTACCAGGAGAATAAGGAGAATAGTGTCCTAATAAGATATACTCATATATATATATATATATATATATATATATATATATATATATATTGTGTGTGTGTGTTTAATATTTCTTTTATTTCTTAAAATTTATCATATCACTTCCCCTTTCCTTTCTTTCCTCCAAATCCTCTCCTAAGCTCTATCTTGCTTACTTTAAATTTATGACCTTTTTTATTAATCGTTTTTACACATGTATATGTATATAAATTTCTAAATACATAAATACAACCTGAAGAAAGAAAGAATTAATTATTAGGAAATTAACCTAACAATTAATAACTGTTAACCACTCCCATAATATATATATATATATATATATATATATATATATATATATATTTCATTTCATCAAAACAATCAATCATGGGATTTGGATGCTAAAAGATGTTCTATTTCCTCTCTATTAGAGTGAGGCTAAAATGCCCAGAGGTGAAGAACAAGGTGGGGTGTGTCAGGCAGAGGTAGGGAGGTCTGCAAACCTTCTAGATTTGAAATAGGCTATCAGCAGCAGCCATGTGGAAGCCAGAAGAGGCATCTCTCAGAATGCTCCTCTCAACATCTAATTTAAAGGAGTATGTGGGGAGGGAAATGGTGGAAAGAGTTCAGAATAGCCAGGTCTGAATTTGTTTTCAAAATAGCAACAAGGATGAAAAAATCAAATTTTACTAGATTAAAAGAACATAAAGAAGAAATTCTTCCCCTCCTCCTTATCCCAGAGCATTGAGAGTAAAGTTGAATGTCTATTATGGGTAAGTAGAAGCCTTTGTAAAGCTTTAGGGTGTAGGGGGATGAGTGAGGTGAGGCCAAGCTGAGAAGCTGGTGTGCGTACTGTTGAAAACTCTTACTTAAATGGTAAAGTAACTAGCATAGATTGGGGTAAAGATTAAGTGGAAGCTTTTCTATGCTGGTTGTTTTAGTCTCTGTGAGCTATTATGCACCTTGCTTAGTTGATTCTAGTGCAGCAATTTTCTAAGTACTTAACAATTCAGCATTGAAGTTCTTCTATCAAAGAAGGCCTTATACAGAAAATAGCTATGGTGGTACCATAGGCTGGCAAAGCTCTTGTGTGACAGCCATAGAGCAGAGGCTACCATGTCTAGTTTGGATCTTACATTTGATAAATATTTAAGTCAATATTTAGTAATGAGATAATTCACAGTATATTTTCAGTTTACTGCTCTCTCCTGAGTAGCTTGAAGTTCATTGTCAACAAGGGTCATGAATTCTCACCCAGTATTAGTTTTGAAAATTCCACATATTGGCCAAGTGCTATTGTTGAGGCTCTTTAGGCAAATATAGGCAATATGATATAGAGGCATTTTCATTCTTCACACACACACACACACACACACACACACACACACACACCCTCATTGAAGTTTCATTGAATTTGCCCAACATTTATTGAATTAAATATAACACCATCTAATGCATGGCTTTACAGAAACATCCTTGAAAATGTTTGGCAAAACTATCTGTGTACTTTGATGTAGTCATGTTAGTACGTTAAGTGTTATTGGATTTAATCTTGCTTACTTGTTTTATTGTTAAAAATAAAACTGACTTTTAAAATAAATACAATTTAGTTTTAAGTTTTGAAGTAATTATAAATATTTAGAAAATCTAGAAAGTACAATGAATGCTATTCTCTGTCAATCTTATATCCCATCACTTTGAATACTTTGGGATGACTCTTACACAAATATGCTTTTTGCGTTTTTATATGTATTCTATCTAATGACCAAAATCAGGAGACTAAAATGGTGGCCTCACCATTGCCAAAAGTTGCCAAAATCCAGTTTGGCAAAAATCACCATCATATTCCACATGCAAATGATCTCACTCAGAATCATACATCCCATTCATTAATGTTTCCTGGTCTCCAGACACTCTTTTTACTATTTCCCTGATTATTATAACCTAGACAATTTTAAAGATCAGAGATGGATTATTTTGTAGATTATCCCATCATTTTATATGCTCAGTGTATTCAGATGATTACAGTTAATTCTTGTATCTTTGGCAGAAATGACAAAACCAGTACTTGTTTCTCTATGTTCCATCAGGTAATTCACAATTTTGATTTCATCAATTACAATTACCATTTAATTTAATCATTTTTAAGGTAGTATGTTCTAGGCTTTATCAATGTCAGTTTATATTTCCCAACATATATTTGATAAGAAGTTTGTAAGGGCATACTTGAAGATTATGTAAGTGTCTCATTTTTATCTTATCAAGCCTTCAATTAAAATGTGGAATTGCAATTTATCATTTTATTACATTGGTTTCAATCATTACATTATTAATACTTGAATCATTCTCCATGAAACCACTGTGAGTCTGTCAATGGCTTTTATATCATCTTGACATTATTTATCCTTTCTTCGTTCCTCTCTTCTTCTTTCCTTTTCTTTCTCCTATCATTTCCTTCTCTCCTTTTCCCTTCTCTTTCTTCTTATGTTTTCTTTGTTAGAGACATGGTCTTGCAGAATTGCCTAGTTTGGCCTCTGATTTATAGGATCAGGTAATCCTTCTGCTTCTCTTTCCCAAAAGCTGAGAATATAGGCACATACCTTTGTGCTTAGCTTCTTGTTCTCTTCGAACAATACCTTGATTTGTGGTAAAAGTTATTTTGTGCTTTAGTGTACTCTGTTTCAGTCCTGTGGTCACCTGGGTTTCTTCAAGGTGTTCTAGTCTCTTTTTAAGACCAATTCTCCATTTTGAGTGTAGTTATGCTCTTTGAGGAAACTGCTCTCCATATTATCAGTAAGTAGCATTTTGGAATATGTAAATAAACAACCCCTTTAAGCCTATTTCTTTAGCTATCTCTATGCTTATAATCATGGGTAAATAACAATGTTACCACTTCTAATTTAATACCACAGGGGTGTATTATAGATATTTTCTCCCTTGCTGAAGTGTAATAGTACCATGCTATCACTTCCAAATACTATTTAAAAACTTTATCAATGTTCAAAATAATATGGATTCTTAACAGTCTCAGTGGATGGCTAGACACCTTTAGTCTGTATAAATACAATAGCCAAGAAAGAGGTCTCTGTAAAGTTGTCATTCATAGTCTTTGGAAGAGTAACCTTGGAAATTTTCATTTGGTAATTTCAGAATATTGTTGTATGAAATAAGGCAAAGGCCAGTTACTTGAACTTATGCTAGAATAAAACGGATGTCATCCTTACTAACAACAAGGGAAATATCCAATGATAATAACACACATTTTCTTGTCTGTAACTATGCATCAGACATTAAGTTCTTTATAAGAATTCTCTTATTTTATAACTACATTGACCTTGGGAGACAGTTATTATTATTTAATAATGTATAGGAAACACATTGAAACCAGAAGAAATAAAATAATCAACTTAACAGCTGACAAGTGGTAAAGCAACAACTTAAAGCTAATTGTACTTCTTCCCAGAGCCTTTCCTTTGTACCAGTATGCTTTGGTGTTACTTGATTGCCAATCCCAGGCCCTTTGACTAAACCGATTATTTAAACCATTTTGAAGGCTTTAAGTGGGCAAGGAAAAACAACCGATTAGTGCTACAATTACTAACAATTCAGCAATTTGCAAAATTGACTGAGAGAAGTTGACCTGCCATTTCCATCCTACAATTTTTGTGCATGCATTTCCATGAGTGACTGGCAAAAGGGAGTCATCAGAAATTCAGAGACTTTCATTGATGCCTATTGTGATTAAAGAGACAGTAGATCTCTTAACTCATCATCCACCACATCACATGTCTGAATTCTGTGTTGTTGACCTTAAACCCTGCTATTCTCTCCTGTTTTCTTCTGGTTAGCTAAAAGAGACCTCAGCAATATGTTTTTCTCTGTTAGGTTTAGAATATATATGTTTCTTAGATAGACTTTTTTTGGCTCTTTTGTTTCAATATCATTGAATTGGAATGAAATACACCATACATAGAACTCTAAGGAATTATTTCCCATAGATACTTGTGAATCCTAGTATACATCAGAAGTGTTGACTGTCCTTATTCTACTTTCTAGCATAGATACATTATTAACCATTTTGTTCCTCATTTTCATTATATTCAAGTCTGGGGTAGTAGTATATGTCAATTAGACTTAGTGTGCTCATCAAACGAATCAATCTATGAATATTATTTAAGATAACACATAAGCTATGATATGTTCTTTTCTGTCCCAGGACACAAAGGAAGATGCGATCTTTCTAGCTGTGTTTCCTTCCTCAGTTTCAGTCATTGATATTTCAGCCTGTTATTATCTTTTCTGATCTTTGCACGTTGGGAGAGTTGTAGTTAGAAGTGTTATTTGAATGCTCCCCATTCCTGTGATTTTGAAAGTTCATACCAATCGAAATTGATACAAAAAAGAACCATGAAAGAAGAGATACATATTTTTTACACAGAATTGTAATTAATCAATATACAAAACTGAGAGAGGGATCACATTGGTACACAGCAATTGTGTACAGGTTTGGTTAACTGCTACCTGTAAAGGTTCATGTGCAAACCTTAAAAAGAGAAACAGAGATATTTGCACTCCTTCAAAGTGGTTTTGTAAAATAGTCTAATACTAAAATTATTTTAGTATCTTCCCACAGATTCTCTATAATCTTCCAATAAGTTGAACTCATTTATTTTTCCTCGAAGTTATAGATATGGGTGAAATATTGAAGGGGAAAGAGTGATTTTATGTTAGAGACATCTGGCAGATTTCATGTTAACTAATAATGCCAACACCAGTCATGGTGCAATATGTACAGGAAGTGATGCTCTGATAGGACTTGGGAAATTCTTTAAAAAGGTGCTTTGCAAAAAAAAAAATCAGGAAAACCAGAGGGCATCTGGGGAAATATAATTGAGATATAATATAATGATAGATAAACCCAGGACATCAATAAACATGGTTTCATAATATATACCTTAAACAGCTAAAAGGTATGTAAATAGTACCATAATTGTGGTCCTTTTCTTGAATAGCACCTGAAACCTGAGGTCAATAAGAACACTTCAAGGGCAGTGGCTGATGAGGTATTGTGAAGTGACAGAAAGCATGATATTTGTAATCAAATCTCTGAAACCACATATCATGGGTATTGGAAAGCATATAAAGACCTGAAGCAGATACTGATATTTGAAATCTGTGTGTATATGTTATGTGAATTTTTACTAAATTGTGTTCACCTTGGTAGAACTTGTGCTTCAGTTAATATTTCTCTCAGATGAATTTTTGTATGAGCAAATAATGACATTTGCAATTTGCAATATGCTTCTTACCACAATATATCAATTGCGCTGTAATAAATTAGGTTTTCACAAGTGTTACAGCAAATGACTGTAATTTACATATGAAGACATTTGCTTCTGTTTACATAGTTTAACACTATTTTTCACGATAGTGATTTGGGAAAAAGACAATCTTAGAATAAGCCAAATGATTTCCAATGGTATAGTAATGTCCATTAACAAGAAAGACACAAGATTTCCATTAATATGTCCCCATCATAATGTCTTAATTCTCTTCCAAAACATTTTATAAGCATGTTTGCTCTTTCTGGGCTTCCTATTTTAGATGCAAATAATATTAGCAAAGCAGTTTCCCAACAACACAGGTAAAAAGCTAGCTTATAAATACTTACGAAAAAGATTTCTTCTGCCCAATAAATAAATAGATAAATAAAAATAAATAGGAAGAGAAACATTGCTGAATTTTTTTTTTACACTGCTGAATTTTCACCTAAAAGCATTTATATTAAAGAGGGAGTTTTGTGAAGAATTTACCAAATATAAAAAGTATGTAAGACAGCTCTCTGTTAGTTAGGACTCATTAAAATGTACACCACAGATCAGCATGTTGATTTCCTAAACTATCCAGAAATAGAAAATTTATAAATACAAAGCAAACCAGTAGACATTTAAATTTTTATTGAGTTTTGATTCCTGAATCAGATCTTTGAGAGTTTCCTTTCTCTCCTGTACCAGCTGACTTCAATAGCCCTGTCTTTTCTCTGGGCTTTTGACAAGTGATGAGACTGACCATTGCTGACAGCCCTCAAGCTCGGGTTTTAATGAACAAAGTGAGGCTTTGGCCGAATGACTGAATTTCATATTTAGAACTCCCTTTGGTACTGATGCCAAGTTTGGGGATCAGAGAGTTTGAATTTTTTTTTTAGAACCTACATCCATCCTTTTAATACATCAGAGTTCTCTTGCAAAAGAAAAAAATGTATTTCATTTTGGGTTTAGGTCTCAGCCCATCTTAAACAGAATTTTTCTTTTAAAGCATGTCTTCTTTTCTCCTTTAAAAAAGGAGAGAGGATAGTGTTTTCTATTTCCATCCATTTGCATGCAAAATTCGAGAAGTCATTGTTTTTTACCGCAGCGTAGTACTCTAATGTGTATATATTCCACACTTTCTTCATCCATTCTTCCATTGAAGGGCATCTAGGTTGTTTCCAGGTTCTGGCTATTACAAATAATACTGCTATGAACATAGTTGAACAAATGCTTTTGTCATATGATAGGGCATTTCTTGGGTATATTCCCAAGAGTGGTATTGCTGGGTCCAGGGGTAGGTTGATCCCGAATTTCCTAAGAAACCGAAACCTAAGAATCCCTGAGCAATACTGACGAATATCTTGCATATCATCATAGAACCTTCATCTGGTGATGGATGGAGATAGAGACAGAGACCCACACTGGAGCACTGGACTGAGCTCCCAAAGTCCCAATGAGGAGCAGAAGGAGGGAGAACATGAGCAAAGAAGTCGGGACCACGAGGGATGCACCCACCCACTGAGACAGTGGAGCTGATCTATTGGGAGCTCACCAAGACCAGCTGGACTGTGACTGAAAAAGCATGGGATAAAACTGGACTCTCTGAACATGGCGAACTATGAGGGCTGATGAGACGCAAAGGACAATGGCACGGGGGTTTGATCCTACGTAATGTGATGGCTTTGTGGGAGCCCAGCCAGTTTGGATGTTCACCTTCCTAGATATGGACGGAGGTGGGAGGTCCTAGGTCTTATCACAGGGCAGAAAACCCTGACTGCTCTTTGGACTGGAGAGGGAGGGGGAAAGGAGTGGGGGGAGGGGGAGAAGGGTGGGAGGAGGGGGCGTAGGGGGGGAGGAGGGGGAGGGAAATGGGAGGCTGGGAGGAGGTGGAAACTTGTTTTTTTTTTCTCCTTCTCTCAATAAAAAAAAAGGAGAGAGGAATTTTATAAGCCTCTTGAACAAAATGTTCACATTTGAAGAACACATTCAATGGAGAGAGCCTCATTCCGCAGTGTGTCTCCAGCCACTGACGAAATCATAGGTATTTTTATCAAATGGTAATTGATTAAGGGAAGAGAAATATGCTAAAATTTTGGAAGGAGATTGAATGTCTGTCAAAAGATTATGTTTACCTAATGTAATCAATAAAACATTACCACTTAATATTATATATTTATTTACATAGAAGAGAATCCCAAGATGTTTTAAGGGTAGTAAGTCAGACATAGAAGAGTATCCATGTTGATAGGAATGTGCATTTGTGTGCATACCTGTGTCCAGAGAAATGCCTAGAAGTATGTTCTGGAAACATCGATAGTAACTAGTTCTGATGGGAAGAATTTCTATTGATCCTTTATTTTTATTTATTGCAGTATCTTTTGACTTTAAAAACCCACTTATTTCTTTTTTTTCCACTTATTTCTAGAACAAGAATAATACAGAATTATTTTCTAGGGAAGCAAAAACATATTCATCTATTGTTCTCCTTGAAACTTTATTACATAAATCATAGAAACAGGTGCTAGGAATTATCAGTCATATTAGCAATTAGTGAAAATAATTCCTGGAAATTTAGTTTGTGACTTTTATCTACCACCATTATAGCTTGTGGCTATGGGAGCTCATACTGCATAAGGGAGGATTCATTATTATTATTTCGGTAAAAAGATGTAATATCAAATTGCCTTTGTTATACTTACCTTCTAGTGCAAGTATACCACACTATATTCCACATGAGAGAAATTTCTTTTTGCAACGAATGGAGGTTAACACAGAGACTTACAGCCAATCAGTGTACAGTACAGGGAATAATTGATTGAAGAGTGCTCAACGTCAAACTGGACATCTATATCAGTCCCCTCAAATCCCAAGAATAATATGGAAGTGACAGAAAGATTTAAAGAGCCAGAACTCAAGGAGTATCCTGGTTAGAGTTACTATTTTGATGGAACATCATGACCAAAAGCAAGCTGAGAAGGAAAGGATTTATTTGGCTTACACTTCCACATCCTAGTTCATCTTTAAAGGAAGTCAGAGAAGGAACCTGGAGGCAGGAGCTGATGCCAAAGCAAGAGGGAGGTGCTGCTTACTCGCTTGTTCCACATGACTTGCTGAGCCTGCCTTCTTATAGAACCCAGGAACACCAGCCCGGGGATTGCCCCACCCACGATGATCTGGCCCTTCCCACATCAGTCAATAATTAAGGAAATTATCCACAGGAAGATCCTGATCTTATGAAAGCATTTTCTTCATTGAGGTTCCCTTCTCTCAGATGACCCTAGCTTGTGTCCAGGAAAATAAAGTTTTCTGGACCTAATAATACAGTGCACTTGAGAATTCACAGTTGTTGCAACCGCCTGCATAATATGACACACAAGATCAAGCCAGTAGATTCTTCCAGAGAGACACTACCCTTCGCTGAGGAGCTTTGGTTATTGAAGGCTGCTGGGAGGAAGATTTTCATTATGAGTGTGGCCCCTGGTAGACAGCCCGTATCTGCGGAACAGTCCTATACCCATGTGCACAAGCAAGGGCAGCACTAATTGGATTCAGTGTGTAATAAGAGAGAGAGAGGGAAGGAGGGAGGGAGGGATGAAGAGAATGTGTCATTCGGTGGGAGATGTGATGTGGGGTCTGGGATTATTAGAAAGGGTGAATAAGGAATGGGTGGTATCAAAAGTTTGCACATATGTATGAAATCTTAAAAAATGGTTCAGTTAAGAATTATATTCATGCCGGGCGGTGGTGGAGCATGCCTTTAATCCCAGCACTTGAGAGGCAGAGGCAGGCGGATCTCTGTGAGTTCGAGACCAGCCTGGTCTACAAGAGCTAGTTCCAGGACAGGCTCCAAAACCACAGAGAAACCCTGTCTCGAAAAACCAAAAAAAAAAAAAAAAAAAAAAAAAGAATTATATTCATGCTTTTCCAAGTTTCCAAATCACATGCATGTAACTCTAAAGATAAGGAATTCCACAGAAGTCATATAACTGTTTTCTCTTAACAACTTAGAAGACAGGAGCACATGAATGCAGACTATTTCACAAGATCTTTGTACAGCTCAGTGGGGCAGCTACCATTGTGTGATCATATTACAGGTGAGAAAATATCTGTGAGGTACAGAGGGGGTGGCTGAGGGATGTTGGTGAAGCTAGGATTCACCTGAGTCAATCTGGTCCAAAAGCCTGTGACCACAAATATGTATAAGGAATAGATTTTAGAAGCTAAATTCATAGTTGTAGTAATAAGAGCGGAGGGGTTGCGTCCCTGCCACCCGGCCGCCTGCATGGCTAGCTTTATACCCGAAATAATTACATGGAAAGTGTATTCTTTAAAACACTGCTTGGCCCATTTCTATCTAGCCTCTTCTAGGCTAATTCTCACATATTAATTTAGCCCATTTCTAATCATCTGTGTAGCACCGGTCTTACTGGGAAAGATTCAGCATGTTTGACCTGGCGGCTTGCTTCATCGCATGCGTCTCAGAGAGCAGAGCTATCGCAACTGCCTGGGAGAGGGGAGCATGGCGTCTCTGAGTTCACTTCCTCTTCCTCGCAGCATTCTGTTCTGTTTACTCCTCCCACCTATGTTTTAACCTATCAGGGCCAAGCAATTTCTTTATTGCTTAACCAATAAAATCAACAGATTGATATATGACACTCCCACATCACATAGTTCAGGCTTTTGGGAGACATTTTGATAAGGCAGGATCTATGTAGAACGACATGTTTACTTTATCAGGTTTAAAATTGCTAAAAAAGAGATGAGGAAAGTAAATACCTTTGGGGGCTTCTGACTGGTAGTAACTGAATAGAATTAAATGGATATTATATCATTAAATTTTTTAGTTATACAAATTTACTGATTAACCCCTTTTTGACTGATATAAAAGAATCTTGAAAATAGTTATTTAATGATAAAAGAATAATTTAAATAAACACACATCCAAAGAGCTAAATATCTAAGGGTAGACATTTAAATAATTAATAGTAAAGAAAACAGTAACAGAATTATGGAAAGATGAAAAATTTAGAAAATATTAAAAACAAAGTAAATTGATGTACTAAAACCACACAAAACGCAGAGAGTTTGAATTCAAGTTGATGGTTAATGCATAGACACATAACTGGTAAACATGCTGAGAATTTGTGACTGTAGAGTATTTAGCCCCAAACAAGATATCAATGTCACCTCCACCAAGGCCCAGGGAAGAGGAACAAAGAATAAGAGCCAAATGATCAGGAGGAATGTTATGATCAGCATGGAAAGCTGACCTGCACTCTTTCTGACTTGGGTCAGTTATCCCTCATTAGGCAATCTGGTGGCCTTCTGATCCTGAAAAATCACCATACTGAGGCTTTTCTCAGTGCAGATACCTAATCTCCATAGCATTCTATAGTGTAGAATTCCCAGTCTCAAACCATCCTGTTGTCTCAGCCTCCTGAGTAGCTGGGACTACACACAAATAACACACCACACAGTGGGTGTGTTGTGATGAAACACTGTCTTCTGGACATGGCATAACCATTGCACTCATGGACTCAAAGAAGCCATGGTAACCTGCAAAGGGCATGTACAAGATTGTGCCTGTCAGTAGTGGAGGTCATTGTGAAGTCCCACCACTTCCTGATGTGCTATTGAAATTTAATGGTCACTGGAGGAGGCAGAGCAATTTTTTTTTAGTGGCATAGCCATTGATAAGCTATCTAAGCTCTAGTAAATGACTGTATTAATTTTCACGTAAGCAATCATAACTAAACTGAGTGAGTCTCTCGTTCATGAAAATACACAAAGAAATGAAAGTAGGAGGATATGGTGGTTCATTTTGAATGAGAGTGGAGTAAAAGAGGGTAATGTGAGTGAAAGGGATCAAAATATAGCATTCATTTTTAAATGAATAGATCCTGAAAAGTTGGGCTATGAATATTATACAACTCGGAGAGTAACCTGAGCAAGAATAGAGAGACAGAACTATTTGAAGAACACAAATAAGACATCTAACATGAAAAATTAGCATTCTGTCACTAAAACATAGTAAACAACACACTGTGTAAGTATTCAGAAGTATAGCACAACAATTTTTTTGGTATAGAAGCCAAGCAACTCTAGATTGAAGAAATTTATATTATTAAAAAGATAATTTGTTAAAGAACCCATTGTTGCTAAAGAACAAGCAATAAAACACACCTTGAGGAAGTCACTGTAATTTCAAATGCAAAAACTAGTATCTAAAAGTATTATTTTTTTATCTAACCACAACAGAAATATCTAAAAATAGAAAAAAATACAATATTTGTTTCTCCGGTCTACTCAGAAACGCTTCAGCAACAAACCCTCCTTTCCTTCTGATCATCCTCCTCTTCTCCTCCTCTTCTTCCCTTACTCTCCCTCCTCCCCTCATCCTCTTATTTTTTTTCTTCTGTGTTGGGGTCTGAACTCAGTGTCTTGCACTTGGTAGGTCAGTGCTCTCCCAGTGAGATAGAATAGCAACACTTGAAATATGTTTTATGAGTAATAAGGTGAAAAAGGCAAATATATAAATTTCATACACACTAGCATTATTTGTTATCATTATAAAACAGAATAGAAAATTAAGACTTGTGACTTAATACTCAAAGAAAAATGCACATGGGTGGACTTATTTGATATTGTCTTAAAATCTAGCCGATCAGAAGTAGTATAAAGAGGAAGGAAAAGACAGAAGAGAGGAGGATGAGAGAGATCAAAATAAGTAACAGGAATTTGGACTCTAAACAACAAAAACATACACAATATCATTAAAAATATGTCAAAATTATGTCAATATTGAAATTAGACTTCAGAATCCATATTAATCACTTTATATGATATAATGTAATTATAATAATAATTGAGAATGTCAAATATCAGTATGGCTGATAAAAAAATCAAGAAAAGAAACATGCACTAGGAGACTCTTGAAGTACAATGCCCTTATCTTTCTGGAGACAGTATCAATAAATATTGAGTTTGCTGAAAGGACAACTAGAACTTAGATATCTCCTTTTCAAAGTCAAAAGTTATTTATAAATCATTTCTGGAAGACCTTTAATTTTAGTCCAAAAGTTTTGGATTATTTAAAGTGGAAAGTGGCAAATTACAGGAGACAAAACGAAGTGTGTACCATGAAGCAAGCATTAAATCCAAAAGAACCCATTAAGAACAAAAAGTCAGGTGCATGAAAATTAAATGAAAAAGATATCTCTTTAGGAAGTCTTGAGTCCATCCAAAGGTAAACTGTCAAAACTTTCCAACCCTTAATCCCCTGACTACAGTGGGTTTTGTTAGTGGTTTATTTAGAACACATTTGACTCTTTTGTAAGAAAATCACATTTTTCTCAGACCACTACACCTCAGGCTCACAATTTGACTTCCCAGAATAACGTGGAGAATGCACTCATGAATCAATGGAATGCCCATTTAGCAATGACTAGCTGAGGACTGGCCATGTGACACAATTTTGACTAACAGTGTGGTGGTGGAAGAAGAGGCAGCATAATTGATATCTGTAAATATTCTTTGCTTTGGAATGAAGCAAAGAATGTTCTTTTCAAATGAAACATGATTTAGTTGAGCATTATCAGTTTCTATGAGTTTGCAGGTTTTCTGTAATTTGTGTTGTTGTTGAATTCTAACTTTAAGCTATGGTGATCTGATAAGCTACAGGGGTTTATTCCATTTTTTTTTTTTTTGGATCTATTGAGATTTGCTTTGTGACCAAGTGTGCGGTTGATTTTAGAGAAGGTTCCTTAAGTTCATTTGAGTCATGATATTTGTTAGTCTCCTTATTTATCCGTTTAGTTTCTGTCTGGAAGTCCTGTCCATTGGTGAGAGTGGGGTGTTGCAGTCTCCCACTGTTAGTGTGTGAGGTTTGATGTGCAATTTAAGCTTCAGTAATGTTTCTTTAATATATGTGGGTGCCCTTGTATTTGAAGCACAAATGTTCAGAATTGAGACTTCATCTTGACGGCTTTTTCCTGTGATGAATATGAAGTTTCCTTCTCCATCTCTTTTGATTAATTTTAGATTGAAGTCTATTTTGTTAAATATTAGGATAGCTACACCAGCTTGCTTCTTTACATCTTAGATCCACTTAATTGAGAAGGTTTTTTTTTTAACCCATCCCTTTACCCTCTTTAAAGTTGAAGTGTGTTTCTTGTATGCAGCAGAAAGTCAGTCCCTGTTTTCATATCCATTCTGTTAGCTTGTCTCTTTTTATCAGTAAATTGAGTCCATTAATATTAAGAGATATTAATGATCAGTGATTTTTAATTCCTGTTTATTTTGGCTTTGTTGTTGTTGGTAGTGTGTGTCTGTGTGTGTTTCTTTTCTTTGGGATTTGCTGGTGAAAGAATTATCTATTGCCTGTGCTTTTGTGGGTGAAGCTAAAATGTAGTACAGTTGCACAATGTACCACACCATTAATACCATGAAATTTGCAGGTAAATGGATGGAACAAAAAAATATCATTCTGAGTGAGGTAATCCATACCCAGAAAGACAAACATGGTATGTACTCACTCATAAATGGATACTAGGATAATCAGACCACAGTCCACAGCTCCAATGAAGCTAAGTAGCAAGGAGGACTCAACGAAGCTAGGTAGCAAGGAGGACTCAAAGAGGGACACGTGGATTGCCCTGGGAAGGGGAAATAGATGAGATTTGCTGGGTAAACTTGGGGATGGGCGATCAGTAAACGGGAGGTGGTGGGGGATGAGTACATGAGGGAACAGGACAGGGTGGTCACTTTGGGAGAGGGATGGGGTGAGAGGGCAAGGAAAGAGATATATTGATAAAAGGGAGTCATAATGGGGCTAGGGAGGAACCTGATGTTAGGGAAATTCCTAGGAATGCACAAGGATGACCCCAGCTAAGATACCTAGCAATAGTAGAGAGGGTACCTAAACTGGGCTTCCCCTAGAATCGATTGGTGACTACCCAAACTGTCATCATAGACTCTTCGTCTCATAACTGGCAGAAGCAGATGCAGAAATACACATGCAAGCACTAGGCTGAGCTACAGGAGTCCATTCAGGGAGGAGGGATTATACAAGCAAGTGGGTTCAAAATTATGATGGGGAAACACACAGAGAGTTGACCAGAACGTGTGGAAACTCATCTCACAGACTTGATACTGATAACTGGGAATCCTGCATGGGACCAATACAGGCCCGTTGGATGTAGATAACAGTTTTGTAGCCTGGTCTATTTGTGGAACAACTGTTAGTGGGATCAGGATCTATCTCTTATGCATGAATTATTTTTGAAGCCCATTCCACATGGTGGGGTGCCTTACTCAGTCTTGATACGTGGCGGGGGGGGGGGGAGGCAAAAGGGGAGCCAGGTCCTGCCTCAGCTGAATGTGCCAGGCTTTGTTGACTTCCCCTGGGAAGCTCCCTACCCTTTCTGAGGAATGGATGGGGATGGGGGAAAGTGGGGGAGGGAGGAAGGAGGGAGAACTGTTGTTGGTATGCAAAATAAGTTTAAAAAAACCAAAATATTAAAAAGATGATCCTAAAATAAAGAAACACGAGCACTGTATAGTGCTAATACAAAGGGTACCACCCCTCAGATTATATTATGTTCTGTGGCTCTCTTAGTGGAGACTCATAGGAAACACAGGGTCTTGAAATACCATGCTGCTTCTAACGAAACAACCTCAAAGTCCACTCCACTCTCTTAACACTTCTTGGGAGGTGAACCAACACATCTTATTTTCAGGCAATGTGAAGTTACTTTTGTTTATTTCATGTAATTGCATAGAGAATCATGTATCTGGAAACAATTTATTAATAAAAAAAGAGTATGATTAACCAATGAAATAGTTCACTAAACATTTTTCTGTTTCTCATGTACTATGCATAGCACAAAAGTGGTATGTGATATAGAAGTTAGTAATATGTGAGGCCAAAACATACAGCTAAATATACACAGTTGTTTAAATATAATTACCCATCCATATAAAGAGAAGGAAAACAGCAAGAAGTAAGAAGAAGAATGGGGACTTTTGAAAAATATATATATTCATGTATAATCTATACATATATGTTATAGGCTATATAAGTATATGACAAATATATTCTATATATAGAATATTTGGAACATATAAGATATATCAAATATAGAATATATTTTATACATGTGCTTTATACTATATAGATAGTATATAACACTTCATGGGAATTCATTGTAGGCAGATACCACTTGAACAATGTAGATTATTTAAACTTAAATTACTTCATTTTCATTTTGAAGGGAATAAAATTCTTGCTCTCTCTAATATTTGCTTTTCCAGGAAAAAGTCAGTACTGTGTATTTGGCTATAGACCACTGTTGAGAAGCTCTCAGCAGGAATACAGTAGAAATCTGTAGTCTGGCTGAGGCTAGATTTCCTATTTCGTTATCAGAAAAGAAATGATAGAACAAAATGCTTCTATAGTCTAGCCTTTCTAGAATAAAGTGATGATATATAATTTGAAAAAGAAAACGTCCATCCACTGAGTACATTCTGCAGAACAATACCTCTCTAGGCACACACATTGTGCTGGTGTATAAAAAAGGTCTTGTTTACCAAGGACAACACATTTTAATGGCTTGGGAATTAAAATCTGGTTTCAACAACCCCTTTGCCCTGGTGCAGTAAATTAAATTTAATGCTGACAAGGAGTAGTACACATTAGACTCCAGAGCAATAAATTTAAACACCAAATTAATGCAACTGGACTGCAATGGAGGGTCTTAGAAGAACATTATGGGCAGAACTGGCACCTGTAGTAATTGTTCTTTGCATAATGGGGGAATCAGATTTAAGAAGGAGAAATGCAAAGTCCACCGCTGTGTCTGAAACCTCTGCGATGGTGGGAGCTGGATGGCATGACTCCATTCAACTTCCATTAGCAGTGTTTTATGAACAGCTTATGAAACCTCGCTGTTACCACTCTGAAAGATCAGTGGAAGGACATTGCGAATATACATTGGAAAGTTGGGAAATATCTTTAATGGGAGGATAATGTTTCACTCTTTTTTTATTTTTGGTTGTGAGCCTAGCCTTTAACGGCTGAGCCATCTCTCCAGCCCTGTTTCACTCTTTTTTTCTGCATCATAGACATAGCCATTTTTTTAAAAACAAATATTTAGTTTTCAGAAAATGTGGGCTTTATTTTCATATGGACTAAATGCTCCACCAAACACTTATAATTTAACATACCAACTACAGTTTCCCCTCCCTCCTTCTCTCCTGTTCCCTTCCCCCACTTCGCTTTAACCCCCCCCCCACCCCATCCACTCCTTGTTTCCATTCATATGGGGTAAGGTCTTCCTTGGGGATCAACAAAGCATGGCATATCAAGTTGAGGCAGGACCAAGCCCCTCCCCCATGCATCAAGGCAGAACAAGGCATTCTATCATAGTGAATAGGTTCTAAAGAGTCTGCTCATGCATCAAGGACAGGTCCTGGTCCCACTGGTAGGGCTCCCAGAAAAGATCAAGCTACCCAACTGTCCCCAGATGCAGAGAGCCTAGGCCAATTCCAGGCAAACATCGTCAACAAAAGCTGCAGGGATGTAGGAAAATGAAAATAGATCGGTATCCATCGCCCTGCACAAAGCTCAAATCCAAGTAAATAAAAGGTCTCACCTTAAATCCAGTCACACTGAAGCTGAAGAAGGGAAAGTGGGAAGTAGCCTTGAATGCATTGACACAGGAGACAACTTCCTGATTACAACACCAGTAACACAGACTCTGAGATGGACAATTAATAAATGGGACCTCCTGACACCGAAAAGCTTCTGTGAGGCAAAGGATACTATCAATAGACCAGACAGCAGCCTACAGAATGGGAAAAGATCTTCACCAATCCCACGTTTCACAGAGGTCTGACTGCAAAATATATAAAGAACTCGGGAAACTTGATCTTTTAAAATTATTCCTCCTTGGTGATCAAACCTCAAATTGTCCCAATTAATAAAAGGACTCAAAAACCATAGCTTTTATGTCACTTAGAAACTTTTTTTTATTTGTTTGTTTCTTGCTAAATGTCATCCAGTGTGTTTAGTGATAAAAATCTGACAGTATCAGGGAGTCAAGACACATAGGCCCCTACTTAAGAGAACCTAATAAGAAAGTCAGACTTCAGAGCATAGTGTTTTGGCATACTCACCTGAGAAGACAAAGTTAATCTCAGTAAATGTTTACCTAAAGCATGCTACAATATGGAGGTAAGAAAAGCATGGAAATCATGAACAAGATTTCTGGAGCACGTGGAGCTAGGTGGCGACAATAGGCTGGCACTACAAATTCCTGCAGTGACAGAAGGATTTTATATCTTGATTATGGAACACGTCCCATAAGTTATATGTATGAAAAAAAGTGTGTGCAAGCATAGACACACACACACACACAAATGTAAATGCAATACTGGAGTTTAATAGGTTCCTAATATGTTTTATGGTAGGATATTCATAGTAAGTGTACTATTTATTTTAAAATGATTTCATTTTGCCAGGCAGTGGTGGCACACAACTTTAATCCCAGCACTCGGGAGGCAGAGGCAGACGGATCTCTGTGAGTCTGAGGCCCACTTGGTCTAGTACAAGGACAGCCTCCAAAGCTATAGAGCAAACCTGTCTCAGTAGAAAAAAAAAATCATTTTACCTACCAACGCCAGTTCCCCTCCCTCTGTTTAGTCAAGATTATTATTCTAGCTATGTCAGATGTTAGTTGTGTGAAACATATATCAGCTCCCACTTTTTGTATGTTTTCTCAAGCTTTCAATGATTCTGTCATTATTTCAAAAACCAAAATTAAAAGGGGTTAATAGTAATGATAACTGGAAATTCCCTTTTAGGTTGTCCTTTTAAATATGTGCATATAATCCCTAACTCTAATTTTATAATGTCTAACCTTTACAAAAGTATCATTAGAACTGTTGGGAAAATGTTTGGTTTTTCCCTATGGGGATTTAGTCAAAAAAGTACAGGCCAATTAGGCGAGAAGACACATTCGCGATGCCCTGGCTCTTTGTACTGTGTGACATTACCTTTTCAAACGGACAGACGCTTGTTAAAAGTATTAATATTGCTATGATTTTTTTTTGTCCTTTTTCCCTGCTATCAGTGCGCACCACCTGGGAGAAGGCAGCAGGGCAGTCTCATGTACAAGGTTTTTCCATTTTACCAACAGATTGCTCTCCCGCTTTTGGGGAAAGAGCAACCTTAGAATGATGAATGCTTGTCCTATTAAAAGCTCCTCCAGCACAGGCATTATTGATAGTGTGTAAAAAAAAGCCATCCATTTTAGTGCAAATGAAAATTGAAACAGAGAGAACATTGTGTCTCTCCCCCCTCCTAATATATGATGCTGGCTCATGAGCAGTGTGATTGTTGTGAGCTGAAAACAGCTGTCCAGAGTCCTCACGACCTTCACCTACCTCCCACTGGTGACCACAGGGACACTGGATTGGCAAGGAAAGCTAGCTCCCTAACATGGACATAATAAGCACACAGCTGTTAGCAGGGCATCCAGGCCCACTCATGGTCTAGTATCATTTTAGCCCTCTTATTTATCATCTCTCTTCCTGTTCAAAAAGAATGTAGTAGTCATCTGAAATTATTGCCATTATTATTCTCAGATCTTTACATGTTCTTCCTAGATCTTTTTGTTTGTCTCATTTCCTCGATCTTAAGAGTATGCCCCTTCTTTTCTGTAACTCTCTAAAATTCTCTGCCTTCATCGCTCAACTCAGGTTCGCTACTAGAACCTCTCCACACTTACACTGCACACACTTCATGCTCTATTATATCGCTAGGAACCTGGAATGGTTATACATCTGTGAAGGGTGTTTTATGATGTGGAATCATGGGTCAGGTGCATGGCTCTCTCCTGTTATAGAAAATGCATTTCTTAACTGCAGAACTATCTCTCCAGCTCCCGAAAATGCATTTGTTAAGATCAGAGACTGTAGCTTTTTGCATCTCTGTTGTCTATTGCAAAGCTTAGAAGATGGCGTGCAGCTAATTGTTTGCTTAAAGAAGGAAGGAGGCATGCGAGGTCAGAAAGTTCTGTGTTCCTGAATATTTCCTTAAGAAACCTGACTCAGTCTTAGCCACACTCAATGCCAATTATCAGGATTGGGGGTATCTGCCTGGCCATCCTCTCATTGGCCGGATTTTGCTAACTCTGTGATGCTGCTTCAGTAGTTCTGCACGAAGGAACATACTTCTCACCTTAAAGAGCTTTATCTATGAGAGAGAAAGCTTCATTTCCGTGGCATGACCCAGTTTCATTCATTCTGTGCTGTGTCTGTTGTCCATGTCATCTTTTCCCCCCTTTGTCTGGAAACCACATACACTCATTTTTACATTGCAGTACTGTTACAAATAAAATTATTTCCCAGGGCTGGAATCCTGTTGGTGCTCAACAGATATCTTCGCATTTACCTTTCAAAATGAAGCATCCTAAGCGACTATTTGTTATATTTCTGTATTCTTCATGAGCATCGGAAAAACAGGAGCTCTGAAAATGTGGATGAAGTGGAAGAGACTATATATAAAGAGTAAAGATCTCTTAAGACTTTGGTTGGCCACATCTAACTTATTTCAAATGGGAAGAAAACTGGAGCTTTATGTAATCTTACCTCCATCTGGTTCAGCAGCTTAAAATTGTGGCATCTCCCACAACCATGCACACACAGGAGGTATTAACGTGAAGGAGCACATATAGTTGAGAGGGAAAAGCAATAGGCAGGGTTAGGGGATAGACTGGGGGTGAATTTGACACAAACACATGACACACATGCATAAGTACTAAGAAAATTACTGTTAAAACTATGAATAGCCAAACTGAAGATGGTGAAGCACAGTGACCCTAATACATAGATGCATAACTCAGTATTGCAGCTGTAGAAAGATCAGAGCTTTTAGACCCAGCAAGAAGTAAACTTTAGTTATGACTCAGCTGCTTCTTAGTTTCTTTATACTGAAAGACATTTCTGAAAGAAAGCAACCAACCCTTCTGAGTCATTGTGTTGGTAGCTTGGTATATAGAGCATATCTCACGAAGTAAATTACTCAATTTGCTGTGGTTCATAGGCAGCCAAAACACTACCTATTCCCTGTTAGGTCAATGTTTTCTACTTAACTTGGATGTCAGGCTTCGTTTCCATGCAGACAAAGACAGGGTCACAAGCAGTGTTCATGATGAACAGTTCCCATGTAATAATCTCTTCTGGGGCTTTGAAATTATATTATAGAGACCTCTAGTATTCAATGCCACTTGAGGGATGAATAGGTGAAGGGGTAAAAGTGGGGCAAAGTTTTCAACTTTCACTTGTGTTATGTTTATGTAAAATAGGTATTAATAAGCAAAAATAGATATTACTAAGCAAATATCAACTTAATGATTGGCTAAAAAGTGTGGAGTGGTAATGTAACCTCAAACTTCCTTTCATATTAGAGAAAACAGATACTAATGAAGGTGAAAGAGTTGACCAGGTGTACCATCTGCAAGAGCATAAATGATGATACATGAGATACTTCACACGCACTTGGTACAAGTCCCAATAACCAGGTCATGGGAGATAATTGTCTCCTTAATGCCAGGTGTTCCTCCAGGGAATCTGTTGACCTAAAACTAACTATATAAAGCAATTGTTTCAGAGTTGTTTAAGTATCTTTATGCCAAAAGGGTAAGTATTACCTGTCATGGATGATTTGTTGGAAAGATAACAATGAATAGCAGGGCCTAAGATGAAAGTAGAGGAGAAGGGAGCACTTTCCATGTGTGTTGGTTTAAATGAGAATGACCACATATTTATATCAATGCTTGATCTCTAGTTTGTAGGGCTGTTTGGAAATAATTAGTAATTGTGGCCTTGTGTGTGTTACCAGGGTAGACTCTGAGGCTTCAAAAGTTTATGCTTCTCCCAGTTAGCTTTCTCTGTCTGGTGCCTGTGGATAACGATATAAGCTCTCTGCTACTGCCCCAGTGCCATGCCTGCCTGCCAGCTGCCATATTTTCCACATGATATCATAGAATCCAACCTCAGGAACCGTCATCCCTAATAAACTCTTACTTTTTTAAGTTGCTTTGGTCATAGTGTCTCTTCACAGCAATATAAGGGTAACTAAGACATCAAGGCAATTGATCTTGTGTTTTATGAACCATGAAAGATTATTAAATCAGGATGTATAGGCAAGGGTAAAGGTATCTTGTCTAGTCTTCAGAGCTAGAGACTTGGGGCCTGCACTGCCTCTCAGGGTCTGTGGACCTTAAGCAAATACCTCTCCTCTTCGATCCTCCTTACCTATAAAAAGAGATTCTAAAACAGATACTTCCATTATCATTTCCAAGTCTAGCATTTCGAAATTAGCTGAAAATAATGTCATTTCTTCCCACCTATTCCTTGAATTCCAGGAACAGAGGGTCTAACAGAAGTCTTCTCTATTGTTTATTCACCCAAAGATTTTTTTTTAAGTCATTTTTATATAAGTGCTTGACTCTTTTGCTGGAACATTTATTCATTAGGGAACACTGCCTCTTGACCCTCATTCTGTCCCACATGACAAAGGCAGCACTGATTTGGGTCAACCAGCCCGCGAAATACATATTATTAAATTGTCATCAAATTCTACATGTTTTTTGACACCCATTTCATTTCCTGAAAGCCCTTCTCTCTCATTTTGAATTCCAATAGACTTTTCCCAAAAAAAAAACTGAATGAAATGTTTCTATTCTTACTGCACACCCCAGTCTGCAACTCAGCAAAGTTTATTCTGGAACATTTCACTACATGCAAAGAAATAATACACTAACTAGGAAGGAGCAGTGTTATTTGTTGTGGGATTCCCCTCTGTATGCTGTGAATACTATTGGTTAATAAAGAAACTGGCTTGGTCTGATGGGGTAGAACAGAGCTAGACAGGGAAAACTAAACTGAATGCTGGGAGAAAAGGAGGCAGAAGCAGAGAGAAGCCAGGGAGCTGCTGACGGAGACAGACGTGCTGAAACTTTGCTGGTAGGCCACGTCCTCTCATGGTGATGCACAGATTAATGGTGATGGGTTAAATTAAGATGGAAGAGTTAGCCAATAAGAAGCTAGAGATAATGGGCCAAGCAGTGATTTAAATAATATAGTTTCTGTGTGATTATTTTGGGAGTCTGAGAAGCTGCGAAATAAAGAAGCAGCCTTCCTACGATTATTACTGTTTGCATTGACTATTTAATTGAATGATTATAAGATGAAGATCATTTATGAGGCATTGATGTATTGTCTAATGATTATTTGGTATTTTGTTCAGTGGCAGGCACTATAGTTCTGCTGTTTGTAACACGGATGCATTAATCACCATCAGACTGGCAAATAGTGGAGAAATAATTGTTTTGTAAATATAAGATATTTGATATACTGGAGAACGTTCCATGTACTAGGCACTTTGGTAGCTGGAAATATATCTTAAATAATCTTGGTTACATTTGAGTTTATTTTCTGAGTATTTGTGGAAAGCAAGAAGAACATGGAATAAAGCTATAGTCCTGCTTCATGGATATTTAAATTGCTCATTAAGTCCCATCAATAAACATACCTTATGACAAAAGTAATCTAATCTTGAAGCAAGGAGTACTGGCTTTGTGACTTTAGAGTCTTTTAATAGCATACCCTTTGAGTCCTTCAATGAGACCTGTAGGTTTTAAACCATCTGTTTCTTTCTTCTTCATTTTGCCTGAGTTTGTTCTTGGCTTCTTCTCTATAACAAAGGACATCTGCTGTCCTCAGAGTATCCTCTCTCCATTCATACAAGACCCAGAATGTGTCTGGTTAAGATCTAATTTCTAATTCCAGTCTTAGCTACTGAGCCTTTTCTTTGAACAGTCTTTGATGTCAATTTATCTAAATACTGACCTCTCCCCGCTGCCTTCTCTTCCAGCATGACTGTAGGCTTTATTTTCTTACAGCTTACTCTATACAGTTCACATGTTTATACAAATGGGACCTTCCCCCTTTTACAATATGTAAACCTCACATATAACAACCATATCATAGATCATGCTTATTTAGCCTTAAGTAACTAAATCTTTCCTCCCAGATATGATGATATTTAATAAACTGTGTAATGGATATCCAAGATTACATTCTATTGCTCTGCTTGTGCAATTCTCTTTATTTTGTCTAGTAAAATATGGGCTTGGTAGCTAATAAACTATTATAAAAAGATAACAGATACATTTTTAAATTTTAAAATAGTATTGATCAAATTAATATTTGTTTATTTAATTCCACATTATTTCAAATGGTTTATTCCACAATGACTAGTGTTGGCTGGGATGCTATAAAAATTGCAGTAATATTATAAATATCAAGGGCAGATGAGAGTCTTTATTTTTTGAGTTAAGTTATTTATTTATTTACTTATTTATTTATTTATTTTTTTGCTTCTGAAGGGCAAGGGAAATATCTAGTAACCTATGCTGTTTTGAATATTTCTGTACATGTTGACTCTGTTCAGTAAATTGTTGCCTGGATATACACTTGTTGAAGTTGGATGCTACCGCATTTAATGCAAGCTGTTTATGCTTTATCTATGTCTCATGATGCTATCATGTCATTAATAATATTTATTAAGGTGTCAGGGTGAAGACAGTGCTAAATGACATGCTTATTCTCCCTTCAAAAGCCTTGAGTCTTTTGAAATTGGAAGAGCATAAAGGGAAATACATCAGTTTCATTATTTGCTAAGGACAGAGTGTAGGAGAGTCTTGGTATAGGATCTGATGCACTTTCTAATTCTTGCCTTTCTTGCCTGACTCTGCCCTAACTACCATTGACATTTAGGCTCACTGTCAAATTTGGATTGATGAAGATGCCAACTACAGAATGAAGACTTGAGGGAATTATTAACTTTGACCTCACTTGGAATCTGTATATAGAAATAGATGGTGGAAAACTATGTGGTTTATTTTCTGATGGCAGTATAACCTTGATACTAAAATGAAAGAAAAATGTGAGCGAGAAAGAGTGTATGCTGATTTCATTTTATAACATAAGTAAGACAGTCCTAAATAGATATTAAGCCAAAATAATTCAGCTGTCCTTATATAGAGAGGTAGATTTACCATAAAGAGAAGAAATTTAAAATTCAGTCTCCTTCAGTTCCTGGGTCATAGCTAAGCTAGAGCTCCCTTTGAGGCATGTTACTCTGAGTTTTCATTTGGGTATGTTTTATATCAATTTTAGTGACATTATTTATTTTCAGAGAAAAACTATAAGAAGGAGGAATGAGGTGTTTATGCTGTGGTGTGCATTGTGTGAAGCTGAGGACAACTTGCAGGAATTGGTCCTTTCCTTCCAACACATGGGGCTTGGACTCAAGCCATTAGGTTCAGCGGAAAACAACTTGACACACTGAGCCATCTCCTTGGCTCCATGCTCTAGTATTTAAGATTCCACCACATGGATATAAGAAATCGCTCAGTAGACTGATGGAACACTGGCATTCCAAAGACCTATGCTGATGAAGAATGCTGGTTTAGAGACAGAGAGCTGCATAAACCTGTGAGAAAACTGTGTTATTTTTTTGGTGATGATAGGACTGTTGGGCCAAGATGAGGAGCCATGCCATGAACTGGATACTGGTTTGGCTAATATGTAGCAGGTGGTTGGCGAAATGGACATTAGCTGTGCTCAGCACATTTTGCACAGCTGTCTGAGACATGGGAATTCTCTATTATGTGAGTTCTGTTTCCCCAAGGCAGGAACCAGCAAGTATACAGACAGGGGGCCTGGATTTCAATGATCATATTCACCAGGGCAAGAGTTTGATTAAGAAAAATGCCCCTGGCCTTATATAGCCACACACAAGGTCTCTAGCCTTTAGATTCAAGTTCATTAGCAATAACAGCAGTGTTGGCACCCAGCTGTTCAGTGGCTGAACCTTTGCTAAGACAAACCTATGGTGTGATTTGTGAGAATCAAGTTCTCCTGAGTCTGACTTTCCATCCTGAACTTTTTCATATATGATTTTTCTGTTTCAACCCATCAGAGCACATTCTGTTTGCAAGTAAGAACAATAAAGTGCGCAATTCATACTTAGGATGTACAAAGGACCCTTCTCAAATCAATAAGATAAACACGCTTAAAAATGAGCCAGCTATTCAGAGGAGAAAACCTGAATGGAATTGTTAAGTAGTGTGTGAAAAGATGCTCTTCAGTTCCAGTAATCAAGAAACGCAAATTAAATAACTAGGAAGATGCTCAACAGATAGGAGGACTTTAAACATCTACTAAGATCAACTGAAGGGGAGCATGTGAGGATGTGACAAAGGATAAATTGTTTCTTACCACTGATGAAATGATAAATTGCTACAAGCATGTGGCCAGGCACGGTTAGACCAAGTGGAAGCTGTGCAGACCTATGACACACAACGATGCACACAGCAGAAATCCTTTCTCATATGCCCTGGGAGGCATTTACAAAGATGTTCTCCAGAACTGCTTCTATTATTAAAGATTTAACAACTCAGAAAGTCAAAAGGAGGAAGGCAGATAAAAATCACACAGGGTTTCTTCAGTAAAGTTTCATACAGCAGTCAAAATGAAAAGATATAATAAACATAAACCAATGATAAATATTGAATCAAAGTTGAGTGACCCAAAAATGACATAGAATAAGTAATGGTGTCATATCAGAATCTGCAGTAAACACAAAGAGAGAGAGAGAGACAGATAGAGAAACACAAACAGAGAGAGAGAGAGAGACAGAGAGAGAGAGAGACTGAGAGAGAATCTCTGTTTAATTATATATGTATTTTAAATAATAAGATAGTGTGCTGAATGGATAATACTCACCAATTCTGAGATAATGTTTACCTCTGCAAGGAGTGGGTGGGAGTGGATAGATTGGCAGGCCAGCTGCCATATTATTTCCTTAAAATAGACCTGAACTAATTGTGCCTTAATAGTAAAGCACTAAATCAAGGCATGAATGCATGAGATTCCAATACATTATCCCCCTTCCTGAATGTGTTTTTTACATAGATCCTCTTAAAATGTGTTACTAATAACTATATCCATATTCAAATGATGTGGGAGTGTCATATATCAATCTGTTGATTTCATTGGCTAAGTAATAAACAAACTGCTTGGGCTCATAGCTTAGAACATAGGTGGGTGGAGTAAACAGAACAGAATGCTGGGAGGAAGAGGAAGTGAGCTCAGACTCGACAGCTCTCCACTTAGGAGCAGACGCCTCAGAGAGACGCCATGCCCCACTCCCGGGCAGACAGACGTGATTCAGCTCCGACCCAGGATAGATGTAGGCTAGAATCTTCCCGGTAAGCGCACCTTGGGGTGCAACACAGATGATTAGAAATGGGCTAAATTAATATGTGAGAATTAGCCTAGAAGAGGCGAGATAGAAATGGGCCAAGCAGTGTTTAAAAGAATACAGTGTCCGTGTAATTATTTCGGGGCATAAGCTAGCCAGGCAACCGAGGTGCTGGGGACGCAGCCCCGTCGCTCCTATTACAACATTCAAATGTAACGAAAAGAAGCAAAGGATGGGGAAAATGAATAGCCAGAGAATAACAGCGGCAATGTCAGTGTCTTCAAGAGGTTTCAGTGCATAGAACATAAAAATGAGCAAGGATACCTTGGCAGCCTCTGCTTATTAGTTTCTGAGGGAATGGGTGTAAATCCTGCAAATCAATTACAGTGGTGGACAATGTAGGATTCTGTATCATGAAGATGCAGTTCCATGGCCTGTATCCCCTGTAGGAGCATATCATAGATATTCAAAATTGCCAGTTCACTGACTGGCCCAATACATCACTATCTTAGTTGACTCAATCATAAAAATAGTGTCTGTAAATGTTTTACATGGTGTGGTTACAACTTTAAATGTCAAAGTTCAAAATGATTTTAAAATATGAGTGAGCAGGTTGCATTTAGGAATATATACATATACATTCCTAATATATTCCATATATTATGTATATAGTGTATGTGTATGTATATATGTATAAATATATGCATTGAATAGCACTTAATGAAAATAGATGTCATGGATTTGAAAGAGAGCAAGGAGGGGCGTATAGTTAAGTTTGGAGGGAGGAAAGTGAAGGGGAAATGATTAATTATACTATAATTTCAGAAGGAAGAGAAAATATTTTTACCCTTGAAAACTCCATTGAAAAACTCCAAGGGAAGTTCATTTCACCAAGGTTTCATACAATATCTTCCCTTTTGCCTTGAAAACTCCTTTTCCAATTTATCTGTTAGCAGTTATACAAAAGTGTTTTTAGAAATTGCCTACATTTCCTGATGAAATTAGACTAACAGTGTATGACTTTAAATGTTGCAATCACACTCTCAGAACCAAGAAGTCTTTGCGATCAGAAGCATGACTACAAATCTGAGTCTCCCTGTCAAGGTCACTGCTCCACATAGTGTTACACGCTACAAAAGTAATGGTTTGTCTTACCTCTGTTGTTGCAGACACTGTACACACACAACTGAATACATGTAAGTTAACTGAGAATTTGTGATCCAAATTTAAATGTGATAGTTTAATTATTACAAACAATCTTAAATAGCCGCAACAGGCCAGACACCTGCTGCTGTACCACAGCCATTCCATCTTACTGTTCTTGAATTAATGTCTTTTGATCAATTTGTATATTTTAGATTCATCCATGAGAGAAGAACTCCTTTCTACAACTTCCCTACTATATTCAGCTTCTGTGAACTGATACACCTATGCCTGAAAAGGACTTTATTTATCCCAATTCTCCACCATGTGCCTGTCATGCACTTTATCCATGGTGCCAATCTAGGGAGAAGGTATATATAAAACAAAGTCATGCTGTTTTGCAAAGACTCACATAAAAATAAAGGAGTAATGCCTGTTTAAATAGACAAGGTGGAATGTAGAATAGACAAATAGATAAAGAAGCCTAGACTTGAACTGGAAAATTAACCACTTCAAAATAAAACTGAGTGAAATTTGTGTGGTTAACATAATTTGAAGAATCCCAAATGTTAATCAATATTTTGCTTATCAGAGTAATAGAATGTTTGAACTTTTATACAGGAGATAAATATTTGAATGGAAAAGAGTGAGCTCAGGTTTAGTAGAGTGCTACATACTATAAGGGTGATGTTAATTTAGCCATATCTACAAGAAGAATCACATAGTTGCCTTTGCATGTAAAGCTTTTAGACAAATAAATTAATATGTCAACACATGCTAAAGAAAATAATGTTTTGGTTACCTATTGTGGTTCAACAAAACCAAGTAAAAGTTCAGTGTCTTAAATTATTTAGTTTAGTTTGATAGTAGGAGACGTTTGTTCAGTTTCAGCTGGATGTTCTACCAATCCAAGTTGGTTAGGGGTATTATAGGTCATTTCTTACGTGCTTGTATTTTTGACAACATGTAGCCTGGCCTGTGTAAATTCAATGTCTTCAACTTACATTTCTGGTGACTCAGTGGTTCTACCCCTTGGCTACTTTCAGTCAGTTATTGCTTCATCATTCATAGTGTGAAATCAAAAGTCAATTTCTGCACTACTGACAGTTTGGCCAGAGTGTTCTTGATGATACAGTATAGTGGAAGGTTGTTTTGGATATTTTCCAGATAGATTTGCAGCCTCCCTGCTTGCTACCACAAGCTATGTAACAGCCATGTCTCCCAAATTGTAACAAAAATGTCTCCAGATATTACTTTTTTACCAAAAGATTCCTGAGGCAAACTTGTCCCTGGTGAAGAACCAGGAATCTCACTTAATATTTTTGTTAGAGCGTGACAGTTTACTTCGCAATCAACAAAGAGGAAACTATCTTTTAAAGACCATGGGTCAGAAATCACAGGTCATACTTGTTATGACATTCCTTTAGTCAAAAGAGATTGTATGCCAGCTCAGCTCGATGTGAGAGACAATGACCTCCCAGCCCCCATTAAAGGAACGTGAGACTTAGAATCCATAACACAGATTTTCTTTGACTCTTGTCTGAAGTCTTTTTCCCTATCTTGTGATTTTTATGATGAATTCCAATCTATCCTTCTACTGTGAAAATTGTGATAGGTCACTACTTCTCATACCATACTGAGAATTCGTAGTGGCAAATAGTCTATCAACATGTTCAGGATAAATAGACTCAAGCTTGCTTTTTAGTATGGCAATGATTCTGTGCCTTTTGTCAAATAAGAAAATACTGTTTATGTTCATGTTTATATTTATGTTATTTATATACTTTTCATAGCCACTCGTTAGCCCTATTGCAAATTTTAAGTGAAGTATAAATTATAAGTTCTGTGCATACTTACTGGTGCTTAATTCTTGTTTATTGTTGGTATCAGGCAACTATGAAATGTTATCTTCATATTCTGCTTGTGAATTTTCTCAAGTTCATTCAAGTTTGGCTTTTGTGTACTAATACATATAGACTGTAGTGATATTTTATTTGTAATTTAATACATAAATCTTGCCTAAAGATCAGAATGCAAAGATAAGTCACTAGAGGCCAGGGAGTGGTGGCACATAACTTTAATTGCAGGATCAGGAGACAGAGGCAGATGGATCTCTGTGAGTTCTAGGCTACCCTGGGCTACACAATGTTGATCCAGAAACAGATCCTGGTAGTGGTGACTTCACACCTTTAATCCTAGCAATATAGAGGTGGAGACAAGAGTGATATGGCCGGGAAGAAAATGGAATATAAAGGGGAAGAGACAAGAACTCACTGGAGTGTGGAGTCTGAGGATTCACGGAGACAGGATCTTACCCTTAAGGTCTGAAGATTTAGTAGAGGTAAGAGGTCTCTGTAGTGGTAGGTTGCTTTGAGTTTTTGATCTTCAGCTTGAACCCCAATATCTGACTTTGAATCTTTAATATTTGTGCTAAATTGACTTTGTAGCCTTTAATTCTCCCTATAAAATTCATGTATTTACGTCTTAACCTGCAAAATGGAATGACTCTCTCTGGGTGTACCATCTACTATGAGTGAATGCCGGTTACCTAGTTGCTCACGTCTTTACTGCCATTCTAGGTGAGAATTCTTTTTCCACTTCAATTCTGTTAAAATCAGACTTTTCTCATTGATTATAAGAATGACAGAAATATGTGGCTATCAGTCTTATAATCAACATTATTAATAATATCAACATTAATAAAATAAAAATCTGTTTTTCAGCTATAGCAGTTTAAGAATTCAACGTGAATCATACTGATTCTGTTATTTGTAGATTTTAAAAAGAAAGTTTACTTTCAGATACTGTGGTGGTTTCAATAGGAAGGGCCCTATGGGTTCACGTATTTGAATTCTTGGTCATAAAGGAGTGGTACTCCTTGACAGATAGTAGAAGGTGTGGGCCTTGCTGGAGCAGGTGTGGTCTTGTTGGAGGAAGTATGTCACTAGGAGTGGGCTTTGGGGTTTCAAATGCTCAAGACAAGCTCAATGTCTCTCTCTACTGCTGCCTGTATATCTAGATGTAGAACTCTCAACATGTCTAGCACCATCTCTGCCTGTATACAACCATGCCTCCTGCCATGATGATAATAAACTAAATCGCTGAAACACTAAGGAAGCCCAAATTAAATGCCTTCTTTTATAAGTTGTCATGGTCATGGCATCTCTTCACAGCAACAGAACACTGACTAAGACAGATACTAAGTCAGATTAAATAAAATTTGCATCGCTTAAATACTAAGATGTTATGATTTTATTTTAAGTCATCTATATTTCTCAAGGTTTATTAAGTTACATCAGAAACACTTAGGAATGAATACGTAGAGGAGGAATGCAAGCTTCATAATTTTAGTCTACAGGCAATAATAATACTTTTTAAGGTTTGCAAAGAACAGAAATTTATGCAAACATGAAAAATGACTGTAATCTGTGAAAGGCAGTGCTTAATACGTGTTTGTGTTAGACATATAAAATTTATCTGAACTTGGTTAATAAAATTCCAGTATAAATACTAGGTAAGTATCCAGGTGAAATATGGCTATAATTCAGTCAAAAGCAGCCACAATCACACTATACTTTCAACTTCTCTTCAGCTATGTGGACTAAACCATATCTAAAACAAAGCATTGGAGACACAGAGTTCAAAGTACGGACTATGACAAGGTTGCAAAGCTGGACAGAATTTTGGAAATATGACTTGCCCATGAATAATAAAGAACGAAGATGTAATTAAGCCAAGTTCCTCAAAGGCATCTTAGATGTGATAAAGGCTGGGATTAAAATAGATGAATTTGTTTACATCGTCTACCATAAGAGAAGATGAAAAAACCATGACCAAGCTGCACTTGGATAGATAAAAGAGCACTTCAAAGGTAAAACTAAGTCATTTCATCTTGTATATTCCCTATAGGTATGTGGCAAGAAGACCGGTGTATCTAGAAGGAAATGTGTGGAATGAGCTAGGGACCGGAATCTGAAAGTAATTAAAATAGCATCAGTAAAACACAAGACAGCCTGTAGATTGGGAGGAAAATCTGTAAACCATAGGAAGAAAAGCACACAACAATCACCAAAGCATAAAACCAAGCAAAAGCAATTTAAGAATACAGAGGGAAACCATTTTTCTAGAGTACAGAAAAAGACCAGCAGGCATGTGAAAACGTGTTCATTACTGGATTACATCAGAAAATGCAAATACAAACCACAGTGAAATATCACCTCACAGCTGATAGAATAGCATAATGAAAACCCATGAGACAGTAAGTGTTGGAAAGGGTGTGGATAAGAGGGAGCAATCCTATGATATTGGTGCAAATATAAGTTGAGATCGCTACACTATGAATAATAGTGTGAAGATTTCTACATAACAAAAAGTAAACCTATCTTAAAAATATATCCACCGTATTACCCAGAAACCATAGATATCTTCCCAAGGTAAAAAAAAAAAATCCTTAGGAAATATCTGAATTGCATTGTTCATTGCAGCATCATATGATATCCAAGATAAAGAAATTTGTGTCCATCAAAGAAGAAGCAATGAAGAAATGAGAGAAAAAAAGAGAGAGATAGGGAGAGAGAGACAAAGAGACAGAGAGACAGAGAGAGAGAGGAAGAAGGAGGAGGAGGAGGAGAAGAAGAAAGAAAAAGAATGTCAACAATTTTTTTTTACAAAGTGATTAACTGATTTGAGATGTTTACAAACACTGTGCGAATTCACCCAAGCTTCCAAATTGCTTACCTTTAGCATCCTCATAGATATTCTCATGCAGAACCACAGTGATCTGAAGCCATTCAAGAAAGACCATCTGCTGAAAGAACACTGCTGTTCTTGGAGTGAAAAACTGAAAAGGACTTTTGAGGAAGCCCTGAGTTTTGGAGCTGATTTAAACAGCAAAAGTCACCCCAGGAAACAGAAAACTCAGAATCACCTCCCAACTGTGCTACTGACATGTTGTGTCCATGGGCTCGCCAATGAATCTCCTTACACTTCAGGTTTCTCATTTGCAAAGTGACAAGAGTTGGAACGGGTGATTTCTGAGGCCCATTTGCAATCTTCTTTGCTGTAATTTTTTCATCATTGATATTCATTGTGATTTGCAAAGAGATGAGAATTTTGAGCAAAGCTTTTGATTTAAAGTCTTTGCTCAGAGGTATTGCTCACAGGTTCAGCGAATACTAATTAGGGATTTGGCTGTTGCAGAGGATAAACTTCACTGACCACCATAGTCTTCTCTCTCCCGAGTTCCAGATCCAAGAACGTTCTCTTTCAGATCAACTCCTCATTCCTTAGGGTGTTCACAGGTAACAGAGAAACATTCCTTTCTTTCAAACTCCAACATCATATAGTGTAGCCTTCCAAATATATTTACCAGCTGGTTAGAAAGAAGTGATTTTCATTTTTTTTTTAAATACCCAGGCTGCCAAGAAAGGGAACAATCAGCTTCTCTGTGATTTGTGATAAAGTTTGTGTCTAAAATAAAATAGTAATGCAAACTAACTGGATGCAGATGTACATTCCACTAATTAAGCAACAGAAGAACCAAGAAAACTCATTGGAACATTCATTATTGTCTTTCTATGCCACCTGTACTTCACCAAGGTTAAGGACAGAATCCAAATGTTTGTAGTTGTAGTCAGTGTTTAAGTTATTAGGCATTGGTAGAAAGAGCCTGCTTTGAACGCTTCCTTTCTAGAGAACTACAATAATATGGTAATCTTGCACACAGTGTTTTCATTAGTAATATTTACTAATTCACCACAGATGACTAGACATAATTAAAATGTTTTATACTAGTAAGAATTAATGTTAGAAATAGAACCTGACTTGCCAGTTTCAGAAAACGATTAAAATAGAACCTTAGATCCTTAACTCTTGTACTTTTTTAAGATTTTATTTTTATTTATTCTTGTATATATAGGTATGTCTTGTCGGGGAGTGTATATTCAAGTGCAGTCCCTACAGGAAGTCTTGATCCCTTGGAACTGGAGTAACAGGCACTCGGTGAGCTATCCAACTTGAGAGTTGATAATGCAACTTAGGTCCTCTGCCAGAACAGTATGAGCTCTTAATTGCTGAACCATTTCTCCAGCCCCAACTCTTGAACTTTTGATAAAAATAAAATGAGTTATTTTATGTGCAAAGAATTTTGTAAAATCAGAAGTCTTACCAAAATATCACATGTTGTAGTAATTACAGCATCAGTGGAAACAGAACTTAATGGGGTTTGTTAGCAACAACATGGATGCATATTGAGTGGGAAAGTGAGTACTAATTTAGACACTAGGCTTAAGTAGGTGTCTGCAGGCTACCCCAGGAATCTCACTCTCATATTTAATGTTATGTAGCCGTGTCCTTTGGATTGAAAATCCTCTCCAGGAGGGGGGAAGATTCTGATGAGACTCAGGAGGCAAACTAACTTCACATGTCTGGAAAAGCTGAAGCTTGCAGAATTCTGGAGGGTCCTTTTCCAAGGTCATAGAAACAGTAAACAATTACAGGAGGTAGAGACTCTTTCCAGCAGAGAAACTGAAAATTGAGTTCCTAGAACCTGTGGAGCTGTCTGCAAGTTTTGTAGACAGCTAGGGCTACAGATTGAACAAGTTGTCACCTGTGTGAGGTGGGACTGTCCGTGATGTAGCTTCTTCGGAGTTATCTTTGCTTCTGAAAGTAATCCTTCACCTGTACTCCCGTTAATATTTGTAATTTAGTGCAGTCATTACTGTGGTCTTTTGTAAGTTGTCTTTCTGGGGCAAGTAAACATGTGTGTTGCATTTATCCAGCAAATTCTGAAACACAACAATACCAAGTATATAATTGTTTACATGGGTAAATGCATCCAAGTTTCCAGGATTAATGCTTAGAGTTTATCTGTTTATAAATTTTAAATATATAATGCAGTGATTGAAAACAAAACTGAAATTTTATTCTGTACAAGAAAGAATTCATTAAGAGGCAAGAATAAAAGTTAGAAGCATCCCTTTTGTTTTTGAATATTGGAAGAATGTTTTAAAAAACTCTTATCTATAGATTAATGATAAAATGATGATGACACAGAGAAAGGACTGGCAGATAGATGATAGATGGCAGGGTATGTATATTTTCTCCATATATCATGGGTTGTTCTAGGTGCCTTTATTTCTTAGCTCTGTCTTCTGAGAGTGTCTGCAAGAAATGATCCATCAGTGGATACAGGCAGACCTAGAACACAGATTCTGGATCCTAAACACCACTCTTCAATAAAATAAGATGGAGGTCCTTGAAGAAAAGACTGATACCAGGCTATACAAACTTTATAGTTAACTTGAACATCTTGTAATATAAAAAGAAGACACTTAAACACATGCAAGCACATACACACATGCACATATCAAATAGACAGGGAAGCTAAAATAAAACGCGAGAAGGCTGCCAATGTTCACGGCTGAAATGCTTTAAGTAACAATATAAAATGGCAGTAAACCAAATGATAAAATAAACTAAACTGAAAACAAAAATTTTAAAACTTACTAATCCCTTAGAAACTTCCCACAATTCCAGTGGAAGTCAAATATTAGTATCATATGGTGGATAAAGGACTTGAAGTCAGAAAACTTAATCTAAAATTTGCTACTGATATTTAACATGCATTCTTTAGTCAACTATCCAAGCCAAGCCTTGACTTCCCAGTCTGCTTTATTCCTTTTCTGAGTTATTATGAGAATTACTTGAGATATTGAATGTGATTAAAGATATATACTAGAGGTGAGTAAAGATATTAGCTATTTCCTCTTCGCTTCTTTGGCCCACAGCAGTGATTTTCAAAGCATGGTCTGAATATGGCCCAGGCACCTGAAAGCATTTTGTGAAGGCCCATGATGCCAAACTGATTCCATAATAATTGTAAGAGGAAACATTCAAATTAGATTAAGAAAGAGAAGAATGGAAAATTCAGAATGAAAGCTTTCATTTCATAATTCCCAGAAGTCTAGAAACCAAAACAATACTAGGCATGCAAGGGCATACTTGTTCAAAAACAGCGGAGGGTTTACCTTGACTAGTTCCCCTTCTACATGCTGGGCCTTGTCTTCTTGCTTTAATAATCATTTTGTACAAGCTTCCCACTCTTGTTAAAATAGATGTTCATGATGTTATGTGAGTAGAAATCAAAACAGAATCTCCTAAGAATGATGTTTTTAACAAAGGGAAAAGAAAAGCAATAAAGGACCTTTGTTTCCACAGCAAGTATATAGATTCTTATATTTGCTATTTTATTGAACGTTTCTGTCAAGTCCAGTACAAGTGATCCATCCTTAGATTGTTTGCCTCCTTTTCCATCACAATTGTGTTATATTGCAGCTTCAAATCTCTATTTCTGTTATTCCTTTCTTAGGAACTTGCCAAAGACTCTGCGTATTCGTAGTACAGGCTGAGTATACACAGCACTTCTTATTTTTTTCACCGACTACCTAAACCTAATTATTTTTCTAGAACTCCAAAGATTTTTGTTCTGTGTAATGTAATAATTGCTTACTAATAGCAACTGTCCCTTTGTCCTGGGAATACCATTCTTCTCTTAGAATGGGGTTTACTTTTTTTTTTTTAGGTTTCAATTTTGTGATATCAAAGACGGTTATCAATCCTCAGATATGCAACTATATTGTAAGACATTCAGCTCAGGAATGTCAACCTGTCAGAAACTGACTCTTAAGGAGACAGTTGTATTCAGGACTTTGGCAGCTTTAGGTTTCCCAGCTAACTATTTTGTAGATTTGGGTATAAAGTACAGAATTTGTATACAGAGGTTTTTTTTTTCCAGGACTTTGCTTAGTTTCCAAAACCTCCTATGTGCTAGGCAAATGCTAAACGACTGAACTAGTCTCAGTTGTAAAAATACATTCTATGACATTTACTTTTAGCTTAGATTTTGAATATCAACACACTATAAATTTCAAATAGAGTGTTTTTAAACTTATTTTGCCATTTACAGACATAAGTAAACAGGGTAGTATGCAATACTAAAATATTATTGGGGGAATTTCACTTTTCTTTCCTTTCTAAATTGATCATCTGCCCACATAACATTATTATGCAACATAGTTCCAGCAAGAAAAACCAATAATGACCTGTATGAGATCCTTGATCCTGAAAAATGCAACTCATTGATTTTCAGATTGCTGTTGACAATTCAAAAACAAATGCTTTAATAAAGAGGGTTGTTTTTGAATGTTAACATAATAGCCATGATAGGCAGCTCTTTATAATCAGAGGCTAATCATTATTAATTCCTTTGACATTCAGTGCCGTGACATTAATTATAACATACTTTTTTTTTCAGCTGACATCCATTGCTGTCCACAGCTCTATGGCAAAGTACTGCCACCTGGATGCATTGTTGCAGTCACTGGCAAAGCTGGTCATATTACACAACGCTGAGCATCTCATGGAGCAAAATGGTTATGTGACTTTTCTGTAAATTAAAAAAAAATAGCTATTTTTGTAATTTCTGCTGAGTTTGAATTATTTTCTTCTGTTGGAATCACCAATTTTGAAATTTCGTGTGACCTGGAAAGTTTCTATTTCCCATTTCTTGATATTTTTTCTTGACCCCACAATTGTTCGTTGCTGGGAGCCTTGCTCCAGATGGGTTCAATGGTGTGGGATGGATGCATGAAGCTGGCGCCATGAAGAAATTGTGATCACCTGTTGTTCAAACAAGTGGCCCTGAAGAACCTGGGCTGTTTTTATTTATACAGTTTCAACAGTTTGCATGAACAGCTTTACAATCAGTTTTTACTTCCTAAGTTTCTAGAAATGACTACAATAATTGCCAGTTTGCTTCTCTGCCTCTTTCCCCTTTCCACTTCTCCCCAGCTTTCTCACTGGTAGTCATTGCCTATTTCATCGATATCTCTGCTCTTAGAAGAAGAAACAGTCTTGCAAGCTACAAAGGAAGTTTCCTAACTAGGCACACCTACAGGTAGAACAGTGGGCTCGGCAGGAAGCATATGTAGTTACAGAGAAATGCAGAGTAAGAGATAGTTTTGTCTCTAGTGGTTTATATTTACATCTGGTAGGTCTGGGTCCTCACAATCAACTCACCAGCTGAAGCTGGAGCAATCCATTTACATTCTGTAATACCCCATCTCCTCTGGGCTATACCAGGTTTTTCATTTTTTTCTATAGGCAATATAATTTGGAAACTTACTCTTAATATTTGACATTGTTTATTCTTTTTTCTTGTGCCTATCTCTCTGAAATTCTTAAGGTATTGGTACAGTTATTAGAAATGAGGGAAATGTGGTTTTCTATGATTCTACTTCATTCCCTGTTTCTAGACTGTTCCCATTAACTCCTGATATCATCTATAATAACCTTTTCCAAAGAGCCTTGTGGTTAAAATCATTCTTTCTAGAACAGTTATGCAAATGTGTAAACTTCATGACCTACTATGGTTCAGTCAGGCCAGCAGTGTGGCTAGCATGGTGAAATCAATGAGAACAGGTAGCATTTATGCTCCGGGGGGGGGGGTCACCCCCGGAATTATGCAGCAAACTGTCCATGGGCTTTGCCAAATGGCTCAGGATCTCCAGGACCTTGACACAAGGAGAGCCATTCATGCTATCAGGCCTTGTTCCCCAAAGAAGTTACATGGCTCCTGCCAGTTAGTTTTCTGTTTCTTTTTTTTCTAATTTTCCCCCTAGTTCATTACATGTAGCACACCACGCCTGTCTGTACTCTATGTGCTACCATACAGTTTGTGAACGGGGCAAGGGGCTGGATAGTGAAACACACAAAGACACACAGACAGAGACACAGGTCATCCTTGAAACAGGAATGCTCCCAAAATGCCCCCTTTATTGTGTCCAGGGGCAGCTTATATAGGGATAGCCATGCCCCAGCCAAACCCACCAGAAATCACTCCCCTGCCATCAGGAACTCCTGAGGGTCTCGTGCTCAGAGCAGCTGCAAGCTGTCTCAGAGCAGAGGAAAACAAGTTGTCTACAAGAAATTCAGGATCTGGGGGTTCACAGCTCCCAACATAAATATACCCGTAAATTACAGGTATTGGACATTTATTTCATTATTCTCAAAGATATTTAAATTAAGGGTGTTTTATCATTTGTATTCAGTACATTAATGGAGAATAATTGTGTGAATTATTAAAATTTATATTACATTGCCACTGCAGTTTTCACCCCTGCACTCCTCCCATCCCTTCCACCCTCACCTCTCCTCTCCCCCAGATCCACTTCTCCTCTGTTTCTCTTCAGAAAAGAACAGACTTCCCAGGGATATCAACCAAACCTGGCATAACAAGATACCATAATCTAGGCTTATACCTCATATCAAAAGTGGATGAGGCGACCCAGTAAGAGGAAAAGGATCCCAAAAGCAGGCACTGTTAGGAATCTCATGAGAAAACCAAGCTACGTAACCATAACACATATACAGAAGGCCTAGGTCAGACTCACACAGGCTCTCTGACTGTTGGCTCAGACTCGGAGAGCCTCTTGTTCTAGACCCTCTGGCTCCTACAGTCCTTCCTCCTTTTCTTCCATGGAATTTTCCAAAGTCTGTCTAATGTTTGGCTGTGGGTTTCTGCCTCTGTTTTCATCAGTTGCTGGATGAAGGCTCCCTGACGATGATTATGCTAGGCTCCGGTCTATGAGTATATAAGGGTATCATTAGGAATCATTTCATTTCCCTCCCTCCCTTCCTCTCCTCCCTCCCTTCCTTCCTCCTTTTCTTCCTGCTTTTTTTTTTTTTTTTTTTTTTTTTTTTTTTTTTTTTTGCCAGTAGTGTTGGGTTCTATATCAGGTCTTTGGGCTATCCAGTCTTGAGTGCCTGATCATCCAGGCAGTGTCAGTCATGAGCTCCTTCTCATGGGTTTCAAGTTGGACCAGTCATTGTTTGGCCACTCCTATAGGTGCTATGTCACCTTTACTCCAGAGCATCTAATAGACAGGTAAAATTAGAAGTTGAAGGTTTTATGAGTGAGTTGGTGCCCCAGTCCCTACAGAGGAAGCCTTGCCTGGTTACAGAGATGGCTGTGTCAGGCTCCATATCCCCAATTACTGGGAGTCTTTGCTAGGGTCACCCTGGTCACTTCCAGGGAGTTTCCATTGTACTAGGTTTCTCCCTCATTCCCCCGATTTCAGTTGTCTCTTCCAGTATTGTCTCCCTCCATGCCTCCCCCAAACCTGATACTTCCTATTCCTATTCCCACGTGTCCCCAGTTCTACAGATTTGTGAAATATTTTCTAGGTCCCATTCTCAGGGAGATCCATGTGTCTACCTTTGAGCCCACATTGTTGCTTAACCTCTCTAGCTCTGTGAATCTTGGCATGATTATCCTTTTCTTTACAGCTAATATCTACTTATGAGTGAACACATACCTTGTTTGTTTTTCTGTGTCTGGGTTACCTCACTCAGAATGATTTTTTTTTTCTAGTCCTATCCATTTGCCTGCAAATTTCATGATGTTACTTTTTACATTGCTGCATAATACTTCACTGTGTAAATGTATCACATTTTCTTTTATATCAGCTTTGTATATAATGACCAGAAACTGGAAACAACCTACATGTCCCTCAACCGAAAATTACGTAAACTATTTAACAAGAATTTTGTGTATGGTACTTGAGATGGAATCCAGGGACTCATACATGCCAGTAAAGTAATCTAATACTAAGTTGCCTCCCCTTAGTCCTGTTTAAACTTCTACTTTTCCAGAACAGATCTCACAGTTTTGTGAATGCTGGCCTTGAACTTTTCCTGTATCCCAAATGGTCTTGAATTTATAATCCTACTTTTGTCTTCTGCGTAACTGATATTACCAGTGTATGCCATTGGACCCAGTCATTTATTTGCTTTTCAAATTTATTTCTAGCAGGAAAATAATCATCCATAAAATATGCATACTCAGTCTATCAACAGGCTTCCCAAGCCCAGCAACTGCCTGTGCAAAGGTGAAATACTTTGGTAACACCTTTGTATTATCCTTTGGGGATGGAAATGTTATTCCATCTCATGCTGTCCAATGATTGGATTTTTATATTGAAAATATAATTAGTTCTAATTAGTTTTTCAATTGTACAGATTTTGGTGTATCATCATTATATCATCGTAAGTAATTTTGCTAATAATTTCTTTGTGGGGTCAGAAAGGTGTGATATTGTAAAAAACAAACATAATTTGGAACGAGAAAACTCTTATGTATTTTATGATACCAAGAGGGGGAAAGGCTGATTGCAATCTAGTGGGAAAGTAAGATTTGTAAGATTGGCTGAAATGGTGTTCATAACATGTGACGGAAGCTGCATGTATGATGAAGAAACAGAATTAACCTCAACAGCTTAGTTAAGTTAGGTCAAGCAGTGGTCAGCTTACAAGTTCTTCTACTTGCCAGAGAAGCATAATGAAGTAAATAAAGTCACGATCTGTACTCTAAAGACAAAACAATCAAGACAGGAGACTGAGATTCTAGATAAGATCATCCAGCAATTATTTCCCCATAGTACGCCAATTTGAATACTTGTCGATAAGCCAAACGACATGAGAGCTAAACTAGGTGAGAGACCACAGTACCTGGATTTGGTTTCAAGAAAAATGATATAGCAAAGAAGGGGAAAAGGCATTGCTACCATTCTTTCTCCCTAAACTCCAAGCAACATGGTGAGAGATGTCTCCTTCTTGGGAAAGGAAAAGTTAAGTTTAAGCCTTACACATGAAACCCACTATAATGCTTGAGTGCTTAAATCTGGTATCAATTTGGGACCCATAGTTCCTCCCACAACCTAGCTAGTGTTTGTAGACTGAGCATCTGAGATTGCAATAGCCAGATGGCAAAAAGACTCAAGAGCAGGTCATAGAAGGTGTCATAGAGACATGAGTTTTGGAGTTCAGTACCATGATTGCCATGGTGAAATTCAATACAAAGTCGACCCCAAAAGCCCTATACTCAAGGCATTGTCTGTAGGCCAGAAATTAGAGATGGAGCCTTTGGACCTGTATCAGTTAAATACCTGTACACCAGAGAGACAGAGACAAGTTCTTGCCTATGTCCATATTTAGCTGTTGAGTGGGCAGGTTATCTCCTTGATCCCAAGACTACTCAATTTACTATCATCCTTAGTGGCTAAAGGACTGTTTCTACAACCTACCTCTCAAGCATGGACAGCACAAATTTTTCTAAGGAAAGATTCATATACAGAGCCTCTAGGTCTTCCTCAGTAGTAGGCAGACAACTGTGTGCTAGGGTCTTGTATATACCTCTCAGCAGATACTGTAGTTAGCTATGGTGTGGGCAAATATGCATCCACACGACTGTAAGATGAAGGTGGAACCTGTCTTAGCATCAGATTGGTATAAAGGTTGTGTCCTCTGATTTCAAAGAATGAACCAATATTATGTTAGCATAGAATTTTGTCTTGGACCCAGTGCTAGATTGGCGAAACCAAATAGTGGTTAGAAACAAATGACCCTATTTCCAAGAAGTGCACATGATGAAGCAAGCCTCTGTAATATCTCTAGTGCTAAGCAGAGGCAGGCAGCCCCATCCAATCAATTGTCTATTCCAACCAATGGATAATTGCAGTAGTCTTGGGTCACTGTTCTCTCTTAGTAGTAGGCACCCCACAGAGACAGAGACTTTATCATCCCCTAGCATCATATTGGTTTTGCCAGTCTAAGGTCTCAAAGTACAAAGAAATATCTATAGATACATGGACCTCTCCACAATTCAATCACAAAGAAATAGAAAACTTGAATGGACCAATAAAAAAAAATGATGTGTTACTAGTAAAAGGTATTTTGTCCGAGAAAAGCATGGAACCTAACATTTTTAATGTTGACTTCTATCAAAAATTTGAAATGTATTTTTTTATTAATTTTTGAGAATTTTCTGTATGTATACAATGTTTTTACTATATTCATCTCTCACTAGTCTCACTAATGCCTCTCAGTCACCGTCCACGCTTCTCCCAAGTCCATGTCATCTTTTTATTTTAAAATAGCCCTCCAATTCTAGTTTGACTGCTTTTTGTCCTTGGACATACATGGAGTAATTGTTGTTTAGAAGAAATAAAGAATGTGGACAGAGGAGGTGGCTCACTGGCTAAATTACTAGCTGTTCAGGAGTAAGAGTCTGAGTCTGGATTCCCAGAACCTAAAAAGAATTCAATAGTGCAGGTCTGTAATTGCTATGCTGCTATGAGAATGTGGAGGCAGAGACAGGAAAACTCTCTGAACAATAAAAGAGAGACCCTGTCTCAACCAGACGGAAGGTGAAGACTAACACCTGGAGTGATTTTCTGACTTCCACATACCCACACATATATACGCATTTATGTTTACATGTCATGCAATGCACAAACACATAAATAAAAAATTTAAGTGAGTGAAATATGTATAATGTTTCTATGTTCTCTCTAATTCATCCTTTTAAAGTAAATGATTACAACATTTAATTTTATTATATGAATATTAAATTCAGCTTGGAAATTTATAGATTAAATTTCAGGAAGAATAAAGAGATGAATGGCTGAAAAGTCTCTAGCATTTTTATAGGTACTCCTCATGTGATATGGAGAACTCCATGTCTCCAAAACATGTAGTTAAAATTGAATCTAATTATAGACTTCATGACCTGTAGAAGTTCCAAGAATGTGCTTAAATGCATTATATCTTTTGAGAGCTTCTACCCTTTTGGTCTGTGCTGGGTAATTCTCATTTTATAGGAGGGTTTCCCAGGTATCTGATCAAGCATCATTTCTGAGTTTGTCTGGGAGGGTATTTCAAGAAAGATTGTCACTGAACCAGTGGACCGAGTAAGGAAATCCAGCAGTCTGCCAACGTGGGGAAGCAAATGCCAAATCACATTTTCCCTTTCTCTGTTTATCTCTTGTTCTCTCTTCCTGCTGCACAGGAATTTGGACAACATTTTTTCCCTACTCTTTGGACATCAGAGGCTCAGGTCCTGAGGCCTTTGTCTGCATCTACTGTTTACTTGAGCTATCACTTTCAACGTTCTAATGATTGCAGTTTGGAAGCCACACTGTATGAATTTTTACACTCCATAGTCAAGTGGAGCACTTATTTTCATAATAGACACACTCATATATCTATATAGTTTCATTTATATATTGCTATCATTTTATTTATCTTCTGTGTTATTGGAGAACCATAGCACACAGCCCATGATGCTCCATTAGTGGCGTATGTATTTATTATTCTATTATTGACATATATTCTCTATTTGCTCTGTATCAGCCCCATCACATAGCTCTTTCATCATATTTTTCCTAAAAATCCATTCACATGGATTCCCCTGTGAGACTGACAGATTTACTGACCACTATGAGGGACTGGAAAGAGAGCTCAGCCCCATCGGCTATCAGTGGAATAGCACACTACTTTTCTCCTTATTCAGCACAGCTATTTATCTTCCCTCAGCAATTAACTTCAGACTTACATACAGAAGCTCTCCCAAGAAAATCCAACTCATTTTCTCAACAGACATCAACCCATCTTAAAATCCTGTAAGAAGCATTCTTTCATTAGTGTGTGTGTGTGTGTGTGTGTGTGTGTGTGTGTGTGTGTGAGAGAGAGAGAGAGAGAGAGAGAGAGAGAGAGAGAACAGAATGGCAAGTATCTTTCTTTCTTACTCCTCATGTTATTGCCTTGAGACAGGGTCTCTCACTGAAGTGGAAGCTTTCTATTCTGCTTGACTCTGGCCAGTAAGTTTCCTAGATCCCCATGTCTCTTCTTCTCCATGCTATGGGTTTAGGCTGGTGTGCTCACGCCAACTTTAAATATGTGTGCTACATCTTCAGCCCTGATTTCTCTCCCTCCACTTATCCATCTTTCTGTCTTCTCTTTTCTCCCCTTTTATGCCTTTAGACACCCTGAAGGACTGATGGATAGAGACAACTCTTTCTTTGACACTCATGTCTGGACTCTCTTTCATTCCTGGCATATATTGAAAAACCTTAATATGAGATAGCACAGCCAAAGGTCCAAGAGGAACTAAGTCTAAGAGACAGGGTAAATTGGAAAATAGTGAATGTGCATCTTTTCTAGCAGGATGCTGAGCCTTCTGTTCTATTTCTAACCCTCATTACTTGCACAAACCTTACTTCTTTTCTTGTCAGACTTTCCTTGCATTTGGCTGAACCCAGATATCCAGATCTGCACTTTTTAAGTTGATGAGTTCAGACGTTTCGTGAAAATTAGTTTACTCATCGCTCTGACTGGCTCTCTGTTTAATTCACAAGGCCAGTAAGCCCCCAAGCACTCAATCCATAGAAGTAATTTGGAACCCATTAAAGGGAAGCTAGCCTTGAGCTGGATCAGTTGTCATAGTGATATTGTGGGATACTGAAATACCTGTACTTGGTCATACTATAGGTAAAATCATTTCCAAGGTTTCAAGTGAAACTTTTCATTGTTCTGTATAATTTTGTTCATGTTCTATAAAAAGAACAAAGGTATTGAGAGTTTAAAATGATACCATAGCTTAAAATCAACTGTAATATGTAAATAATCTGTGATTCAGAGTAGAGTAACTAACTTCCCTCTACATCAAGTGTATGTGTGTTGTGTGTGCGCACGTGTGTGTGCTTATGTGTGTGTAGAACCATATAACCAAGAAACAAAAGAATTGTATTTTTCTTTGTTTCAAAACATTTGAGCAATAGTAATGACAAGATTAAGTTTTTATCACAATTTTCTTTATTTGTTACATATTTATAGGTTTCAAAGTGTTATCCTATTTCGGTGATGCCATTACATTGACCCTGCAACCCATCTGCAATCAGGTAGAGAAAAAGTAATCCATCCAAATTCACCCTTCAGTGTTCTGATAGAGACAACTTTGTTTATTTCTAATCCATGAGACTACCTCGCACTCAATTGAAAGATGTAACTTCTGTTGTTTGAGAATGAACAAACGTGTTTGAGATCCTCCTTAATCAAGGTTGACCAGCCATGTAGAGATAGGCATCCTTTGAGGCAGCTTTCACTTCCTATCGACTGAACGGTTACTCAGGAAGTGGGCATGGTCTGTTGAACAAATTAGTCACCGTTTCCATTGCACCTTGGTCTTAGTGAATTCCTTGGAGATGGGATTCTCCTCGAAGGCTATATTCTCATGTATGTTGAGCCATAGAAATCCTTTGCTTGATCTCTCAAGGTCTTTCTTTAGAAATTACACTCAGACTCACCCCTTAGTTTATCTATTGCTGGCAAATAAAGTCTCTCTCTTAATACATTTCTACTGAGATGACTCAGGTGGCAGGAGTTGGAACATGCAGAGTTTGAATATCCCTTTTTCTTGTCTGACAAGTTTTTGTTGTTAGCATAGCTTTCTCAAAGCAGGACCACATTGGGGTAATGGAAGCTCTGGGTTAAAAAAAAAAGTGCTCCTGGGATGGGCTATGCAACACGTTCCTTTGGTCTAGATCAAAAAACTGGCCATAGCATTTTTCTGTCGGGCAAATATGCTCACAGCCTTACCATATTGAAGACAAGGAGGTCTAGATGATGCTTCTATGTAAATGATGTTTTCAAATTTGTGAACTTTTGTTCCATGCTACTTTTCTGCAGCCTTCTTGTGTTGCAGAATTGCATTCTACTTTGCTTAGTGTCTATTTACAATCAACAATATGCTTTTGAAGGAAAGTTATCCTTGGGGCACAACACCTTTGTTTCTAAAAGAAGGTTCTTTCTTTCATGGTGGAGTTATTCATGTATTAAGACATTCATGGCTGTCCCATAGCCAGATCTTGTTTCCTAAAATATGAAAGAGTCTCTCCATTTTCCAGGTTTTGGATTGGTAGTAAGAGATGCATTTATTGTGTTGTGATGTAATAAATTTCTTTAAGAATCTGAATCATCTGTAGTTTTCCCCTCCCTTGTTTGCATTTTCATTGGCTTTTGCTTTTCATCAGATATAGAGAATTGGCTGACAATGAATGCATGAGACAGTATATAGTGTTAAAGGGATGTAAAGTGGTGTTAAAGGATGGTGTTAGATTTCAACATTGCATATCTGCCGAGGTCAACGTGGGTGTTATTCATTCCTGAAGGGGCATCTTGCTCTTGCATGGTCTTTTAAGAGTAACATTAAGTAATTTGGATATGAGATTCTGCAGATGTGACCTCTCAAGCAATAGCAGATGGCTTTGTTTCCCTCCCATGATAAGGTTCGTTGCAATAACCAAGTTGTTAATTCTTAGGTGGCAATGCCTCGGGCAGATCTCTTTAAAGTACCAATTTCTAAGGGAGTGCAAATCAGATATCAAATTGTACATTTCATAAAATTCCAATGAAACATCAAGCCACAGGCAGGACAGATGTTGCCCTTATGAAATTATCAGTGTAACACTTCCTAAAAGTTCATGACAGGGAAGTCACTTTCTGTAGTACACTTGTTAAGAGGGCTTGGAATTCCTAGCTGGTGAACTTCTCAAGTATTTTTATGTCTGAAATGGCATCCTGGAACTTTTATTTTTAAAAGGAAGCTTCTCAAGAAACTGAACTCACAATATTATATTATTACCTGGCCTGCATATACATGCATACATAGAAGCATATTTACCTAAACCAGTTTCTATGAAGACGGAGATGTAAAGGGACCAGAAATGTATGGAATGACACAATGAGAGAGTTAAAGAGCTGAGAACTTCTGTCTCCTGACTTAATTTTCCTTGACATTCTCCATTGTCACAAGACTTACTTTTTTATACCCCAAGTCTAGCCATAACTCTTTGTTTAAAACCTTTAATAATTTCTTGTTATATATAGACCAAAGCCAACTTACTGGCCATAATTTCTGACTGGGATCCTTTCCATCATCTGCAATATATTATACTCTAGACATAAATGACGGCACACCATTTGCTAGGCAAATCTCAGAGGCCTATATTTTTACCTTGTTCTAATTTTCTGATATGCTTCTTTCCTAATCCTGATTAAGAGATATCCACACAGCCAGGCAGTGATGGTAATTCCAGCACTTGGAAATCAGAGACAGGCAGATCTCAATGAATTTGAAGCCAACATGGACTACAGATGAGATCCAGATAGTCAAGACTACACCGAGAAACTCTGTCTCAAAAAACCAAAAAAGAGATGGTCACACTTCAGCACTAAAATATATCCCAAGTGATTGGCTTTTCCTGATCCCTTTTACAAGGAAAACTTGAGGAAAATCCATGTGAAGGTCAATGCATTCAGAGTTTGAAAGAGCAGGGGGCATAAATCTTGATGTAAGTCCACCATTTTATAAATTACTAAAAGACAAAGATATTGAAAATGATATGGCTTGTAAGAGTGACTCTGAGACTTTTTAAAGATAAATTTCTCTTTTATTTTTCAAAGTCAAAATGTGGCCCTGTAATTCATATACATTACCTCACCACATTTTAAAAGATTATAAGGAGAAAATCAGGAATTTTCATTTCCTCAATCTCTCTATATACATTGTGAGGGATTTAAGTTGTGTGATGAAACCAAAGAATACCTTCCTTTCAGGTGGTGCAGGCCTTGAGATTGTACTGCATTTACGTCATGCCGTACTTGTTTCTCTGTCTTCCCACCTGTGCATCCATCAATCCTGCTTACTTCCCATGCATATCAAAGCATATCTGATTCGCTTCGTTTTTATTCTTTCCTTCTTACCTCATGTTAAAGCCTTTCACCTTGGCAATGTAAGCACGAGTGTTTCTCTTTAATCAATAATGCATCATGTCTGAACCACAATCTTCAAGTGCATGTGATTTGTTTCCTGTCACAGACGTAGTTAAGCTCAATAACATTTGAACAAGCTTGGCTATTTCTATGATTTCCACCTAGAGCCTTATATCACATCACACCTAGAGAAAGCAAACACTTCTTAAACTACTGCTGTATGATTTGCAGGAATTTGGCCAGAAAAGTTGTTACCATACTATTACTATTCATATGAGGTCAGAGTAAATGAATCCTGAACAACCTATATTTTTCACCTTTGGTGTAATGGCTGAAAATCATTTTCTTAACAGAACAGGGTAAATTACCACATGCTGTACTCTGAGAGTAAAAAGGCCCTTGCTTGTTCTCTCTCAGATCTCCGTTTGGGGTCTGGTGACTCGGTCCCTTGGAGAGGGAAGAACAGTTATGATTATAAAAGCAGGAGAGCACTCAGGACCGCGAGGGGAGTACCCACACACTGAGAGAATGGGGATGTTCTATCGGGAACTCACCAAGGCCAGCTGGCCTGGGTCTGAAAAAGCATGGGATAAATCCGGACTCTCTGAACATAGCAGACAATGAGGACTACTGAGAACCCAAGAACAATGGCAATGGGTTTTTGATCCTACTGCACGCACTGGCTTTGTGGGAGCCTAGGCTGTTTGGATGCTCACCTTACTAGACCTGGATAGAGGTGGGCGGTCCTTGGGCTTCCCACAGGTCAGGGAACCCTGATTGCTCTTCTAGCTGATGAGGGAGGGGACTTGATTGGGGGAGGGGGAGGGAAATGGGAGGCGGTGGCGGGAGGAGGCAGAAATCCTTAATAAATAAATAAATTAAAAAAAAAAGCAGGAGAGCAGTTCAAGGATAAGTCATTATCAACAGACATCACTATTGTTTACCCCGTAGTATAAAACTGACTGCTGTGTGAACAGGAAGCTTGAAGATTATTCATGGAAAGAGTTAAGCCTGGAACTTCGTGTGACTACTGATTCTCCACAGTCAGCTTCTGTTGGATATTTGCTTATTGCATGCTTAATAAGGTCACTAACTCATTCAAAACCCAGAGCACAGATATGCTAGATCATTCTCTGATCTGTACAAACACTTAATATAACTTATTATTCTTAATTTATAAATCAAAGGATGCTTCTTGACTTTAAATACTAAGGAATAAGTGTATAGAGTATGGTCCTTGAAGTTGTAGAAGATGAAGCTGGTATAGAAATATTCGTGTCAAATATGAAAATGCCATTACGTACTAGAAAATTAATACTCATAATAATTAAACACAGACAGTAAAAAGTGGGGACCTGAGTTTGAATCTCCAGAACCCACATAAATGCTAAATGGACATGGTGATAGCCCATCTATGTGGGAAATGCTGAGACAGGGGACTCCCAGAGCCAACTTGTTAGCTGGTGAAATCTGGGTTCAATTATGAGGCCATTTCTTAAAGAATAAGGTAGGGAATGTTTGTGAGAAAGACTCCCTCCTTCAACCTCAAGCTTCTATATGCATTCACACGCACTTGAACAAGTATGTATGCTCACACATAGGCAAATATATATATATATATATATATATATATATATATATATATATGATGTGTGTATGTGTGTGTATGCACATGTGTGCATAACACATACATACACATGCTAAAATAGGTAAACTTAAAGGCTTCATTATGTTTTTTGTACAGTTGCTTCATTATATTTTGTTCTCATTCATTCTCTTCCCCCACCACAATCCCTTGTGCCCACTCTTCCCAGCAACAAACATAGATTCTGAGTAGAAAACCTCATATTTATCAAGCCATTCATTTTCTCGTAAGGCATGGAGTGGTATATAGCTTCAGATTTCTCTGTAGATTAATGCTTCCTTGTTTCATAGGAGGACCCATATTGTGTTATGATCTTATCATTTTTTAACAATTAGCTCTCTTGAGTAAATCTGCTCTTTTACATTCTCGTAGACTGACATGTGCCTAGGGATCATTAAGATGTAATTGGCCACACATTACTAGACCCTTGAGGAAAGTTACAGAGGGAAACATTTCAGGCAGCCCACAAATCAAATTCCCGTGGGCTTGAGGATGGTTTACCAACTGTCCCTGTACCATGTAACTCTTGTGCCAAATGAGATCACTGCTTCAAAATAGACTCTTAAAATCTATCCTTCAGGACTTTATCCTGCCTTAACATATAGTATTATCACCCTCTATGATTAATATGACTTTCCATCTCTAGAACCAAGGTGAGCTATGAAAATGCTATTATTGAAGCTAAGGGAAAAACTTGCTGAAGCATGTAAGGTTGCAACTCAATCTATCTGAGAATAATCAAGGGGAAATCTCCTGATAATGCCATGGTACCAGCTCCCAGAAGAGTCAAATGTAAGATGAGAGCAACTTCACAGTGTTTTTATATCTTAGCCAGAAATACCACACTACTGTTCTTAGCATATCAATAGGAAGGAATAGGAGCTACACACACAAAATAGGATTTTGAGTTGTGGTTATTATAAAGCAAACTTTAACTTTAGGAAAGCATTATTAGTTAACAAAATCAATAGATTAAAAATTGCTGTGAAGATGTAAAATGACTCTTAGTCCTCACTTAGAGTTTAGATTGGGCTCTTAAGCAAGAACAAGGGGATTGAAATCTTTTGAACTCTACTCTGCATTCTTATTTTGGGACTTAGTTCCCTCTAAACATACACAATAATCTTGGAAAGTATGCATTTACCACTTCTTGTTTAATGTGTAGTAAATCAGACAAAAAGAAGCAGAATAACTAGTGTATTTGTTTGATCAGGAACTGTTGGGAATGAGTTTCCAAATGAATAATTGGTTTGCCCAAACTTGAAAATACAAAAAGCAACATAAAGTATAATAATAAAGGAAATGTGGTGTAGACATTAAGTCCTGGCCTTAGTTACATCATGCTGGCTTTCTCCTGCCGATTAACATCCCATCCCAGAAAACATTGGTGATCATGCATTCTCCTGTTCTTTGTAGGTGATAAAGTGACATTTAATTTCTCTGATTTCCTACAAAACATGGCATTTTGAGATTTGGTTTTGTTCTAAGACCACTGGAATGTGAGAGCCTGGAAATTAATCAACGAGTTTTATTTCTTTAAGTGTTAAAGTTCAGGAAAAATAAATGAGGTGTGTGTGTGTGTGTGTGTGTGTGTGTGCGCGCGCGCGTGTGCATTGGTGGAAAAGATACTAAATTAGGGAGTGGACACGCAGAAAGACGTGATTTCCTGGTACAAACTTTGCACAGGCAGAATGAACAGGATATGATGCAGATGGATTATTTAAATGAGGGATTGATGGACAGTGTATTATTGAGCTTTTCCATCACTGGGATAAGTACCAGAAACAGCTTAAGGAAATATTTGTTCTTGGCTCCTCCCAGTTTCATGAGTTTTAATCCATGGTCAGTTGACTCCATTGTACTGGACCTGAAGTTATCTAAATTACATTTATTATATGAATTTTGCCCTTTTTCACTTTTATGAAATGTGCTTTGTATAGTCTTCCTCATGTTTTAGGATGAACCACCATGAAATGTTTTGTACTTCATTTATTATTTAAGCCTCTGACAGTGGGAGCAAACATCTTTTATGCTTCTTAGAACCCATCAGTAACTGGAAACATTGTGATGGGAAGAATTCAATATTATGGTTGAAAAGACAAGAGCTAGTATCCAGCTACAGTGCCTTACCTTTTTTTTTTGACTTCTAAATCTTAATGTTAGTAAGTGTACTTCACTATTTTTATATTATGATAATACGTATTTAACATAGTTTCTATGAAATTTAAACAAGAAAAGATCAGCAAAAGCCTAACATTTCTTGGTCTGTGTTGAAATCGTCATTATCAGTGTCCCTTCCCCAAGCATAGATTTATGGACAGACTCAACATGTATTTGTCTAATAAATGAATGCCATCATCTTTAGGTTATAATTTACCATGGGTTCCTAACAGATTTTGCATTTGGGGTCAAAAGGACACCCTATCAACCCTCCCCAATTAAGTGTTAAGTAGTTGTATAGTGTCACAGATCACAAAATCACACTTAATGCTTGTTGGTATTATCAATCAGTACAGCTAAACGCAAGCTCACATAATATAATTGAGCTAGATTAATTGTAATAACTAAAATGTGAACATTAGCATTCGTGGAAATGGGAATAAAATTGTTCCCATCATAAGTTAAATTACTGCTGCTGTTCATAAATTTTAAAACAGATGACTCTGAATCTCCACCTGCACCTTTTAAAATGATCCTTCTGTCTTCCCATTATTCTTTTAATAGGCATTTAGGCAAAATTTCATCTAAGCCAGCACTTAGAACAAAGCTAGAAGGTTGTGGAGGAATAGCTTTCTTATTGAACTTCTTGTGCTACTAATAATAAACCCTAAGTAAGAAAGCAGAGGCACTCAAATTCCTGTTTTCCCCAAATATTGTGTAATATTGTATTTTATACAACCTTTACAATTTTTAGTTTTATGTATTTTTCTTTTACTTGTGGGGTTATAATATAATTACACCACTCCCCCTTCACATTTTTCCCTTGAAAACTTCCTATATACCTCTCCTCATTCTCTTTCAAATTCATGGCCTATGTTGTTTATTTGTTGCTTTTACATGTATATATGTGTATGTATATACTTACATTTTCCAAAATACAATCTGCTCATTCTATATAATATCATTTCGATGTGTGCTTTCAGGGTTGACCATTTGTATTGGATAAGTAGTTAGTGTGTCTTTCCCTGAGGAAGACGTTCTCACACTCCCTGTATTCTTTTGTGTAGATCCTGAAAGACCTCATGGTTTTTCCTCATCAACTTTGTCACGCCTACTGATGTTTCACTCGCTGAGCTCATGTTTAGGCAGTCGTGCTGGTGAGACTTTAAGGATGTAGCCTCCCACCTTCTAAAAGGACACAGTTTCAGTATTTTTTTTTTTTTTGGCAGCAGATTGACTCTATGGTCTCATATAAAACAAGCAGGTCTTCTACCTCTACTCTAGCTTCTAATCAATAAAATACATTTGATTCTTCTATTATAATTAATTCTGTAGGTATCTACAGATTCTTCTTTTAGTAAGAACATTTGGAAGTTAACTATATGTGTTTGTATGTGAATGGATATTCCAAATATAGCAAGTATTTTAGAATTTATCAACAAATGTTATAATAGTAATTAATTAAATTTCAAAATCATTCTTTTTATATTACTTCCTATGCAATGTACAAAATATCATATATTATTGAGCCAGAAAAACAGTCAAAAATATAACACAGCAAAATATAAGAATGTAGGGGCCCTTACTATTGAAAATGTTAAAAAGTATGTATTATGACTATGGCACTCATATGTCTTGAAAGCTTAACCAGAATAGATTCTAGATTAGCTGATAACTGGAGAACAAAAAGTTCAGAGACAGCCTGGAGCAAAGCTTATGGATTTAAACATACTAAATAATGAGGTATGAGATTCACAGGGTAATGAGTAATGGTTACATGGCTAATTATTTGTATAAAATAAAGTTAATTTTTAAGTTTAAACCAAAAAATAAAAACATAAACACTAGAAAAGAATATTAATAAATGTGTAAAGAAAAAGGAGAGTGGCATTAAAGTAAGTAATTAAGCCTATAAGTTTATTATTTAACCACTTAAACCCTTCTAAAAGGCAGTAGTTTTGTGTGGCAGTTTGCAGCTTCTCTATCTATGCTAGTCTTTCTTTTTCTTTTCTTTTCTTTTTTTTTTTAATTTTTAGAGTCAGGGTTTCTCCGTAGCTTTTGGTTCCTGTCCTGGAACTAGCTCTTGTAGACCAGGCTGGTCTCGAACTATCAGAGATCCGCCTGCCTCTGCCTCCCCAGTGCTGGGATTAAAGGCGTGCACCACCACCGCCTGGCTTATGCTAGTCTTTCTAAAAGAAGCTGTAGGTCAATTGAGTTTCTACTCTCAGTTCTAGAGGTGAATACTAATGAACCCCACCCAAAGACAACGAATTAACACAGTAGGTATTTTTTTATTAAATAATTTGCTCTCAGAATTACATGGAGATTGGCATTTCACGTATTTCATTTGGGCACATATGCTTGACATATGCATGGGAATAACGTGGAAATGTACCACCAAGTGTACAGTTACATGCCTTTAATCTTCACATTCGTCCTATATAGATTTTCAGTAAGAAGAAGGAAAAAGTTGTAGATGTTAAAATATTTATTAGGGTATTACTTTTAAAAGCAAAAGGTTACAGGCTAAATACTCTTAATCTAAAAATCTGAAATTCAAAATGCTCAAAGTAGAAAACCTTTTGAATGTTCACATGGTGTTATAAGTACATGTGTTGATGTAAAACTTTTAGGCACACTAAAATAGTGCATGAAATTATCCCTAGACTATATGCACAAAGTATATATTCACAAAGTATATATGAAACATAATTAATTTTGTGTTTGGGCTTCTATCTTCAAGATACATCATTATAAATAAACAAATACACATGAAATTTTAAAAGTCTGAAATAAAATCAATTCTGGTACTAAGCATTCCTAGTCAGGGTATTAATACCTTAATAAGTACTCTAAACTTTACTGATTTATTAATCTGAGGGACACTACAATAAAGTAATTTCAAGGGCTATTAAAAGATTATTTGCATAGCAAATATGAATCTAAATCGTCCTGCTTCGTACTGACTTAGGGATAAACATGTCTTTTATATGTAACAAAAGACAGCATAGAACTCTGCATAATGTGGTACCATGCCTTCTAACTAGGTTAGCAATCTATAGAATACATTCATCAGCCTTCTAAAGGTTATATACCAATTGTTAGAAAGTTACAGTAATAATATGTTATCCTGAGTTGAAGTAACCATTAATGCTCCCTTTATTCTAAAAAGAACTCATTTGAACAAAGACGTAATGTAGACTTAATAGGTTGCATATGATTCTCTTTGCCATCTCAATTTATAGCTGTTAATTTAAGTTCTAAACTAAGCATATATTTTAGAACCCAGGATGGAAGTGCAATAATGTAGCTACTTCAATATGAAATGACCAAAATGTAGACATTCCAAACAAGGCCTATTCTACAGTAGCTAGGCATAGCCTTTAAAAAAAAAATACAAATTCACAAATAAAAAAACAAAAACTTATGGAAAGCAAATGATTTTTATGTTTTTCTATCATTATATTTTAGTATTTCCTTGCCTAGATATTTCCAAGAGGCAGAAGATAAATTATCGTACTTTGCTGAGTTTTAGAAGTCTGACCTTGTGAAGCAACAGCTGTGAACACATTCTGAAACAGAAAATGGGGCTGCTGTTTTCAAGGAAATCTTTTTTTTTTTTTTAAGAGAGAGAAAATAAAGATCTCTTTGCTTTCCAAAAAAGACAGAATGATAAAAATCTCTAAATCTTAAGAAAGAATTGCAGAGAGTGGCTAAATATTAATCAAGGAATGGATACTACAAGCAGAGCACTAGGCTTGGAGGAGTCAGAATGCAGAGGTCCTCTCCACGGATTTGCTTCTTGTGTATAAGACAATGGCGACAGAATCTCCCTGCTTTGGCAGCAATAGATGAGCCTTGTTGTAAATGTCTGTGCTTATCTGGACTGACGGCGTTTGTAAAGAACAGGAATGAAAATGGCCTCTGGCCGATGGGAGCAGCGCTAGGATGAGAGGCTCCAAGGTGGCTGTAAAGCTGAAGTTAATGAAGATCTGTAGCTTCCCTGAAGAGGCTAAGCTCGGGGAGAGGTTGTCCTTGCCGACTGGAGTAGACGTTTGAATCAGCAAAACCCATATTTCTGACCTGACGGTAAAACCTGTACTGAAGTTCAAATACGTCCTTGGAAATACCAGAGCTATATTTATTGGGAACTGGTATTTGATGAATTTTAAAATTTAAAATGTATCAGCCAATGCTCACAAAGGAGCCCTAAATGTTGACTGGTGTTTCACTCCGTCTATCCCCAGCTGATGACTTACATAAATGCAAGGGCTCCCCCTCTGAAGCCACGGGATTCCCAAAGGGTTTCTGGGTAATTATATATTTTAGTGTGTTATTTTTTAGTGTGTATTTATGTTGCAATATGATGCATATCTAACAGGAGTTTACTTTTGATCTGAGTCATTGCTCAGGCTTATCATCCCACTCCTGAATCTCTCACACAGGACTTCACACAGCACTGAGTTCTTTACAACGCACACGCATGAAACCCACCTCCCCACAGCTCACACATCAAGACACTGTACTGAAGGTTAGGGATGTAGAGTGATTTACAACTAAATGCATCCTTTAAATTGTTCGACTCTCAGAATTTTCCACTGTTGTAGTCATTTCTACAAATTTTAACCCTGTTCTTTCAATTTCTTTAGTCTCTCTCCATACATATGTCACACACAGACACACCACATATATATATGGAACTGTGCATGCATGAAGTATCTATAGTTCTTCCTCAACCTCTTTTATGCTCAATGTAAAAACAAATACTTTCTCTATTCTCATCTTACAGAACCCTAGATCTTGATTTTACAGGCTTAGTTTTCTCCTTTTTTGTGAATTTGAGTAACCACTCCAGACTAATTAAATTCTTAGATATTGTGCCTTATTTCTCCATTACTTTCTGGGTGAGGTGAACATTGTATTTTACATTTTTAATTGTATTTCTTGATTTTGTTACTCACAGATATTTTACATTTCTTATAACAGGCAGTTAAATAATTCATACTATATTTTATTAAATAGCCCATTATAATAAAGAGTTATTGAAGGGAGAACTATTTTCATTTAATCTCTAGTAGTTACTCATGTTTGGAGTAAGGCTAAGCATTCTGATTATATTTTAAAATTCAAAGCAATATTCATCTACCAGTAATATTGAACTATATTTTAGACAACAGAGAAAGTTAGGGCCAGTAATTAAGTTGCTGAATTGCAGAAAATCTACTATATTCCTAACCTAAGTCTCGTGTTTGCATTTTAAGGCCCAAAGTAGCTGGACTTTGGCACTCCAACTTAAACATACTTTTTAAACATCCTATTTTGTTTGTTTTGTCAATTTGATACAAACTAGAGTTGTCTAAGAAGAGAAAACCAAATTGAGAAAAGTGCCTCCATCAGATTGCCTGTAAGTAAGCTTGTGGGGCATTTTCTTGATTTATGAGGGATGTAAGAGGCCCCAGCCCCTTACGGGCAGTGCCACCTCTGGGGAAATGGTCTTTGGTAAGAAGGCAGATTGAGCAAGCTGTGAGGAGTAAGACAGTAAGTTGCCTTCCCTGTGGTCTCTCTTCAGTCCCTGCCTCCACATTCCTACTTTGACTTTCCCTACTGATAGACTGTAATCAATAAGCCTTTAAACAAACTCTTTCCTACCCATGTTGCTTCTGGTCATGGTGTTCTACGACATAGTAAAAACTGTAAGTAAGACAGAAATTGGTACTAGGAATGGGTTGAATATATTTTAAGTTAGCTTTTCTAGAGTTTGTTTAAGATAAATAAGTTGCATATATATATATATATATATATATATATATATATATATATATATATATATGCTACTTACAAATTGGAGCATGGGTGCTGCTCTTTCATTACTTCCACCGATTTTGGCAATACAGGTCTTAGTCATTACAACAGACTCCTTGACTTAGTTTTTTCAGTGATTCAGTCTATCAGACTTTTATATGTGCTTCCTGTTGTTTTCTCCCTGCTCTTGTCATCCATGAGGACTGCAAACAGGATTTGGTTAGGCAGAAGCTAATATCGAACATGCCTTTCCACTTAGCTTCACGCCGGTGTGGCTTGCTAACTTCCTCTGTGCTAAGTCACTAACACAACTCACAGACCATCAGTTTCCATCTGCTGAGAATTCCAAACAGTCTGATTTCAGCAAGTGGTACCCCCCACCTCTTTTATCTGCTTGCCGGTCTTTTTAGTTATTTTACTCACGGGGAAATGCCACCCCTCATGTAAACCACAGGATGTAGGTTCACTTGGTGCTGAAGGCTGGGTTTTTTAGCAGTGGCCTCTGAGATGCAGGTTAGAGAATCTGAGGATGATGGAGCCCTGCTCTACAGACTGCACCGCATCAAAACCACTGCTTTCTCAGTGGGCTCAAAAGACTCACAGGTAGTGTATTGGAGTGAAAACAAGAAGACCAGGACTTTTTCTATCTGCACAGATCAATCACTGGATATTGGCTTCCCCTGGATATAGACTGAGTTTAGCTCAGATATCTAAATTTAGCAAAGGAAATTCCCCCAAATGCATGACAACTGGGGATGGTCTTGCAGGAGCATCTTGAACAGCTGCAGGAGAAATTTCCTACTTATGGAAAAGCAAGGTTGAGCTGTATATCACAGTATCTACAGTATACTTTAAATATTTTCCCCTTTAAAACCAGGCTCCTGTAGATCAATGGAGAAGACTTTTTTTAAACAAAAGTAACAATTTTTGGTGCAAATAAAATCTTATCTCAACTCTGCAATTTATTTCAATGTAATTTACTTAGGTCAAGTGAGAGGGAGTGGGAACAGGGAGTGAAAGAGAAGGAGAAAGAAGAAGGAGGAGGAAAGGGAGAGGGAGGAGAGGGAGAATGAAGAGAGGGAGAGAGGAAAAGAGAGAGAAAAGACCACTTGCCTTCCTTTATTGCTCAAGACATGACTCTCGAAATGTTTGTGCAATTAGATATCCATGGTTTCTGGGCCTGTGTTTGAAAATCTGCCAGATAAGTACTTGTAAACTTTGGCTAATCATCAAAATAAGCTAAAATACAAAAAAGGCAAAGAGTGAATAATTTGAGCCATTGAGTCTGAAGCATAAACCACTGATAGATCCCAGAGCAATGGATTTAAATTTCATATCATGATATATACTTATGAATATATATATGTATATATAAAATATATAAAGAAACAAATATATTCATGCTTATAAATGCATACCATGCATATATCTATGCTTCCTGTGCAGTTCTTCTGTTTAGTATGATCTTAGATAATGATTTAGTACCAATCTTTTTCTAACGGGAAGAAGAAAAATTTGGACAGACATGGATCACCACTTATATCTGAAAATGTAAAAAGATAAAAGTGTGCAGACCAAAGTTAAGGTAGAAGACCTTCTCTACTGCTACTATTTCGGTGATTCTGTGATTTTGTACAGCAATTAGCCCTCGGGATTGTTTATTCATTTATTCAGTAAATATTTATTGATTACATGGTGTGTGCTAAGCCCTATGCTGGGTGTTGTAGATACAGCAATGAACCAAAGAATCCTAGAAAACTGATAATAAGAAATATAGACAATATATAACTTCTGCTTAATGTTAGAAGGTAGTAGAGGAAAGAGGAGAGGAAGAGAGATCAGAAGTGTAAGAAGAGAATTAGAGGCAGCTGCTTTGAGAGGGTTCAGATGAGGCATTTAAACAGATCTTAAAAGGTGAGGACAAAGTATTGTGCCTTGGGAATTCTGAGTTGGGCTTTTTGGGGATGACCCTGTGCTTTTTGAGGGGTATGGGCAAGCTGTCCTTTGTTTTATAGAATGCTTTACTGCATCTCTGATCTCTAACTTTTGAGTACCAGTAATATCTTGCTCTTCCTATTTTTATAACCCAAAATGACTTAAAATATTGCCATATTGTTTCTCGGGGCCAAAAATTACCTTAATTGAGTCTGTACAAGTGGTCATTAACTTTATAAATACTTTTTTATTTTTCTACACCCTAACCCTATATTACCCATTGCATAGTCAATGCTATTGTTGAACTGTAAAGTGTAGCTTTTGGTCAATCATAAAATCATTATTACGTTTTTGAAGATCAGAATCCCACAATATTTCATTTCAGATTTGTATTTGTCCATCTCTCACTTAATATTACTGTAATTGATTTAAACTTGTAAGTTTTGTCACCTTGGAGAGAAAATATTTTCTTTTTTGTTCTTTGAAATTGACTCAACCACTCACGGTTATTATCTCTTTCCATATACATCTTCTACTAACTTGCCACAGTCTAGTAAAAAAAATACTGATTAATTTAGAAATAATTGGTATTTTTATGAAATTGATTTTTCTAATCCATGACCATTTATTTCGGATTTTCTATTTTAAGACTTCTGGAGATAGAATGGCCTCAAACTCTACCTCCTGAGGTCTGGAATTACATGTACGGCCACCATACTCAGTTTTGTTTGCTTGTTTTTACAGATTCATTTTTAGAGCATATGAGTGAATGCTTGTCTGTTTATCTGGCTGTTTCTATGTAAGTGCAACCAAGGCATGCAGTGCCTTCAACTGTTTATAGAGTGTCTCAGATCACCTAGACCTGGAGTTACAGATGTGTAGTGGTTTGAATAGGTATGACCCTCATAGACTCATCTTTGCATATGGATGGCCCCATATACTCGTGTGTTTTAATACTTGAACCATAGGGAGTGGCACTATTGGGACTATGGCTTTGTTGGAGAAAGTATGATGCTGTGGGGGTGGGCTTTGAGGTGTCATATATGCTCGAGCCATGACCTGTCTGCTGTGTCCTTCTATTGACTGTGGATCAAGATAGAGAATTCTCGGTCCCTTCTCCTGAACCATGTATGCCTTCATACTGCCATGTCCCAGCATGGTGATAATGGACTAAACCTCTGAAACTGTAAATCAGACCCAATTAAATGTTTTTATTTTTATAAGAATCAATGTGGTTATCGTGTCTCCTTACAGGAATAGAAACCCAAACAAAGCAAGGTGTTTTTGAGCTACCATGTTTGTACTTGAAATTGAACTCCGGTCCTCTGCAAGAACAGCAATATTTTCTGAAAATATAATTTCTTTATTGAATCTTTGGGAATTTCTCATCATATACTCCAATTTTGCTCAGTCCCCCCGTCCCACCATATCTTCCTCCCAACCCTAAAATTCCCCCCAAGAGAAAATAAAAAAAAAAAAAACAAACCAAGCCGGGCGGTGGTGGCACACGCCTTTAATCCCAGCACTCGGGAGACAGAGGCAGGCGGATCTCTGGGAGTTCAAGGCCAGCCTGGTCTACAAGAGCTAGTTCCAGGACAGGAACCAAAAACTACAGAGAAACCCTGTCTCGAAAACACAAAAAAACAAAAACAAAAAAACAAAAACAAACCAATCCAAAGCAAAACAAGCAAACACACAAAAACAAAACAAAACAAAAAGCAGAAAAAAATGAAACAAAAAGCAAACAGAAAACAAAACTCTTTGCTTATTCCTTCTTTCCTGACTCCAACACTTCTCCATTCATCTTGGAGGCATTGGGAACTGTGGTGTGTCACACAGTACACGCTTTTGTTCAATCAGCTTTACTTGCAAATGTTTATTGCAATGAGTCACTGGTCTGGTTTAAAGTCTCTGGTTTCTGGTACACTATCATCACTGGCTCCTCACTGAAACTCTTCTGAGATATCCCACAGATGCCCCACGTAGTAGAGATCCTGAGGGCTTTGCCTCATAGGACCAGTCCCTCCACGAGCTCCAGCAGTTCCTAGGAGTAAATGTAAGAGTGGGCTAACCCCAGGGTTGGCTGTAGGCTTGGGTGGTAGTTGAGCTTGTTAGTTGAGACCACTGACCGTCCCCTCTTCCTTGCTCAAATGAGGGGCAGACCCAGCTGCCCTATGTCCATGTCATTAGGGTCCAATTCTCCCTTCCCTATGCTGGGGGAGGTAATCTCTTCAATGAGGCTAGCGGTCAGCTCTCTTGTTGCAATGTCCGGTAAGGCACTACAACAGCAGTGTTCTTAAGCTCTGAGTCATCTCTCCAGCCTCCAAATCAATTGCTGTATTTTTCTTTGAGGCTATTTCCAATACCCATAAAAGTGATTAAATTTTTGCATCTTCAATGTAACAAATTTTGTTTATTATTTCTCACATTTTTTTAGAGTTTGTCCTTAGCACCAAAAGAGGACAACCACAATATGTAGATTGTGAAAATATTTTTAATTCTCGAATTCTTTAATTTTTTGGAGTGGTATGGGGAACAGAGTTTAGTACATTACACATACAAGGCAGAGGATTCACTTCTGAGTTCTTGTTCCCTCTTACTCTTCTCATCACCTCTTCACTTTGGTTAGTATTTTTTCTTTTTTAAAAAATATTTATTTATTATGTATGCAATATTCTTTCTGTGTGTATGCCTGAAGGCCAGAAGAGGACACCAGATCTCATTACAGATGGTTGTGAGCCACCATGTGGTTGCTGGAAATTGAACTCAGGACCTTTGGAAGAGCAGGCAATGCTCTTAACCGCTGAGCCATCTCTCCAGCCAGTTAGTATTAATAAAAGAATTTTGAGAAATGCTTCTGCTTTAAAGTGATTTCTTTTAGTGTTTCTCTTTAAGTCTAATAATTGTTGTAATCTTCAGTCAAGAAAAGTTTTAACACAATCCCAGAGAACCTAGACAACAATGAGGACCCTAAGAGAGACATACATAGATATAATATAATGGGAAGTAGAAAAATACAAGATCTCCTGAGGAAATTGGGAGCATGGGGACCTTTGGAGAGGGTCAAAGGAGAGGGGAGAGGCAGGGAGGAGAGCAGAGAAAAATGTAGAGCTCAATAAAAAGTAATAAAACTTTAAAAAAAAGAACTCACCCAGAAAAAGAAAAGTTTTAAGGTAAAGACATTCCTTTTTACCCTTTCATGTCAGATTGCTATGAATTTTATCTCTTCTGTGTATGGTATTTCATCATTTTTGTTTATTGAGCTGATGGTGAAATTTTTATTATCTAATCTAAGCATGAGTTAAACACTATTGACCAAGTTGTCTGAAGTGTAAGATTCAGCCATACCTTGAGCAGAACCTATTTGTTCATACTCTATAGAAATGAAAACAAATCAACCCTCCAATAAGGTACCGTCTGCTCTATTTCCAGAGGCCTTCATTCTGGAAGACATTTCTACAAAGACAAATCCATTTTTAGAGGGATCTAGAGTGAATTTAGATAGGACAGTCTTTAAGAACATAGGCCGGGCGGTGGTGGCGCACGCCTTTAATCCCAGTACTTGGGAGGCAGAGGCAGGCGGATCTCTGTGAGTTCGAGACCAGCCTGGTCTACAAGAGCTAGTTCCAGGACAGGCTCCAAAACCACAGAGAAACCCTGTCTCGAAAAACCAAAAAAAAAAAAAATCATAGAATATTTGGTTTAATGAACCTATGTTACTCAGGGTGATAATGATCCCTAAAAGAGCCATTGAGTATCTAACAAAGACCCCAGTTGTAGGTACAAGAAACTTCATTTCAAGTTGTTCATTAGGGGAGTCTAAGAGACCCCTAATCAGTGTAGGTTATTGCTGATGCTTTTAGTTTCTTCCCAAAACTTGAAGGTCAGAATCTATATCTGAAAACACCACATGTTTTGGTCACAAGATTTGGAGAACTTGGCTGGAAATGACTTAAAAGTCCCCTTCATGAGGATTATCTCTGATGATATCTAAACGGGCTACATAAGCTTCCAAGAAAGAAAAAACAATCAGTCATCTTGCCTATCTATAAAGCCTGAAAACCACAGTATGACCAATTAGGCATGGGATTCTCCAATACGCAACAGTGCCACTTATATCTTGGAGTAACTGACTGTGGGACAATGGTCTTGGACCATATAAAGATTTGTCACTTGTATTGGTTTAATAAAATTCTGATTGACCAGTAGCCAGGCAACAAGTATAGGTGGGGTGACCAGAATAGGAGAATTCTGGGAAGAGGAAAGGCTCAGTCTGCAGGGTCACCCAGATCAGTAAAGAAAGCTTTACTGATAAAAGATACTAAAAGCCACATGGTTAACACTCATAAGAATTATGGGTTATTGTAACATGTAAGAGTTAGTCAATAAGAAAGCCTGAGCTAATAGGCCTACCAGTTTATAATTAATGTAGGCCTCTGTATGTTTCTTTGGGATTGAATGGCTGCTGGGCCAGGCAGGACAGAAACTTGTCTGGACAACGGACAGTGATCACATTGGACTTATGGCTCATTCAATAGGGAAGAATTCCTATTTGATAATGTAAGCCTCCAAACTACCCATCTCTGTGACTGTGATGTGATCAGCTGCTCCGACTTCCTGCCACCTTGACTTTGCTGTTATGACTGCCCATAACCTGGAATGGTGAGCCAGACAATCCCTTCTTTTCTTAATTTTGCTTCCATCAGGATATTTCATTACAGCAATAGGATAAAAATCAGAGCAAATGCCAACAGATCCATGAAAATAAAGCAATTATTTTATTTATTAACTGTTTAGTGGTATAGTACTCAAAATTTCAGTTTTTACAACTTTGGCCACATAGTCTTTAATAAATCATCTTTTTGGGATTCACTGTTTTAAAACATGTTCCTTGAAATCCTGGAACCATTATGTTCTTTGTTGTGAACACCGAAGTAATTGCTTTGTTTTGTTTTATAGATACTGGTTATCTATTCATAAAACATGCAAAATGCAAACTCCTTCACATTCACCCTCTGCTTTGTATTTTCGCTGAAGTCTGTTTCCTATAAATACCCAGAGTTATGATAAGACCTATTCTGTGGAAGGCTCATAAAGATATGAGCTATATTATCTCACATATTTATGACAAGAGAAATTTTGTTTTGTACAGGCATAACCAAGAAAAATAATTCTGCTTATGATTGTGTACAAAGCATATTTGATAGGAATTTCCAGACAGAGCTTCTGGCTCTACAGAATTCAAACTTATTTGCCACCCAGTGCTCACACAGTTCTAACAGTGAGGTCTGAAGTAGAACCCCAGACTGTGCTACCAGCCCTGTTCCTGTATTTTCTCATCACGGCATAGTGATTCTTCACTCCAGGCAATAGGATTGCTTCTAAATGCTCTTCATATGCTAGCAGGAGTTCGCTGGAAATAACATCACAGTGCAAGTAAATGACTCCAAGCCATAGAACTATATCTTGCTAAACGTAAAAAGAAATAGAATCCCTAGATCAACTCATCATTATGTTATTATACATTTATGAAAAAGGAAAATGTGAAAGAAAGCCAGTTGTGATGGAAGAAAATGAGAGAACATAGAACATGTATTTTACTTAAAATTTCTACAAATATATGTGACTGCCTATCATTGCTAGCTCTCTGCTCCCCAACTCCCTGCCTCTCCCTGCTGGCCTTAGGAAGCTTATGGAAATTGTAGGGGTCATGAAGTTTGACTTTGATGTAGTTAAAGTTTAACCTGCATCTGGCCTCATTGAAGTGTTTTTCTGAAGAAAAACAAGTAAAATGTAACATATGGCATTAATAAGCTTTTGTGACATGTTTCAAAATGTGTTCTCCGTCCAAGCCTGCAAAGTGGGGATACATACTTAACTTTCCACAGAACATTTACCTCCAGACTGCTAATTAAAATAAGATACCCATAAATCTTCCCTCTCATGGTGAACTTGCACACTGAAACAAAGGCAAGGGAAATTAACTCTAAGAAAACGTCTGATAATTAAACTTTAATTTTCCTTCCCACCCTAGATATTTGCTTTCTTTTCCTACAGTTAGTCAGCTTTATCCTCACCCCGCACTCACAGAACTCCCACTAATATTGGCTCCTAATGAAGTACGCATGACTGAATGCTCTTGGATGTGATGGCTCTGCATTTACTCATGGAAGGGAGGTAAACAAAGCTTTCTGAGCACTTGGAGCTCCAAATCATTAATCATTCTTATTTTCATACAGAGATCTTTGTAAATTTTGTATAGATTTTTTTTTTGAACTTGCCCTCTATTATAAAACATTTCCACACACTGAAAAGCTGAAACATCTGGTCCAGGTCGTACTCCACACAATAGGCTTAGATTTTTGAAAATTATTAAGGAACTCTAGGAGATATGTGCATGTGGTGGAGAGGTCATCATAAGGAATGATGTTCCATGGTTATTGTCCTCTCTTTTTCAGGGATGTTCCCATTAAGACACAATACTCATATCCTCTCCAGGATTTCCCAATCTGATTTTAGAAGAGGTTGGGTTTGCTTTCTATACATTGAGAAATTGATTTCTGATAGATTCATTCCTGTTGTTTTGCTTTCCACTGGCATTTCTGCTTTGGATCCCTGAAGCTGAGCACAATGCAAACAAAGACTGATTATCTGAGAAAGTGCTCAGAACAAGGAAATAAATGCTGGTTCCATGGAACCGTGAAGCACTTAAAATGAAATAGTTCTGATTTATTAAGGAAAAGATAAACAACGAAAAGACATCTTTAACAGAGAATAGGAAGAAAATGAGAAAGATACAAAGTAATCACAGTAACCCCTCCTCCCATCAAACGAAATTTAAACTGCAACAGGTGAATTGACTCCAGTACTAAAATGTTCAGGATAGCCAAGGTAAATGCAACTCTAATGAACGTTGACAGTAGGAAATTCGAGCAAGTTCATATGAAAGGGAATTGGCTTTGTTTATTTGGAACAAATACTAAGTTTAAGTGAACAAAGGTTACCTACTCTCTGCCTCTGTCAGAGAGCATGAGAACCTATAAAATACATGGTTCTTTCCACCTATGGAGTGTATTAAAAACTCAGTGCCCAGTATATAAAGAGTTGAGGACCAGCACCTAATAGATGGAAATTAAAGGAAGGGGCAACGTTGGCCATAGAGAATTGGTTTTATTTTTAATGAAGTTGTGGCCATTGGGTAAAAATCATTCTTTTTCATCAAGATCATATTCTAGCTAAGCCATTGAGGTAGTCACGGAGCATACCCCTGGGCCACTGCTGCTTAGCTTTACTCAGTAAAGACTTCTGTGGTATTTAACACCATCCTTCATGGGGACAGGCTCACATAAATTATCATATAAAAGTATATGCATGGAGATTAAGAGAGTGACTCTTCACTTGCATTTCCCTATTTGCTAAAGAAGCTGAATACTTTTAAAGATATTTCTGAGCCATTTTTATTTCTCCGTCTAACAATTATCAGTTCAGATCCATAGCCTTTTTTTTTTTTAACTGAGTTGTTTGTGGTTTAGAGTCTTTTATTTTGAATTCATTACATATTATATTGTCCTATATGGTATGTGTAGAATCATGAAGATTCTCTCTCATGCTTTGGTATTCCTCCACTTGATTGATTGTTTCCTTTGCTGTAGGAAAGCTTTTTTTTTCTTTTTCTTTTTCTTTTTTTTTTATTGAGAAAAGAAGAAAAAAAAACATAAACAAAAATCAAGTGTCCACCTCCTCCCAGCCTCCCATTTCCCTCCCCCTCCTCCCACCCTTCTCCCCCTCCTCCCACCTTTCTCCCCCTCCCCCCACTCCTCTCCCCCTCCCTCTCCCCTCTCCAGTCCACAGAGCAGTCCGGGTTCCCTGCCCTGTGGTAAGTCCTAGGACCTCCCCCCTCCGTCCATATCTAGGAAGGTGAACATCCAAACTGGCTAGGCTCCCACAAAGCCAGCACATTAAGTAGGATCAAAACCCCGTGCCATTGTCCTTGGCATCTCATCAGCCCTCATTGTTCGCCATGTTCAGAGAGTCCGGTTTTATCACATGCTTTTTCGGTCACAGTCCAGCTGGCCTTGGTGAGTTCCCAGTAGATCAGCTCCACTGTCTCAGTGGGTGGGTGCATGCCTCGTGGTCCCGACTTCTTTGATCATGTTCTCCCTCCTTCTGCTCCTCATTGGGACCTTGGGAGTTCAGTCCGGTGCTCCTGTGTGGGTCTCTGTCTCTATCTCTATCCATCACCAGATGAAGGTTCTATGATGATATGCAAGATATTTGTCAGTATTGCTCTAGGATAGGGTCATTTCGGGTTCCCAATCCTCAGCTGCCCAAGGAACTAACTGTTTTATGAGGATTCATTTTGTATTTGTTGACCTCAAACCATGTGTGAATGGGTCCTTTTCAGAACTACTACAGAGATCTACAAATAGTTGAAAGGCAGAGACCATGGGGTGCCTAGCACCATTTTCACCCAACTCTTATGATTAAGGCTCAGAGAAAATTATGGAAGGGGATGGATAGATTTATAAGAGCGACAGACCAACATGCCTGCTGCTAATGTCTTCTAGACATGACAGAGCAGCTTCACTGATAAAATATCAACATTATGATTGTCTGTACAAAATATGAATAATGACAATTCTAGTTGACATGCCAACATATATGAAATCTACTGAGTATATATAGATATATAGATATTGTTTGGACAAAGCATCACCCCGGCTCCCTAACACTCTTTTATACAAAGAGTCTGGGAATATTATAAGTCAGGGGTCTCATCCCAGACCCTGGCACCTATCTTTGGAATACTGGGCAGAAACTTCATTTCAAGCTTCCTCCCCTGGGAGTTGCCTTAGTCCAAACTCCACCTCCAGGAATGCGTGCCAAGCAGTGGCCCTTCCCAAAGGAGGGTCAAGAAAAGCCACCAAGTGGTGACCCTTCCCCAAAGAGGGTCAGGACCACTCCCACAGCTACTTAAACTGCCCCCAGAGAATGTACATGTGATCTCTGGGTTTTGCGTAGTCTCCCCATTTTTTTTCCTCTTGCCATGCTTTCCCAGTGCCACCAGGGAGCATTGAATTAAACATGGGCATCTGTTGTTTGGTCTGATTTGGCATGATTGGAATTATTTTCATCTGTGGAGAGGCTCACCTTAAGAAATATTTCTAATATATGAAGGTTCTGTTTTTTCCACTGGCCCAGGGCCACATGTTGGAAAATTCTCGTCTCATGCGAGCTCTCTGCCTTGCTAAGATCAGCTTCATCTATGTAAGTTCGCTTTTGGAGTACCTGCTGCAGCTAGGGTCCCTGGGGAGCTCATTTGTGCTCCTTTATTTTGGTCCATTTTCAGGCTTTCCATGGAAGTTGCCATCATGCCGAAAGCCCAATCTAAGAAGTGAGCCAGGCTTTGCTGAGGTGGGACTTGGGTGTTTAGAGACATTTGCCATTCATTTCTCAGGAACTTCATTTTTTTTTTTTTTGACTCAAGAGCTTTGTCCCGATGGATGCATTATGACAGGTCTGAGGCCCAATTGGCGTGGGCTTCTAAATGGGTTCTTGCATCTCAAAGCCAAATCTTCAAATGTCCTTTGACTGCCTTTTACAAAAATCCATTTAAATTGGGACTTTAACACCTAATGTAAAAACAAACAAGGCTCCAAAAGTCCGTGGTTTTTAGATGAATGCTCCCAGTCCCACTCCCCTTCCCGCTCCCTGTTTCTCTAGCTGTTTGCTGTTTGTCTCACTCTGGGATTCTCTAAAATGGATCTTTTCCCCCTCTCCTTCCACTCTAAAACTGTTTAGGTTTTCAGTCCTTTTGTTTTTGTTCCTCCTTACAGTATTTGCTAATCTGGTCTTTAAGGGAACCAACCCTGTGCTTCCCTGGCTTCTGCCACCTGCCTATACAAGGATTTTTAAAGCTGACACAGGTTCCTAAAATTGTTTTATTTGTATGTCTTTAGAATAATGTGGCCACGGTATGTCTGTGTGAGTATGTGGGTGTGGTTTCATAGTATGCTTGATTTATGTTTCTGTGTATATGTGTGCATGTTTTAAGATCTGTAAAACTTAAAACTCCAGATTACAACAACTCTGGAAAAATACAAGCAAGTGAGTAACCCCTATTTTGACCCCACCACTATCTTGGATAAGAGTACCCACGTGTACTAATATTCTTTAACTTATTAAAATATCCCTTTTAATCTTCTTATATTTACTAGCATTGGTAAGCTGTAACTAATTTGACAAAATACACATCTAAATTTAGCTTATATGCCCAGTTTAAACATAACAGGTAATGGTACCCAATTCTCAAGTACCTTTACAGATCTGAGAGTATGGCATTTAACAAGAGAGCTTCTAACACAGACACACACCAGCTCCCACAGCATCCTATAGCTCCTCCAAGAAGATAAGTGGTTACAGAAGACCTTCCACCTTGAGGCTTGCCTTTGGGTTTGGCAAAGCCACCCGCACAGCAAAAAGCAGCCTTTTACCTCTTCACCTTCCTGGATGCCACTTGGGGAATCAATCTTCTCATCCTGCCAAGACAGGTAGTCTGAATTCCCACCCCCCACCCCCACCCCCCACCCACCAGTAAAGTCCTTGAGTCTCTTATACTCAGCAGCTAAAGGCAAGCACTGCTTCTAGACTGGTGTTCTCCAAGGGCTAAGGAGAGACTTGGGATTGCCTGTATAGCTAAAAATCTGTCTCATTTCTGCTTATTTATCCCCCTTAGATCTGTTTAATGGCATTTGATAACTTAAGGTACTGGTAGCTCATTACTTCATTTGTTAAGTTTCCTGCTAAAATACAGACAGGTGTGCCTCTTTAACAGGCTTCATAGTCCAGGACTATAAGGTTTTAGGAGTATCTTTAGAGGTTTAGAGTTTTTAAATTTCTTTAGTTGTATAAGAAGTTTATACCTTTTAGCCTAAAGCAATAGCCTTTTGCTATGACACCAAGATACAAATCTGTTCCAGTTCTTTTACAGATGCCTACAGGTTCCTGGGAAAAATTTCTGCTGCATTATCAAAAAACCTGGTCTGATAAAGACTAACAGTCTCCAAAAATATATTATAGCCCCATCCACCTTTAACCATATTTTACAGGTTTACAGGTCACTCCTGCTGTCTGGGCCAAGACCAACTTACAAAGCGCTCTTCAGAAGATGTCAACACCTGTCCCAGCTCCTGAAACATCACAATTGGTACCAACTCTCCTGGATCAAGGATACCTACCAAGTAAAATCTGGTTTTATCTGCTGTTGTGTCCCACTTATAACCCAAGCCTCACCTGTACAACAAGGGTACTTCTCTGTCCCATGCTTTCTGGTAGTTAATGACTTCCCATGGCTAGCCCCATTCATAGGGACAGTAATAACAATATTTTTTTTTCTCCTAGCCACCTGCCTTCTCATCTCCCTCAAGAGACAGCTGCCTCAAATCTCCAGGATGACAGTAAACTGAATGCTGCTCCAGCTACACCTCCCGTGAGCCCAATGACTCCCAGCTCTCCTCTCTCCCATGTCACCCCTTGCCTGTAGGAAGTAGCCAGACTGAAGCCGGTGCCCCTCTACCCAAAGAATCTAAAATGTTTGGTTGAGGGGCTTTACCTCAGCTCTCTGGCACCCCCTTATTAAAACACCTGGAATGTTTGGTCAAATGCATGATCCCATCTCCCCAACATCCCTTCATATAAAGAGTCTGGAATCTTGTAGTCGGGGCCTCATCCCAGCCCCTGGCACCCATCTTTGGAATACTGAGCAGGAACTCCATTTCAAGCTCTCTCCCCTGGGAGTTGCCTTAGTCCAAACTCCACCTCTGGGAAAGCCCACTTCCCAGGGAGGAGGAGACCCCCTTCCCAGGGAGGGTTAGGACCACTCCCATAGGCTACTTACACTGTCCCCCCGAGAATGTACATGTGGTCCTTGAGTTTTGCATGATCTCCTCTATTTTTTTTCTCTTCCCCTCACCATGCTTTCCCAGTGCCACCTGGGAGCACTTCATTAACTCTGGGCATCTTTTATTTGGTCTGATTGGAATTATTTGCATTGGTGGAGAGGCTTGTCTTAAGAAATATTCCTCGTAGATATATATCTATTGATATATAGATATCCTTTTTTTTTTGATTTTTCGAGACAGGGTTTCTCCGTAGCTTTTGGTTCCTGTCCTGGAACTAGCTCTTGTAGACCAGGCTGGCCTCGAACTCACAGAGATCCGCCTGCCTCTGCCTCCCGAGTGCTGGGATTAAAGGCGTGCACCACCACCGCCCGGCAATATATAGATATCCTTAAAGAAGAAACATAAAAATTAAAGAAGAGGAGGCATAAGAAATAAATAAAAAATTACATTGAAATTGTGAGGATCTTATTATGTTTAGATTTTTTAATAATGGCCATTCTAAATGGCAGGAAATAATGTCTCACTGTGGCCTTCATCTATATTTTTCAGGTGAATAGAGAATATGGGGTTTCCCTCTCTCTCTTTCTCTCTCTCTCTTTTTCTTTTTCTTTTTCTTCTCTCTCTCTCTCTCTCTCTCTCTCTCTCTCTCTCTCTTTCTCTCTCTCTCTGTGTGTGTATTACTGAATGCTAATTGTCCATGCAGTACCATTATTAGAAGCATACACAGAACTGGAGATCATTATGTGAAATAAAATAAGCCATAGAAAGAAAGTGAAGCACCTTATGACTTCATTGAATGTAAAAATTCTGAGGGCAAGGAGCTGACACAGGCATTACAATTGTATTGCATATAAGGTAAGGGTAAACTACATACCTTTCAGAAGTTTCTTGAGAAAGACAGCCATTAATATCCTGTAAAATCACAGACTGCTAAAGGATTGGCCTGAAATTGCTGGTTAATTCTTTCCTGGTCATGTTGACAGTCTCTCTGGAAACCAAGCAGTGTACATAGGTGTAGATAGTTAAGGCCTACCAGGACAAAAGGAGCCAACCTGGAGTCTGCCTGGAGCTGTCAAAAGTCCTGTCTGTGCCTAGCCAATAAGGAATGACCAAGTATTGTTTCCTGATTTTGCCTAGCCAATGAGAGATGAAATGTCAACTGTCAATGGATCAGAACACCTGGTTTGGGGAGCGTTTATAAGTTTTCCCTCACTGTTAAATAAATGAGCCTGCTGTAACCCTTCTATCTGACTCCAGGCATCTGTGGTCGTTGACATCACATGTCTAATCACCTCCCCCGAGGAAGACCTTCAGACCCAGCAATTGGTGGAGACATAGAAAAGAACCAGAAACTAGTCACACAGTGCCAGTGGCAGGAGCCAAGCCACTTGAATTGAGCAGAGACCACTGCACACTACCTCAAACATTGTTCATTCATGAGCTAATGTTATTTACCCAAGATATTGTACTGGATATTTATGTACCCTAATTTATAGATAATTATTCTTTCCATTGTTCATGATTTTTTTTCCTTTTATCTGCCTGGAATTCTCATATTTTCTGTGCACCCATGGATTCCCAGTTTATTTGTGATTTTGTCTAACCTTCCCCAAACATTTATCTCAGTGTAGGATAAACTGGTGGCTTCACTCTTTTTCAAGCTCCCAGGGTCATTAATGTTAACAGTTTCAAGCATGTGACCTCATTGTGCACTGTGAGATTCTACAGGGTAGAGATTATGTCTCATTTAACTTAACAATTCCAAAAGAACAACCAGCACCTAGTAAAAAATAATAATAATATCTGCTATGCAAGTCAATGCAACAAAATATGAGTTATGATTTGTAGAGACAAGGTTTCATTTCCTCCTAACATATCCTTCTATAACTGGTTCACAGGACTATTTGATCACAAACTTGTATTCACTGAATGCAAATATAGGAATCTGGGTGTCAAAAGATCACATCCTCCATGATGAGATGTATGCTCACTGTGCTATTGTAGTTTATGCACTTTGCTTTTTATGATTTAGCCATAGAAAAATCCAGAGTAGAATGTTTACGTAGTTCATTAGATTATTTTTCTATAATACCATCTGTCTTACAAAATTCGTGAGCAGAGACCAACTTGCTATCTATGTATGATAAAGTACTCTTGCAGTTATCTATGGTGCAGATGGTCTTTCAAGCACATTTCTCCACAGGGGAGTACACTGATTGGCCACTGTGGATAGTAGACAACCAGTAGTCAATATTTCTCCTTGTAGCTTATTAAAGTGGCTTTCTAGTACCACTCAGTTCCATGCAAGTTTGGTGTATGCTAGGCTACCTGGGTCTAAATTGATGCAAGTAGCTGCTCATGCTAGCCAGCAAAGTAGATAATTCAGGTCTACAGGAGTCTTGACTGGTGGGGGCTGCCAATCTTCCATTCTTAGGCTGAACTGCTAGAGACACACACTGAGAACATCAATATTTCAACTGAGCAGGCATATTATTTTCCTACAAATGTAGTATTTTGGGAATTGGAACTTTATTTGTCTCTTTGGTTCATTTTGCTTTGTACCTTTATTTTTGAAACTGAAATATAAAGCAATAGAGTAATAAATTTTAACTTTAATAATATTTTATTTGCATAATAGCTGTGGTTGGCAGCACAAGACCTACATAAGATCAAGCCACTCAACACTCCAGCGTGGAGAGTAATTTGGTTCCCAAGGCTCCACTGCCAGCTGAGGAGTGACTGGTATTTGATTGCCACTGGGGGAAGAGAGTCAATTTTCTGCAGTAGTGTAGTCCTGTTATGGACTACACTATTATATTTCAGTGGATGGCACACTGCACCCATGGTCAGATAGCACTAATTATACTCAAGGGTTATATAAAGAGAGGAAGTAAAAGAAGGAGGAGGAACAGGCAGAGGATTATGGGGCAAAGAAAATAATATTAAGAGAATAATGTTGTGGGGATGTTTTAACTAGAAGAAGTTAGAGGAGGTGCTGGACGTTGAATAAAATCTAAAGACATTGTATTCATATGTGAAACTTCCAAGGGATAAACAAAAATTAAAAATAAGAAAAGCAAGAAAAACACATGATGTATACCAATATTCAGAATAAATATACTGCTATACTCAATAAAATACTGGCAAATCAAATGCAAGAACACATCAGAAAAATCATCTACCATGATCATGTTGGCTTCATTCCAGAAACGCAGGAATGGTTCAACATATAAAAACCTGTCAATGTTTTTTACCGCAGCGTAGTACTCTACTGTGTATATATTCCACACTTTCTTCATCCATTCTTCCATTGAAGGACATCTAGGGATCTTGGGGGTGGGGTCGGTTGGGGGTAAGGGGAGATGGGGAGAGAAAAGTGAGAAGGGGAGGATGGGGGGAACTTGGGGAAACAGGATGATTGGGATAAAGGAAGGCTGGATAGGAAAGCACGGAAGCACAATTCTTAGTTAAGGGAGCCACCTTAGGGCTGGCAAGAGACTTGAACCTAGAGTGGCTCCCAGGAGCCCAAGGCGATGTCCCCAGTTAGTTCCTTGGGCAGCTGAGGATAGGGAACCTGAAATGACCCTATCCTATAGCAATGCTGACGAATATCTTGCATATCACCATAGAACCTTCATCTGGTGATGGATGGAGATAGAGACAGAGACCCACACTGGAGCACTGGACTGAGCTCCCAAGGTCCCAATGAGGAGCGGAAGGAGGGAGAAGATGCGCAAGGAAGTCAGGACCACGAGGGGTGCACCCACCCACTGAGACAGTGGGGCTGATCTATTGGGAGCTCACCAAGGCCAGCTGGACTGTGACTGAAAAAGCATGGGATAAAACCGGACTCTCTGAACATGGCGAACAATGAGGGCTGATTAGAGGCCAAGGACAATGGCACGTGGTTTTGATCCTACTTCATGTTCTGGCTTTGTGGGAGCCTAGCCAGTTTGGATGTTCACCTTCCTAGACATGGACAGAGGGGGGAGGACCTTGGACTTTCCACAGGGCAGGGAACCCTGACTGCTCTTTGGACTGGAGAGGGAGGGGGAGAGGAGTGGGGGGAGGGGGAGAAGGGTGGAAGGAGGGGGAGGGAAATGGGAGGCTGGGAGGAGGGGGAAACTTTTTTTTCCTTTTCTCAATAAAAAAAACTGTCAATGTAATCCATTATATAAAAAAAATGAAAAATTTAAAACCACACAATCATCTCATTAGATGCTGAAAAATTCTTTGACAAAATACAACATCCCTTCGTGATAAATCTCTTGGAGAGAGCAGGGATACAAGGAACATACCTAAACAAAATTAAGGCAATATACAACAAGCCAACAGCCAACATCAAAGTAAATGGAGAGAAACTCACAGTGATCCCACTGAAATCAGGAACAAGACAAGGTTGTCCACTCACTTCATATCTATTAAATATAGTTCTTGAGTTCTAGAGCATTAAGATAAGAAAAGGAGATCAAGGGGATACAAATCAGAAAATAAGAAGTCAAACTCTCACTATTTACTGATGATATGATAGTTTACATAAGCAATCACAAAAATTCTACCAAGGAACTTCTACAACTCATAAACGCTTTCAGTAACGGAGCAGAATACAAGATTAACTCAAAAAATCAGTAGCTCTTCTTTACACAGATAACTGGACTGAGAAAGAAATCAGAGAAACATCAACTTTGACAATAGCCACAAATAGCATAAAATATCTTGGAGTAACTCTAACCAAACAAGTGGAAGGCCTGTATGACAAGAACTTTAAATATATGAAGAAAAAAATTGAAAAAAGAAATTGAAGACATCAGAAAATGGAAAGATCTCCCATTCTCTTGGGTAGGTAGAATTAACATAGTAAAAATGGCAGTCTTAACAAAAGCAATCTATAAATTCAATGCAATGCCCATCAAAATTCCATCAAAATTCTTCACAGACCTTGAAAGAACAGTACTCAACTTCATATGGAAAAGCAAAAAACAAAACAAAACAAACAAACAAACAAACAAACAAAAAAACCCAGAACAGCCAAAACAATCCTGTGCAATAAAGGAACTTCTAGAGGCATCACAATCCCTGACTTCAAACTCTACTACATAGCTACAGTATTGAAAACAGCCTGGTATTGGCATAAAAACAGACAAGAGGACCAATGGAATCAAATCAAAGACCCAGATATTAGTCCACACTCCTTTGAACACCCGATTTTTTGACAAAGAAGCAAAAAATATCAAATGGAAAAATGAAAGCATGTTTAACAAATGGTGCTGGCATAACTGGATAGCAGCATGCAGAGGAATGAAAATAGACCCATATCTATCACCATGTACAAAAATCAAGTCCAAACAGATCAAAAACCTCAACTTAAAGCTAACCACACTAAACCTCATAAAAGAGAAAGTGGGAAGTACATTTGAATGTTGGCACAGGAGTCCACTTCCTAAACATAACCCCAGTAGCACAGACACTGAGAGAAACAATTGATAAATGGGACCTCCTGAAACTGCAAAGCAAAGGACACAGTCAACAAGACAAAACAGCAGTCTACAGAATCTGAAAAGATCATCACCAATCCCACATCAGACAGAGGTTTCATCTCCAAAATATACAAAGAACTCAAGAAACTGGTCATCACAAGAACAAATAATCCAATAAAAAATGGAGAACAGACCTAAACAGAGAACTCTTAACAAAGGAATCTAAAATGGCTGAATGACACTTAAGGAAATGCTCAGCATCCTAAGCTATCAGAAAAATGCAAATCAAAACAACTCTGAGATTCTATCTTACACCTCTAAGAATGGCTAAGATCAAAAACAATGATGACAACTTATGCTGTAGAGGATGTGGGGAAAAGGGAACACCTCTGCATTTCTTGTGGGAGTTCAAATTGGTACAGCCCTTTGGATACCAATATGGTGATTTCTCAGAAAATTATGAACCAACTTTCTCCAAGACCCAAAGGATGCTCAATGGTACCACAAGGACAAGTGTTTAACTATGTTCATAGCAGCATTGTTTGTAATAACCAAAACCTGGAAACAACCTAAATGTCTCTTGACCAAAAATGGATAAGGAAAATGTGGTACATTTACACAATGGAGTACTACACAGCAGAAAAAAATGACATCTTTGAAATTTGCAGGCAAATAGATAAATCTAGAAAACATCATATTGATTGAAGTAGCCCATACCTAGATAGACAAATATCATATGTACTCACTCATAAGTGGGTTTTAGACATAAAGCAAAGAAAAACCAGCCTACAATTTACAATCCCAGAGAAGCTAGAAAACAACGAGGACCATAAGAGAGACATATATAGATCTAATCTACATGGGAAGTAGAAAAAGACAAGATTTCCTGAATAAATTGGGATCATGGGGACTATGGGAAAGTGTTGAAGATGAGGGGAGAGGGAGTGAGGGAAGCAGGGAAAAATGTACAGCACAATAAAATTAATAATTTAAAAATACATTGCTAAAGATGAAAGAAATGACAGATCAGCTATGTTCAGTGGACAGTCTTCTAGACACTGAAAACTTTCTTTCACCTTCCCCTGACTCTGGTGTTGAGATATTTTACCACTTACTAAAATATTTTCTTGAGAAAGTTTAACAATTATATATATGTATATATAGTTATATATATACATATATAATTGGAAATATAGTATTTTGTGATATTATGGTATTATAATACTATATATAATATTATTATTGTAATATTATATTGTAATCCGCCTTGGGTGGGTTACTCAGTCTAGGGGTGTAACCCGCCTGGCTGATCAGTTATTTCAGGGTCCCGGAGAGGCACTATCTGTAAGATATGGGCTGAGAGAGAGGAAGGAGGCCATGCTAGGTTTGTCAGAGCCTCCGTTTATTAGAGACAGGGTTACAGCTTATATAGGATAAGGAATTGGGGGGGGGGGGGCACAGGGACCTGGACTCTTGCCGCACGTAGGCCAGGAAGTCACGAGTTGACACACCTAGTTCTCTAGATAGTTTGGAATGTCGGTGGGGGGGGGGTTCCACTAACAGATAGCTCTCTATTAACAGATTATTGGGTGTGGGGTAGGCTCTGTCAATAGAACGGTTCTCAATACCATTGGAAAGTGATGTTCTCTGCAGACTCCCCAGGGCGATGGTTCCTGTAATAATTTTGGGGGGAAAATGGTTCCTGACATTATATGTAAATATATTATATAGTAATATAATATATAAATATATAATTACTGAATAATATATAGTATTTTACATAATATGTATAATTACACATATACTATTATATTATATAATATATATTCTGACTTTTGAAAGATAGGTTATTCTTCAATTTCATAATGCTATTCTTCTATTTCAGAATTTAACTAGCATAAAATAATGTTAAGTCTTCTGAATAATTACAAAGAATTACTTTCAATGGTTGTGGATTGCCACTCCCACTATGAACATTGGATAAATTTGTTTGTAAGGGACATGAAGTGTAATGTCCATGTGAAGGAGGAAGAGAGGCTTCACCAATGAGATAAAGAAAGGCAAACATTTACTGAATACACATTGTGAGGCCAATACATAAGATATTCTATGTCAGCAGAAACATTTACAGTTATGAAACGACAGCAGTTGTAGAGTCGGAACACTGACCTCAAGGACAGTTTGACGCTGTCTGAATGAACCTGGAACAAGTCACTTTTCTCACTGTGAATCTCCATTTTCCATGCTGGAACATCGTGCTACTAATAATATTTAAATTATTATTGTTGTCATTATTTTTTTCAGAATGAGAATTCCATAGCCCACACTTGATTAAAACTCAGTATTTATCTGAGGCTGGCCCTTAAAATAGAGGCAAGTCTCCAGCTTCAGGCTCCTCAGTGATTAATACAGGCATAGGATACCATGCCTGACTTAAATAATAATAAGAGAAGATAATGGTAGCTTAAAACTTGTGACTTTGAAAATAAATTGGTGTTATTTTTATTTAATTAAATTAGATTAGAAATGAGCCTGAGAGAGTCGCTTATCAATGCAGGCTGATCTTCTCTCTTATAAACCTTTTGTTATGGTGGTTGTTGTTTATAGAGGTGAAAATGTTGGTAGGATTTTTGAATCATGGTAGAAGTTTGTTGCTCCTAGGGTATTTCATTATGTATGGAACTGCTCTGCTTCTCATCATTTTTTAGAGTCTGTTTTGGAGCCTTTGTCAGTGTTAGGCTTGCTCACCATGTGCCTCAATTTGGAGGGGGTGTCACAAATGTTTTTGAAAAGTTATATAATATTAAAGCAAACACACACACACACACACACACACACACACACGCATGCTGGAATCTATCTTTTGCTTGCTATTAGAGTTTTAGTCTCTGCCATTGCTTTAGGAAAGAAAATCTAAACCACTCAGGTTAAGCTGCAGTTTTCAATTATTGTGCCCAAGTTATTCACTGGGATGCAGTGAGGGGGTTATGCAATGTCATCTATCCCCACTTTCTTTGCCTTGGAAATAAAACTTGATGTCTCAAATCTCATCTCTTGCTGACCTAAAACTGTTTTAAAACTGACAGAAACAGACTTTTTCTCCACATTTTGCTGTGAAGGCAACGTCAAGAACTTGATATCACATCGCTGCGGTGGATCTTTAGCGGGCTTTGTGATGACTGTTGCTTCTGTACACAACCTTGTTTAGGAGGGACAGTTTTCTGTTTTTAACACCACAAGCCACTCAAACTTGTTTGTTTCTGTTTGAATCCCCTTTATTCACTTAACATTATAAACTCTCGGTATTAGAAAAAAATCCTTTTGGATATTCCACATTTTATCTCTAGGTTCAAATTGAAGCTGTATCTATAGCAGGAAAGGACCATTACCTAGTTTTAAGCCTTCAGTATTTTCTTATAAAATATGGTATTGTGTAGCTTATTTTGGCTTCTAAACTTCTATAATATATATTATAAGCAGATTGATTGGGCAGATATCCTTAGAAAGACTGCCATCTTTTGTAGGTGGAATATTGTGTGTATACACCCAGAGATGGTGCAATAACTCCATATCAGAAGTCTCAAATATTTACTAGTGCAGCCCTAGGAGTGGTGCTCAAATTCTGCATTCTCAAGTCTCAGGCCTTGCCTTTCAGCTATTTTCAATTAACAGAACTGCCTCAGAGGCCAAATAGCATCACAATTTCACAAAGCTGAGCCTGGGAAGCCATACTACACTCATCACCTTCTCAAAGAAGAACAGCATTCATATTTACAAGTCTCCACACATCTTGTCTTGGAACTTTTCAGAATCAACTTTTATGGATGGTGACACTTCTGAGACCTCTGCTCATAAATATTGTTATGAAGGAGGAATATCAGGGAACGGACTGAACAAGATGAAGTGTTGCATGCATTCAGCTCTGTCTGGCCAGAAAGGTAGGAACGAACAGTTCTTAAGAGGGGGAAACTCATGAAGCTTCACATTCCCCTAAAGATGGGCAGGCAGTTAATAATTGGCAGTGGAAAGAAACACAATTTCTCCTGTGATGCAGTCAAGGGTAAGTAACTGTGCTGGTTAGATACAATTGTAACTTGATACAAGCTAGAACAGCCTTAGAAGAGAGCCTTAATGAGGGATTATATAGATCAGGTTGGCCTGCATATCTTCAGGGGATTGCCTTAATTTTCTTCCATCAGATGGGAATACTAAGACTTAAAAGTGGGCAGAACCATTCTCTAGTTTTTGGGCCCTAGACTCTATAGGAGTAGGGAAACCAGGCTGAGCATCAATCATGAATATATTTATTTTACAAGGCTCTCAGATATGAAGTGATTAGTTGCCTCGAGCCTCCACCTTCTCTTCCCTTTAATGAGCACCCCCTCTCGATATGTATGTATATAGGTATGTATGTATGCATGCATGTATGCATGCATGCATGTATGTATGTATATGAGTGCTCTGTCTCCATGTTCCTCTGCTCATCAGAGGAGGGTATTGAATCCCATTATATATGGTTGCGAGTCACCACGTGGGTGCTGGGAATTAAATTTAGGACCTTTGGAAAAATAAGCCAGTGTTCTTAACCACTGGTAATAGACCTTTATACATATACTGAAAATACAGATTTATTTAAATAAAATAAGAGAAATTTCTGTATGTAAATTTATCTCAATAAAGTTGTTTAATAAAAGACTGCCAGAAGGCTGTGTAGGGGAAACAGCGACTTGATGAAATCTGAAAGGCACTAATATTTGGCTCATTAAGGGAACACGTGCCCTTGACCAGATACACAGGCTTCAGGCATCAGTTTATTACACTTTCTTGTTTTCAGGAGAGGAAAAGAGGACCATTCCTGTTCGGGTCCCTTTAACTTCTTTCTTTCCTTTTTTTGAAGATTATAGGATCCTCTACAGACTTTCAGATCTGATAAACATTTTCAGCAAATAAAGAGGTTAGAAAAACAACATATGAAAATGAGTGTCCTTTTTTAAAGTAAGCCAACCACAAGCTTTCCTCAAAAGCAGTCAGGAAACAATTCCATTCCTCTTATACATAAATACCTAAGCATAAATCCAATCAAAGTTGTTAAGAGACTCTCTAGTGAAGACAGCAAAAGAAGAAACTATAGAAGACACTAGAGAGTGGATGACTTCTCAAGTTCTTGCACGAGTTAAGTACTTTTAGAGTGGCAACTTTTAAAAAAGTTATCTAATTCCCATCAAAGGCCAGAGACGTTGTTCATAGAAACAGAGAAACTTCTATCTAGCATTCATATTGAAACACAAAAGAGAAGATATCAGAGCAACTAAGCAAGACGAGCCAAGCTGGAGGTAACAGTCCATTTGACAATGCAAACATGGAATGAACGCAAAAAATAGTTGAATAGAATAATGGAATAGATCAGAAGATCCAGAAGTAATAGAAGTAAACCCATTCAAATACAAACAAAGGCGGCAAATCTGTGCATTGAACAAAGATAGCTACGGTGCAAAATAGTGCTCGGCATCAAAAGTAAAAGCAATCTACATCCCTACCTTCTACCTTGTATAACAAACTTAAAATGGATCAAAGTTCTTCATACAAGCTGAAAATTTAAAGCTACCATGGGAAAACATGGAGGACACTATAAACTGTAGGCATAGTTAATGTGTTTCTGGGGCTGGAGAGATGACCCAGTGGTTCAGTGCATTTGCTGCTCTTTAGAGGATGTGGGTTTGGTGTCTATACTGGTGGTTAACTGTGTAACTTCAGTTCCAGAGAATCAGACACCTTCTTCCAGACTCCACCGGAATTGTACATACGTGGTACACCATTACACATCTAAAAAATGTCTCCATCAAATCCTTCCCCCAGAGTATAGGAAGGCCTGCAGAAGGGAGGCAGAAAGAGCCAGAGGGGATGGAGGACACAAGGAGAACAAATCTCTTTAAGCCAACTGAGAAAAGCTCATATGAACTCATAGGAACAGAAGCATTAAGAGTATGCAGCAGTATTCACGAGGTCCTTTGCCTGTATATTACAGCTTCCAGTTTAGTATTAGGGAACTCCTGAGTATATGAACGAGTGGATCTCTCATTCTTGTGTCTGCTCTTGGGAGGTTCTACCTTCTATTGGGTTGCCTTGTCCAGCCTCGATGTGAGAAGTGATGGCTTTGTTTTATCTTATTATATTTTATTTTGCCATGTTTGGTTGTTATCTCTTAGAAGCCTGTTCTTTTCTGATAAGAGTCAGAAGGGACTGTATCTGTATGGGTGTGGAGGTGGGTAGGAACTGGGCTAAATATCAGGAGGGGAAACTATAATTATGATATATTGTATGAGAGAAGAATCTCATAAACAAAATAAGAGAAAGCTTTTTTTTAAAAAAGATGAAAATGGCTTTCTAAATAATATTCCATTAGTTCCAGAAATAAAAACAAAAAGTGTTAAATAAAATTACATGATATATATATATATATATATATATATATATATATATATAATTTGTATTTGTATGGATCTTGGTTTATTGATACCTTGGTTTAAGGTCAATTTTATATATATATATATAATTTGCTATATATGTACATTTCTGCTCTTGATTAAGTTATTGTGGTGTGCAGCTCATTTAAAAATGTAATGTATAATTGAGAAATATAGGCTAATTGATAATCATATATTCATAAAATCACGAGGCTTGTATATTATACTCTGGTTTCTCTTCAGATCACACCAATGTTTTGCCTTTTACAAAGCTTCTACACATCAAAATAAATAATCAGAAAAGTCAAAGGCGAGACTGTATAAGAAAAGACTTACAGGATGAGGATTAATATTCAGAATATATAAAGAGTCAAAATATTAAACACCAAATCCTGAATACACCTTTAGATGGTCTCTCATGGTTTTGTCCACAGCCAATAAATATTTTTAAACATTTAACATTATTAGCCACTGGAGAAACACAAATCAAAGCAACATTGAGACCTGAATATAGGTGGGGAACATCTTATGCAGTAATGGCAGAGGGGTACAACTAAATACTTTGATATGTGGTTAAAAAGAACAATATGCCAAGTGGAATCAAATGAAAAGCAACAGAAAAGAAACCAAACACAAAGAAACAAACAAAGGTATGCTCAGTCTCACTAATCCTTCCCCAAACCCCTGAAATCTAAATTTCTGTAAAATTTGAAATTACTTTGAGATTGACATTGCTGCTACATGCCTAGAAATCCACACAGGACTTCACCTTCCCGAACTCAGTCTGAGAACAAATAACGTATTGGTGAAGTATTCCTATTACTTTCAGAATACTTGTGCAAGAATACATGATGTGTGTGTGGGGGAGATGGCTCATCAGTTAGGAGCACTGACTCTTTTTCTGGAGGTCATGAGTTCAGTTCCCCCCAGCACCCACATGGCACCTCACAACTGTCTGTAACTCCACTTCCAGGGGATCTGACACACTCACACCAATGCACATAAAATAAAATAAAATTAATTATTTAATAACAATACATGATATGGATGTGCCACATGACACAAAACTTTTGTCTTAGAATTAAGCCTTCTGCTCAAGATATTTTATTATGCATGCAACACTATTCCAAAGGTAAAAAGGAATCTGAAATCTGCAGTATTTCTGAGACAAGTATTTTGAATGAGGCATGCTTAGTAACTGAACATCAGAAACAGAACCAATAGACATTCAAAAAGATCAGAATAGTTTGAGTCACAGCACTAAAAAGCACTTGGCTTAATCAGAAAATGCAGATTGGGAATGACTATGACCTGAATACCAGCCAAAGGAATGGTAAGCTCCCCTCTTGCGGCCTGCATAGCTTTTACCCAGGCTTAGTAGAATTTGCCTTGAGGACAGTGGAATGAGCAAAAGAAAAGGCCCGCCATTCGTAGTTCCTTACAGACACCTCAAGAGCTGCTAAGAGAGAATTTGTTAGAACCTGTGCTTTACAGTTATGCTAGCACAAGTGCTGTCTCTTGGTATCCTGGAACATTAAATCATTATGCATTTAGGGTTGTTTGAGATTTCCGAATTTGGGGAGAAAATCATCGATTCATGCTTCGATTTATTCCTAAGGAAGTGGAATTGTTTCTGGGAATGTACAACGAAACAGGGGCTAGTGTGAATGAAGACTCTCTGCCAGCTGACCTGCAACACACTAGCAAGCTTCCCTGAGCATGGTGTCTTCCCCGGGGAGCGCGTGAAGGAGTGTCCTTTCCAGCTGGCTAGCTGGTGATTCAGTGCTGCTGACCTGTGGTCTGTAGCTGCAAGAGGTTTATGATGTCCGTATGGTCTCTTGCCCTCAGAAGTTGAAGATTAACAGGTTTTATTGGTACTGTCACTATTGCTGTTTCTCCTGACCCTTTTATTGGCTACTGAATTTATTTGGGTGAAAATTCACACATGAGTTCAAGGTAGCGAATCTTTCTGAACAGTGTGTGTGTGGTTGTTTGTGTGTTCAGGGAAGGCTTGGTGGAAGGAGGGAAGGTCAGGCTCACCTCTATGACTAGATTGCTCTTTGAGAAAAAAATTAATCTAATAATGCCTTCCAGATAGAGGTCAGACTAATGCTGTCCTTATTAAGTGCATTACAAAGTGTTTTGTTTTCTGTTTTCTGGGCAGATTTGTGTAGAACTGGCTTCTTTGTTTCTTGTTAAGAGGCATTTCATGGGTATTCCATCCCTGCTTATATATATATTACTGTTACTTCAGAGGAAATTTGTTTCCCAAAGGCAGAAACTCTAAGTGAATTTCAGAAAGCTTCACACTTCTGCAATTACATACCTGGGGTGGGGGACCACAACTTCCATGTCCCTGATCCTCAAGTGTCCCTTTCCATATATTCCTGAAAGACAAAGAGATACAAAATGAAATCAGAGATGCCAAGCCTTAACCTTGCATCGAGTTACTTTGTAAGACTCAAGTAAGGAGCCAATGTTTTCACCTAATGCAGCATCTTACGGGGTGTGTTCATAACATAGACAAGGAGAGGTCATTGGATCAGTTCCTTTTTAGCAAGGTGCTGGCCACTTGGGTGCTCTCTTTGTTCTTAAATGAAATAGGCGAGGTATTTACGGGAAAAGACTGGTACTCCAAATCTCTGTCTGCCAGATTACTCTACTCTGCTCTGTGACTTCTGGCTGGGTCTTCTCAAAACTATATGGCCCTCAAAAAGTCTAGGCTCTAAATATGTAGATTACAGTTCATTGTATGACTGACTCACAAAACATTAGTTTTTCATAAGGGGGTAGGAAGTAATAAGGAAATAAACAGGGCAACCATGAGCTTAGATTCATAATGATGTCTAAGACCTGAAAAATATCTGGATGCCCTGAGGATATTATGGAGGTACATGATTGGTTAGACCAGCTAAAGGTGACTAATGGTTCATGGAGAAGAATAACGTGCTAATAATGCCAAGAACACAAAGGGTTGACAGAATCCCCCATAGCCAGTGGCTCCCTGTTTCCTACAACTTCATTTTAGCCTGATACTGGTGTTTCCTATATCACTTTGAGGCTATTTTATTAAGCCCATGGATCCCTCAGACAAGTATATAGCAACCTGGTGAAATAAAAGGTGTAAAAGTATTTGCAGAGAGAGAGAGAGAGAGAGAGAGAGAGAGAGAGAGAGAGAGAGAGAGAGAGAAAAGATTGTCTGCTGTGGGAAAGAAACCCCAGGTCTGTAGATTCACGCACCTACTCCTTCATATCTACCTCATTTCTCACAAGTGGTGGATTATGGGAAGCCGAAGCCTAAAGGGGGACTCAAAAGAAAGGGCTGAACCCTGCCTAGTGTGCTAAAAAGACCCATGAAGATGTGGGTCGAGAGAGGTTGGAGATGCCTCTGGGCTATGGAACATAAAGTTTCCATTCCTGAAACTAGAATTGCATAGCTTCAGGGTGAATCATTGGCCTGTGACGCATGACTCCTTACCTTCCTTCTGCACTTTTCATTCCCAACGTGAGGGCAAGAGTCCGACTTTATGTGCCATTTTCAGAGTTGAATGTGGATGCCATAAAATATAGAATATTCAGCCTGGCACATAGCAAGCACATAGTAACCAACGGGTATTATTTTGTTCTGGACGATCCTTGTTACCAGAAGGTTTCTTGGTGCTATGGCAGGATCAGCTGTGTCTATGTGGCTGCATCATTGACACCACTCAGCAGAAAATGGAACAAGGAGATAAACCATAGCGTGGCCCCCAGAACTTTGGATTCCAGTCTTAGCTGGAACATTTTCCAGACCAATCTTGCTAAAAAATTCCCCCAAATCTTTCTATATTTCAGTTTTCATGTCTATGAAATAAAGAAAATGATACTAAAACCTTAAGTGAATGGAAGACTTGGTTGAAAAATCAACACACTGAATTACTACCTTATATATGAACTATGTCGTATTTATAACAGAGTTTTCCAGTCCTTTTCTTTATACTTCTGACACCTGTTTTTAGTCTCAAAAGTCACCCTCAGTGTGTGTGTCCACCATCATGAAGATAAGAGCTGACTATTCTTCCTGATTTGCCTGTTTTGATGACCCATAATGAATTTATTGTCACTTTATACTTTCTGCAGAAGAGGTGTGGGTCACTCATGTTCTTGATCACCTCACCTTTTTTATTTCTTACTCTTTGTGTCTGTGGCATTGAAATAGCTTGGGGACACAATTTCAGAGGCTACAAAGCAGACTTGTCACTTAGAAGTAAGTTTGAGGTCACATTGGAAACCAGGAACAAGGCAGATTTTGCAGCTGCTGCAGTGGGGGCAGCCTCAGGTCTCTGTGGCTGATTGATACATTCTCCTCAAGTAGACAGATCTGTGTGAGTCCCTGGGAAGGAGAACAGAAGCAGAGGAATACTTTTAACCTAGGGGAAGAACTGCAGTTCCAGGTTGAGAGTTTGTCTACTGCTTAGATAATATCTTGCCAGTCAAGTTGTACTTGTTCTTGAAGCCCCTTAGATCAGTTCCTTGGAGACAGGTCTTCAGGGACTCATCTGTCACAACCTGCATCTGGCATCTTTAAGTGATTTTAAAGCACAGACTACATTTAAAACACATAACCAGCATCGAAGGACCCAGAATAACTGTACCTACAAAAATAGGTGTTGTTGGAGACTAGCATTCAGTCCTCTGCTGATAATGCCCATGACTGTACTGGTTCCCATCATGCAGAATATTGGGAATTCTTTGACATTGCTCCAGAGGCAATTATATAGTACAGCCAAAAATGGGCCTCTTATATTTGTTTGCCAAATTGCATTGTTCAATTTTATCAACCATGCAATTTATTTTCTTTTCAGAAAAAAAAAACAGATAAAATGTATTATGTCTGTTAAATCCCCAATCCATGTGTTCTGCAGCTGCTCTTAAGGTTGGGGCAGGTATCATGGGGATAATCCTCAGGTTTTGGTTGTTATTCCAGTAAGCTTCTCAGTGGAAATTCACACTCAGAATTGTTTAATTCCAAAGTCAATAAACTTTCCATTAAGGCAAAGTGATTGTTTCCAAAATTTCAATCCGTCTTTAAATGACCAAAAATGTCAGAAAATGTGCTGTGGGGAAATTTAAACGTGTTTTATGAAAGTGGAATCTGGTTTTGTATTTAAAAATTAAGCCAAGTCTTTGGAATAAATTTATATACTGACAATATGTATAAATATGTATAAAGAGGGTCTCATCATTTTTCGCCTCATGTTTCATGTTTATTTGGAAAAAGGAGTTTTGCCACAGCCCTAAATGATGGACTTTTCACTTATGCAGTCCTTTCTCTCTTAAGCTCTACTCTGTCTCTGCAAAGCATATATGGGTACGTTCCTTTTTAAGGTTTTGTCTAGTTGCTTGCATACTTTTTGATTGGTCAAGAGTTAGCAAAGTGAGCCTTCACTAGCTTTGGACACCAGTAAGCCAAGTGTGTGGTGTATTCCAATCTGATCTAGGGAAGACTTTGACTCCTTAAGCTTCCATCTTGTCACTGTAAGATGGTTGGATAGCCTTCCTCTTCTGAAACAACATTGACAAACTTTCTCATCATTCATAATAGGTCAGGCTTAAGGAAGCACTTCAAGATGATAGAAACTGTGCCCCAAAGTGAGACTTTAAGATCCTCACAGGTGATATAATCGTATTCATGAGAATGGTGTGAAGGGACATTTGGAATGCTTATCAAACAGAAGGTGCTCTACAGAGTCTGATACATGGCATGTCTTCTTTTCATCCCCTACTTTGTGACTCATATGCATATGTGGGGGTGAGTGAAGTATCAGTTCAGATAACATAGTCTAAAGGAACGTGTGTGTTTAGTCCTGTGGATATTCTGAGCTTTTTTCCACCAGAATCATTTAGATAGATTTTTAAGTTCCATAAGCAGTCTCTTGAGCAGTGAGTTTCTTCTTTGCACCATTAAACTCCAGGGCTTTATAAGTCATCTCCCAGAACTTCCTTAAGGGTTTAGTGGTTTTAAAATGATAATTCTTTAATAAAACTCCTGACATTGGGATAAAAAGCATACATGCCACACTGGGAAGACAATGTGTCTAGGGAATGCATCTGAGCCTTGTGCAAATTCCAAATTGATGGCTTGCTAGATGTTTGATCCCATGAAAGTCATTATATTTGGGATGGTTAGTTTTAATTGCCAACTTGACAAAACCTATAGCCACTTGAGGAAAGTCTCAGTGAGGGGCTATCTAGATCAGGTTGGCCTGTGGGTATGTCAGTGAAGGACTTCCTTGAACGCCTTAATTGGTGTGGGAAGACCCAGTCCAAAAATGTGCAGTACAAATCCCTGGATAGGGGCATGAACTGTATAGCAGTAGAGAAAACTATATGAGTTCATCATATGAACTGTCCAGAACAGAGAAATAAATGCATGAACTCCAGATAGGATGTTAATTAGCTGTTTCAAATTCTTATTTTGACTTCCATTCAATGAATGTGGAACTGTGAACTAAATAAACCCTTTCACCCCTGAGTCGTTTACATTTGTGTGCTTTTAAATAGGAGCAGTGGTGTAGGAGGTCCTTCTTTCTATGTGTTGCTAATATTGGTTAATGAATAAAGAAACTGCCTTGGTCTGATAGGCCAGAACTTAGGTAGGTGTAGAAGACAGAACTGAATTCTGGGAGAAAGAAAGCAGAGAAGAGAGACACCGTGGAGCCACCTTTGACAGACATACCGAATCTTTCCCAGTAAGCCACAGCCATTTGGTGATATGAGCCAAGCAATGTTTTAACTAATACAGTTTCTGTATGGTTATTTCAGGGCTAAGCTAGCTGGGGGGCCGGGAAGAACAAGCGGGCCCCCTTGCAACAGAGCAGAAATGAAACTCCTTAATACACACATACAAACATGTATATGATAGAAAAGGAGATGACCATACAATGTATGAGCATATATATGAACATACATGTAAATATGTACAAACATCTACATATTTAGAGGCTTGCCTTTCTTAATGTCACATACACACACTCCTATATATGCACACATATTACATAGTGCTAGTCACTTTTCACCTCACCATAACAAAGGTGAAACTGTGCCTTTAGACTTATGATTTCAAAGGAATTTTAATCCATCATGTCAGATATGGCATAGAACATTGGCAGGAGTGTGAAGTCAATGTTTATTAAAACACCAGAGAGGAGGCAGGTCAGATTAGACCAGAAGACCTGGTATACTTTTCAAAGACACACCCCTAGTGGCCTACTTTTACTAGCTGGGCTGGATATTTTATGTCAACTTGAAACATGCTATAGTACTCTTAGAGGAGAGAGCCTCAATTTTTGCACAGGTTTGGACAAACTTTTAGGATGTTTTCTTAATTAGTAATTGATATGGGAGAGCCAAACCATTATGCCTGGTCCTAAAATCTATAAGAAAGGAGACAGACAAAACCTTAAGGAGAAAGTCAGTAAGCAGCACGCCTCTGTGGCTTTTGCTTCAGCTCCTGTCTCCAGGTTTCTGCTCTGCTTGGGTTCCTCTCCTGACTTCCTTCAGTGATTGACTGTGATGCATAAGCCAAAGAAATCCTTTTCTTCTCAAGTTGCTTTTAGTCGTGGCGTTTCATCAAAGTTATAGAAACCCTCACAAGGACACTAGCCCAAGTTTTATGTAAAGATTTGACAGTATTTATAACAGTGTCACAAGCTGGGAACTAGATGTTCAGACCATGAAACTGTGGGGGAAATTTTCATAAACAAACCAAGAGAAGGTGGGAGGGAAGGAGAAAGTGATGGAGAGAGAGAGACAGAGAGAAGGGTGAGGAGAAATGAGGAAGGGCATGTCAACATATGAATCAACTGAAAAATTAGTTTCCTGCTCTTTAGTTGGTTGTATTTCTTGTTTTTTTTGAGAGTTTCATAAATGTGCATAATGTATTTTTGATTTTCTTCAAACCAGGGAATTTCTTCATTATGTGCCACTGTGGGCTTCCCCCCCCCCCCCTTTATAAGTGAGAGAAGTTATGGAGATAGTTGCACCACAGTCTATATGCCAGGAGAAGACATCCCATCCTAGGCCCCCTCTCACTCCCCAGAACCACTCTCCCACTCCCCCTTCTCCAGGAAATCTTTTGATTATCTCAGAGTGGAAATGACTTAAAAACATGTCCTCTTTTTATGGTGATCTGTTGAGCATCAAAGCAGGAGAAGCATTGGGAATCTCAGGTTGTCACATGCACACCTGTTTCTACTCAATAACACCTTTTAAAACTATATTCAGATATGTGTTTCTTAGAGTAGCATGCTATTATTGGGTAATAGGATAATTCTGTTTCCATATTTTATTAAACAAAATCTTCTCTCTCTCTCTCTCTCTCTCTCTCTCTCTCTCTCTTTCTCTCTCTCTCTTTCTATATCCCAAGCTCCTTTGAACTTGCAATCTGTTTGATTCAGTCTTCTAGTGCTGGCATTATCAGTGTGATTCTGATGTCTTGTTTCAAAACATGCTTCTCTAATTTGGGGTTTAATTCAGTGCACCTGAGTGTTTCCTTTGATTCTGCATCCCCAGGACCTCAACACATGCAACCCAGATCACAAGCTATTTCTAGTATGAAATCTATGTTCACTGAAAGACATTTATATAATCTTTTTAATGAGTTTTATCTCCCTTCCCCAATCAGAACAAATATGTATTTGATATTTTACGTTTAACAATAAAATGTAGGGCCTAGGGATTTAGCTCAGTCAGTGGAGCACTTTTCTAGGAAACACAAAAACCCTGGGTTTGTTTTCCAGTACCTCATAAACTAGGCTTGGTAACCCACATCTTTAATCAGCACTTAGGAAGTAAGGACAAGGAATACAGAAATTTAAGGTCATCCTCAGTTGCATAGAAAGCTCTCGGCCCACCTGGATTCCAGAGTCTCAAGACAACTAGGCACATAAAATTTCCTAATTTTGAAGCAGTCTTCTTTCATTTTTTTCTTACCTTTGGCCCTATTTTGGGGTCACCAACTTAAAATTGTTTTCTAGCTTGCCATTCTGACCCCAAAATCTCTTTTTTGTAGACCTTTAAAGTGTCATTTATCATATTCTTAACTATAGTATTAAGTACCAGAGTTCATTTTAATGTGACCCAAAGTTCTCTGAAGCCATGCTTTCAGGAACCACAAGTCATCATGTATGTTGTTTTCTGTAGCTGATGATGTCATAGTTCTTGGAAAAGGCAGTCAGGTGACCAGAGGGCAAAATCTGTCTCACTAAAATCAATGTATTGAAAAAGAAGAAAGATGATGAATGCAATAGTTAGATGGAGCAACAGAATGGCCATTAGGAATCCAAAATAAACCACTATTCCTTCATAGTTGAACCAACAGAACCATCTGTCATATATGATAGACAACCTGCTATAAAGAGAATAAAGGAGCTCTGTGAGCTTTGTATAGAGAAATTTATCTTCTCTGAGGTAACTTATATATTCTTTTGTTTTATCTACTATGGTGTGATATGACATTTAGGATTCCAAATGACAAGATTAGGTTATGAGCTTCTCACTTCCTGGGTCCCTATCAGGTGCAGTATTGAGCAGGCACTAGCTATTTCTGCACAGCTGTTAGTGGCTTTTGTGGAAGGTAAGGTCTTTAGTACTTGAAGGCCTTTGAGAATGGAGCTTTGTGATGTTCTCTGATGAATGTGGAGAAAGGAAGACTGGCCCAGAGCCTATGACCTTGCCCCTGCAGGAGTTCCATGAGATGTTTTCAAAAATGGAGAGCGTGATCTCTCTTTCCTATTACATTTTTTTTTTCATGGGTGAAGTTGTGTATTAGTGAAGTCCAATTTTTCTTCTTTGTATTATCTGGCATGTTAAGGGACAAATTCTTTTGTGATCAGTCAAATAGATACATATGAAAAGAGCTTTTGAAGGAAGGAGCTCAAGAAAAGAAGTATGCAGGTGTTAGTAATTCAACTGGGAAATTATTTTATCTTGACTCTGTTTATTCCGATATGACTTCTCTGCCATACAAACTTCCATTGAAATTATACAGTGCAATATATTTTAGTATATTAAGAAAGGCACATGCCCATCACTTCAGCCAACTTAGAACATTTTCCTTACCTTCCCCAAAGAAACCCTGTAGAACTTAGCTACTACCTACACTCACTAATCCTTGAACTGCTCTAGCTCTGGGCACTGGTCTGTCTACTTTCTCTGTTTATAGATTTTTCCCATTTTACACATTTCATGCAACTCAAATAATAAAGCATGTTCTCTTTTGTAGTTGTAACTATTTTTTTTTCACTTTCCAGGATATTTTTAAGGGTTTATCCATGTTACTTGGTGTATTAGTACTTCGTTGCTTTTTAATTCCAGATAATATTCCATTTTGTGGGAGTGCTGCTACATTTTATTTGTTCTTCTTCAGTTTTGAGCTTTTGGGTTGTTTATATAGTTTTTCTGTTAGGCACAATGCTGCCGTAAATATTTGCGTGTGAGTTTTTGTGTAGCCATATGTTTAGATTTCTCTTAGGTATGTGTCCAACAGAACAATGTGTGCAAAAAAGTCAGATAACTTTTTAAGGTGGATGTACCACTTTTTATAGTTTCTACTTTTATTTTGAGGTTATAATATAATTACATAATTTCTCCCTTTCTTTTCTTCCCTTAAAACCCTCCCGTATATACTTTTTTCTCTCTTTCAAACTCATGGCTTTCTTTTTCCTTAATTGCTATTACATGCCTATGTGTGTGTGTGTGTGTGTGTGTGTGTGTGTTTATATATTCTAATACCTGAGGCTTAAGAATTTGTATTTAATAAAAATAACCAAAAGTTATTAATTTCATAGGCTTCCATTAATGAACACTACCAAGCTTGATTTCAAACTCTGTTGCAGAATTTATAAAGTCTTTCCCAACAGGTTTCTGTGTTGGAATGAAATTATTCCAAAATTTTAGTCATTGAGAACTACCACATCTTCATTAGATCATGGCCGCATCTTCAAGGAATTGTTTATGGACAGAAGGAGAAGTAAATCAACGAAGCATGTAGTGCAGCTCCAGCAATATTCAGAAGAGCAGATTTGCTGATGAAACCCTCAAAGCCTGAAACACTTGGCAGAATAATGTTTTCTAATTTTTGTGAACTATTGGTATTATCTAACTTACACAATACTAAGCAACTATACTGTTGTAAAGCTTTACTATCCCAAAACAAACAAGAGAACATGAGACAGACTAGGTTACTGGCAATACCCCATAGCAGATTAAAAATATTAGCAACTGTGCAGAAGATGCCAAGGTAAGATCTCTATCTAGAGGCAAATTTCTTAAAGTTTATTGTACACAAGAGGCAGTTGGGGGTGGTGCTTAATCACTTGAATTCCTAACAAGCTCCAGGTTGTGTGGATCTGTGGCTCTGAATAACACATTTAGACTAGACAGAGGAGATCACGGTTATGATCCATGTTCAATGCTCCTTGGATGACCCCAGTATTAAAATTGATTTAAGAACATCTAGATTAGTTCTCTGAGTATGCAGAGATCCTCAGGATATGCCAAGCATCTCCTGAGTGCATTATAGAGGGTTCTCATTTTGTTTGTGGCATCTTTAGCATATAGTAGAATGCTATAAGAAACAATCATAGTATTTGTTGAGTGGCTGAATTTAAGCCTAGACACTCTGTCTCTTTCAATTATGATAGGAAAACTTAGAAGACTGAATAATTTGTCAACATCAGGTAGCTAATACATTAGGGATTGAAATCTGACCGAAAGTTATTTTAAGAGATCATATATTTATGAGTTTCTTCTTTTTTAATTTAAATTTTTTATTCATTTTACATATCAAGCTCAGTTCCCCCTCTCTTTCCTCCTCCTGCTCCCTTTCACCTTCCCCAAAGCCCCTACCTCCACTCCTCTAAAAGGGTAAGTCCTGCCATGGGTACTCAAAAAGGCAGGACACACTAAATGAAGCATGATGAAGCCCCTCCTCTCTTCATCAAGCTTGAGCAAGGTATTCCACCATAGGTAATTGGTTCAAATGCTAACTCATGCACCAGGGATAGATCTTGTTTCCACTGCCAGGGGACTCTCAAACAAACCAAGCTACGCAACTGTTGCGAATATGTGTAGGTCCCAGTTCAGTCCCGTGTAGGATCTTCAGTTGTCTGTCGGTCTAAAGTTCATGAGTTCCCATGAACTTGAGTCAGCTGTCTCTGCATTTCCCTATCATGATTTTGACACAGCCCCCCATTGCTCATACATTCCTTCCTCCTCCTTTTTGAATGGGCTCCTGTAGCTGGTCCTGGTGCATGATGGTGCATCTCTACATCTGCTTCCATCAGTTGCTGGATGAAGGTTCTGCAATGACAAGTTATTCACCAATCTGATTACAGAGGAAGGCCAGTTCAGGCCCCTTCTCCACTATTTTTAGGAGTCTTGTCTAGGGTCATCCTTGTAGATTCCTGGGAATTTCTTTTAACACCAGCTTTCTCCCTAAATCCATAATGGCTTCCCTATCAAGATATCTCTTTCATTGATCTCCCACTCCATCTATCCCCCAACTTGCCCCTCCTGTTCCCTCATGTTCTCATCCCCCCTTCCCTCACCTCTACTACCTTCTGTTGCCCCCAGTTTACCCAGGAGGAAGAGATAATAATTTTATAACCTCAGCATGGCTTGTTTTACTTGGTCATGACAATTTCAACTTCAGAACTATAGTTGATATACTGCCCTGGCTTGTGAGTGTGTCATATAGTGATGTGGCATTCCCCTCTGTATGCTATGAATATCATTGGTTAATAAAGGAATTTTTTGGGCGTATAGCAGAGCAATAGGGGAACAGAGCTAGGTGGGGAAAACTAAACTGAATGCTGGGAAAGTCAGTGAGAAGCCATGTAGCCTCACTGGAGAAAGACGCCATAACTTTACCCGGTAAGCCACAGTCACACGATGATACACAGATTACTAAAAATGGACTAAATTAATATGTAAGAGTTAGTCAATAAGAGGCTAGAGCTAAATGGGCCAAGCAGTTTCTGTGTGATTATTTCAGTTCTGGGTGGCCGGACAAACAAGCAACTCCTTACTACCATACAGTTGTGATCTCCTCTGGGATAATGAACACTTAAGATTCTGCATCTATCTGGAGAGAGGACGGTGCCATAGTGAGTGCTTTCAGAAAGGTCTGACCCTATGGAGCTCAGATGTTCTTCATCCTGTGTCTGATAGTCATGCTGCACTGGCAAACCAGTCCCACATATTCTATATCATTTACATCTCTGTATTTTTCTTGAGGACACTGTTTAGAAATCTAAGCACACAACAATCAGATCATTATATATGACAAATACAAGCAGCCTTTGCACCCATATTGTGAAGGAAAAAGCTGATCATAGAGATGATATTCCCTATGAAGAAGGAAAATAATGCAATCAAAAAAGAGGATCAAAAAGAAAAACACAAGATCTCCTGAGTAAATTGGGAACATGGGGACCTTGGGAGAGAGTTGAGGGAAGGGAGAGGCAGGGAGGGGAGCAGAGAAAAATGTAGAGCTCAACAAAAATCATTAAAAAAATAAACACATTTCATAGTGATTAAAATGGTTCTGAGGCACTGAAAGAACTTGGGCATCCAAGAGCTCAGTAAACAAACAAAACCTTTCTGTGCTGTGAGCTTGACTTCAATCTCAGTCTCCCACCCTCTGCCCCCACACACATATGGGCTCCGGTTTAAACTTAGAGCACTGCTTTCATATATGAAATTTTGTATTCGGTCAATCTAGAAATGCTCAGGTCAGACAGGCCAACATTATGATTTTTGGTAGCTCAGCACTGGTTTTGAATGATATGTTAATTGCCTTAATGCCACAGGTGGATTGGGAAATGAGCATTGTCTTGACTAATAGCAACTGCAGAAATCTCTGAAAAGCAGATCTAAACACCAAACCCAATTCCAGACTACAGGACAACTGACCTGCTGATGGACACTTGCATTCCCAAAGTTTCCCCACTTCTGTCCTATAAAACCGGTAGAACCCCATACCATGTGCATACAGTGTCAGTTCCTTGGAAAGATGGTGGTGCTTTAGTTGTTCTGATCATAACGACAATTCTGCTTTTGGAGATGACTGTCTGTTTCTTTTTATTTCCAAGTTGCCTCTATCAATCACGATGTACTGAATGCTTTTTATGTGATAATGTGTTTTAAAATTACAAATGATTCTTTTGGGAGGGTGTGTGTGATGCAGAATGCATAAAAACACCATGTCTTCTTTCCATCATGATTAAATTGGTTTTTTCTTCTTAAATCTTTAATAAATGCATGGCCCCAATTATTCACCTCAGTACTAAAATTAACTTCTTTTGTCATTGAAGTTTGAAGTAGCACCCATCAAAGCAAAAGGAAACTGACTTTAGGCACTCGTTCAAATCTGGCTACAGCTTGGTGACTTGTTTTGGACAATTGGATATGAGGTGGGGGATGTGACCAATAGCTTAGAAATCACTTATGAGTTGACTTTGGTCTGTTTTGTGTGATAATGCTGTTGGAAAGTCATTCATTCATAGCTAGTTGTCCCTCCCAGGAAAAGGTTGGACACAAGAAACAGCACTGTTCTGAGTTCAGCCTAGAGCAAGTCATACATGGGGGAGGATGACTACATTCTTATAAATGTGCTTATTGGTGAAGGATGCCAAGACTTCATAGTCGCTTTTCAACATTAACCTTGGTACTTGACAGACTTTTGGAAGACAGACTTACTTGACGAGAATTAGAAGATGCTGTGGTACATGGTGCTGATGGGGTATTGTACTTCCCTGTGCATCACTGATTTTGATCAGGGCAGTTATTTTCCCACTTCCTCCATCCCCTTCCACACCCAGATGCTCAGGACCACAGTGCTCTGACAGCGCTAAACTGCACTAACAGTATTTTCTCTACTAAGTTGGGTGTTTGGGTTTAGCCAGTGGTGGGAAGGGAGAAGGCAGGATAAAAGAGAAGAAAGCCATATTTCCCTGCCTTGCTGCAGGCCTGACAGTGTTGTTTCTTTTTAACTGTAACTCCTGGGAGGTGGCCCTCTGTGCATGCACTCTCAGCTTTTGTTGCATTGATAACATTTTCTCTCTTTTTACTCCATTAGACAGGGATAAACATAAGATGGGTTTATATATGGTATGGTAGATATATGTTTGTGTGATAATTTTTGAGGGACATACAAGCATATGTATCATGATCTCAGTTTTATTCTATGAATCCTTTGTATAATTCAATACACAGTACTTCTGTTGCAAAGATTAATTGCAATTTCTTTTGTGTAGGTGTTACCTGTTTTCTGTCTGGACCATCTTCATACACCCTTCGAGTCATATTCTAGTTCTATTAAAAGATTCATAGAAGATCACTAAAGTAATTACTAGAAAAATATTTAACAGTGATTTGTTTCTGTGCTTAACTATATATCATCATTTATTTGCCAAATCATAGTGTTAAAAACAATTCTACCTGGAATTCATAATAGAGATTAGTTTGACCTTAATCAGTGAGTTTGGCAGCATAAGCATTTTCCTACATAGGTAAGTGCAATTAGGAAATGACATTTGTTTTTTAATTACTATTACTCTCATGATTTGATGTAGACATGAGGTAAATGAGCCTTGGTTACATAATTTGGTTTACATTTTTATTGCATTTATTTATAATATGTGTTCATGTATCTACATGTTATGGCACTTGTGTGGAAGGCAGTGGACAAATTGTGGGAATTGGTTCTCTCCTTAAATCATATGGATCATGGGGATCAAACTTTAATCATCAGGTTTGGTGGCAAGCTCCATTACTTGCTCAGCCAAACTGGTAGCCTGACATATAGTTTTAAACTCACATTATACAATTTACCATCTTAATTGTTCGAAGGCGAGCATTGCTCCTGTGTTATGCATGTTTACATTGTTGTAAAGCAGACTTCCACAACTTTTTTATCTCCCAGAACTGAAGATCTGCCTATATTAAAAAGAAAAATAACTTCCCCTTTCTCCTCACTTGTAAACACAACTCTACTTTCTGTTTCTCCTATTTATTTGTTTATTTGTTCATTTTAGATATATTAGAGCTAAGGGATGGGTCGGCCAGTAAACACTTTCTTTGCAAATGTAAGGACCTAAGTACAGTTCTCAGAGCCCATGTGAAATAAACAGCTGTGACGGTGTTTGTTACCCTAGTGCTGAGTAAATGAAGACGTTCCCTAGCTGCCCAAATAACCTAGCCTGATGTGTGAGCTCCTGGCTAATGAGAACCCATATCTTAAACGAGGTGGATGGTGTTCCTGAGGATGTCACCCAATTTTTTTCTCTGATTTCCGCACATATGCTCACATATGATGCTCATGTACATATAGACTGAGACAAACATGAACATGTGCACACATGCATATACAAACATAAACAAAGACAGTTATACATGGAACCAAATTGCTTGGGTTCACTAATACCATTCAGCAATGCCTCCGTTTAAACAATTCTCTGACATTTTCTTGTGGCAACTGTTTCCAGCACCTCTGTTTCACATTTGGACTGGGAATTGATGTAAAGTATTACATAAACCTTTGCTTCTCATCAAGCATCCACACACTCTGTATATTCTCATCAGCTGTGAATTTAGGCATAGAATATAAATCCTTTGGTCAGTGGAATACAGGTGAAATTATTTGCTACTTTCAGGATAGAATGTTTCAATGTTGGTGCTCAAGCCATTGAATCTCCTTTCCAAGGAGAATGTTGACATGGTAGACTAACATGTTTCAAACGGCATGAATGATTGAGTCAGTTTGAACAGGACTTCCTCACTACAGACTTATTTTTTTCAATTTAAATCAAACTTTGCATGAATTAGTAGTAATTCTTTATCCTGCTAAATCATAGAAATTACAGAACTAAAAGTTGTTCAACTTGGCCCACTCTGCACTCAGAAGTATTAATCTCTTGGTTTGCCACACTGAGTTTTGTAATTGTATTGACTTTGTTAAACAGATGATTTTATTCCAAACTTCAGTGGCCATTATACTTGAAATAAGTTAATGAAAGATGTACCCTACATGTTTTCTATTTCTAGTGAGTCAGACTTATATAATTATGTAGATTTGACTCTATTCCATGAAGACTTTATTTACCATTGATCACAAAACTTTCTTCTGTTTTCTGGTTCTCCCCCATGTCTTGATGCGACCTTCCATAACTCCACTCCAAATTACAAATGAAAATGTTAGCTGGGAGATGGATCAGTGGGTAAAGCACTTACTGTACAAGTCTGATGACATGAGTTTTGATCACCAGAAGCAACATAATAGCTGGATGCATTATTGCAACCATCTGTGATCCAGGCATGCAGCAGTGAATAAAAGAAACAGGGTCTCAAACAAAGTAGAAGAATACCAACCCATGAGGCCATCCTCTCACCACCACAAACATATGGTTGAGTGCACATGCCTAAACACACACAACTCTCTCTCTCTCTCTCTCTCTCTCTCTCTCTCTCTCTCTCTCTCTCACACACACACACACACACACACACACACACACACACACACACAGAGAGAGAGAGAGAGAGAGAGAGAGAGAGAGAGAGAGAGAGAGAGAGAAAGAGAGAAAGAGTTAACTGGACATCTGTATCACACCATCCTCCCAAGGCTAGGTGATCATTTTGGAAGAGTGGATTGTAAGACTCTAAGTACCAGAGGGGCTGGAAGACTACAAACAAACAGTGTTTTGTGGGTATAAGATGACAGTTACTCATATAAACTCACAGTAGTTGTGACAACACGATCAAGATATGCTCAAGCTCAAGCCATAGCAAATCCCATCATGGATAGGGGAATTAGTAAGAAGTCCCAACACTAACTGAGGTGAACCAAATTTTGTTGGTTGGTCAAAAACTCAAGAATATATGATTAATACAAATAGGACTTAGCAGGCTTTTAGAAATGAGGTCACAAAGTTGGGTGCATAGGACGGGGGAGTAGAAGCTGTGAGGAGTTGGGAAAGAGTGGGTGAATGTGACCAAAATATGTATCTGATTTTTTTCAAAGAATTAATAGAAATATTCTTAGAGTTTCTTTTCTTAGATACCCTACAAAAGATCACAAGAGCCTGAAGAGTCAATTGTACAGTACATTTTAAAACTGGTGTATTCTGCCGATTAGTGAGAAACAAGTAGCCATCGGTTCATTTTTATAACTGTAGTTAGATACTGATAAAGACCTTGGAGGGAGTAACTCTTCAGACATGCCTGCTGAAATGAACCCATAAACCTACCATCTCTTGTGGGGTGTTTGCCTCTTCAGGAAACAGAACTGCCTTACTTATATTTATGTTCTACCTAATATCTTGCTCATATTAGAAATTTCTTAAATGTTGAAGTCTAGTTACCAAGCAGGTAGGTCAAGATTAGAATTGCTGAAAGTTAGTATTTGGGCCATGAGACAAAATAAGTGAGCCAGTAAATGGTTTTGGCTTTAACAAATTATAACTGGAAAACATCAGCAACATTCCAGTGATTCATATATTCGCTCTGTGTCATGTTCCTCTCACATTCTGTGTTTATTCACACTTACTGGATAATAAGAACAGTAAACAAATATTTAGAGTCTCCAATTTCAATTTTGCTTGCTTCTGAAAAATTAACACAATGCATTTTAAGTGTCATTCAAATGAATACAAATTCAAGATGTATAATTATCATTCATAAGATGTAATTAGTGACGAGTACATACTAATTTTATGTGTATATGTACTTATGTGTATATAGCATATAAACACATTTATTTTTAAGATAAACTAATTATGCTTCAATTTTTTCCTATTGGGAAATTATACTGCACCTTTGGTATTTGGGGTGATTTGCAAATTAATATGATTTATTGCTAGCACAGCTGGAATTTATTTGGTCATATTTTTCTCATGTAACAGGAGTTATTTCCCCATTAATTTATCTACTGAATGGCCATTGCTCTGTTGACATGAACATCATAATTAACTATTCAATACATCTCCTTTATCTAGAATCAATTAATTATAGCATTTGGTGATATGTCTTACTCCTCTATAGGGCATGTTTCCTGACAGATGAACACCTGTTACAAAAACATAGATTTCTAGTTTTTTCTATGTTCTCTACTTACAGAAAGCTTTTATATCATTTTTAATGGGAATATTAAGAGTCTGGATACACAACATTGCACCACTCTGAGGACCCCCTATGGCCAATAACTGGATTAGATGTAACCTATTCCTGGTACTGGAAGCTTCATTTGTTGACAGGAGATATCTACGGGAACCCTGAAACAACCCAGGCTGTTTTCAAGGCCACACATGATTTTGCTTCCTTGGTCTCTCTCTTCTTCTTCAATCTTCCCTTGAGTGGTGCTGGTTCCACCTTTTTCTGTTTTCTTTCCCTAAGGTAGCTAATATGTTATTTGTCACAGGGTTATAAGCATTTGCACATCTCATCAAAAGCATCATGCCTTCTTTCTGATCCTTTTCTACTTTTCTTGAGCCTAGTACCCAGTGGGTAACTAGGGAGTACTTCCTAAATAGGCAATTGGATGGTTTTAAATAAAGTACTTTAACTAAAAAAAGTTAAAATGCTAGAAAATTCAATTTTTCAATTTTTAGCTTAAAAATAACTTTTGTATACATACTCTTAAAATTCATGTGAATTTATGATTTAAAAGCTTTATGTACCTACTGCACATACTGGCTTTGTGGGAGCCTAGGCTGTTTGGATGTTCACCTTACTAGACCTGGAAGGAGGTGGAAGGTCCTTGGACTCCCCACAGGGCAGGGAACCCGGTCTGCTCTTAGGGCTGATGAGAGAAGGGGAGTTTATTGGGGGAGGGGGAGGGATATGGGAGGCGGTGGCAAAAATTAAATAAAAAAAAAGCTTTATGTAAGCACAGGATAGAGAAAATCCTCACGACCTATGTTTTAGCGTGCAGAGCCTCTTCCAGTACCAACAGTTGTGTAGTGTGGGTCTTGGTGTCAGTTTCTGGAGAGCAACCTATACACCTATAGAACTCAATGAATAAGGGAGGTAGGACTGATGCTTATTTAGAGCCTCACCCCCATGACACAGTGTTCTTGGTATCAGAATGTATTCTTCATACCACCAAAGAAGAAACATAACCCAACAACATAAAACAGCAATGCAGCTACAGAATCTTTGATTTACATTGGTGTCCTGTCTTCATGATATACTAGTGCAACAGTGACACAAAACTTAAGAGAACAACCACCCAGTATTGATTTGACTTAAATCTCTTTCCACAAAATGTAACCCATACTCAACACTGCTCAGATGGCCAAGAACCTGAGACTAGATAGCCCACATTTATGAGAACACCAAATACTACTATTCTAGTAAAGGAGCATAGCAATAAACTGACTCCTAATGACATTCTGCTATGCTCATAAATCAATGCCTCGCTCAGACATCATCAAAGAAACTTCCTCCTCTAGCAGATGGGAAAAATACAGAGACCCATATCTAGACACCATGCAGAGAGTGAGAGACCTTGGAAAACTCAGCCCTTACTGGGTTATCACCAACAAATCCTTCCCTGTGGGGCTTAGGGAAACCTTTGGAAGAGGAGACAGAAAGAATGTGAGAGCCTAAGGGGATGGAGAAACCAAAAAATCAATACTTTCTCAATGAAACAGGAATGATGCACATATGAACTTATGGGAGACTGAGGCAGCATGCACAGGGCGTACAGAAAATAAAATGAAATTTGAAAGCATCATGATGTGTGGTTGACATATATCTAGATTTTCATGCCCATGCTTTAGGATTCATGAAAGAAAGACAATAAATAAACTGCAGATTGCAGGGATCGGGCTACAAAGGTATCACAGATAAATCTAAGTTAGCACCTGGTGATGCGTTCTCAGCAATGAGTTGTAGCATCAGAGAACATATCCCACCCAGTTTTATGATTGGGAGATAGACTCACACAGGAAGGGTAGCAGTAGTTATTTTAGTCAGGGTTTCTAATACTGTGATAAAACACCAAGACCAAAAGCAATTTAGAGAGAAAAGGTCTTTTGTTTATAACCGTCAGGCCACATTCCATAACTAAAGGAATTCAGGGCAGGAACTCAAGGCAAGAACTTGGAGGCAAGAACCAAAGCAGAGGCCATGGAGGAATGCTGCCTACTGGCTTGCTCCTTAAGGTTCGCTCAGCCTGCCTTGTTATACAACCTAGGATAACCTGTCCTCAGGTGTGCTTGGCTCTCCCATGTCAATCAGTTAAGAAAATGCCAACAGACTTGCCTAGAAGCCAATCTTATGGACAAATTTTCTCAATTGAGAGACCCTCTTCCCAAATACTTCTAGCTTATGTCAAGTTTCAAAACAAACCAACAAACACAACACCAAAAACAGTAGTGGATTTTCACTCAATGCCCTAACCTTTATTAATTGGTGGCTGACTTCTAGCCAAAGGCCTTTATTTTCTATGTTTCCATGTGCTATGTGCTAATATTCTTGGTGAGTATTTTAGTAAGGATTTCTATAGTTCAAGTGACTTCATGACCATAGAAGCTCTTACAAAGGAAAACATTTAATTGGGACTGGGTTACAGGTTCAGAGGTTTAGTCCATTGTCATCATGACAGTAAGCATGATGGTATGCAGGCAGGCATGGTGCTGGAGAAGGAGCCAAGAGTTCTATACCTATATCTGTGGGCAGCAGGAAGAGAGAGATATTGGAGCTGACTTGAGCATTTGAAACCTTAAAACCCATCCCCAGTGACACAGTTCCCCCAACAAAGCTACTCATATTCCAACAAGGCCAAACCTCCTAATAGTTCTGTTCCTGCTGAGCCTATGGGGGCCATTTTCATTCAAACTACAGCAGGGATGCTGGAGGGTTTTTAGATACTCTCTCCCATGACTGATCACAACTGACTTCTATTGAGTACACTGGGGTTTGATAGAGTACCAGAACATGTTTTCTTCCAGTGTTAGAGATCAAACCCAGGGCTCAGTTTGTTTGGCAAGCATTTCCAAGCCCTATGGGAACATTTTACCAACTTCAGCTGTGACACTACTTCAGTAATCTGATTGGTATTTGGTTGCTGATCTCAGGCTACTGTCCCCATGACTGCTGTCTCTTCTGGATCATTATCACCCTGAGCATCCCCAGAATGCTTTGTTACCACATCTCTGCATCACCAAAATTTATCCTATGTCTGTCTATGCTTTTATTGCCCTTGATAAATCATCTCCAATGTTTCTCCAGGGTTTAGAGCACCTATATCTTCATGTTGTAGTTCTCATCCACTGGGCATAACAGAAGGAAGAAGGAACTATGATGTACATGTACACCTAATCCAAGGGACAATTAAAAATTGTTAGAAACTGTAGAAGGAGGTGTGAACGTCTGACATTGATTCCTCCCCCACTCTTTTTTGCTGCTATGAGTTAACACTTTCTTCAGCCATATGCTCCTACTGCCATGATATTCTGCCTTATCTCAAAGCTCAAATCAGTGAACCTGATGACCTGGGCCTGAAACTCCTGTAACCATGAACTAAAAGAAATCTTTTCTCACTTTTTGTCACTATCTCAGGTGTTTTGTCACAGTGACAAAGGTAGCGAACTTTATCGTCCTTTCTGAGTTTTCTGAAGATAACTACAGGCAGGTCTCTGGGATATATATATATATATATATATATATATATATATATATATATATATAAAATGACATGCAGGCTATGCTTTCATTTTTCCATTTGTGACTGGAACAAAGAAAAAGTTTTAAATATGATTAATACCACTTCTTTTGGATATATTTTTGTTACATTTTTGGAATGTTCCCAGCTCAATATAATCCTAGGGTGGTTATAAATCATGAAATACATCATCTTTTAAAAGTGAGAATAAGGATAGTATATTGGTAACTCTCTCCTTCAAACATTGAAGTCCAGTCTGAAACTCTTGCTTCTGCAGTGTCTCTCTGATGGAAATATCCTTGTCTGCTCACTGTGACTGATGCCAAGCTTAGTACCAGACATTAATAAATGTGACTTTGGAGATGTAAATTTAAAATTTACTTTGAAAAATAAATACAAGACAGCTTCACAAAGCCACTGATCCTTTTGTGCATGGTGATTGGTCCACATACCGTAATCTGTGTTCTAATCTTTTCTTTGCTTTTAAGTGAGTGTGTGTGTGTGTGTGTGTGTGTGTGTGTGTGTGTTGTAGGAGGTTCTTCTGTTCATGTCTTGCTTTCATTGGTTAATGAATAAAGAAACTGCTTTGGGCCTGATAGGGTAGAACTTAGGTAGATGGAGAAGACAGAACTGAATGCTGGGAAGTAGGGCAGAGTGAGAAACACCGTGGCTCTCTTGCCTGAGATGGACACTGGTTAGAATCTTGATGGTAAGCCACAGTCATGTGGTGATACACAGATGAATAGAAATGGGTTAAATTAAGATGTAAGCGTTAGCCAATAAGAAGTTAGAGTTAATGGCCAAGCAGTGTTTTAATGAATACAGTGTCTGTGTGGTTATTTCTGGTGTAAGCTAGCTGGGCAGCAGGGACAAACAAGGGCCCTGCTCCTTGTAACGTACGTACGTACGTGTGTGTGTGTCTGTGCGCGCGTGTGTTGTCTTGAAGCCATATATTAACAACAAGCATCTTCCTTGACTGATCTTCATCTTATCTTTGAAGGCAAGTTGTCTTATTGCTGTGTCTAATATTCATTTACTTTCCAGACTGGCTTGCCAGAATGTTTCAGGAATTCCTGTGTCTGCCTCTTCCCCCTGCCTTCTTTCTAATAGGGCTACTGATGTGTAAGATCATACCTTGCTTTCCTACATAGATGCTCGAGATTCTTTCGAAGGTTCTCATGTGTACATGGTAGGCACCCTGTTAAGTGATCCATCTTCCAAAATGCTCTCCTTCTTCTTATACAGCTAGCTACTGCTATTCAGATATGGAGACTGCTCTGATACCTTTGTTTACTACTTCTCAAAATGATTCTAACTGCCATAGCCAGGTCAGCTTTCTTCCTTCTTCCTATCTGAACGTAAGGATTAAGCTGACCTTGCAAATTTCAGAAGAGACAAATCAGGAATACATATTCAAACATGATTGATGGACACTGTTGGGAATGCTTTCTGTGGATGCTTGTGGGCATAGGGCAGAGGGCGCTGCCTTTCCTATGGAAGTAATGGTTGTGAGGGAAGAAGTGGTACTAAAACAGATTATCATCATCTTTACTCTCATGGAGAGAGAGAGAGAGAGAGAGAGAGAGAGAGAGAGCGCAGAACCAAGCGGGAAAGACAGAAAACGCTGTTGACAGTCTGAAGCCCTGTATCCAGTTTTGCCTGGTCAGATTAAGTCCTTTGGGATTTGCTGATTATGTAATCATCTGAGTTCATTTTTATATAAGTGAATTTTAAATTTGAATTTCTGTCATTTGCAGGCAAAACAATTCTCATCCTAACGAATAAAGAATGTCTTAGAATAGGGAATTTATATTTTTGCTTCTGAGAACAGAAAAGCTAGAAAATCTTTGGGGACCTACATAAGGATGATTAGAGTTACTTTAAATAGAGGGTCTGCATAAGAAGAACCCAAAATTTCCTTGGGAAACAAAACAAGAAAAGAGAGCACAGAACATTGGGAGAAGTGATCCAGGCCAAAGACCACAGAAACACCATCAGCTAGGATGATCCAGGACAATGTACTTTTTAACACAGAGAATTCTATAGTCTTTTTTTTAAATCCAATTATTTTTTTTTATGGAAGGGAAGGGTGATGACAATTTCTTGGATGTTAAGCTCAAACCAGGATATTGTACTATTAACATAGGGGATTCTGTACTCTTTTAAGAAATCCAATCTTTTATTTTTCATAGAGGGGAAGGGTGACGACAATCTCTTGAATTTTAAACTCAAACCTACTCCAATATCTCTGTCCTTTACGCCACTGACAGTTACCCCTATAGAAAATATTTGGCCACTCTATCTAAAATGTAAAATGTTTTTCACAACCCGTTAACTTGTTTACTATGATATATTTTCTCAGACTTTAAAGCACTCTACATATTTAGTTCTAGTATATTTACTTAAGACCAATCCTGTAAGGAAGTGAAGACATCAGCAATATTATTATATTACTGGTAAAGAAATTGAGATTTTTGGGTCTCTTGCAGATATAAAACTTATAAGTGAAGGGACAAGTATTTGACACTAAAACAAAACAAAAAGGAAAAAACTGTGTTGAATGAGCAGCAGTCAGGTCAGTATATGAGGTGACACTATTACTTATGCCTCATCTTGTCCTTTGTGCCGCCATGTTTTAAGGATAGCATTGGGTTGTCATTCTATACCACAACATGATAAGAATGAGCAAAAGGGCTCATGAATAAAAACATCTCAGTGTTAAACTTAGTGGCTTTTAACTATAATCTGTTGAGTGACATGGTCTTCTTCCCACTTGCTCATTTTAGTTATAAAAAACACAAGGACAAAACTAAATCTTTGATGTTACATTAGTTGCATTTCCTTTTTGTCTATCAAATGACACAAAGATTTTGTTCAATGACTGGACTGAATGGCAAACAAGGGGGCAACTCAGTCTAATAGCTGGCCCTGTGTTTGGCTAAAGAGTAGCTCAGTTTAGTACCAGAGTCTATGTTTCAAGAGTAGTCCTTAGAGCACCTAATTTCCACCTGAATCCCTAGTCCATTACTACAATCACGACTAAGTTAGGAGCTCTTTCTTTCCTAAATTCTTTTATAGAAAAGGTATATGTATTTACATGTGTCTGTGTGAGTGTGCATTGTGTGCGGTTATGTACTTGTGTGTGTGTGTGTGTGTGTGTGTGTGTGTGTGTGTGCTCACGATGCATGTAGAAGTCAGAGGACAAACTTTCAGTAACTAGTTCTCACCTTTCGTCTTTTTTCTCCCATACTGTTATATACATAAGTTAGCTGGCCTACAGGCTTCAGGGGAGTTTTCTAATCTCTCTCTCTTTCTTCACCTTAGGAGTATTGGGATTATAGATGCATTACAACCACATCTATCATTTTATCCTTGTAATGTATATTGCAGGGTTCTAACTCTGATCACCAGGTTTTCTCATCAGAAGCTTCTATCCAATGAGTCATTGTCTGAGCCATTAAATACATAGAATTCTTAGTGCATGTTGCTAGTAGAGGAAATCTTAGCTCTCATCATATTCATTCCTTCATCATCGTGTTTAATGCTTTAATTTCATAGCAGGTATTTAATAAAATAAGTAGGCTTAGATATGACTGTCACACAGTTGCACAGAATGCACAATATATAACTCTCCAATGATTTACACTAGATTATGATGTGAATAAGTCCCCTAACTAATCTACACAGCCGTAGATGACTTTGAGTTAGACCTACCAGTAGTTCATTGTGTCCTCCTAGATAAAGCAACTGCTCCAAAGAAATCTGAGAATCCAAGTGAAGGTGCAACCATTGAGAAAGTATAAAATTTAAAGAATGAAAGGCACACTATGTCTCTAAAACACAATATTTCATTGTAAAACAAATTACTTAGGATGGATATCTTATTGTCTAGTAAAAACTTGAGTGTGAGCCCTCATTTCAAGACTTTTCCGTCTTTACTTAGCAGAGAAGGAAGCTAGGGGCAGTAAAGTAGAATGATACTGAGACATTTAAGAAACATAGAAACAAAGGGAAATGGATTCAGGGAATACCTCGAGGAGAAATGAGTGTCAGAATTCTAATGAAATATATATAAATACAATGGTCGGTTTATGTAATATGCCCTGGTGAGTCATCTCATGTGGTTTGTGAAGTCTCAAAAAAGAGTAACTGAAGATATTCTTTTTTAGATGAGAACACTGAGGGAAGTAACATTTTAATGTGTTTCCTGACACCTCTTGGAGTTAATTTCAAAAGTGGTGTCACAGGTAGCAACACCAATAAATCTCAGTCCCATCACAGCTACAGCATTACAATCTGCTCTACCTGGCTTGGAGAAGTTTTGAAAAGCAGCCAGCAGCAGCAGATCTGTCTCAACACAACTCACTGTGAGGTTTACAGTGGTCAGGCAGGGCCAAGGTCACAATCATCGGTAGGGATAACAAAACACTACTGTGATTATTTTACTTACTTCGTTGCTTTGCTTCCTTTTCTCCATAGACTATAACTATGTTGAAAATCACCTATGGCTAAGTGCCTGCCACATAGCAGAATCTCTCACTAAAAATTGTTAAGGAGGGAGTATAGTTGCTACTTTCATCCATCAACTGAGAATCTCAGCTCCAGTCCCTATGCCTATTTGTTCATCCTTATTATTCCCCAAGCCTATTAGTACTCTGTGTGGTTTGTGAGGCTATTTTAGCCAAGATAGATGTTTGCATAGATTTCTCCCTGTCCTGGCAAGTTCAAGAGTGGACAGTGCTATTATCCATTCTGGATCAAAACCAGGAGTCCCTCTTTACTTAGGCTTTAGGGCTAAATCTTCCTGTACATAGAGATGTATCATGTTGATGCTCCTGATGGGCAGGCTGCCTGGAGCTTCATTGAGTTATCAAGGTTTCTCCTTGATCTATTGACAGTGGAGGCTTGAAAGTAAACAGCTTTGCCAACTCCAAATAGCTAGTTTGAGGCCTGGCAAGCTCTTGCACAAAGCTAAGAGCTGGCATAGAACTTGAGGCTTGCAGTGAGTCTTTGCTGTTGCCTGTAGGAGGAAGGCATTTTATGAAAAAGTCTGTATTCTAAAACTAGGGCAGAAAATTAGACCTTGAATGCAATTCATTTGTTCACGAAGCTCGAATACATGCAAGAAATAAGACGCTGGCATTTGGAAGAAAGAGTAAATAGGGTTTAATCCTCACTTTATGAATCACTGCTGTCTTGATTATTATTTCTGTATCTGTAAGAAAGATAAGGAAACAACAATGCCACTTGATAGAAAAGGAGGTGTGGGTTACTGCCATCAGATTTATCGAAACCTAGCTACCATTCATCCATGGACCTACAGAATCTTGCCTACAAAAACTTAAGAGAAGACTCAGCTACAAACTGATTAGATTTCTTCATAAGTTAATAGGTAGTCATACCAGGGAGGTTTAGTGAGAGAATGAGCTTGGTATTGATGCAGCAACACAGAGAGAGTTCTTATATTTAATAGTAGAGGAAAGAAGGAAGAGTCATAATATATATAAACCAGTGAGTGTACAAAGTTAATACACATGATAAACATTGAAGGCATGTTTTATGTTGATTAAAGTATCTTGGTGAGAAGGTAATGAAATAATATTATGTTAATATTATATTAACAATTATTAATATGAATTAATATTATTAATACATTAATAATATTGCTAATAGTAATATCAGCAAAATTAAATGTGAAATAAAAGAATTGTGTGCCATAGACCATAGTCAATTTTGGTCCTGAATTAAGTAATATGAATAATTCAATGTCATGATTCACTAACGGCAGGAAAATACCCATGCTATTAAAATTTTGATGTGAAATGTTCTCCATAGGATCCTGTGTTTGAATGCTTGACAGGAAGCTTGTGGTGCTATTTTGGGGAGTTGTGGAACTTTTGGGGAGGTGTGGTCTTAGTGGAGGAAGTGGCTTTGGAGGGGAAATTTTTGAAGTTTGTAGCTATTCTTGGGTCTTTGTGTTTCTGCTTCCTGGTTCTTTAAATTGTCTATGGTTCTAGTAACACAGTCCTACTGCCACAGAGCCCCATAAGGCCACCACTTCCCCACTGTGATCAACTATGTTTCCTCAAATCATGAGACAAAATAAATACTTCTTCCTTTGATGCTGTATACTGATTGTTAACTTGATGGGATCTAGAATTATTACCTATAAGACAAACTTCTATGCATGTCTGTGTTTCTAGCTCATATTGTCGAATTGGTAAGTCACTCCCTAAATATGGATAACAAACAGTCTAATGGCTAGGATTCTAGACTAAATAAAGAGGAGAAACGACACTAAATCAGCATTCGTGTTTTTGTGTTTCCTGATTATGGATGCAGTAGGATTAGTTATCTCAATCACCTGCCATCATGAGTATATTGCACTATGGTTGACTATACTCTTGATCTGTGAGCCCAAATAAGTCTTCCTTCCCTTAGCTTGTTTTGTTAAGCATTTTCTGACAGTAATAGAAAAAGCAATACTTTCTTTTAAGTAGCTTTCAAAAGTATTCATCATAAGAACAGGAAAAGAAAAATATGATAGCCATTGTCAGTAAAATCAAAAGGTGATGTAAGTAAGAATAACATGGCTAGGAGTACTTGAACTCAGTGTTCAAGTGAGACATAGTAAGCTCAAAGAAAAGGATATCATAGCTCAAAGAACCTTTATAAAAGATGGGGTTAGACACAGATTCATTAAACTAAGACACCAAGAAGCCCCAAGACTGATAAAGGAGGGACAGCTTGCTTGGGAAGAACCTCAAATTGTGTAACAGTGAAAGCTATGACTGGCTTCACAGATCATATTTATAGATTCCATGTTAAACTTATGCATGTAGAGGCTATGAAAGATTCTTCAGTGGCTAGGCTTCTGGTAAAGGTGGCCAGGGCAAGAATAGAAAGTATATGGCTTGGTCAGATTTTTTGCTGAGTTCTATAACTGTTGTCAGGGAGCCAAAGTGGATGCAGACAAATCTATTAAGATCTTTTTGCAGTAGTCCAGATGGTCTCTGAGAGTGGTTTGGACAGCTATGTGGGCTGCATATGACTAAAGAGCAACTTCTAATTGGAAAGATAACATGGAGATAGTATCAACTCATTATATAAACCTGATAAATATGTCTCCTAAGTCACGATGAAGATATTTGTATTTTTTTTAATCTCCTTTATATTGGAGTATTAGGTATGCCTTATTAGACCGACACAGAAATAACCTTCTAAACATTTTGTGAGCAATGGGCACAGGAAAAGGAATTAGAAACAGACTTTCCTGGGTGCTGTTTGTGCTCTCCTTTCCTTGTGGTACGACTCCAGCGATGTCCCAAGAAGAGACTGCTTTGCCAAGCTCTGTCTAAAGATGACTGAAGTACTGAGCCTTAACTGACCAAGAATAAAATGAAAAAGAGCTTAATTTTCTTTCTCAAGTGTACATCAAATGTTTGTTAAGATACCATATGGTTACCCATAAAATGAATCTCAGTGTGTTTCAAAGGAGCAGTATCACACCAAGATTGTTCTTTTATAAAAATGGCATTAAATTTCAAAGAAAAAAAGTTAGTCAAATCACTCTAAGCTCAAGACTGTATTTTAAAATTAGATTAGTGGGACTGGAGAGATGGCTCAGAGGTTAAGAGCATTGCCTGCTCTTCCAAAGGTCCTGAGTTCAATTCCCAGTAACCACATGGTGGCTCACAACCATCTGTAATGGGGTCAAGTGCCCTCTTCTGGCCTGCAGGCATACACAGAGACAGAATATTGTATACATAATATATATATATATATATATATATATATATATATATATTTAAAAAAATAAAATTAGACTAGTCACTAGAGGGGTTGCCTATGTGTCAAATGAAAACACAAAATAATATATCCTTCAAGAAGGAAAAAATAAAAGGGAAGACAGAAAATGTCAAGTTTATAGGGAGCAACTAACAAAAATGTGAACATTAAATATATTGGAGGGAAAAAATCAAAAATAATTATCTATGATTTCACTTAAGAACTTAGAAATATGCTAACTAAATTTAAATAAGCAGAAAAATGTTAAATATGTGTGCAAAACCAACAAAAATAAGTAGTAGACAAAAATCACAAAAGCAAAAATCAATATTTATAAATGTTTAATAAATTATTAAAAACAACAATATTACTTAAGAAAGTAAAATATAATTGGTATCAGTAATGAGACAAGATATCGTTCTAGGATCTAAAACTATTAGGTAACAAAAGAAAATGTTATGCTTGCAGATTCAGCAATACAGAGGAAATGAAAATAAAAATCCTTGGAAATCACAACTTGTTAAAACTGACATTAAAATAAAATCCAGGATAACTTATTCATCTAAGACACTAAACTCAAATTCCAAAATCTTTGCAGAAAGAAAATGTTAAAGAATTTTCTTCTTAAGTTCTCATATGAGGGTGCCAAAGACCCTAAAATAGATAACCACCAAAAGAGATCTCAAAAAAGAAGGAAAATGAGATTACTTATGCAATATGATATAAAGCTAATGTCTCCCGAGCCATCTGGTATTGTCGAAAACACTTAGAGGGCTGGAGAGATAGCTCAGTGGTTAAGAGCACCTGTTGCACTTCTCCAAGACCCAGGTTTGGTTTCCAGCACCTACACATGGATCATAACCATCCATAATTTCAGTTCTAGGGATCCAACATTCTTTTTTGACTTATGTAGGCACTATGCAAGAATATGTGGGCAAACTTTCATACACATAAAATAAATAAAAGATAATATTAAGTTAAAAGAGTAAAGTAGTAAGGTGGAGTCTCAGTGTACATGTGAACACGCAAATATACCATAGCAATTCAACGAGAGTGAAGGACATCCTTAGCTGCCTGTAATGGACAAGGGCTAACTAGAGATGAAGGGGCAACTGGATCTTAGTAGAAATGATTGCAATAACACTCAAAGTCTGACTTGCACTATATAATGAGATTAGTTCAGGCCATTCTTTTGTCCATTTTTATTTAGCTTGCTAGATTCATACAAAGTAGCCAGAACATTAAGCATTGTCTTCCCTATCTATGATATGAGGCTTGGAGAAAGGGGAACTTTGTCTTTGCCACCAATCACTGCTGCCTCTTAAGTACCTTGTAGGCAGAGTCTTCTGTCTAGACAGTAAATCAGTTCTGTCTTGCTAGTCACTCACCAAAGAATTACAAAGAGACTTAATATTAATTATAAATGTTCAGTTGATAGCTTAGGCTTGTTTTATTTTAGATATCTCTTATGGGTTAAATTAACCCATTTCTATTAATTAATGTGCTCCCACGAGGCTTATTGACCTCATCTATGAACTTCCATCCTGATCTCTCTGCATCTTTTGGCGTCTCCTCTCGACTCCTGAGACTCTGCCCTCTTTTTCCCAGAGTTCTCTCTGCCTCTAAAATCCTGCCTAACCATTGGTCAATCAACTTTTTATTAACAAAGAGAGCAACACATCTTCATGGTGTACAAAAATATTATTCCACAGTGGTATCTGATACACAAAATATACTAAAATTTGAGCCTTCGTTACGTGTGTGCAATGGTTTAGAAACTGCCATAAATATTATTCAAGATCAGTTCTTGAACTCTGGAATACTGGATTACTGAGTCTTTCATCTCTCCACAAGTAACATGAAACCAAGTGACATCACATTATATGTGCCAATTCCACATTCATTCATTGAACTTCTATGAATTCCTATGAAACACAATCCAATCTAGGCTCCAGGGATTTAGCAGTAAATTACACTAGTCAAGTCCAAATTCTCCAGGCTGGACTCTAACTCAGAAAACCTGCTGCCTCTGCCTCCCAAGTGTTGGGATTAAAGGTGTGCACCACTATGACCCAACTCAAGTTCAAATTCTTTTTCTGAAACTTTTCATGGGATGAAAGACCATTGGTGGCTTAATAGGAGTATTGCATTACATGGAGTGGGAAATTCACACATGAAAGGTAAAAGCCTGTGAAGTGATAATTAGAGGTTTTGATAACGTGTGATGGAACATTTATTTGTCCTGGAATAGAAACAATGATGCAATAATCCAAGGAAAAATGGTTAAAACCTCATGGGAAAAATACAGTTTCTCTTTGAAAAATATCTGAATAAGGAGAGAGCAAGGACCTGTGGGAGGATGAAGAAATGCTGACTTTAGGGAAAACAGGGTTGAGAGCAGGTTTTATTTTGAAATTTTAAGGATAGAAGGTATTTCGACATGATGTCTGCAGGATCAAGGGAAGAAACCATCGGAGGAGGTTTGAAATATCCAACAGACAGAATAATTGATGGAGTGAAGCTTTAGAGGAGGAAAAAGTTGAAGGCATAGGTGGGGGTTTCTGCTTTAGAAAAAAAAAGTCAACATCTTCTTTTGGAGAGGCAAAAATAAAGTAAGGAAAAGTTTAAAGAAAACACACATACCAGAGGGAGCGAGATCCAGAAGGTCTGCTGCCTTTCTGAAGAAAGGCTTGCTGGTCGGAATAAGCAGATGGTGAGAGGGGAGCATCTGACTGCATAGAATGGAAAGGGCTGGGAAATACATGCAAAGCACAGGAGGTGGCCAAAGTCTGGAGAAAGGTTCTTGAGAGGTCATGGTAGCTTATCAGAACAGAAGTCTCATTCTCCAGTGCATATTGAGGGGAAGTCCTCCAGCTGAAAACAGACTGCCCAGCCTGTACCCATCCAGTCATGGGGTGGCTTATCTAGAGTTTCCTTTGAAATGTTGGTCCTCAAAGTATATTTTTGGAAAATAAAGCAATCTTGTTTACCACCATCCACCAACCCAACCTATTATGCCAAACAGTGATGCACAAATCCTTAGCTGTTTCCCTGATTTCTCTCTTTCAAATTGCCTATAGACTAGTGTTTTGCTCTGGAGGAAGGCAGGGACGAATGATGTGGGATTCCCCTCTGTATGCTGTGAATGCCACTGGTTAATCAAGGACAGCTTTGGGCCTGCACAGGGCAGAATATAGGTAGGCAGGGACAAAATAAACTGGGAAAAAGAAGGGCAGAGTCAGGAGAGAACCTGGAGACAGACACGCTGAAACTTTACCGGTAGGCCACAACCTCATGGTGATGCACAGGTTAATGGAGATGGGTTAAATTGAGATGCAAGTGTTAGCAAATAAAAAGCTAGAGCTTGGGTCAAGCAGTGATTTAAATAATTTAGATTCTGTGTGATTATTTGGGGTCTGAACTGCTGGGCAGCCTGCAAGCAAACAAATGGCCTCCAGCAACAGATAAATTTAATTCTGTTAGGAAAAGTCCCATAATTTAGTTTATTTATTTATTTTATATGCCTTAATATCTCTCAATTGTTTTATGTTTTTTTTATGGTTTGACAAGTGACAATATTCATTGTCTCTAAAAACTTCATCTTCTTTAAGAAATTTCAGGAGCTGCGAGATGGTCCAGTAGTAAAGTTGCTTGCCTCCAAGCTTGACAACTTGAGTTCAATCTTGAGACCACATATGATGGAAGTGGAGAGAACTTACTTTCTCAGATTATCTTCTAACAACATGTACACAGTGGCACCAGTATGCATATTTTACACACACACACACACACACACACACACACACAAAGGTAAAACAATTAAATAGGTAATCTCAAGATTGAAGTACTTTTACCTGTTGGTCTAGGATGATGAAGGAATTGGCATGAAAGTGAAAATGGAATGAAGAGAATTGTCTTTGATTCCTCTTTGCCTTGTTTCTCTGGAGCGTGTGGGATTGTGATTACAAAAGTCATTGTCTTGGTCATTGTCTGGGCAATTGCCAGTGGTCCAAGATCAGAGGTTTGAGTTTGAACATTTGTTGTGGCATGAAGTCTGTGTCCTGTCTCTTAAATTCATGGTGAATCTTAGTTACCCATGTAGTAATATTAACACGTAGGTCTTTCAGAAAGTGATTAGATCAAAAAGACTTGGTCAGCATAAATGGAATTGATGCCCTTATAAAAGAGGCTTGAAGCAGGTATGGTGTGCAATGAATGGAATCTTGGCACAGAGTTTGAGGCAGGAAGACAATGAGTTGTAAGTTAGCCTCAAGTATTATAGAGTGAGTTAAAGACTGGCTTGGAACCTACAGAGATCTGCCTGTCTCTGACTCCTAAGTGCTAGGATTAAAGACATGCACCACCATGCCTGGCTCAAAAATTTTTTAAAAAGATTTTGAAAGACTTCTTTCTGTCTTTATTAGGACTTGTGTCTACAACATGGCATTACATACATACATCTGGGTGACAGAGAGAAGCCTTGACAGATGCTGAATCTACTGTACTCTTGATCTTGGGCTTCTTTGACTCCAGAACTATAAATCATAAAATTCTATTGTTTATAAGTTAGCCTGATGGCTTCTTGTAGCTATCCAAGTGAGAAGCTTTCGGCCAGGTGGTGATGGTGCACACCTTTAATCCCAGCACTCAGGAGGCAGAGGGAGGCAGATCTTTGTGGATCTGAGTCCAGCCTAGTCTATATGAGCTAGTTCCAGGACAAGCACCAAAGCTACAGTGAAACCCTGTCTCGAAAAACCAAAACTAAAACAAACAAACAAACAAACAAACAAAAAACCAAGTGAGAAGCTTTTAAAACAACGTATAATAGATTGAATAGCTTATATAACATAAACACGTTTTCTTTCATTTCTATATATTAGAGATTCAGACTCAAAGCACAGGCACTTTTGAGTAGAGTTTATGATGGGAAGGGTCTCTGTGTAGTTCTTGGTTGATTTCTAGCCTTCTTGCTGCATCATTACATGATCTAGTGTTTGTGTGTACAGATTAGTGATAGTGAGAAACAGTGGGGGAGAGGAGAAGAAAGAGAGCAAGAGAGAAAGGGAGGAGGTGGAAGAATGGAGAAAAACAGACAAAGAGACAGAGAGAGATGTGAGTTGGGATTTACTCATTGAAGGTCCACCACTCAACTCCCAAATACACACAGAGTTTTATTCTTACTTATGAACGCCCAGCCTTAGTTTGGTTTGTTTCTAGCTAGCTTTTCTATCTTAAATTATTTTTCTCTTTAGCTTCTGGGCCTTTTACCTTTCTTTATTCTACATAGCTTTCTATTTTTTCTTCCTTCCTTCTTTTCTTCCTTCCTTCCTTCCTTTTTGTGACTGCTGTGTGGGTAGGTGGCTGCCCCCTGGAATCCTCTTCTCCTCTTTTCCTCCCTCCTCCCTCTTCTTTGGAGCCAATATTTCACTTCCTACTTATTCTATCTACCTGGCAGCTCTACCTATTTCTCATTCTTAACTATCTATTAGCCATTTAGCTCTTTATTGGACCAATCAGGTGCTTTAGACAGGCAAAGTGGCACAGCTATATAGAATTAAACAGATGCAACAAAAAAGAATGCAGCACGTGTTTGCATCATTAAACAAATATTCCAGAGCATAAATGGATGTAACGCTTCATAAACAAATATCCCACAACACAGAGACAGAGACATAGTCTGAGGTTCTGGTATCATTTATTTTTCTGAGACCTAGTATCTTTTTAAGTAAGAACACTTGTCATGTTGGATCACATACCTACTCTTACATCCTCATTAAAACCGAATTACTTCTTTATTGTTTTTTATTTCTTCAGAATCACCCACAATAAACCTCTGCTGGTTACTTTTTAGCAAATTGACACAAATCAGAGTTATTTGAGAGGGAGAAATCTCAGTTGAGAAATTGCCTCTATCAGATTCCTTAAGATTGGCTTGTGGGAATGTCTGTGAGGATATTTTCTTCATTAAAAGATTGATTTGGGAGTGCCTAACTCACCATGGACAGGTGGTTGTGGACTGTATAAGAAAGCAAGCTAAGAAAACCATGGTGAGCAAGCCAGTCAGCAGTACTCTTCCATGGTCTGTGCTTCAGTTCTTGTTTTACTTCCTTTGATGATGTACTGGGACATGGAAGTGTGAATGTGATAAACACTTTTCTCCCCAAATCATTTTTGTTCACTATTTTATCACAGCAACAAAAAATGTAAGTAGTATTTAAAAAATAACTATGTAGTCTGTTTCACACAGACACAGATATCGATGCCATCCATCAAAGAAATGGCTCATTACCATTATGCTGTAAGTCCATTAACAGAGACTTTCAGCTGGGTCTTGTTTAGTCCCCAGCTTCACAAGTAAATTGTCAAGGTATAGACAGTGACATGGCCTATATGGAATGGGGGACAAAAAAAAAACCATAAACAAAGAAACCTTCTATAGATCATAAGGAGCCCCAACCATTTTCACTGAGGCACAGATCATAGAAGCAGCATAGCAGGATTAGAATTCACCATCATCGATCCGGGGCATCCATACCCACAGTTACACATAATTTATCACTAAAATGCTATTAGAAAAGGACTCACCACCTTCCCCAGCTATTCACTCCTTGTGGCTATTTTGCTTTCTCAGTTCATTTGTTCCTTCTAATAAATATCAGAGGAAGGAGTAGAAAATTAGAAATTGAATCAGCCTGTCTAAAATCACATCACTTGCTAATGATAGAGGGATAACTAAAATCTAAGCTCCTAAGTCCTCATATGTCTAATTGCTCTGCTGGTACCCTACTACACCTTCACTTCACTATGGGAGCAGAGACCCCATCTCTTCTACTTGTCTGTAATGTACTGTTTGGTGCCTAGTATATGAGAGAGCTTTGGTGCCTGGTGATAGGAGCTCCCAGCCAGAGAACATTCATTACATGCCAACCTCTTTCAGCATATGGTGCCATTCAGTCCTCTAAGCAACATGGCATACTTTGCATTACGATCATTCTCATTTTCCTCATGGAGGAAGAAGGTGTTGGCGAATGAGTTGCCACAGCCGAGCGCCAACAAGCCAATGGTCCAACCCAGCTTGACTGAGCAAAAATCAGTTACTATAACTAGGATAGTAGAGAACACATGCCTGTTGGGAACTGATTGTTCTCATAGAACAGAAAGGCGTTTTAGTTTAGATTTTTATTGGTGTCTTCATAACATTTATTATGTCTTTTTTATTAAGCAGAAAAAATGTACATTTATTAAGGAAAGGTGAGAAAAGAACTCCCGAGGAAATGAAGAGTTCCGAGGGAAACATACCCAACACTCATTGTATCTTGATGTATTATTGATATCGCTTTTCTAAAGAACATTCATATTTTCTCATGTGTGATAAATGTAAAATTGTCTATTCTCTATCCTCTGTACAGACAAGACTTTGGAAACACGTTTTAGAAGTTTTGCATACAGTTTTCCTAAGGGATGTAAACAAAAGTCTACTAATTATACTTAAGGCATTTATAATAAACCAAAAGAACAATCCCATCCAAGTCTAACCTACAAAATTACAGAGTTTATTCGGAGGGATTCTTACTGCAACACAGGTGAGGGGTTACTTACTAATGTGTAGGTGACACCCTCTCCCAAATAAACAGTTGCATCAGCAAAGGTCCTGCTCCAGCATGGATGACAGCTGTTTGGAAGCTGCACAGTAGAGTACCTAACCTGGTTAACTTGTCATATGCTCTAGCATCTCTCAAGACCTCATGTAGCCAGGAGAGAATTATATACAACTAGAAGATGAGTCACTTGAGGGAAGGGGTAGGTATACCCTTGGGTATTGTCTAACAACCCTCTCCAATCCTTCCTTTTTCAAAAAATATCAATAGACAAATCTTGCTGAGTGTTTCCTGTAAGTAACCATAGTTTTTCTTATAATGATAACAGGCCTATTATACCCAGAGGACAATGTTCCACAATAATCATTGCCTAAAATAGTAATAGCTCATTACTTTTTTAGTATCTCATGATAACCCAAAGGAACATCCAAAGTTCATGATTTTATTTTACTTTTAATTTTTAACCTAATTTTGCCTTTTAAATGTAAGATTATAATATAATTACACAATTTTCTCCTTCCCCTTCCTTCTCCAAAACTCTTACATATAACCTACTTGCTCTCTTTAAAATTCATGGTCTCTTTTTTTTTCTTAATTGCTGTTGAGGTGTGTATGTGCATGTAATACAACTTGCTCTGTCTATATAGTGTTACTTGTATGCATATGTTTTTCATTTTTCTAAACTTCAGCATTCCTTACTTGCCCATATTTCTTTGTGTAGGGTGGAAATCCCAAGAGCTTTCCCTTATTCATTTCAGCATGTCTAATGGTGTCATCTTTGTTCAGGTCTCCAAAGTCATAGACCATTTAACAAAAACTCCAACACCAACTAGGTATTAGAAGCCCTCTTTTGAGTTGTTGATCTGGGTTGTTCAAGAGACTCTCAAAACATTAGAGGCTATTTTTATTTTTCTTCATTGCCCCATTCCCACTCCAGCAGAGGAAGTAGCTAAAGTCATATTGATGAAGACATCATGCATTTCAGAGACAGGTCCCAGAGGCCCCTGAGCTGGAACGGACTAGAAAGCCCTTCCAAAGGACTAACTTGTTATGTTATATTTTGATGCTTCCAAGACTGTCAATAAAATTTTCTTTGAATTAGAGAATGGAGCTAGTGACTAGCTAACCAAAATTAACCATAGAATTTTGGAGGATTTGGAGGAATGAGGACCTCAAGATAGGAGTAGGGAGGGGTATTAAAGAGGGTGTTAGAGAGGGTCTCAGTCTTATTGGATCAAGGGCAGAGAGAGAGTGGGGAGAGGTCACTAATCAATTCTCCACTGCCTATCTGATCAATCAGGTTCTTATCCCAATATTTGACTCCCAAGTTCTTATTGATAAATAAAATTAGATAAGTGATTCATCTGGCTTCCAACTTGGGGCACAAGATCACAAGGTAGTCACTAGAACCTCTGCCTGCCTCAGGATGGGAAGATCTTTTCCCATTCTGTATGCTGTTGTTTTGTCTTGTTGACCATGTTCTTTGCTTTACAGAAGCTTTTCAGTTTCATGAGGTCCCATTTATTAATTTTTTCTCTCAGTGTCTGTGCTGCTGGGGTTATATTTAGGAAGTGGTCTCCTTGAATTTTGCAGGAAAATGGATGGAGCTAGAAAATATCATTTTGAGTGAGGTTACCCAGACACAGAAAGACATTTATCACATGTTCTCAGTCATTGGTGGTTTTTAAACATAAAACAAAGAAAATCAGCCTACAAATCACAATCCCAGAGAACTTAGACAATAATGAGGACCCCAAAAGAGACATACGTAGATCTAATCTACATGGGAAGTAGAAAAAGACAAGATATCTTGAATAAATTTGGAGCATGAAGACTTTGGGGGAGGGTTGAAGGAGACGGGAGAGGCAGGGAGGGGAGCAGAGAAAAATGTAGAGCTCAATAAAAATCAATAAAAAAAGAAATCAAACCTAGAGTATAAAACATATCAGATTCTATACAGGTCTACCAGGCCCTCTTGCACAAGGTAATGATGAAATTGATGTACTATTGATTGAAAATGTACTAAAAGCCTCAAAATTTTATCAGAAGCTCCATGTCAATAGTAAGGGTTTAAAGATTTTTCTATCACTTGGCAACAAGTCAAGAAAATTATAAGAAAATGACCAACTTGTTCATTATTTAGCAAAACATCCTTACCTATAAAAAGTAAGCTAAAGGGCACTCAAAGAAATGAAATTTAGCAAACACATGTGCTTGTTTTGCAAAGTTTAGAAAATTAAAATATGTACTTCATACCATAGATACGTATTCAGCATTTCAATGGACAACTGCCATGAATTCTGAAAAAGGTGACTCTGTAATTACACATTTATTAAAAGTTATGGCCATCACGGAAAAACTTGTATACATTATGACAGACAATTCTCCAGCATATGTCTCAGGAAAACAAAACAGATTTTTTTCATATTATAACATATATTGCAGGTATACTGCACAATCCTACAGGGTGAGAGGTTATTGAAAGATGCACTCAAACTTTAAAAGATAGGCATAATAAACTGAAAGGGGTAATAAAGACTCCAAGAGTTAGATTGTGCAGTGCTTTAATAACTTGAATTTTAAAGTGGTAATAAGAAAGAACAGCAGCTGCAGAGAGACATTGGATAGTAGAAAAAACCCTGCTAATTTAAATAAGCCTGTATACTTTAAAGAAGTATTGACCTCAGAATGGACACTTAGATATGTGTTATATTGGGGAAAAGGTTTTGTTTTTTTTTTTCCCCACAGGAAAAGAAAAGTTATAGATACCTCAAAATTGATGAGGATTAAATTCAAACAGCAGAGACCCTTAGATTAGAAAAGGCAATAGTTCATCAAATAGAGTGGCCATTCAATCAAAACTTTTATGTAAGACAAACAAATGTGGCCATTTCCTGATTCACCAGCACGAATGGCTCTGGCTCTTTTGGGAGGTTAGGCTACCAAGCATTTGGATGAGTTTTGTGAGAAACATGCTGTTGTTTGCTTGATGGCAAAGTGGATTGGCTGTGTGCCTGGAAGTGGGGCAGTGTGTGTGGCTCTCAGAAGCAGCAAGCAGCTCAGAAATGCTGTACTGGGCAGGGCAAGCAGGCACTGTTGTATTTCCCCTAGTAACATCATAGCTTAGCTTCTTAAGTGCTTAGCATTTTAAGAAGTTCTTCTGGTAAGAAAATAATTACATATATACAACAAAGACAAATCCAGATAAAAAGGCCTATAAATGGGTCACAGTGTTGGATAAATGTACATAGAATTGGGAGAGAAAAGAAAAAGAGTATAGAGAGTTGGAAAAGAAGTAAATGTTTTTTTTAAAAAAGGTAAAGTCTTTAAAGAGATAAAGTACAGAAAGAAAAATAGGCCATGTAAAGACAGAAAATTCACAGAGAGTATGGATTATATATATATATTATTGTGTTATCTTTGAATTTTTTGACTGTGAATGAGCTAAGTACAGAGAGATAGTTCATTGTATGGGCTGTTAAGCTAAACCTGCATGTATATTATAAAGGTATCTTGATTTCAGAATTTGAGCCGAAGAATATGCTGCTTTGGAAAAGAGATTCTTTTTTGTTTTCATAGAATATAAGAACCCGTGGATTGCTTTCCATACCAATATGATATGATAGAACAAGCCCAGCTAAGGGGTTGCTGTGAATACTCACACAAAGAAAATACTTCTCCAATAAACAGCAGGAAATAGTTTGGAGAGAAATAACTATGTCCGTGTTCCTAACTATTATCTATAAATGTTTGATTACATTTAAAGAAGGATATGATATAGATATGAATAATTTGAATTGGTATAGATCTTGGTTTATTAGTACAAATTTAAGGCCAATCTTGCTATATTTGTATATATTTCTGATCTTGATTAAGGTATTATGTTTGAGTAGCTCATTTAAACATATAATGTATAATTAAGAAATATAATTTAATAGATACTCATCTATAATTTCAAGCTTGTAATCATGTTAGATTTCTAGATGTATAGAGATATATTTCAGATGGATAGGTATTCTTCAAATCTTTCAGATACCTTCAGAATATGACATTTAAAGTGTTTTAAGAACTTAAGACATTCTTGACAATGAGACATCTGCTCCTGGCAGCATCAAGTTACTTCAAGAGGATGATGGGCATTAAAGAGACTCCTTATGAAGGTGTTTAGCCATTTGGGCAAGAAACTGCTCTTGCCTGGACTGCTTCATGGTATGCTGTAAAAACTGAACATGCAAAACCCACAGAGAAATGACTGCTGAACTTGCCTAAAGGTGAAATGATCCTTTGGGGTTCCTGCTTCATGAAAGTGTCTGCTAGACATTCTGCAAGGTACAGAAGAAAGTTACAGAACTGTCTTTGAAATTTACTGCTTCATGGAAAAGTCTGCTGGATACTATTAGCCTGTAGGCTGAAGATGGATGCCCCAATGGTACAGAAGAACTTTGGGTGACTGTCCAGGCAGTGAGAGTCTCTATCAATTCTAGAGTTTTGGAAGTCACTCACAATGCACTTCCTGTTTACTTAGGTAATATATCCTTCTGGAGTCTTTGAAGGAGTTGAAGAATAGATAGTTATAGTTTTCCTTAGTTATGATAAAAGATAAAGTAGATATAAATATTATAACTGTAATTCTTGCTTGATGCCTGTTTTTTATATGTAATTTTACTATGTTAAAGCCTTCTTTTTTGTTTAAACAGAAAAGAGGAAATGATGTGGGAGGTTCTGCTGTCTATATATTGCTTTTATTGGATAATGAATAAAGAAACTGCCTTGTCCTGCTGATAGGGCAGAACTTAGGTAGGTGGGGAATACTAGACTGAAAGCTGTGAGAAGGAAGGTGGACAGTGGGATGCCATGGATTCACTCTTGAAGATTGAGGTGCTGAAACTTTGCTGGTAGGCCACGACCCCATGGTGATACACAGCTTAATGGAGATGGATTAAATTAAAATATAAGAGATTATCCAATAATAAGCTAGAGCTAATAGGCCATTTATTAATTAATGCAGTTTTGTGTGATTATTTTGGTTCTGGGCAGCTGGGTTGAACAAGCGTCTCCTACATAGAAGCTTATATTCTTTTAAAGAAAATGTTTTGACATCCTAGAAAAATAGTTCTGGGTTGGTAATACAAGTTATGATAGAAAGTGAGTAAGGTATAAAACTTTGGACTCATTAAGATAAGATATATAATGAAATATTTAAAGAAATATTTAATTTCTTTGAATTTGCCAAATGCAAATGGACTGGACATTATAAATATATTTCTTAAATAATAATTGTTCTTATTGTATATAGTTTTTGTGTCAGAGTTAAGACATTGCCTTTTCATTTAGACAAACAGGGGGAAATGTGTGTTATTTGGATCACATTTTGATGTCCCCAAAACTGCCAATAAAATTTGCTTTGAATCAGAGGTCTGAGCTAGCTATTAGCTGATCAAAATTAACCATAGAAGTTTTGGGGGAATAAGGACAAATAGAGAGACAGGAAGGAGTAAGGTAGGGATTAGAGAGGGTCTCAGCCTTTATGGATTAAGGAATGAGAGAGAGAGGAGGTACTGGTCATCTTCCTGCTTTTTCCTCTGATAATTCAGGTTCTTATCCTGATATCTGACTCTTGAATTTCTACTGATACAGAATAAGCTTTACTAGCTTTCATGGTTCTGGAAGGTGCTGTGAAAGTTTTTAAAAAAGGAGACAATCAGTAGTTCTACCCAAATTTGATGTCTATGAACCATGACAACATTCCATGATAACCTTAAGGCTGTAGTATTAGCATGCACAGCTTGGCAATAATTAACAGCTCTCCAGTGGGTCAACAAGAGGGAAATCATACCTGTACTGAAACCTGGCTGATTACCCAGGGCTAGTAAAGTCATGTGTCCTGGAAATGAACCCCTAACCAAGAACTAATTTTTAAAAAGCTAAAAAAAAAATGCATCAATGCCTTAAAGAAAAAGGTTGAAATGCAAGTCTTTAAATTATCCATTTTCCAACATTTCTTAGTCAGTAAGTGTAGAGTCTGTGTTGTTACCTCAGCAGTATAGAAATATTTCAGTTATCTCTAGAGACACATGGACCTGCTGTGCAGAGTAACAGTCACAGAATTCACTGGCTTTTTAAAAAACTTCCCCTCTTTGCTATTGACTCACTGTATGGTTTGTTAAAACCAAATTTGTTCACTCACTGGAAAGAGTAAGGGGAATAACACTCCTAATTTTTAGAGCAATGAGCAGACAACCGTGCTATCAAGGCTCAACAGATATGAGTAGTGTTTCATATTGCAATCAAATAAAATAAGACGTCTGACACATAGCTAATGATATGCTTCACTGTGATTTGACTACATTGTAATTTGACCTAAATGCTGAACAGTTTGTGTAAATTACTGTATTTGTTAGCAACGACTATCTGTTAATGGTTGCAAGGCACTTTAAAGTTTATAATGCTCTTTAGATTATCTCATTATCTCACATGAGATGATCTAATGAGTGAAGTAAATGTTACTTTAATCTAAATCACTCAATGTCATGTTAGTAAAGCTGGATAGAGACTCCTCACTCTTTTTTTGGCTGAGGAAGCTGAAGAGTACATGTAGGAAACACAGGTTTACTGCTAACCACTTGACTATCCTGATTCACAGGGATAACTTGTCTGTCTTATCCTATGCCACCTCTCACTTAACTGATTGTAGTATTATTTTCCAGGTTATTTCAGTCTAAGGGAGAGGGGGAGCATAGCATCTTCTGAAATATCAACACCCTTCCATAGTTTAGATCCATTTACCTTCTTTATGAGACTATCCCATAACTTTCTTAATGCCAATCTACGTTTTATGTCATCTGAATCTTTCATATCTACCTCTAGCTGTGAGTAGTAGAAGGAATATTTCATTTCTGCACATTGTTTCTTAGACTTCGGGGCATTATTCTTTAAGCAAATGGCAAATTCACAAACACCCTAGATTTTAATAGGAAGCTTTTCATTATCTGGTTCTCAGAGTTAGTTCCACTTAGCTGCATTGGCACAACACAAAATTTACATGTCCTTGAAGGCATTAGACTAATTTATACTCATAAATGCTCACACATGTGGTTTTCTTTGTTTGACTACATAGCCCCTATGTATCTGAAAGTTTCAATACCTTATATCCATACTACAGTCATCAGAGTCCCTTGGGGGTAGTTTTAAGTAAATGTCCACTGTTCCCATCATAGGCCAGTTAAATAACATCTGTATTCATAAAAACATCCCCATTTTAATCTGAGGGTTTGTGAATTTTGTTCCATAATTTGTAGGGAATGAGGGAAGTTCTGTGTGAATGTATATTGTTTTGACCTGAGCTGGCCATGTCAAGGACCAAGGAATAAGAACTGTGTGAAATTGGCAAAGTCTTTCTCTAGGTTCAAGTTTGGAAAGATAAAAGTCTTCCTCTGTATAAGAGTCTTAGTTGTTCATCTATTGCTGTGATGAAACACCATGTTCAAAGGAACTTACAAGGTAAAATATTTAACTGGGGGCTTGGATACAGTTTCAGAGGGTTGGTTCATTATAATCATGTCAGCTGAGGGCAGTAGTAGATGGGCATGGTGGTAGAGAAGGAACTGAAAGTTCACATCTGACTTGCAAGGTGCAGGTTGAGAGACACAGGCTGGTGTGGGCTTTTGAAACTTCAAAGTCCTTCCCCAGTGATACATCCCCTCCAATAAGACCACTCCTTCTAATCCTTCCCAAAATGTTTCAGTAAGGACCAAGCATTCACATGTATGAGTCTTTGGGGGCCATTCTCATTCAAGCTATCACACCAAGAACAAGTGTTTATGAAAGATGGATTAGTGTGCACAAATGCAGCTTCTTCCTCCAGGCTTGAGACTGCTGGCCTTCACTGATCTCTCACTAAGATTAGATAATCCATCCATGCCCCACCATGGTATATATAATATACAAGTTGAGGCTCCATGTTGTTGCTGAGTTGGTATGGTTCTGTCAAAGTGAAGACAGCTCACAAGGCCCCAGATTTTCTGTATGTGTGTCTTTATATCTGTCCTTTGTTCATTCCCTCACTGCTCCAGTCAGGTTTCAAGACACAAACAATGCAGGATGTTGCAGTAATTAATTTTCTTGACTATCTAGTTAGTTTTCAGCTCTTTAAAGGACTAGATATTATTTAATGTTGTAGTCCTTTAAAGGACTAGGTATTATTTAATTCTGTAATGCAGACCATGGCATAGAGATATACTCACTTAATTGATTTTTCCTTATCTAAGTCACAGAAATCCTTAGACAGGCCACAGGATGCTGGGGTTTCAAACTCCTGTCTTAAGCAAAGACACAGGATCACAAATGTGGCAGTAGTCCAATTAAGGCCAGATCAGTAGAAGTGACATCATGCTTAGCCCTGTCAATTGAGTCAGATACGTATGGCCAGGGAGGACATGGAATCTACATGAGAACCTATGGCTGCCATTTCCTAAGTCAGTATAATCAATATTGCATTCTAAACACTTATCCATTATAGTAACAGATAAGCATATCTCCCGTCTCTCATCAAATAATCTACTTTTTTTGTGGTAGACCAAGATCATTGTGGAAAGTCACACCTGGTCAAAATGTAGAGTTTAACTGATTATGGCATGGCTACCCCCAATTTATACAGTTACAATACAACTCCTACACTTAAGGCTCAGAGAACATTAGAAAAGAGGGGTGGTAAGATTGTGAGAGTCAGTGGACCAAGACAGTTGCTTGGAGATAGACATAGTCTCTTATAAAAAAAAAATCTAAAAATAAAAGTGAACTAGAGAGTGCTGTCCTCTTCATAAGTATTATCAACATGCACTAATTGTACATGATTATGGGTACAGTAAATTATAATACATGCACACAATATATAAGGACATAATGAATTAATTAACATATTAATCTCTGTAAATATTTATCTTTACTTTTCGTCAGGTAGGTAACCAAGTACCATATATTAATATATTGTATATGAACATATACAAATACATGTTAATTAAAAAGAATGGTATTTAACCATAAATGAAACATAAGAACATGTTGGAATTGAAGAGTAGTAAGTTGAATGAAATGAGCAAGACACAGAAAAGCAAGCTGTTAATTCATACATTTACATGTGAAAACTAAGATACATGGCTAATTTTTATTACCATATAATCACAGTAGATTTTGAATAAACAACTCAAATCTTTATGCAATTTTTAAACCAGTTTAAGGAATGAAGCTACTGAAGAGAAAGACTCTGTTTGTCCTAAGGCTAGAACTGATCTAATGGCACTTATGGATTGAGGGGAAAAAGCCTCAAATTAACAAACCTATCAAGTAAGTGAGAAATCTTGATCTCTTTGATTTTAAGTAAAAAGGAAAGATTATTCAGTCAAGTGGTTGTATCATAATTAAAATATGGGAACTTTCATTATAAGATCACAAACTACTTTATCATCACATGAATCCTAGTGATATATCAGAGTTCCTTTTATTTGTTTTGCATTAGAAAGCCAACTTATCAACACCAGAAAAATAGAGGTTTGGAGATTATGAAGAAGGATTGATTTAAAAATGATTTAAAAACTTACAATGCTTTAGGGCTATCTGGAAGTGGATTGAGTTCAGTGGGGACTTCTAATAACATGTATTAGTCTTTCCTAGTTTTGACAGTTATATGAATAAATATGATTTGTGTTTCAGAAATACTCAAGTCCAGGTGTATAAGAAGCAATCAACCAAAGCTAAAAGGTTCTAAAAGAGCAAAGAAAGAAACAAATTAAAGATTGCCAAAATTTCAAATTAATAGTGACTCACTGAGAAGCATATTTTAAGTGACTGAATAGCACTTAGACCCCTATGCCACAGGTAAGACATTATGTGCTGAATTAAAGGCTTCCCTGCCCCCAGCTCATGGTACACATGGCTTTTTTTACACACTGTTGGTGTGCCAAATGTTAGTTAAGAAAGAGTCCCACTTCCAGGGTTGGTAAGCATGAAACATCTGACTGACTGTATTAGCACCTCTCTATTTTCTAGAGTTTGGATACAGGCCAGGGTCATGTGTTTGGTACAGTGGATTTTGTCACCAAGATGGTCACAGTCATGCTAAACTGAATCCCTGCAGTTACTTCATTTTAGTGTTAAGTCTGTGAGTTTCAGTTATGCTTCTTTATGTCTCTTATGATTACTGCTTCATTTTATGTCTTTGGCATTTAACCCAAAAATGTTGTTGTTGAATCATATTTCAGTTCTATCTTTATGTGCTTTTATTTTGAGAAACTTTTACTATCATTTCCATTACAGCTGTAAGAATATAAGCTCATTCTGTCGCCTATGAACATGGTCTTCAGATTCTCAACACTTTCACACACGCACACACACTGATCACATACATACATTGCACAAACATCACACATACACACAGACCTATACACATACACACGCACGACCGCCCCACAGATACAGACACATACATCACACACACACACACTTACACACACACATAATATACACAGACATATGCCACACACACACACCACACGCACACACACACACCAACATTTGAAATGGCAGTCATCTCAGTAAGATCATGATGAATTCCACTGTGGTTTTCAGTTCTGCGTTTCTCTTCGATGATTGGTCATATTGCTGTTTTTTTTGTACCACCCGCCTTTTGCTTTTTCTTTTGAAATTCCAATTCAAATCATTTGCCATTATTTGATCAAGTTATTGTTTTTATATTTTGTGTTTATCCATTTTGTTACACTTTTTTACATTTAATTGTAGAAGCTTCTATATTGTTTGCAAACAGTTCATTTTATTCTGAAGTTCTTATTTAGTTAAGTGACCTCCCAGCTTTCCCCTTTTTTCTGCTTTTGTTGTTTGGAGTTCTGTGTCATAATTAACAGATCATTGATGAAATAGTCAATGGAATTTTTCTTATGTCTTCTAGGAATTTAGTCTTCAGATCTTATGTTTAAATAACTAAGTTTGTTTATATATGGTATAAAATAAGATTTTAATTTAGTCTATCACATTTGAGTATTCTGTTTTCCGAAAACCATGAATTGAAGATACTTATTTCTTTTTTAAATTAATTAAATTTATTTTACATCCTGACCACAGTTTCCCCTCCCTTCTCTTCTCCCATTCCACCACCCCCCAATTCCTCTATGCTACACCCCATTCATGCCTCCTCTTTTTCTGTTCAGAAAGGAATAGGTCTTCCATGGGTATCAATAAAGCATGGCCTATCAAAATTTGGTAGAACTAAGCTTCTTTCCTGATGTGGGATTCCCCTCTATATGCTGTGAACACCATTGGTTAATAAAGAAACTGCTTTGGACTTACAGCACTGCAGGATAAGGTAAGGTGGGAATTCCAAGCACAGAGAGGAGGAAAAAAGTGGAGTCAGGGAGAAACCAGATAGCCACCAGAGGAGAAAGATGCTCACTAGAAACTTGCTGGTAGGCCACAATCTCATGTTGATGAACAGATTAATAGAGATGGGCTAATTTAAGATATAAGAGCTAGCTAGAAATGTGTATATGCTAGTAGGCTAAGCAGTGTTCTAATTATTACAGTTTCTGTGTTTCAGTTCTGGGCATCCAAGAAACAAATGAGAAGGCCTCTGACTACACTTCCCTTGTCTTAAGTCTTGGTAAGACAATACAGCATGAGGAATAGGTTCCCCAAACCCTGTCAAATGATCATGCATAGACCCTCATCCCATTTTCAGGAGTCTCACAAGTAGATCAAGCTATGCAACTGTCACACACATGTAGAGGGCCTAGGTCAGTCCCTTTTTAATCTTTAGCTGTCAGTCCAGTGTCTGTGAGCTCCTTTGAACCCAGGTTAGTTGTCTCTATGGGTTGTGATGACCTTGACTCCCTTGACTCCTTACAATCCTTTCTCCCTTTATTCAAAAGGATTCTATGAGCTTGGGCCAGTGTTTGGCTGAGTATCTCAGCATTTGCTTTCATCAGATATTGGAGTAATTTCAATTAGAGTAATCACCCACCTGATTACAGAAGATGGCCTATTCAAGCTACCTATCCTCTACAGTCTTAGCTGGTTTCATCCTTGTAGATTCATGCCCCCATGGAGATTCACTTACACCAGGTTTCTACCTGATCCTGAAATATTCCCTCATCAAGACATCTCTTTCATTACTCTCCCCCTGTATCCTTCCCCCAATGCGATCCCTCACATTCCCATCCCTTCCTGCCTTCAGTTTACCCAGGAGATCTCATCTATTTCCCCCTTCTAGGGAAAATCATGTTTCCCTCTTTGGGCCCTCCTTACCTAGTCTCTCTGGGACTGGGGATTATAGCCTGGTTATCCTTTACTTTATGTCTAATATCCACTTTTGAATGAGTACATACCATGTTTGTCTTTCTGGGTCTGGGTTACCTCACTTAGAATGATTTTTTTTTTGAGTTTCATTTATTTGCCTTTTAATTTCCTGGTGACATTATTTTTAACAGCTGAGTAATACTCCATTATGTTATTTATCCATTCTTTGGTTGGAGGACACTTATGTTGTTTCCAGGTTTTGGCTATTATGAATAATACTTTTATGAACATAATTGAATAAGTATCCTTGTGGTATGACTGAATGTCCTTTGTGTATATATGCCCAAAATTGGTATAACTGTATCTTGAGGTAGATTGAGTCCTAATTTTCTAAGAAACTGCAATATTGATTTCCAAAGTGTCTGTGTAAGTTTGCACTCTCCCCAACAATGGAGGAGTGTTTCCTTTGTTCCTCATCCTCTCTACTGTAAGCTGTCCTTAGTGTTTTTGATCTAAGCCATTCTGATAGGTATAAGATGAAATCTCAGAGTCATTTTGATTTGCATTTCCCTGATGGCTAAGGATTTTGACCATCTTTTAAAATGTTTCCTGGCCATTTAAAATTCTTCTGTTAAGAATTCTCTGCTTGAATCTGTACCCCATTTTTAATTGGATTAATTTTTTTGATGTCTAGTTTCTTGAGTTCTTCATATATTTTGGAGTCAGGCCTCTGTCAGATACAGGTTGGTGAAGATATTCTCCCATTTTTAGGCTGCCATTTTGCCTTATTGACAGTGTCCTTTTTCTTACAACAGCTTTTCTGATCCATGAGGTGCCATTTATTGATTGTTGTGTAGCAGTATGTGCTACTGGTGTTAGAAAGTGGTCTCCTGCACCAGCGCATTCAAGGCTACTTCTCACTTTCCCTTCTTCCAGGTTCAGTGTAACTGGAATTATTTTAAGGTCTTTGATCCACTTGAAATTGAGTTTTGTGCATGGCAATAGATATATAGATATATTTGCATTCCTCTCTATGCCGACATACACATATGTCAGTACCATTTGTTGAAGATTCTCTCTTTTGTCCAGTGTACAATTATGACTTCTTTGTCAAATATCAAATGTTCATTTGTGTGTAGATTTATGTCAGCATCTTCAATTCAATTCTATTTGATCCACCCATCTGTTTTTATGCCAATACCATGGTCTTATTATTACTATAGCTCTGTGGTAGCATTTCAAATCATGGATAGTGATACCTCCAAACGTTCTTTTATCGTTCAGGATTGTTTCTGTTATCCTAAGTTTTTGTTTTTCTAAAAGAATTTGATTAATTATTCTTCAAGGCCTGTAAAGAATTGTGCTGGGTTGGGCGGTGGTGGCACATGCCTTTAATCCCAGTACTCAGGAGGTAGAGGCAAGCAGATCTCTGTCAGTTTGAAGCCAGTTCAATCTACAAGAGCTAGTTCCAGTATAGCTGTTACTCATAGAAACCCTGTCACAAAACAAAACAAAAGAACAAAGAGCAACAACAACAACAATAACAAAGAATTGTGTTGCAATATTAATGGGGACTGCATTGAATCTATACATTGGTTTTGGTAAGACAGACATTTTTATTGTGTTAATCCTACTTATCCATGAGCATGGGGGATCGTTTCATTTTCTGATATCTTCTCGAATGTGTTTCTTCAAAGACTTAAAGTTCTTGTCATACATGTCTTTTACTTGCTTGGTTACTCCAAGATATTGTATATTATTTGTGGCTGCTGTAAAGGGTGTTTTTTCCTTTATTTCTTTCTCAGCCTGTTTATCATTTGTATAAGGAAAGGCTGATTGTTTTGAGTCAATCATGTATCTTGTTACATGGCTGAGATGTTTATCAGTTGTAGGCTTTGCCTATTGGAATTTTGGGGGGTTGCTTATACATGCTATCATATCATCTGCAAATAGCAATACTTTGACTTCTTCCTTCCCAATTTGTATCCCATTGATTTCCTTTAGTTGGATTATTGCTTTAGCTCATACTTCAAGTACTTAATTGAAAAAATATAGAGAGAGTTAACAGTCTTATCTTGTTCCTGATTTTAGTGGAATTGCTTTGAGTTTCTCTCCATTTAATTAGGTATTGACAATCATCTTGCTGCATATTATTTTTATTTTATTTTTGTTAAGAGTCTTTTAGAGTTAATATTTTCTTTGACCAATAATTCTATTCCCTTTATCATATCTTCAACACCTGAGGTTCTCTCTTCCATCTCCTGTATTCTGTTAGTAATATTTGCGTCTGTAATTCCTCTTCATTTACCCAGAATTTCTGTTTCTAGAATTGCCTCAATTTGTGTTTATTTCTTGCTTTTAGTTTAATTATCGGCACTTGAAATATTTCCTTTACTTGTTTGATAGTTTTTCCCCATGCATTTATTGGCAGTCTTTAAGGGATTTATTGATTTATCCCAATTTTTGTTTATCTTTTCCTCAGTTTCTTTTAGGGGATTTCAATTTTTCTCTTTAAGGACCTCAACCATCTTTATAAAGTTGTTTTTTTAGATCATTTTATTGTAATGTTCAAGAGTTGCTTTTGTAGGATTGTTGGGTTTTTGTGTTGCCTGACATATTGCCCTTTCTGTGATGTGGGAGTGTCATATATCAATCTGTTGATTTCATTGGTTAAGCAATAAAGAAACTGCTTGGTCCTCATAGGTTAAAACATAGGTGGGAGGAGTAAACAGAACAGAAGGCTGGGAGAAAGAAGCTGAGTCAGGAGTCGCCATGATTCTCCCACTCCAGGCAGATGCAGGTTAAGATCATTCCTGGTAAGCCGGCTCGTGGGCTACATAGATTATAAGAAATGGGCTAGTCCAGGTGCAAGAGTTAGCCGAGAAAAGGCTAGATATAATGGGCCAAGCGGTATTTAAAAGAATACAGTTTCTGTGTAATTATTTCGGGTATAAAGCTAGCCGAGTGGGGGGAAGCAGCCCCGCCGCTCCTTATTACAACATTTCTGTAGCTGAATGTGTTCTTACACTGGTGTGTAAGCATCTGGATTATAGGTCTGGATATTGATTCTTGTGTTTGTCTTTTTTAGATGGGTGTTTCGTTCTTTTATTTTTTCTTTTCTTTTATTGTCTTCTGGCTTAAGTGACCAAGGGTTCTGGTGTGCGGCAGGTCTTTGGGTCCATTAGGGTATCTCAGCTAAGGTTTGTGGGAATTTGGATGCCTAGATGCAACCTGGCTTCATGGGCTTAGAGAATCTAATGGAGTTGTGGGAAAGGTCTGGCCACATGGAGGATGACAACAGGTGGGTGGGGTTGAGCAGCAGAGTGGGCCTTGGGGGAATAAAATCTAGTGGATGACCACAGTCCTGTTGGTTGACTGGTGTCTCACCTGCTCACTGACTGATAGAGAGTGCAGCACAGCAGTGAAATTCCAACAGTATTGTGGGCAGGGCCCATCTGCCTTGCTGATGCTGAGGTGGAAGGGGAGGGTTATGAGATGTGACCTGGGGTTTAGGGTCTAGAGATGGTACAGCTCAGCTGCAAGGCCAGTCACTCACCTGTTTTGCTGATTGGTGTGGGATACTTAATTCTTACTGTGTATTCTTGGCACTCTCCTAGAACATCAAATGCTCATATACACATGGGCTTATTTTGTTTTGCTATTTGTTTGTTTTGATATCAAAATGATACTGTTTTATTGTTATAGAATTGTTATAAATTTTGAACTCAGCATTATGATAATTTAAGTTTTATTTACTTTTTCCTAACCTTATTTCTCTATTTAGGTCTTTTACAATTTCATGTAAATTTTAAGAATACTTTTCCTTTAGGTCTATTTGCTGTTCAAGAATCTAGTTTTAAGGTTTCTATTTTTGTGTCTATGATATTTTTGTCATTGGTTTCAGCTTCATTTCATTGTGGTTGAAATACAACTGAATCCTGCCTTCTACAAAGCTGTACTTTTTTTCAAAGCATACCTGAGTTCATCTTAATATCTCCCTTCTATTGATAGTTGTTTAAGTTATTTTTAAATGTTCAAACTAAGGCTTTAACATATCATAGTGTTTATGTTCCTGTTAAAATGAATATTTATTTTTTAGGGTAATGTACTAGAAACTATAGTGGTTCTCTATGTGTTAAAGATTTAGCAAACAATCATTGCTGAGTATCTTCCAGAAGTAACTCAGGTGAAGGAGTCATGAATACCATCTTCTATAATCTTTAGATTCTCTACACTTACTGATGACACAGATCTCTTAGGAATTGAGCAACTTATGCTAGTCTTCATGTGTGTCTGTTAATTGTAACCTTCAGTTTTATAATATATTTTAATTAAAATATAATTATAATAATTCCCTTTCCTTTCTCCAAACTCTCTTAGGTGTGCTATCTTCAATCCCTTTATATCCTTCCCTCTTAAGTCTTTTTTTTTGTTTTATTATTACATATAGTATATAAAATATGTAATTATTATATACAATTCATATATACAATAATATAATAATTACACACATATTTCAATGCAACTTGCTGAGTCTAATCTTTTGGTTTGTATTTATAGCTTCAGGATTGACCCCTTTGCATTGAATAACCAATAACGGAGCTCATCCCTGGGAAAGGCTAATTCTACCTCTCTCTCAGCAATTATTAGCTGCCTATAGTTCTTTGTCTATGGGTGGAACCCTGTGAAATTTCCCTCATTCCACATTATTATGCCTATTGGTATTGCCATTGTTCAGGTCTTGTTTCTGCTGTAATTTCTAGGAGACACTGTTTTATGGCAGATCTAGTATTCTGGCTTTTACACGCTTTCTCTTGCTACTTTCCTAGACTAGCATAATTCTTTCCTACATTTTAAGTGTTAGTTTTTAAATGAACTTTGAGACAATTCTCATGCTTAGAAAATTCTATTCAGAGGTTTAAATTGCTTTTAGGATTTGATGTTAAATTGATTAAAGTACAAACTTCAGTTGTCTTTGTTATCCCTTTTAAAAAAAACCCTATTTTAAGACAGTACCTGCTCCAAAAGTCTGAGGAAACTCAGGAATTGCATGTGACATGGTTTTGCCTGATGTTTACCTCCTTTTAGAACTGTCAAATTAAATATCTTCAAGTATTTTAAACTATCTACAAATTTAATAAGCTATCTAATTTTATTTAATTAATCTTAATTGTTGACAGACAAACCTTGTAACTACTTTATTTCAGAAACTTAAAAATTAAACTTAAAATATGCGAAACCTCAAGCTTCTGTTTTGTATTAGACACATATTTAATGATTTCAACTTAAATCTTTATCTAAATCAGACAATCACACATTTCAAATTAGAATTCAAAATGCAGTCCTTTATCCTAGCTGGCCAAATTATACCAAACATTATTTTAATTTAATACCAAACATATTTCTAATTCAAAGCATTAGTATTATGGGATGGATTATCTTAAATATGTTTACAATTTATTTTAGATCACCTTAGAATTTAAGGGAGCTGTTAAAAATAAAAGACTATTTTATACAATTTAGTGGTTTGTGTTTAATTAATATTTTGTTCCAAGTCTCATATTGTCTGAAGTCCCAACAATGACTATTAATTTCTGACATGACTACTATCTAACACTTTTACAGTGACCCTCATAAAATACTCGGATTCCATGTCTTCATGAAATTGATATCTGTGTGAAAGGAAAGCTCTTCCAGGTTGGATTTAACTTGAGCATTCTACCCTCACAACTACGTCTTTGGACGTTTCATGTTTAGTGCATGCATAGATGTTTTACCAATTTAGCCCAAAGATATTTTTAATCTATTGACTACTAGGTGATTTCAATTTACAATGGGTAGTGGATACTAAAATTGCTCCGGTGTGTTCCATGAACAAAAATAGTTCCTTTTTGCCTAATGGCAGCCCTAACACCTGGTGACTATTGAGGTACCGTTTTCTGGGCTTTCTAATAGTATTTTTTGCCTCTTTTTTTTTTTTTTGAAAAACTTATCATTTCCAGATGGCAACCTTTACTTCAAGTTAAGTGAAATCCTCACTATGCTCCTTGCAGATATAATCTAGCCTTGCCCATTGTCTTCCATTTTATAAACAAGGTCTTCTAAGCCAACAAAGCCTAAGGATATGAACACAAAGAGCATCTTCCACGTGAGCGTTATTTAGAAGCATGTTGAAAGACTCCAGTGAAGAAGAGGCCAAGAGAAGAATCTCTACTCTGTTGTTTCTAGACGTGGACGTGGTGAAAGATATATGTATATGCATGTGAACATATGCATATACATATTGGTTTTTGTTGCTTTTCATTCTTGAAGTAGTGTTTTAAGACCACTGATATCCTCATGAAACTAGTTTTTTTAGCTGAATTTGATAGGGTCTTTTCACATTATTTTTTTACTGTATGCATATGAGTGATGTGGAGTATTTCCAAACAAGATGATTCTGTGACATGTTCATTGACAAATAACTTTTATCATGAAATGGGTTCCTTGTTCTGAAACAAGATACTGAATACTCATGTGTAACACTCATGATAAAAGCTTTGGTAAAATCTTCATCAAAAGAAAAGGCAAATGAACATGATAAGCAAATGTCTAATTCAGAAGAGTTGGATTTTTCTTTCTCTTTGTTAGAAAGTCAAGTAGCTAGTACAAACAGTGCCCTATTGAGAGTGTAGTAATATTCTATGCTTCAGGCACTATGGCTTGGAGCACTGGATTCTTCTTATATTGTTGAGAAAGAGTCTTCACTGTTAGACCTCCTCCTCCTGCTCATGAAGGATAAGAAATACACACACACACACACACACACACACACACACACACACACATTAGGACCTTGTAGTAATATTTCATTTGTATTTTAATAATTAAAGCTTGCCTGAAAATCAGAGAGTAAATGAGTTGCTCTGGTTAGCCTTATAGACCAGTCAGTGGTAACACAGCCCTTTAATCCCAGTAGCCACACTAGTTCGACATAGAAACCGGGTGGTAGTGGTGCATGCCTTTAACCCCAGTTCTAGAGAGGATTATAAAATGGGAGGAGACAGCTCTCAGACACAGTCTCATTTGGAGGATTCCTGGAGGTAAGATTGCCATTTTTGACTGAGGTAGAGGTAAAAGTCAGTAGCTGGCTATTTTCTTTTTCTGTTCTTCAGGTTGAACCCCACTATCTGACTCTGGGATTTTATTAATTATGCTACAGGAGCCTAAGAGGGACATAAATAGGGACCCCAGGATGGGAAAATAGCTAAGAACTCCTGGGAAAACTGTGAGGGGAAAAAGAAAGGGGATGGAGGGGGTGGGAACATGAGGGATCAAGAAGTCCAAGTTTGGGGAGGGATGAAGGGGTAGAGCAATGAAAGAAATATCTTGATACAGGGAGTTATTATAGGTTAGGAAGAAATGTGGTGCTAGAGATAGGAATCCACAAGGATGACCCCAGCGAAGACACCTAACAATATTGGAGAGGGTACCTGAACAGTCCTTCCCTTTTAATCAGATTAGTGACTACCCTAATTGTCATCATAGACCTACATCCAGTAACTGATGGAAACAGGTATAGTTACCCACAGCCAAGCACTGGTCTGAACTCCTGAAGTTCAGTTGAAGGGAGGGAGGAGGGATCCTCTGAACAAGGTTTGTTCAAGAGGACGATAGGGAAACACACAGAGGCAGCTGATCCAAGCTAGTGGGAGCTCATGGATTATGTGCTGACAAACTGAGGAGCCTGCATGAGAATGAAGTAGACCCTTCAAATGTGGGTGACAGCTGTGTGACTTGTTCTGTTGGTGGTGGGGTGTCACTTGCAGAGCCCCCAGAACCTATCCCAGGTGCATGAACTGGCTTTGTGGAGCCCATTCCCTATGATGGGATACCTTGCTCAGCCTTGTTACAGTGGGGGAGGGGGCTTGGTCCTGACTCAGCTTGGAATGCCAGACTTTGTTGACTCGCCAAGAAAGGCATTACCCCTTCTGGGGAGCAGATAGGAAATGGGAAGTGGGGAGTAGAGGGGGGAAGGCAGAAGAAGGGAGGAGGGGGACCTGGGGTGGTATGTAAATGAAAAATACATTTTTTTCTTTGTGGATTTCCTTCTTGGGAATAAATACTGACTATCTATACATGTGATATATGCAAAGCCCTCCTCAACCTGACTCTTTTTTTTTTTTTTTTTTTTTTTTTTTGGTTTTTCGAGACAGGGTTTCTCTGTGGCTTTGGAGCCTGTCCTGGAACTAGCTCTGTAGACCAGGCTAGTCTCGAACTCGCAGAGATCCGCCTGCCTCTGCCTCCCGAGTGCTGGGATTAAAGGCGTGAGCCACCATTGCCCGGCCTAACCTGACTCATTCTTACTTCGAATGGGTTCTGCCTTTGTAGATTACCTTGTACCTAGAACCTTTATGCACACAAAAAGTGGTGGATAGCTTCAGCCTTCTGCTAATCGGTTTCCTCATTTTATTATACACAGCGATTGACACCCCACTTCATTGCCTCTATATTATCAAGATGAATAAGGTTCATAATTAGCTAGTTCCTGCAGTTATAAGATATGAGAACCCTTTAAAGCTGACATGAGGATTAGCTCTGAGAGCTTGTCTCGGAGTGCGTTTATAGCTGGAATCTACGTTCTTCAGTTCTGCTCTTCACCTTTGCTCTCTCCATTTCTTCAGCACTTTAAATGGAATTGTCTCTTAAAGTTTTATAATATTCATTGCCCTTGTACTAATTAAAGGCCTAAGCTGCTAGGTTTCCCAGTGATTTTACTTGTTGTTCTGAAGTTAGGATTCAAAAAAAAAATAAATGGTTGTCATGGAGATAGGCATTAGAGTGTTTATCTTAATTAAAAATAGAGTAATTTTAAAAATAAAAAATATACTTACATTCTTTGTGACATAAAACAAATCTTACTTGGCTATTTGTTTTTGCCAATTAATTCACATGCTGACATTTCCCATAAACCAAATGAGCTCTATGTTCAGCTCCAGCTTTGTCAGAAACATATTTCATGCATAAAATAAAAACTTTCAACCCAAAATATATTACTTTAAAACTTGCATCAAGATCAAGAGTATTTCATCTTTTCCAAACCCTTGGTGAGGGTAAGCAAGATGCTTTTAAATTAAAAGATAGTACAAAAATTGACATCTTTCTATTTACTTGGTAAATCTTTTTTGATGGACATCACTGATAGTGAAACATTATATTCCTTTAGTGATGTTTAATAAAGGGCTTTTTGTTGGTCATTTAAAGTACTTACTTTTCTTTGTTTCTGGTAAGACTCAGTCAAGGTTGATACCGCTGTGAGGTACGTGAGCTATCAGAGTTCAAGAAAGTAGTGACTGTCCAATTCACAAAAGCACTTGTCCAGTGTTCTTCAGGCCCAGAGTGGGAACACTTCCTTAACTATTGCACTCTCCTCTGGGGCATCTCTGACTCGGCTATAGTGAAAAATCTGCCCTTGAGAACAGACTACTTTGTTCTTAAAATTTAAAGTCCAATCCGGGGGTAAAATTAACAGCGAGTCTCTATTCATTGCAGTAATACGTCATAGTTATTCAAGAATAAATGGACACAGTTTTATGCAAAAGATATGCATTAATTTTTTATAGCTGCTCCAATAAATCATTCAAAGTGAGCTGCTTTAAACAGCACAAACTCAGCATCATAACGTTCCACAGACCAGGCATCTGAATGAGGCTTCCAGGACTGATCAAAATCAGCACGGCTGCAAGGTTGTGTGCCCCAGAGTGGAACGGGTCTTCCTGGCTTTTAAGTCTCTAAGAGGTCACTTGCCTTTCCATGGCTCATCTCTTCAAAGTGCATCCCTTTAGCCTCTGTTTTCTTCATCACATTTCTTTTTCTCTGATATTCACCCTTTTACTTCCCTTTTATGAGAACTCTTGTGACTATATCACATTTACCTCGATAATACAGGCAGTGTCTTCATCTCAATATCTTTAATATTATATAGACTGTTCTTTTACCTTGTCAAGCAATATATTCCTGGATTATAAGATGAATATCTGTCCAAAATGAGATGGTTGTTATTTAATATATTTTGATATTTATTTTTAAATTCTCTTACTGATATGAAATATTTTGTTTTGAAAATCCAATTTTTCATGGATAAGATTTTATCTGAAATCATGAACAGTAAAAATTAGTGTTTAGTGGCTACAGTAAACAAATAAGAAGGAATAAAATCTATGGAACTAGACTAGATTCCTGAATTCAAAAGGAAATAAAATGATGTAAAAATTCCAAGTGTTTCATGGAACAAAGAACTGGATGGTGGTAAATATAGATCATGTGGTAATTAGATTCCTTTGGCTACACTGAAAGCCTAAAGATAATTCTTTAATTTAAAATAAAAGTATGACAGCAGTTATTTACTTTAGAGAACAGATTGAGTAGAGAAGAATTAGATGACAAAGCAAAATTGTATCACAGGCGACATATAACACGAGTAATAAAAGCTCAGAGACAAATATTAGGGTTTAAGCTAAAGATAAGAAAGACAAAGCAGCAAGCGACTAGAGAGTTCTTACCTCTACCAGGGCTCAGATAAACAAAGGGGTGATCCTGTCCTCAGCACGACTGCAGACTGCAATGCTCTCCATCAGACCTCAGACTGCAATGAACTCTTGTCTCCTCCTGCCTGATAGTCCTCTCTCTGCCAGCCATATCACTCCTGTCTCCACCTCCCTGGTGCTGGGATTAAGGGCATACGACTCCTGACTCCTGAGTGCTGGGAGCATCATTGTTTGAGTTCTATTTCTCTTTTTAGACATATTCAATCTCATGTAGCCTATGGTGGCCATGAGTCCTGAGATTAAAGATATATACCATGACTCCCTGCCCTCTAGTGGCTTAGCTCTGCACTCTGATCTTCAAGCAAGCTTTATTTATTAAAGCACAGATAAAATATCACTATATTTCCCCTTTTTGTCTAAAATAAAAAGGCTATAACTAAGAAAAACTATATACAATGAATGCAATAGCCATATACAATATATATATATATATATGTGCAATAAGTATACTAGTCCATTTGCATTTGACAAACTCAGAGAAAATACTTTATTATCTACCCTATCTTGGTGAGTCCAAAGCCTTGCACCTAATTTATTTTCTATCATAACTTGCTTTACCATCCAAAACTATCTTTTGATATCTCTCAACCTTAAAATGCTACATAGTTTCAAAATTATTTATATAATAAAACATTTTTTGAGAAAGTGTAACTTGTTGTTATAGGGTGTGGTTATTTTACCACACTGAAGTAAGCTCTACAGATCTGTAGCAAGCCCATCAAGTCAGAGACCATTGCAAACAGAACTGGACGCAAAATCAGTATGGAATCTATTTTCATTTCTAGGCTTTCTGTGAGAGGAGTCCTATACATGAATGGTAGTAAATTAAACAGGGTTCCTTCTTAGGACTGTTATTAACAATAATACATGAGAAAGATGTCTCATTTTCCCATAAAATATATGGAATAAACTATAGATCTTAGAAGTGCTTCATTTTGTATAATTGGTAATCATTAGCCAGAATTTTGTCTTTTGGAGAGAAGTCTATGTGGCACCTGTTTATAAGGAGATCAAAAGATCAAGTAGATGATCTTGACAAATGTTCTACTTCATTTAATTGTTCTCATGGGTGATTTTGATGGGGAGAGTGCCAACTGTTCATTGAGTTGCAAAAGTTCAGATCTTTGGAGAGTTACCTTTTACACAAAGTCTTTGAGGGGACTTTCAAAGGTTACATTGACATATGCCATCCTTACCCCTCAATCTTCACGCCTCTGACCTCTGAGGAATACTGCTAATAGCCTTGTGAAGGGGATTTGCTCCTCACTGGAGATATTGCTAATAATGGCTTGATGGGATAGACTGATGCTTTTCCAATGAGGACACAGGAGCTTTCTCTAGTTGTCATCCTTTTGGTAAATTGAATGGCTTTTCTTATGGTAATATGGGAAACGAATCAACTGCACATTAAGGATCTGTCCTGATAGGGAAATGTATTGGCATTTTAACATTATCAGAATTGTATGTTAAGAGTGACTTTGTCAAATTAAAATGCATGACAGGTCAAAGCAAAATTTACAAGCTTTCTCAAGATTCAGAACCCTTATTATTCTCTAGGTTTTAGTATCCAAAGCAGGGAGATAGTTTAGGTTGTGGAAACATGCTTTCATTATGGAATTTGTGTAAGATATTTGACAAAATCAGAGGTTTTGACTCTCATTTAAAAAAACCTCTAACAAAGCAACTTTTGCTACTCGATACCAACTTCATACTAAGAAAACACTTTTATGGAGTTGAAATGGCTTTAACTGGTTCATGAGATCAAACCCCATTTTGGCATCTGACAATTCACTCTTAATCTTTAGTTCTTATTTGTTAATGTCTAACTACTGGGGTAGACTCATACATTTAAAAATCAATGAACTAATATTTTCAAGCAGCTACTCAAGTCTCAATCTCAAGTTAACTTCCTTGGTTTATATTCAAGATTCAGAAATGATCCAGCATTGATTTCACCAGAGCAAATCCTCATTTATAAAGTTGAAAACTACAGCTTTATAGTTTGCTTTTAGAAAGCACTCAGAATCTGGGTGAAATATTATGATAATGCTAAATTTGAATGTGTACTAATTAATTTTTCAGTACTGAAAATAAATGTGCTTAGCAAGTTTTCTATCAATAAACTGCATTCACATCCTTTGTTTTTAAAATATATAATTTTTTAAGCAAAAGCGGATGGTATTCATTGAGGTGTCAGATATGTTTCCTAAAGATAAGGGATTTCTGCATATTATCTTTTAAAAGATCAATGCTAGGGCATTTGATAGGGTGATAAGGTGTTGATTCTAGATGGGTTGAATTAGAAGTAGAAAAAAAGCAAAAACAAGATTTTATTAAGGAAAAAAGGAAACTAAGTCCTTGGACTCGATATTCATCTAAACTCTGCATTAATGAGTTTGACAACACTGTTTGACAAAAGAAAGATTATGAGAATTTTGCTGCTTATGGTATAAGCAGACCTGGCATGTTGACTTCGAAATCCACTTCATTTTCTGGGCTTGATAAGACATGCTGGACTGGGGAATGAAGGACAGCTGGTCTATACAAGTGCATAGGCTTCATCGGATAAGTAGTTTTGGCCTCAGCTCCAACCTTATCTTGGTCTTTGGGTTTTAAACAGAGGAGGTTCTTTTGCTGTGGAACTGTAGTTGAAGTATAAAGAATACTTGTTAAGAAGGTGCTAGACCTTGAGTTCCATTCCCAGAATGGTGTTTGTAGGCACAGATTCTACCTCCTTTCTTTGGTAGCAGGAACCAGAGTTGGAGTGCACTCTCTGAGGAAGATGGCTTCGTTTTTCATATTTGTAATTAAGTAATAAATTTGATACCACTACATTCTCAGTTGTGATCAAATGCTAAAACCTGCATAAACTCAAGCCAGACAAAATTCAGGCATGAAGAGAGGAGTAGGCGCAAAGTCTCACCTCCAGTTTTGGAGCTATTGGCATTTGATAGCTATTGGGAAAGGAAGAATCATTTGTTCTAAAGGTGTGTACTTTGGTAATCCAAACACACTCCAATGGAAGACCACACCTCCAAGAGTATGAACACAGTGCAATCTCAACTTGGTGGGTTAACAAAAAAAAAAAAAAAAGGGGACACAAAGTTGAAAGGGGAGAGTAAGGGGATTTGATCTTCTTGGAGGAGTTAGAGAAGAAGGGTGGAGATACGTACACTTAAAATAGAGTGTATAAAATTATAAAAGAACTAATAAAATGAGAAAAAAGATTAGCTTTTAAATGCCTAAAGAAAAAAATGAAGAAATTTGAAACAGACACTTTTCTTGAAAGTTGACTTTTGCAGTAAGACCATTTTCCAAATTTCCTCGATAAATCAATCATGTTGGCAGCTTCAACTTTCACCTCCGATCTCATCCAAACTCATTGCATCTCCTAGTGTCTGGGAGGAAAAGGTTAACAGATTCTTGTTGGGCAACCAACAGAAGTTGGTAACAATTCCTTTGAAATAAGAATAAAACTTTAAATCGCCAGTTTCAAGAACTTCACTGAACTGTATTTTAAAAAATGGAGTCTCATCAAGAAGAATGTAAATAACTCAATGTCACTTTCACCAAGTTGCTTTCAGAAGAAAAGTCATTTTTAAGTGTGTATTTCTTTTGGTTCTCTTGCTTCCTCTGCTACAAATCTGTGGACAAAGGCTCTGACTCTTGGTCTCTCTTTGACTCTTTCTGTCTCTCTGTGTCTTTGTCTCTTTCTGTGTATGTCTCTCTGTATCTGTCTCTCTGTCTCTGCCTCTCCTTACACTCCATTCTCCCCCTTGCCTTATTTTGTTATCTCTGGCTTTCCTGGAAAGTCTAAGAACCTGGAAGTTGTGGAATCAGCCACCTTGATTACAAAACCTTTTGACAAGAAGTCTACCTCATCTGAACTCAGCATGATGTACCCTCTGGTCTTCTTGAGCAGATCTCCTTTCCTTGGCTGTAGACTCTATGAACCTGGACCATGATTTCTTATTAGCACCTTATGAATGAGCAACTTGAAATTCAGGCACAAGTTTAAGCAGAGAGGAGCAGAGACTACCTTGTGCGATTTCTTTAAAATCTGAAGCCTACTAGAGGCCAAGTAGAAATATTAAACAAGAGTAAATAAAACCTATGTTATTTTCATGCTTATTTAAGATAACAACTGTCTAGACATGCTTTTTATGGAAAGGTAAGGAAGTAGTGGAAAAAGAGTATATAGTCAGAAAAGAAACGAAATACTGATGAAGGCCATTCTGTTTGTCCATTTACATTTCTAGGGAAGAATGGAGAGGTTGGTGTGAAGAGCCAAGAACATCATACTATCAGACTTCTGTGCTCGAGTAGTCTCTCCCTCAGTACAGCGTATTCTAAGCAGTAATACATGTGCTACCCTTACCCCAGGTCTAAGACCATTTTCCAAGGAAGAGCCTCATTTCTTCAGTATTTTCCCTACTTTCTCATTCTGTTTTCCTTTTACATTCATTACTTATCTTTTTAAAAATATGTATACCTATGTATTTGCGTGCGTGTGGGTATGTCTGGACTTTCTCATGACTAATATTTTGAAAACAGAGTGAATTTGGCAAAATGACTATAAAGCCCTGAAAACACATGTTTTTTTCTTTTCTTTTTGTTTTTGCTTTTACATTTAGTGATGATTTTACATTCTTGAAGAGGCACATTTTCTGTGCTTCTATGCCTAGAGTACTGAATAATAGCAGAGAAAAATCATGCAGCCAAGCTGATTGATCTCTCTACAAATACATGGATTTCAAGCTTGGTCAGGCCCCTAGACTGTCTGCTAATTCATAGCTATTCATCTTCTTCTCTAGTCTTTATAAAACTGTAACAGAAGAATTTCCTTCATGCAATTCGCTGTGTTTTGAAAACACCATTTTTGTAAAGGGCTACTTTCTATTCCATCATATAGTTGTTTAATAATGTATTTAAACATTCTCTTATTGTTAAGCATGGAGGTTGTTTCTAGGTTTTAGCTGTTATGAATAATGTTGCCATGGATATCTTTGTACTAAATCCTCAATAAATCTCTTATTATTTCTTTACAATAGAATCTTACATGTAGAATTACTAAAGTAGAAAAGAAAAAATTTCAAATGTGTATATACTTACACAGATGATATATGTATGATACAAATAATACAAGGGTATTATCAAAATATATCAGTGTATGGATACATTATTCATAATCCCATACTTCCGAAGTTGGTACAGTTAATAACTTTACTTTATTTTCCTTGGAAATATATTATGTATATATTGCCATGAGCTTGTCAAATAGCTCTTTATATTACCTGGCAAAATGCTGTCCAGTGTAACATGCTGATACCCACTCTGTTTCCTATGAGTACTTTGATTATTATAACTAAATAAAATCAGTATGCTGGGAAATCATTTCTTTTTTTTTTTTTTGTTCTCTTGTGAGAGTTTATGTAACTCAAATGGAAAGGTTGATTGTACTTTTCTGCATTGGTTATATATTTATTCTTTTGTAAGTGGATTTTTACATTCTTTCCCCTCTATTCCATAATTTTTAGAAGACAAAGTTGCTTCAACTGTAGGAAAATGCAAGTAACAATTCAGTTGAGGACAAGAGAAGGTGTTGGGAGTGCCTGTGAACAAACTGCATGATATACATATGAAAACGCCGATATGTTAGAGAGAATATATGCTAATATAAAAGAAAAGAATGACAATTTAACAAATATTTACCACCAAAACTAGCCATTGTTTTTAATTTTAGTAAATTTTCTTCTTGGTATTCCTCATGCTTATCATTTTGTTAAGATATTGTGATGGTTATTCTCGGTTGGCAATGTTACTACATTTGGGATTAACTAAAACTCTAGCTTCTACATACACTTGTGAGTGATTTTTCTTGATTGGATGGCTTGATGTGGGAAGACCCACCTTAAATCTGGACCACACTTTTTGGTGGCAAGCCTTGTAGAACAAAATACTTGTTGAGGCCTAATTGCCCTCATTCTTGCTGACAAGTTCATTCTTTCACTGGTATTGGAGTCTAAATTTTTGGGAAGTATTCTAAAGTATACAGAAGACATTCTGAAATATCCACCCTCATAAACCACACAGCTATTGGATTCTTTGACTTTCTGTCAGAAGACAACCATTGTTGGAATAGTTGAACAAAAGCTTATAAACCACTCTAGTAAATCTGACATATGTCTACATGTATATGCATACATATAGAGAGAATGTGTGTATATCTATGTAAAATTTCTTTTAAAATTTACTATATATATTTTATAATTATTTTTATTTTTGTATGTGAGGTATGGTGTTTTGGCAGCATGGAAGTCTGTGCGCCATGTCTGTCCCTGGTTTCCATAGACACAAGAAGAAGGCATTAGATCCCCTTGAGCTTGAGTTACAGTTTACATATATATGTGTTTTTATTCTATCAGTTCTGCTTCTTTAGAGAACCCCAATGCAGGTATGCAAGACATACATCTTCGTGTTTTCCTTTTTTACAGCATACCATGCATCAAAACAGAGTCCTATAAATGTGACTTCTCCATTTTAATTTTATTCCCCAATTAGAAATTATCATGCACTATACACACATGCACAAAAGTGCATGCACAGGTGCATGTAATATGACCTCATGTCTACATTGGTTTTCAATTCATTTGTCATTCAATCTCTTCTTGAAATGTTTATAATTAGGGTTATAGAGACCACTCAATGGTTAAGAAGATTTGTTGCTCTTCCAGAGGACCTGGGTTCAAATCTTAGTACTCACATGAAGGAACACAACCTTCTGTAACTCCAATTTCAGGGGATCTGATGAGTTTTTTGGCCTCTCTCAGCATCAGGTACTCACATTGTGTGCAGGCCTCTATGCTGTTAAAACACTTAAACTCATAAAAAATAATAAACCTAAAATGAAATCTTCCTAATCAATAATAATAATGTACCATCCTTTACTATTTTGAATTGATGTTTATACATATAGTTCAGATTTTATTTGTACCTTTTCTTATTGAAGGACATCTAATTTCACAGTTATTTAAAGGAGTCTCACGTTTCAGAGTGTACAAGAAAACTTATTTTTTTAAATAACTACATATATTCTCCTCAACTGCCATCCTAACCCTTTCCCCTGCTGTGCAGCTGTTTCCCTTAACACAGCTCATTTAAGTCAGTAAAGTCACTTTCTTTTATTAAACCAGTCTCTCTTTGGTTCCTTAGCACTCAATAATATGCATTTCATCACGACAGTCTTATAGTCCATAAAACCACTGTCTCCTTTCTCAGTTCCTGCACTGTGGCTGTGAGGGTTTGAAGTGGGGCTAGAAGAGACCTTGTGATTTTTGTTCTCCAGTTCTCCTTTTACTTCTTCTTCACTTCCTTGCCCTCTTGTTCTGTTCCAAAGGAAAAGGAGAAATACATATATTGCTTTGTTAAGGGCAGAACTAGAGTGCCGGTCCTGCGAGGGCTGTGAGCACATTCCTAGTTCACTGATTTCATCGTGGAGCAGCAACCAATTTCCACAGAATCGCTGTTGATATTGTCTGCAGCAGGAGTTGTGAGTCCTTCTAGTGCAGGAGTCTAGAAGAATCCAAGGTAGCAGAATCCAATCTCTATATTCTATGGCCCCAGACCTTGGTTCAAGTGGGTCAAAGTGGGATCTATTTTCTATACCTCTGAGAGTTGGAAACTGAAGATAATGGATGTTAGTATCTTTACTTCTTTGATTACTATTCTATGGCAGCTCCCTCTAAACAAGCAGCATGCTCTCCCTAATGACAAAGTAGATTCTAACCAAACACAGGATTTCAGTCTCTACAGGTATATCAGTTTTTTTTTTCAGTTATTTTCAGTTATTCTCCTGGGCATGGGAATTGGAAAAAGCTGTCCTCCAGAAACTCATCTTTGTAGTTATTTTCCACGGTGGAAGGTACCAGGTGATAGGGATATACTCCCTCAGCTCTTGCTTTTGAATAGCTTCCCAGGAGGGAGAGCTGTATGAGTGCTTCTAATAGAAGATATGCTGAAGAGAACCTGCTGAGTCATAGAACACACACACGTAAAATTTTACCAGATGCTGCCAAACTACATTCCAATTCACATCTCACAGCAGTACATGAGATTATTTCTCTCAACCTGTTGGAAGGAGGCTGCTTGTTTTTCCTACCACCCAGAACTGAAATAATGACACAGAAACTGTGTTAATTAAATCACTGCTTAGCCCATTAGCTCTAGCTTCTTAATGGCTAACTCTTACATCTTAATTTAACCCATCTTCCTCAATCTGTGTATCACTATGAGGTCGTGGCCTACCAGCAAGTTTCAGCATGTCTGTCTCCCTGCAGCTCCATGGCTTCTGACTTTGCCATTCTTTCTCCCAGCATTCATTTTAGTTTTTCCTGCCTACTTCTGTTCTGACCTGCTCTGCTATACGCTCAAAGCAGTTTTTTTTTTCTTAATCAATGGAATTCACAGCATACAGAGGGGAATCCCACATCATCAACCCTCAGCAAATAAGACATTATAGGCTTTTTAGCTTATGGATTAAAAAATACCCTGTCATTTTAAAATTTACTATTCACTGACTTTATGTTTAAAAGGAATATATTTTCATTAGTTTCTCTCCTCAAGTTGTAGCATTTGCCATTTATTTATGCATCTGAGATGAGATATAGATTTAAGAGAATTTTAGTATTTTGCTATATAGTACTTTCAACCCCCTCGTTTAAGGGCTAGTAGCCTTGTAGTCAGAATAATCCCCACATTTTTAAGATAATGTGGCAAACTCCAGCTTAGCATCAGGTGCTGCCAATTGCATTTCAGATACATTTTAAACTGGCAGTTGTGCAAACTTCTTCAGGATGAGCCTTCTGTGTGCTTGCTCAGGTCATTCATTCTCATTGCCTGCCTCATAATCAATGTGTCAGATGCAAACTGAGCCACCTGTGGCTAATCAATACCCCATCCTTTCTCATGATGCTCTACTTTGACACATTTCTCAATTTCTTTCTGAATTGTTTTTCTACCTCTCAACTTTCATTCTATTTAGGGGACTTTATTTTTGCACTATCCACCCTGTTAAGTCTTACTGAGTGTTTTCTACATGGTTGGTCAATTATTTCTTATGCGAGTCTGTGATCTCTTTCTGGGCAGGAATCCTTGATGTTCTGAAATTTAGCACAGTGCCTTGCATATCATATTTCCTAATATGTTTTTATGAATAAAAGAATGTAAGTAAGCATAAGGACCACAGTTATCATGTCATTAACTATCTTCACATGGTTTAGGAGAGATAGTAGCCAAACCTCAAGGAATGGAATTGATAATTGTGGAAACTGAAGGAACAGATTCTGGATTGAGGCACAAAGTGGGTGTCTTGGTTAGGGTTTTTATTGTTGTGAAGAGGCACCATGACTAGGGAAACTTGTAGGTGGGGATTTCCTGTCCTAACCACCTGCTCCCCAATAACCAACACAGATACTTAAGATTATTTATAAATGCTCAGCTGATAGCTCATGCTTGTTACTAGCAACTCTTACATTTAAATTAACCATCTTTCTTATCTATACTTTGCCATGTGGCTTGGCACCTTTCTCAGTATGGCATGTTCATCTTGCTTCTATGATGCTCTTTGTGATTCTCCTGACTCCTCCCTTCTTCATATCAGCATCCTCAGTTTGATTGTTCCACCTATATTTTCTGCCAGTTCGAGCGACAAATCTTTACAGTACACAAAAGGATTATTTTACAGCAGAAACTCATACAAAAAAAAAATTGTTTGGTCCGGTTTGCTGTCTTAGTTTAGATTTTTGTTGCTGTGAAGATACCATGACCATGACAGTCCTTATAAAGGAAAACACTTAATTGTGGAGGCTTGTCTACAGTTTCAGAGGTTCAGTCCCTTATCATCAAGATGGGTAGCATGACAGTATATAGGCAGACATGATGCTGGAGCTGAGAGTCCTACATCTTTCCGAAGCAGAAAGATTACTGATTGTCACACTGAGTGAAGCTTGAGATTTCTGTTGTTGTGAAGAGACATCATGAACATGGTGACTCTTATAAAGGAAAATGTAGGGATAAGTCCCACCCCTAAGGGGGCGTGTTCGCCTCGGGCTAATGTTTGCCTATAAATTTGGCAAGTGTGCTCCCAGCCTTGGCTTCTGCTTTCCTGGTCTCCACGGGAACAGTGGTTCTGTAAGTCTATTTCTCCATTAAAGCTGTATATATATTTTTACAATCTGTCTGCATTCGTTTACGCCGTTACATTTTGGCGTCCAACGTGGGCTATTTTACCCCTGACTCAAGTGGGTAGCCCGCTAGCTAACACAGCACCCTCCCGGGTGCTGTTTTTTATTTCATGACTCCGGCCCCAGTGCCGAGTCTGAGACACACTCGGCCACACAGGCCCATTCTGCCTGCCTTGGCTAAGATTGCAGGAGAACCCCACTGCCTGAATTAGCAGAAGCTCAAGTACCTGAGGTTTGCAACAAAAGCTGCCACAGTGGCAGATTTGGTGTGATACAAAGTGACTTGGCCGGGTGGTGGTGGCACATGCCTTTGATACCAGCACTTGGGAGGCAAAGGCAGGCGGATCTCTGTGAGTTTGAGGCCCGCCAGGCGGTGGTGGTGCACACCTTTAATCTTAGTACTTGGGAGGCAGAGGCAGGTCGGGCGGTGGTGACAAACGCCTTAAATCCCAGCAATTGGGAGGCAGAGACAGGCGGATCTCTGTGAGTTCGAGGCCAGCCTGGTCTACAAGAGCTAGTTCTAGGACAGGCTCCAAAAACTCAGAGACCACCACTGGCAGGAACCGACCATTGCAGGCAAAAAATTTTTCTTTTATAAATAAAATGTCTGAACACATTAGTATTCAAGAATTTAACAGTTTTTTTAATTGTACCACGTGGGAGATTTTACAAGAGGTGTCTATCACCCCACATCTATGGATCCTTCTGGGATTCATAGTTTTCATTGGCACTAAATGGTTTGATAATAGAAATATGATAAAGTCTTTACGAGACAAATCCAGGATTCTTAAGGCAGAGATTGAATGCTTAAAAACAATTGAGAATGACAACAATCTTCTCAAGAATCAGTTTGAAGTTCTCCAGGCTGATGTTAAGGAGAAATTCATTAATATGGAAGAGGGAACAGCTGATTTAGATGGTAAGCTTCAGTCCCTTTCTGTAGGAAATGAAACATTAACTGAGAGAATCAAAACTGCTGAATGTGACAATCAGATTTTGTCTAATGCTTATGACAGATTGACGGAAAGATTGTCAATACAAGAAGGCACGGTTTATGCCATAAAATTTATGTCCAAAGATGAGATGTTATCTCTAACGGACAAACTTCATACTTCAGAATCCTCAGTGAAGGCTTTGGAACATAATGCTGGACAGGAGATTCAGACAATGCAGAAGGCAATGGTGAATAGAATTGAAAAGATTGAGGAATTTCTAAATTCTGATGAAGAAGAGCAAAGGGTAGAAAGGCAAATTTTAACTATATCTGTGGGTAAATTTCTCCGGGACAATTTCCACAAAGCTCTACCTACAGCTCTATCTGCCTTTCCAGTAATAACAACAGAGAAGGTGATTGGTTCCAGAAACCCTAGGGTCATCAAGGAGGATACATGGGAGCCTGTCCGTATGAATGATGTCAAGGAAATAAAACAGGCTATCATGACTTTTGGGATGCAAGCCTCTTTTGTTAAAGAGATTCTAAGATCTTGGGCCACAACAAGCAGAGCAAACCCCTCGGACTGGCTCCAGCTGAGCTCTGCAGTGCTTGAGAGTGGACCGCAATTGAAATGGAAATGCTTATTCAGGCAAGAGGCTAGACTTTTAGAACAGCAGGAAAAAGCAAAGGGAATTGACATTTCCCTACATAAAATTCTAGGTGAAGGGCTCTTTTCCGACCCTCAGGAGCAAGATAATTTGGATGAAAGCACACTCTCCATGTGTACTACAGAAGCCTTAAGGGCTTGGGACAGGGTACAAGACCCAGGACAGAGAATGGAATCATTTGTCAAAGTTAAACAGGGTCAGAGAGAACCCTTTAGTGACTTTTTACAAAGATTAACTAAGGCTGTACAAATAGGGATATCTGACCCAGAAGCAAGACATATAATGATTGAGTCTTTGGCTTATGAAAATGCAAATGTGAAATGCAAATGGATTTTGGGGACTTTAAAGCTCAGATCAGCGCCCTTGGAAGAATGGGTCTTGCATACAATCAATGTTGATACATTTGATTATGGCACTGAAGCATGGGTAGAAGAAGCAATTTCCAATGGTAAAAGGAGACACCAGAATACCAAATGTATTAATTGTGGCAAAATGGGTCATATGAAAAGGAATTGTAGACAACACATTTTCAGAAATAATAATAATAATAATGCATCTTTCAGAAATAATAATAATAATAATAATAATAATAATAATAATGCATCTTCTAGAAATAACAGAAATAGGACTCAGCCTTCAGGTTTATGTAGAAGATGTGGAAAAGACAGACATTGGACAAATGAATGCAGGTCAACAAGAGATAGATAAGGCAACCTGATACAGTCGGGAAATGTGAGAGGGGGTGCCTCACAGGCCCCCATTGCAAACATGGTTTAGTCATTTCCAGTTTCTGCAGAGAATGTGCCTCGTCAGGACAATTAGGAAGCCCCATGCCTACTGTTACAAGCAATAATGATCAGAAAGATAAGTTACATGTGTTTTGGCAAACTCCTATAAATGATCAAAGACCTAAACTGAGAGTGTGTGTAAATGGCATTTTTATTACTGGCCTGCTGGACACAGATGCTGATGTAAGTATCATTACCCCAGAATCTTGACATCCGTATTGGTCTCTTCAGAATGTTAATGTTCAGCTCCTGGGAATTGGAACCCTATCTCGAGTAAGGCAGAGCACGAGATGGGTTGAATGTATAGGGCCAGAGGGACAAATAGGAAAATTAAGGCCATATGTAGCCAATATTGCAATGAATTTATGGGGTCGCGACCTATTACAACAATGGAATACCAAAATTAACATTCCTGCTAAATCTAGAGCATATATTTCTGAGAATAATATTAAAAGATATTACAAACGGAGAAAACCGGCCATTCGGGCTGTACAAGAACAAGCAATTGATGTCCCTTCGGAGATACCAACAGCCTTGCCTCTAAAATGGTTGACTGAGAAACCAATATGGACAAAGCAATGGCCTTTAGCTGAGGAAAAGTTACAGGCTTTCGAACAGCTGGTACAAGAACAATTAGATGCTGGATATTTAGAAGAATCTACCAGCCCTTGGAATTCTCCTGTATTTGTGGTTAAGAAAAAAATCAGGTAAATGGAGAATTGTGACTGATCTCAGGGCCATCAACAAGGTTATTCAACCTATGGGCCCTCTGCAATCTGGAATTCCTTTGCCCTCTTTATTACCAAAAGGATGGCCTCTCATAGTTATTGATTTAAAGGATTGTTTTTTCACTATACTTTTGCAAAAATAAGATAGAGAAAAATTTGCCTTCACAGTGCCTACTTATAACAATTCTCAACCTTCGAGGAGGTACCACTGGACTGTTCTCCCCCAGGGTATGTTAAATAGCCCCTCCCTGTGTCAATATTTTGTGAACCAACCATTGCAAATAATACGCAAGAAATTTCCCAAATCTATAGTATACCATTACATGGACGACATTTTGTTATCCGATTCAAACATGGATACCTTGAACAGACTGTTTGAAGAAATAAAGATACTTTTACCTAAATGGGATTGCAAATCGCTCCTGAAAAGATTCAGAAGGGAGATTCTGTTAATTATTTAGGTTATAAAATAGGTTTGCAAAAAATTAAGACACAAAAAGCACAAATTAGGAGAGATCGCCTACGGACTCTCAATGACTTTCAAAGACTGTTAGGAGACATTTCCAGTCTACGACCAGCTATTGGAATAACACCTGATCTAATAATTCATTTGAACAAAACCTTGGATGGTGATAAAGACTTAAACAGTCCCAGAGAATTAACAGCTGAAGCAGAAAAGGAACTGACAATGATTGAGGAAAAATTACAACAGGCACATGTGGACAGGGTGAATCCAGAGCTCGATTGTATTCTCGTCATACTACCACAAAAATTTCTCCTACAGGAATTTTAATGCAGAGAAATGATATTATTTTAGAATGGATCTTTTACCACATAAACCAAGTAAGAAACTGAAAACTTATGTGGAAAAAGTATCTGAGTTAATTATAAAAGGCAAGCTGAGACTTCGTCAACTAGCAGGCGTAGACCCAGCAGAAATTATAGTGCCTTTCACTGCTGATGAACTAAAGAAATTATGGGAAGATAATGAACCATGGCAAAGAGCTTGTGTTAATTTTTTGGGAGACATTAATAACAACTATCCAAAAAGCAAGAGCCTTAACTTCATAAGGAGAACTTCTTGGATTCTTCATCGAATCGTCCATGATGCTCCAATAACTGGAGCCCATACATTCTATACTGATGCCAATAAATCAGGGAAGGCAGGTTACAAATCAGAAGACTTGGGTAAGGTGGAACAAAGTCCGTATAATTCTGTCCAGAAGGCGGAATTATATGCCATTCTTATGGTGCTAAGGGATTTTAAAGAGCCTATTAATATAGTTACAGATTCACAATACACAGAAAGAGTTATTTTACATATTGAAACTGCTGAATTTATACCTGATGATACAGAACTAACCTCATTGTTTCTCCAGGTTCAAGATTTGATCAGAAACAAGCTTTGCCCTATGTACATAACACACATCCGATCCCATACGGGTCTGCCAGGTCCTCTAGCACAAGGTAATGCAGAAATTGATCAATTATTGATTGGTAGTGTGCTACAAGCCTCTGAATTTCATAAAAAACATCATGTTAATAGCAAAGGTTTGAAGAAAGAGTTTTCAATTACATGGCAACAAGCTAAGGAGATTGTAAAGAAATGCCCTACTTGCTCTTTCTATAACCAAACACCACTGCCTTCAGGGTCTAATCCAAAGGGCACCCAAAGGAATGAAATCTGGCAGATGGATGTGCTCCACTTTGCAGAATTTGGCAAATTAAAATATGTTCATCACACCATTGCCACTTATTCAGGCTTTCAGTGGGCAAATGCTTTAAGTTCAGAAAAATCTGATTCAGTAATCACTCATTGATTAGAAGTATGGCTATCATGGGTATACATACACAAATAAAGACGGATAATGGTCCTGCTTATGTCTCTAGGAAAATGAAACGGTTTTTTGATTATTACAATATCAAGCATGTTACAGGTATACCATACAATCCTACAGGTCAAGCAGTCATAGAAAGATCAAAACGAACTATAAAGGATATGTTGAACAAACAGAAAGGGGTGGAAAACACCCCCAGAAGTAGGTTACATAATGCTTTGTTAGCCTTGAATTTTCTCAACGCTAATGAGAAGGGAACAATGGCTGCAGAAAGACATTGGATAATGGAAAAGTCTACTGAACTAAATCAACCAGTTTATTTCAAGGATGTGCTGACCTCACAATGGAAGCCATGAGATGTGCTGCGTTGGGGAAGGGGTTTTGCTCTTATCTCCACAGGTGAGGAAAAATTGTGGATACCATCAAAATTAATAAAGGTTTGGTTTGAAGAAAAGAAGCCACTTGGAAAAGATAAATAGCAATTCATTCACAAGGATGGTGAGCATACTGATGGTAAGAAATACAGATAGGTTGGGGGCAGGGTTCTTTTCTTATCTCCATATGAAAATACTCATCTTCAAAGAAATTAAGGGACCCTGAATATTTAATTACTGATGGATGGACACATTTTTGTAAGTATTAATTTTATATATATATGTATATATATATATATATGTCTTATTAAACATTTCTTTATAAATACGTAGAGCTGGTTTTGAAGTTGTACTCTGGCTCAGTCCCTCTCCAATTCCAAGCCTGTTAATAAGAGAAAAACCCAGAGTTTCTGGAGTTTCTGTCTCATGTCAAGAGCCATGATATGGGACAGAAAGAAATACGAGTTTAGAAAACATCTTTGCTTTTCTCCATATCTATCATACTTTTCATTGAATGTATCTATCATGCCTTTCATATATATATATATATATATATATATATATATATGTGTGTCTATATGATTAATGTTTAAGTTTTTCACAATGAACAATGAGTTTTTCCTGAAGTGACATTTGAAGTTTCCAGGAAGAAGATGGGGCCCCACAACAACAACTCTACCTGGTTGATATGACGTCATGATACTGATAGTGCTACTACAAGACCTGTTTTGGATATCAGCTGCACAAGACGATCCCAACTTGGTTAGATGAAATGGTGCACGTCTTGTACAACATTCTGGCCAGACCTCCACAAAATACTCAGAGACAATTTGCAATTTTAAAAGACATTGATCTTGAAATTTAACCATCATTTTACTTTCACAGGATCCCCCAGAAAGAACGTCGCCCCCATGACAGCTGGAAGTAATTCTAGAGGACGACGTCCCCTCTCCCAGTAAAATTTACCCCTGGGTTTAGGGACATCATTTAGGGGTTGGGAGATTGGGGGAGGAATTTTATAAGCTCAGGGATCATTTTGAAAAAAAAAAAAGAGGGAATGATGGGATAATAGATTTATAATTGTGAGTTACTGCTTTTAGACAAATATATTGGTATCGATTCTTGTATATTTATACAAAGTTAAATTATATTGACTATTGTATGCATGCATGTTTCTATCTCTGTTTAAAACATTTTTATGTATTGACATATATTGTATTGATAAATATATATTGTGTATATCTACTATATTGCAGTGTACATTTCTACCTCTGATTAAGATACTTATATAATGTTTGTGTATTGATATATATTTACCATATTGCAATGTATATTTGTACAGTGTTTATATTTGGAGGTCATTATCCTCATTTGTTACACAGTTGTTTATTGTCTTAGTCTTTAAGTCAGATAGATATTGAGAATTACATAGATAAATAGTCATCTAAGTTTGTCATTTATAATTAGACTAATTAGGTTCTCTAGATATATAGAGATTATACTCAGTTTAGATAGATAATCTTCAACCTCTTCAAAGAGCTGTCGAAAATGGCCTTTAATCTAACTCAGAGTTTCGTGATAGTGAGACACAAGTGCTCCTGGCAACACTGCTCTATTCCCAAGAGAATGTTGAGCATCAAAGACACTCCACCTGGAGCCTTTCTTTTTGGCAGAACTGGCCTTTGGGCAAAGAAATGCCCATACCTCAACCACTGACAGAGATACAGAGCGTGCATCAATGGATAAAACAGGACTGTCATATCCTGCCAAGACAGGGTAAGATAGTTTTGAAAAGTTCCTTGCCTTTAATAATGGTATGTCAGTTATGTTAGGCCTTAGCCAAAGTTGGTTGACTCAACATTGCAAACGAGACTTTGGGTGATTGCCCAGGTAGTCAGTTGTCTCTGTCAATTGTTGCACATTTTGGATTTATCTCGTTTGTTAAGTAATATTTAATCCCTTCTCAGATCTTTGACGGAGGTGAAGATTATATAATTGTAGTTACTCTCTACATTATTTGGACTCCTTGAGATAGAATGTTTAGCAAAACTTTTGTTCTCAATATTGTTTGTTATATTTATTATTTATTATTGTATATAGTTGTATTTGGTTTAGTTCTGTCTTATTTAGACAAAAAAGGGAGATGAAGGGATAAGTCCTGCCCCTAAGGGGGCGTGTTCGCCTCCGGCTAATGTTTGCCTATAAATTTGGTGAGCGTGCTCCCAGCTGCTGCTTCTGCCTTCCTGGTCTCCACGGAAATGGTGATTCTGTAAGTCTATTTCTCCATTAAAGCTATATATATATTTTTATAATCTGTCTGCATTCGTTTACGCTGTTACAGGAAAACATTTAACTGAGGGGACTCACTCACAGTTTCAGAGGTTCAGGCAATTATCAACATGACAGGGAGCATGGAAGCATGCATTCAGATGTGGTTATGGAGAAATAGCTGAGAGTCCTACATCTTGTAGGCACCAGGAAGTCAACCGTGATAATGAGCAAAGATTAAGCAATCCTCAAACTTTTCCTCCTCAGTGGCACACTTTAACAAGGCCATACCTACTCCAAAAAAGCCACACCTCCCAATAGTACCACTGGCTTTGGGAGCCATTTCCTTTCAAACTATAGTGGGTAAATATTAGTGATACAAGAAAAGAATCATGTTAGAATATCACTTATTTTCTCAGAATATAAACAAATAGATAAATAATGAAAAAATGATCACGGCAATTCTAAGTAGCAATTATTCTTTTCTCTTTTTTTTTAAATCACTGAAAACTGGTTGGGTTCCTCATCCAAACCAAGAAGATTTAATGGATAGTCATAGGAGTTGGATGTATAAAGCTTTAATGGAAGAATGATTCATTCTTTACCAATAATTCTGAGCAGAGGTGAGGATTAGATGGGGTAAATGGAAAGATTATAATCCTCAGGTTTACGTAATTGGGGGTTTTGAAATTATGTAGACCTGAATATTCTAATTATTATGGAGAAGTAGTATTTTATAATGTAGGAATTATCACAAAGATCTTGGGAATGTACCTGAGTTTTCTACACAGACAGTAGCAAGAAAAAGTTTTGAGTAACAAATGGGTAGAAGTGGTGAAAGACAAAGTAAAGTGGCTTTGTGATTTCATGTCCCACTTGTTCATGTTAATTACATTTCCCCTGGAGCCTAGCGATCACTTGCTAGGCAGTGGCAGTTATTCTAAGCACCTGTGCTGAGGTAAGCTCTTTTTTGTTGTTGCTGTTACATGGTTTTCTTCTATTTAGGCTCGTCAAGTATTATAATTAGTCTTGGATATAGAAACTGTCTAGACTTTTCAAATTCTTAATTCAATTATCTGTACAATATTTAGACAAACTCTTTAATAAGTATGCCTACTATAAAAAGACTTTGCCACTATCACAGCTAACTCTTAGTTGGTCATTTAAAATGAGGGCTGACTGAGAAGCCAAGGACAATAGCACTGGGTTTTGATCCTACTGCATGTACTGGCTTTGTGGGAGCCTAGTCTATTGGGATGGTCACCTTCCTAGACTTGGATGGAGCGGGGGAGGACCTTGGACTTCCCACAGGACAGGGAACCCTGACTGCTCTTTGGACTGGAAAAGGAGGGGAAAGGGGATGGGGGAGGGGGATGGGGGAAATGGGAGGAGGGGAGGAGGTGGAAATTTTTAAGTAAAAAAAAATATTGTTTAGAACATAAAAAAATAAAAAGAGAACACTTTCCCATTCCAAAACAATTTTTTACTGAATTACTCTTTGATAATTTCATATACGTATGTAGTAAACCTTGACTGTTGTACCTTCCCTTTTCAGAGTCCTCCCTTCACCCTTGGTTGCCTCTTCTTCCCCATAAGTGCCTTTCCCATATTTGTGCCTCTGTGGTTAATTCATAGCCTGATTCACTTTAACAGGGCATTTGTGTCACCATGGATTTGTAACTGCTGCCTGTAGGAGATTTGTGGGCTTGCCGGTAGGTATACAACTGCAAACAATGACTGTTCTTCCCCAAGAATCCATCAGTAGCAAGTCGTTCAGTAGGGAGAGATATGTTCTTCTGGATCCCTCCCTTGTTGATTCTTTAATATTGACATTCTTGTTCAGACTTATTGTAGATTCATTGCTGCTACTGTACAATCACGACTGTTTTGAATGTGAAATGCTTAGTGGAGGATAGGTCCATTCTTGTATCTTCCAGCTCTTACATTCTTTCTGCTTCTTCTTTCTCAACTCTCAATGATCTCCAAGATTTAAAGGAATAATAAGAACATTCCGTTTTGGAGTGAGTATTGGACTGTCATGATTCCCAGCATCTGGAGCAGACATGTATCCGGAGATGCATCCATCATAGTTCACTGCAAAGAGAAGCTTCATTGATTAGGATTGAAATTAGCATTGCCTGTGGTCATAATACCTATTTAGAAGGTAGACTGACAGCACATTAATTTATCTAAGCAGACGCCCTAGGGCCTTAGACTTTCTCAGGTATGAGTTTTATAATTTTTAAATTAATTCAGCTCAATTATATTTTATAGACATCAGGTTTCCTTCAGATATTGCTCTAGTTAACTATATTCTTCAATTCTTGCCTCTGTTTTCTGAAACTACTTTGTTGAACTTTCTAAGTAAGAAGTTGTATGTGTGGAAATGCTTACTCAGATGAGATGGAATGAATTTTAACATTCTCCCATTATGACCTCCTGCGTAGGATTGATGCTATTGATTTGAGTAGCTGAGTTGGCCAGACAGTTGATGTGTTAAGAAAAGGATTCCATTGGTCTGCTGGTGACTATTCACAGGAAAGCATGGGAACATGGCTAGAGAATTTTCTAAACAGTCAAAGTTAGTAAACCTGTAGAAGTGGAGCCCTTCCTCTGTGCTTAGAATATGTTGGTTTTAGCACTGACACTACTTTTTGCAAGAAAATTTCTGCTTCCCAGGACATGAAAAAGTTAGTCTTGGTAGTTTGGTGTTTCAGTCAGAGTTCAATATAAATTATAGCGTAGGACATTTACTATATAAATTAGACTTTTTAGATTTGAAAAAGAAACTGAAGAATTAAAGTTCTGAAAATGAAATTTGAAGGATGAGTGTGTGTTTGTGTGTGTGTGTGTGTGTGAGGGAGAGAGAGAGAGAGAGAGAGAGAGAGAGAGAGAGAGAGAGAGAAACGGAAAGATGAAGAGAGGGAGGGAGGAAGAGAGGGAGGGAAAAGCAAAGACAGACAGACAGAGAGAGAGAGAAGTTGACAGATGGAGGAAGAAAGAGATGGATGAAGGATGGAAGATAGAAAGAGAGAGACAGAGAGTGAGAGAGCTATACTCAGCCATGGAGGAAAAAAGGCCTCGAACCAAAAAAAAATTCTGCTGCAATGTTGCATCTATTTTTCAATATATCTGAACTTACAGAATGATCATGGCTTCCTCTACTTTTGGAATCTCTCAAAGTTTAGTTTTTAAAGTACTCTAACTCAAGATTATACAGATAGAAGGATTCCAGGAAATACATTTCTCAGTATAATCAACTGGAAAGTTTATTGATCTGTTTCAGTCTACCCACCCTTTGCCAAGTTAGTATACATACACATCTCTTTAACCCACATTTAGCTTCAAGTAAAAGCAAAAAGAAAAAAAAAGTTTCTAATGTGATATAGTGCTTCACCTCTACTCTTTAAGACTGCAAACACACCAACCCTCTTTACAAATGAGCATGCACAGTCTCACTTATAACATTTGGGGGATCCTGTTGATTTGATTTTATTCATCTTCTAGAAAAACCACACTTTTGGCTGGCATTCAGCACCTTAAGTACCAAGCTGTAAAGTTACCTTTGGGATGGGAAATGGAGAGAAAGTGGAAAAATAAAATGAGTTAATTGTTACTTGAATAAACATGCTCACTTCCAAACAAGGGAATATACTTATGGCTACTATGGCTCATTTGTTCATTTATTTGCAAATGTAGACTTGGCTCTAGTTGTCAGGCTCAACTTCTTTGCAATATCTTTTTTTAAAAAATATTTATCATCATTCATAAACACTTAACTATTAACATTTTCTTATTCATTAGGATGACCCAAACCTATATTTATATATGTATTTGTTATATTTTTCTGTTCAGTTTTATCACATTGAATTGGGACAACTACAACATGTAACAGAGAAGTCCTTACTTTCTAGTCATCTTCCCTTAATTTAATTTCTGATTGATAGTCAGGACTTCAGTGATAATGTACCTTTTACTTTTCACTGTCTCAAGAAAATCAAAGCAATTAGATGGCTCTTATAACTTTAAACACAATATTATAAATACAGTGTTCCCATATGAGTGTTCCTTGTTTCCTTTAGAAAACTAGAGTCCCCAAAATGAGAAAGCCAAAAGATCATAAAGCAAAGGGAAAGTTTTGCTGAATGGTCACTAGAAGTAACAGAAAGTGCAGTTATTATTTCTACCCTCTGGACCCTAACCAGTGAATACTGGCAAAGGAAAATCATCAGGAAATATTAGTTGCATAGAAAAGATTATTTACCACCTCTGGGATAAGATCAACTGTGTACTGAGCAATGTTACCACTTAACTAGCCTGCTAAATCTACAAATTTCTATTATGTAATTCAGCTGATGCGGAGGACATGGATACTATGTGTTCGTTACTCATCTCATTTCTGGAATGAAATATTTGCAAAATTAGTTTATGGAACATAAGGAATGAGCAGCTTGTTTTGTGTTATAGTCTTAGGTTATTGTCCATCACTACAGCAAAGTCGTGGTTGCTTGAGGCAATTGGTCACATTGCCTCGTAGTCAGGAAGCAGGAAGAGTAGAATGCTGGTACTCAGCTGCCTTTTTCCTGTTTGTGCAGGTAAGGAACCTAGACAAAGACTGTTGATGCCTACATTTAGGGTATGTCTGCTCACCTCGATGAATCTTTCTGGAAACTTCTTCCCAAAGATTCCCACAGATTTTTTTTTCCTAAATGGTGTGCTCAACCACCACACAACAGTAAATTATAGGAGTATGAAGCTTTTGTGATACTTTATTTGCTAAACATAAATTACCTGGTCAGAAAAGAAACTATGTGGTCGTATCAGTGTGGCTGACTAAAGCAAAGATAGGTGTATAATACTGAATAGTGAAGATATATTATAAACACAGAATTGATTAAATGTAGATATAATTTTGAGCTAGTTCAGTGATATTATCCACAGACATCAAATTGATTTTGTTGCCCATCCAACTAGAAACACAGAGAAAAATACTCACCAGAAAAGGGGCAGGGCAGCAGGTACAAAGAGATATATCAAGTTACTTGGTCAACTAAGATCATAGTTACCTCTATGCTGGATATAAAATAATCACTTAGACAATTTTAGAGATTCCCCTTCTTCTTCAGGATTTAAATTAGTGAAGTAGAGTTGGAATTTGTCCAGTCAATACTCCTTCACTATGTAGGACCCTTATGGTACAAGTAACATTTGGAATCTTTCAATAATATTCTATTTCATAAGATTGTTATTTTGGTAAGTTCACATAAATCTAGCAGGCAGATTCTATGGTACCTTTCCTATAACTACAACTGTTACTTTACATGTCTGGATACTGATGTGGGGAGTTCTAGTTTCTGAGTACACCTGCTAACTTTCCATTATGGACCAGAGGAAATGATCTGAGATTTGGATGGGACCTATTACTTTAATTGAGATAAATCTGTATCAAACACCATAATCACATGGCATCCATAGGACAGATTCTGAGTGGTAGATATCAGTGACATTTAAGTCTCAAACATTTATTATCAGTCCAAATGAAATGTTCAATGCTTTCTAGAATGTCAGCTATGTCTGCTTTTACCACCATTATATTGGTTGGTGGTCACTAGACACATCATGAGAGAATTACAGTATTAACTCTGTCAGTATAATGTGACTTTTTTTTTTTGCACAAGGCTGTCTTGTTAGGGTTCAGGTTGGGTATTAGCTGTGAGCTACATTTCCATTTGACAGTTCAGATAGACTCACCTTTGACCTAAATATTTCTTTACTTATACATAACACATACCGATTTTGCTCTTCTATTATTTTGTTGTCAATGAATAACACAATCAAAGTTCTCTATGGTTCAGATACTTCTGTTACTGCGCAGCCTCTAAGTCTCATCAAACTGAGTTCGAAGAAAATAAAACTAATGTTTCTTAGAAAGAATTGTATCATATAGTTTAGATGTAGAAAAGTGTGGAGCATGAACCTGGAAATTTACATCTTTAATGGGGAACTTTAATCACAGGCCCTTATATCTCTAGCCCTCATGACTTTCTTCAAGTGAGATATGTACATTTTTAGGGCTAAGGCCAAAGTCTGAAATTCTGTCTCTCCTCAGGACCCATTGAATCATTTCTCTGACAACACAATGGATTGCTCCATCAAAATTTGTTATTTTTGTGAGCCATGAAATTGCATAATTTCGATGCTTCCTGACTTGATTTTATACTCAAGCTTTCAATGACTTAGGGAAATTTTAAGTGCACGAACAAAAGATGAACTTTTAACCCAGGGTAATAAGCCTAATGCTACTGTCTGCCTTAGAATTTCTAATATTTTGACTAATAAGGCAGATGATATCAGTCTCTGGATACTAGCTGAATTCAATACCTGTAATAAAATAGCAACCATTTCCTGCTATTTGCTTTCCCAATTCCTAAATGGAGGTAGTTACATAAAATCACAAATGATTTTTCCTGAGCTATTCATAGCTTTCCCTAAACTAGGTACTTTAGATGCTTATAATCATGGTGACGTCAATGTTTGGGCTTGGCATCCCTTCATCATCACACTTGACTTTCAGACCTCAATAAAGTGACTTGTTCCTTCACTCTCCACATTTCTCTGCCCATTTCATTTGGTTTCTCAAACTACAATATGCACTTGATATTTGTGATTTTCAAACTTGAGTCCCTGGCTGTAGATTTCTGATATATAACCCAAGATTTTCAGATACCCAGTAGATATTTTACCTGAAAGAATAATAATTTCTTTAAAATCATTTTGCTTGACATAATTCCCTTTCTCTTTTACTCCTCCTGATGCAACGCACCTTCTCCCACTGCTCAGGGTTAAAAACTTTGGATTACTCCTGACCCACCTACCTTTTCATTTCCCCCTTATACGAAGTGTCTTCAAGTTTTGTAATTTCTGGGTTAGCTTGATTTGTTCTTGGAGACATTCTGTGACCGCCCTATTTCAGAATATTAAGTAGGTGAGGACCAAGTGGGGAGGTGTGTGTTGAAATCTTATCCAATTATGGAATATTGGCTTTGTTTATAGTAGTTCCAAGGACTGTATGATGACACTTCATATATCTTATTGCAGAATGCAATTAGCCTGGTATATTGCCTATATTAAATGATCATGTCATTATAAATAGTCATGTTTTTGGGTTGACTCTGCCAGTTTTAGCCAACTGGATCCATTTAATGGTTTCATCCCCATCACTTCATAAAAACAGTGAGAAAATGGGCCAAAATTTGTATTTTCCCCACCTACCCAATTGTAATTAACCCCTTACTTGTTTCCAATGTTTTCTTCTTTATCATTCTCCTTCTCTTCCTCATTCTCTTTTTTGTCTTCCAGTTAATGCTAGCTGTTTGCTATGGAAACCTGAAGTCTAATAAATTGTAAACCTCATCCAATGTCTTCTTCTTTTTAAATGTCTGTATACACACACACACACACACACATACACACACACAAACACACACATATATATATATATATATACACAAACACACATACCCATGTATATGAATATGTGTATTATGTGTGTTTTCTGAGTAAGAACGTGTATGTGTGTGTGTACACACTAAAGAGAACAGTTTTATAGTAGGAGGTAATGGGGAGAATGTTATCTATTCCACGTGAAGTTTTAAAGAACTTTGGTTAAATGTTGAAAAGCTAGGAGCTAAATGTAGGAAGCTATAATACACTTAGATCAGCCTATTCTACAGTCATTTTCAGTATGTATGGTCCTGTGAGCACAATATTCCTTTCTTGTTTTAATACTTACATTCTTTTTTTTAAAATTTATTTATTTATTAAGGATTTCTGCCTCGTCCCCACAACCGCTTCCCATTTCCCTCCCCCTCCCCCAATCAAGTCCCCCCCCCTCATCTGCTCGAAGAGCAATCAGGGTTCCCTGACCTGTGGGAAGCCCAAGGACTGCCCACCTCTATCCAGGTCTCGTAAGGTGAGCATTCAAACTGCCTAGGCTCCCACAAAGCCAGTACGTGCAGTAGGATCAAAAACCCTTGTGGAGAAAGGGGTACACTCACCCATTGCTGGTGGGAATGCAAACTTGTGCAACCACTCTGGAAAGCAGTGTTTCGGTTTCTCAGGAAATTCGGGATCAACCTACCCCTGGATCCAGCAATACCACTCTTGGGAATATACCCAAGAGAGGCCCTATCATACAACAAAAGTATATGCTCAACTATGTTCATGGCAGCATTGTTTGTAATAGCCAGAACCTGGAAACAACCTAGATGCCCTTCAACGGAAGAATGGATGAAGAAAGTATGGAATATATACATATTAGAGAATTCAATACTTACATTCTTATAGTGAAGGATTAAGTAACCCACTGGAAATAATACCGATGAGTAATTCTAGACTTTTGCCATTCTTGGGGGCCTTTTTTTTCTTGCAATCTATTACCATAAGTTACCACATTGATTATCAGAGTCTTGAAGTAAAGCAGTTCTTTACTGTTAGAGGAAAGAGACAACAAGAGAGCTTCTGTGATACAGCACAAGCTGAATGCCCCCAAGTGATCTCCAGAAATGTCTACTCCCATCTTGCTTTGAAGTAGTGCTTATCCCATTCTCTATCTTACCAAATGCTTCTCTTGTCTTTTGACATTCACTGAACTCCGACCACCATTCCCACATTCTTTCTTCTGTAAATACATGCAGCCCTTAGTTTATCATAATCAATTATCTCCCTTCATAATCTCAATTAATGCAGTATAAAGCCTTGATTTTTAGTTGCTCAGAAAGGTTCCATATCTTTTTTCGAAATGATGGTAACAGAAAGGGGAAGGCAAATGATGGACGTTTAGCCTCATTTATGAAACATTTCAGAATTGGATCTAGTATTTTTATAGCTGGTTAAAGTTGAAATTTATAGTTTGTAAAGCATACTTAGTAGTATACTGACTTAAAATACATCATCAAATGCTATTAAAAATATTTTCAAGCTCATTATCAGATATATGCTGACTGGTAGAGACTGTAGTCTCCAAAGCCTGGCAGTTCATCTCAATAGCTTGGCGACATTGAAACTCTCTCCCTTCCTAGGAAAGCTTCTGTTCTCTACCTTCCTTTATCTGGATAATGTCCCTGGGCATGGAGAACTGACCTTTTCCGAAAGCTGCCTCTATTATCTTTAGCTTGACCTTTGGCATAGATTCTGGATAAAAAGGCTTGTGCTAAGTAGGAGCTCTGCTATAGGAACTTTACTGCTACATACAAAGTTTTGCGATAGGAATATGCCATTTAATGCAAATTAGGCTATCCAATCCTATATATTCCTTATACTCTAGAATAAAGTTTCACTGAAATCCATCTTCCAGAGGGCTGTCTCTGCTTGTGCTCATGGGCCATGTACAAAGCTTTCTGTCATAGCTTCTGCCCCTTTGCCCTCTAAGGAGAAGAGGAGCCCTACAGTCTTGTCAGATAAACTCATGTTGATTCAACTAGTGACTTGGATCTATAACACATACAAATATGCACACACACACACACACACACACACACACACAGACACACACATATCATGCAAACATTCTACCAGGTTTTCCATGTAATACATCACAGTTGTGCAGTGCTGAAATTATTATCCCTTTGAGTTTACACATGAGAAAAATGTGACTTTGACAGTTCCAATGACTTGATTGAACTAACACTAATAAATGGTGAAACTTAATTTCAAAACTGGGTCTGCCCAGGTTGTTTCTATCTCTATAATTACTCTACCTTAATCAGAGATGGTGAAGCATTTCTTAAGACTTGATGCTGTCGACAAGCTTATTAACATACCAATGTCTCAATAATAGGTTCACAACTTTGATTTGGTTAATACTAATTACAGAACTGTAGGGTGCCTGGACTCTCAACCTTAAGCCCAGCATGTCACAGAAACTGTCCTGAAGACAGCTTCTGTAAGCATGTACTACACACGAGATTTCGCCATTCTAGCATTTTGTCTGTAATTCCTGGCTTTAATTAAAGCCGTTCTACTGATCTGCATTAAACTAAAGGGTGTGCTCATTGGTAAGAATACTTGGATGAGCAAGATGAATTTTTTTTTTTGTACCAAATGGTCAAAGCATGGGGTGGATCCTTGATGGACCTTGCCTCCTCCAGGGAAATCTTGTTCATAGAATTAAGATAGGGGTCATTTAACCTGCCATATCATTTTGCTTGAGCAAATTTATTACAAAGCCTTTGAGTTGGGTAGCAGAGAAAAGAGACAAATAAGTAATGAGTTTTTTTTCTTTTTAAGAAAGAGATTATTATTATTATTGTTATTATTATTATTATTATTATTATTATTATTATTTACTATTAAATGGTGTTAGGAAGTTGTGAAGGTGCAGAATGGGAGCTCACATTTAGGACAGAAATTAGATATACAGAAAATATGATATCTTCAGGCCAAGGGTAGATACCAAATGTACCCCATTTGTTGTAAGGATCTGGCCAGAAGAAGGAAAAGAATTCATCTACAAACGTAGAACAGATGGTGTTTAATTGGATAGAAATGGAATAATTATGTTAATAAGCCCTTTTTATAGTCAGAGATGGCTTTTAATTCTTTTTATGGGTCTAAAATTAAAATACGTCCACATTATTTGGACCTTGACTCCATCCATTTTTCCCCCTGGGCCAAAAATTCCTCACACAGCAGAGATTTCACTCATGAAGATCAGGTCAGTAGGTAGTCTTCTTTTTTATGCCGCTCATGTGGGCCCACCTGGCTGTTGTTCTCCTGTAGGGTACAAAGATCTCTCAACATTAAGGTTTAATTGCATTTCCATAATTGTTGTTTAAATGTTTGGCATTCATTTTTAGGAGCTGATTATTCTATGCTAATCAGTGCTCAATTTAAATTAGAAAAAAATCCAATAAACAACCACCACAACAAGAGAGACTGAATTCTTCATGTATTTATAGTCAGGGACTAAAGTAGTAAATACCCTAAATCATGTGGCTGACTTTCCTCTTGATCCTCTTGATGTCTAACACACGACCAACACAGACAGTCTGTGCTCACACAGCCCTCATGGCTGCAAAAAAATCCACTCTGTTTTGTTTTGGAATCAATTTGATTTGAGAAGACAGTGGAGCTCTATCAATAAGCAACAAGCAGAAAACAATTTCTTTGAATAAATATAGGTTATTCTTTGAAGACATGGCTTCTCTTGTGTATAAGGGGGCTGAGGAAGAATGATCAAGAATCCTTGCCGATGGCAAAATGCAGGAGCTTGCTACTCTAGAAACTAATTAGAAACTCTAATTCTTTGTGTCAGAAAAAAAAAGAAAGAAAAATCTCAACTGTTGTAATAGGGGCGGCGGGGCTGCATCCCCAGCACCCCAGCTGCCTGCTAGCTTATGCCCGAAATAACAACACACAAACTGTATTCATTTAAACACTGCTTGGCCCATTTCTATCTAGCCTCTTCTAGGTTAATTCTCACATATTAATTTAGCCCATTTCTAATCATCTGTGTAGCACCGCTAGGAGCGCTTACCAGGAAGCTTCTAGCCTAAGTCCATCTTGGGTCTGAGCTTCATGCTCTGCCTCAGAGAGCAGAGATATCGCCTCTCTCCGGGAGAGGGGAGCATGGCGTCTCTGAGCTCACTTCCTCTTCCTCCCAGCATTCTGTTCTGTTTACTCCTCCCACCTATGTTTTAACCTATCAGGGCCAAGCAGTTTCTTTATTGCTTAACCAATGAAATCAGCAGATTGATATATGACACTCCCACATCACATTGGCTCCTCTAATAATTAAATCTCTGTACCTGTGTAACTGGTTTGCTTTTAGATTTATGTGTATTGTTGGACCTTAGCACCAATCTTAAAGGGGCAGATGCATTGCAGATATAGTTCTGATTATCCTAATATGTGATGTGGGATTCTCCTCTGTATGCTGTGAATATCATTGATTCATAACAGAACTGCTTTAAGCTTGTAGCAGAGCTATAAGGGAAGAGAGCTAGGTGGGAAAAACAAAACTGAATGCTGGGAGAAAGGAAGTGGAGTCAGAGTGAAGCCATGTAGCCCTGCCGGAGACAGATGCCCAGAACTTTACCCGGTAAGCTGCAGCCATGTGCCGATACACAGATTAATAGAAATGGATTAAATTAAAATGTAAGAGTTAGCCAATAAGAAGCTAGAGCTAATGGGCCAAGCAGTGTTTTAAATAATATAGTTTTGTATAGTTACTTAAGTGCTAAGTGACTGGGAACAACCAAGTGGCCCTCCTTCTATAAATACGGGTTACATTTTGCCGTCTTCCAGGGAAGGATTAGTTACAGAAGGTAGAAAAAGAAAGTGGGATTTTGTTTACAAATGCTAAAATTGCTGTTGTTGTAATGGAACTAATACAGACCTGGTTTTAGACTGTTAAAATATTCCACACCCTTAGTAGACAGTAGATATTTAGAGGACAATCTTTCCAGCTTTGACTTCTATTCAGCATGTTCTGTTTTCTAGTGGCTTTCTAGCAGATTTAGTAACTTTCCTAATCATCAAGTTCTTTCCCTTCTTTTATAATGAAGACAGCCATATTTCTGCCATTCAGGCAAACTATGATATATTATATATATATTTAATATATATAAATAAATCTGCTAGAAAGCAGAGGGGATTATATATTATATATCATATAATAATATGTATTATATAAGCATATATATATATATATATATATATATATATATATATATATATGGGCTTAGGACTTAGCTCTACAAATACATCAATATAAAGTCTCTAGAAAGATGAGTAAAAGCAGGAAGCCAGTTGAGTGATGGTAATAGATGTAATTGATTATAATGATTGTAATCCAAAAGAGCCTGCAGTGAAACTTCATCTAAAAGGTTAATGTACAAAGCCATCTTAGGAAAACATGTTACACTGTATGTTCAAGTGGAATGAAACTCAATTTTCTGACTTCTTTTATGTTCTCCAGTCATGTGACTACTCTTGCTTTGTAGAACACAACTAAATGACTACTGAATCTATTGCTTTGTTTTTGTTTATCTGCCTTTGTCTTTTGACTGGACTCATTATAACAAAGAATCTGTACACAAGCACCACACTAACCCAAATTAAAAAATATATCAGACATCATGTCCCAGAAATTCTGAATTTGATTTGATGAAAGGACCAGGCATTCATACAGTTTTTAAAGCTCTCCAAGAAATTCTGACGCATGGTCAGGAGAGAGAGCCTGGCTCTAGTTTATTTGGCTTGATCCCAGCTTCACTGTTTGATGCTGCTTACAGAACTGTCTGGGGTCTTTACTTTAAGGCATGCAGATTAGCTATCTTCCAACTCATCCTAGAATTACAGTTCACAGTCCAGTGATGCAGCCTGACATACCAAGCTAAGAAACTACAAACCACTGGCCTGAAACCACCATTCTACCTCATCTGGCACCATTAAGGCATCGTTGCTATAAACATCACTATTACTATTGTTACATTAATAATTACAACAGATTTTTTGAGTGTATGCCCTCTTAATTTAGTTACAAGTCAACACAATGACTACAATATATCCATTTTTACCTCATCAGACCCTTGAACAGCGTCTGTAATAGACAAACAATTTATACAAAGTTATGGAATATATTAGATAAATCATTACAGTGTGCTTGGTGTGATCCCTGAAGATCTCCTTAAAATTCTTCAGTGAAGCAATCATGTATAGCATGTGGATGTTATGCATAGATGCCTCCATTTCCCACAGCTAAGGAAGAAAAATGAAGCTAGAAAGAGCACAGATTAACACAAATATTATTAGCTACCCAGTTTCTCATATGTCCACATAGGATTGTTCTACTGAAAATTACGAGATAATATGAATATCATGGCCTTTCTTACTTATAGAGTATATACTATTATATTGCTGAATAGTTTTAGTAATTATACTTATATATGTTTTCAGTAAAATATAGTATTTGTAATGTGGTACAAATATATTTGCCTTTCAAAACTAGTACATCCTGTGCTATTACAGCTCAGTTATACTAGAGAGGTATTTCTGATATGGAAAGCGAATGCAGTTTGACTTGACTTGCACAGGTTGGAACTAGAAGAGGTAGGATTTAACACAAACATTGTGAGTTCAGATAGCATGCCTTAAACAGATTCTAACTCTTTTCTGCCCTGACTTGTATGCCATAGGTGCTCTAACTAATTCTGAAGCAGCACTATTAACCCCTATTCTATAAACCTCCCTTTTTTTTTGCTTCAAGTACTCATAGCCTGTTAGTTTTATAATCATCTTATACTGCCCTGTCTGATGTCAGTAAATTCATTAGAATATTTTTGATATGCTTAACTACTCATGATAATTTGGCTTTTTCATAACAATTTAAAAATGCACTTGAAGTTTTACAATGAAAAATATCCAAGAGAACAGAATGCATCATGTAGAAATAAACCCTGACATCAACAGTCAAACGATTTTCAGAAAGGTGCTGAGAAAATACAGAGGAGAAGGAACAGTTTCTTTAATAAAAAATGGTGTGTGTGTGGGGGGGGGGTGGAATTGGGTGTTTCTATGAGAAGAATGAAACTAGACTCTTGTCTCTCTCCAGTTGCCAAACATGTAGAACAAATGGATTTAGAATTTAAATATAAACCAAAAATCACAGGACTACTAGAAGAAAACAAGGAGAAAGTGTTAGAATGGGCAAGTAAATTCCTTTTGGACAAGTATACAAATGACAAAGAAGAAGATCAGTCAGGGCAGCTTTGCAGTGGCAGAAGAAACAGTTTGCAGAATAGAAGAAACTCATTGGAAATGATGCGCCTTATGTGGGCTTAACAGCTAGCAGTCTGCAGAATATTTAAAATTATTTTTAACAATATTTTTTATTTATTCCCATAATGCCACACTGTTGTGGTTTTATTTTTTTTTTTATTGAAAAGAAAAAAAAATTCCGCCTCCTCCCAGCCTCTCATTTCCCTCCCCCTCCTCCCACCCCTCTCCCCTCCCCCACTTTTCTCCTCCTCCCTCTCCAGTCCGTCAGGGTTCCCTGCCCCGTGGAAAATCCAAGGTCCTCCCCCCTCCATCTAGGTCTAGGAAGGTGAACATCCAAACTTGCTAGGCTCCCACAAAGCCAGAACATGAAGTAGGATCTGTGTGCTCTCCTGCTTTGCAGACTGTATTCCCTGGTGCAGCAATCAGACAATGCATTTTACATCTTTCTTTCCCCCTTTCCCTCTCCTTTCTCATAAAGCTCTCTTTGTAAAAGGCACTCTCTGTTGAAAAGAACGCCACACTGTGGAAATCACCTGTTGTTAGAACTTATTGAGAGGCTTCCAACTAGGTTCCCCCTTCCACCAGTTCTGTCTCAAGCTCATTTACCATAGTGTCCTGTAAGGCCACTTGCCTGGTCATGCCCTGGGTCTCCTAACTCTGTAATAGGAAGAGAATAGCAAAACAACCCAAGAGTGAAAACAGTGTGTCCTTGTGAACCTTTTTTTAAATCCCATGATATAAAGGTGCTTACAGTGAGGATAAGAAACTGGAAATTCAGCCATGTGGATGCATCTAAATTGGGAACTCCAGCTGACTGCCACAGTGTGCAGTCAGTCTTCATTGGATCTTGTGACTTCTCAGTTTGTTGATACTATCTCTATGTGTTGTTGCCTGTTATTTTACTCAGATAACTCAAATCTCACCCAATGGGGCACTCTGCTCCATTGCACACTATAGGGAGTTTTTGCTGCCTTTCTCTAAGGTCCCTTCTCACTTTTTGCTGGGCTTTTGTAAGACCCCAGTTTGATGATATTACTTTTCTGGTCTTATTTCTTCCTTGACTTGGAAGCATCCCCCAAAGGGACAGGCTGCTATGCCTGGCTGCTATGCCTGGGACGCTCTCTATCGGGAACTCCAGCAGATATCTTTTTTTTTTTTTTTTTTTTTTTTTTTTTTTTTGGTTTTTTGAGACAGGGTTTCTCCGTAGCTTTTGGTTCCTGTCCTGGAACTAGCTCTGTAGACCAGGCTGGCCTTGAACTCATAGAGATCCACCTGCCTCTGCCTCCCAAGTACTGGGGTTAAAGGCGTGGGCCACCACCACCCGGCTTCCAGCAGATATCTTAATAGGGCTTCCCAGTCAGTTCCAGTGGAATGTTTTCATATTTGATATTAATATTTTGCTCTTACCTCATCCCTTGAAAATCCTCATCTTATGTTTTAAATTTGCCTTGCTAGAGAATAGAAGAATGTCACACATTTGAAACTGGAAGTGTAGCTGTCAAAAGATTATTCTCTTGACCATACAAAACACCCACTCTATGATTTTCTCTTCTAGTATATTCAGGATAGACTTTTCTTCTGAGCTCTGAAAAGCCTCCTCAGCTAGGCTTAGAGGTTTCGAGTATATATCCAAACTGGCATGATTCAAATCAAACAGTTATATTCCCAGATGCTCCCGTTTCTGTCAATGTGCAGAACCTGATCTATTAACTTATGTCTCTCACATTTCCAGGAGTTATCCTGAACATCTTTCTAGCATTTCTTTTGTCTTCTACTATTACCACAGTTCTGATAGTTGTGCTTATCATAATTCTCAACTATAAATTTTGTCCACAGAGGATACATTATTTAAAAAATGAAATAATTCTATTCTGTTTCAAATTAATTATAAAGTATTTACTAAACTATGACAATACAAAATAATGCAAAATCTCCCCCACTCCACTTTCAGCTAAGGCTTGTCTTATAGGTCTCAGAACAAAAACTAAGAAATTTCATCTAGACCACAGACTATCCGTGTCTTCCCTTTGACTTCCTCTTGAGTAAAACTACAGATTTTCCTTTCTTCCTCTCCTCCTCCATCTGTTTGAACTTCATTTGCATGAATTTCAGTAGCCTTAGGCATCAGTATCTATGTACCTGGATTCCTTTACCTCAGGCCTATAGTGCACATGTCTCTTATTCTAATTAATTATTCTTTCTTTTTATGGTCTCACTTCATTGCTACTATCTTAGAAGATCATTTTCCTCCAGTGTTTCCTTGGCTATATGATTAATAATATGAGATAATATTTACTGCACTTCTGTCTTAGTATAGACCAGAATTTGATAGAAAATGAAGCTCTTGTCAATCTGTCTTTATTACTGAACCATAACCTTAACAGGGACCTGCCCACCCTACTCACCCTTCTCTGCCCCTAAACTCTCCTGAGACTTATGGTCCTAGAAGCCACTCAACACATAGTGGGTATAGCACTTGAAAAGTTGGCATTAATGCTGACTATGTGTTCCAAGAATATGAAGCCATTCTGCCATTTGGTTTTATTTTTCTTCATTTTGCAGAAGTTAAGTGATTATTCCAGCCAGAGACTCAAAAACAATGTTTACTTGAACCTTAACTCCTGATTTTCTCAAGCATGTTTCCTTCTAAATTACACAATGCGGTATCAGTAATCTAAATGTTGATGCTGGCTCTTGAGATTCACTCAGGCTTCCCCACTGCAGAATCTAATTTCCTTTCTGTGGCTTAGCCAGAATCCACTGAAAGCTGCAAACAATGCCACCCCCACCCCTGTCTGTCCCGCAACTCTTTTAGAGCCGAGGAGCCGATTTTGCTGTTTCCACACTGTGATCGTTGACAACTGCCTGCATCTGTGTGCTCCTCTTCTCCATTTTATTATTGTGGTTTCTAGAGGAGATTTAATGATATCTCAAGCCTTTCTGTCCTTTTCCTGTTGATTTGCTTCTTCTCCCCTCCTGGCACACACAGTATGCAGACACACATGCATCAGAGAATCAGAGATATATCACAACCTCTTACCTGAACGGTAACAGATGCTCACTGTAGAAACCAGCCTCACACCACTGCATATAGAATAATTATCCTCCCCAAGGGTGGACTCCCTACAGCAGGGGAATGCTTCTGATTAGAGATAAGCAAAAGGAGCGGAATAACACAGTTAAGGGACAGTGTCAAGATGTCACTATTCAAGCCATTTCCAAAACGTCTAGGTCAGATTGTTTCTTCTATAGGTAAGGAAACCGAGTCCTACAAAATTGAGTCAATTTTCTGCTATCTGGACAGTAATTATTACAGTGCCAAGAATCTACTGCTTTTCCAGCCTACTTACAGAGCAGTCACTCTACTCCTAATAGGCTTCTATGACTGTCTATACTCTCTAGTTGGATGCTGTCTGTACTCTCTATCTGCCCCTCCTCCTCCCCTCTTTGCCTCCCTCCTAACATCTTTGGATTAAAGTTGTAAGAAAAGAAATACAAAGGATACACATATATAAGGGGAACGTTGTTTTTTCCATACAGATTTCCTAGATGACTTTAGAGGATACTGTGTTCGTATTCCAAACTTATTTTATGCAAAAATGTGCCGCATGCATATTTGACCATCAACTTATTATACTGATTTTCTTCCTGTTCTTCAGCTGCCTTTCAACTGATATTGGGCACTCAGTCCTCAGTACTGGAGCAAGACAATTAAGTCTCTAGATCCTATGGTGGGCAGAAGGAAAAAGTATGTTTATGATGGATATAGAGAGTCACATTTCTGTGGTCATCCCAAAAAATCATAGCATTACTATGCTTAATTAGACTGACTTCTTAGACAATTCTGAAAAAGTATATTCTTACCCCCACTATATATAAACCACTTGTTTTTTTCCTTCATCTTACTTTTTTTTTCCTGAGCCAGTGAAGAGATCTAGTATGACTCTCCCTCTATGATACCAGTAAGCCTATCACTGTATTTCATACTATCTAGTTGCTAAAATGCCTTTTGTTTTCCCTGCTAAACATTGTCTGGACAGCCCAGACACCTAGGGTAGAATCAAACATAACAGGTGGGAAAAATTGATTCTGAAAGATGTTCTGTTTTAATTATAAATTGGTGCCTAGCCTATTAGTCATCATAGAGGCTTGCTCTAGAAGTTGATAGAAGCAGATGCTGAGGCCCACAGTGAAACATTAGACTAAAGGAGAGAGCCCATTTTGAAGGCTTCCATTGGGTGCCTTCCTATGAAGCTTAGAAACCCCTGTGGACGAGGGGTAGGATGAACTCTGGGAGCCAGAGTGGTCAAGCACACTGTAAGAACATGGGCCAGGGACTAAGCAGAGCTCATGGGGCTTCACAGAGCCTTACGTGGCAATCTGGGAGCCTGCACAGGTCTGTCCTAGGTAGGTTCCTTGCATATATGTATGCTTGCTGGCTTGTTTTTTTGAGGGAACTCCTGACAGTGAGAGTGGAAATATCTCTGACTCTTGCATGCCCTTGGGACCCTTCTCCTCCTAATGGGTTGTCTTAGCTAGCCTTATTTAGGTTTGTGCCCCCTTTTATTGTATCTTGCTGTGCCTTGTTCACTTGATGACCCTGGGAGGCCTGCTCTTTTCTGTGGGGAAACAGGGGCGATGTGGATCTCCTAGAGAAGGGAGGTAACCTGGGAGGAGAAGAGGGTAGGAAGCTGTAGTCAGGATGTATTGTGTGAGAGAAGAATAAATAAATAAATAAAAACAAAGATGTCAAAACTCTTTCCATAAAATTCTATAAAATCTGCCTATAAAATATAAACATCATCACATGTACTTTAATTTCTGGATTACTTATAATACCCAATGTAGTACACAGTACATTATAGCTATTACACTCTATTTCTTAGGGAAATAACAAGAAAACAAATTTATTGCAGCTTGAGATTATGGCTCAGTGGCTAAAAACACTTTCATTGCTAGACGAGCACTTGAGTTCAAATCCCTGAATCCCATTGTTAAAAAAATAGAAAAAATCCAAAAACTTTTGACTCTCAGTGCTAAATAGTGAGGGGGCAGAGGCAGGAGGATTGCTGTGATAGAGTTTGATAGCTGCCTATCTAGACCCATGTTCAGTGACAGACTCTGTCTCAAGGGAATAAATAAGGTGGAGAGTAATAAACCAGGATTCCCTTAAGTTCTCCCCTGTTGTACAGGTGCTCTCACCTCATATGCCTACATCACAACACACACACACACACACACACACACACACACACACACACACACACACAATAAAGCAACAGAGAAAAAAATTTAATGTTCACTACAAATGCTGTTTTACATGAATTTTTTCATGTTTAGTTGAATCTGCAGACACAGAATACAGTTGTATGATGGCCAATGAGCTTTTCTGTTGACTTCTTAGAGGAGCTTGAAACTAAGATTTTCCAGGTAGTAGTCATGATAGAGCCTTCTTGATACAATCCTCTCTGATAATTATAGCAATACATACTATATACCAGATACTGTGTTTATATTGTTTGCAACAGCTCCGTGTGGCAGAAATTAATGGCTCCAATTCATAAATGGGAAAAAGCAGATAGACTGACCAGAAACTCTTCAGACAACTGTACCTAGGACTATAAAGATAATTTCTTTTTTTCAACCAAACTATTTGGCCCAAGAACTCTTTGGCTGCAGGTCTACCGTATTTTTTAATGTGCCTTGGTATATCTTCATTGCAGCCAGAGAGCCATGCTCTTATAAAATGTTTCTGATTTCAACTTGGGTGATCATTTAATCAGCTAGCCATTGTAGATGGAATATTATACACAATGTTTTGTTTCAAAATAGGCTACCACTTATATGTTGATTTCTGGAACAACGGTTCAACCCAGTTAGGCTGCAAGTATAGTCCAATCACTGATATAATAGCGAGAACAGATGCAAATTTAAAATCAAAGAAGACAGTGAGGCTGTATCAGTTTGAACAATGTGTTTTTATTGAATGGCAAAGAAAAGGATAAAAGGAAGAAATAGCTCCTGAAGGCTTCTGACAAAGTGCTTTGAGATGCATTCCAAAGAATTGAGGAAATTTTTGTCTTTGGGAGTCTAAGAATGTAAATGGTTAGCTTTGAACCATCTTACTTCCAAAGTATTTGTACCTGAGCCCTTTTATATTCCTCTTTCCAGTGACTGGATTTGCCTCTTTTGATTTCCAAGTTAAGAAAACAAAGCATTAATAACTGCTATTGTCAAATAGTAGTTCAATACAGATAAGTCCAAATTTAAAGCCCCAACACTATAACCAGAATCTTGGAGAAGGGTGTTACAGGTCTATTATGTTAAAAATATTTGAGTGAGACCATTTTGGATTAAGAAGGTGGTGCCTACCCCACCCCCGAAATATAATCTTTTAAATGATTAAAGAAGAAGAGACAAAATGAGAGAAAAATTAGAAGATTTGAGGTAGAGACTGAAACTTTGCTGCCAGGGGCCAAGTCACCCACTGTTCCCTAAAGCAAGAACTTAGAAGGAAGGATTCTCTTCTACAGCAAGTAGGATGGGCCAATGGTAGTTCGGTTGCAGACATCTGGTCTCCACAACTGAGAGATGATGAATTTGTGGTTTTACAATTTGCCACCTTGCCATAGTTTATATAGAAACCCTATAAGAAGAATCTTCTAAACTTTCATCTTTCTAAACTGCATGAAAGATTATGCTGCAGGACAATAAACAAATCTGTGCTTTACCATTTTTATTGAGCTTCCCAACCTTACAACGGGGTCAGCAAATGAGGGCATGAATACTTTGAGGAGCAAAATGGCTGTGATGATTAATCTTGGTGGTCAACTGATTTGGTCTGGGATCAACCAAGATGGACTTGTTAGGGTGCATCTGGAAGAGTACTTCTTAGAAGGATTGAATGAAGGAGGAAAGTATTCTGCCTGATGCACAATCCTAATTAGTCTTAATAGAGTCAGGAGCAGGGCGGTGGTGGTGTAGGCCTTTAATACCAGCACTTGGGAAGCAAAGGCAGGAGGAGCTCTGTGAGTTCAAGGCCAGACTGGTCTACAAAACTAGTTCCAGGACAGGCTTCAAAGCTACAGAGAAACCCTTTCTCTAAAGCAAACAAACAAACAAAAGAACATAGTCAGATAGTGAGGTAAAAGCTGGACGAAGAGAGAAGTAAAGAACCAGTCAGAGTCTCCTCTTACCTCTCTGACTCCTCAGACTGAAAAGGCCAAACTCCTGACTCCACCCCACCTCATTGCCTCCTGTTTGTCTGTTAAAACCTCCAGGCCTCTATGGTTAGGTTAACTAGTGGCTAACTCCACGCTCTGCTCTCTAGGAAAGCTTTATTTTTCAGAACACAAACAGACTATCACAACATCCGCCATAATGGAGGACATATTTAAAGAGATTCAAGGAAAGAAGAAAAATGTTTTAGTCTATCTGCCTTTGTCCCTTGTATGTGAGTGCACAGCTACTGTACTTCACTGCCACGGGAACCCAACTTGTCTACCTTCTAAGTGAACTGAAGACTAGAAATTCTACAAGAAACTGTCTAGACCTTCAGAGGCTGATTGGAATTACTGATTCATCCTGTCATGTGAACTGAGCAGCTAGGTAGCAACAGAGGTTTTAGCCTCTATGGTGCATAGATCCTTATTATTCTACTACCCATGACATATTGTGGAAGCCAATTGTCTGTAGCATGAAATTCTAACTGTTCTTAATAAAAACCCAGAGTGAGATATTGGGTGAAAGCTGAGAGATCACAGAAGCAGTGTAACCAGTCACTAGAGAGACCTTTTACCTCTACCAAATCCTCAGACCAAAAGGGCAATGTGTTCTTAGACTGTCTTCTCAGACTGTGTCCTCAGACTGCACCTACAGACTGCTACTTCAGACTGCACTGAGCTCCTGTCTCCTCTCTCCTTATATTCCTCTCTGTGACCAGCCCTGTCACTCCTGTCTCCACCTCCCTACTGTTGGGATTAAAGGTGCAGCATCCCAAATGCTGGGATCACCTTTGTGTGAATTCTGTTTCTCTTTTAAACAGATTCAGATTCAATCTCCTGTAGCCCAGGGTGGCCTTCAACTAACAGAGATTCCTTTGTGCCTGTCTGCTGAGTCCTGGGATTAAAGGTGTGTGCAACCACTCCCTGGCCTCTAGTGGCTTAGTTCTGCACTCAGATCTTCAGGCAAGCTTTATTTATTAAAACACAAATAAAATATCGCTACATTTGTCTCAGTATCTTTTCCTGTTGCTCTCATAAAGTAACCCTACAAAAGCAATTTAAGATAGTGGATCAGAGAATCATCCTTGGAGAAGACTGATTCTTCTTCTTCTCCAAGTAGTCATTCATTGCCTGCAGTGCTTCATCTAGAGGTAGAGGTTTACTATATTTATCCCATCCATGCTGTCATGCCAACTGACAATATAGTTCTTGTGCTGGCTGTGCTTAGGTAACCATATTGTTGAGATTTTATGGATGCAACTTCCCTTTCACATAGAAGATACTATCTCAGAGTAGAAGGCCTGGTTCTCTCGCTCATTTATTCTTTCTGTCCCATCTTTTAAGATGTTCCCTGAGCCTTAGGGGTAGGGGTTGTGTTGAAGATGATGGGGCTGAACACAGTCATTTTTTCTCTGAATTTTGACAAATTATGAATTTCTTTAAGGCCCTCTTTCTGCTGCAAAAAGGGTGGTCAGCCCTAAACACATACACATATGAACAACACTGAATGGATTCAGCAGACTGCAGTTATATATACATATGTGCATAATAGTAACAATTGAAGAAGAGATCATAAATTTGAGAGGAAATGGGGAAACATGGGGGACTTGGAGGGGATAAAGAGATTGATGAAATTGGTAGAAATACAGTATTCATGTAGGAAATTCTCAAAAACAAATAAAAAATTAAAAGGAAAATGCTTTGTTGTAGAAGGCTGCTTGTTTATTTCCCAGTTGCCCAGACTCGCGAAATAACCACACAGAAACTATATTGTTTGCTATACTGTTTGGTCAATAGATTAAGAGTATTTCTGGCTAACTCATATCTTAAATTAACCCATCTCCATTAATCTGTGTATCGCCATGAGGTTGTGGCTTACAGGCAAAGTTTCAGCATGTCTATCTCTGGCAGCGGCTCCATGGTTTCTCCCTGACTCCACCTTCTTTCTCCCAGCATTCAGCCTAGCTTTCCCTGCCTGCCTAAGTTCTACCTTGCTATAGGCCAAGCTCATATCTTTATTAATTAACCAATAAAAACAACATATAGGCAGAAGGACCTCCCACACCAAGACTTTATTTTGATTCATAGCTCAGACGAATCAAAGTAGAGAAGTTAAGGCACCAAAATCTTGAAGTGGTCAGTGATATCACATCCATGATCCCAAACAGAGAACAATGCATGCTAGTGTGTCCCACTTTCTCCATTTTACACAGCTTGGGATCCCTTGAATAGGGCATGGTACTACTCAATTATGACTCCTTCAGTATTGCCCAGAGATCCTGGACAAAGATAATTTTAGATTCTGTTGACATATGACTCTGACCATCATAACAACCATAACCCCCTTTTGTAATACAGTTTCATTCTATCAGCTTTGTTCCCAGACAGCACTCACAAAGTAGGATTGTGTGGTTATTATTGTTTCTTACTCTCCAGCTTTGCAAATTATACTACAAATCTGTGTAAAACTGATGCCAGTGTTTCTGGGGATGAGAGTATTCACTTATTTGAATTTTTGAGGAGCCAGACCTACTTGCCATGTTATATAATTTATACTCAAATCGCTAAACCTTTTAAGTCTGGAGTTAACATTTTAATCCACAAAGATTCAGATACGATCTGTTACTCAAATGCTATGAATTGAATATGTTCGCAACTCCAGATAAAGTACAATGAAAGGTTTGGGGTACAGTTAGCAAAATGGCATTAGTGCAAACAGGAAAATCAGTCCAGAGAGCACACTTGGTTCTAAATTTTATTGTTTGGCTTTTGATTTGCACTGCTGATAATCAGAAGATTCCTTCTCACTCTTCTCTGCTATACCTCTTTCTATCTCGATATCCAATATAACTAGAAATGGAATATTTCCTTTAATTTAGTAGTTGGGTATATATCTAATCATTTGAGAATGATATGATCAACTTTCAATGTGTTGCATCTTATCTTTGGCTATCAATCAATTCTAGATAATGAGTCAGTATTATGAATTTTCATAAAATGACATGAATTTATATATTTATTACAAAAGAGAAACAAACAACCACCCTATCTATTGCAATATCTTGTTCTTTTATTTAGTAGACACTGCAGTGACATTACAAAATGTTTTTCTGTTGAGAAATTCAGGCATGGGACAATAAACACCTGCTGTTTTCTCTCTTACCTGGATCTTGCTTTCATATCCCTAAACAAGCCACCTTTCAAATAACTTGTTTCCATAATGGCTATAATTCTTAATGATGGCAAGTGGCTTTTTACTAGCTAGAGGCTTTAAATGTGTGGAGTTTTGGTAAAGAACTTGGAAGGCAGAGTTTAACCCACATGTCAGAAAGATATATGGAATGGAGGAAACTACTGGAAGTGCAAACATCCAGAGCATGGAATCAAAGGAATGTCGTCTTTTCTTGTTAACGTCTTAAATAATAGAACTTTTTCTGTGAAGAGTTTGCAGGCTGTCATTCTTAGGTTCCCATCCATTTTATTTCTGTAGAATGTCTGCAATGGTCCAGGCATTGTTAGGAGATTTACAAGCTTTATCTTATTATGTGCTGGAAAATATTAATGGGCAGAAAGGAATTTTTATTCCAGAGTAGACCTAGAAGAACTTAGTTTTACAATAATTAAATTACCTATCCTAAATTGTACCCTGAATGAGTCGTGAAGCTAGGGTTTCAGTCCTCATCTTTAGTCTCAAATTTATCATTTATTTCACCTTTCTTTTTATTTAAAAAATTGAATTCATCATGAATTGCTTAATATTCCTTAAAGGGCATGTGTATAAATGCAGATATTCTCAATGGGCATTATTTCCCAGCAGCATTTACTGTCCCAGGAACTGCAGAAAATAAGTTCTTCAGTGTAAGTTAGAGCAGCAGGTCATTATGTACTAGGAGATTTAATTTTATAAAAAAACAAAATTGCCCTTCAAACTGCAAGCATTTAATTTTTAATGTGCTAATTTTAATTAAGTTTAATTAATGCTGCTGATCTTGGTAAACTTATAGAACTTCAAATGACACCCCCAGAAGCTCTGCAACATCTTTCTTACTTGTCAAAATCAGCCTTCTGGCTCCATCCCAACTCATGCTTCAGCAGAAATTGCTTACTCTTTGCTCTTTCTGAAGCCATGCTATCATTTATCCATTTGTTATATGAAATCCAATTTGTAATTGAATCTCCATCCAATATTTTATCAGAGAAAGATGAGCTTGGAGACCATTCATTATCTCGAATAGTGCAACCGAGTTCTGCTGCCCTCCCTTGAGTTAATAGCTAGGCTATATCTTCAAGGTTTGCCCCCATTCAGTGCTTAGCATTACTTTCATCACAGCTGGTACATGGAGGATGAAGGTTCTTTTCCTACTCCTGTGTGTGTGAACCAGCATTAAAAGAAAAGACTGGAAACTTAGTTTCTACTCCTACAGCTTTTCAATATTTTGTTCCTGGATTCTGAGGGGGAAACACAGAATACATATCAGCAGATGTCCTTTAAATCCTATCTGCAGGTATAGCATGGACTTTGATAACTCATATTTAAGGGACCTGAAAGATTCTAGAAGCTGTCAAAGGTGATATTCTTCTTACATCTATATTCTTCATAGCTATGTTACTAAAACAGCTTAGACATAGATCAACACTATCTTATGATTGTTCTATTACAACAGCAGTCAAAGTTGGTTTTACTTTAACCCTTGCTCTTCTTCCGTGTGTTCCCAAAAGAAAAGTCATAGGTATCATTTTAAAACACAATTCAGGATATATCCTTTGGTCTCCAGTCTTTTAATCATATTCTATTTTCAATTAAAAGTCACAGTCTTCCTCCCCCTCCACCGGGGAAGAGACAGAAATCTTTAATAAATAAAAAAAAGAAGAAAGAAACTGGAAACAGAAAAAAAGTCACAGTCTTCATATTTTTATAAAAATAATTGTAATATTTCTATTTCCTTCCATTTGAATTACATACAAATGGATGGAAATAGAAAACACTATCCTGAGTGAGGTAAGCCAGACCCAAAAAGAGGAACATGGGATGTACTCGCTCATATTTGGTTTCTAGCCATAAATAAAGGACATTGAGCTTATAATTCACGTTCCTAGAGATGCTAAATAAGAAGGTGAATCCAAAGACAAACATATAGTCATCCTCCTGAATATTAACCTTCATCAGGCGATGAAATGAGACAGAGACAGAGACCCACATTGGAGCACCGGGCAGAAATCTCAAGGTCCAAATCAGGAGCAGAAGGAGAGGGAGCACGAGCAAGGAACTCAGGACCGCGAGGTGTACACCCACACACTGAGACAATGGGGATGTTCTATCGGGAACTCACCAAGGCCAGCTGGCCTGGGTCTGAAAAAGCACGGGATAAAACCAGACTTGCTGAACATAGCAGACAATGAGGACTACTGAGAACTCAAGAACAATGGCAATGGGTTTTTGATCCTACTGCATGTACTGGCTTTGGGGGAGCCTAGGCAGTTTGAATGCTCACCTTACTAGGCCTGGATGGAGATGGGCGGTCCTTGGGCTTCCCACAGGTCAGGGAACCCTGATTGCTCTTTGAGCTGATGAGGGAGGGGGACTTGATCGGGGGAGGGGGAGGGAAATGAGAGGCGGTGGCGGGGAGGAAGCAGAAATCCTTAAATAAATAAATTAATTAAAAAAAATAATTGTAATACAACACTAACTTTTTTATCACACCAGGCTGACATTTACATATTATGTAAAGAAAAATAGATTGGTGTTAGGAAAAGTCTAATTCTTGTAATGAAAAAGAAAACACCTGGAATGGTAGATTAAGGGTGGGAAAATGTACACATTTTTATTACAGTCAACTCAGTAAGCAAGGACTAAGTATTCATAAATAATAATAATATGTTGGATAAAATGGTAATTAAAAATCATGGAATAGTCCCCATAGAGGTCCATAGGGATACAAATTTTTACAGACACACAGCACACAAGTGAAGAGTCCAAGTCTGTCGGAGATATATGATAGTAGAAATATAGACTGGTGGTGGAATTAGGGCATGGTCTAAGAAGGAATTGAATATATAGCTCTAAACACTGAGTGAGATTCAGATCTGTTGTGGGGAAGAGGGCTGCTAATTATTAAAGAAAGACACTGACTAGGGAAGAAAATGCAAGAGGATTTACACAAGAGAGAACACATGTTTCAAATACACCACAGTCAAATTAATACTCAAAATGACTGATGGATTTTGTGGTTTTTTTTTTGGGGGGGTGGAGTGCTGATGAAGTTGTATAGAGAATAAGCAGAAACAAATGACATAAAATTAGAAATAGCCAAGGTCTGTTGATACAGGATCTTGAAAGTCAATTTGAGAAATGTGTGGGCTTTTCTTTATTCCAAGGGGAGTCATTGCAACTATGGAGGGAGTGTTTTATTTGATTCACAGCTTTAGTTTAATTAAATTCATTATCATTTATTAAATATGCAATCTGTCTGCATTACTGTCCTACATAGTTTGAGATCCATAAAACTCACTTGAACTTTAGACTAAAGTACTAATTTCAGGTTCTGAGACCTGCTTCATTCTGATAGATCTAGATAGTCCTTATATATTGACATATACAACCCTGGCAGAGTCTAAGCAATAATTGAAGACTAAGTTTTATTCCACGCTAATATGTCACACACAATGGAGCAGATGTAAACCCTGTGTTGTCTACTAGCTTCTCTTTCATATTGGAAGTCAAGAATTTCTTTCTCTAGTGGCTTTTGGGGTAGACAACTCAGAAGCATATCGTTTAAGAGAGAATGAAAATGTTTTCTCTTCATAACATTCCTAAAGATTGTTTTTGAATCAACAGTCTCTCTCTCTCTCTCTCTTTCTCGTCCCTCCCCCCCATCATCTGTTTGTAAAATAAACAGATTTATTAGATTGGGTTACACAATTAGGACTGGATAGCTTAGTAATGCCTGTTTCACACTGGAGAGGCCAAGAACCCAGTAACTGTTCATTTTATGGCACTGAATGCTTAGCAGTCCCAACCCAGTGCTGGAAGCCTGGAGGACTCCTGGCTAGCAGCACATCTTCAGTCTTCAGTCCACCTTCGAACATCAAAGACATTGGAATTTGATGTCAACAGAAAATGGTTGCAGCAGTGATAGGGATGCTCTCCCAGGTAGAACATGAAGGTAGCCAGCCACGGTGCTTGCCCTCATTAATCTATCCTGATTTCACACTCCCTGGAAATGCCCTCACAAACATGCCCTGAAACACATCTTTTTGATGGTTCTAAATGTCTTCAGGTTGGCAATTAATACCAACCATCAAAGAGGATATTGAATGTAAGAAATTGCATAGCTTAGACCATGGAAATGAGTGTGAAAAATGGAGAGAAGGTGATTAATTGGAAAGTCTGTAGGAATCAAGGTTTGCATGTCTATGAGGATGAATCCAGGGAGGTTGTAGGATAGAGGATTCAGATTTTTGCAGTGGGAGAGTGCTATCACTATGGAAGCAAGCAAGCATAGGTAATGGCCTATTTGTCCAGGACTATACTTGGTTTGGGCTGTACACCTATACTTTCTTGTGATAATTCACCTGACAGCCTAACTCCTTTACCTTCCTGGAGGGTCACAGAGACCCTCTTCATACAATGCCTCTGACAGCACCAGAACCACTTGAGACATACCCATCTGCATTGTGCTAATTGTATCACTTTCTCTGTAAAACAGTATATATTTCCTTTTTTTCAACTAACAACCAATTTTGACAGGTTTTATTTAAATATATTGCCAATGGACTCCATTATAAAGAATTAAAGGGCCCAATCTGGTCTGAACTGACTCTGGATGAATGCAAACACCATGGAAAGTTATATTCCCAGGTGAACATTCAGAAAGAATCTTCTATTTACTTTCTTATATCTAGGCATAACTGGGCAACATTTGATTAAAATTAGAAAAATGAACATATGACTTAATCTATCAGTCAAAATAGAGAACCACCCAAGGTATGGCTCTTAGTAACCAATCCTTCTTTTAGATCCCATAAAATATAAGAGGCTGTAACTGGTACCCTTGAGAACACTAACTCGCGTGGCTCACCATCAATCTTGACCATGTATTCCTCTCTAATGTGTTATCATTTCTCTTCAAACAAAATCACCTCACTACCATTGAAAAACAGCTTTCTTATTTTACAGACAAAAACAATGTGAAATACATGTGTGCGTGTATTGTGTAGACACTAATTAATTAAAAAGTGGCCATGAACTGAAAGATTTGAAGGGAGTTAATGGAAGGTGGAAAATAATAATAAAAAACCTTTAAAGCTATGTGATATTAACACAAATATTTTCCATATATATATATATATATATATATATATATAATTTTCTAAAACTTGTCAACTCAGCTGTAACAGTTTATTTGGTTTTTACATTTATATTTGGAATTTTTATCTTTTTCTAAAATATAATTTATAGATAATAATACATTAAATTTTTCTCAAATTTTATTTTCTATAAAATGGAATATAATATTATGATTGAAGTTTTATCTTCATAACCTAGTAATTTATCTAAAAACTTGTCAACTTCATATAGCATAATGTCTTTATCTGTGTTTTCTTTGACCACATATTTTATATAAAGTTGCAACAAATTTAATGGAAAGTGTAACCTAACTTAATGCATAATTCATTACTTTAAAAAAATAGTGCTCTCCAATAGTCCAAGAAACATAAAAGCACAGTAAAGTCATCATTGAGGTGTTTCTTCCTTCAAGTTACCGACTCTGATGTGGGCTGAGCTGAGTCTCCAGGAATGTTCATTTATGTCAATGAGAGAGAAGAAGCCAATGTCTCAGGGGAGACAGGGCTTTTCATGCTGAATTTTTTGGAGTATTTTCTCAGTAGTGAGAGATACATCACAACGTGGGTGTGCTTTTGGTGAAGATTCACGATGTCTCTTCCGCATGATTTACTATGGAATCTGACCTAGAGTGTCAGGTTCTAGATAAAGTTTATGGGCAATGCTTAAGTTGTTGAGTATAAGTATCTGCTTTTCTTTAATTCTTATGTGGAGAAAATGATAGATTAAGGTGAAAGAATATGTCACCATTGGGCAGGTACATTTATGCCAACAACCTGTGACTATTATATAGGTTAACTAGACAAAAAGAAAAATAAAGGGGTGGTAGAAAAATACAGAAATAAATGAAATATGTAGCAGGTCTTAAGAGACACCTAGATAATTTAATAGGAAAGATAATCATATACTACAAAATGCAAAATAGTGAATAAAAAGAAAATAAAGTTAAATTGAAAGTGAGGCAAACATGAGAAGAGGCCAAATCATGCCTCAGTTATGTGATTGATGGTAGCCAGTAGCAAATCACTATTCTTTCCCCTCTTTTTATTTATTATTCTCTTAGACAGTACATCCCAACCACAGCCTCCCCTCCCTCCACTCCTCCCAGCTTCTCCCACACCAGCCTCCTTTCTCCCCCAGATCCATTCCTTGTCTGTATCCATTCAGAAACGAGCAGGCCTCCTAGTGATATCAACCAAACACGGCGTAACAGGATGCAGTAAGAATAGGCACAAATCATAACAGGATGCAGTAAGAATAGGCACAAATCATAACAGGATGCAGTAAGAATAGGCACAAAGCCTCATATCAAGGCTGGATGAAGCAACTCAGCAGCAGGAAAAGGTTCCCAAGAGCAGGCAAAAGGGTCCAGTCCAATAGTCAGAAGACCCACAGGCACCAGGCTAAACAACAGCATGTAAGCAGAGGACCTAGCATAGACCCTTGAAGGCTCCACGGTTTCCCCTTTAGTCTCTGTGAACCCCTACGAACCCTGCTTAGTTGATTCTGTGGGTCATGTTTTCTTGCTGTCCTTGACCTCTCTGGCTCCTACAATCCTTCTTCCCCTTCTTCTGCAGGGTTCCCTGTTGTAGGAGACCGATCGTTTGACCCTGACCACCCAGACTTGAAATAACCACACAGAAACTGTATTAATTAAATCACTGCCTGGCCTATTAACTATAGCTTCTTATTGGTTAGTTCTTACATATTAATTTAACCTATTTCAATTAATCTGTATATATATATATATATATATATATATATATATATATATATATCCGGATTAGTTAATAAGCATTAAGCATTGCTCTTTTCATTCTGTTGCTACTGACACTGATTTAACTGGCAGAATACTCCTTTGTTGGATTTTTCTGTTATACACTTATCTCCTGCTATGTTTGACTAATTATGGGTAGCCAATACCCAAATCAAAGTTTAATGGTTAATTGGTGGGTTAATGAGTGCACAGAAAGCGCTTTAATTAATTCTCCTCATTGTAGTGACAAGAGAGAAGAGAGACAGAACTGTATCTGAACATTTGCATTGAAGATGCTCAAAGTCTAAAGTGCTGCACAGATGACACCTCACGGTAAAAGAGCAGCAGCAACAACAACAACATCACAGTCAACACTCTGCTAGGGCTTAGAATTTTTTTTAGGATCATTACCAAATAAACTACTGTCAAAATGAAGATTTCATTAGATCAAAATTGAATTAATTTCTTTCCACAATCTTTCTGATTCTGCTGTAATCAACTCCAACATTTCCACCAAACACATGACTTGATGAGCTGTGTGCCATCATAATTTATTTCTCCTTTTATATATCAATGACAAAAGGAATGTGTTAGCAATCATATACTGAGAAAGAATTGTTTTGCATTTTCCTAGTTAGATAGGAATTATTTTTTTTTAATTTATTTATTTATTAAGGATTTCTGCCTCGTCCCCACAACCGCTTCCCATTTCCCTCCCCCTCCCCCGATCAAGTCCCCCCCCCCCCTCATCTGCTCGAAGAGCAATCAGGGTTCCCTGACCTGTGGGAAGCCCAAGGACTGCCCACCTCTATCCAGGTCTCGTAAGGTGAGCATTCAAACTGCCTAGGCTCCCACAAAGCCAGTACGTGCAGTAGGATCAAAAACCCACTGCAATTGTTCTTGAATTCTCAGTATTCCTCATTGTCCGCTATGTTCAGCTAGTCCGGATTTATCCCATGCTTTTTCAGACCTAGCCCAGCTGGCCTTGGTGAGATCCCAATAGAACATCCCCATTGTCTTAGTGTGTGGGTGCACCCCTCGTGGTCCTGAGTTCCTTGCTCGTGCTCCGTCTCCTTCTGCTCCTGATTTGGACCTTAAGATTTCTGTCCGGTGCTCCCGTGTGGGTCTCTGTCTCTGTCTCCTTTCATCACCTGATGAAGGTTAATATTCCGAAGGATGCCTATTTGTTTGTCTTTGGATTCACCTTATTTAGCTTCTCTAGGAACATGAATTATAGGCTCAATGTCCTTTATTTATGGCTAGAAACCAAATATGAGTGAGTACATCCCATGTTCCTCTTTTTGGGTCTGGCTTACCTCACTCAGGATAGTGTTTTCTATTTCCATCCATTTGTATGCAAAATTCAATAAGTCCTTGTTTTTTACTGCTGAGTAATACTCTAATATGTATATATTCCATACTTTCTTCATCCATTCTTCCGTTGAAGGGCATCTAGGTTGTTTCCAGGTTCTGGCTATTACAAACAATGCTGCCATGAACATAGTTGAGCATATACTTTTGTTGTATGATAGGGCCTCTCTTGGGTATATTCCCAAGAGTGGTATTGCTGGATCCAGGGGTAGGTTGATCCCGAATTTCCTGAGAAACCGAAACACTGCTTTCCAGAGTGGTTGCACAAGTTTGCATTCCCACCAGCAATGGGTGAGTGTACCCCTTTCTCCACAACCTCTCCAGCAAAGGCTATCATTAGTGTTTTTTATTTTAGCCATTCTGACAGGTGTAAGGTGGTATCTTAAAGTTGTCTTGATTTGCATTTCCCTGATCGCTAAGGAAGTTGAGCATGACCTTAAGTGTCTTTTGGCCATTTGAAGTTCTTCTGTTGAGAATTCTCTGTTCAGATCAGTGCCCCATTTTATAATTGGGTTGATTAGCCTTTTACGGTCTAGTTTCTTGAGTTCTTTATATATTTTGGAGATGAAACCTTTGTCAGTTGCAGGGTTGGTGAAGATCTTCTCCCAGTCAGTGGATTGTCTTTTTGTCTTGGTGACAGTGTCCTTTGCTTTACAGAAGCTTCTCAGCCTCAGGAAGTCCCATTTATTCAATGATGCCCTTAGTGTCTGTGCTGCTGGGGTTATACATAGGAAGTGGTCTCCTGTGCCCATGTGCTGTAGAGTACTTCCCACTTTCTCTTCTATCAGGTTCAGTGTGTTCGGACTGATATTGAGGTCTTTAATCCATTTGGATTTGAGTTTTGTGCATGGTGATAGATATGGATCTATTTTCATTCTTCTACAGATTGACATCCAGTTTTGCCAGCACCATTTGTTGAAGATGCTCTCTTTTTTCCATTGTATACTTTTAGCTCCTTTATCGAAGATCAGGTGTTCATAGGTTTGTGGGTTAATGTCAGGGTCTTCTATTCGATTCCATTGGTCGACTTCTCTGTTTTTATGCCAATACCAAGCTGTTTTCAATACTGTAGCTCTGTAATAGAGTTTGAAGTCAGGGATGGTAATGCCTCCAGACAAACCTTTATTGTATAAGATTGTTTTGGCTATCCTGGGTTTTTTGTTTTTCCATATAAAGTTGATTATTGTCTTCTCCAGATCTGTGAAGAATTTTGATGGGATTTTGATGGGGATTGCATTGAATCTATAGATTGCTTTTGGTAGAATTGCCATTTTTACTATGTTGGTCCTCCCAATCCAAGAGCAAGGGAGGTCTTTCCATTTTCTGGTGTCTTCTTCAATTTCTTTCTTCAAAGACTTATAGTTCTTGTCAAGTAGATCTTTCACTTCCTTGGTCAGGGTTACCCCAAGGTATTTTATGCTATTTGTGGCTATCGTGAAAGGTGATGCTTCTCTGATTTCCCTCTCTGCTTCCTTATCCTTGGTGTATAGGAAGGCAACTGATTTTTTGGAGTTGATCTTGTATCCTGCCACGTTACTAAAGCTGTTTATCAGCTGTAGGAGTTCTTTGGTAGAATTTTTGGGGTCGCTTATGTACACTATCATATCATCTGCAAATAACGAAAGCTTAACTTCTTCCTTTCCAATACGAATCCCCTTGATCTCCTTATGTTGTCTTATTGCTATTGCTAGAATTTCAAGCACTATATTGAAGAGGTATGGCAAGAGTGGACATCCTTGTCGTGTTCCTGATTTTAGTGGGATGGCTTTGAGTTTTTCTCCGTTTAATTTAATGTTAGCTGTTGGCTTGCTGTAAATAGCTTTTATTATATTTAGGTAGGACCCTTGTATCCCTATTCTCTCCAAGACCTTTATCATAAAGGGGTGTTGAATTTTGTCGAATGCTTTTTCCGCATCTAGTGAAATGATCATATGGTTTTTTTCTTTCAGTTTATTTATATGGTGGATTACATTGATAGATTTGCGTATGTTGAACCAGCCCTGCATCTCTGGGATGAAGCCTACTTGATCATAATGGATAATTTTTCTTATGTGTTCTTGGATTTGGTTTGCCAGTATTTTATTGAAGATTTTTGCGTCGATGTTCATGAGTGAGATCGGTCTGTAATTCTCTTTCTTGGTTGGGTCTTTTTGTGGTTTTGGTATCAGGGTAACTGTAGCTTCATAAAAGGAATTTGGCAATGACTCTTCTGATTCTATATTGTGAAATACCTTAAGGAGTATAGGTATTAATTCTTCTTGGAAGTTCTGGTAGAATTCTGCATTGAAACCATCTGGTCCTGGGCTTTTTTTCGAAGGGAGATTTTTGATAACCATTTCTAATTCTTCGCGAGAAACCGGTCTATTTAGATCATTCACCTGGTCTTGGTTTAGCTTTGGTATATGATACTTATTTAAAAAAATGTCCATTTCTTTTGTATTTTCCAGTTTTGTGGCATACAGGCTTTTGTAGTAAGATCTAATGATTCTCTGAATTTCCTCTGTGTCTGTGGTTATGTCCCCCTTTTCATTTCTGATCTTATTTATTTGCGTGTTCTCTCTCTGTCGTTTAATTAGTTTGGATAGGGGTTTGTCGATCTTGTTGATTTTCTCCAAGAACCAGCTTTTTGTTTCATTGATTCTTTGGACTGTTTTCTGTGTTTCTATTTTGTTGATTTCAGCCCTCAGTTTTATTATTTCCAGTCTTCTACTTCTCCTGGGCGCGTCTGCTTCTTTTTTTTCTAGAGCTTTCAGGTGTGTTTTTAAGTCCCCAATGTATGCATTCTCCGTTTTCTTTAAGTGGGCATTTAGTGCTATGAACTTTCCTCTTAGCACTGCTTTCATTGTGTCCCATAGGTTTGAGTATGTTGTCCCTTTATTTTCATTAAATTCAAGGAAGACTTTAATTTCTTTCTTGATTTCTTCCTTGACCCAGGTGTGGTTCAGTAGTTGACTGTTCAGTTTCCATGAGTTTGTCGGTTTTTTGGGGGCAGCGTGGTTGTTGCCTTCTAACTTTAATCCGTGATGATCTGATAAGACACAGGTGGACACTGATATTTTTTTGTATCTGTGGAGGTTTCCTTTGTTTCCGAGTATGTGGTCAATTTTTGAGAAGGTTCCATGAGCTGCAGAGAAGAAGGTATATTCTTTCCTATTTGGGTGGAATGTTCTATAGATTTCTGTTAAGTCCATTTGCTTCATTACCTCCAATAATTCTCTTAATTCTCTATTAGGTTTCTGTCTGATTGACCTGTCCCTTGGAGAGAGAGGTGTGTTGAAGTCTCCTACTACTAGTGTGTGTGGTTTGATGTCTGCCTTGAGTTCTAGTAATATTTCTTTTACATAAGTAGGTGCTTTTATATTGGGGGCGTATATATTCAGGATTGAGACGTCCTCCTGATGAATTTTTCCTGTTATGAGTATAAAGTGACCGTCTCGGTCTCTTCTGATTGATTTTAGTTTGAAGTCAGTTTTGTTAGAAATTAGTATGGCCACATCTGCTTTTTTCTTAGGACCATTTGCTTGAAACACCTTTTCCCAACCCTTTACTCTGAGTAGGTGCCTGTCTTTGTGGTTGAGATGTGTTTCTTGCAAACAGCAGAATGTTGGATCCTGTTTTCGTATCCAATCTTTTAGCCTGTGCCTTTTTATAGGTGAATTGAGCCCATTAATATTAAGTGATATTAATGACCAGTGGTTGTTTACTCCGGTTATTCTTATTGCTTTTGGTAGTAGAGATTGTGTGTCTCCTTTCTTTGAGATGTGCTCGTGAAGGGTCATTAGATGCCTGGGTTATTGTAGGCAGTGTTGGCAGTGTTGGATTCCTTGGGTTGCGATTTTCCTTCTATTACTTTCTGTAGGGCTGGATTTGTGGCTACGTATTGTTTAAATTTGTTCTTATCCTGGAATGTCTTGTTTTCTCCGTTGATAGTGAACGATAGCTTGGCTGGGTATAGTAGTTTGGGTTTGCACCCATGGTCTCTTAGCTTCTGCAGAACCTCTATCCAGGACCTTCTGGCTTTCATAGTTTCCATCGAGAAGTCAGGTGTAAGTCTGATCGGTTTACCTTTATAAGTTACTTGCCCTTTTTCTTTTGCAGCTCTTAATATTCTTTCTTTAACCTGTATATTTTGTGTTTTGATTATTATAGGGCGAGGAGATGTTTTTCTTTGATCCAGTCTGTTTGGTGTTCTGTATGCTTCTTGAATATTTAAATGAATATCTTTCTTTAAGTTGGGAAAGTTTTCTTCCATAATTTTGTTGAAAATATTTTCTGAGCCTTTGAGCTGTGACTCTTCTCCTTCTTCTATTCCTATTATTCTTAGGCTTGGTTTTTTTTATTGTGTCCCATAGTTCCTGAATGTTTTGTGTTGAGAATTTGTTGGCTTTGCTGTTTTCTTTGATCTGTTCGTTTATTTTCTCTATGGTGTCCTCAGCATCTGAGAGTCTTTCTTCTAGCTCTTGTATTCTATTGATTATGCTTGTTTCTGTAGACTCTGCTCGTTGGCCTAGATTTTCCATATCCAGCTGGTCCTCAGTTTGTATTTTCATCTTTGCCTTCATTTCAGTTTTCAATTCTTGAACTGTTTCCATTACCTGTTTGATGGTTTTTTCTTGGTTTCCCAGGGTATCATGTACGTATTTACTCATTTCTTCAAACTTTTTGTTATACTCCTCATCCATTTCTATAAGGGCATTTTTTACATGTTGTTTAAGGGACTCTATTATCTTCATAAAGTCGATTTTTTCCACTTCTTCTGTGTTAGGTTGTTCAAATACTTCTGTTGTAAGATCATTGGGTTCTGATGTTTTCATGTTGTTTTTCGGATTATTGGGTGAGTTCTTGCCTTGGCGCCTGCCCATCTCCTCCTATTGATCCTATCCAATGGATCCTTTAGAAACCGGATCAGGTTTCCCTGCTGGCCAAGGGCTCCGCTTACAAAATGCCCTCACTCTCTTTCGTGGTTCCTGCTGCAGGCCAAGAACCCTCTCACCCCTCCGAAGGATCTTCAGGACAGGACCAGGCTCCCCTTGTGCCAGTGACCTGGCCAACCAAAGGCCTACCTCTTTGATTCAATTGTAGTAGGGCGATCTGCTCTCCTTATTGCACGCCTGTCCCAGCCGCTTGGGTCTGGCCACTGCTCCGCCGCGTCTGGCGCCGCCGCTGCGCCTCTGTGCGTCTGGCGCTGCCGCCGCTGCGTCTCTTAGATAGGAATTATTAATTATTATTAGAAATCAAAACTAATGAAGATGAAGTCACCCATGCTAATTTGTGAGGCTATGTCAATCAGAATTTAACAGAAACAAATTCCCCAAGATATACTCATATGTATTATATATTTTATTATATATTATTTTTATATAATACATGTGTATATGTGTGTGATATAATAGGAAGCATGTTCTGCTGCTATATGAATATGAGAAACAAAAATATAAAAGTTTTATTTGAGCACTTTGTGTTAGATGTGCTTGTTCCTTAATATATATTTAATTTCAAGGAAAGCATATTTATAGGAAATCTGGGACACCATATTTAGCAAATTTACCAAAAAGATTATATGAGAGTCTTCTTCCTAACTTGGAAATTCTCAATACTGGATCTGATTAATTCAGAAAGAACACTAAGGTTCTTTCTAGGGCTGATTATAAGGTACTTTTCCTGTCATAAGTTAGCACGTGAGGTTTATTCATTTTATGACTTTTTATTTACAGGAATGGGGAGAGGGGAAAGAGAGTGGGGGGAGGGGGCGATGTGTGGGAGGAGGAAGAGGGAAATGGGAAACAGGGAGGAGGTGGAATTTTTTTTCAACAACTAAAAAAAATAAACAAAAAAAACCTTTTTGTCATGACATTAGTGATCATATAGAGCAGTAACTAATTCTAGAAAAAAGTTTCATCTACCTTCTTATATATGATTATTTGGGGTTTGAGTCTATCTGTTTTCTGCAGTTAACAATGGACATGCCTAACAGTGATCTTTGAAGTCTCCAAAAGGAGGATGGGACCCCACAATGACAATTCTTCCAGGACTATGATAACACCACTAAGCTGAAATACATCACTGAAAGATTGGCTTTGAATTACAAACTGCTCTGAAAAATTTCGAGGTGGGTAGCTGAGATGATCCAGCCTAATAGATTACTTTAGCCAGGACTTGAGACAAGCCCAGTACTTTCCCATTACACAGAAACAGGACAATAAATGATAAAGCTACCTCTCACAGGACTTGACAATTAACCAAATTTTTCTTTTCAGAATCCGCTAAAGATATTGTTGCATCCAGACAGCAGGATGGGAAATGTAAGAATATGATGCCCACATTCCCAAATTGTATGTTGTATTGTCATTGTATTGGGAGGTTAGTTAAATTTGTTATGGTCATAATTGGTTATGGTCAGGAGAAAAATTGAAATAGGAAATTAGATTCAGAGTTTTTGTTTAGAAAAGAAAAAGGGGAATACAGATAGGATAAAATGGTAGATTGTTGTAGGAATTCCTACCACCAATAGCCTTTAAGTTACCTGCCCACTTGGGTGTGGCCTCTTATACTATTTATGCCAATGTAAAGCATGCGTCCGGATCTCTTTTCCAGCTGTGGGATTGATTGCTGTTCCCATTCCCAGCAGAGGTTTGTGATCTGTGAGTCTACCCATCAATAAATAATCCTATTATACTCAATTATGAGCTAGTGTGGGATTTCTTTTAAGTGCCCTTCTTCAGTAGATTGTTAAATCTACCCTGAAAAGAAAAAAAGATAGTTTTGGATGGTAATGCAAGTTACTATAGCAAGTAAATCAGATACAAGACTTTGGACTCACCAAGATATCATAAATAATGAAGTATTTTCTCAGAATTTGTCAAGTTCATGTAGAATTGACATTTTTGATGTGCTTATTGCTTGTCTATATTGTATATGTTTATTGCACTAATTATATGTGTTCTTATATTAGTTATAACCTTCGTTTTTATATTAGACTAAAAAGGGAATTTTTTCTGATATTTTGTTTATGATCTAAAAAATAAAGTTTGCCTGATGATCAGAGTATCAAGGTAGCCACAGTAGTCAGCCATACAGTGCAGGCAGTGGTGGCACACACCTTTAATCCCAGTAGCATCGCTAGTTAGCCATAGATGTCCGGAGGTGGTGGTGCATGTCTTTAATCCAAGCACTAGAGAGGAATATAAGGTAGGATAAGACACAACTCGCTCTGAAGATTTTGTAGGAGTAAGACTTCTCTTGAACCCCAATATTTGTCATTGGGTTTTATTAGCCATGCCATAAGGATATATTAAAATATAAAGAAAAATAAAATACTTTTCTTTTATTGAACACTATACTTCACATCACTATAATTCTGAAATTTTACCCCTTAGAAAACCATGTTTATCTATTAAATTCTCTTATTTGTATTTTCCTTCCCCATAATCTTTGATATAACTTTTACCTGTTAAAGAGGCAGATCTGTCTTAACTGTTTGGTTTCTTAAAACAGAGGTTATGAATAATATGCATTTCACTATAGTAGTACAGCATGCTATGATTAATTTAATCCCCCTTTCCTTTTCATGTCTACAATGAAAATCTTGGTTCCCAAAAATATAAAAAATAATGGAAGTAAGAGATATCAATAAATGCCATTTATTTACCTGCATTACATGCACATTATCAATAGCAACAACATCCCACTGCTATATTAGTGAAGGCAATTAAATATTTCTGTATGTGTTCTCTTTTCTTCAAGCATGTATTTAAATTTTACAAACTGCATGCATATGTATTGAGTATATGCCAGCACTTATAATACTTTTTTCCTATTAATCTTTGTTTGATCATGAGTAAAATGTGTTTCTTTAAAAATAATAGTGTTTAATAAGTCCCTCAGATTACATTTTTCCACATACATTTATGCTGTTAATAATTTATGCCATTAGGCTTCAGAGTAAGGTTAGGTAGTTATGAAATATTTAACTTATATCTTCTCTTATTATTTTATAATATCCAAAACATGTAACTTCAATTTCTGCAGATGGACAACATTGCTACATAATTTATCTCTCCTAAAAGTCACGTTTTCCTTAGTTACTCTCTCTCTCTCTCTCTCTCTCTCTCTATATATATATATATATATATATATATATATATATATATGCAATTTGTTTTATGTATTTTGTGTTAGTAATTCTATAAAATGCAATATAAGCATTTATATAGTTTTATAGTTTCTTTAATATAATAATTTTTCTTAATGTAATATTGGTAAGCTTTCAGAAAATTTTAATCTTATTTTTTGCAAATTTGAAATTTTAAAATTTATATCATCTACATCTTATAGGACACAATTCCTCCTATTCTATTTTTAATTTATTCATTCTTTACTGTTTCACAGGAAAATATCCACAAGATTTATTAACTTCAACCAACATGAGTTGTTATTGTACATTGTTTTTCTGAGTCAAAACTCAATCATTGCTTGATTCTTGTTGTATACAGAGTTTTAACTTTTTAAAAATTAATTTATTACATGTATGAGTATTTTGCCATTCATGCATATTTGTATACCACATGCATACTTGATGCCAATAGAAGTCAGAAGAATGCATCAGATACCCTGGAATTGGAATTATGGATAGTTATGAATTGCGATGTGAGTGATGGGATCTAAAACTGGGTCCTCAGCAAGAGCAACAATTATTCTTATTTATTTATTTATTTATTATTGAAAAAAAATTTCCGCCTTCTCCCAGCCTCCCATTTCCCTCCTCCTCCTCCCACTCCTCTCCCCCTCCCTCCACTCCTCTTCCCCTCCCTCTGCAGTCCGAAAAGCAGTCAGGGTTCCCTGCCCTGTGGAAAGTCCAAGGTCCTCCCCACTCCATCCAGGTCTAGGAAGGTGAGCATCCAAAACAATTACTCTTAATGATTGAACTATTTCATCAGACCTTGTCCTTAGTTTTATTTTTGTTATCCATGTCTTCTTTTTGTTTTTATGTCATTATTAACAATGAGGCTTGTTTAAATCCTTTTTGACTCAGCAGCCTTGGATGAATTGAAATTTAAATTTTGAATCATGTGCTGTGCATATGGCTAGTGAGCTGGTGCTGGATACTGGTAGGAAAGACCTGATTTTTCTTTATGTTCATCTTTTTAAAAAGTGGAGTGAATGAGCTCAGTTCAAATATCACAGACTCTTCTGGAACAAAAATTAAAAAGAATAGACAGAAGATTTATTACCTCAGGTGTTTTTGTCTTACAGTTTTATAAGTCATGTGGTGTTCCCTTCCTGTCCTACCAGTTTGGTTTGAATGTAGAAAAGAAAACTGGTGAAGATGTATCAACTTTTATTAGCTATTTCAGTCCATCATAAAGGTTGATATTACCTCTTAATGTTTGAAGTAATTAAACTGTATTATGTATACAGTATGATTTAATGTGTCAAATATACATATTTAATAAACTTATTACTTCAGCCCCAGTCTCTGTTTTATTAGTTTTTCTAATTCTGAAATGTCATTATTTTTACTGTTTCTTAATTTGTAAACTCTTTTAAAGTGCAGAAGGTTACTGTTTTGTTGTCTTTTAAAAAATCGTATACATCTTCATATATTGTTAAAATGTTATTATACTTATAATTCTCTTTTACTTTATGAAAAATTTTCAGGAGACTAGACTTTAGCATAACTCTTTTTCTTATTTATAAGAAAACGACATTCCTACATTTCAGGAGATGTTGGCTATTATAATTTCACAGAGATTTTTCTTCTCTTGCATCCCCAGAATGTTAAAAAATATGATGACTTTCTTTTAAAGATATTTGGACCCCATTCTTCTCTTCAGTGTTTAGCTAGGCCACTTTCTATTACATTTCTTCTGGATTTGATTTCACTCCCAGCAGTTTCTGCTAAGCATAAGGTTCTTATCAGAAATGAGTGCCTAATGGGGCTCCTAGGGGATTCTTAAATATTCACTGATACAGACTACTCTAGCACTTTCACTGTTTGTCACAGAGCTGTCACATTGAATCGAAAACTCTTCCAATTTCAGTTTCCTGCTTAAAGTGATTCTCTATGGTTCCTAGGGAGCACCTGTTGCATATTTGGGGATTCTGATAGTCTTGAGCTTCATAGATGTCTTATTGCTTACCCACACAGAAATGTTGACAGCATACAGTAAGTGTCTGTTGGTATTTTAGATTCATCATTTACTTTTGAGTTCAGGGAACATCATGTCATTTTATTTATTTATTTTTTAGTAAGTTGTAAGTAACTTTCCAAATTCTTTTGTTCATGTCTTTAAAAACTATTCTATTATTTGATTTTTCATACAATATATTTTGATCATAATTTCTGCCCTCTCTACTCTTTTCATATCTTTCCCTACTCAACTCAACTTCTATTATTACATTCTCTCTCTCCCTCCCTCAGTTAAAAACATACACAATCCCCAGAATATGAAAATCAAAACAAATAAAAAAAGCCAGAACAAAAAAAGAAAATGTAACAAAATCTCACAAAACAAACAAACAAATACACAAATAAACAATGAGTTCATCTTGTGTGGGCCAATTACTCTTGAGCATGGGGTCTGCCCTGAAGTATAATTTATATATGTATTGTCACTCTGTTGGAGAAAACCTATTTCAATTTCCTGTTAGGAATCAGCTGCAAAAAGCTCTTTGATTTGGGGTTGCATAGCTACATTCTCTTCCCCTTTTCAGTTTTACTAGATAGTTGCATTTTGTTTTCACAAAACTAGCCAAAGATATTTAAAATTATATTGCCATCATTGATGACATCTTCAGTCCCTCCACTGACTGTTTGAATGCCACTGTTAACTGTCATTAGCACTTTATATAATGATTCTGAATAATTTGTGTCACTTTCCCATGGTTTCTAATATTTTTCTTGTATTTCTGATTATCTGGCTTACATCAGGCAGAATGACCTTCTGAGCCTTGGGCCCGAAGGCACCTGCAGGAGTAATCACCTAGGGCTCTCCTCTGCCTACAACTGAAGAACAATAAATGGAGCCATAGTCCCCAACTACACAAACTACCCCTGAAACACAGGTTCTACCTAATTCAAAGAAGAGTTGAATAGACAACAGGGTAAGAATACACTCAACAATATAAAGAGCAAGGCAACACCACCAGAAACCAGTGGTTCTAAAACAGCAAGACCTGAACATCCCACACAGATAAAGCAGAGGAAAATGAGTTTAAAAGTAATGTTATAAAAATGATGGAGGCCCTGAAAGAGGAAATGAAAAATTCCCTTAAGGAAATGGAGGAAGAAACAACTGAAAAAAATTGGAAGAAATCAATGAATCCCTTAAAGAAAACCAAGAAATCAAGCAGGTGGGAAAAAAAAAAAAACAGTTCAGGACTTGAAAACTGAAAAAGAGATTATAAAAAGATCCACAAACTGTGTGATATCGCAAAATGAAAAATATGGGTAAACAACCAGGAGCTACAGATGCAAACATAAACAACAGTTTACAAGAGATGGAAGAGAGAATCTTAGGCCTTGAAGATATGATAGAGAAAATAGATTCATCAGTCAAAGAAAATTCTAAATCCAACAGATTCTTAGCACAAAATACCCTCAAAATATGGGACACCATAACAAGACCAACCCTAAGAATAATAGGAGTTGAAGAAGTCTAACTCAAAGGCGCAGAAAATATACTCAACAAAATTATAGAAGAAAACTTTCCCAACCTAGAGAAGAATATGCCTATGAAAGTACAAAAAGCTTACAGAATACCAAACGAGATGGACTAAAACAAAACAAAACAAAACAAAAACAACAACAACAAAACCACCAAAATGCCCTCACCACATAATAATGAAAATACTAAAAATACAGAATAAATAAAGAATATTAAGAGCTGCAAAAGAAAAAGGCCAAGTAACATATAAAGACAGATGTATCAGAATTATACCCAACTTTTCAATACAAACAATGAAGGAAAGAAGGTCCTGGTCAGGTATTATGCAGACACAAAGAAACCAGGGATGCTAGCCCTGACTACTTTCAATCAACTTAGCTGGAGAAAACAAGATATTCCATGACAAAACCAGATTTTTTTCTTTTCTTTTTAAATTTATTTTTCCATTCAAAAATTTACACTTCCTCCTCTCCTCCTAATCCCCTCCCGCTCCCCCACTCACCCTTCTCCCTCCCCCTCCCTCCTTAAGAGAGGACTGGTACCCTTCCCTGTGGGAAGTCCAAGACCTTCCCCCCTACATCCAGGCCTAGGAAGCTGTGCATCCAAATAGACAGGGTCCCAAAAGTCCAGTACATGCAGTGGAAACAGGTCCCAGTGCTATTATCGATGGCTTCTCAGTCTGCCCCCATTGGCAGCCACATTCAGAGAGTCCGGTTTGATCACATGTTCATTCAGTCCCCGTCCAGCTGGATTTGGTGAGCTCTCATTAGATCAGGCACACTGTCTCAGTGTGTGGACCAACCCCTCACGGTCCTGACTTCTTTGCTCATCTTCTCCCTCCTTCTGCTCTTCCACTGGACCTTGGGAGCTCAGTCCGTTGCTCTGATGAGGGTCTCTGTCTCTATCTCCATCTGTTGCCAGTTGAAGGTTCTATGGTGATATTTGAGATAATCATCAGTGTGATAGTGGGGCAATTCCAGTCCAAGCGCCCTCTCCTCTGTTGCCCAAGGACCTAGCTGGGGACATCCCCGTGGATACCTGGGATTCCCTGTAGAGCCAAGTCTCTTGCCAAACCTAAAATGGCTCCCTTAATGTAGATATCTTCTTCCCTGCTCCTATATCTGCCCTTCCTCCATCTCTACCCTCCCACTCCCCCAAGCTCTCCCCACTCTTTGCTTTCTCCTTTCTCTCTCTCCTTTCTCTCTCCCCTCTCCCCTTCCCCAATCCCAATCCCCACCCTACCCCCGCCCCCATGCTCCCAACTTTTGCCCAGCAATCTTGTTTGCTTCCAATTTCCAGGAGGATCTATACATGTTTTTCTTTGTGTTCACCTTGTTATTTGGCTTCTCTGGGCTTGTGAACTATAGGCTCAATGTCCTTTGTTTATGGCTAGATTCCACTAATGAGTGAGTACATACCATATTCATCTTTTGGGGTCTGGGTTATCTCACTCAGGATAGTGGACAAAACCAGATTTAATCAATATCTATTCACCAATTCAGTCCTACAGAAAATACAAAAAGGAAAACTCCAATCCAAGAAAGCTACATTCACAAAAACACAAGCAGTAGATAATCCCACATTAACAAATCTGAAAGAAGAGAAACATACACAAAAATACTACCACCACCACAAAAATAACAGGAATAAGCAATCAGTTGTCATTAATATCCCTTAGTATCAATGGACTCAATTCACCTATGAAAAGACACAGGCTTGCAAATTGGATATAACAACAGAATCCATCCTTCTACTGCATACAATAAACACACCTCGACCTTAAAGACAGACATTATCTCAGAATAAAGATTTGGAAAAGAATTTTCCAATTAAATGGACGTAATAAACAAACTGATGTAGCTATTATACTGTCTAACAAAATAAACTTCAAAAGAGATGAAAAAGGTCATTTCAATGCCATCACAGGAAAAATACATCAGCATTGATAGTCTAAGAGGCTACACCCTTGTGGAAGGGTAACTTAAAGGCTACTGGCTGAATGATTTCCTACAGTAACAGGACAAAAAAGCAGCCCACAGATTGGGAAAAGATTTTCACCAACTCTACATCCCACAGATAGCTAATATCCAAAATATGTAAATGACTCAAGGAACTAGACAGCAACAATCTAATTATCCAATTTTAAATATGTAGTACAGATCTAAACAGAGAACTCTTAACAAGGAAACCAAAATAGCTAAAAAACACTTAAAGAAATGTTCAACAGTTTTAGTTATCAGGGAAACTCAATCAAACTAACTTTGAGATTCCATCTTATACCTGTTAGAATGGCTAAGATCAAAACCACAAGTGAGAAGTTCATGCTAACGAGCATGTGGAGCAAGGGGAATACTTCTCGACTGCTCGTGTGAGTGCAAACTTTTACAGAGACTTTGGAAATCAATATGAAAATTAAGATTAGATCTACCGTTAGACCTAGATATGCCACTCCTAGAGCACATATCCAAAGGATGCTCTATCCTATAACAAGGACACTTACTTGTTCAGCTATGTTTATAGAAGCGTTATTTGTAATAGCCAGAGGAATGTATAAAGGAAAGCTGGTACATTTGCACAATGGAGTGTTACTCAGCTGTTAAAAACAATGACATCAGGAAACTGGCAGGCAAACTGGTGGAACTTGAAAGAATTAGCCTGATTGAAGTAGCCCAGACCCAGAAAGAAAAACATGGTATGTATTCACTTAAGTGGAAGATAATCATGCTATGGTTCAAAGACCCAGAGAGGCTAAGTAACAAAGAGGAATTAAGGGAGGAAGGAAGGAGCTCTTTGGGGAGGGGTTATAGAATAGATTTCTAGGGTGAACTAGAAGTTCGTGGGGTTTAGAACAGGAGGGATCAAGTAAGGTGGAGGGAAGGAGAAAATATGGGAGAAATTACTAGAATTGGGAACATTTCAGGGGTGAGGTAGAAACATAGTACAATGGAAACTTTATATAATCTAAGAGAGTAACCCTACCAAATATTCCTAGAATGGGGGACATGGATCCTGAACAAGTCATATTCTGTAACCAGGCAGGGCCTCAAGTGTTCTGGAACTGGAGCCTAGCAGAATCATCATCAAAGAAACCACAGGTACTTCATCCAGCAACTGATGGAAGCAGATGGCAGAATCCCAAATTCAAACATTAGGTAGAGTTTGGGCAGTCCTGTGGGGGAGCTGGAAGAAGGATCAGAGGAACCAGAGGAGACAGGAACACAGGAGCAAGTCCCAGAGAATCAACTGATTGAAACTCACTGGGGCTCACAGTGGTCAGGAAGCCTGTAGAGGCCTGACCTAGATCCTCTAGCTACAAGTTTCAGCTGAGTAGGTCAGTGTTCTCATGAGACTCTTTACAGTGGGAGCAAGGGTCTTTGACTCTTTTTGCATGCTTCTGGGGACCATTTTCCTCCTCCTTTCCAGCTTTATATTTTTGTAACATGTTATACCATGTTTGGCTGATGTCCCTGGGAGGCCTGTTCTTTTCTGAGGGGAGACAAAGAGGATAGATCTGGGACAGAGGTGAGGCATGGAGGAGAGACTCAGGGAGAAGGTGGAGGGGATAGTTCTTGGAATGTAATACATGTAAAATATAAGAAATATAAGAAAATAATAATAAAAGTCTTAGGAAAATCATATGATTCTTATGTGTATGTGCTTGTGTTTGTGTTACTTGATGTCTGGCACAGACTAGGAATAGGATGATAGCTGAATGAGTATTAAAGCAGTCTTTAAATATCACACTCAAAACATAGGGAATAGCTCAGAAGACTATTTAATTGAGTAGGAGAATCAAGGGGAATAGCTGTTTTGTACTGGAGGAAGAACCCTTGAAAACTACCTATATCTAGTACCTCGGGTCTTAGAAGTCCTTTCACCTCTGCTCTTTCACATATTGTAGTTCGTGTCTATTACTGAGTGGCCCACTTCCTCACTACACACACTTGGCACTCTTTATATTAAAACAGCTAGAGGGATTTTCCATTTAAATTATTTTACACATAAGCGCAATTATGGGGTACTTAAATTTCCATAATGAAGTAGTCAGTTCCAGGTAGGACAGTTTACCTTCACAATGTAAAGTAAACTGGCTTAGAAGAAAACTGCAGGGACAAAAGGAGAGTCAGGAAGCCTGGTGGCTTCCTTGGTGCTTTCCAGGCATGATTTGAATCACAGCAGAAGAACAACAAAGCAGATGCCATGAATATACTTGCATATATACTGAGAAGAGCATTGTAAGACAAGATGACCATAACTTTGACCTTTGATCCTCCCAGAAGGACTGTGCTGTAGATACATAAAGTAGAACTGTGTGAAATAATACACGACCTTCTTAGTGACAGATTTTATATTTTATTTTATTAGATTTATAAATAAACAAAAACTCGTCACTCTGAAAATGATCTCTGATTGGAAAATGTAAATACTATTCACCAAAAGACTTTTGCAATTAGGAAATAGTAAAGTGCTCCATGCTTTTATTTGTTTGTGTGTTTGTTTGTTTTCATAAGATCAGTTGACTAGAGGTGAATATAGCAGCAGGCATGTATTCTCGGCACATGTATGTAACCAAGCACTTGAGAAGCAGATGTTAGAGAAATGCAAGCCCAGAGTCACATAGTGAGTTTAAGAACAGCCCGCACTACATAGCCAGACTGTCTCAAAAAACAAAACAACACAAAACGAATGAAAGTTCCGTAGGGCTATGATTCAGTAAAAGCATTTCCTACCACTGACTGCTCCCATGTGCTGATACGTTTATTTCCTAATTCTAGCATGCATTGTGTGATGGATGCTGAGCAACCAAATGTGAGGGAGGCATAACATTTAATCTAAGGTTGACTAGCTTTGTGGGACCTGCAAGTAAACAGAAAGTTGTATTTGACTCAGGCAGCTTTAGAGTGCTGATATTAAGGTTAGCACAGAAATAGAGCAAAGGAAGCAGAAGGTCATGGCTTCTGAATAAAGGGATACATTAGTAAATTTTAAAATTCTTACTCATTGTAATATCAGACTAATCATCATGGCTTTATAAATAAATAAGGCACAGTTTGTTCTTTTTCTGTTTTTCAGAAAATTACATGAGTAATTTGCATGATTTATTTATTTAGGTCCAGTAGAATTCACTAGTGGATCCATTTCTGTCTTCGGAATGAGAATTAATATTTTTCTATGTGTGTGTGTTCATATATGTGCAGACACGCCGTAAAATACATCTCAATGGCACAAGTTCAAGCCAAACCAAATCCAAGCACAGAGGAAAGGAAGTAGGCACAAAGTCCCACCCATATCCTAGAAGGTATTTGCAATTGTTATTTATTAGCAAATGAAAAAAAAATAAATCAGTTTTCCTCAATGAAGTGAAACTTGATCTATCAACCACACTTCAAGATGGGTCCCCATGTTCAGAAGTAGTTGGGAAATACACATTGGGCTCTATTCTTTTGTTAAGTGAGAGAAACATAAAATCATGAAATTGGGTGGGTAGTGAGGTGAGGACAATTGGAGGGGGTTAGGGAAGAAGAAAGAATATTATTAAAATCTTGTTTGATATTAAAAAAAACTGACTAAATAGCAGTAGGCTAGCCTCTATGGCCTGTGAACTGCTCAACCATAGGCTCTTGGTCAGATTTTAAGTAGCAGGCATATGTTCCCTCCTGTGCAGACAGCCTCAAGCCTAATCAGAATGCATTTGGTACCTCCATAACACCGGTTCCACTACAGAATAACTGGCATGTATTGCTATGATGGTCAGTATTACAGTTCACAGGGTTCACAGCTGGCTAAGACTATTAATGACCACCATAGTCTGTATTGACCCTTCTAGTACTAAGCTCTGGTGAGCAACCAAGAACAGTCAACAGCAATAGTCTGTATTGTTTTAGGGGTCTCAGGACATTCTAATCAACAGCTTGAGGGGAAGTATCCTAAACCTGTAACTTGACACTTCATTTGGCGACTTATGACTTGTGGGTAAGCACAATTCTCAGTGTTACTCCAATTAAAGTCTTTTAGATGTGTGTGTGTGTGTGTGTGTGTGTGTGTGTGTGTGTGTGTGTGTGAAGCTTCCAGCATAGTAAGTTTCCACATGGCTTTTTCAATCATTGTTAGACTTAGTTATTCCTCCTTCAACACTTTCCTTCCCCCCACCTTCTCATCCCTCTCCTGACTAGAACCCCTCATTATTCCCCCTTCCCTTTCATATTATCTGCATTCTACTGTCTTCTTCCACTATTAAGATATTTCTTTCCGAGCCAGGTGGTGGTGGCGCACGCCTTTAATCCCAGCACTTGGGAGGCAGAGGCAGGCGGTTCTCTGTGAGTTCGAGGCCAGTCTGGTCTACAAGAGCTAGTTCCAGGACAGGAACCAAAAAAGCTACGGAGAAACCCTGTCTCAAAAATCCCCCCACCCCCCACCCCCACCCCGCATAAAATAAGATATTTCTTTCCCATAAGCTTACAGACTCTGGTCTGACAGCAGGGGAACTAGACTCTGAATGTTGGTGACACTTTTATGTTGGAGAGGCCCCTGGCAATGGGACCAGGACCTATCCCAGGCACGTGAACGGTGTTTTTGGAGCCCATTCTCTATGGTGGGATACTTTGCTCAACCTTGATACAGGAAGAAGGGACATGATACTATCTCAGCTTAGTATGCCGCACTTCATTGCTTCCCCAAGGGAGGGCTTTCCCCCTCTGTGGAGTGGAGGAGGGGTGGCATGGGAGGAGCAGGGAAACAGGAGAAGGGAAGGGGGGAGTAATAGGGTTGAAATGGAAAATGAAAAAAATTAAAGCAAATATATTTCTTTCTCATCCCCCAACAACGGTCGCTTTTCTAGTTTCCTGGAATCTGTAGGTACTCCAAATAAACATACAAATCTCAAGAGCTGACACAAAGATCCATAGGACTGAGAACATGTGAGGTTTCTATGTTTAAACGAATGTATTCACTTTACCCGTATTCTCAAATATATTGACATACATTTACTTGATATTCTCCTGGTAAATTTTAGTTCCTTTGGGATTCAAAGTAATTCAACTTTATTCCTAATATTGTTCATTTGTGTGTTATATTTTCTTTGTCAGTCTAGCTAGGAGATTTTATTGAGATTTTTTAAGTTTGAGCCCTGTCAGTATATGTAGAAATCCCCAAATTAATGTTATTTTATGAATTTATTCTAACTGATACATAAAGAGACAAATTTACCTATTTACTGGGAGCCATGAGATGTTTTGACACATGCAGTTTTTAACCAGTTAAATATATCAGTCAATTCAAACATTTATCATTTCTTTTGCATAAAGTAATGAAAAATCCTTTATTTTAGTAGATTTTTAAGTGCACAATAATGTTTATTACCTATATATTTATAACTATGTAACAAAACACCTAAATCTTTTGCTTCTATAAAACTGGTCTTAGTCATTGATCAACCAACCTTCCCCCACTTCTTTCTCCCCAGCTTCTGGTAGACTTAAACATTTTTATTTAAAAAAAAAAACAACACCCAATCAAAAACAACAACAACAAAGTGAGATGTTTAAAATGAGGCTGAGGAAATGACTCCATAACTAAATTTCTTCTTGTCCAAGCACCAATACAGATTCCAATAACCCAAGTCCATGTAAAACAAAACAAAACAGCAACAGCATTAGAAAATGGGGGCCCTGCTCACCTGTAATCCCAGGGCTGGGTGAGATCAGCCAACCTAGGTAAAGTATGAGCTGAACTTTGTCTCAGAAAGAGAGGTGGAAAACAACTGAGGAAGATGCCAGTAACCAGATAGCCTGCCTGTGCCTGTACACACACATTTGTAGGTGAACACGAACATGTGCACAAACCAACACAAATCCTCTGATTAAATTCATTAAGCTTGGCTCTTCGCTTGATGAATTTACATTTTTTACTTTACTGGTTCTTTCATTGTCAATTAGATCATCTCCATAATCAGAGGATGCCATATGAATGGAGTCTTCAGTCTAAAATATTACTTATTTTCTAACATATATGTTTAATTTTTCTATTGCTGTGTTTCCAAAGTTTTGGCTTGTTTTATTTTATTTTATCACTATTGAAGTATTTTCTGCTTTTTTGTGTTTTAAAACTTATTATTATTATTATTATTATTATTATTATTATTATTATTTTACTCATGTGCTTACTTAAAATTGTTTGTTTGCGTTTGCGGATTTAGCTCACTGGGGGATTGTTTTCTTAGCAAGCACAATACCCTGGGTTCTATCTCTAGGACCAAAAATATAAGTATGTAAGTATATAATAATTATGTTTGTTTAGTTTCAAGATATTTTTAATTGACATTATTCTATATTTATACAGAAAATATTTTATGTCACTTAAAAATCTTTCAATTTATTTAAATTATTTATACTCCAAAGTATAAATATCTTTATGAATGCTCTCTATATAATTTAAAAGAAGCATTATTTGACTAACTTTAGGCGAGGTGTTCTAAATTTTGTTAAATTGACAAATAGTGTTGTTAAGTAATTTTGTAGCCCTTTAGTTTTTATTTTATTTATTTATTTATTTTTGAGACAGAATTTCTCTGTCTGTAGCCTTGAATGTCCTGAAACTTGCTCTATTGACCAAGTTATCCTTGAACTCACAAAGGTCCGCCTGCCTCTGCCTTCTGACTGTTTGAATTAAAGGCATGTGCCTGTGCTACCACTGTCTTGCTAGCCCTTTAATTTTTTTCACAAATTCTATAGGAATATATTATTATTCACTGCTTTAGGATCCTTAGTTAATGAGAAAAAATCAATTCATTTTCTATTATTCTTTGATTACAAAAATACTGACAGCTAATATTTATAGTTTTACCTCCCTAATAAAGGTATGCACATTTACAATCTTTATATCATCTTAATGAGTTGTACCATTGTATCTATGAAAGTTTCTTCTTATCCTTGTTAAATATCTTTTCCAATCTGGCTTGTCTAATGTTAATGTGTATATGCAAAATATTCCCTTTGAGTAGAGCTTACATTGAGGCTTTTTCTATCATTTTTCTTATTTTTAGAAATTTTGATATTATAATATGATTACAATATTTCTCCCTTTTCTTTCTTCCCTGAAAACCCTTCTATGTACCCATCATATCATGTTCATTCATTGTTATTGCATGCATTTATGTATATATGTATGTGTCTATAAATATATATATACATATATGTATATATGCAATTCCTAAATATAACCTGCTCAGTCCATATAATGTTACCTGTATGTACATTTTGAGGGCGAACCACTTGGTGTACTCTTTCCTGGAGAGGGTTACCTCCCTGTTTCCAACTTTTCTCAGTTACCTTTACTTTGTACATTTATGGAACTGAATTATGAATTGATTTCTGGTTACTCTTGATAGTCCATGTTTCTTTGGCAAAAGGTATATATTCCTTGTTCTTTTTTTTAATTCTTTTTATTTATTTATTTTTTTAATTTATTTATTTATTAAGGATTTCTGCCTCCTCCTTATATTGATCCCATGGACTTATTTTATTTGTTTGTTTATTTATTTATTGACTAAGCATCACTGTTCTAGAAATATATTAGTGGAGATTTTGTTCATTTGTTCATTCATTGATATAATAGATATTTTTTGAGATGAAAAACTATGCTGGAATTTTTTCTAGTGCTAAGGTTTCTTTCTACACGTCATTTCCCAGATGAGCCAAGGAGACGCAAACTTACTTGCAAAGTACAGAACAGGGGAACAGAGAGCGCTGATAAGGGATGCCTGGAATAGACTTTGGGTAAGAGAAATGAGAACTTGTTTAAAATGGGGTGTGAACTCATAGTCAGTTTCAAAGTTCATTGTTTTTCTTCACTTCATTAAAGCAATGCAGAAGCCTAGAGTTTTTCAACATATAGGTAATAGAACTATGTCTGTTAAATATCTGTATGGGCTTGTTTCTTAGCCCAGGGATATCTCTTTTCTCCTGTCAGCATCTTTGTTGAGAGCTGCCTCATCTCTGAGAGTGTCAATTCAGGGCTTACATCAGTGATTAAATAAATAGCTTGAAAACATATTTTGAAGTGTAGGAAAGAGTACTATATCCGATAAAGAATCTTACTTATTTTTGAGACAGGGTCTCTTGAGTTCATGTAGCCCAGGAAGGACTCAATCTCACAGCATAGCTAAGAATGGCCATGACCAGAATCTTGATCATCCTATCTCTACCTCCCAAGTGACAGAATGTACCACCATGATTGACCCCATCTTATTTTATTGTTGGTGTGGCATTACATAATTTACAACGTACACATACAATCATTCTTCCATTTGACAATATACTTTGTTAGTCTTATGTCATTCTGAAGTAAAAGCTTGGTTTAGAACAGTTATAATATTTTATAATGGTTATACAGATAAATAATGAGAAAAAGAGACATATAGAAGGTATGGGAGAGACCAAGGCATGGGGTGTGGGGAGATACTCAACATTGATTTCAATCCATTCTTCAACATTTAATGCTCAGTTAGTGGTGGACAAAGATGGCTTCTATTTAATGCTGTGTCTCTAAGCTCTTTTAAGTCTTGTAGTGTTGGGAGCAGTGAGACCGCAGATCCTAAAATTCTTGTAATCCCCTGATCTGAGTGCCTACAGCTGCTCTGAGCATGAGACCTTCAGGAGTTCCTGATGGCAGGAGAGTGGTTTCTGGTGGGTTTGGCTGGGCCATGGCTATCTCTATATAATCTGCCCCTGAACACAATAAAGGGGGCATTCTTGGGGAATTCAAGGATTGCCCATGTCGCTGTCTCTCTGTCTGTGTGTGTCTGTGCATTTTAACCTCCAGCCCCTTTGCCCGAAGCTCGCGAACTGGGTTCAAACGCACCGAGCGCAGACATGGGAGCGAGGTGTGCAGCAATTGGAGGTCCCCACCGAGATATCGGAAACTAGAGAACGGGCATTGCAGTGTTAGTTTACCTATCTGGGTAGCTATAATTTACAAACAGAAGCAGCCTGTGATGAAGCTTCTTACACTGACCCCTATTTTCCCCCTTATATTTATATCTCAGCTACAGTGATCTCAGAGATCCCACTTTTAGATGGTTTGACTGAAAAAGGACTGTTCCTACCAGCCCCTTGCTTGAAAGGCAACGTTTCTTTGTTGTTGTCCTAAAATGTCTAATAATTTTATCTCTGGATCTTGTTGTTAGAACATATTCTGATGAGCAATACAATAAGAATCCAAGCTTTTCCTCACTGCTCACAGGATTGTCTCTTACTCCTGTCCTGCATGAATACTAGCCCCTGATTCATTTAACTTGATGTCCTGCATTCCTGGCACCATGTTGCTTTGTGCTCTATGTGAGGTTATGATAATAGAGGGCAGAATTATGAGCAGATCCCCGAATCTCTAGAAGAGTGAGGCAGGGCTATGAGTGTCCTTGTCTTGGTTTTACAGTCAGTTTGAGTAGGTGAAGAACCTCCCAAATGCCCACAGTTAGATTCAGAAGATATTTGTGTTCATGTTCCACCCTTGAGAATTACCAGTACGGAACAAAGTAGGAAATGTGGGCCTGGGTCACGCGGTAACAGCTGTGCTAAACTTCTCTAATGTGGCCCTGCCCAGTGTATTGTCAGTAGGTGAATCAGCTGATAGCCAGAGCAAGGAAGAACGCTGTCAGTACCACGTGGCACTTTCTGGAGCACTGAACACCTGAAAGACTTTGACTCAGCCCAGCATTATTGCCACAGCTGAAGGGCGTTTCAAGGACACAAGCTAAATATCCTGTGTTCCTGTTTTAGCACATCTCTGTATAGTATACATAAGGATGGTAAGACCCGTGCAGCAATCTGCATTTAATTTTTAATATACAAAATACCCTGACCAAATACAAAAGACCTCAAAAGGAAGGAGACAGTTTTGTATTTCATAGTACTTTCAGCTGTATTTTCCCTTCCATTGTGATCAAAGGGCTTTGCATTTTTACCTTGTATTGGTTTCTGCAAGTTCTGTGGCCACCCTTAAGAACGAACTATCATTGAACAAGGCTATAAAATAGGAAAGAATGACCCACACTACGAAGTCTTCCTATGCAAATCTCCTCTGGTAAATTTCTGATGCCCTAAGTAGTTGTTTAGCTGTCCAGATCTCTAAAAGAAAAAAAAAATCCCAAGGTTCCTCTAAAACCATTCTGACTTTGGATTGGACCCAGGTTTACACAAAAGCTTCCATCTCTTCCTCAACTGTAATACTAAATAAATAAAGCATGTATGGCCTGAAACTGAATTGCTGAATGCGTTTATCAGATTCCCACAGCAGTGGGAAGCCACAAAGAAAGACAAAACAGATTTTTTTCTTTTGAAATTCCATCTCTTTAGCTCCTCTGTGCTTCCTTTTCAAAGGGCAGACTTTAATTCTGCCAAAATCTTTGCAACAGCGCCAGCAAAATTTATCTCAAGCTTGGCAGCCAATATACATTATCCACAGGTTTCTGGCTAAACTATTAAAATTAATCAGGTGGCAAACTTTTATTTCTGAAGCTCTAATAAACAAGAGAACCAGATTCCCAGGGAGTGGGGTGGGTGGGGTGTGGAAATGTCAGTAAATATTGCAGGTTGATGAGGAGGAAATTCCATAAAATGTTGGGGATTGTACTCAAGATTTAGGCAAATAGACCTAAGTCTAAGTCGCATTTACAGTATATACGAAACCATTCATTTTTATTGAAGCATTACTCAATGAAGGAGAAAGCAAATCTATTCCAAATATAGCATTTTGAAAAAAATGTTCATGAGGTCATGATGGGAAGAAATATAGGTGAAAATTTTCTTGTGCACACCAAAATAACCTAAATTCCAGTAATTAGTCTTGATTTGGGATTTTTAGAAATGTGGTGCGAAATTGATATGCATACCAAATATTTTCTTTGACCCCTGTGTTTCTTCATCAGCATGCTGCTAGGAATATACAAATATCTCACTTTGTTCTGACATGGCTAGCTTCACTTCCAGTGTAAAGAATGGACAGATATTATCAGCGCTAAGGCTCCTCTTCACCTGGAGCAGTGAAAATCACTATTTACACAACATATCTTTACTTAGCTTAGGTATCTAAGGGGCCATGCAGAAAGTGTTCTCTGCCAAATTGTGTTGAGCATGCAGCATGTGAAAGGAATAAACTTTTGCTCTGTTAAGGTTTGGGTGTTTAGAATACAATTGCTAAGTCTTGCATCTTGCCTGAATTGATTAATAAAATTAGTATCACTGGTGTGATGTGATCAAAAAACACTAAAAATGCTAGAAAACAAGTTCTGGAGTAACACAAATGCTTTATCTTTGCAACTAAGAATCAATTGATAAAACTATTCTCTGTAGTAAGGAAAAGTTACATGTTTGTTGGGTTTCAGTCCCGGGGTATCAGGACAGAGGACGTGATGGTGATGTGCATTTGTGATTTTTTTTTTTTTTTACGTTTTTACTGAGACTACAAAGAAATCTATGAAACAATGGCCTAATTTCATGTAAGAATGTAAGAGAACAGAAAAAAAATTATTCAGAAATCTATAATCAGGTACAGTTGAAACATATTATTCTGAATGATAATAACAAGAGTATGAAATATTAGAGTAAAGATTTGGGCTTTGAATGCTAAAATTCTTTCATAAATTAATATAGAACATGGCAAATATAAGATTAAAAATGTGTTTCCCAGAAAGTATTTCCATTAATAAACACTTCAGGGCGAAAGCCATATTAAGAGGAATTTACCTTCTGTTTTAGAAAAATTCAATGTGCTCCTCCAAGAAGGTAGACTGTGAATCAAATAAGCACCTCTACATCTGCTCTTTACACTGTCTGCCTGCCAAGTAGTGGTCACTGATGAATGGTAGCTATGACTACTGAGTGACTCTAAATTCTATTATTTCTTCAGTTGTCTTCCACAATATATTAAGTAATAAGCAGGAAGAGTGAAAATAGTTTCCTAGATAGAAGGGTATTGTGATCCATTTTTAAAATAGAGGCTAATGGGTTCTATTAAGAGATACTAAATTTTTCTTCCTTCCTTCCTTTCTTTTACATATCAACCACACTTTCTCCTCCCTCCTCTCATTCCTTCCCCCCATTTCCATTCTACTCCCACCTCCTCTATCTCCATTCAGAAGGGGTAAGGCCTCTTATTAGAGTCATGATAGATCAAGTTAAGGCAGGACCAAGATCCTCCCCTTCCATCAAGGCTGGGAGAGGCATTCCACCACAGGCAATGGGTTCCAAAGAGCTAGCTTGATTCTAAATTTTAGGGTGAAATGGTGGTAAGGAAAAAAGCTTTGGGTTCTTTCTGTTAAGAGGAGAGAGAGTTTGTTCTTGGTATAGGAAGTAGGGAGATTTTGGATGATCACAAGAACCAATTGAAGTTGAAAAGATTATAGACATATTTTTAGTGTTTCTTCCATAATAAGAAGAGGCCTTGTGAAGAGGGATGTGCTGGCTGATGCAGATTCCAGTTAAGACTTTCATCTTCTGCCATATGGCCAGTGTCATTTCCAGGGTAAAATTTTCATTCAATTTCTTCCCTTGATGCACTATATGTAACAGTTTTCTATACCCACTCTCATTTAACATTTTGTGTAAACATGAAAAAGAAGAAAACCTTAGTTAAGCTAAATACTGACTGAGACTTAGTGAATTTGATACTGCCACATAGCCTGGCTTAATCTGATTACACAAGAAAATATATGGTATAAAATTTAAAGTGAATGGGAAAGTGTGGAATAAAAGAGTCTTCACGAAATATTAAAAGTCTGTCCCTGGCAAAATTAAGGGGGGGGGGTGGATTTTTAAATTGGAATCCATTTGAACTAATTTAAATATAATTTTACCATTCAGTTTTATAACATTAGTTGTTATTCAAATTCTGTTTTATTCCCATTTGATAAAATGAAGGATAGAAATAAAAACTGCCATGTAATTTTTTTTCATTTTAAAACTTATTCTTTAAAAATTCATACATGTATACAATGTATAATTAATCATAGCAACTCCTTACTGCCTTTGTGCAGCTCCCTCTGATTCTCCCTCCATATATCTTTCTATAATTTTATCTTCATAACTTCCTATTTTTATAGCCCGTGAAGTCCAAATAGTGCTTACCATGGTCATGGGATCATCTACTGGAAACATTAGGGTTTTCTAATGACCCATGTAGAAATGTTATATAAGGAGCCTTTCAAAAGGTAATTGCTGTACAAACACTTGATTTCTTTCTCCTGCAACATTATGTTTCTCTGATTGGAAAATGATAAGAAAGCTATCAAAGAGGAATTCTTTAGTAAATCAACTATTTTTCATGAAAAAGATACACAGGTATCAAAAATTGCCAAATCAACCAGGCATAAAATTTTAGTAGCTTATTATAGTGAAATTTAGGATATGTTTTGATATCTAGATATATGAGATATATATATATATATATATATATATATATATATATTGAATAATTACATTTTTTTTTCAGTGGAAAGAAAAGACTTAAGCCACACAAAACTTCTAGCAGGTTAAATACAATGATGAAGATTCTAGAAGATTATGATCACTTCCTAGATGTTATCAGTTCTATATGCGATACAGACCAATGATGGTTTGTATTCAAATCTATATGGGATTCAGACCAAAGATGGCCTGTTCATCTATTAATTCTAGACAAGTCTCTGCTATCTCTAATTCTCAGTTTCCTGTTTATAAAATGAGAAGGGGGCTGGAGAGATGACTCAGTGGTTAAGAGCATTGCCTGCTCTTCCAAAGGTCCTGAGTTCATTTCCCGGCAATCACATGGTGGCTCACAACCATCTGTAATGATGTCTGGTGCCCTCTTCTGGCCTGCAGACATACACACAGACAGAATATTGTATACTAAATAAACAAACAAATAAATAAATAAATAAAAAATGAGAAGGGTTGTTGACCTCATATATTCTATGTCAGGACTAGCAATAGACAGAAAATACAATTTTCATGACTGGTAGGTGCTCCATAGATTTTAGTCTTTAGCAATATTATCATCAATGAGCTAGTTGTTATAACTGTAAACTGTCGATTTAAAAGGCCTCTTATATGTGAATAGGGTTGTAAGAATGAATATAGTAGTTTCACAATATGAATTTGGTGAGTCTCTATTAAAATTTTATAAGCAATATAAGCTAAGATTCTCTTATTCTTAATGTCACACCAAATAAGCACATATATATTCAATATTGACTTCTATAAGAAAGACTCAAATTGATTGGATAGGTACTGAATGAGCATGTTTCTAATTTACCAAGAAGCCTTTCAGTCATCATTAAAGAAACATGTTTATCAAAGCTTTATTTTTGTTTATGTATTAAAATACCCTGATAGAGAACAATATAAAGGGAAAATGGTTTATTTCATCTCACAACTGCATGTTATAAGGCTTCAGTGTAGGGAAGTAAAGAAGGGGACCTGAAGCTGCTGTTCACAAACCAAGAACAAAGATATGTCATTGCAGGTTTATTGAGCAACTAGATTTATCTTAAAAAGTCTGGTAGTAGCGTAGTATTGTCCATAGTGAGCTGAGTCTTCCTTCATGAATCAAAGCAATTGACGTGCTTTGCCATGAACATGTCTACAGTCCAAAGTGGTCTACACAGTCCCTCACTGATACTTATCTTCTCAGGTGACTCAAGGTTGTTTTAAGTTGACAATTAAAGGTAACCCTTACAACACTCTATTGGTACTATAGAGAGCTATTAATAGGTGTTATCTGTTACTTAAAGATGTATTTAGTTTGTTGAATACGTTCTTTGGTGTGGGACCATAGTCTATATTCTGTCAATTATATTTTAAATAAATGCTGATTGGCCAGCAGTAGGAAGTATACGCGGGACAACCAGACAGGAAATAGAGGTGGGTCAAGGAGATCAGGAGAATTCTGGGAAAAGGACGCAGTCCTGGCCCAGACACAGAAGAAGCAAGATGTGACTGTCTGAAAAAGGTACCGAGCCATGGGGCTAACATAGACAAGGATAATGAATGGGCTAATATAAGTTATAAGAGTTAATAAGAAGCCTGCGCAAATGGGACAATCAGTTTACAACTAATGTAGACCTCTGTGTGATTTCTTTGGGACTTAACAATTGCAGGAACCTGGCAAGACAGAAACCCCGACAACAGTCTTGATCTAATTAATTATTTAATTTAATTACATGCCTACCTAGTCAATGAATACTTCATTATGTTCTGGAAAAATGCCTATAAAGGCAATAGAAAATTCTCCTCAACTTATAACCAAGTCTCATAAAATACAGAACTACCCCAAAAACTCTTCATTTCTGTCACCAACTTTGCTACGACATTTTTTTTCTGACAGGATGATAGTAATGGCTTTACTTTATAAGAAGGAGTGAGAATGACTTTCCCATACTGATACCAACAATAACAAAAAATGGGGCTTGATTAAAATTTTAACTGAATGAATTAATGAGTAGAAACTGAAATCATTTTGGACTAGCCTTTTGTTTTTATATATAGAATTTTATTGAAGATAACTCTATAAATGTAGGAGGTATTTTAAGTTGTCACTAATATGATCTGAGATTAGTTAAATTTGTTTATGTAATGCTGTCAACATTTAAATAAATTAAATAACATTTGATATCCTTAGTCTTGAAAAGATGCACTTTTACTTTTTAGTTTATACTTCTTGAGTTACCAGATACCAGAAGTCCGAATGCCTGAAATTTTGTGATTTCACAAATTTGGGTGACAAATATAACAATGGCAGTCAGACCTATGGAGAACTTTCATTCATTTAAATTGGGAAGAAACCCAAATAAACAACAACAACAACAAAAAGATAAAGGCTTTGTCAAAATGCTTTGAGAATATTTTCTCTGGTATTTGCAAAGCATGAAAGACATATAAAAGATGCCATAAGGATATCCTCACTATCCATTGCATAAAGCAAAAATTAGCAAGGTAGACAGGGGCTTGGGTTCTAAATTAATCTATTTGGAGCAGAAATTCTCATCCAATACAAACAAGGAAAGCAACATAGGAAACTAAATCAAAATAAACCAGTATGCAATTCAGGTTAGCCTACTAAGATCAAACCTGAGTATGTCAATGAACTATCCCTTAAAAGATGGATTCCTGGCTTCTAATACTTGACAGAATAATTTATCTACATTTATTGAATAACTTGGCTACATTAAGCTCACAAGTTTGTTTCTCTTTGAATTTATTAGGGTGAATGCTCCCTGGTAGTCAACTGTATACTCTTTCCTGATGATAACGTTACTTGCTTATTCTTTATTGAAATCAACATACCTGTACTTTTGTGACAGCTGCATTTTGGTGTATTTCTAAATGAAATTTATTACTATCTTACTTTGTGAATGTCTCTATCTATCATCTATCTATCTATCTATCTATCTATCTATCTATCTATCTATTATCTATTTATCTATCATCTATCTATACATAGTTATTAAGTATGTGAAATGACAGTCATGCCTTTTAACAATAGATACAAAAGCTTTCACAAATGCATACCTTTGCTTAAAAAGAGATCTATTTTTAGGGACTTTCTTATTAACAGCTACAGTTAAGTATTTGTTCATATTATTTTATTATGGACTTGCTCATAAAGTACAAATACTTACAATTTAAGCAGTAATTAGAGAAATGGTGTGGGTATGTGAGAGGACATTATACAGTCATCAAAATTGTTTACACAGAATGCTTGAATTATGTAGAAATAATTAGTATGTAATATTAGAGGAAAAGAGTTGAGTATTTCAGGGTCTATGTTTGCTTGTTTGTATGCATATACATTTTCCAGAATACATTTATGAAAACATTAAAGAAATAAATGTTTTTTATTCATTTGTCGTTTGTTTCTGAATCGCCAAGCCTGGAAAATTTATGGAGAATAGACGTGTATTAAGATTATAATTCTGGAAACTTAGAATTGCAAGTGTTGTCATCTGTTCTGCTTCTGTGACATTTTTTTACTGTTTTAAATTGTAGTGGGAAATGGAAGGATGGGGCAAATGATGAAAAGACAGAACATAGATGTGGATGTGTTTATTGTACCCCACTCCAACCTACCAAAGGTGGAACTCATTTCTGTGTGAAAAGTATTTATTTTATTCATGAGGACTCTGCCCACGGATCTCAGACTTCTTCCACTGTACTTTCTTTCCCAAACTTCCAGATTTAGGAATTTAAGTTTTAATGCATACACTATGGGGGGAAATGCTCAAATCACAGCTGAAACATAACAAATATTAAACCATGCATACATACATAACAAATATTGACATAACAAACATTAAAATATTATAGGCTGCATTGTGTCTCTAGGGCTCATGTCTTAAAGACTTCACATTTTCTATCTCAGAATGTGCTTTTTGTTTTGATAGAAATTATCTTAAGAAGTAATATCATGTCATCAGTGTTGGGATCTAATTCAGGACAAGGGCTATTCTTACCTGAATAGGAGGTGAGGATGTGAGTATAAGACACTAGCTACAAGAAGGAGATCACCATTAAGAGGAGTCTATATAAGTAACATATAAACAGAAAATGTACTTACATTTTCCATCTTCCTAGACCCACATAATCAAACAGCAACTGTATTAATTACAACACTGTTTGGTTGATGGCTCGGGCTTATTTTTAGCTATCTCTTACATCTTAAATTAACCCATTTCTATTAGTCTATGTATTGCAATGTGGCTATGGTACTAATTTATTTCTACAAGTCTTGCTTCCTTGGTGTCTGTCTGGCATCTTATCTGAATCTTCCTTCTTTCTCTCAGTGTCTCTGCTGTAACAAGATAGGGCCTGCTTGTTGTTTGTGGTTTTTGTCCCACCCAGTACCCCACAACTGTTTAGCTCCAAAGAAAATCACACATAGGTCTTCATAAATTATAAGCTGAATGGCCCATTAACTCTAGCCTCTCACTGGCTAACTCTCACATCTTGATTAACCCATTTTTCTGATCTATGTTAGCCATGTGGCTCAGTACCTTTTTTCAGTGAGGCAGATCACATCCTGCTGCTTCTGTGGTCTGGGCAGGAGTGGGAGGAATCAACTTCCTCCTTCCAAAAATTTTCCTGTTCTCATTACATCATTTCTATTTCCTGTCTTGTTTTCCTGCCTATACTTCCTGCCTAGCCAATCAGCATTTATTTATAACATGATTGACAGAATACAGACAATTCTCCTGCACCACTCTGCTTGGATTTTTCTTCCTGTCTATGTCATTAGCCAAAACAGCTTTATTCATTGACCAATAAAAGGAACACATACATGGAAGGACATCCCACATCAATAATCAATTCTTCTGATTTCTTTCTAGGACCCCTTCAGTTCAGAATTTTGAGGAAAGACATTTCTATTGCTGAAATCACTTGTACCACACTGCCTTTTGCTTTGTGAAGGCAACTGAGTCAAACTAGTGGGACACCTGTGTGAGCAGGACTTATGAGTGCTCTTTATTTTATTCATTTGCATGTATTCACCAAGGTTTTAGTAGCAGCATAACATCTGGGTACCAGGCATATTTCCCTTAGAGTTAAGGGGATTTCTTTTTACAAAGTACTAGGATCCTGTTGATGGCTTTAAAATGAATTCTCTATGGCTATGACTTCCTGACATGAACATATGTCCTGAGAGGCCAGAACTTTTAGCCAAAGAAGTATTGCAATCTACTTGCTTGTTATTCCTATTGGAACCGTGGACAATCCTGATGTCTTATGAGCTGACATTTAAATGGCACCAGTTCTTAATGTACACAGACCTCTCTCTTGTATTACAAAGCACAATTTGCACTATGGCTGCAGTAAAGATTTCTGGTTATTTCCATCACCTCTGAAAAGCATCATTTCTGAATGCTAAGTGGAGATTTTCTTCTGAAAATAAAAAAATTAGTATTCTATTCTTTTGATTCTTAACAGTATTGCCAGACATTTGTTTTAAATCTCCACAATTGTTTCTTTGCAATCATGCATATTTCTATCTCTTTTCTCCCCATGATCAGTTTGTTCCACAAACACATGTAGTCTTCTATCTCACATCACTAAAAAAAACTAAATCAACTAAATATAAGAGAAAATAGATCTCAACTGCAGATATTATTTTATAGATTTATTTATTTGTTTGTTATAAAAAAGAGGGAGTTGGAAAAGAGAGAGAAGCCAGGAGAATAAGCATTAATAAAAACTCCTTCATTTGAGGAAGTAAAATTGGTATCTTATGATTAAAAGGGCAGCGAAGGCTCTGTGAAGTACAATGAATGTCAGTTGGTTTGTCTCCTGAACTTGACCGTAAGAATATTGTAAAGCACTATTGTGTCTCTCTAGCTCCTTTAGATAATCCACTAACTTCCTGTCACTTTGACTATTCTATTTCTATTCTAGACATTGTCTATTATAAGTAGTGGTATCAATGTCAAAGAACTGTAACCTAAGAGTTAACATGATGACTAAAATGTCACAAGAAAACGTTTCTTTAATAAGTAATTTTGTTAATGAAGGTTTCTTAGACAGTCTGTGTCTTCCAAAATACATTTCAACAGAAAAAAATCACATTGATTACAAATCTAATGGGATAGACTCTTTATATCTACAATCTCATTCAATGAGTCTAATACTGCTAATAGGTAGGAATGAGTATTGCGATTTTACTTGGCAGGAGATTCAGGCTGATAACGTGTGAGTAACCAATCACATGAATCCAATATTAAATAACAAAAGTGAGATTTGAGTGTAGGACCATTTTGTTCAGAAAGAGGAAATCCAGAGAAAACATATTTTTTGAGGAAGCCTCTACTTAGGAAACATCTTCTTCCCACCTTGGTTCCCTTAGTTCCATCAGGTTTGGATCTAGGTTGAAGGATGTATCCTGTTACCACAAAGACATGATCTTTGAAATAGTGTTTCCAACAGGATCAAAGGTACTTTATTGAAGAGATATTTTTCTATATGTTTCAAAACACAATGGTCAGCTTTGAAGAACCAATTTATTAAATATACAATGGATATTTAATTGAGAAAAACAACCACATTTTCAGAGATCTGTGTTTGTTCTTGTATTTGAATCTCTTCCACATTAGTTTGTTATTTATTTATTTATTTATTTATTTATCTTTTGGATTTTCGAGACAGGGTTTCACTGTAGTTTTGGAGCTTTCCCTGGAACTAGCTCTTGTAGACAAGGCTGGCCTCGAACTCACAGAGATCTACCTGCCTCTGCCTCCCAAGTGCTGGCATTAAAAGTGTGTGCCACCACTGCCCAGCCTCACATTTGTTTATTTAATGTCTTCCTTCTGCCCATCTGCACTCCTATGATTTTTCCTCCATGTTCACAATGAGAAAGGGTAGCTTGGTTGCTTTTGTATTGTTATGGTAAGACATCATTGTTTACTATGGATTTACAATATCAGAAGGTTAGACTTCATGACAGTCATAGTTGGGAGCATGGCAGCCCATAGGCACGCATGGTGCTGGAACAGTAGTAGCTCAGAGCTCACATCTTGAAACAACTGCCATGCAGAGAGCAAGCTAACTGGGAATGGCATGGACATTTAAAACAGCAAAGCAGGCCCCCAGTGAGCTCCTCGAACAAAATCACATCTAATCCTTCTCAAATAGTTCCACCAACCCAGATCAAAATTTTTAAATATGTGAGCTTCTGAGGAACTTTGTCATTAAAAACACTACAGGGTAGAATGATGAAACCTAGATGGTCTTATTTATAGTATGGAATGCAGGGACTCACTGAGCCTTCTTGATCCAGATACCTTAGAAGGAACGATGAGAGTAAAGCAGAAGTCAAAGAAATCACTTGGAGATATATATATATATATATATATATATATATATATATATATATATGAAGTAATAAGGCGGCGGCGGGGCTGAGTCCCCAACACCCCGGCCGCCTGCACGGCTAGCTTATGCCCCGAAATAATTACACGGACACTGTATTCTTTTAAACACTGCTTGGCCCATTCTCTTCTAGGCTAATTCTCACATATTAATTTAGCCCATTTCTAATCATTTGTGTATGGCACCCCAAGGTGCGCTTACCAGGAAGATTCTAGCCTATGTCCATCCTGGGTCGGAGCTTCATCCCGGGAGCGGGGCATGGCGTCTCTCTCAGGCGTCTGCTCCCGAGAGGAGAGTTGTCGAGACTCTGCCCTCACTTCCTCTTCCTCCCAGCGTTCTGTTCTGTTTACTCCTCCCACCTAACTTCTAACCAATAAAATGGGCCAAGGCAGTTCCTTTATTAGCCAATGACCTTCCTCCATCATATATATATATATATATATATATATATATATATATATATATATATATAATCATATTGCTATCATGATATTTGGTCCTTATAATACATATACTAGGTAAAAATCAATATCAATTTCATCTTCTGGGAAAAATTTTGAGAGAACTGCTCCAGGATATTCAGTTAAGATGAAGAGTTGGGTTTGTACTGTATCTTCTGGGAAAGTTCTTAACTTCTCGGAATGCTAGGATCAAAAGGCTTAGATTATCTTTTCTATTGATTTATTTCTTTATTTTCCCCACAATTTTTCTTAGAGGTATTGGCTAATGGGTTCAGTAGTTTGGGGCTAGAACTTATGGCTCTGTGTTTCTATTAAACTCTTCGATATGGGGATCCTGGTCGTTCCTGAGCCATACTCAATGATAATGGAAGTCTGTATTAACTAGAAAGACTTCCACTGTGCCATATACAATTTAGTTCAACCATAATGAGAAGCCCAAGTCTCCCTAATTGATATGTTTTTAATCTTATACCATTAGACTTTTGCACAACTTTCTACTCTGTGTAAAAATTATTCTTCAAAATTTTCCCCAAATATAACAATTACAACCCTTCTTATAATGATTGACTAATTAATATTTCCCAATGTTTAAATGAGTAGAAATTAATTTTTGTTTCATAGTCTACAAACTTCACAGCCTGAAGGTATCCATGTTATTTATTTATATCTTGCATATCATCATAGAACCTTCATCTGGTGATGGATGGAGATAGAGACAGAGACCCACACTGGAGCACTGGACTGAGCTCCCAAAGTCCCAATGAGGAGCAGAAGGAGGGAGAACATGAGCAAAGAAGTCGGGACCACGAGGGATGCACCCACCCACTGAGACAGTGTAGCTGATCTATTGAGAGCTCACCAAGACCAGCTGGACTGTGACTGAAAAAGCGTGGGATAAAACTGGACTCTCTGAACATGGCGAACAATGAGGGCTGATGAGATGCAAAGGACAATGGCACGGGGGTTTGATCCTACATAATGTGATGGCTTTGTGGGAGCCCAGCCAGTTTGGATGTTCACCTTCCTAGATATGGACGGAGGTGGGAGGTCCTAGGTCTTACCACAGGGCAGAAAACCCTGACAGCTCTATGGACTGGAGAGGGAGGGGGAAAGGAGTGGGGGGAGGGGGAGAAGAGTGGGAGGAATGGGCGTAGGGTGGGAGGAGGGGGAGGGAAATGGGAGGCTGGGAGGAGGTGGAAACTTGGTTTTTTTTTTTCTCCTTTTCTCAATAAAAAAAAGAAAAAAAAAGAAGTCTATGCCATCACAATTTCAGATGTTGTGAACTCCTCTTTTGCTTTCTTTCTTTCCTTTATTCTTCTGTCACTTCCTTTCTTTTTTGATGTGTGCTAGGAATTGACCTGGGATTTTCAAGGTGAATTACAGTTTGTTACATCTTCTTTTGTTTTTACTTGCTAATCTTTATTATTAGCACATGATTCACTGCTGCCTGTGTGACAAGTCTCCTCCCTCAGGGAGTGAAGGAGTCAAGTAGATGATCCGACAATGCATTGGGCAGAAGTGTGATTCTCCCTTTCATTTGTATTTTTTTTTTAAAACTTCACATCAATTACTGACCTTTCTTGATGCGGTCATTTAGAACAGACATGGCACTTCCCAAGTCATGATTGTAAGCACTCTCATCTCTAGATTCCTTCTAGATCGCATTTGTGAAATAATCCCAGTTTACCACATCTATGCTATCATAGTATAGTAAAAGTCCCATTTCTTTTCAAAATATGATATACAAAATCAAGATATTTTGCTGGGGAAACTAGGGTAGGAAAGGAAAGTAGCAGAAGAAAATGTGGTCTATATGGATCAACAAAGTATACAGATGTTGAATGATTAGTGCCCAGGACTAGTAAATCTGTAATCCAAGATATTTCAAGAAAAGAGCAAGAGACCTGATAGACACATAGGAAGATGTATTTCTGTGCCCTAAAGGATCGTCTGGACGCTGTTATCTCAACTGTTTTCCAAGGATGATTTGATTTATGTTAGGAGTCATAGGTTGAGCAAATGTTTATCAGGTCTGTACCAGGATCAAGTACAAGCATGTCATGAATACAGAGAAGCTTCCACATGTAAATGGTAGGTTTTGCTCACTTCTTGAACAATGTGACCCATCTTAACCTTCAAGGAAGTCTGTTATTATGGAGCTCCTTCTTTTTCCTTTAACTCCGGAAAAATATTTATCCCCTTGCTTCTTCAGTGCTTACGTGAATTATGCAGAAGCTAGCAGGAGTTGGTTAATTATTCAAATGTGCTTATTATACATAAGCAGAATGTTGGTTCTGTCTCTATTTGCACATAAGTATTTATTTTTTATGAACCTATTTCCCATCAGTGGAGATAAGAGAATAGAATTAGCACATTTGTCCCATTTATTGTTACAAAATATGAACTTAAGATCCGTATACTGATTTAGGAAAGCATTTTCCTAGGAGTCTATGATGAGTCCTGGTAGAAGAAAAATTTTAGTAACAAATACCCTTGCGGGATTTTCCATTAAACAACAGCACTGGGGAGAAATGACATGGCTCTTAGGGAATCTGTTAAGAAAGGACAGAAATATGCACATCTTTAGAGATACAGAGGCATAGGATAAATTATCTGTAGGAAAGGGATAGGGAGGGACAGCATGGGCATGATATTTCCCTATGCCATAGCACCTTGAAGAAATCAGAAATGTTGAAGGAGGAGAAACAAGAAAATGTAAAGACTGTTTTAGGTGATTATGCACAAATCTTTATGTAGCTTTGAAGGTGGAAAAAGAAGGGGCCATTCTTAAAGGTGTTGAGCTAATTGCATTTGCTAATTGCATTTTCCTGTATTGACACTCCCTCACCCAGAATGATAGCTTGGCCTGGAAAGGACTAGTGCTTTCAGAGGCAGCCAGGAGGAGAGCCCAGAACCTGTGTTGGGCTTTCTGCCATTTTTGCCAAATGTTTATCTTCCTTGTAAACCAGGAACAGGTGCCACACACTCTGAGCTCTTTCTACTCAGATGGAATTAGAAATTAGATTGAATCTGTCTTTGGAGGTATTTCTTAATTTGTCTGTATTGATGGATCCATAGTCTAACCTACATTGGGGATATGTGACATGACTTTAGGTTGCATGACAGTGAATAATATCAAGCTTAAGATATCTATACTTTTTTGACTTTTCTTATGCATAAGGCAATTTAAACTGAATATACATTTGTAGGGTCAATATAAGAAAAATGTACCTAAGTCATATTGCTAAAATAAATTTGTTTAAATTATTACTTATTTCTAAAATAATTATAAACACAATATTAGATCAATATGCACATGTGGAATTTGTAAAGATAACATTCAAGTGATTGCCATTTGAGAATCTCCAACATGTGACACAGTAAGACCAAAAGGAGATAGGGCCATAGTTCCAAAGATCAGTTTCTTTGCCTGAGGTCAGATAATAAATTCTAAATTATGGGATGCATGCTAGTGATGATTTTCCTATAGCTTGTGACTATTCGAATGTAAATAAATTTAAATCGAATAAAACCAAAACGTCAGTTCTCTGGTTGCATTGGCGCACGTCAGGGGCTCATTAGACATGTGTTTCCAGAGGGTCACACATTAAGAACAGCGATGTACCAGACTTTGTGGACTCCCTGAAGAGTGGGTGGAGGGAAGGTGGAGGAATGGGAGGAGGGGAGGGAGGGGGAACTGAGATTCGTATGTAAAATAAAAACAATATTCAAACAAAATTAAAAAAAGAACAGATATAATACAAAATGCTTGTAACATCACACACAGTTGTATTAGACCGAGCTGCTCTGGAGGTACTGGAGGGAACAAGGTGAGATTAATACTCCCTGTCCTGCACTTGAACTTGAGTCTGATTCCTTTCTTCTGTCTACTCCTGTATTACTTTCTTCTATGTGTGTTTTTTTGTAAATGTTTTGCACTCCAAATGTAAAACTGCAAAGAAGTGAACTAGAAAAGCTTCATTTCCTGTGTTTTCTCCTTGAAGAGGCCATGATCTGAAAGAGCAGGGAGATGTACAGAGAAAGGTTTGGAGGGAGGAAAGAGAAGGAAGAAATGATGTAGCTATATGATAATTTCAAAAATAGAATAATAAACTCAAGATACTAGGAAAACTAAAAATCTACTTTTATTGATTTTCTCATTTTCATGCCTCTGTAGTGATTCTCTTTGTTTTTTTTTCAAGTCTTATCACATTTCAAATAGTAGAAGAGTTTATATTCATGACTGACCGTCACTGAAAATTTAGTGTCCTTCTTTTACAAGGTGACTCCCTCAGAACGGCATGGATGTGCCTTACCTAGAACCTAGTATGTGTCGATTGCAGAAACCAGGAGAGAGTTGCTCACTGAGTTGCTGGATGACTTTGTAGCTCAGACTGTTATCTTCTTACATGCTAGTGTGCAGCTCAAGCATCTAGCTCTGCCAAATTTTCTACCACACTTGAACAAACTGATGTAACATACTTTTGTTCCTGGGATGCGAAACGTGTGGAGACTTGGTTTTCCCTTGTGGTATTGTTTTAGTGAGTAGTGAAAGCCTATTAATAGGACAGCCCATGAGACTTTTATACTTTTTTTATACTTTTGTCCATTTTCGGTTTCTTGACTGTAGACTCAATGTGACATCTGCTTTGCTTCATGAATCGGCTACCATTTTCTTCCGTCATGTTGGACTGTAACTGATCTTAACCTTCAAGACAAACAATGTCTTCCTCTCTTAAGTATGCAAGTCTAGGAGGTGGTGTCATTATTATTCTCAGTTGGCAAATGGGCATAGTGAGGCAAATAATGAAAAACTTGCAGTATAGTCACGCGTCGCTTAAGAGATATACGGTGAGAAATGTGTTAGGTGTTTTTATTTCTGTGGGAATGTCACAGAACACTTACGGAAACCAAAACGGTCTGTGTCAGCCACTCAACAGTGTTTCATTATGCAATCAGCACACATGGCAAGCATGAAATACATGAGAGCATTAACAACAAAGTACGGAATACTATTTTAGAGTAAATTTTGCATAAGTGCATTGAGTTCTCACTAAAATAAACATTAAAAGTAAAGTGTGGTAAATGCATACACTGAGGACTATGAGTTATCAATATTATCTAGGTGATGAGTACTGTATGTAATTGTATGGGTTTTGTTTTCATGACTGGCAGTATAATTGGTTTTTTTAAAAACACCAACTGCAACAAAACGTGAATAATGCATGGTGCTATGATGATATGATGTCTGTGACGGCCTGAGGGGATATGAAGTTTTTTTTTTTTTTTTAAAAAAAAAGATACATTATTATCTTAAGAGACTCATTGTTGATTTATACAGCATGTGGCCGTGATTATATAGGACACAGTTTATTTCCTTGTCCCCATGATCTGAATCTAACAAAGTTTGGGAAGTCAACTGAGCGACTGTGATTCTTGTATAATGGCATTTGGGCCTTTTTCAATGTGTCCTTTTCTCTCTGGCTATAGTGAATAGAAGATAAAACAATTGACAGACGAATCAGCAAGCACAAAACTGCTTTGCTCTCAGAGTGCCTTCCTTCTGCCCACCTGGAAACTAAACACCAACACATTTAGTCCCACTGCATGGAAAGATGCATGTGGGTCATTTCTTTCACCTTCCAAAAAAATCTGATATTGTTGTTTAAAATGAAGTAATTAACATACAGTATAGCAGGGTAATTAACACCTCTTTGTCCTAGATATTGGCCAGGCTTTGCAGACTCATCTTTAAAAACAAATATTTTTCGTGGCATTGGGAAAATAATGAGCCTCATTCACTTTTAGCCGGAGCCATATCTGCACTCATGACCCAAAAGTGGATGGCTCAGAAGCCCCATTACCAGCACCTACAGTCATCCATTGTGACAAGAGTGGCTACAGATTTGGCTTAATGCTGCCCAGATATTATCTCTGCATCCTAAGCACAAAGACAAACCACAGCTATGAGGTAGCCATAAAAATCTCTTGCTGAGATTTACAGAAAATGTTGTCACTTTAATTAAAATTTCCAAACAATAACAACCATCATCCTGTGCTGCAAAATGAGCCACACACAAAATGCTAAATTTCTGAGTGTTTGAAAACAAACAAACAGAAATGCTCTTTTGAGAATGGAGAGAAATGGGGTTTTCAGTTTGTAGACTGGAAAGATCAGAATAAAAGTAGGGTTCTTTTTTTCCCCCTCTATGCCTTTTGAATGAAAATTGCAGGTTTTACCCTGACAATCATTCTTCTTTTGTTAATTTGCCCTCCTGGCATGCAGTACCTTTGCAAAAATTCTTAGAATGGATTAAAATTGCATTTTCTATAAATGAGCTTGAGATCTTGCATTTTATAGTGTGCAGAAATACAAGGTAATTGGAAGTTCTTTGAAACTTGGGGAATGAAATCAATTTTTGTAAGAGATTAATTTTTTCCATATAAAAGAATGCAAAAGCAGCCCTACCACTTCCTCTCCTCACTCAAGCTCTCTTTTCTTGTAGTCTTAGAGACACTGACTTGCCTCTTACGTCAATCACTATCTCCCATTCCATTCCTCCAAAGAACTAGAAGTATTCTGATGGTCTCTGTGTTGAATCTGGGTTCAACTACAAGGACATATTTTTTTGTCTCTGTAGCTTGATGCTTCCCCTTCTGCTATGGCCTCGAGACTCTGTCTGCATCAACATGCTCAGTTTTGTGAGTTGACGAGTTCCTTCTCAGCCAGAAAGAGCTATTTCAGATCCATCAGCTCTTAGGGTGAAACCCTGAACAAGGGCTGATGTTCTGATGTTCACTTAATTTTTTAATTTTCGGGGGAGGGGGTGGGGAAGGGGAAGCGCCATTGATCCTTCCAGCAATAATAAGAGACTCCTGATTATCATGCTGATTTTATAGATGGTGGAGTTGAGACACTGAGACAGGGGGGAAGGGGGGAGTCTGAACATACAGGGAACTGACTTTGATCACTCCCTTGCCCTTCAGTTTTGATTTTATTTCAAGCTAACTTTTGTGCTTGTTCTTTGTGGTGCTCTCTAGATCTTCCAGAGGATCAGGGATCTTGCCCTGGAAATTGACCAATGCCAAGTTTATTGGAATATCTATTCAGTTCTTACCCGTCTCTTAGATCAGGAAATTCCAGAGAATTCCATTTGTTTCTCAGGGGCTGACTTATAACATGCTTTGCTGGACTAAAGTGATGGTCCAATGGGTCAGAGCACTACTGCTCTTGCAGATGACCTGAGTTTAGTTCCTAGTGCTGATGTGGTGGCTCAAAACGATGTGTTGCACTCTCTGACCGTCTTGGACATAAGGCAGGTATGTACAAGGTGTGCATGCATACATGCAGGAAAAACATTAAAACAAACAAATCTTGCAACCTTGATTTGCACAAATATATTCATCTGCTACCACGAGCGTCTGTATTCACTATGACACAGTAGGGTGGGTGGCTTCTAACTCCCTCTTACATCGTCCGCCTTATTTTGTTCCTCTTACCTTCTCATGACTGTCCTTGTTACTACTTTCTTACTCCATGAAGGCAGCCCTGGGTTCTTTTAAGTCACCTGGCTTAACTTATAACCCAAACAATCTATTTTCTAAGTTAAAACAAGGAAAATCTCTTAAGCACCAAAACCTGGGCACTTTAAAGATGAAAACCTTTATAAATTACCTGAGCTCTTAAGATCAATCCCTAAAAATTTAAGTTCAGTTTGGCTTTCTCTCCAGCTGTTACTGGTAATGTTCAGCATTAAGATCTTTTGTGCTCAATGCCATGTCCTCTCCTCACTGCAGAACATGGACACAAACTCTATTCCCTTCAAACATCTTTATTTTCTCTGTGTGAGGCAATGACTTATCATTATACCTTTTCTAAATATGTACTTCAAATGATGATTCTAGTTTCATTATAGATTAGATCAAGCCCCAAGCCATTTTCTGAGTTATTATATTACATTCTTTCTGAATGATTAATTATATATTGAACACTTACAGTATGCCAGACCCAGCTACTTATTAGCTGTAACTTATTAAATTAAAGGACTAAAGAGCATCAAAAACTTATTATCTTATTCATATCTATGTTCTCAGTTCTCTATGCACTGTCTGGCCTATAGCAGATACTGAAAGCTGAAAGAAGAACACAAAATTGAACAAATACATTTTTAACTAAAAAGTATTAGTGGCAACAGAGGGAAGTCGGGGAGGAATTGGGAGGAGAGAAAGAAGGGGAACTGTAGCCTGGATGTAAAGTAAATAAATAATTTATTTTTAAAATGTTATTGCTATTAAATGATGGGAAAGATTTGTAATAAATGATATTTTTGAGTACTAAATGCGACATAAAAAATTATTAGGAACTTGCCTGTTGTAGCTGTTTTTGGATTCCTACCAGGCTAATAAATAGTTGGTCATGTTTCCTCCTATTACAGTTGTGTGTGAAGTGGCTCAGTGACAAAGATATTCTTGAATCTAGGTGATCTACGGATACTTAGCAGTTAGCTGATTTATTCTCTCTCTCTTCATATATGTATACACACACACACACAGAAACAGAGAGACACAGAAAATTTTTCGTGTTTCAATCATGTGTAAGGTATATTGTATGTATGAATACATACAAATTTTTTTAGGATTTTTAATACCTCCTACCATTTTTATAAACACACACACACACACACACACACACACACACACACTGCTCCCAGCTTCCAGCTTGCACTTTGACTTACATCACCTTGTTTCCACATCCAGGACCAACCTCTGGGTACGCATGAGCACCTGAAAGAAACATGTACCAAGGTGCTTGTGGCCTTGCTCTGCAGTTCTGCCTTAGAAAGGGCACATTGTTGCTCCTTCTGTTTTCTTTTTTTTTTTAATGTTTTAATGCAATATATTCTGACCATGGTCTCTCCCCTCCCCAGCCTCTTTCCAGATTCTTTACACCTACCCATTTACCTAACTTCATTCCCTTTCTTTCTCTCTCTTTAGTAGACAAATAATCAAACAACAACAATAATATTGATGATGATAAGCCATCAGAATCATCCATAGATATGTATATATACAGCAATCCAAAGAAATCCAGAAGTCAGAAACTATGCAAAAGGCCAACATTAGCAAAAAAAAAAAATAACCCACAAGCAAATAAAGCAATATGAGACAGAGTCTACAAAAACACCAGTGAGTTACTTTTGTGTTGGTCATCTACTCCTAAGCATGAACCTACTCTAAGTATGCTTAATATACCCAGTGAGAGGGTTTTTTCTTTTTTTGGAATTAAGTTTTTCTTTGCAAGCAGATGTTAGTTGGAGACACTCTCTTGGTTAGGGATGGAAACACATGTTTAATAGTGTTGGAACTTCATATGGCTTTTGAGTCTTTGTATGCCCTTTGCATGCAGTGACAATCTTTATGATTTCATATGCGCATCAGACCTGTTGTGTCTGGAATACACTGTTTTGTTGGAGACTCCCATACCCTCTGTCTCTTATAATCTTTCTGTCTTCTTTTCCACAAAGGCCCCAGAATTGTGAGGGTAGGGACTTGATGATGACATCCCATTTCAGACTGAGTATTCTAAAATCCCCCCTCTTTGCACATTGTTATGAGTTATGAGTCTCTGTGCTAGCTCATATATACTACAAATGGAAGTTTCTCTGATGATGGCTGAGGGAGACAGTGATACATAAGTATATCAAGATGTCATTAGGAGTCATTTTAATGTTATGTTCCTTCAGCAGAGCAATAGTATTTGATTTTTCCATAACCACTCAAGTGTTGGACATGGATTCTATGTCATAAACTGGACCTTAAATCCACGCAGACAATGATTGGTTATTCTCACAATGTTTGTGTCACTATTGCACCTGCATATCATACAGGAAGTCTACTGTTATAGATCGCAGAATTTGTAGCTGGGCTGGTGGTTTCCTTTCTCCTCTTGTAGAATACAAAGTACTTTTGAGTATCATGAACACTTATCGGTGGGGCTAAAGGCTCTAGTTAGACACCACCTCAGCTTCTCTGTGTTCAATGAGATATATAAGTGTTGTCATCAGAAATAAGGTTTTACCACTAGTGTTTGAAGAATAACCAATAGTGTTGGCAATTGTCTCAGATGTCTGGGTGCTTTTATTGGACCTCTTTGGTCCACTAGATGCAATCCATTTCTGACACTGAAAGTTCCACTTAGTGGCAATATCTGTTTATTTGGTACATTGTCTCCCCTGTTATTTCATGATTTCATTCAGATTTCTTTCATCTATGTATGTATTTCAAAAAACTTCTATAGTACTGGATTTCCATGTGACCCCACAAATGGCCCTTATTGTTAGTTGTCAATCTCTATATTTCATCCCTTACTTCTCCCATCCTTTCCCAGTTTAATCTTCTTGCTCCAATCTTCTCCACCTTTTTTACTCCTAGTTATTTTATATTTTCCCTTAGTTAATTCCCTCAATTAATCTTTATATGGATTATATCATGCCTATAGGAAGATAACTACCTCCTCTTTTATGTTAGTTCCACAGTGATGTGGAGGAGCGGCTGATGAAAATATATGAATGAAAGGTACAAATAGCTTCTATTTTTCTCTTCAGTACCAAGAATATTTATTTAAAAAAATGCTCTATTTGAACACTTGTCTAGTGACATTTTTCTTTCCATGGGCCCTGTTGGAGGAAGAACCTACTTGTTCATCCCAGCCACCTGGCTAGGTTAGACCTGAGATAATCACACAGGAACTGTATTAATTAAATCACTGCTTGGTCAATTAGCTCTAACTTCTTATTGGGTAACTCTTACATTTTAATTTAACCCATCTCCATTAATCTGTGTATCACTACGAGGTCATGGTCTGCCAGCAAAATTTCATCACATCTATCTCTAGCAGTGGATCCATTGCATCTCTCTCTCAACCTTCCTTCTCCCAGCATTCAGTCCAGTTCTCTCCTCCCCCTCCCCCGCCCTACCTACCTGAGTTCCGCCCTATCAATGGGCCAAGGTAGTTTCTTAATTCATTAACCAATAAAAGCAACATATAGACAGAAAGACCTCCCACATCAGGGCCCTGTGTATAAATAGTCTCAGCTTTGCCAGATATTTTGTGATTTTTAGCTAAATCATCAAATTACAAGCAATACACTACATAGTAAAATTGGAGGAATAGGGAACAGCATCTCTGCTTTGTAAATAAATTTTCTATCAATGAGTTTAAGATCTTGTATAAAAGTCAAAATGTGACTGTTATGTATTTTCCACACACAAAAATATATTTTAGTGATAATTTATGTCACTCAGGCCAACATGGTTCTTCCGGAAAAGGTGGTTGTTGCCAAGTCTGACAACCTGAGTTCAATACTGAGGACCCAAATGGTACAAAGAAAGAACAAATTCCTTGACCTTTGACCTTCATACATCCAGATAGCACATGCTATGCACCCATACAATGCTAAGTACATGTAATAAAAATAATACAAGTATTTAAATATAATTTTTATTCAGTTTTGAGAATTTTTTACATAATATTTTAGTATATTCAGTCTCTTCTCCCCCTTTAAGTCCTTCAAGATCCACCCCATTTTCTCCATCCTTTCAGAACTTCATGTTCATTTTTTGTTTTTAATAATCAGAGTCTAATTTGTGCTGCCTATATCCTTATGTATAAAAGACAATGGGGGTATACAGCAGGTGACAGCTAGTGTCCAGTAGGTTGTCCCACCAGACATGACTCCCCAGTAGGGAGCTAGCTCCACCTGGAGAGGCTGTGAAATCACTGGCTGAAAAAAAACAGTTGTTTCTGTCTCTGATTTCTCTCATGAGTCACTTCATTTCTTCCCTATGACCTTCACTTCTTCCCTAAAATCTTCATTTCTTCCCTAAGACCTTCATATCTTCCTTAAGAACAGTTTCAGGTATATTACCACTGCTTGTGTGTATGGTCAGGAAGATGATTTCTGCACAAGATGCATAATTCTGATGAATAGAAATAATACTAGGATAGTCTACACTACTCAGAAAGCCTTTTACACAGACAGCTCAATTTGGACTTCAGAGCAGAATCTAAGCAGGTTGGTTTTCTCTGGAGATGAATATCTGGTTTACCCTAGAGACAAATACACATGTGAAATCATTTTCCCAAGTGTTTTGCTGATTCAAGGTCAGGATAGTAGTAGCTTTATTAAACATAGCTTTCTCAGTAAATGACCCCCTTTTATCCCCATGTAATCCCCATCTCAGATTCAAGGTTTATCCAGTGGTTTGCTGTCTGGGAACCCTCACAAATTTAGTGCATGATGGGTCAATATAACATTGCTAGCCTAAGAGAAACTACCCAGAATTATCGTGTGTTGTGGGAATTGATTGGCCCTGAAAATGTAACTTATAATTGTCTGGAGTTTGCTATGAGGGTGGCAGTGGTGAGGTAGAAAGAGAGAGAGAGAGAGAGAGAGAGAGAGAGAGAGAGAGAGATCAGGAGCAGTTGTGTAGACAAGGAAGCGGTCTAAGGCTCTGCAGGAGAAGGCTGCTGTGGGGAAAAGAAACATGAGAGATGAAGCAGAAAAAGTGTGAGAGATATGTGAGAGAGTGAATGAGTGAGGGAGTGAGTAGAGACTGTGTGAGTATTGTAGACATATGTGCATGAGAGACAGAGAGTTGTGCGAAAGAGCTGCTGTGACATAAGAGGAGAGACACCTAGAACTGCCTAACGTGCTATATGGTGAAAGAACTCTGTCAACAAGATGTAGAGCTGTGGCTGTGTGGAGATATGCGGCTGCGTGGAGACAGATTTCCAGAGAGCATTTTTAAGATGAAGGAGAAGAGGAAGTTACTGTTAGAAAGCATGTGTGTGTTTCCTTATTTTCCCCTCAGATAGAAAAGTCTAGCCCTGGCCACCTTTGTGGATTTCTTTACTTACCCTGGACTGACTGGCGCCTGACCCCAGCAAGCCAGTTACACTCATGCCTGTGGGGCCATCCCCTGGAGTGCAGTTGACCTACCATGGCCACACCTTAGGAAAACACAACCAACCAAAACAACAACAAACCAAACAAACCCTTTTCTTCCTCCTCCAAAAGCCATCAATAGTCCTTAGCTCCTCAGTTATGGATGTATGCTCATAAAACCCTCCACACTCCATGCTAAGACATTGAATAGCTTGATTTTGTGTGTGTGTGTTCTGAAAGCAAGCACACCTGTTGTGAGTTCATGAGCATAATGTTCCTTTCACACCAAGAAGACAATGTTTTACTCTGGTCCTCCTTGACTTCTGCCTGTCCCAATTATTTGGGCCCCATCTTTGGGAAAAGTCTTTAAACCTTTTTTGTTATAAATGTGAGTAACATTTTTAGTGGAACACTGTCTTGACCCTTATTCTTTCAACCCTTTTAGTTGATTGTACACAGCAATCTAAAAGAAAGAATTATTTTTCATAAACGTGTTTGCTAATTATGGATAACACCAATCTTAGAAGCAAGAAGCCTGTTTTTGCTGCATTATTTTTTTGTTATTCCTCAGGTTAATTAAGTTTTATAATCCAGAATTTGGGAATTATCAAATGTGGCACACATGCTGGAATCCTGCAGTGCATTTTACGAAGACATTTGTTTAATTTCAGAATGTTTAGATGAGGTTGTCATTTATTATGGAGTCAAGCTTTCAGTTAGGAATTTCTACTTTAATAAATTGTTAAATTTTTATTTTTTTCCTTACTGTAAACTGTGTTTTCATGTTGTGGCACCAACTAATTCAGTGGCTAGATAATGCCTTAAAATATAATCTGAAAAGATACATTGAGGGCAGCATGACAGCTAGGAGGATGTGACACGCAATTAAATTATATCTGACAAAAGACTTGTAACATTCCTACATCCAAGAATGATTGGCAACTTTGTCCACATTTTACTATTTATTTGTGTGCTCAAAAAGAGGTCATGGACTCCTCTGGATCAATGTGATCCCATGCACTTTTCCTATGCCTTAAGGTGCATATTTTTCCGAAATGTTTTTGTCTTAATTATTGGCCAATTACATATATATGTAAATATTTATGAAATATATAGAATTTAGTTTGCTACTGTATTGAAATCACTTTAAAGATTCTTACTTCCTAGTGCTTTATTCTCACGGGGTGATTTGAATATGTAATTTTATATTTCCGTTAAGTTGAATCAGGAAGGAAAGAGAAGACATCTGTTAATCCAATTGATTGAAAGATATTTATTTATTTATTTATATCTGTATTTTTCCCAGGACTTTACTCTTTATTATTTTTTATTATTATTTATTTATTCATTAAAGATTTCTGTCTCCTCCCCACCACCGCCTCCCATTTCCCTCCTTCTCCCGCAATCAACTCCCCCTCCCTCATCAGCCCGAAGAGCAGTCAGGGTTCCCTGCCCTGTGGGGAATCCAAGGACCTCCTACCTCCTTCCAGGTCTAGTAAGGTGAACATCCAAACAGCCTAGGCTCCCACAAACCTGTACGTGCAGTAGGATCAAAACCCAGTGCCATTATTCTTGACTTCTCAGTAGTCCTCATTGTCCACTATGTTCAGCGAGTCCGGTTTTATCCTAGGATTTTTCAGACCAGTCCAGCTGGCCTTAATGAGTTCCTGATAGAACATCCCCATTGTCTCAGTGTGTGGGTGCACCCCTGGCGGTTCTGAGTTCCTTGCTGGGGCTTTCTCTCCTTTTGCTCCTGATTTGGACCTTGGGGTTTCAGTCCAGTGCTCCAATGTGGGACTCTGTCTCTGTTTCCTTTCATCGCCTGATGAAGGTTAATATCCAGGAGGATGACTATATGTTTTCTTTGGGTTCACCTTCAAGCAATACCACTCTTGGGAATATACCCAAGAGATGTCCTATCATACAACAAAAGTATATGCTCAACTATGTTCATAGCAGCGTTGTTTGTAATAGCCAGAACCTGGAAACAACCTAGATGCCCTTCAATGGAAGAATGGATGAAGAAAGTATGGAATATATATATATATATAATATATATATATATATATATATATATATATATATATATATATAGAGTACTACTCAGCAGTAAAAAACAAGGACTTCTTGAATTTTGCATGCAAATGGACGGAAATAGAAAACACTATCCTGAGTGAGGTAAGCCAGACCCAAAAAAGAGGAACATGGGATGTACTCACTCATAATTGGTTTCTAGCCATAAATAAAGGACATTCGTGATCCTAGAGATTGAAAGATATTTAAAGAAGAGGAATAAAATTAGTGTATACTAACCATGACCTCCTGATAAAAGATGTGACACCATGTAGTTAGAGACAGATTCCTTTTCCAAAGTCACTTCTTGCAGGATAATGAAAACCTTTTAAAAGCATATAGAGATCTTGCAAGAAGGTAGAAGGATAAATTATTAAACATACTTCAGCTTCTTGATAAAAATTTTATGATCACTGCATGATGTTCACCTCACCTTTTCAGTAGTATGGAAACAAGAACAATGCTTATTTCTAGATGTAAATGGGTTTCCTCTTGTTGTATCATTCTGGCAACATTTCCCAGAATAGACCCAGACATTCCAAATGAGTACAGATTTTGAGCTGTAACATGTGGGGTTTTTTGTTTATTTGTTTATTTCTCTCAGAATTATTGATCATAACATTAACACCCCCAAAGCAACTTGAATTTGCAAAGGATATCAAACGGCATAAACGAATCACAAGTATTGGTGGGGGTGTAGAGACGCTGAGCATTGAGTGCATACTTAACTAGGAAACATCTGTAAGGAAAAAACTTAGGATGTACCATGGTAAGGGTAAAAGAGAAAAGTTTTACCGACACCTCCATTCATCCAATACACTATCAGAGGTGGCTGGTGGATAAGAAAACCATCATGACCACCCACTTGCTTCCACCCTGTAGTATCTCATATTCAGAAAGAGGGTAAAGAGGGGAATATAGGTCCTTTGGGCATTTTTATATGTAAGTAATACAAGATATAATTTTTATTTCAATTTTATACCAAGTGGCTATCATTAGGCTTAGCACATGCTGGTCACAAGTACATCCCTTACAAATTTATGTATTCCAGAGGAACTGTAACCTGACACCAAAGGAAGGAAACTGGTCCCACTCTTCCACTGTAGCTGGGTCACACTTGTCTTATCTCTGTTGCTGCTTAAGCACAAGCACTTGGAGCAGAATCACTAACCTCCAACTGGATGAAAGATGAGCAATAATCTAGAAGCCACATTTTGTGGATAGAAACAAGGTAGAGTGAATGTTACTGAGGAACTAGAGAATGTGGGCATGACAACCAGGAAATCGGGGCTTTGGTCACACTGGTATCATGTACTATTGAAATTATCTCACCTCTTTTACAGCCTGCTGTCTCTCTGGGTAGGCTGCATTTCAAAGTGGATGTATTTAAAATAGGTGAGGGGTGCACATCTTAGTGAAATGTTTTTCACAAAGATGATTCTCAAAAAAAAATAATATTGTAGTCACTTTCGAGTTTACCTACCTCTGAGAACTTTTCCTCTCATTCCTTTTGTGAACTGGTATGTGTTAATTCTGTTTCGGCAATTATGCTGATTGAACAGAAAGATATCCCATGCTTCATTTAGTCCTCCAGATTGTTCAAGGAATTTTATTAACTGACATGGCTCACAGTTCATAAATCAGAGAAAATAACCTGTGTTAAAGCAAATTATGTCTGGCATATCATCTGGTAGTGTTTTTTTCAACCATGAATGCTTCAGTCTTTCTAAGTTTTAATTGGTGAAAGCTTATACTCTGTATATACATTTGTTTGAAGAAAAAGCAAATTATACTGACTTAGATATAATTAAAACTAGTTTTATTGTGAAAATATGAAGCTGTTGACCCTGTGAAATTTCCACTGGTATTTCATACTGTTTTCTAAGAGAAATGGATGATTTGAGACTCTAACAGCAGTCTGTTATCTTGATTTGATGGAGTTGCTTACTGCAAAGAATAAGCGATCCTCTGTTTTGTTTTGTTTTGTTTTTTCAAAGAAGGAAATATCTAAGAACTGATAACCTTGGACTTGTATAATGCTCATCGCGTAAGGGGCAATTTAAAAATGGTTTGTACTCAATTTTTCATATACTTCCTACACATGGATGCTGACGAATTTTCTTCCTTGAAAGACTCAGTAATTGCTATTTGCAGCAGTGCTTAGTGTACTCGGCTTCTGTCTCTCCAAACTGCTCAGTAAAAATTGTTATGGGATGGAGCTACACATCCAAGTTTGCCTGGGATGGTTCCTGTATCTCAGTGCAATTAGTTGCGACTTTCTTTACATATTATTATTGTTACTTGACAGTAATGTGTACAGTTCTCTAACTACAAGATGGGCATTAAGCTTAACTATGCTATGAACCAGGTCTGGCCTTTCTGTCTGAGAAACTGAGATTAATTATGTTCTTGACCGTCTTTTCTATGCACTCGGTTGTTCCAATACCTTCTCTATTTTGACAGTCTCAGAAGCACTAAGGTGCCTGAAGTAGAATGAGACACAGTAAAATAGTTGAGAACTGTTCCCCACTGATTGTGTTCTTGGAAGCTATGGTTTTATTAAAATCTATACTAGAAGGCATTTCCTTTTGTAATATTTTTGCAATATTACCTTTGCAAAAACAATAAGCATTCCCTGTGAGTGATGCCAAGGATGACGTTTGCCTTTGCACAATCAAAGCACTGCCTCTGAATTCTCTGAAACTTTACAGAAGATAAAGCCAGAAGCATTGTTGAAAGTTTCTCCCAGGCTCCTCATCTGCCCAAACTGAGAAATAAATGCTCATTGCCATTTTAATCTCCACGTTTCTGAAATAACTTTTATGTGATAATGGATAAAAGTCAAGCTTCACACACACATGGGACCTATGAATAAATACAAAAATACAGGTAAGAATAGTTTCTGTTATGATACAAAGTGCATTTTCTTCTGGGCTTGATTTTTGGGGGATCATGTTAAAATGTTTAAAAATATCTACGTACAAAAGGAATAAAAAGAGATAAGGAGCAGGGATGTGTTTCACTCACAGTTTATCTAGCGCTGATGCATATTTTTTATTCTTTGCATAATATTTTAATTTGATACTGTTGAGCATTTTCTGTCAGTGAGTGGCTTAAGTGAAGTTAATATGATTGCTGATTGCCACACAGTGAATTCTTGCCTTTAATTTGTTTTTGTTGATGTAACCAGTTTTAGCCTTCCATTTGGTGCCTAAAGCAACTGGTACTTTTCTACAGCCTGTAGATGGTTGCCTATGCTGTGACATCTCAGTATCACTACTGTTTCCCCATTGTGATGCTTTAGTTAGACTTATTTACATTGTTATCATCACCCTAGCAATTATAAATCCTTATAAGCAGTGCTGCATAAAAATGTGTAGCATCTCTCAATATTTAATGGCTGGAAGAATGAATATATTCTTACTTCACAATTTTTATAATATAAAATAATTTTGTATATTTTGCTTGTTTTATATCTTAGGATATGTATCTAAGTATGAGCCCTAGACACAGTAAAATTCAGAAGCCAATGGTCTGGCATAGCATCAGTAATGTTCTTTTTTAATCTGTTATATCATTAATGATGTTCTTCTTTCTGCTCCTCAAGTTTTAATCTCTGTGTCTCTCCCAATTGTCCGTAAGTTGAAAGCTTGGTTCTCACAGTGACAATATTGAGAATGATAGTGCATTTCAGATGTGCAGCCTGAAAGCACATTCTTAGGGCTTTGGGTGTGGTCTTGAAGAAAATCATGGAACCCTGATTCTCTTTTTGCTCTCTGTCCTTCAGACAGCAGTACCGCTTTGCCACCTGGAGTACTGTGACACTTCATTTTTGAGCCCCAAATACAAAGTAAAGAAATGGATTAAGGTCTTAAAACTGTGAGTTAAAATAAAATAAGCATTGTTCTTGATTAATTCAAACATTGGCTGTAGTGACAGCAAGCTAACAGTATTATTAACTTAAATGCTTTTTTATAGTGGAAAAGTCTGTGTGGAAATTTAATGAATTGTATTCAGGGTTAATATTTTGTGAGTGAGTCATAGGGTTTATGGGGAATGTCACACATGCAGGGGAATAGGGCTATGAGCAGAGATAATTCAATTGCTGCCAGTTGGAAGGCAATACATTCATAGTCCACTGGAGAAAGAGCACAGGCAGGTACCGGAAGGAGCAGAGCAGGACTCAGATATATGAGAAACTACATTTGGTACAGGTACGACTTCTGCATGCTCAGATTGGGAACTCATAGTTTCTTTTTACTGAATTTAAGTAAATTAATTATTTAATTATATTTTTGAGATTTATTTTGTGTATGAGTGTTTTGAATGCCTGGAAGTATGTTACCACCTGCCTGTAGAGGTCAGAAGAGGGTGTCAGATCCCCTGGAGCTGGAATGAAGAATAGCTGTTAACTATCATGCAGATGCTGGGACCCAAACCCAGGTGCTTTGCAGGAGCAACTAGTATCATTAAGCACAGAGTCAACTCTTTCACCACCATTTATTTATGCTTTAGTATTTAGTTTCATTATTTTTAAATGGTGTGTGTGTGTGAGTGTGTGTGTATGTGTGTATGTGTGTGTGCCTGAATACAGGTGTCATTGGAGGACAGAGGCGTTGAATTACCCATGGAGGTATCGTTATAGGCATTAATGAGCCAACCACGTGGGTGCTGGGAACCAAACTTAGGCTTCCATAAGAGTATAGTTCCTGAGCCATATCTCCTGCTCCCCACTTTTTATTTTATTTTTTGAGACTGTGCCCAAACAGCCCAAACTTGCCTCAAACTCACCAGGAAGATCTTGAACTCCCTATCCTTCTAGCTCTGCTTCCAATAGACCTTGGTTTATCAGAGTGCACTGCAGTGCTCAGCTGTTCTTTCGTTTTCTGCTACATCTGAGCTCTGTTAACTGTAATGCAGCCATAGCCTTTCTCCCTGTGCTGTCTTTTATATTTAATTAATGTTTTCATAAGTTTTTTTCTAATGATGATCATGTAGGCCTGTTAAATAGAACCTTTCCCATGTTAAAATCTTGTCTGACCTTTTAAGGAAGTATTATCAAATCAGTTTCTATTTCTCTCGTTGTCTCTACTCAGAGTAAAGACAGCAGTTCTGATACTGACAAAGTATCACCTGTCTTAGTAGCTGTCCTGTTGTTGGGAAGAGACAGCAAGACTACAGCAACTCTTATAAAGGAAAATATTTAATTGGGGGCTTGCTTGCAGTTTCACAGTCTTAGGCCATTATCATCATGGTGGGGAGCACGAAGGCAGGCACGGCAGCATGGTAGTGAGAACAGAGCTGAGAAACTACATCTTGATCTGCAGAGAGAGAAAGACAGACAGACAGACTGTACCTGTCAAGGACTTTTGAAATCCCCAAGTCCACCCCCAGCGATACACTCCTCCAGCAAGGCCATACCTACTCCAAGAAGCCCAAACCCCTTAAAGTTTCTAATCCTTCTCAAATATTGCCATTCCATGTTGATTAAGTATTCAAATACTTAATGATTAAGTATTCAAATGGCCTGTAGGGACCATTCTTACTCAATTCACCACAGTTTCCAACACACTGAACCCTTCTCCTTAAGGAGAACAGGCACTATGGGCTTAAAATAATAGTGTTCAAGTCTGGCTCACTTGGTTTAAAAAATAAAACCAACTAAGGGACAAGCTCAGTACATGGTTTCTGATTCTGTGTGTATGTCACTGTTTTATATCAATGAACTTTTAAAAAAGTTACTCATTTTACTGAGAACATGACAGTGTAGTTTAAATCTTATTTCACACACATGGAGATAACATTTATGGTAGCTGGCATTCAGTAATTGTTGCCTGAAATAAAATCATATTTGTGGCCTACTTCCTCCATGTCCTGGATTAATCCATGGCATAGAGGATGAAGCTGCTTTCCCAGCAGCTTCCTTCTTAGGGGCTGTATTTCAGTAATTTTAATCTGTGGCAGGTCCTCATCCTCACTCTATATGCTACGCATTCACGTTTTCCCCCAATGGACATGTTCTCTGACGTTCCATCCTCTTGTAACAAAGATTCCACCAAATCTCATCCCAGACATCATTTTCTTAGAAAATTTAATGATATTACATCTCATTCATTTTTCTTTAGTAGCTTTAAATTTTATGTTGTTTCAGAATAATCTCTGTCTACTGTTAATATTATTTAACTACCTTTATATATTAATATAGCATTAGGCTGTGTCTCATAAAGATAGGAAGATAAAGAGCTTCATGTATGCATTCACATGTTGGCGGGAAGATGCACAGTAGGCAATCAATAACTATCTGCGAAATGAGATAAATTACCTTTTATATAATCTTACGTATTAAAAATGTCTTCCAACATACCGCCTTCTTCTCCTACCTTAACTTCCTACCCCATGTGTGAAAATGTTTGTGTTGCAAAAATGGGAGGTTTCTTTTTCTTTACATTTAATCCACTGATGCTCTCCTCTTTCATGCTAACAATAAGTAACGAAAAAAAAAATGAATAATACTGCAAAAAAAGACAAAACAAAGATAGCCGTATTCTCTTGCTCTTAGGTGAGAAGGAGAGAAAAATAAGTAAACACTTCATATAAACACACATGCCTTCTTTATAAGAACTATACCACTTGTTTAAAGGAAAATCAGAAGAAATGTCAAACAGTACTGAATTGAGCAAGTACATCAAGATCTACTCTCCGTTTGTAACCCAAACAGTTTAAAAAAATTTATTTAGCATTTATTCCTTTGTATAGGATTTTATGACACAATTTATAATGTTGTTCCTGAATAAAATATTAGACACAGATTAACAGAATTTTGTCAATGATCTCATCCTTCTCTTTCGCATATAATAAAATATCAGGCACAGAGATTAACAGAGTTTTGTCAATGATCTCATCTTTCTCTCTCGCATCTATGTGCATTTTCTTGTTTTCTTCCTTTCCTTCCCTACACCCCTTCACTTCCTATTCTCTTCTTTCCTCCTTCGCCAATTTTCCTTCCTGTGTCATCTCCCCTCTTCTTTCCTTTTCTGATTCTCAGCACTTTCTGCCTCTCTCCCTTCTTCCCTGCACCTTTCTTCCAGCTCTCTCCTCCTATTCTTGAACTTTCTGTCTTCATCTCCCTTCTTCTTGAACCTCCTGCTCTCATTTTTAAACTTTTCTGTTTCTTTTGTTCGCTCTCCCCATTGATTTGAAAGCCTTCTGGCCTTTTTACTTTTTTACTCCCTATACTCACTACATTTCATCATTCTACTGAACACCAGTAAGGCAAAATCAATAAGCTACAGTTCTTATCCTCAGGGCACTATGAGTTTTATGAGGCAGATCGACAAAAAGCAAACAACAATAACTAACACGGTTGCCTCACATGTTAGGTGTGAAAGTAAATGTAGTGCAAGACACTGTGAGAACACAGAATACCAAACACAAGTCCTTTAAAGTGTTGAGCCTCTTAAGAGGTCAAAGGAAACAACAGAATCACTGAGCTGTTGAGCATGGTCTTTCTGGGGAGCTTTGACTTTATTCTGTGCATTGACTCAGCTAAAGTAGGCACGATGAGTGCCATCATTGATTTAGATCTGAAAGCTAGAATTCAGGAAAATCATGTGACTTTCCACGGTCACATGTAAGAATGCCAAGTTTTATTGACAGGTCTAAAGGATAAGGTTATTTGTAGTTCTGTTTTAGAAATTTTCCTTACTGACTGGTTGGCTTAATTGCTTTGGGTCTGCCACGACACATCATGAAAAGAGTGTGTGCAAAACTCACCTGCTCACCTCTTGACTGGCAAAGAAGAGGGGAAACGTGATGCAGTCTTATTATATCCTTGGAGGGAATAGCTTATCTAAAGATCTCTTGCAAGTTCTCAAATCTTAAAAGTCTCACAACTCTTTACTACATAGGTTTTAGGGACATTTAATAGGCAAATTACACAAATAATAAGGTGACTTTATAGATGCTGCTGCAGTCAGCTACTCTTGAGACAGTAACCTAAACAAAATAAAGAGTTGCAAACCCCAGGTAAAGGCACACTTGAGTTCTAAATGCCAAGCTGGTGATACAGATGGCAAGTGCCGTAAACTGAAGACTTTCCTTTTTCCATGGTCCCGAAGAGTGGAGGTAGCAGTGTATTTTTTTGAAGGCAGTCACAGGTGTTTAGGGGGCAGCACAGAACTTTAAACCTTTTTTTTTTCTTTTGCTTGTTTGATTTTGGGTAAACGAATCACATCTTGAAATCTTAAATTTCTTTCACTGGAGGATTCATAAACATTTCAAAGGACTGGACAACGCGGACTGTTAATCAAAATTACCCAACGCATGGTAGGTTATATAATAACTCATTCTATCATTGCTTCATCTGGAAAAATATTAGCTACCTTCAAAGCCTCTTACATGACCACAGTGGGCAGATCTTTCAGTCAAACTCAAAATTAAAATTTTGTTATTTTCCCCCCAAACCTGCACTCTCGTTCTTTTTGTTTTTCCTTGTCCTATGTTTTGATGTTGGGGTATGTAAGCATCTATGTCTCTTCTCACTGTTGCTGGGGGGTCTCTGACACTGTGTCATAGAATCTTGCGTGTTGTGGGCAGGATCTGAGTACAGATGGTGTCAGAATGTTTCCACTGTAACCTTCTAGTTTCTAAAACAAGATGTCTCTCTTTTCATTCATAGTCTTACAGATCTGTAAAGGCAGGGAATTGATAAGCAGAGCCTCCAGGTAAAATGGTAGTAAAGGGAATTTTGTTGCTCAATTAAATACTGTTGGAATATAAATCAGCTGAACAGTTGCACTGTCGTGATAGGATAGCTTTAAAAAGCTATAAGTAGAGGGGGCAATGACTGTGTATGGATATCACACTTGTGCTTATGATATCTCTAACTTTACTTTTATTTATGTCTGTTCTTCTAGGCCATGTTTTATTTCTTTTCTAGCTTTTGTCTCATAACATAACCTTAAATGGCACTGGGCGTCTTTCATATGTGCATATGGTAGCCCATTACAGCTTTGTGAACCAGCAGGTGGAGTATCAGAGTAATGAGACCTTATATAACAGTGCAGCATTTGCTGTTCCCAGCAGCTCGGTTCCTTGCTAAGGCAGTGTGGGGAGCAATTACGGCTACCATATAAAGTCTGAATGCCTTAATCATTCCTGGAAAAAACAATTTCAGTGCGCTCATTAGCACCAAAAGTTCCTCTTCTCCAAGGGCAGGCTTCAGAAATGGGAACACTGAAGCAGAATTGGATGTGAGAAAGGAAACCAAGGGGAGGCAGATGGAAGAAAAATACTTTTGGTGAGCATCATTGATATGAAAGAAGTCCGTTTGGGTCTAGGCTGTTATGGTCATCATCAGAGAGAACTCCTTGACCTCAACTCAGATTTCTGTCATGGCGATAACAAAACGGTAAAGTTAAGAACTCATCAGAAGTGCACATCAAAGTCAACAGAACTTTTGAAATTTTCTTGTGGGAGTCATGGAATTGAAGTAGATGGGTTATTTGGTTTTGTTTTGTCTTTTGATTTTTTTTATTTATGCCAATGTAAAGGTGAAAGATGGTCAGGTTAGTTGTGCCTGGCTTCTGGAATTAGCTAATTCTTGAATAACTTCTGGTAGTTTGTAGATTATGGAGAAAAATACTAAATTGGCAGTCTATCCACCATCTTCACCCTTCTCTACATTTTTCTAGCAGTGGTGGAAGTATAGGCTACAGCCTCAAGGGTATGTTGATTAGATCCAGATGCCTCCCATAATAAGAGGATTGAGGATGACTATCATTGCAAGGAAGGCAGAAAGTACGCTAATACTACTAGAATTCTTTCCTTTCTCAAGGTCTACTTCTCTGGTGCCTTTTATCATCTCTTAGAAACATTGCTGTAAGTTTTATATAAACACAGATTTTAAACCAAGATGCACTTTTAATCTAAATAAATAAAATAACACCAAATTACAAACATTCAGTGGTATGTATTTTTACTGCTGAGTTTTACATGGTGGAAGAGGAATTTTCTTTCTACTAACTGCACGTACACACACACACACACACACACACACACACACACACACGCACACAACCCCATCATGGGTTACAGGCCATGGACTCCCCTGCTAGGTTGTAGAAGGCAATAGACCTGAGGCTTCATATCAAATGTATGAGTTGCTATAAGGCATTAACACACAAACACACAAGAAAAGAAATGAATACATATATCTTTCTGTAAGTATCTCCCTTATTTCCTCAAACCTTCCCATCTTTGAGAAACTAAGACTGAGTTTGTTTCCTGAAATGTATAGTTTTATGCCAAGTCTGGGGGTCTCCAAATTTAGGAAAAATAAATACTCTGATGGATCTGTGGTATAGTTTAACATGCACAGTATGGTGAGTTATCAGCATTAGGCATTTCTTCTCATATTGGAATTCCAAAAACTTAAAAGGAAATGAGGAATGCAAATGTAAAGAGATATACAAATAATGAGGTCCATGGACAATGTATTGGACAGGTATTGGGCAATCGGGTATGCTTTTTGATATGACAGTTCATTGACTCCCGATGTAAGTACTGAAGTATATTTGGATTGGATCCCTTTGCAGATAAAGATCTACAAAGTTAGGCAATTTTTATTAAAATATAATATGGCTGAAAGGGGGATCCTGTGCGTGAACTTAGAGATCACTGACATCTTGTGTTGATGGGAGTGAAAATACAAAAGACTTTCTGACACTAAGTGTCCTTTCTTGTCAATAATCAATTATGTTTATTTTACCATCTCTTGAATCCTTTCAAAAACAGAAGAAAAAATAGGCAAGTCACAAGTTAATGAGAAGAAAGCTATATTTTCTCAACAGCGCTGTGTCAATCAGGTTTTTGTTTTCTTCAGTTTATACTGAGGAATTTCTCAAAAGGATTAAATTTTTTTTTATCCTGTTTGGCCTGGCTCCTAATACCTACAAAGCATTTCCTGCTTTCTATTTTGGAATAAGAATGATAAATTGGATAAGGTTGGTAGAACTGAGCAGTAGTGCCCCTGTGATGTGTCGCTGTCATGTCCTCAAATACATCCTTGGGCCGTAAATCTCACACTGTGGTTGAAAATAACTCATCGATGGTGATGCATGTGTGTCTGTCAAGTTTGACTCATTATCTCACGGCAGATGCTGGTCTGCCTTTGTGCTTGTCATCTCCTTAGTGGTTTTGATCACCTAGATTTTTTTTTTTGAAGGGCCCGAGGTCGATATTTGAAACATTTTGCAATTATTTGCTTTGTGCGAGTGTACATGTGTATATGTGGTGTATGTGCACACATTTGGGTTTGCGCACACATCTGGGTTATGTGCACACATTTGGGGTTCATGAATGTGCACTCACATGTGGCGCCAGAGTAGGACTCCACCACACTCTGCTGAGCTCTCTGGAGACATGGCTTTCCACTGATTCTAGGGCTAGGCTGGTAGCCGGCCAATGATTCCCTTTCCACCTTTCCAGTGCACAAAGAACCACAGTTAAGTTGTCTGTGCAGCCATGACAGACTTTCACTTGGATGTTGAGCAGTTTAAGCTCATATGGTATCAATACTCACACTTGTGTACACCGAGAACTTTTAACCATTGTGCTAATATCCAAAACTTCTCTCCCAATAACTCGCTAAGTATCAGATCAGGAAACTTCTCTGTTAAACTATTAAAATTAATTACAGAATTTATGAGTCATATATGACATCTATCAAATACAATTTTCAGTTTAAAAGTTTAGATATTAGTATCTTCTATGGTTTTTTAGCACTTTTTTGACTATTCAAAATATATATTCAGCAGAAGCATATAAACTCTGTAAAGTCTAATGGCATTTTCAAGGGGTCACCTTGCTCTGAATTCACAGGAAATCACATCAAATTCTGATATTACTTTTTCAAACATCAAGGAAAATTTCCAAAGACATAATCCTATTCTGAAATTATAGTCATGCCATCTAAAAATAATAATTATAATTCTGTTAACAACCAAAATTCTATGCTAATGTTAAATTTAGTTAAACTCGCTTACTTGAGGATATTTTTCTTTTTAAATTTATTTTTATGTGTGTGAGTGTTGCATGCATGGATGTTTTTTATACCATTTATGTAGTTAAACTCGCTTACTTGAGGATATTCTTTTTAAATTCATTTTTATGTGTGTGTGTTGCATGCATGGATGTTTTTATACCATGTGCTTCCCTGTTGTCTATGTTAGTCAGAAACGGTATCAGATACCTGGAACTGGAGTTATAGAGAGTTGTGAGCTGCTGTTTAGATGCTGGGAACTGAACTGGAGTTCATCTACAAGGGCAGCAAAATCTCTTAACAGCTGAGCCATCTCGCCAGTGCCGAGATCTTTTACACTTACACTACTGCTAAATCTTACCCTGATTTATCCTTTTAAGGTTTATAATCATAGAACATAAACGAGAAAGATTTTTTTTTAACTCATACATATTTGGCAGTAACATTCCTCAAGGTAGCTCTCTTACATAATACTCTAAGTCTCAGTGAGAAAGAGTTCAGGGACGCGTTAGCAACGTCTGTCCTGATACAGGAATATTGGGTGGTGGCATGCATGAGAAGCACTTGTCATTTCTGTATTAATACTAATCATTGTCCAGGCTTTGTCTTAGCTCTCTGTTCTGTTCTGTGTTGCAATAAAAAGAACTTTAGTTAGCTACTTACTACTCAGTTTTCTTACAGAGATTGTATATGATACTCCTTTGTTGTTGTTGTTATTGTTGCTGTGATAAAGCAACAAACAATATCAATTTGGAGGGTGCATATACTTCATTCTGTAACTCCCAGGTCACACCCCATCACTGAGACAAGTCAGAGAAAACAAGGCAGGAACCGTGAGGTAGAAACTGGAGTAGAATTCATGGAGGAACATGCTTCAGAATCTCCCTGAAATTTATACAACCCAGGGCCATTCAGCCAGAGAAACCACCACCCACAATGGACTGGGCCTCTCAGCTGAATTGTCAATCAAAAATATAGATCAGAGACTTGACCATAGGTCAGTCTGATGGAGACAATTCTTTGATAGTTGCTCCCTCTTTCCAGATGACTCTAGCTTGGATCAAGTCGATAAGAAACACCTAATCAGCACATAAGCATTCTTTGGAAGAAAGATAGATTTTTTAAAAAAAAAACAATTACAGTTTGTTGGAATGGCTCATTTATTTTCTATATATTATAGTAAAAATTAGCATTTAACATTAGCATCTCAACACTGCATTATGATATCAAAATATCTGATGATCTAACAGACGGCCTAATCGTCATCCTGCTGCCAAGAGAATACGTTTTCTCACTTTTTTCTCTTGGACTTTTGTTTGATATTTCAACTGTGCTTGCTATTTTCTAATTGTTAATTTGAAAAAATCAAAGAGGTATTTCACAACATTATTTTCTTCTAGCCATCAAATCAAATTTTCCCAGCACATGGGCATGCTCTTCAAGCAATTACTAGGGAAATTATTTTTTAAATTGGTTTCATTGAAAAATTTGATTATAGACATAATAAGAAAGAATAATATTAAATTCAGATAGTCTCAAATAATTTTGACAATTATCAACCAATGTCTAATCTCATTTAATATATTATCTATCCTCCAGATATTTTGACATAAGCTATAGAAATCTCATGGCATTAGATGAACATGTTTATAATTTAGTGATGGGATCTTAATCCATTGCAAACATGAAATCCACCATTTTATAATGCATTGCCTCATTTCAGAACATTTTCACCATCTCTGAAAGCTCCTGCTGTCCTGATATTAGGACTACGCTATCACAAACTCAGCTTCTTTGTGTAAATTTTCCTGTTGTAAATATTCTGTATTAATTATTTCATGCAATATTTTGTCTATTGTATTTACTTTCTTCAATGAGACAATGTTTTCAAGTTGTATCCTTGTTATAACATATAATAGTATTAACATCTTGTTTTGTTGCCAAATAATAATTCATTCTACGGATGTGTATTTTATTCCTTAACTTACTATTTTATGAACTTTTGGTTTATTTCCATTTTAACAATTATGACTAACACCACAATAAATACTCATGTATGTATTTTTATGTAAGTGAATGTTTTTGTTTTGACAGGAGCATAGAAGAGAATGAGTTATGTGTTAATGCTCTATTTAAAATAAACATTAAGAACCTTTTGATGAATGACCAGACTTTTTCTTCAAGACATGATTTTACTTCCTTACTTGCAGTATATAAAGTTCTACCAAAACTCATAATTGTTTTATTTTTATGACAGCTGTGGTGGCCACTGTGATCTGGTAGTCATATGACTTGATTTGTCTTTCTCTAATAACTAATGTGTCATTACAGGGTATCTTGTCATGTATTCAAGGTCATCTACAAGTCTTCCTGTAAAGCCATTCAGAACTGTTGCCAACTTTGCGAAAATTATAATATTGATACTTTAAATGTTATCTTCATTTTATGTTGAGCAAGCTGTGAACAAACAGGAATCTCCTGGTGTTTTAACATATTTATATCTAGAGTGTCAAAATGATCTCTATGAATTAGAACCTTCATATGACCACTGATAACAAGCAACTATTCAAGAAAATTCTGTATTATTGAGTATCGTTATGGTAATTATATATTGTATGAATGTTATACCTTATGTAAATCTTAATTTTCTGCAATTACATAAAATAAAATACAAAATTACTCTTAACTTACTTTGTCCTAATTTCAGGCTTCTAATCATTCCCTAGTAGCCTGAGTGTAATTTGCTGCAAGGTCCAAGTAACGTATGGATGTGTCTAGGGTTGTTAGGTAAAACCAGAAGAAATAAAAATGTCACATTAGATCTGGGGAGATGGCTCAGTAGGTGAAGTACTCGCTAAAGGAGCAAAAAACCTATATGTGCATTTCCAGCAACCACGATAAAGCTAGACATAGTGCCATGCATCTGTCACCTCAGCAGAGGCAGTCAAATCTCTGGAACTTATAGGCTCAGGCTGCCCAACCTAAAAGATGACAACCACATTCAGCATGAGATGCTGTTTCACAATAATAAAATGCACAGTAATAAAGGAAGAGATCCAGTGTAAACATACATGTGTCCATACATATCACACACACACAAATAAATAATAAAAAGTTAAAGTAGAAACAAATACTTATTATAATAAAAAACCCCAGAAATTTAAATTTCCATGATGGTAAATCCTTTGAATAAAGCCATTTTGGTTATGATGAATGATCTTTTTGATGTTGCAGATATTTTGTTAGATTTTTACATATCTTCATGAGGAATATTGTTCTATAGTTTTCTATGTTGTTGTATCTTTATTTGTCTTGGAATTAAAATAATACTGGCTCTGTGGATGTATTTTGAAAGTCTTCCTTCTATTTCTATCTCCCCGAAATGATTTGGGCAGCATTGGTTGTATTTTCTTTAAAAGTCTGGTAGAATTCTGTCATGAATGTATCTGGATCTGGACTTTTTAGAAAACATAAATTCAGAGACTTTATCCAGCACTTCAATCACCGTGTTTGTGAATTTATACTTAGATTACTTTTACCTAAGTGAAACTGAGTGAGTCAGATGTCTGGAAATTTATCCACTTTTCTTTTACTTAAATTAATTTTCTGTTTATGAGGGTTTTGTCTTCATGCAGGGGTCAGATTCCATGGGACTGGAGTTGTAGATGATTGTCGGTCATGACATGGGTACAAGGTTCAAACCTAGGTCCTTTGGAAAAAATACAGACTGTTTTTAATTCCTGAGCCATCTCTTCAGTCCTTGAAATACTGCTTTTAAAGTGTGTCCTTAATTTTCTTAACTTCTTTAGTATTTGTTGTTTTGTTTTGATGTCTTCCTGTTCAGTTCTATGTTTTAGTAGTTTGGCTTGTTTCTTTTCTAGTTAATTCATCTTAGACCTTGTCAATATTGTTTATCTTTTCAAAGAACCAACTTTTTGATTCCTTCAATAGGTTTTCTGTTTAATGTTTTTGTTTTTACTAATTTCTGCCTTAGTAGTGACTTTTTTCCACATCTACTACTTTTGAGCTTTATTTTTATGACTTTTTTTTGGGGGTCAAACTCATTTTTTTAATCTTTTGGTTTTTGGAGACTTTCAGGATTTCCCTGTGTAACAACAGCCCTAGTTGTTCTGGAACTCTCCTGGTAAGCCAGAGACTGGCTTTGAACTCACAGAAATCTTTTTGTCTCTGCTTTCTGAGCGCTGGAATTGAGGGCCTGTGCCACAATGCTCAGCTATTTTTTTAAACTCTTAAAGTTCATCATTAGGTTGTTTATTTGTGCTGTTTCTGTTTCTGGTTGAAACAGAATCAATGGCTTCATTTGCCCAGTCACTTATAACTCCACCAGACTCTGATAAGTAGTTCCAATCCAATGATAACAAAAATGGCCCCACTTAAGCTAAATAAATCACAAAATCAAACAGAAAGCAATGATTTTGTGCAAGGGACTGGCAATGATGGGGCATATTGATAGGTACGTGAGTACAATAAGAAAAGGGTGAAAGAAAGAGGTATTGGAATATGCTATATAAATATCTGAAATTGTCAAAAAGAAATTAATCAATAAAACAAACTGCTTAAATGACAAGGTCATTAACTAGATGGAAAACAGCAATATCAGAGATGTACTTTTAGTTCAATGTTTGAATCCAATTTTTTAAAACCTATAAATATTTTTAACCACCTCAATATTCTAAGAGCTAGATTCTTCTTTAAATTTTTACAAACTATACATAAATTATTTTTTTATTGTTTCATTCTAACTGAAGAACTGTGTGAGTTTCCTGGACTTAGTGTTACCTCTGGTCCTATGTTTTTCAAACATTTCAATAATACATATTTTTACCTTTCAAAGATACATTTTATCTTTAAGTATAGATTTATGTCTTTAACTGTGTATATGTACACACAAGTGTGGGTACCTGTTGAAGCCAGAAAAGGGCATCAGATCCCCTAGTAAGGAGTCTAGTCTGTTTGGATGTTCACCTTCCTGGACCTGGAGGAAACATGGAGGACCTTGGGCTTCCTATAGGGTAGGGAACCCTGACTGCTCCTTGGACTGGAGAGAGAGGGGGAGGGGGAGTGGAGCAAGGGGAGGGAAGTGGGAGGAGGGAAGGAAGTGGAAATTTTCAATAAAAAATAAATATATTAAAAAATTCTCAATAATAAACCTTTTTCAACTTAACTAATTTTTGAAAAATTCAGACAGGCAATTTTAGAAACTTACATCATTTCCTCCTTTCCCTTTTATCCCTCCAACTCCTCTCTGATCTCTCCTCAAATTGCTGACACTTCTCTAAAGAATATAGACACATGCATGCACATTCTGTTAAATTCGTTTAGTGTTGCTACTATGTGCACATAGTTGACCACTTGGTGGTGAAAGCAATCAGGGGTCTTGTCCCTGGAGAAGACTTATTCTTCCACCCCAAGCAATTATTAACTGTCTGTACCTCTTCACTTGTCAGTGGACCCCTGTGAGACCTCCCCCATGAGCACTGGATTGTCAACTAGTGTTGTCATATTACAGGTCTCCTTAGGCATCCATATTGTTGAGAGTCTATACTCTCTCTAATATAGAAGCCATCCTCACAACTGATGACCTAGTCTTCCACCTCTTATCATCTTGAAGTTCTCTCTTGCATGATATTCCCTCAGTTTTAGCTATAGGTGTTGCATTGTGGACATATTAACTGGGGTTGGGCACCACAAACTCTGTGGCTATCTGCATTTTGACCAGTTGTAGATTTCTGTAATTGTCATCTGCAAAAAGAAATTTCTTTGCCAAGAAGTGAGAGATATACCTGTGTATATGCTAAGTATTTAGAATGCAGTTAGAACTTATCTTTGTCTAGCAAAGCGGAGGTAACAGGTTCATCTCTAGGGTCCAATACCTTACTAGCCATGGGTAGTGGGTTAAGTTTACAGTACCTAGCATGAATTCCGTAGTCAATGGGCCTTTAGTCCAATTAAATAGCTTTTGGTAGCACACATGTTGATCTTACTGTTTTTGGACTCGCTCTGTAGACCAGGCTGACTGTGAATTCAGAGATTCATCTGCCTCTGCCTCCTGCATGTGCAGATTAAAGGTGCAGATTAAATGGGTGCACTACTACTGTCCAGCAACACACATAATTCCAACTTAGAGAATGATAAGAGATAAAATTAGAAGTTGGTAATATTTTCAAGGAAAGGAAAGGCAATCCATCAAGAGGTGTAATGCCCATCTTTGGATCATCTATCTACATATATACAACACATTACTAGACTGGGTTAAATTAAGGAAAGCCTAATTCAGCACACACTAGGATTTCTGGAATCTTGAGGAAAGTTTAGCTACACTCTACTTTCATGCTCATAGCCTATGCACAAGGTGACATCCGGTACTCAAATTAAAAAAAAAAAAGAATCCTCATAAAGAAACATTCTACTCACCCTTTCCTGCCTTCCTAGTTGGTATTATACTTCCAGGCAGAACCACCCACATTTCTTTAACTGTGCCATACATGTGCCGTGAACATTTATAGATGGCCATGTTTATACTTAACCAGACTCTGTATAGAACACCCTCCATGGAATTACCTTTACACCACCTTGTTTGCTCCATAATGCTTGTGGAGAATATTGAATTCCAAACACGGCTTTCCCATCTCCTGTATCTTGTGGCCAATGTACTCCGTGGTTCCTTAGAGCTATGTGTACAGTGTTCCTATCACAGTGTAGCTTTTACCTTTTCTGTAGCATTTATGCCAACTTCCTTGGGGACGGGAGCAGTGTTTTCTTTGCCTCAGAGTGCCCTGACTAGAAGAAAATAAATGGCGAAAGAATCACAGAAATATTTATTGAATTAAATTGATCCTTAGCTATAAAACACACATTGCTGTAGAAAATTGTTTCAAGTTATTATAAAATTGCAGGCCTCAAGCATATAAAATAAAGACACATTTGTGGCCATTAGATGAAATAGACAAATCTGTAAATAGATACCGTACAGTAGCTATCTTGTTACATTTCTCATTGCTTTAAAAGAGAAGATTGCTTAACAGTGGAAGGCAACATAATAGAGAAATGTTCCACTCTTTGCATCCCATTTGTGTTTTGGTAGTTGAAGATAAACCACTGGAAAAATAGCAGTAATGATAATAAAACTATTGAGCCTAAAATGACTTGGGTGCACGATTGCAAATGCTGCAAGCCCTGTGGTTTTTTTTTTTTTTTTTCAATGATACAACTAAAAGGCAATGCTCTGGTACTCTGCACAGTTTACCTTGAAAGACTTTTTAAAGTTTCTAAACCATAATGAAGACCGAAATGTGAAGAATTTAAACTCAACATGTCACAAAACCAACCCAAAATACATTAATGTGAGAAGGGTCTTTTAAGGAAGAGAAAACAATGATGAGGTTGTGAAGGGATAGCAGAATATGGGGGAGTGAAAGCAACAGAATCTACTACATCAGAATACATTATATTCATGTTTGAAATCATCAAGGAAATTCTTTAAAGAAATTATAAGACAATTAAAATATATAATAAAATATGTGAAGCAGATTTTAACCATTTATACATTTTCATGCTATATTCTATGTCAACATATTTCAAATTTTATCCAGATTTACAAGCCAATATATAGTAGTAGAGTATCATAGAATACTTTAAAAATTAGCATATCTTCTCATTTACATGTTTTATTTATTTAAATACTACTATGGAATATAAAAATGTAGTGTGGTCCCTTTGTAGCTACATAAATGCTGTGGGTTAAATTGTTCAATGGTATATGTTGCAACTCCTCAATACAAATGCATAATGTTAGTATATGTAGAATATACAGCATGGTGCATATCAAGTCAGTGTTTGTATTTGTATTGGTAACAATAAATTCACTTTTATCCAAAAGTACAACGATTTCAAGAATGCATTTTTGTGGTTTAAAGAAGAAAAGGAGGTTCAATGAGATTACTCACTGGTTCAAGGCCTTTCCCACTTAGCCCTGGATGATTTGAGCTCTAAGCATAGAGGCAGAAACATCACCTCTATGTTATGAACACCATTGTTAGATGTCTATAAGTCCAATCTCTCGGTTGTTAATATGTACATATAAATACAAGACAAAAACAAGGACATACTTTGCCCTTCTGTTTCCTACCCTGTAAATCAATTGCAGTGTAAAGTTTGGAAGTTGAAGGGAACATTGCACACTGAAGTAAATATCAATGTCGGACACCGCCTTGTAGGCATTTGGGAAATGCAAGATATTGAAGCCTTCTGGTGATGGAGGAAGGTCATTGGCTAATAAAGGCACTGCCCTGGCCCATTTTATTGGTTAGAGGATAGGTGGGAGGAGTAAACAGAACAGGATGCTGGGAGGAAGTGAAGTGAGCTCAGAGACTCGAAAGCTCTCCTCTCAGGAGCAGACGCCTGAGAGAGACGCCATGCCCCGCTCCCGGGATGAAGCTCCGACCCAGGATGGACATAGGCTAGAATCTTCCTGGTAAGCGCACCTTGGGGTGCCATACATAGATGATTAGAAATGGGCTAAATTAATATGTGAGAATTAGCCTAGAAGAGAATGGGCAAAGCAGTGTTTAAAAGAATACAGTGTCCGTGTAATTATTTCGGGGCCTAAGCTAGCCGGGCAGGCGGTTGGGGTGTTGGGGACACAGCCCCTCTGCTGCCCCTATTATTACTTCATATGGCGCCCACGTGGACAACTGCTTCCACATAAAGCCTGAGACAGCTTGGGAAGTAATTCTAGAACAAAATGAAAGCATTGTGCCTGGTTTCTTGGTAGCATCAATTTCTCGGTTCTACTCTGCTTGCTAGAGGCAAGCAAGCGCTCTCATCTAAGAGAAGCTTCCTGACTCAGCTTTAGCTGCAAAACCCTGCAGCTCATTAAGAGGTCCTGACAGTAAACACTTAAATGATGTTGACGAAAAGCTGAACACATGCTTTTCAGTATTCAGCCATAGCAGGAAAAAAGCTGTGCCATTTAAAAATGCTGGCTTTCTGGGCTGTCCTGCCAGGGCAAACTCTGACTCTTTTACGCAGGCGGTTTGTGCGGTTTGCAAGCACAGGCTGCTGAAGCTAGCTTGCTGGCTACAGCCAGTACCTCAGCCATGAGGCTGGAAAGCTAAGGAATGGGCTGGATCCAGCCGGCAAAGCCACGCCTTTAATCCTACTGATATTGCTTGGCAAATAAAAGACTCATGTGGTCAGAAAAAGAGAGATATACAGTAAAGAGAGATTCAAAGACAAAGAAAATTTTTAAATGGTTTACAGTGTGTTAAAAATATATGCAGACTAAAAGTTGAAGTTCTTAAAGTAACAAAAAAAAAGGAAGAGAGTTGTTGTGTGTTTTACACACCTTTAATCCCAACACTTGGTAGGCAGAGGGAGATAGACCTCTGTGACTTCAAGGTGTGGTAGCACATGCCTTTAATACCAGTGCCTAGAAGGCAGAGACAAACAGATCTCTGTGAGTTCAAGGTGTAGTAGTGTACACCTTTAAACCCGAATGCCTGGGAGGCAGAGACAGGCGGATCTGTGAGAGTTCAAAGACAGCCTGGTCTACAGAGTTACTTCAGGTCAAAGATACAGAGAACCTGTCTCAAAAAGCAAAGAGTTGAAAGTAAAAATAAACAAAATAGAGGTTAAAACAAAGCGTACAAAGATGGAAAATACACAGAGACTTTTGATACTGTATGCTATTATGCTCTCTTTGAATTGTTTAAATGCTGAGGAAGGAGAAACAGATGCTAAAAGATATTTATTTATAAATACTGCTGAACTAATCCAACATAGATATTATGAATTTGGATCTAAGGATATGATACTTTGGAAAGGAGTTTCTTATTTTGTTTTCACAGAGGATGAGACGCTGTTCATTTCTTCTATTCCAATTTGGTATGATGGACCACGCCCTCCTGAAGGGTTGCAGTGAACATCTTCAGAAAATTGCTTCCCTCAACTGCCAACTGAGATGAAACTAGCACACAGGTTATACCATGAAAGACCTAATTAACGACGCCCCCATTCAGCAGGAAGCAGTTTGGAGAGAAAAAACTGCGCCCATGTTCCCAAATATGGTTTATAAACGTCCTTTTACATTTAAAGGGGGATATGATATAGATATGAATAATTTACATTAGTATAGATTTTGCTTTATTGATAGAGATTTAAGGTCAATTTTGTTATATGTATAAGTGTTTCTGATTTTGATTAAGGTATTGTGATTCTGTAGTTCATTTAAATATGTACTGTATAATTAAGAAATATAGGTTGTTAATGGATAATCATCGATAATAGTAAAGCTTGTAGTCATGTTAATTAGATTTTCTAGATATATAGAGATATATTTTAGATAGACATTCTTCATGTCTTTCAAAGATTACAGAATAGGACATTTAATGTTTTAATAACTGAGGACTTTTCATGACAATGAGACACTCTGCTCCTGGCAGCACCAATCTACTTCAAGAGGAAGATGGGCATTGAAGAGGCACCTTATGGAGTTTGATAGCCATTTGGGCAAGAAACTGCTCTTGCCTGGACTATTGCATAAACTGGACACAGAGAACCCGCAGAGAGAGGACTACTGAACTTGCCTAAGGTGAGATGATCTTTCGGGGTTCCTGATTCATGAAAGAGTTTGGAAGACATTCTGCAGGACACAACAGATAGTGACTGAACTGACTTTGAATTCTCCTGCTTTATGGAAATGTCTGCTGGATAGCATGGGCCTGAAGGCTGAAGATGGATGTCCCAACGGTACAGAGGAACCTTGGGTGACTGTCCAGGCAGCGAGATGTCTCTGTCATTTCTAGAGTTTTAAAAGTTGCTTTTTTCTTGTTTGCTTAGGTAGTACTGTATCTTTCTGGAGTCTTTGATGGAGTTAAGAATAGTTAGTTATAGTTATAGTTTTCCTTAGTTATGATAAAGATTATTGTAACTTTTACTTGATAACTCTTTCGTTATATGTAATTTTGCTATGTTAAAGTTAAAGCCTTTTTTTTGTTTAAACCGAAAAAGGGGAAATGATGGAGGAAGGTCATTGGCTAATAAAGGCACTGCCCTGGCCCATTTTATTGGTTAGAGGATAGGTGGGAGGAGTAAACAGAACAGGATGCTGGGAGGAAGTGAAGTGAGCTCAGAGACTCGAAAGCTCCCCTCTCAGGAGCAGACGCCTGAGAGAGACGCCATGCCCCGCTCCCGGGATGAAGCTCCGACCCAGGATGGACATAGGCTAGAATCTTCCTGGTAAGCGCACCTTGGGGTGCCATACATAGATGATTAGAAATGGGCTAAATTAATATGTGAGAATTAGCCTAGAAGAGAATGGGCAAAGCAGTGTTTAAAAGAATACAGTGTCCGTGTAATTATTTCGGGGCCTAAGCTAGCCGGGCAGGCGGTTGGGGTGTTGGGGACACAGCCCCTCTGCTGCCCCTATTATTACTTCATATGGCGCCCACGTGGACAACTGCTTCCACATAAAGCCTGAGACAGCTTGGGAAGTAATTCTAGAACAAAATGAAAGCATTGTGCCTGGTTTCTTGGTAGCATCAATTTCTCGGTTCTACTCTGCTTGCTAGAGGCAAGCAAGCGCTCTCATCTAAGAGAAGCTTCCTGACTCAGCTTTAGCTGCAAAACCCTGCAGCTCATTAAGAGGTCCTGACAGTAAACACTTAAATGATGTTGACGAAAAGCTGAACACATGCTTTTCAGTATTCAGCCATAGCAGGAAAAAAGCTGTGCCATTTAAAAATGCTGGCTTTCTGGGCTGTCCTGCCAGGGCAAACTCTGACTCTTTTACGCAGGCGGTTTGTGCGGTTTGCAAGCACAGGCTGCTGAAGCTAGCTTGCTGGCTACAGCCAGTACCTCAGCCATGAGGCTGGAAAGCTAAGGAATGGGCTGGATCCAGCCGGCAAAGCCACGCCTTTAATCCTACTGATATTGCTTGGCAAATAAAAGACTCATGTGGTCAGAAAAAGAGAGATATACAGTAAAGAGAGATTCAAAGACAAAGAAAATTTTTAAATGGTTTACAGTGTGTTAAAAATATATGCAGACTAAAAGTTGAAGTTCTTAAAGTAACAAAAAAAAAGGAAGAGAGTTGTTGTGTGTTTTACACACCTTTAATCCCAACACTTGGTAGGCAGAGGGAGATAGACCTCTGTGACTTCAAGGTGTGGTAGCACATGCCTTTAATACCAGTGCCTAGAAGGCAGAGACAAACAGATCTCTGTGAGTTCAAGGTGTAGTAGTGTACACCTTTAAACCCGAATGCCTGGGAGGCAGAGACAGGCGGATCTGTGAGAGTTCAAAGACAGCCTGGTCTACAGAGTTACTTCAGGTCAAAGATACAGAGAACCTGTCTCAAAAAGCAAAGAGTTGAAAGTAAAAATAAACAAAATAGAGGTTAAAACAAAGCGTACAAAGATGGAAAATACACAGAGACTTTTGATACTGTATGCTATTATGCTCTCTTTGAATTGTTTAAATGCTGAGGAAGGAGAAACAGATGCTAAAAGATATTTATTTATAAATACTGCTGAACTAATCCAACATAGATATTATGAATTTGGATCTAAGGATATGATACTTTGGAAAGGAGTTTCTTATTTTGTTTTCACAGAGGATGAGACGCTGTTCATTTCTTCTATTCCAATTTGGTATGATGGACCACGCCCTCCTGAAGGGTTGCAGTGAACATCTTCAGAAAATTGCTTCCCTCAACTGCCAACTGAGATGAAACTAGCACACAGGTTATACCATGAAAGACCTAATTAACGACGCCCCCATTCAGCAGGAAGCAGTTTGGAGAGAAAAAACTGCGCCCATGTTCCCAAATATGGTTTATAAACGTCCTTTTACATTTAAAGGGGGATATGATATAGATATGAATAATTTACATTAGTATAGATTTTGCTTTATTGATAGAGATTTAAGGTCAATTTTGTTATATGTATAAGTGTTTCTGATTTTGATTAAGGTATTGTGATTCTGTAGTTCATTTAAATATGTACTGTATAATTAAGAAATATAGGTTGTTAATGGATAATCATCGATAATAGTAAAGCTTGTAGTCATGTTAATTAGATTTTCTAGATATATAGAGATATATTTTAGATAGACATTCTTCATGTCTTTCAAAGATTACAGAATAGGACATTTAATGTTTTAATAACTGAGGACTTTTCATGACAATGAGACACTCTGCTCCTGGCAGCACCAATCTACTTCAAGAGGAAGATGGGCATTGAAGAGGCACCTTATGGAGTTTGATAGCCATTTGGGCAAGAAACTGCTCTTGCCTGGACTATTGCATAAACTGGACACAGAGAACCCGCAGAGAGAGGACTACTGAACTTGCCTAAGGTGAGATGATCTTTCGGGGTTCCTGATTCATGAAAGAGTTTGGAAGACATTCTGCAGGACACAACAGATAGTGACTGAACTGACTTTGAATTCTCCTGCTTTATGGAAATGTCTGCTGGATAGCATGGGCCTGAAGGCTGAAGATGGATGTCCCAACGGTACAGAGGAACCTTGGGTGACTGTCCAGGCAGCGAGATGTCTCTGTCATTTCTAGAGTTTTAAAAGTTGCTTTTTTCTTGTTTGCTTAGGTAGTACTGTATCTTTCTGGAGTCTTTGATGGAGTTAAGAATAGTTAGTTATAGTTATAGTTTTCCTTAGTTATGATAAAGATTATTGTAACTTTTACTTGATAACTCTTTCGTTATATGTAATTTTGCTATGTTAAAGTTAAAGCCTTTTTTTTGTTTAAACCGAAAAAGGGGAAATGATGGAGGAAGGTCATTGGCTAATAAAGGCACTGCCCTGGCCCATTTTATTGGTTAGAGGATAGGTGGGAGGAGTAAACAGAACAGGATGCTGGGAGGAAGTGAAGTGAGCTCAGAGACTCGAAAGCTCCCCTCTCAGGAGCAGACGCCTGAGAGAGACGCCATGCCCCGCTCCCGGGATGAAGCTCCGACCCAGGATGGACATAGGCTAGAATCTTCCTGGTAAGCGCACCTTGGGGTGCCATACATAGATGATTAGAAATGGGCTAAATTAATATGTGAGAATTAGCCTAGAAGAGAATGGGCCAAGCAGTGTTTAAAAGAATACAGTGTCCGTGTAATTATTTCGGGGCATAAGCTAGCCGGGCAGGCGGTTGGGGTGTTGGGGACGCAGCCCCTCTGCCGCCCTTATTATTACTTCATTCTGGAGTTTCAAAGTTGGACATGCAATTCATGATATTTCCCACACCTACTTTTAAAGTTTCATAAGCTTATACTCACCACTCATCTTCGGTAAACATAAAATAAAGCAATCTGGCCTTGTATACCATCAAAACTCATTAATACCCTTTGGCCTATCAATTCTACTTCCTTTCAGTCGGTGATATGAAAGAAGTTTTCCCATATAAAATATTTTGTAATATTATCAACAAAGAAAAAGGTGGTATAGTATTATGTGGTACTTTGTGTATACATAATTATACTCTGTGAAATTTTATAACCCATTTAAACATTTTATGTGTTAATATGATTTCCAAATGCTGAGCTCTAAGAAACAGGCTGTATAATATTTTGATGCTTTGTTGCTGCTATATCCATTCTGAATTAATGTACTAAGGAAACGCTTGTGGAAGACAGAAATACTCCTTCATTTGGAACATATTTTAGTCGGTTTTAACCATTAAAAGTAATGGGCACCATCAACTATAAACATAACTTTATCACACATCTGTGTTGTTCTTGATTTAATGACCTTATTACTTTTGTTATACTTAGTTTTTCTATGATGACATCCTAGACATCACAAATTGGTATTATGGCCTTATGAGGAAAGGCAGGCAAATTCAATCATTCTCTAACCTGAAACACGAGACAGTTATGACAGCTAAGAAATGTGTGTGGTGGCGTCATTCTCAATGTTGGTGTTAAACTTGTGTTTTTTTTTCTCCTCTTGGTGGCAAGGTAGGCTCTATGTTCAAATGTCAATAAATTTGTTTAAACCAACAGTTTAAACAGTTGGCTTAAAGGGAGTTGTCATCTGTCACTTTTCAAGTTCAGAAACATGTTTAATACATCAAGTTTATCTCCTTCTCCTTAGGAGATGTTGAAGATTCACCACTCTGAAATATCAACTCTAGATTGTTGGTCTAGTCTCTCTTATGAAACGATTATTTGTAAAGAATCCATAATTGCTTTGCACATATTTATAAACAACACAATTGTTCGATAACAGAAGATATGATGGATTAAAGATAAATATACAATAGAAAATAATGTGGAATTTTGCTTAATTAAAATTTAATTGACTAATTCATTTATTACATGCATTGTGTATATGTGGAATATATGTGTGTATGTATGTGTGTGCCTGTGAGTGTGCAGTTGCCTACACATGTACATGCCAGAAGTCAACCTGGAGTATCTCCATCTGTTGTACTCTATCTTATTTTTTAAAAGAGGGTCTTTCATTAAAACAGGCATGCACTGCCACAGATTTTACAAGACTTGCAGAATCTGCACTCAGGTCCTAGAAGTATGTTATCTGCTGAGCATTCATCTTATTTCTAAGATGATTACATTATTAAGTATAACTATAAAGCTGGACAGTGATGGCATACATTTTAATTACTCTTGGGAGGCAGTGGCAGGCTAGTCTGAGGCCAGCCTGATCTACAGAGTTCCAGGACATCTAGGGCTACATAGAGAACCCTATATAATAAAATTGAATATCTATATCTATCTATGATCTCATGAATTTGAGATCATTTCGTACATAATGATTTGAAATAGTTCCAAATACAGGGAAGAAAATAGTGTCCAACTTTCAACTGAAAAGTCAATGCAATATTTTAATAACAGTGTTATAGGCAGCGTAATCTAAGCCTTAGAATGTACATATACAATTGATACTCTCTCTCCAAAACATTTCTGTTTGTAGGTGTCTACATACACTCCCATCTGCTGCTGAAGGAAGCCTCTCTGATGATGACTGGACAAGACACACATCTATGAATACAGTAGAATATCATTAGGAATCATTTCAATGATTTTTTTTCCAGTCATGTTTGCTTCTACCCTAGGTCTCTTGGCTACCCAGTCTCTGCTTCCTCGTCAGGCAGGCAGTGTCAGATACAGGCTCCCTTGGTTTGTTTCATGGACTCAAGTTAATATGCAAAGAAAGAGTCTAAATTGGAGATCTCCATTAGTCCTCCCCGTCAGAAGTTGGGGATCCGTGTAAGTGGGGGAGGAAAGATTGCAGGAGTCAGAGGTGATGGAGAACATTATCCACTAAATCAACTAAGCAGGGCTCTTATAGGCTCATAGAGACTGAAGCAGCAAGTATATGGCCTCCCTAGGTCTGCTCTAGATCCTCTGTGTATATGGTATGATTGTTAGCTTGGTGATTTTTCTGGGACTCCTAACAGTGGGAGCAGATGAATATCTGATTCCTTTGCCTGCTCTTGGGATGCTTTTCCTTCTATTGAATTGTCTTATTCAACTTAGATATGAGAGATTTTTCTTTTTCTTATTGCATCTTGGTTTGTTGTGTTTGGCTGTCAGCTCTTGGTGACCCATTCTTTTTTGAAGAAGAAATAGAGGGTGAGTGGATCTTGAATAGAGAGGTGGTAAAAAGGCAGTTAGGAAGAATGGAGAAAGGAAAATGAATGGTTGGGGTATACTGTAATGACAGAAAAACCTATTTGCAATGACAAAGAAAATTAACAAGAAAATCCTGTAACTATCACATTCCTAAATCTATTGGTTTAATTAACAAAGAATCTCTTCGGGTTAATCTGCATCCCCACTTTCAACCTGCTTATCTGTCAATCAAATATATCATGTAAGTTTAGCCCACACATCAGTGGATGGAAAAAGAAAACAAAATGACAGCCAGTAACAATTTATTGAAATAAGTCAAAGACATACAGCTGAGAAAGATCGAATTAAAATTGAACATTTTCATTTGCCAGCTGTTTACATTGTTTACAATGAAAGGTTGTGATCTTAATACAGCCTAGTTCAAGATTCCTCCCTACACTCCGTCACTCCTGTAAGTGTTACAGCTCTAGAGGGAAAGGTGTCCGGGTCTTCGGAAGCCAGGTGATACCTACAACTTGGTTTGGTGGGGTGTGGTTTCCTGGCAGGATAAAGCACTTTTGCTCCTCTCCTATGAGCTCTTATCGCTCTCTGCTCTGCTAAGGGAGTTTCTCTGCAGAAATGTGACAGTTCTTTTTCTGCTCCCTGGGGAGAAAGTTGTTACTTCTCTGGCTCACTAGACTCTCGTGGAAGAAGTTTGTCACCCAATCTTCACTCAATAGATTTATCTGGAGGGAGGAATCCAGAAGAGTAGCTGCCTCTGTCAGGGTAGTAAAGGCAGCTTCAAACTGAACAGGTACAGGGCGTATATAGGGTTTCTTAGGGCTGAAGTTTTACAGGGTGAATATTTTTCAGAGTAGGAAATGGTCAGATTTCAAACCCTGAGCTTGGACAATTTCAGAGATAGGCTGTGTTTTATGCTCAGAGATTGGTTAGTTTCATGCTCAGGGAATGGTTGGTTTTTATGCTGAGTTGGTCAGGGGCAGTGCGTTTCTTTGGCTCTGGTTTCAGGGCCAAATAGTCCTTTTAAAGCTTTTGGCTATGTTCATAGAAGCATTGTTTGTCATATCCAGAACATGGAAAAACCTAAAGGCCCCTCGACCAAAGAATGGATGAGGAAAATTTACACAATGAAGTACTACACATCAGAAAAAAATAATGACATCTTGAATTTTGCAGAAAAATGATTGGAGCTAGAAAACATTATTTTAAGTGAGGTAACCCAGACACAGCAGGACAATTATCACATGTGTTCACTCATAGGTGGTTTTTAAACATAAAGCAAAGAAAACCAGTCTACAAACCACAATCCCAGAGAACTTAGGCAACAAAGAGTACACTAAGAGTGACTTACATAGATCTAATCTACATGGGAAGTAGAAAAAGACAAGATCTCCTGAGTAAATTGGGAGCATGGGGTCCTTAGGGGAGGATTAAAGGAGGAGGGGAGAGGCAGGGAGGGGAACAGAGAAAAAAATGAAGAGCTCAATAAAAATTAATAAAATAAAAAAAAGCTTTTGGTTCTGCTCTCAGGGCCAGCGAACTGCCTGTGGTCTCAGGGTCAGGGTGTGTTTCTTTGGCTGTGGTTTCAGGGCCAGGATGTGTTTGCTTTATTGACCCCTTTTAAACTTTTGGCCCTGGTTTCAGGGTCAGTGTGTCTTGATTTGGCTATCCTTATTACCTATAACTCACAGAATAGCCCTTAACTGCTGAAGGAGTTATTAGTCAGACTTTATTTTTCTAGGGCTCTATGTTCAAGGTAAACCCTAAAGATCCTTCTATAAATATGTATTCAGCGGCTGTAGAAATGGAGCTCTTGCCTATGACTACATGATTGTCAAGTAGAGAAGAAATAGTGGTTTCTGTAGTTACCAGACCTTGTCTGTCACGTGATCTGTGGGGTTGGATTAGCAACCTCAATGTCTCATTTAATGAGTTTCTCAGGCAAGCATTGTTAGGAATATTCCTAACTGAGCCTCTCCAGTAACACAAAGAACTCCAATCAAACCAGATTAGACCAAATTAAAAATGTCCACGTTTAATGAATGCCATGTTCTTGGTTGGCCGGGAGCATGTTGGGGTGGATGGGACGTGCAAAACCTGAAACCACATGTTCCTCCTCTGGGCAGCTACCTCAATACTCTGTGGGAGTGGTCCTCTCTCTCCCCTGGGGAGGGGTCAGTGCTTGAAAGGCTGGCAGTTGGAGTCTGGACCAATGCAACCCCCAGGCCAGGGGCTTGGGTGATGCTCCCAACTTAATATTACAAGCATAAGAAATGAAAAGAAAATTGCATTTTGACTTTCTCCAAAGTTCTAGTAATTTGTTCAATGCCCCAGAGTATATAGGGTGAATAGTAGGACTCCATTCATCCAGGATGAAAGCAGGAACACAGCTCTGCTCACAGATTCTACTTCTGTCCTTCTAAACACTAAGGAGAGTTTCTTTTCTTAGACATGGGATTTATAAAGGTAATACTTACCAGTTCAATATTATTCACAAACAAAAGGAGTGTAATTCAACTTGTCCTCACTGTAAAGATGAGGAAGACATGACACACAGAAAGCTAATTTATATTAAGGCAACACTGGATTTGTCCTTGGAAACCAAATTCCCTTATCTCTGTCAATGAATGGGCTTTTCTATTAACAAATCTCATTGTTAGCTATTTTAACCCATAATGACTCAAAGACGGGCATTCAATTCACTTAACTTCTGATTAATTTAGATTACAATTGGACAATTCAAACCAAGTAAACAATTTAATTGGTTAAAAATAAAGCAGTCACATTACTTGCTTATTTTCTGTGGGGACAAAAACTAGCTGAGTGAAAGAAATGTCAACCTTCAACAGGTCTGCCTATTATCATCTAAATGACATTAGGTCTCCAATTCAGCTGACTGTATCTTACATTTTCACACTTTCTTATCAGGAAGATAAGACAGTTTTTAGTTGCTTATCACCATGCTTTACATAACCAGACAGAGGAACATACTTTATCTTATTTAGTTTCCTAACATCTGGATAATATAAACATCTTCAGTCATGTTGGTCAGAGGGAAAAAGTGAGTGTTTTCAATATTTTGTTACTGGAAAAATGCTTCTTTAGTAAGTGGTCATGGGATACCAACACAGAGAGAGACCCCAAACATCCATCCAACTTTTAGACTCATGCCCTTTGACTACATTATACCACAATCTATGGGCATAGGTAAAAAGACAGAAATATATTTTGTACGACAAAGACTAAACAGAAAACAGAAGTCGTGGTATAAAAGATTTCTGTTTGGCACATAATCTGCCTCTATAACTAGTTTTATAATAATGACTAGGACTTTCTACAGAGGATTGCTGTCCGTGTTTATAGCCTTGATGTTAAAAGCTGGGTGGAGAAGTGACACTTAGCCTTTCATTTCTAGTCAACTTGCTTTACACTTCCCGTTTTCCTCGTCAATTATTATTTTTAACTTTGTAAGACATATAAATACCCTTTTCTTAAGATGCTCATTATCTTTTGCTGCCCTTAGATGAAATACATTTATTTATGTATTTATTATTTTGTGTTTTTATAGGATGGCAGGGACTCACCATGTAGCCTTGGCTGGCTTGGAACTTGCCATGTAGACTTCCCTCAAAGTGCCAGAAGGTACTTCTCCTTCTGTTTCCAGTGGGCTGAGTATGCCACCATGACTGTCTACAAATTGGTACTGTCTTTTAAATGTTCTTTTTCCTTTGAGTCTCTGTAGTGTCTTTTATGTTTCCAAGGTGTTTATATCTCCTATTAGTTTTAGAGCATAGCTTTAACATTTGTTACTATTATCTAATATTTTGATTATCAGATGAAATTTATGTGTAATTATGCTAAAAACTGATTAAAATTTTTCCAGGGGCACAGTATTAAGTAAGGTGCTCATCATATTTAGATGATGATTTAACAACAATATTTTCTGAAGGAAGTACTCATATTTCAACATCCACAGGCATTAAATCTGATGCTCAGAAGATAACCTTTTGTAGTCTCATTGTAGGCAAACATACCATGTTAGTGTTCTACACATTAAGGAACAGGAAGGGGCCATGGCCATTTTTAAGACTATGTCATTGGCATTCAGACATGTCCTTTTCATTTATACAGTACCATTATTCTGATCTCTGTCATACAAAAAACTCCATGAGGAAAAAATTGTTGTTCACTTCTCTAGAGCTGAAAATAGTAAGTTGACTATGAGGCGTGAATTTCAGTTAAGAAGAGGCTCATTCTTACTGATGCAAATCTTGTCTTGCTTTTCTCCACCCAGCCTCACATTTGCTGTTCCTACTCTCCTAATGTCACCAACCTCAGGACCATTCATAATTTAATCCAGCCTAAGCTTTTTCTACTAGATTTGTTCTTTTCTCCTGTTCCTTCCCAGGTTTTTATAACTTCTTTCTTAAGTCTTTTGTCTGTTATCATTAGTCTATGTCATTTTGATATTGTTTTTGATAGAGACAAACTAGATATCGCCAAGCAAACTTGATTCATAATTCTGGGAGACCATAAATTATATTTCTGCATTACTGCTATACAACTGAGTTCTAATAATGAAGTATGATGAAGGTAATGGTAGCATGTCTAGGGATGATCCATAATGTCATTTAAATGTAGTTTTATTTTCTTCATTTCACCATAATTTTGAGGATCATAAAGGACTCAATTTGCTTGCCCTTTCCTCAAATTGAAATATATTGACATTTCTATCCACAGTGCTTTGTTTTAGGGAAGAGAGCACTTAAAAGACAGTTGAAGTTAAGTGAGGCCCAGTAATGCCACGATGATGCCCTAAGGCAATAAAATTAGCACTCTTGTGATGCTCAGAAATCCCTTTCTTCACTAGGTGAGAACAATGCTCACAACCTCTAGCTCGTATCTTTATAACTGTATTTCCACTTTTTTTTTTTAAAAAAAAAACAGTCTTTAGTGCTTTATTATTGCAGGTAAAACTGACTAATACAACTAGCCAAGGATGGAAGGCATCTAAGACTCTGAGAATTACCTTACTGGAAAATTGGTAGCCTGTTAAAAATGTCAACCAAGACGCTGTGTGAAGGGAGAAGAGCTTTTATAATGTTTGGCACTAAGATTTGGAGAATTTTCATCTATAACAGCATTTTTAGACCAGTAGTTTAGAGTTCTTATGAGCTGTGATCATCTTTCCATTTTTCTCTGTTCATCCGCATCTTTCATCATCTCCATTTGATTGGAGGGAGAGAAAATAAGTCCTCATGTATGAGCTATCATTTTTTTCCTTGTGTTCAATAGGATACTTCTCTTTTACCTCCTGGTTTTAGAACTGTCAATACTAATACTTTAGACTTAAGGAAAACCTTGCCTTTCAGTTTATAGACCCTTACAGCAGGTATCTAGTTATCATTTCTCTCTATCTCATGTCTTCAGGCTTTATCAGCACAAGGTGTAAGCTGGAGTTCAAAGAACACTAGCTATAAAATAAACAATAATATCCTTTAACTTGATTTAGACTATTTACAGGGGGAAATTAGTTGCTTCAGAATGAGAAAGAGAGAAGTTTAAACTTCAAGGTCATATCACATAGCAAGGAATATGTTTATGGATAATGATAAGAAAAGATGTGACCTTTCCTCGGAAGATGTTTTACTCCTTGGTGTGAAACATGCTCTCTGCTTTAACTGGTTTCTCGGAGCATCATTTAACAAGAACAAGTGTGTTGGGAGCAGTGAGCCTCCAGATCCTGAATTTCTTGTAATCCCCTGATCTGAGTGCCTTCAGCTGCTCTGAGCATGAGACCTTCAGGAGTTCCTGATGGCAGGAGAGTGGTTTCTGGTGTGTTTGGCTGGGGCGTGGCTATCTCTATATAATCTGCCCCTGAACACAATAAAGGGGGCATTCTTGGGGAATTCAAGGATGACTCGTGTCGCTGTCTCTCTGTCTGTGTGTGTCTGCGTATTTTAACCTCCAGCTCCCTTGCCCGAAGCTCGGTAACTGGGTTCTAGCGCACAGAGTGCAGACACAGGGGTGGGGGTGGGGGGTGGGGGTGGGGGGGTGGCATTACGCGGCACAAGTGGATGAATGTCCTTAATTTGTATGGCTCATGCTTCTAATTCCCATACCCATAAAGAAAACACAGGAGAAAGAAACGTCTGCTCTTCAATAAATATGAGTGTGTGCTGGTGTTGTGTGACACCATTTCTGGGGAGATGTAAAAAAATATTTACTCTCCCTAGGTGAGAAAATTACACACCAAATTAACAATATTTCTAAAGCTCAGCTTGGTGAATCAGTGGGTTTATTGGGGTGACTGAGAAGAATACTGGTTAAAGATTACTTACAGGAACATGGCTAAATCAATGACAGTCATATCACCAAAAACATACCAAAGAATAGGTAAAGACTCCTGAAGTTGAAACCCTGGAGTTCTCTGCGCGAGAACTCCAGGGTTGGAGAGTCATATTTTTTCAATTGTTTTTATTGAGTTATACATTTTTCTCCACTCCCTTGCCTTCTCCCTTCTCCTTTCCTCTCCCCTATGACCACTACACTCCCAATTTACTATGAAGATCTTGACTTATTCTCCTTCATATGTAGATCCATGTATGTCTCTCTTAGGGTCCTCTTTGATGTCTAGGTTCTCTGGGGTTGTGGTCTGTAGGCTGATTTTTCTTTGCTTTATCTCTAAAAGCCACTTATGTGTGAGTACATATTTTATTTCTCTTTCTGGGTCCAGGTTACCTCACCCAATATGGTTTCAATATGGATCCATCCACTTGCCTGCAAATTTTAAGATGTCATTATTTTTTACTCCTATGTAGTACTCCATTGTGTATTTACATTTCTTATCCATTCCTTAGTTGAGGGGCATCTAGGTTGTTTCCTGGTTCTTGTTATTATGAATAATGCTGCTATGAACACAGTTGAGCACATATCCTTGTAGTACGATTGAGCATCCTTTGGGTATATACCCAAAAGTGGTATGTATTGCTGTGTCTTGAAGTAGATAGTTTCCTAATTTTCTGAGAAATTACCATACTGATTTCCAAAGTGGCTGTACCAGCTTGCACTCCCACCAACAATGCAGAAGTGTTCCTTTTACCCCACAACCTCTCCAGCATATGTTGTCATCAGTGTTTTTTATCTTGGCCATTCAGATTGGTGTAAGATGGATCTAGAGTTGTTTAAATTTGTATTTCCCTGATGGATAATAATGTTGAATATTTCCTTAAATGTCTTTCAGCTATTTGAGATTCATATGATGAGAGTTCTCTGTTTAGGTCTGTACCCCACTTTTTAAAGTTCAATTATTTGTTCTTTTGATGTCAAGTTTCCTGAGTTCTTAATATTTTTTGGAGATCAACCCTTTGTCTGATAATGGGGTGGGCAAAGAACTTTTCCCATTCTATAAGCTGCTGTTTTGTCTTGTTGATGGTGTTCTTTACTTTATAAAAGCTTCTCAGCTTCAGGAGGTCCCATTTATTAACTATTGCTTTCAGTATTTGTGCTACTAGTATTATATTTAGGAAGTAGCATCCTGTTTCAATGCACTCAAGTGTACTTCCCACTTTCTCTTCTATGAAGCTCAATGTAATTAGTTTTATATTGAGATTTTTGATCCATTTGTACTTGAGTTTTGTGCATGCTGATAGATATGGATCTATTTTTATTCTTCTAGATGTTGATTTCCAGTTATGCCAGTATGATTTGCTGAATATACTTTCTTTTTTATATTTCATATTTCTTTTTGCTTCTTTGTAAAAAATCAGGTGTTTGTAGGTATGTGGGCTGATATCTGGGTCTTAGATTTGATTCCATTAATTCTCATCTCTGTTTTTATGCCAATATCAGGCATTTTCAGTAGTAGTGGCAGGCTCTGTAGTAGAGTTTGAAGCCAGGGATTGTGATGCCTCCAGAAGTTTCTTTATTTTACAGGATTATTTGGCTATCCTGTTTTTTTTTTTCCATAAGAAGTAGAGTATTGTTCTTTTGAGGTCTGTGAAAAATTTTGCTGTGTATTGCACTGAATCTGTAGATATCTTTTGGTAAGATTGGCATTTTTATTATGTTAATCCTAACTATCAAGAGCATGGTAGATCTTTGTAATTTCTGGTGCCTTCTTCAGTTTTTTTTTTCATCAAAGATTTAAAGTTCTTGTCATTAGGTCTTTCAGTTGTTTGGTTAGAATTACTCAAGATATTTTATGCTAGTTGTGGCTATTGTGAATGCTGATGTTTCTCTAATTTCTCTCTCAGCCAATTTATCATCTGTATAAAGGAGGATTACTGACTTTTTTTTCAGTTAATTTTACATCCTTCCCTATTACTGAAGGTTTTTTATCAGCTGTAGAAGTTCCCTGGTAAAAATTTTGGGGTCACTTATTTATACTATTATATCATCTGCAAATAACAAACATTTGACTTCTTCCCTTCCGATTTGGATCCATTTGATCTCCTTTTGTTGTCTTATTGCTTTAGCTAAAACCTCAAGTACTATATTGACTAGATATAGAGAGAGTGGACAGCTTTGTCTTGTTCCTAATTTCAGTGTGATCAATTTGAGTTTATCTCCATTTAGTTTGATGTTGACTGTAGGCTTGCTGTATATTGGCTTTATTATGTTTAGGTATGTTCCTTGTATTTCTGCTCTCTCCAAGACTTTTATCATAAAGGGTGTTAAATTTTGACAAAGGCTTTTTCAGTACCGAATGAGATCATCATATGTAGGTGGATGCTGCTTGTTTGTTCCCAGCTGTCCAGATTATGAAATAATCACAAAGAAACTATATTATTTGCAACACTGTTCCGCCAATAGATTAAGTGTACTTCCGGTTTACTATTAACCCATTTCTATTAATCTGTGTATCATCACATGGCTGTGGCTTACTAGGTATAGTTCCATTCAGTGTCTGACTCTGGCCAAGCTACATGGCTTCTCCTTACTCTGCCTCCTTTCTCCTAGCATTCAGTTTAGTTTTCCCCCACCTAGTTCTACTCTTCCTTATTACAGGCCAAGGTAGCTTCTTTATTCGTTAACCAATAAAAGCAGCGCATACCCGGGCAGTGGTGGCACATGCCTTTAATCCCAGCACTCGGGAGGCAGAGGCAGGCGGATCTCTGGGAGTTCGAGGCCAGCCTGGTCTACAAGAGCTAGTTCCAGGACAGGCACCAAAGCTACAGAGAAACCCTGTCTTGAAAAAAAAAAAAAGCAACGCATAAACAAAAGGGCTTCTCACATCATCAATCATATGGGTTTTTTTTTTCTTTCAGTTTGTTTGTATGGTGGATTACATTGAAAGATTTTCATATGCTGAACCATCTCTGCATCTCTAAAATAAAGCCTACATGGTCATGGTGAGTAATTCTTCTTATGTATTCTTGAATTTTGGTTTGTGAATATTTTATTGAGTATTAGTGCATCAACGTTCATGAGGGATGTTAGTATGTAATTCTCTTTCTTACTTGTGTCTTTATCAGGATAAGTGTAGCCTCATAAAAATTTGGCAATGCTTCTTCCATTTCTATCATGTAACAATCTGAGGAGTGTTGGTATTAGCTCTTCTTTGAAAATCTTGTAGAATTTTGCACTGAAAATATTTGGCCCTGGATTTTTTATGTTGGGGGACTTTTGATGACTGCTTCTATTTCCTTTGCGGCTATACGACTATTTAATTTGCTTATCTATCTTGGTTTAATTTTGGAAAGTGATGTGTATTCAGAAAAATTTCTATTTCCTTTAAGCTTTAGAATTCTGTGAAGTACAGGTTTTTGAAGTTAAGACCTGAATATTCTCTGGTTTTCCTCCATGTCTGTTGTTATGTCTATTTTTTCATTTCTGATTTTGTTAATTTGGATATTGTCTCTCTGCCTTTTGGTTAGTTTGGAGAAAGGCTTGTCTATTTTCTTTTTTTTTTTAATTAATTTATTTATTTAAGGATTTCTGCCTCCTCCCCATCACCGCCTCCCATTTCCCTCCCCCTCCCCTGATCAAGTCCCCCTCCCTCATCAGCTCAAGGAGCAATCAGGGTTCTCTGACTTGTGGGAAGCCCAAGGACTGCCCACCTCCATCCAGTTCTAGTAAGGTGAGCATCCAAACTGCTTAGGCTCCCCCAAAGCCAGTACATGCAGTAGGATCAAAAACCCACTGCCATTGTTCTTGAGTTCTCAGTAGTCCTCATTGTCCGCTATGTTCAGCAAGTCCGGTTTTATCCCATGGTTTTTCAGACCCAGGCCAGCTGGCCTTGGTGAGTTCCCGATAGAACATCCCCATTGTCTCAGTGTGTGGGTGCACCCCTCGCGGTCCTGAGTTCCTTGCTCGTGCTCCCTCTCCTTCTGCTCCTGATTTGGACCTTGAAATTTCTGTCCGGTGCTCCAATGTGGGTCTCTGTCTCTTTGTCTCATTGATTCTTTGTATTGTTTCCTTTGTTTCTATTTTGTTGATTTCAGCTCTCAATGTGATTATTTCCTTCAGTCTAGTCCTCCTGGGTTAGTGCTTGTTTTTTTTTTTTTTTTTCGTTTGTTTTGTTTTGTTTTTTGGTCCTAGAGCTTTTAACAGTCATTTTCACTGAATTTTAGGAAGTTTTTATTTCTTTAATTATTTCTTCCTTGACTCATTGATGATACAAGTGAACATTGTTCAATTTCCGTGTGTGTGTGAGCTTTCTAAAATTAGCGTTTCTGTTGAATTCTAACTTTAAGCCCCAGTTTTGTATCTGTTTAGGTTTGCTTTGTTACTGAGTCCGTGGTCAATTTTTGAGACAGTTACATGGGGTACTGAGAAGAAAGTATTTTTTTATGTTTGGATGGAATGTTCTTTAGATGTCTGTTAAGTCCATTTGAGTCATGATATTCATTAGTTCTCTTATTTCTTTGTTAAGTTTCTGCCTGACAGACATGCCCAGTGGTGACAGTTGGGTTTTGAAGTTTCCCACTATTAGTGTGTGTGGTTTAAGCTACTGTTGTCAGTGGCCACTTGTTTGTTTCCCAGCTGCCCAGACCCAAAATAATCACACAGAAACTATCATAATTGCAATACTGTTTGGACATCATCAGAAAATTAAGGTAGACTGTTCATTCACTTTGAGCCTCTCTGCTTTAATCTTACAAAAGTCTTCATTAACTACAGGGCTTTTTATCTCTAGCTATACTACTCAACTAAGGTTCACCACCGATTTTTAGAAAGATTACTTCATTCCCACTTTTGCTTTTTATTCTTGTCTTTATTAGAAGAATCCTGTAAGTGCTAAGAAATGAAAACATGCCAGACCCTAACAGAAATATTTCAATTATATTTGAATTTTATGTTTTATCGAGGTTTTATATTTTCTTCTTCATTATTGATGATAATATCCTGACAGCAGTTTTCTGAAGTGTACCTATAATTGTCCGAGGAAACCTTTTGTTTTAAAAGGAGAAGACTTTAACAGAATTCAACTATACATTTACCTTCAAAATACTTGAACACATAGTGAACTCCTAATGGCTATAAAGAAGACTGTGTAATGTTAGAGCAGAAAAAAACATAATCACCTAACACAGCTCCCCATTACCATTTCAGAGCCCAGGAGAAGCTTTTGTATAATTTATTGGCTCTTCAATCACAGGGAATCTATTTGTGAATATTGGAAGCAGACTGAACCTCCTCTTTGTTGCAATAGCTGGCTATTAATGAATAAAGGAGAAACACCTGGAATTCAAGTTCTGGAGAAGCTGACTTTCTCATATCCAGTCTCACACTAAAGGACATGAAAAGTTAAAGCTTAAAATAGAGAAATCATAGGTGCCTTTTATAATGTGCCATGCACAAACCTCCCCTGTGCAATCCCTCCTTTGGTATGCACTAGAAGTGTTCCATAAAATGATGGAGAATGAACTGTAAACTTGAGATATTAAGAAAGCAGTGGGGGATTTTTATTAACTAATTATCTTAATTATCCCATCATTGTGGCAAAATACTTGCCGTAAAAAAAATCAAGGATAGGAGTGAATTATTTTTACTTTAGAGGCACAGCATTGGAGGTGTGACAAAGGAGAGGAACTGAAATCATGGCCTCTGGGAGGGAGGAGGCGGAGAGGGAGACACAAGATGGTACATACTCAAACAACATCCTCAATGACCTATTTCCTCCACTGCAATTCCTCTTCCTACTTTTCACTGCCTTGCAGTAATGCGAGAACATAGGAATCCATCAGTAGATTAATCCATTGATTAGTCAGAGCTTTCAAGATCCCGTCACTACCAAAATCCCATCTGCTGCAAGGCAATCTCCCCCGTATATGGTATTATTTGTACCACTTTGTATTCAAACTCTTAACAGAGATATCAGCAAGAAAAAATACCTTGTAGTTATTACCATGTCCTTAAATCTTGCCAGAGCAAAGGAACTCATAGGGGTGAAGGACAACAGAGAAATGATGGTGGGAGGATATTATTATAATCAAGATAGTGTTGAGCGGGAATGTCACCACACATTGGAGGTGGCAACATTTGCAGAAGAAAGTAGAACAACATGATGATGGTAAAGCTATTGTGATAATAAGTCATCTCAGAACCTGCATCAAGGAAATGTAATGAACATTCCACAAAGAACATGTATGCTTATTTTAAAACACCATTAAGAGTTACTAAGATAGGGACATAATCTAAGAGTCCATCCTATCATAATAAGAATGGAACATTATCAAACTAAAAGGAAGAATAAAATCCTGTCACATACAAAAAAAGTGAATGGACTCAGAAGATCGTAACTTTTGTCAATTAAGTCAGACACAGGAAAACAAGTACCACAAACACTTTCTAATTTGAGTGATCTAACAAAATGATTCTTGCAGTGAACAGTATTCCCTACATTAGGGACAGGTATGCGTGGGATGGAAAAAGTGAGCTTCAATTTGATCTAATAAGTGTGTGTTGAATGTATATACCTACACACTACTCTGAACTCCCATTACTATGCACAACTAACACAAATCAAGAAAAAAACTTCCATGAATTCTGTGTTAGAGCATATTAGTTTACAGCCTCCTCCCATCTTTCTATAGATAAGAGTTAAACTCAAATATGTCTGTCAATGAGTTATTCTTTTGGACAACTTTTTAAATGGCCATTTCTGGAGGAGTAGGTAAAAGGGAAGGTATCCAACTGCAGTCTGCAGTGTGATGTGAATTAATAGTAGAGAAGATGATATTTAAAGTGTTTGGTTGAGGATTTGTTGTTTTGTGGCAAGATTCAGCATTGTTCCATGTCAGAAATTGATTTTCTTTCAGAAATTCTTGTTTCTCAAATCAGTAATGTGAGCAAGTACATAGTGCCACTTTGATAATGCATAAAGGGCCTGGTTTCACTCCTCAAATGGCACACAGGAAGCAAAAACAAACAATCAATTGTTTCTGACATTTTTGACTAAACTTTATACTCTCGAGTTTAAGTAATCCAAGGAAGAAATACTTCAAATTGTTGCTTTGCTCCCTTCCTTCCCTGCCTCAAGAGGAATGGGTTCATTTGTTTAGCTACTATCAGATATCTTTTTCTTTGGATTATGGCCAATAGACAGGAGGAAGTGAAAGCTTTTTGTTGCAGGTTGAGGTGGCATGTATTTCCAAAACCCTCTGTCTTCCCACAGAGTACTCAAAGAGGTCAATAGTTTTCCATCTATGGCAGCATCATGAGCTCAAGGCTGGTTCTTTCATGCCTTCTTTATTAAGGCTCATGATACGGCAGAGTGTGGCTGTATTTAATTCCTACTGGAATGCTTTTCAGTTAAATCATTTATGAGTCAGGCCATATTTGCAGGAGGCTGTTTGCCTGTGCCTCAGTAACTGCAACCAGCACTCTGGAAAATTCTCCAGAGCTTGACATCTTATTCCCTTAACACAAGAATTCTGAAAATAGCTTATTCTGGGATAAGTTCTGTAACTTCCCCCCTCTCATTCACTCTCTCTCACACAGAGAGATCAACATAGGCTATGCAAGGTTATTATCCATGTAAAACTATTCCCTCTATGTCCCTCTATGTGTGTGTGTCTCTTACTTGCTATAATGATGTTAGTCCAGTGATTCTCATCCTTCCAAATGCTGCAATCCTGCTGTGGTGACTCAAGCCACAAAATTATTGTCTTTGCTACTTCGTAACTAATTTTGGTACTGTTATGAATCATAATGTAAATGTATTTGGTTTTGATAGTCTTAGGTAATCCATCTGAAAGGCTTGCTCAATACCCAAAGGGGTCGCGACCCACAGGTTGAGAACTACTGCTATTGTGCATCTATAGGAGGCCTCAACCAGTTTACTCTCAATTTTCTCCTTGTAAAGAACATGGATGACTATTGGGCCCCATTATAAATATGACTCAAAAAAGTCTCAATGTCTCTATAATTATACTTTACATTCGAAACATACCTCTTTTTATTTCCTATCTTCATACTATTGTCTTAAAACATATTTGACTGAATGAAATATTTTGTATGAGAGAAGAATCTATTATCAAAAATTTAAAAAGATACAAAAAATCTGCCAAGTGCCTAAGATGACAGTGACATTGAAATTATTTTCTTTAAAAATAATTAGTGGTGGGGTGGTTGTAGGATGGAGAGATTGCTCAGTGGTTAAGACAGATTCTTACAGATGATCTGGGTTGCTCAAACACCCACATGGGGGTTTCCAAATGCCTTTAACTGCAGTTCCAGGGATTTGACTCATTCTTTAATCTCTGCAAGTTCCAGCATACATGTGATGTAAAAACATATACCCTCACACAATACATGTAACATAATAAATAATTTAAGAACAGTTTTTATTGTTTGAGAATCTCATGCATGCATGGAATATGTTTAGATCGAATTAACCCCTCTTTCCCTCCCCATTAGTTCTTCTCTCATCCCCTGCCCAAATCACTTTGCCCTCCTAGATTCATGTACTGTATTTTCTTAAACCACTGACTCGTCTTAATACTGATTTTATGTACATGGGTATGGAGGGTGAGACCTTATCCATTCTCTTCCTTTGGATGATTTGACCTTTGCAGGGCTTGTATATGAAGTTGCAACCTAAATATAATCTTAAAAATTATTAATCATAAAAATATATTAAAGAATAAATTTTCAAAATTTGATAAGTAATATTGTACTTGGGAAGCAAAGGCAGGCAGATTTCTTTGAGTTTGAGATCAGCCTGGTCTACAGAGCAAGTTCCAGGACAGCCAGGACTACAAAGAAAAACAGTGTCTCAAAACAAATCAAAATAAAACAAGTCAAAAACAAAAAAAAATAATTTAATTAGTTCTTTGAAATTCTACCTGTTTTAAAAAGCATGAACATATACTCATTTTTACTCATGATATGCAAGCAACTCTAGAAATACGAAGTATGATATTCATGTTATGATATTTGTTTGTTTTGAGACAAGATTTCATATAGCCCTGCTCTCTGCAAACTCCGTGAGTATCTGAATCCGAGTTGGAATCCTGTTCTTCTTCCTCTATCTACAAAGTTCTTGCATGATCACACTTAGTGAATGCTGTGACATTCTTACCCATTACATGACAGGATAGAGAATGTATAGCATTCTGCTACTATCAAGAAAATGGTTAAAGAGGCGATTGATACTATGAGTAGTAATAAAAACACTATGAATCTTATAAGAGAGATGTAATGTTGTGAAATTAATATTAAGTATGTATATGGCTATTGACTTCTCTACTAGAAATTTACTCTACATATGCACAAAGAGAGTAATGATAGATAAATAGGTAGGTATATAGAAGATATATATATATATGTATATATATATATATATATAGAGATAGATAGATAGACAGACAGACAGACAGACAGATATAGTGCCGTTAAGTGTAAGCACTTTGGGTTTGTTCATAATAGTAGCAATGACAGAGGACTAAAACAAAATATTAAATACCAAATAAAAATGAATATATGAAATGTTTTCTAGTAGATTGGTAAAATATAATACTTAATTGCCATTTAAAGAAATACAAGCTTTGCACATAGTTCTACAAAATCATTTCCCAAATGAATTGAGAAATGAGAGAATAGAATGTGTTCCCACCATGTTCCTGAAGCACACACACACGTCAATTTGTGGAAAGGGTTTATATAAACCATCATCCATAAGGAAGACTTTCTCTAAGGTGATATGAATGAACGATAATTATCTTCAAGGGAGAAAAAATTGTAGTTCTTAGAGGTTGTTGGAGATAAAATTAAAGACACATTTTACTGAATGCTCTTTGCTATCTCATATTTTATTTCTTTGTTGCAAATAATTTATGAAGACTGACTTAAAAATATCCATTACACCTTCTACAGGGTTAGACCTAGTACTGCACTCTGGTCATAGGCTTGGTGGCATGTGATTTTCTTTTCTTTTTTTTTTTATTTTTCGAGACAGGGTTTCTCTGTAGCTTTTTGGTTCCTGTCCTGGAACTAGCTCTTGTAGACCAGGCTGGCCTCGAACTCACAGAGATCCACCTGCCTCTGCTCCCCGAATGCTGGGATTAAAGGCGTGCGCCACCACCGCCCAGCAGCATGTGATTTTCTTAATGATCTAATTTTAAAATAAATTATTTAGTCTAAATATACTAATATAATTGAATGCTTATTTTAGACTCCTAGACTTTAGAAACAACATGCTTATTGGTGTGTAATGTACAGAAATGTGGTTTTTATGAACAGTTCAATTGTTTTGAACAGTATTATGTAACTGCTATCAGAATGAAGATAAAAGAATTTCTTTTAATGGTCAGAAGCAGCCCCTTTCTATATGCATTCAGAAAAAGGGTGAGTTGTTCACAGCAACAAGGGAATGGTAATTAAGTAAGAAACTCTGGGATTTGGTATTTCTACGCACTAAAACAACTTGTTATACTTGTAAGAACTACCAGAACCAAACAGTTCAGGATGTGTAGCCACACTGCATAGAGGAGTGTCTGTGAAAAAAGAGGCCCTTTATGTTGTGACTGTAGTTGTCTCATCCTTTGATGTGGGAGAGTCTTCTGTTTTGTGTTGATTTCATTGGTCAATAAAGAAACTGCCTTGCCCCTTTAATAGGACAGAAAATTAGGTAGGAAGAGCAAACAGAACAGAATGCTGGGAGAAAGAAGCTGAATCAGGGAGATGCCATGCCTCTCCTCTCCAAGATGGACGCAGGTTAAGATCCTTTCTGGTAAGCCACCACCTAGTGGTGCTACACAGATTATTAGAAATGGGTTAATCAAGATGTGAGAATTAGCCAGTAAGAGGCTAGAGCTAATGGGCCAAGCAGTGTTTAAAAGAAAAAAAAAGAAAAAGGGTGAGATAAGAATAATTGCTAAGTAGAAATCATCAAACTTGTTGGGAACATTCACATTTGTCCTTGTCACAGCTAGCGGAGTGAATAGCAAGTTTTGAACTCTCTAGGTCATTCTTTCTTTTTTTTTTTTTGAGACAGGGTTTCTCCGTAGCTTTGGTGCCTGTCCTGGAACTAGTTCTTGTAGACCAGGCTGGCCGCGAACTCCCAGAGATCTGCCTGCTCCCAAGTGCTGGGATTAAAGGCGTGCGCCACCACCGCCCAGCTTCTAGGTCATTCTTGACATTAGAACTGAATGAAGGCAAATAAATTAGAGAAGTGATGATGGCATTGACAGTGCAAAACAAGTCCTAGATGTTGCCTCCCAATTTACCAATATTTCTACGAATGTTAACCTGACTTCAAGAGAATTAAGTTTCTGGTATGAAAGGAACTCATTCAGAAGGTGAGATGGCTACTGAATGCCTAATATGTTGGTTGAAATGTCAATGATATCCTTCAGTTTTCCATGTTTAGTCCCACTAGCCCCATCGTATACAAATAATGTTATAATTATTGCACAATGTCATTTCCCTTCTTTTTCACAATCCCCCATAGGAATCTCTATAATCTCTATGTCCTTTCCTCATGGATTCAATAAGAAAGACTGTTGGAGTTTTTTGAGAAATTTACCAACCTCTTACATTTGCTCTTGTGCAATTAAATGTCTGTAAGACTGTACAATGAATGATAAGTTGCTTTGTCTTGGCAGAACATTCATACAATATTTATGGACTCTAATATATAGTCATTTTTCTCTTCTTTTAATTTTTGTTCTAGACAAAAGCATTTTTCTTTCTTCCTTCCTTCCCATAAGCATGGGAAGTAAAAAAGCAATAACCTATCAATAAAGAATTCCAAATCTTCTATTATCTCAAAGAAATTATTCTATGGCATCCATGCTTAATAGAATTGAGTCTTCATTCCTTTCTGTCGATGCTTCAATAGACCTACTTAGTTTTCTTGTCTTGATTTTGATAATTATCCTTTGACCTCTGCTCTTACCTCTCAGAATCCAATAAGCATTCAAGGAGGGCATTTTCTTCTTCTCGGGAGGGTGTGGTAAGAGGACATTGATTTTTCTATCCTTTCACGTGAGAAGTCTATGTAATCCCTTCTTGGTGAGTTCAAGATCATTGGACCATCATTTTCATTTCTGCTTCAGTGTTGTGAGTGATATTTAGTCACACACTTATTTTAAGTTAAACAGGTTTGTTAGCTTTGCAATTTTTCAGACATGAAAGTTGAACTGACTAATTTTATGTAAACTTGACACAAGCTGAATTCATCTGAAAGGAGGGAATCTCACTTAAGAATATGACTTCATAAGATCAGCCTGAAGGTAAATCTGTAGGACATTTCTTCATTGGTGATTGATGGGGCAGGATCCAACCCTGGGCTGGCGGTGCTGAGCTCTATAGAAAAGCAGGCTGAGCAAGGCATGATGCTCAAGCTGGTAAGCAATACTCCTTCATGCCCTCAACATCAGCTCCAGCCTCCAGGTTTCTGCCCTGTTTGAGTTCCTGCCATGACTTCCCACAGTGATATATTCTTACCAGGAAGTGTAAGCTGAAATAAACCCTTTCTTTCTTCCCTAAATTTCTTTGGCCATGGTTTTTCATCACTGCAATGGTAACTCTAAATAGGATAAGCCTGTAGATTTATAATTTACTAGCCCTGAGGGTGGGTTTTCAGGTGTGGTGAAATATCAAAATAATTATCAGTGGTTGATGGCCTGTCAGATCAAAATACTGAATCACAGAAATGAGCCAGTTGTGTTAAATGTTACTGCGTTTCAGGGAAAGTTTAGAAGTGCTGTTTAAGATCAAATAGTCATATAGTTCCATATCCATGAAACCATATAAATGAGGTTCTAGGTGACCTGCTCATAGAGTAGAACCAATTAAAACGCTTATTCTCATTTCCAGTCTAAATTTCTTCTTAATTGTTGAATTCCCAAGTCCAGATAATAGTGACCAAGTGGAGATATTTAGAATACAGTGAAATGCTTTTCTTTATTTCAAAGCACAAGAAAATCTTTGTAGTTTATATTTTAAATATTGCTAAGAATTAGAAAACAGTTTACTTTTTATTCCTTCTGGAACACCGAACAGACAACCATTTCCTGATAATCTGTCCAGAAGGTTGCTGATTATTTTATTTATTTATTTTTCCTCTGAGGCCAAGGTATGTCCTTTCATTTATATAAATCACTTTCTCATCTCCTGGGCCAGTCATTCCACCTTGATAATGGAAAATGGCCTTTTTTTTTTTTTTGGTGTTGGCTTTGTTCCTGCCAAAAGACCTTCATGACAAATTGTTTGAGACAACTTGTACTACACATCAAAGCAAGGGGAAATTATTTCTTCCAGAGCACTAATGCTGTTGAGAAGGTCAAAGGGGTTGTTGATAAAATATAAATGGGGAATTACTTGACTCTGAATTGCTGTGCTTATTCAAATACAATATTCTATGAAGGGATAAGGAGGATTAAAGCTTTCTACAGTTACTTACTAGGAAATAGCAAGTGATAAAGGCTGTGCCCTGACCGTTCAAATATTAAATGAACAAGGTGGAGTTCAGCTTCACTTCAATTCACAAGCCTTGCTCTCCTCCTCAGACAGGTGAGAAGTAGCAATCAGGAGAAAACAAAACTGAACAGAAAGCAGAGGCATTCCTCAGGACAAAGGTGCATGAAGCCCTGTGATAGGAATGTTACAGGAAGAAGGTTGACAGTATGTTCTAAGCTTTGCTTCTGCACAATTACTGTCATATTTTTAAATAAAGTATTTTTCCTTAAATGTACATATCCACAGAGTCAACAGAAATGAAGGAAGGAAACTCACATTATTTGGACATCGATGATAGGCAGGGCATTTTACAATATTTGCTTGGCCTTATTTAAATTCCACAGAAACCTGTGGAAGGTATCTCGAGAATCGCATAGCCTACACAGAGTCACATAGCAGGACCAGAACAGAAATAGAATATAACCCAAGCGCTTCTGACTTGAATGGTTAAATAAGTGGGTCATTCATATTTTAAGGGCAGGGAAAACTATTGATAAACAAACTACTGGACATAAAGATTTAGTTTAGAGTGTAGAATGCAGTAGCCGTCACTGTGTGTTCTTCTCTTCAAATCCCTTCTCTTCAGCTTCCTCCACCTCATCATCCTCTGTCATTGGAATGATAAGCAAGGCTAAGTATTATACTTTTTAAAGTTTTTAAATTTATTTTCCAGAGTAATATTTTATTTTCCTGACCTCTATTGCTACCTTGTCATGACTTCACAGACAGCAGATGCCAGCTGTGGGCAGCGGAGCAGTGGAGCGAGAACTAGATCAATGATGACTCTGAGAACTACAAGCTGAAGGCTTTGGCAACCCAGGGTGAAGTCATGGTCAACTGACCTTGTGAATGAGCTCCCCTGTCTCCTGAAAGGTAAATTCATGTGGTTGAGTCTCTTCCATTCCGTTTTTCCACCTAGCAGCCTGTCTGTGTCTGAGGCTGACTGCAGACACCTGGGGTGTGAAGGGAGTGTTGCCTTGAGGTGTGTGTGACAGCATTGCTGTGGGTGGTGTCCTTCCCAATGAAGGTCTGTGTTCTGCTTTCTCCAGATAGCTGAGCTGGCTTACCTGCAGTAGCTCTGTAAAGATAGAGCTGATCGTTGCTGTGGAGGATCCTCTCCAGCCAAGTTAAGACTATCACTTGTCGCCGGGCGGTGGTGGCGCACGCCTTTAATCCCTAATCCCAGCACTCGGGAGGCAGAGGCAGGCGGATCTCTGTGAGTTCGCGACCAGCCTGGTCTACAAGAGCTAGTTCCAGGACAGGCTCCAAAACCACAGAGAAACCCTGTCTCGAAAAACCAAAAAAAAAAAAAAAAAAAAAAAAAAAAAAAAAAAAAAGACTATCACTTGTCTCAAGATTCTTGTGACTCAGAATGGAGCCAGCCCTCTGGTCATGGAGGGGTGCTGATTTACTGACACAAACAGCTGAAACAGCAGGGCTGGAGGAGAGTTTCTGAAACCTGTACTATCAGCAAGCCAAGATCTGGTACCTGTGGTCACTCCTCACATTGGGGACTTGGGGGTAGGCAAGGGAAGCTGGTTGAGCTTGCATCTCCATTTAAAAAGAGAAAAAAAAATAAAAGGATGGGGTTGCTGACAAAAAAACTTTTGTATTATGTTTCTTTTATATTGAATATAGTTTCTATAGGATCCCACTAACATTTCATTGCAATTTAATTATGAAAACTCAAACTTTCCCTAATTTTTGCTTGATCTTATTTTTGTGGTAGTTTTAATCAATGAAATGTAAATAAAAATAAGTTAAATGACTGTGTAGTAATTTTTGTTGATATATAAAAGAAAATAATTACTCTACCTTCTAGGAAGTTAGTTACATTTAATAGTAACAGGATCATGCATTTCTAGAAATCTTTGAAGGTAATGAAACACTTGGGCCATACAGTACTTCTTAATGAAATATTCGCAGAGACAGAATTGAACCAGTTGGGATGTGCTATGTGTAGAGAAATTTATAAACAAAATTTAATTACAGCCAGTATCATAACTGATAGAAGAAGACTGTGGATGAAGTTAGTGATCAAGCCAAAAAGAAGGGGAAAAATGATGTCCACATCTTTCATCAATATACCTTTTTAAATTTTCAACTAGAGAAATTAAATTGCAGTTCTTAAGTTATTTGAAAAGAATCACAAGAGAAGAAAAAAAGATTCAGAAATAAACTAGGCTTGCTTGCTAGTCCTTGAGGCCTGGCTGTTGACATCCCACACACATAACCCCACAGAGTTTGGATGGCAGCAACGCTTCATGCTCATAATACACATAATCAAATTATACTAAAGTTTTTAAATTACCAAAAACCTACAAATATTTAAAATTTATTGTTCTGAACTTAGTATGAGATAATAGACACTGTGTTCTTTAAAATGAGTCCGATGGTTCTAATGGATATACAGAGATGTTGTCTGTCAACATTCGCTTCCAAATGTTACTTCATCTCAATGTCTCTGGGAGACTGCTGGGAACTTTTCATTCATGCTTTATTATGTCTGTGTTGGTGACTAGTATTTAGTATTTGTAAAAATTTCAAGGTATTGCTGCTGCTTCTGGCCCAGAGACCACATTATAAAGAACTGGATAGAGGAACTAAAGCTGCCGTGGTAAGCAGGATTCATTTACTAACTGATGATATTCATTCAGAAATGACTGAAAGTATGAAACAGGCATGGAACTGTGGTAAAGTCTAGGAGTTCACAGAGGAGTAATCACAAAGATCCTGCAATTCAGGTCCATATGGCCCTGCCATGTGTTCCAGTACCAACTTTTTGTCAAAACTGCAATGAGGGCTAAGATGAGGGTTTAGTGGGAGAAGTGCACACGCAGGAATTTGAATTTGAATCTTCAAAACACACTTAAAAACAGGAGATGCTCATGTGCACGTGTGATCCTAGCTGTCCTACAGTGAGATGAGAAGTAGAAAGAGAAGAATCAATGGTTATTAATGGCCCAGCTAGCCTGGCATCTGCCAGGCCAACATCAAAAATCCCTGTTTCCAACGATGTGGAAGACAATGACAAACATATAGGTTTGTCGTCTGATCTCCATGTGCACTGTGGCACACATGCCCCTGTACTTACACATGGGGGGGTAATTCTTTGTGACAGTGAGATTGTGTCTATAAGTTGAGCACTAGGGGAAAGGAGGGTGGGAAATTTGAATTCCCACTTGGAGTTCTACCAGCTATAAACCAGATTCTTCTATCCGGTTGTACAATATGGTGGGACAAAAGAAGCTCGGGTCTAGAAAGCAATGAATGCTTCCAGATCATGAAATCCATGTTTGAGCATCCCTAATAGAATTCTGACTCCAGAGATTTCTATAAACCTATCAAAGTGAGCTACAGAATACTTTTGTGTAAATTCTGTGGCAAAGACTTGCTTTGTGTCCTCTAAGGTAAGTCCTCAAAGTTCAGTAAATTATCCTTTGTACACAGGGCCCTTTATATTCTCAAAAGAGGTTGACACCTTCTGACTCACTATGTGGGCACAGCGGTACTGATGCTCTCCATGTTCAGAAGCAGATGTCTTCTTTGTCTCCATAAAGACACAAGTTTGATAAGTTACCTTGAGAATAGACATTGTGTTTTAGTTGTAAAAAGTAGAATTAAACTTCATTTTCCCTGATGCCTACAATGGAATGTGAAAATCCATAGTGCCTGTTTTACCTGAGGATGTATTTCTTTAGTTTTCTCTTTAAATTTCCTTTGATATTTATTTTTTCATTATAGAATAAAGCTCAGTTTATGGAATATCATACAGTGTAGAATTTGGGAGAATGGAACAAATTTCCTTGATACATATCATATTTTGTATAAAAATCATTGACTCATTTAATATATTTGAGTACAATTTTAGTAAGAAAAGTAGTAAGTCCATATAGCGATTAAAGATTTTTCTCAGTAGTATGATGATATCATTGTCTATTGCTCAGGAGATGGGCCGGCGATGTGGAATTAATATGACTTGCTTCGGAATCTTCATAGTACTAAGATAAAGTATTATTCATTTCTGAGGGTGTCCCCTACAAGAAAATGATAATGTTGAATATCCTACAAATAGCAAACCTAACCTGCAATTTCCCCAGAAGAGTTATTTATTTGAGTATATAGAATTTATCTATACATGAAAAGAAAGATAAGTAGTAAAATATTTTCCCATTCAACAGCAGGGTATTCAAAAATGAGTGTACATTTCAGTTACAGAAGACAGGAAAGAAAGCACTCAAAATCTACCCTGAAACACTAAGAAGTTGAGAAAGTCTACATATGCAGAACAAATAAAGGAATTAATCAATCATTTGACTGTTTTATCCCCCAAGCATTGATATTAATGAAAAACGTGGAGTGTTCTGAGAACTGAGTTAGGAATTGTGTTGCTTTATCATCCTGATAAATGACTGCTCATGTATTTCACTGTCCTCCTTGAATTTAATGCACGATGACAGGTAAAATTCTCACTCATAAAATGCCCAGCTAGGGAAATCACTTTAGAAGAAGAGGGAAATCCAAATTTCTTAGAGGAGCTAAGAAAAATGAACCTGGAGATCACACTGAAGGTTCTGAGAAAATGGATAGATTTTTACTTCAAGTACTTGGAAAATGCTACCAAAGGTGTCTGATTACGAATCCACATGTGTCCTCCACGATTTCCAAGTACCAAGACATTGTGTCTGCAGAACCACAAAGCAGCACTGCGTACAGAATGAGGGAATATTGCAGGATCTTCATCTTTTCAAAGTTCGTCTAAAGAAATGATCTTATCTGTTCTTTATATAAGGTTAAATTTGCTTCTCAGCTTATGTATGAAAAAAACCACACACTGCTGTGGCACAATGGTTTTACCCTGCAAAGATTTGTTTCTTGTACTTGTTTAATAAAATGCTGATTGGCCATTAGCCAGGCAGGAAATATAGGCAGCGCAAGGAGAATTCTGGGAAGAGGGAAGATTCAGTCTGCAGTCTTCACTGAGACACAGAGGAAGCCAGACACAAGGCAAGCAAGATGTGACTGCCTCACCAAAAAAGGGTACCAAGCCACGTGGCTAACACAGACAAGAATAATGAGCTAATTTTAAGATGTAAGAATTAGTTAATAAAAAGAGCCTGAGATACTAGGCTAATCAGTTTATAATTAATGTAGAGCTCCGTGTGATTTCTTTGGGACGTAACGACTGCAGGAGCCAGGCAGGACAGAAACCCAGACAACAACACACCATGTGCTGTTTTCATGCATGCATGCATTATGCAATATGTTTTTTTTTAATTTGAGTTTATTTGTGACAGGTTTGCTCAATGCAACTCAGATTGGCTTTGAACTTGCAATCTTTCTGTTTCTTCCTCCACCTACAAGGTGCTGGGATTTAAAACATGTGCTAACATGTGGAAATTTGAAAACAAAATTTATGCCCTGGCTGAAGCATGCATGGGCAGCACATATATGGTGGTTCTGTTGAATTAGTCCATATTGGGTTTCATGGCCTAAATTTAATGAGAACGACTGACTAGGTCTCTTCCTCAAGAGGCCACCAGATCCCATTACAGACGGTTGTGGGCCACCATGTGGTTGCTGGGAGTTAAACTCAGGACCTTTGCAAGTGCAGGGAGTGGTCTTAACCCTATTTGAATCAAAATATGGCAGGAGAATATATACATGATATATATGAGGATATATATGTTATACATTTACATATAAAATCATCCCCATGTTGAAGTATGTGCACCTACTTTCATTTTTTAACAATAATGTTTTATGACTTTTCTTTTACTTTGATTTCTTAGAATAGTGCCTTGATATATATATATATATATACATACATATATATATATACATATACATTTATATAAACGGTTTGCTAATATATATATGTATATGTACATACACACACACACACACACAAACAATTTGCTATAGCAATCAGACAGTTTTGGGATAGCTGCCATCTCTGAAATTTCTGTTGTACTTTTACATAACTTTCATAACAATATTAAGTATTAAAATATAATTCTTAGTTTTCAGTAAATTGCAGGAAATGGGAAGTGTTTGCATTTTGCTCATTTTGGTATATAATACTTCCCTGGTTAAAACATTTTTTATTATAAAAATCTATTTTATATATGTGTGTGATATATTCACACATCCACATAGGTGTCTATAAGTGTTCCTTCTATTGCTCCTTGTCTTATTCCTTCAAGACAGGATCTTCTTCCCTTCCCTTCTTTTCCCTTCCCTTCCCTTCCCTTCCCTTCCCTTCCCTTCCCTTCCCTTCCCTTCCCTTCCCTTCTCCCCCTCTCTCCCCCCCTCCCTCCCTCTCTTCTCTGATACAAAATTTATCAGTGTAACCCTGGCTTTCCTGTAACTTATTCTGTGGATCAGGCTGGCATGAAATCACAGAGATCCATCTGCCCTGCCTCTGCCTCCCTCAGTGCTGGAATTAAAGTCATGAGCCACCATTGCCCAGCTTAAGGCAGGGTCTTTCATTGAACCCAGAACTTGCCACATTTTGTCTATGCTAGCAAGCTCCATCAGTTCTCTTGTCTTTGTCTCTACCCATCTGCAACTAAAGTTCTATTCACAGGCCTGGCTTTTTGTGTGAGTTCTAGGAAATTTGAACTCAGATCCTTATGTACGCTCACCAAGAGATACAGCTCTTCTCAAACTGCTTTAGCAGAACCATATCAATGTCATTTTCACAGCCAGTTACTTTTACCAGGACTGAAAACATGACATTCCATTATTGTCTTATGAAATAAAACAAGAACAAATGAACAAATTAATAAATCTATTCACCACCAACTAACAAAAATGCATTCTCTGAAGTAGTTCACATTGTGAAGGGTAGTTCAGGTACTTAACTGGAATATCTGATTTCACTTAGGGTCAATGGAATAATTATTGAAGAAAAGATGCTCCTGCTGAGCTCAGAAGAATGAGGTTCACCTACTGTGTCAAGGATCATTCCTTGAGAGTATGTACAAGTATTGTATGACACTTCCTATAGATGCAGGCACAGAAATTTATTTACCCCAGGCAGGAAAGAAGGGTAGCCCCTAAGTTCAACTTTTTAAATTGATGAGCTTTATTGGTATCACTTACAGGTGTGGAAATGATTCATGCCAGCTGTATTACCAAAACCCACCCAAGCCTGGGAGACAGTTGGTGAAATCTGAAAACCTGGAGGTTATAACATAACCTGCTGGCAGCCAAATTGGTTGCTGAGTGTCTCCTTCAGGGGTCTCAGCTGCAGGGTGAAATATTTCACCTCCTTTTAGAACACTTTGTTGTTTCACCTCCCTTTTAACATTCTATGTCTTAAAAAGCTTCACTCCCAGTCTGCCTGTGTTATTATAAAGGAAATTTATACAGAGCAACACATTCTGAAGCAGGAGGATATGGCTAACTCAATGGACTAAGAGAAAACCTAGAATATGGAAAAGAATCAAAAAGGGAGATGATTGTCCTTGGAGAAGCAATACATGAAGGATATGGAGACCTGGGTCCACAATGAGGAATAGGATCTGTATTTTGAAAACAATGGAAAACTATAAGATACTTTACATAGGAGAGCTCTGATGAAGGGGTGGGACATATTAATGAGTTTGGTAAAGCTAATTTAGAGGTAATAAAGTAAGGGGTAGTGGAATGGAGGTTAACAAAGTAATCAGAAAGAATAAAATATGTTTGAGTAGTGGTCATGTATATTTCTTGGGTACCAGGGAATATGTAAAATAAGAATATTTGGGGATAAAAGAGATATCACACAAATGACTATGCATCAAGTAGAATTAAACAAAGGGAACAGAATCTGTGGTGGGATTGGCATATAAGAGAAGAGATTAGTAAACTTTTGTCCTGGACTTTGAAGTCTCAGTGAAATGCCCAAGTACAATTATCAAGCAGACATTTTTAGATCTGGGACTGAAGCTAAGGGGAGACATTTAGATTTGATTCACTAATACCTACTTTTTGCAAGGTACTTATCAAGGACCAGGAGTGCTAAACTCCAGCAGATTCTAATTGTTTAATCCTCAGATTATTAGTCCCAGCTTGCAGGGGAGGAGGAAGTACAGAGAGCTTCAGAAACCTGTCATCACCTAGCTGTGAGTAAAGTAGATAGGGAGACAAAAGTTAGCAGCAGACTGCAATTCATTCCTTTCCTTCACTAGGGAACATCCTAAGAGACACAAGGAGGACACTCCAGTGCAAGCTCCTTGTAAACACACTGATAATGGACACACCTTCCCCATAAATACTCAATAGCATTGGATGAGAACAAAGCTCATAGCTAGGTAATGCTTTGGGGAGATACACCTGGCGTGATAAGGACACTGGACGCTATGGATGGACCTATGAACATGGGTCCAAGGAAAACGTCAAGTAGATTCTGTGACTGCCAATATAAAATGGAGAATTGTGTCACTACTTTTGTACGTGATACACAGTTTGCATGCGTGTGCACACACACACACACACTGATTTATCACACATTTCTTACTATAATATGATCTTGTCTATCCCTACGTGTACCACAGAACATAGGAGTTCCAAATTTCAGGAGTTCTGAAATTCATCCTTCTGCAAAATTGTGTACAGAAAAGAAAACTAGGGCTATTCCAAATTGGGACAGTGAAAATAAGGTGGCCAAGTCATATGGAAAGCAATTGTCAGATAGGTGAGAAAAAAAGGGCTAAGTATTGCCTTTAGACAACACATAGTTTTAGCAGCACTTGCTTGATCCTTATCCCATGGTGAGCCACTGTGAGGAAGGATGTAGGAGTTTCACCCCACTCTTGCTAAACCAAGTATCAGCAAAAGAACTCTATGACCCTGCTTAATTCAGAAAAGCCCTTTAATCATTTTAAGCATTGTGTTTGCTAATTTTCTAATAATTTCTGATATCCCAAGTGGTTTGGCTCTCATCTCTCTAATTACTCTACAAACATGTCATAGTTATTTGCTTTCTAATAATTTTAAGGCACTAATGGAATTTATTGTGTCTTTCATTGGAAAATCTAGACAATAGAATTGTCTGCTTTGTAAGCTAATTGTGGTCATTTTATTTGATTTTTATTAAGAAATGAAGAAGGAAAGGGAAGGGAAATTGTATGTAGTCTCAGAAAATCTTCCTTGGACTCACTGTAAACATTAGAGTTGATGCTCAATTAAATTTTATTCTTGGTTGTTTCATTAAAGTATCAAACAAATTTTTAAATTATCATTATATGATAATGAAATTAGATCATCTGATCCAATTAAAAATAGATATCATTTTTTTCAGTTTTATAAAACTAATGCAAACTGATAAAAATTCTAAAATATTACAGAATTGAATAGAGTAGAAAACGAGACTGCAATGGTTGAGGGTCAGGAAAGTGTGCTTTGCACATAATTCCATATTTCTTAGAACAGCCATTGCTCAACTTGATGCAGGGGGAGGGGCTCGGTCTTGCCTTAACTTAATGCTCCAGGCGTTGTTAACTCTTCTTGAAAATACTTATGGAGGAGTCGATGGGAGATGGATGGGGGAGGGGAGTGGGCAGAGGGAAGGGAGGGGAAACTGTGATTGTTTTCTAAAAAATAAATAAATAATTTAAAAGAAAAAATCTAACAACAAAATGACATTTTGAAACAAACATGTCAAGACTTAATATTACAATGTCTTTTCAATAAAGATGATTATATCAAAATAACTAAATTAAAATGACCATCATGATGAAGTCTTTGCCAGTTCCAAGAGCATGCAATAGTACTTATTAAAGATGCTATCACGACACGGTAGTTCTTGTGGAATATTCTGAAAATTGCAGGTTATATTCATTTTGAGAATCACTACACATGCCATCTTCTTTTCTATTCACAGTACACACTAACATTTCAAGAGCCAGTAAAAAACTTTACAAAGCACTTAATGTTCTCTTGTTTTCCCAGAGGTAGTTTGACCAAAAGAGTCTTGAGTATGTCTGGTTTGAAAATGTCACTGCTATTCACTCCTTATTTGTTCTACCTAGGGCATTATTTTAAATATTTTGTGTAAGCATAATAATTTGAATAACTATTAACCAATGAGACCAAAGCTACTACCATTTTCACTTTGACAAGAAATAACAGAGGCAAAAGTAGGCTCTTAAATTGTTAATTTAGGAACAACTGTCTCAGATTGACTTTGATTCAGATTTCACAGAATCTTTGACTTGGTTTCTTAATCAAGACACTGTATTAAAAACTAAAGCTAAACATTGTTTTCTGTGTCAAAATAGCTCTTGAAGAGCATATTAATTAATTTATGGAAAAAATCATTTGTCTGGCTTCACATGTTTCTTCATTCTTTTCTTTCTTTTTTTTAAAATTGATTTTATTGGGCTCTATATTTTTTCTGTTTCCTTGCCTTCCTCTCCCCACTCCTTCAATCCTCTCCCATGTTCCCCATGCTCACAATTTACTCAGGAGATCCTGACTTTTTCTATTTACCATATAGTTTAGATCCATGTATGTCTCTCTTAGGGAACTCATTGTTGTTTAGGTTATCTGTGATTGTGATTTGTAGACTGGTTTTCTTTGCTTTATGTTTAAAAACCACATATGATAATTGTCTTTCTGCATCTTGGTTACCTCATTAAATATGATGTTTTCTAGCTCCATCCATTGGCCTGCAAATTTCAAGATGTCATTTTATTTGATTTTATTGCTGTGTAGTACTTCATTGTGTAAATATACCACATTTTCCTTATCTATTCTTTGGTTGAGGGGCATTTAGGTTGTTTCCAGGTTCTGGCTATGACAGACTGTAGAGAAGGAGATACTATAGTTTTATTTTGGACTCTTCATCACAGCCAACAACTGTTTCTGTTATTGGCCCTAAAGTCAATGGAGAGACTCTAGATTCTTTTTATTTATTTATTTATTTTTATTGAAAAAATGTTTCTGCCTCCTCCCAGCCTCCCATTTCCCTCCTTCTTCCCCCACTCCTCTCCCCCTCCCCCCACTCCTCTCCCCCTCCCTTAACAGTCCAGAGAGTAGTCAGGGTTCCCTGCCTTGTGAGAAGTCCAAGGTCCTCTTCCCTCCCAGCAATACCACTCTTGGGAATATACCCAAGAGATGCCCTTTCACATGAGACTCTAGATTCTTACCAAAATATTTGATTTCCAATTTTTCCACTGCTGCAATCCAAAAGCCTACCTGCAGAGTGCAAAACTCATTTCTTTCAGTGTTATGAATGATGACGACTAGACAAGCCACAGAGAAGGATGTCTTTCAGACAATCATTCTGAATTGCATTTTAATGACAGCCACACTTTTCAAGTTCATCAAGAGATGTTATTGAAAATTACTATCTAAAAGTTGCCTTTACATTTGTTGTAGAATTAGCTGAAGTCACCCATTTCATGCAATTATTAATAGTCATTGATATACACAGTGCCTGAAAAAAATCTTGTGAAAAGAGAACTTTGCTTAATGCTCTGGCTCAGGCATAATCAACCTTATACAGTAGAATAATCTTAAGGGTCAAAAAAGGAAAGAGAAAACAGATGACAGAAGATAGCTGGGCCCTTGAATCATCAAAGTCAAAGAGTCAGCCAGGACCTTGGTGTTTCAGGGCCTCAATGTGACATCTGTTGAGGAATCTGTGGTAAAGAAGATGCTTAGTCAGTGGGCGTATTAATTAGGATGCTACCTGTCTATTAAATGCCACTCACCTCAGAGTGTAGCACTTAGCTTGTGTCGACTCAGAGCAGCCACTAGACAAGATTTATGAATGGTAAGAATGAATGCCTTGAGGGAGAAAGACCTATTTATTGAGATTAAAATTCTAATAGGAAGTAAAAGGCATCTTAGGGCCTCTAAGACTCATTAAATCTTACTGTATGCAAGGCCTGGATTATTAAGCAATGAGATAGCCAAATATATAAGAGTATATGTTTCAATAAATAAACTAGAGAACTTTGATAGGAATGTAAAATGAAATTTAAAAAAAGAGGAGTTCAAATAAATTTGTTTAGAAAGACATTATAAACACAATATTTAAAACATTCCATCATTCAAAATGTTTGATGAAAGTATTGATTCAATGGATTCTCAAAGGTAAGAAAGGCAGAGTAGTAGCTTGAAATATCCAATTTTTAAAGCTTATATGGAACTTGAAAAGGAACAAAGAAAAAGTAGTAATAAAATAAGAAGTTGTCATTAAAAAACATAGCAACCAAACGTTTAGTGGAGCAAGGAGAACAACCCCACAGAAGAGGGGAAGAAAGGATTATGGGAGCCAGAGGACACCAGAAGAATGTAGTCCACAGAATCAACTAAGCAGGGTTCATAGGGGTCACAAAGATTGAACTGACAAACAGGGACTCTGTATGGGTCTTTTTTTTTTTTTTTTTTAACCGATTAAGTCAATTTATTAAAACAGTTGACTTAGGCTTCTGCAATAGTGTCTTCAACCTCCACGCCCGGCTCAATACTGATGAACGTAATCTGTTTAACTATCTCCGAGGGGCTGTGCAAGTCAATGAGGCGCTTGTGGATTCTCATTTGGAAACGATCCCACGTCTTGGAGCCTTCCCCACAAGGTGTTTTTCTCCTAGTGATCCTCAGGGTCTTGGTGGGCATGCGCAAGGGCCCGTTCACTTTCAGGTTCTTCTCTGATCAGGTCGGCACACACCTTCTCCAGCGACTTCACGTTGCGGCTGGTGAGCGTGATCTGGATGCGGTGGATCGCCACCTCGGGCTCCACAGGCATCTTCCCGGTGTCTTTGAAAGCCATGGCTGTGGTGCAGGTTTCCTGACCTACTTGTTCCTCCGTGGGGAGCGAACAGCGGTGAGTCAGGACTGGAGCAGGCTCACAACGCCACGCCTCAGAAAGGCCTGTATGGGTCTTAACTAAGTCCTTTTTGTAAACCATATGGTTATACAGCTTGGTGCTCTTGATTGACTCATAACAACAAGGTGTGGGTTGTCTCTGACTCTTTTGCCTGTTCTCTGAGCCCACTTTCTCCTATTGGTTTGCAAGTCCAGCTTTAATATGAGAGTTTATGCCCAGTCTTACAGTATCTTGTTAGGCCATGTTCAGTGGATATCCATAGAAGGAAGGCCTTTTTTTGTTTTTTAAAGGGAACCAACATAATGGAGGAGGCTTTGAATCAGGGAAGAGGGGAGGTGGGAGAGGGACTCAGAGGAGTGGAGGAAGGGAAAACTCTGGTCAGGATATAATGTATGAAAGAAGAATAAAAGTTTAAAAGAGAAGGAGAGAGAGGATGAGAGAGAGAGAGAGAGAGAGAGAATTACAAAAGACAGCTCTCACTCAATAGTGAGTGACCCTGAAAATATCACCAAATTTCCCACTGCTTTCAAGCATATCTTAAAAATATATTTCGTTTTAACTGTCATAAAATAATTTCTCCATTTATGTGATTTTGTGTTTGTGTATATGGGTAAATATTTTTTTTTTTGAGAAAAGGAAAAAAAAAGTTTCCCCCTCCTCCCAGCCTCCCATTTCCCTCCCCCTCCTCCCACCCTTCTCCCCCTCCCCCCACTCCTCTCCCCCTCCCTCTCCAGTCCAAAGAGCAGTCAGGGTTCCCTGCCCTGTGGAAAGTCCAAGGTCCTCCCTGCTCTGTCCATGTCTAGGAAGGTGAACATCCAAACTGGCTAGGCTCCCACAAAGCCAGAACATGAAGTAGGATCAAAACCCCGTGCCATTGTCCTTGGCTTCTCATCATTCCTCATTGTTCGCCATGTTCAGAGAGTCCGGTTTTATCCCATGCTTTTTCAGTCATAGTCCAGTTGGCCTTGGTGAGCTCCCAATAGATCCGCCCCACTGTCTCAGTAGGTGGGCGCAATGGGTAAATATTTATAATTTAGTATAAAATATGTCTTGTTCTAAATATGATTTTAAATTATTATTTAACATAACACACAATAAAACAGTGTACCTAATTGTTAACTGTAGAATAGTTTTCACTCAAGAGAAAACATAGTGTGTATATGCTTAAATAAGAGTAGTGGGCCACAAATTTGCAAATTCATCAATATGATTGCAATGTGAGACGAACAATACCAGTGAAGGATATTAAAGACTGAAGACAAGAGCTAATGAGTGCTGTAGATGAGGAATGATAATTGCTCCCTCTAGTCTGAACCATGGGCACTTTCTTGGACTTTGTGTTCTGAAGGAGAAGTCTCACTGGGGCATATGTAGAGTGAGCCTGTAGTCAAGGCATGTGTCAATATGCAAGAAAAGAGACACAAAGCCTCCAGATAGGAGGGAGGATTGAACATAGCAGTAACAGTTAAGAGATGCCTCTGAAATGTGGACATAAGTCTAGATTTACTATTATCTGTTCCTTGTGTCTTCCTTGGCCATTTGAGGTAGTCTCTCTTTGGAAAAGGTGGGAGCTTTCTTAGGAAGTCATACTTACACACAATTCGTCCTGTTATGATGAGATGCTACATTAGATACAAGGATTTAAAGATTTAATTATCCATAAAGTTAAAAAGCTTATTGGAGGAAAGTGTATCAATGCCTTGTACATGCACATCAGAGAGGGTTGTTAATTTTAACCCAAATTATATTCACCATAACTAAATGAGAAAGGGATTATTGTATGAAAGGAGGCAGATGATGGGACCTCAGAGCTTTTCTTCACTTGGACACATTAGGTATATCTTGTGTAATACTTTTGTAATTTCCAGACTAATATTCTACTTCCCCGTGAGCAAAACATTTCACCAACAAGCACTTATTCCTAACAGTATGTAAGTACAGGATTCTTCTTCATGGTAATCTGTTCAAGGGACCCAGGACAGATACTCTGGGATACGTGTAAACTTTTGCGCACTGTTCATTAAGAGCCTGGAAGCACAATGTCAGTTTCCTGTTCAGGCCTTCCAAGTACAATTGGTAAAGTGAAAAATGTCTCTACCCTTCCACTTATGACACACAGTAGTCTACTGTCTCCTAAATGCAAAAAGGCAAATGAGGATCAGTAGGCATCTGCAATAAAGATAATGGCCAACGAAAACAAGCAGCAGACAAGGCTTCTTTTGTAAGTTGAAAAGAAAAAGAAATTAAGGAAGATAAAATGCCTAGCACACGTGCAGTATTCACAGATAATATTTATGTATCCAGAACAGACAGAGATAATGCGTTAAAGAGCTGTAGTGAAACTATAAAGTTGGCACTAGTCTACTTGTTCTTACTATAATGAAATATCCAGTCCAGACTATTTTTTTTAAAGGGGATGGGTGTGCATGTAACTCCCATTTCTGGAGGTCTAAGAGTACATAGCACTGGACTAGCTCTGGTAAAAACTTCCAGTAAATAGCCTAATTGTGTTGGAAGCCTGTGAAGAAGGCAAATAACAAATCAGTGCTGGAAAGGAAGCCAAAAACAGCTGGGATGTCTGGCTTATTATTCATAATTCTTTCTTGAAAGAAACAGTTCATGCTGTGTAATATCCTACTCCATCATTCTAAGAACTGTCCCTCATCAAGACCTAAGCACCTCCCACCTATTCACCTATTGTAGCTTTCCTTGCCTTCATACCACCACACGGAGGTCCAAGGTTCCAGTACATGAAGCTGTGAAAACACTTTCTAATCATAACGAGCTATGGCGAATAAATTAACAACGGTTGTTGAACCGTGATGAGGGACTAGAAACAGGGACAGGAAACACTTGAAGAATTCTTTTTGAATTATAAAGACACTTTTTGGAATTGAGTACAAGACACAGAAAACATTTTTGGCACAACCACTGCTTAAGAACAGCAACAACAACAACAACAATAATAAATAATCATAGGAACAAACAGGAAAGAGACCCTTAATAATGAAAAACAACAAGAAATTAATACTGAAAAGAAGCTCAAAGTCTACTCAAGAAAATAAAAAAAATACTTACACCTGAACATATCATTATGTAATCATAGAACACTAAAGGTTAAAACAAATAAGAGTTGAAGAAAAGGCCAAGAAAAGAGGGGACAGACACTTGATCTAAATGCAGTAAGATGAAAGTCTTCCATTTTCTTGAATCTTAATGACAATAGAAGTTTAGGTAAATGTCCCTAATCTCAAAAGCTTTTTTTTTTTTAAATCTAGTGTACTTAATTTGTAGTCAATAGAGTGGAAATTTTGAAAAAAGTCCTTTTGCGACATTCTTCAACTGCTATGTTAATCTGAGGATATATTACCGGAAAATGAGAGTAAAGAGCAGGAAGGATGAGGCTACTGTCAGCTCTGGAAGAAATAAAGCAGATGATGCTTTAACGTGATTGCTGTGATCCTCAAACAATAATTGGATCATCTGGAACGACTTTGAAATCTAGATTCTAGAGAAAAAGAGTAAAGGGAGAAAAAAAAAAGACAACTTGATGCAGCACTACCAGAGCGAAAGAACTAAATGATTTGGTCAAGGAAGTGCTAAATTAAAAATAACCCAGAAAAAAAGATAGTTAGAAACTTCTAGTTGAAAGTTAAGTCCATGCAACATGATTCCACTGTGAGATACTCTTTGCTTCTGCAGAAAATATAATTGAGAAGAAGTCATAATATTGCTAAACCTCTTTATTGTTTTTAGTATTGGAGTTAATTTAGAGACAAAAGGAGAAATGCAATTTAGGGCAAATGCAAAAGCATGGCTTACAAAATTTGAGAAAAATTAAATAGAGAAATGAAGATTGAGAATTTAGACATGCTCATGTGCTTCTTATAGACAAAGGAGGCAAGATACAGAGTAATTAGTCTGAGCAGAAGCTTGGTGCAGACACTGCTATGACATACCCCACAGATTGAGGAGAAGTAGGACTTTATGCCTGTAGTTAAGATTCTCGCACTCTTCAACATCTCTAGAGACTATCATTGGATAATCATGTTGAAATATTGTTTCCTTCATTAGTAAACTGAAGGGTATTTTGAATCAACTTTTATCAGACTGATTTTGGCAATGAATTTCTGAAGAGATTAACACATGCTTTAATTAACATCTGAGATGAGGTTGAAATTGAAATTAGCATGTATCCTAAGATATGCCAAACTATTACACGTACCTACAGGCAATTTCCTCTTGGGGATAAGACAAGACTTGGGGAAATAAACATACAGGTATGGATTTCAGATGTGATGACAGGTAATGATGAGGCCTCTTTCTCTCAGTTGAACACTCTTGGTCTGCTTCCCTAAACCAAATCCATCTATCTCTTTCTCGGGTCATTTTAATATTTAATCCTATCACTGCAAAGTCTGTTGATTAGTCTAATTTAATTCATTTCACGTCATTCCCCTTGATTGAGCTTGGTTTTGGGACCCAGATATATGTTAAGTGAAATAAATTAATTTCCTAATTATGGTATTGAAGGGAGGGTAGAAATGTCTTATACGTTGGTCCATTTGAAAAAGAATAGTAAAAATTTTCACTTGATTTAAAAAATAACATGAACAAGACTTGCTAAATTTCTGCTGGTAATATATCTGTAATCATCAGAGAAAGATCAGAACAGTGACTCTACAGGTAAGGATCAGGTCATGGAGACATGATCAAAACCTGCTGAAAACTATTTACCTCCATTGTCATAGGACTGTGAAGTAATCCTGGCTAATCAGTGTTGAATTTAGCTCTTTACTGTCTAAATCTGAAAGGATTTTGTGAAAAGCGCTACTACAATTGCAACCACTCATGAGGAGCAATGGGAGTGATCAGAAGAACCGGTATCTTATTTATCCACATACCTTAGACACAAACCTTTTGATAAAGGCAAACCAAACCCAACAAAGCACTTCTTCCCTCTCTGGCCTCTTACATGAGCAATGAGAGTACTGAAGATTTCATTTCAATATTCAATGTGTTGGAATGCCTCTGGGAATCTCAATGAGAATGAATTCTACAAATAAACAAGGCAATAGTTGCATGCCGGTACATTAAATATAACACTACCTGATACGGTGGCTGAGTAATGTAGTAAATGTCCCATAATTTGACATATCTAATTGGAAGTTAAAACTTATAGGAGTGTGTTTTGTCGAAAATAAAGGTGAACATTTAATTGTTTTACTTAAGACATTTTTGTGGTATTACATATTCAGTCCAGGACCTTCCTTGTGCATTCTAGGTAAGCACTCTACCATTGAGCCACATCCCAGTTCCCCAACTGTATTATTTTAGTCTTTGGTTTGCTGGATTAGGGTTGGTTACATATGGTTCTATACCCGGGCATTGAAAGTAATCGCTGTGGACCAAAATGGTTAATGAGGAAGAGTCAGATCCATTAATTCTATGCTGATGCCTTCAATTTTTTCTCCCTAATATTAAGAATTTATTAAACTTTTTTTATAGACAACTTATGCCCAACAGCTGGTGGCAACAATAGTATGTTATGAAGGGCTGAACATTCTCAAATATTATTACAATACTGAATCTGAAAGAGAGAAGTGGTGAGTTCTTCTAGTTGGTGGAAGGAGGAATGCCTAAGTCATTCTGAATACAACCCCTGTGTGGCTGACTTACAGTCTAGAAAAAGACTGAAGACTTGCTTGTAAATGCTAAGAGCACTGCAGCTCCTGTGTATTCGACTGTGAAACACTCTTGATGAACTTTGATGGAAAGGTTGTTATTCTGGATGTAGTTTAAGGGCAAGAGTGTTATGTTAGGAGAAAGCTTTACTTGGGTAGCTGTCAGACCAATTACCTCATGTCATCCTTGTAGGTGGAGACTGGCTGCCCAGGAATTCCTGTGCTATGTTGTACCTTAAGCAGGATTTGGCAGACAGTGATCTCTCATGCTTTCTACAGTCCCTGAAGTCACTGGACCAGTATATTCCGAGCAGTATATTCCATGCCGTAAGTATTCTGCTCCTTATTATTCCATCTCATTCCTTACTCTGCCTCTAACAATATGATGTAGAGACCAGGAGTATCTTCACTTAAGAACTATTTTAAGTTCTTATAAAAGTGTGATTCATGTGGACAATAGAGTATTATTTGGTGTTCAGAAATCTGTGCTTAATATGCTTTTAAACAGGCAAGGAAAACAGGCAACATACAAACATCACACTCTCCAAAATTCCAGAGAGGAAGCAGAAACCAAGGAATAAAGCACCCATTTGACAAAGACAAATAGAGAAAACAACACCTAGATCTATAATCATCTCAATGCCAGAGTCCTAGGTGCCAGGGTAAAAGTACAATCAATAACAGCCAGAGCAATACGTTTTCATGAGAGCCTAGCTATCCCTACGATGTGGAATTCCCCTCTGTATGCTGTGAATATCATTGGTTAATAAAGGAACTGCTTTGGGCCTACAGCAGAGTTATAGGGGAATAGAGCTAGGTGGGGAAAACTAAACTGAATGCTAGGAGAAAGGAGGCAGAGTCAGAGAGAAGCCATGGAGCCCTGCCTGAGACAGATGCTGGAACCTTGCTGGTAGGCCACGAGCCTTGTGGTAAAATATAAAATAATGGAGATGGGCTAATTCTAGTTGAAATAACTATCTAGCAATGCACTTAAGTAAATGGCCAAGCAGTGTTTTAAATAATATATTTTCTGTGTGATTATTTTGGGGCTATGTGGCCGGGAACCAACAAGCAGCTTTTCTCCTTCCCACAATCATACCATAGCTGGCCCTGGATATTCCTACATAGGTAAAACATCTGATAAGGATCTTAAAAAGGCCTTTATGAAGATGATAGGATGGTACTGGACCCTAATGTATTCCTTGGGGAGGGGTGGTGAGAAGCCATGCTGTCGATATCTTGTCTGACAGAGTGAGTCAGGTAGAAGGTGTACAGCAGACCTGTTTATTTAACAATGGGAAAAAAAACTTTTATATACCCTCCCAACACCCAGGTGTTTTGATCCATTGACATCACGTGTTGCCCCTCATAGGATGGGCACTATCAGGACCTCTGACGGCACTAGGCAGACTCCAGGTTGGCTGCTCTTAGTCTAGTAGGCTTTAACTTCCTACAGTAGGGTTCCTTAAAAAGTAAATAAAGAAATCCTTTAAAGAAATCCAGGAAAACACACACACACACACACACACACACACAAAGAGCAACGCAAGGAAATAAATAAAATAGTTCAAGACCTGAAGTAGGAAATAGAATCAATAAAGAAAATCCAAAATGAGGGAACTCTGGAAATGAAAATTTAGAATTTCACAAAGAAACTAGAGAGGCAAGTCTTGCCAAAGGAGTACAAGGAATGGACAAGAATTTCAGTCATTAAAGAAATGTATATGTTGAACAAAGAAAATGTTAAATCTAAAATATTCCTGATACAAAACATTCAGGAAATCTGGAACACTATGAAAAGACCAAACCTAAGACTATTCACCACTTTCTCATCTATCGGGTTCAGTGTACCTGGTTTTATATAGAAGTCTTTGATCCACATAGACTTGAGGTTCGTGCAGGGTAATAAGAATGTATCCATTTGAATTTTTCTGCATGCATATGTCTAGCTTGAACAGTGCCATTTGTTGAAGATGCTTTCTTTGTTCAAGTGTGAATTTCTCGCTTCCTTATCAAAAAATCAGGTGTATAGAATGTGTGAACTTACGTCCAGGTCTTCAGTTCAATTCCAGTGATCCACATGTCTATTTTTATGCCAGTATCATGCAGTTTTTATTACCATTGTTCTGTAGTGCAACTTGAAATCAGGAACGGTAGGATATCCAGCAGTTAGTTCGTTGTTCAGGATTATTTGTTTTATGGTCCTGAGTCTTTTGTTTGTTTCTTTGTTTTGTTTCTTTCCACATGAAGTGGATTATTGTTCTTTCAAGGTCTGTAAGAACTGTATTGAGGATTTGCATTGAGTCAGTAGATTGCTTTTCCAAAGCGGCCATTTTTTACTGTATTAATCCTACTGATCCATGAGGGTGGGAGATTGTTCCTTCTTCTAATACCTTCTTCAATATCTTTCTTCAAAGACGTGAAGTTTCTATCTTATAAGTCTTTGCTTGCCTGGACAGAGCTACCCCAAAATATTTTATAATATTTGCGGCTACTTTGAAAGGTGTGATTTCCTGATATCTTTTTCATTACATTTGTCTTTTGCATACAGGAGGGCTACTGATATTTTGAGTTAATATTTTGTCTAGTTACTTAGCTGAAATAAATCAATTCCCCCCAAGTTGCTTTTGGTTGTGGTGGCTATCACGGCAACATAAATCGTAGAACAGTGCTTGTTTCTATTTTGTTGTGTTCTTTTATCAGCTGAAATCAAGAGGGTATTTTCCCATTGTCTTTAGCTTTTGCTGTGAGCCTATTTGCACTGTGGGAATGTTCTCATCCACAGTTGCTAAAACCTGATTCCCCAAGTTGTTAGAGAGGAAATGGGATACTTTTTACTTGCTCTGAACTCTTTGAGCTCAGTCAAACTTGTTTTTGTTGTTTTTTTTTTGTTTTTTGTTTTTTGTTTTTTTTTTTTTTTGGAGACAGGATTTCTCTGTAGCTTTGGATCCAGGCCTGGAACTAGTTCTTGTAGACCACACTGGCCTGGAACTCACAGAGACTCACCTGCCTCTGCCTCACAGAGTGCTGAGATCAAAGGCATGTGCCACCACCACCCGGCTCTAAGCCAAACTTTAAATCATTAGATGGTACACTAAATGGAAAGGACTTAGAGAGGCTTGAGAAGACAGAAAACTATGTCTTGTGGTGTCAACCTCAATTTTCATAGACCATGGTGGGCATGTAACCATAAGAACCAAGCATTTCAAAGTGCCCATAGAAGTATATGAACAGAAGTCAGCACAGGAATATCATATTAAACTATGCCAAAAGCTCACCTTTTGCAAATGGACATTACAACTGGATCAAGTTGACTCCTCAGAGGGTTGTAACTATCCTTAAAAAATAAAACCAGAAACTAGATTTTATTTCACTTTAAAAAAAACACTCCGAAAGAACAATATTCAAATTCCCTGTTTATATTTCCCCTTCAGCTAACATAGTTGTGTTTGACTGATTATGCATGAATCCTTTATAATGCAAGAATTATCATCACTTATAACATTTTAGGATCTAAATGGTTGTTTTAAACAAATGTATTCTAAATTACATCACAATTCCAATTGTAATGTGTATTTTATATGTTGTTCTTTGAGATGCTTGAGGGCAGAGTTCTGATCACATTCACCTTCATATTTCTAGAATTTAGCATAGAATCCATAATAGGGATGTACAAATTTGCTTATCTGAATACAACCAAATCAGAATATCAGAAGTTCGTGATTGCATTATGTCTTGAAATATTCCTACGTGAAAGTTGCCTTTCCTAATAGAGTAACTAAACAGTAATTTTCAGAGATTGACTTGAACATTAAGGTTGTCTTTATTTTTTCATAGAATATGTTTCACAAAAGTAAAAATAAGAAAGCATCATCTCTAGCAGAAAAGATATGGATTTTGTTTATTTTCAGTGCTATATTAACATAAATTAGTGGCATTAGCATACAATATCTTTCTAGCAAATAAGTCAGCTAGAAATCATAGAAACTCACAGTTTAAGTAATATATGTTATAGCAATAAAGCCATGACTGCACAAAATTTATTTAAATTTCTAATAAACACACTTACAAGGAAATGCTAAAATGTGCATATAGCTTCAATTTAATAATTCACATTTGAGTCCCTGGATAATGTAACATTTGAACTGTGTGTGTCATCAGTTGACTTGAGTGATCTTTCTGCTTATATAATTAACTGGTATCCCAGGTGTACCTAGGTATGGGATTTCCAGAAACAATGCTGTTCTGTGTGGGAGATTTGGATCATTGACCCAAGTGAGTTATTCATGTGTTAAATTTATTTAGAAAGCTATGCGAGGGAAAAAGTTCCTTTCAGCTTTTTCTGATTTATTTTCTTTCTATTAAACCAATGGAGAGGGATCATTATATTTAATTTAAATATTCTAGAGAAAACATGAAGTTAAATATCTTGATCAAATTATACGTTTAGTTACTGAGGTTATAAATATTATATAAACTTTATATCTGTTCTAAATTGATCCTAATTTCCAAAAATTCTATGTTATACTTCTCACCCCACAGAATTCTGCCATTAACTTTCATCGTGGACTTCAAAAAGTCGTGTTTTTTTCTTTGCTTATTTCATGTAGTTCTTACAAACCCAGGCACTTCCAAGCCACAGTGTTAACAATAGTACTTAAAGACAATCCAAATTCAAAGCAGATACTTTCTTCTAGAGAACAAAGGTAAAAGAAAAGGGAACATCAATTTTAAAATGCATAAAGTAAACCTGATGTGATGCTCTGTTGTCACTTGTGTGACACACTCTGTTTGCACACTCTCCTGAAGTACCAGATGTCCACTTTGATAAATGACTGATTTATTTTAGCTGGTCCATTGGGTAGGCATAGAGGCAAGAGTCATCCTGAAGCATTTCTCCTTTTTGTTCTCCTCTGCTCTAAAGCCTATAGTTAAATGAGAGAGGTGATACAAATATTGAATACAAACTATTCGTTGCCAAATAGGGGAGGGCTGATAAAGTAATATGAGAATCATAGAGGTTTATATTTCATGCTTCAAACTGTGAAGGGTAGGAAAGGAATTTGGGGGTTATCATTTTACTTCACCCAGAATGGTTAAAGACTCAGGCAGCAACATTCAGGGACTGCACTCTTTTCGAGCTGAAAACCTTAGGAGCAACCAGATAAACACGGTATGTTTTGCACTATTACACAGCTATCATAATATTAGACATTTCTTTCATCTTTTTAAAATTCATTTAAAAGATAGCATTCTACTTCCTTTCCTTTGAAGAGGGCCTCTAAAAGTCACCTGCAAGTCATTATAGTCCATGAAGTATTTACAGTATCTGGCCTCCAAAGATGGCAACACCCATAATTACAACCACAGTTCACAACCCCCGAAATGTTCCTACCGCTTTAGCGGCTGTAAACCCATAATGAAGCTCCACATTCCCATTTTTATGACTCAAACCAATCTTTTTACTATGAAGCTATAGGTAATCAATGCTTTTCTTCACATCACTCAGCAACTGGACTTTATAAGAACTTGAGGACAGCGTTCCCGACTGTTGCCCTACCTGCTCTAAGCCTTTCTCCATTTTTTGTTTTCTGCTTTTTTCTTTAAACATAGACCATTTGTTCATTGAACATTTACTATGAAACTTGGTAAGGCTCAGAGAAAAGCTTTCTATTTGTTTTGGATCCTCAAAGGCCAAAAGTTCTAAAGTGATGGGTAAATAAAAGTAAGGGAACAGGGTCAAGGCTCTAGTTCTCAGGCCCCCCTCAAGGTCATGTCTTGTCTCTATGATAAATGAGAACGAAAGCTGAAGAGAAGAGACATCTGCATCTGGCTCCCTTAGAGCATGTCAATGTGATCTCCTTACAGTCCCAGTTACTGTTTAGTTATTGCTACAATAGCATGGGAGTCCAGTAAGGAAAGCTATTTCCTCTTGGTCAAGAGTAAAGAACCTACTGGCCTCAGTGCAGAGGTAGCAGTCCAAGTAACCTGAGACATAAGAGTTAATTCAATTAGGCCACTCAGTCACCTGGCTAAGAGAGAAACTCATAGAAAGACAAATTCGTCTAATACCATATCATGCTAAAGATATGGGGTGTAAAATTGTCTCCTTAATGGGCTACTGTATTTTTTCCCCCAGAATCCTTGCTCTTCGTGCAGCACTACACTTTCTTATCTCTTGTCTATTATTATTATTATTATTATTATTATTATTATTATTATTATTTATTTTGCTTTTCACTGAAGCTTCCTGCCTTTTTGCCATGTAGCTGCTTGCCAAACCTCTATGTTTGTTTCAAACAACATAGATTTCTTTGTTCATCTTCTCCATCTTCCTTTTCCAGGCAACCAAAATATAAATGTCACCTTCCCTTCATATATGTGTTTTTGGTTTATTTAATTCTAGTAAATTTGTACTAAAACTTCCTGAGTCAGTTCTTAAATTGTTTATTAATAAGACCAAGGCCCTTAAGAAAGAACCTTGACTTTTAAAATAAGATTATGAGATCCCTGGGAAATTAAACTTCATAATGTGAGGCAAAAATAGTAGCATCAGCTGCTCAGATAAGTGTTTAGTCAAACTTGTGGAGTAAGTGATAACAATGTAGTAAGATGTCAGAAGCAAGCTAATTCAAATAGCTCAAGAACGTGAGTGAACACGCACTGGGTGTTCTGGGATTTCCCAGAGATAGGTGAAATGGAAAGTTTTTTTTTTTTTAAATATAGCGTTATAGATTCCTCTGTGGGCAAAAAAACATATAGTTCTAATGTTCTTAGGTTTGTTTGCATACAATATGAATACATAATACAAATACTGAATGAATTCCTAATGCATGCACTGTGTTCAGTCATAGATTGTATAGATTCATATGTGAATCTTTTATGGCTTGTTATTGTACCACTGGTATCAGGCACAGAGTAAATATTTCTGAACTATTTGCTGATATATCTACCTGTCCTGTTATTTGAGGTATCCTCAATCAGATGCTTCATAAATATGTTTATGCAATAATGATATTAGTTATAATTTAGCATTCTTAAATCATGGGCCAGATGATCTCTTAGGATTTTATAAATGTTACAAATTCAATTTTTATACCCGCCTCAGAAAGTGCTATCTGTTACTGACTCCTGTGTATCACACTTACCTACTGGTGACCTTGGAAGAACAGCTTAATTAATCTCTACTTCAGTATTCAGAGGATGGTTAAAAATAGTAGGACAGTTCTAAGTACTTGGGTGACTGTGCTGAGTGCAGGCGATGTATGATGACCTTCACAGAGCAGGCAGCTGTGGCAATGCTCATGACTGCCTTCCTGTTCTTTCTTTTGTGGTACCCTAGTCTCAGATGATAATGAGTCTGCAAAGAGCACCAGAGAGATGCTTACTTAGAAATGACCTATGTAGTCCCCATATGCTTTCTTTCTATTTTGTTATTCTTATAACAAAAAGGCTTCTCGGGTATTGGTGACTCTTTACGTTCTTGCTACAGATTGCTTTCTATGCGATTCCTCATTTCTCGTATCCGCACAGCCCGCATGCGGGAGGCATCAAAGGTCACTGGGGAGAGGCATCCATCATTTTGACACGTTTTATGAGTTTACTGCTCCTGATGGTGATTATAGGAAAGGCTGCTTAAAAGTGATAACTGCCCAGGCCGCTCGATGCACACGGTATTGGTGATAGAAATATGTCTTAAGTTTAAGGCAATGGAAAAATAAACAAAGGACAAGCTGAAGATGTTGTAAATGTAAATAGAACTTCAAATGTAGGTTCTGGTGGAGAAATACTGAATTTAGAAAGAAATGAACCTATTACTATGTTGTCCAAAAGGTCATTGTGCATGGAGTATACCTCTTCCATAAGGGCGGATTACTCAAGTTAAAATTAATCACAGCCACTATCCTAAAATTGTGTTCACACAATTGCTGTTTAGCAAGTTCAAAAGGCCATTTGCCATTACAATGATATCAATTATTTGTTGGATGTGTATTATTGTGTCATGAGTATATTCTGCAAAAATTATGTAGTAAAAATATCAATTATATCCAAAATAATAACTTACATTAATTGAGTGTAAAAGACATGCTCCATACTGTAAAATGCACTTTACATTTTCTTATGTAATTAGCTGAGTAGTTAGAGTTTGGTGATTTAGTTAACAATGTCCTTTTCTCTATCCAGATTGAGAAGTAAGGAAGCATAATATAGCATAATAAAATGAACAGGTTAAAGCAAAATACCATTTTATTGTGTCCAATGTTTGTTGAAAAATATAGCTTTAGATTTGCAGCCAAATGGTACAGTTAATGTTTTGCTTTATAGTAAACAACCTCTCTCATCCACTGACTAAACTGAGCACAATGAAAGGGTCCCTAACAGTGCAAACATCTCCCCCATAATGTTCATAGGATGGCAGGTAACACAATGGGGAACCAGGGAGCTCTGAAGAGAGAAGGCTCCAAGAAAGGCAACTGCATTCATTTCTCCACTTTGGCTAACCAGATTTGACTATATCATAGAGAAGTACAGAAGGTAAAGTTATTTCTCCAAAGATTTTTACCCAGTAAAGGTCAAACTTCCCTTAATGGAAATAGAAGTGAGGCAGAGATAGTCTTATTCAGTACATCCCACAGTACTATAAAAGTAACAGTGAAAAACAAGTTTAACATGCTAATTCTTTTCTCGGTTTGACCACACTAGTAGTGGCAGAAATTGGCTCCTAATAGACCATGCAAAGCTGAAAACTTTTACTACATCAATGTATGTGTACCAAATCATTTGTAGAACACAAGGCATCTTTGATGTATGGAACTTGTAACATACACACAATACTAGGTTAAATATAATTTGTACAGATGTACAATTAATATTGAATTCTTCTAAAACAGGGCAGAATAGACATATGACATCTTCATGAGTGGGTCGTGGTTAATGTGGACACACAACTAGTAAATGCATTGTTAAAAAGGATGATGGGGGACTCAATGAACCGCAAATCATTGTATCACACATTCTAGGGCTCAAAGTGTTTCCTAGACGAGAGGGTAGAAATATGGTAAGGGAAAAAGATAACACTGCTATGAAGTTCTGTCTTCTACATATGACATGATAGCCTCCATCATTAATATACAGAAACTGCTGTTACCAACACTGTATAGGGTATGACTCCAGAAGTCCCTCCCTGAAGAGCTGTAGACAATTGATGTCTGCTGGGGGAGTGGGAGTCACTTTCTACTGGTGAGTTTCCCATTCTCCAGTATATAATGTAAACCCCTACTCATATTCATACAAACAACCCTGATTAAACTTAAAGGAATATACAAAAAGACATCAAATTGGGAGGCAGTCTAATTGGCAAGAAAGGTTAATATCAGTTGGAATGGAAGAGGTTGAGAGAGGGCAATGAGAGGTCAATATGATCCAATGCTTGTAAACACTTATGAGATTGTCAAAAATATAAAAGGTCATGTTGCACATTTTAGAAATATTGCTTTCGCACACACAAATGTAAAGAAATATCGGAGTGGGTGTGGCACTTAAATATTTACTTAGAATAGAACAATAGACATGGTTACATGGATAAATTTTCATAGACAGATGGTGACGTTTTTTATAAAAATGAAAATGTCCTTTACGTTTTTTTAAAGATCTCTTCAATTCTAAGAAAGTCATAAGTATTAAATGATAAGAAAACCACATGAGCTAGTGTTCTGAATCCTGTATTCCAGGTTAAAGCTTTTCAAACTTATGCAGTAAGTTTGAAAGAGACACTTGATGAAAAGATCGTGTCACATTGAGTGTCCTTCTTAATGACATGTATCTCTCTAAACATCTTTGTGGATGTAAATAAGAGTTTGGTAAAGGTTTTACTTATAAAGTGAAGTGGGAAGGATCACTTGATAGGTTAGGTTATAAAAATAAAATCAGAAGAGAAAATGTTTGCTCAAAATACTGTTTATAAAACTCAGAGTTGCTTTCTCGTTGAGTAGCATTCTACCCACAATCATGGGTCACACAGTGAACAGACACAGATGGGCTTTCTTTTTTTCTTTTTAATGAGGATCAGTAAAGAAAATCAAGTTCTATGTTTCTATGCATAACATACCACAAAACGCATCTTCCAGAAGCCTGTCATAGCAGAAATAGCAGACAATAGAGTGATTTTATACAGAGCTGTATATTATGAAGACATCTTTTCAATGCACAGCAGAGTTTGTTTGGTTTGGGGTGATCGCTGATTTACTTGGAGCGATAGCTATCTTTTATATTTGCTAGATAAAGTAGATTTCCTTGATGTAGGATTCCACTCTTAATGCTGTGAATCTGTTTTATGACCACCGGCTAATAAAGAAGCGGCTTTAGCCTATGGCAGGGCAGAATAGAGCTACGCAGAAAAACTAAATTGAATGTAGGGAGAAAGAAAGTGGAGTCGGAGAGATGCCGTGTAGCTACTGAAGGAGAAAGATTCTGGAACCTTACCTTGTGGTGGCACATAGATTAATAGAAATGGGTTAATTTAAGATGTAAAAGCTAGCTAGTAAATGACTTAGCTGCCTTAGTCATTGGTCAAACAGTCTTGTAATTAATATCGTTTTTGTTTGATTACTTGGCAGCCTGGAAACTAAACTGCAGTCTCCACTTATATTTCACATGCTTTTCACATTAAAAACTCATATCAACACCTAATAAATCATAGTATTCCTATGGGGGAAATGGAAAAAATATATGAATGGAGATAGCAAGGAAAAATGTAATATTTCTGATTTCCACGCTACCACATTCTTGTTACTTCAAAATCAGCTGACTCATTGAAGCTTGAGGTTTTAATTAAGCATAAAGCATTTTTGATCACTATGGCTTGAATTATAATCATTATACGCTATTTTGATATTTTTCTCTGATCTAACATTTTAAATTTTGCATTAGATATAAATATATTAATGCTTCCTGGAAATAAGAAAGTATGGGAAGAATGCTGATGTGGAGGTTGGGGGATGCTTCACCAGGCATTTTCTCTTTTCTATCATGCCTTCTTTATGTTGTTCTTGAGTCTTGAGAAGTCTTAGGAGGAATACATTCTTTGAATTGCCCAGAACCTCTGGTTCTGCAAATCGACCCATCTCTAAAGCTGTCCTTTTTCAAAGGGTCAGAATTATTTTTTCACAAGTGCTATTGTCCAAATTTATCTCTCCATTTTTATTACGTTGATTTTACACAAAAGAAAATACTAGAGGATGTGCTTTTTTCCTCTATGGAAGTATAAGTACATTATTATTTAGATGGGCATTGTGAGCCTGGGGAGCTTTCTCAACAGGAGGTTTTCAGTATTTTTATATCTCAGTTGAGAAGAAAAGCACTCTTTGCACATCCTTATACTTCTCCATCTTCAGTCATCCAAAGTAGTAAGTATCTCAGATGGAAGACAAGAGTTGGCAATTTATTTGGCAAATGGGATAATGGATGCAGAGAGAAGTCAGTGGATAACTATTTAGGCTGATTGCTGATGGAACATTCTTTTTCTCATCCTTCCTTCCTTCCTTTCTTTCTTTCTTTCTTTCTTTCTTTCTTTCTTTCTTTCTTTCTTTCTGAGACAGGGTTTTGCTGTAGCTTTGGAGCCTGTCCTGAACCTAGCTCTTGTAGACCTGGCTGGTCTCTAACTCACAGAGATCCACCTGCCTCTGCCTCCCAAGTGCTGGGATTAAAGATGTGTGCCACCACTACCTGGATTGTAACAGAAATCAAAACAACTCAGAGTTAAAAAACAAGTAACATAGTTATTAGCTTTTCATTATTCTTTTCTGAGCTGACTAGCTAGCTTTAACCATTTTTGTTTGCTTGAAGAATTTCCTGTTTCTCTGCTGTCAGAAAGGGCAGCCACCAAGATAAAGCTGTGTGTGATATACCACTTGTTCTTTGAAATAGAGCAGATGAGACTCATCTTCTCAGTGATTGTCCATGTACTGTGTTAACCTTTGTGTTAGGAGAGGAACTGCTGCCTGTGTTGTTCAAAGGTGAATGATACTGATAGAGACAATTACTGAGTACCAGGTTCTGTCTTAATAGGAGAATGGAAGAGAATTTCATAATGCTTTAGGAAATGGTTGCTGTTTTTCTACCTTGAGTGAAAATCATAAAGGTGAAAACCAGAGTTTAAACCCAAAACAAAAATCAAAAGTGTATCCAAACATGGACAGGAAGGAAACATAGGAAGCCTCAATCCTACACAAAGAACTACAGGTAACTAAGGAATGTGGCGGGGAGGAATGTCATCTTCAGGGAAGACTGTACTAATTGGTTACCAAATCCCAAATGGTCAGCAGTGAAAACATCTATACACATTAAACTAGACAGACTGAGAGAGTTGTGTGTATGGTGTTTGGGAAAATATATGTGAACATATACATATATTGTGTTGGTTTGCATAGGTGTGGCCCCTGAGATAGTTTGAATGTAACTGACCCCCACATAATCTCATATGGAGTGGCACTATTAGGAAGTATGACTTTTTGCAGTAGGTATGACCTTGTTGGAGGAAGTGTATTACTTTGGGGGCAGGATTTGATGTCTGTTGCTCAAGCTTCCCTCAGTGTGACTGTCAGTCAATTTTCTAATGCCTTCATGATACAGGAATCTCAGATACCTCCCCAGAACCACATCTGCTAGCATGCGACCATGCTCCTTGCCATGATAAAAATGGAGTAAACCTCTGAAACTGTAAACCACCGCCTCAATCAAATATTTTCCTTTGTAAGAGTTGCTGTTGTCATGGTGTCTCATTATAAGAATAGAAGCCCTAACTAAAATAACCCCTATAGACTCATGTGTTTGAACGTCTGTCTCACAGGGAATCATACTATTAGGAAGAATGGCCTTATTGGATTAAGTGTGGCCTTGTTGGAGGAAGTATGTTGTAGGTGGAGACTGCTTGTTTATTTTAGGACCACTCAGACCCAAATAATCATGCAAAAACTATATTAATTACAACACTGTTTAGCCAGTAGCTGAGGCATTGTTCTAGCTAGCTCTTATATCTTAAATTAACCCATTTCTATTAATCTGTGTATTGCTACTAGGCTGTGGCTTATTGGTGTCAGCATGTTACTTCTTCAGCAGCTACATGGTGCTTTTCTGACTTCACCTATTTTCTCTCTGTATCTCTGTATCTGTTTCCCACCTGGCTTTACTCTACTGAGCCATTGGCTGAAAAACGCTTTTTAAATAACAAAGGGTAATAAAACGTATTTATAAAATGCCGAGGAATCCGACAACAGTGTGTTATAGTGAGGCAGGCTTTGAGGTCACATATGCTCATGCTACACCCAGAGTGGTACACAGTCTCTTATTCTGCATGCTGTGGAGACAGATTTTGGGGTCCAACCTGAAGGTCAGAAAAGCAAAACAGCCAGACACTGCCTCTTATCTCTACCTGAAATGGCAATCCTGCTTCCAGGAATTCTCAGAATGAGCCAGTGCCTAAGAGTTGTCTCTTTCTGTCTTTTATTTCTCTCTAGTGCTGGGATTAAACGCATGCACCACTACTGCCTGATTTATGTGGCAAACTAGTGTGGCTACTGAGATTCAATGTGTGTGTCACCACTACCTGGTCTGTAAGACTGACCAGGGCTGCTGTTTTATTCTGATTTCAGGCAAGCCTTATCCATTAAAATACAAATTAAATATCACTACAGTGGGCCATCTTACAGTCCTAGATCTAAATCTGGGTGTTAGTTGAGTTGGTCAGCCCACCAGCTCTACTGTACCCATTGCACCAGGGCCATCTCCCCTGTACTGTCAAGGAAAGAAACAGGACCAGCTCTCCCAAGTGCTGGTGAGGGTTGGGGCCAGCTCTTCCACAACCATGCCCAAGGCCAGCTCAGGAAACTGTTAACTGTATAAAACACATGCTAATTTCTTCTTGTACTATTCAATCACAACTGTTAAAATAGTAATAACATTCCAGTCAAATGAAAGAGTATATATGTTAAATTTAGGAAATTCTTAAAATATAATTAGAGACCTGGAAGGTCTCTGTTTTTTTTTTAATTTCTTTATCTATACCATAAAATGACAAAATCATGTTGTTGTACATATTGAGCCTACACATAGAGTACAGTAGGTGATCTCAAAAGCAAATTTTCCTGCATCATCCATTAACTATCCATTTCATTGGCAATGTTTACGTTTTCAGTTAGTAAAAGGGAATGGATGTGAGTCTACTTTGGAGAAATATCTAGCTTGTATCTTTAATGGGAAGGGGAAGTCAATGAGTTCAACTCATTCGAAGGAATGAATAACCAATTTTATAAAGCATTTCTAAACAGCCAGTGTTGAATGAAGTTTGTTTTTAAAAAATAGATTGGTAGCAATTGTACATATAATAAAAATCTTGAGGCTTAATGAATCGATAATTGATTATTTATCTTGGAAACTGGTAAATGGGAAGCATTAAGGAGCAGTTAATATAAATTAGTGATATAATCGATGAATAAGTCTATAACTCAGTGAGAAGTTTCACTATGACCTTGCGTGATGCCTTAGGACTGTTCAAGCAAGTCTTAAGAACAGACATAGGGTTCTCGGGCTGTATTTAATATCTGCAGTATTTAGCTCCACCAAAATAACTTTGTTTTCAGCTCTGTAAAACATCAAGTTTAGAAATCATATTCAATTTAGAAACAAAGACTTGGAGACATGTGATCTGTATGATACTATGCCCTTGATTTTAAAGTACCTAGCTATCTAGGCTTCCGGAAAAAAGGGCCCATGGATTTAGTCCCCTTCCAGGAAGTAAAAAGTATCAGTTGTCTACAGATAAGAAGACATTAATAATAATATCGGAACTCAGGACTAAGGCTGAAAAACCTTCTTGAACTTCAAAAACCTGCATTAGATGGTAAGAAAGACTGCTTCCCTCTGCTGTAGGGTTTCCTTCTACGGGTCCGCCACAGTGCAACAGTATGAGGATGCCCCAGGACTTGTGATTTCAGTTGTGGGAATGCATCTTCTCCAAACAACTGGTGTGCTTCCCTTGGGGCCCAGTTCTGAGAATTTTTAGGGTAAACAGAGAAGAAATCCAGGAGGATTAATCTATCAGTGGTCAGTTAGAAACAAAATGGAGAGTAGAGCTCACAGCAACACGCATACAGATGTAGTTACACCACATTCCTGCCAGCAACAGTAAAAAGGTAAAGAGACCAACAAACACATACCTGGACCACATCGCTCAGGCTGCTGCTCATGGGACCCTGGGTGACTGTTCTATATAACTGGAGTAGCTGATCATTTATCCACTCAGCCTTGAAGCCAAGTTTAAGACTCTGTGCAGGCAAAGAGAAAAGCTGTGTGACCTTGAATATTCGTCTCTAACCTGTTGAAACTTAGACTCTAGCTGAAGACCCCATCTGTGGTGTGTCACAAAATTATATGCCAGCTTTTTTGTGCTCATCACATTTTGTGTCCATCATTTTTTGTTACTAGTTTCATATTCATTGTGTGATCTAAGACAGTTCTTTTTAATCTAATGTGGCCCCGAAAAGCCAAATGATTGGGTACCCAGAAGCTAAACAATATTTGGAGAAAATTCTAAAACAAACAAAAAATAAACAAAAAGAAAAGAGTCCAACAAAAAAACCCAGAAACTCTAAAACAAACATTATCTGTGATTATTTAAAAAGACAGAATTCTAATTAAAGTCAGGGGAAAGATATACATTATCACACTTCCCTGATATTTGACATTGGAAACCATGCCTTCAGATATGAAATAAAGTGCATGAAGGAAATAAATATTATAAAAAGTGAAAAAGACAAAAATGTCATTATATGAGGATCAAATTGTTCTCAGCATAACATGATCAATATAACCTGCTCAAGTGTCAACTGCTCAAGTAAGTACTAATCTACCTAGCAGGGCCTCTTAAAAGAGTCTTATCTCTGTATGCCAAGCCTAGAGAGGCTGCTTTCTCAAGCCCTATGTGTATATTTGAGCCTCCACGTTTGATGCCATATGAAGTTGAATTTTTCTTTGGGCTGCTAGCTCAGCTCACATGGAGACTTATCATTAATCATGAAAGGTTGGCTTTTGTAACAAAGGAAAAAACATACCGGTACAAAAGAAGACACACAGTCTGGCAACATACTTTTCTTTGGGCTGTCAGCGCAAAAATCACAACATGGAGGCTTATTATTAATTATGAAAGCTGGGCTTTAGCGAAGGTTTTGCTCAACTAGTTCTTATAACTTCCACTAGTGCACATATTAATCTACATTTTGTCATGTGGTCTCACCTCTCTTCCACCTTGCACCTCCCATTTCCTCTCCATGTCTCACTGGCAAATCCCACCTTTCTCTCTTCCCAGAGTTCTCTCTCTGGATGGAAGTCCCATTTCTATCTCCTGCCTAGCTATTGACAATTCAGATTTTTATTACACCAATCGTAACAATACATCCTCACACGGTGTACAAATATCCCGCAACATAGTCTAGCAGAAAAAAAAAAATAGATCCTATAGTCTCCCCTTGACTGTAGTCAACTGATTCTTGACAAACCCATATTGGACAAATCAGCTTCTCTAACAAATGAGACTGATAAAAAAAATGTGCTTTGGAAGTCTGAAACTAGATCTGTCAGTATGTATAAAGAACAATTGAAAATCAAAGACTTCAATGTAGGACTCCAAACTTTGAAACTACTTCATGTGAAATGGTTTTTGACTAGGAGTCTAATGGCTCATGGAATACTAGTAAGTACTGACAAATGAGAACACATTACATGAAAAATTTTCTGTGTATCAGAAGAATCAGCAGCACAAAAAGACTGTGTATACAGTAGGAGGAAATGTTTTCCAGCTATTCCCCCAATGAGATATTCATATCTTAAATATATTAAAAACCACCACAACAAATAAAACAATAAAGAATCCAACCAATTAAATAGTAAATGAACCAAAGAGGTAATTTTAAAATTAGAAATAAAAATAAGCAATAAAATATGGAGAGAAGATCAACATTTTTAACTATCAGGAAAATTATAAACCATATTAAGAGTCTTTTATCCTCGTCAGAATTGCTGTCATAAGAAAAAAAGCAACCAATTTTTGTGAGGAATCATGTAAATTAGGTCCTTTATATCTTGGTTGTATGAATATAAATCATCTTAGTTGTCAAACAAGTATGGAAGTTTCTAGAACAATTGCAAAGAGCAGTCACATGTCCCAGCTATATAAATTCTGGGTGCTATGTTCCATAGCATCAAAATCAGTTTGCAACAGGAATTCCTGCATAGCCATATTTATGATTCTACTGCTTATTAAAGACAATCTATTGAATCAATCTTGGCACACAACAGTGACTGAATATATAAAGAAAGTGTGTGTGCCTATGGACATTATTATAGTCAGCCATAAAGAGGAATTAAATTGCCAGGCAGTAGTGATGCATGTCTTTAATCCCAGCCCACAGGAGGAAGAGGCAGGCTGTACTCTGTGAGTTCAAAGCCAGACTGGTCTACAAGATCTAGTTCCAGGATAGCTAGTACTGTTACACAGAAAAATCCTGTCTTAAAAAAAAATCAAAAAAGAATTAAATTATGTGATTTGCAGTAAAAAAAAAAATAGAGCTAGAAATCCCTGAAAAACCAATATCACAAAGACAAGGAGCATGTGTTTTCTATGACATGTATAATATGAGAAAAGCATCAAAGCAAAGAGATGCTACCAAAGATGCAGAAGAAAAGAAGGAGCTTGGTAGGAGTATAAGAAAGGATTACAGGGGCTGTAGAACTCTTTTGAAGGATTCAGAAAAAACTACCTAGAGTGGTATTTTAATTGTGTTTTAATAAGTAAAACCTGCTTGAAGATCTGAGAGTAAAACAGTCCCACTGGTCAGCCTTACAGATAAGGTTATGGTAGCACACACCTTTAATCTCAGTAACCATAATGACATGCACCTTTAATCCCAGTAACCACACTAGTTGCCATAGAACTGAGTGGTGCATGCCTTTAATTATGGCGGTGAACATCTTTAATTCCTACCTCAATTAAACTAATGTAGCCATAGAGAGGATTATAAAATGGGAGGAAACAGCTCTCAAAAGACAGTCTCATTCTGATATTTTGGGACACAGGATTGTTATTTCAGACTGAGTTGAGGTAAGAACAATGGCAATGGGTTTTTGATCCTACTGCATGTACTGGCTTTGTGGGAGCCTAGGCAGTTTGGATGCTCATCTACTAGACCTGGATGGAGGTGGGTGGTCCTTGGACTTCCCACAGAGCAGGGAACCCTGATTGCTCTTCGGGCTGACTAGGGAGGAAGACTTGATTGGGGGAGGGGGAGGGAAATGGGAGGAGGTGGCAGGGAGGAGGCAGAAATCTATAATAAATAAATAAATTAATAATAAAATAAAAATAAAAAATAAATAAAAAATAAGCCATCATAATAGTTAAAGAACAACTCCCCCCCCCCCCGAAAAAAAAGCCAGTGGTTGGCTGTTTTGCTTTTCAGATCTTCAGATTGAACCCCAATTTCTGACCCTGAGTTTTTATTAATCGTGTTTCAACTACCCTTGGAAATATATTCACATTGGAATTCTGTCAAAGCATAAGTGAATGAAACCCCGCTGTTTGCGTCATTTGTTCTTGAACATATATTCTGGAGACCCTCAGAAACTGATGCATACCATCTTGTCCTTTCACCAAGTTTTCTGGAGCCTGGGGAGGAGGAAAGTTTCCTCACTGAGTAACAAGATGAATTTGGTGAGCACAGCACCATGTTAAGATGTTCATACTGTACCAATATTTAGGACACTCAAGGATATGATGACACTTGGGAAAATATTATCTTTCCTGGGAAGTAGATTGATGGCAATTATTCAAACTCTTTAAATCCTGTTAGTTTACAAAGGAAATAGGAGGCAATATAAACAAGTTAAGGAAAGGAAGAGGAATTGAAGCAAAATTCCTCTTGACTTTACCTGCTAATGATGTCAGCAAAACACATTTCATTTCAAGACACAGGAAAACTTATTACAATTTGACTCTAGTCTCTACTGCTTTAATTCACAAAAACATAAGATCTAACTAAGTAGAAAGTGTCAATCAACTTAAAATCAAGTTGTAGTCTCCATAACAACCTCCTTTGTTCCAGAGAAGTCATAACGCATATAAAAATGAGAATGAATGCTAGAAGTAGCAAGAACTTACTGTGTCTCAATTTAGTTTCTCTAATAGAGACAAGTGGAAGAGAGATTATTCACAAAATTAGCCTTTAGGACTTCAGGGGAGAAGACAGTAAAATTGAGACTTTCACTAACTCCCACTGATGCTCAAAACCAAGCCTTTGCATAATTAATTCAAAATATTATTTCATTGATTTAAAGCCATGTAGTCAGTGTGAGATCTATGAGTAATTAAAAGTCCTTTTAAGAACTGCCTAGTGAATCATTCGTCATCATTACATATACCTGCCAGAAGCAACTCAAGGGAGCAAGGTTTATTTTGCTCATAGTTTCAGGACATTTCAGTCCATCAGAGTAGGGAAAGCATGGTTGAGTTCCTGCTCATGGGGGGTGTATGAGACTGTAGCTTCAGCATCTTTGCTTGGGGGCAAAACAATGAGTAAAAAATGGTGTTAGATTCAACAGCACTAGCTTATCATCTTCAAAGACCTGTTTGTAGTGCCCTACCTTTACTAATGAAGTCCTCAACTTCAAAAACAATGGCATTATCTGGGGAGCAATGTTAAAACAAAAACATCTGTGGGAAGTATTTAACATTAAAACCATAATGATGGAGGAAGGTCATTGGCTAATAAAGGCACTGCCCTGGCCCATTTTATTGGTTAGAGGATAGGTGGGAGGAGTAAACAGAACAAAATGCTGGGAGGAAGAGGAAGTGAGCTCAGAGTCTCGACAGCTCTGCTCTCTGGAGCAGACGCCTCAGCAGAGACGCCATGCCCTGCTCCCTGGCAGACACACGTGATGAAGCTCGGACCCAGGATGGACTAGGCTAGAATCTCCCCGGTAAGCGCACCTTGGGGTGCTACACACAGATGATTAGGAATGGGCTAAATTATTATGTGAGAATTAGCCTAGAAGAGAATGGGCCAAGCAGTGATTAAAAGAATACAGTTTGTGTGTTGTTATTTCGGAGCATAAGCTAGCTGGGCAGGCGGCTGGGGTGTTGGGGACGCAGCCCCGCCGCCGCTCTTATTACTACACCATAATACCTGGAAGGCCATATTAAAACCCTTGTTCCTGAGGATTACCTCTGATTTCAAGTTTTAGAATTTCTGGGCATTACTTAGGCATGTGATTTTTTAAAAAAAATACTCATTTGTAACTGAGTGAAGGTGGCCTTACCTGGAATTTTTTTTCCAATGTGATTCTGTACATCCTATATTTAAAGAACAGAGGTGCATTTGCACATGTTAATTAGTTAGAGTTTATATATGTGTATATATGTATACTCATATACTTGAAAGCATGATCAATTGCATCTGTCAGGTATATAAATGAATAGCCTTCCAAGGGAATATAAAAATGTCTAGGAAAAGATGCTTATTGTATAAGAAATCCAAGGTTGGATATTTCAGGTTCTATCATTAATGCAATGCAAGGATTTCATCTAAGAAAGAACAGTACTAGTCTCATTATACAAACCAGGGAAATGAAACACAGATTATGCAGATCACTGAAAAGTGTGGCCATGTACTGGCAGATAGTTCAAAGTCTTCCAAACTACAAATCCTCCTGCACTCATTTCTCCCCACAAAACAGAAACGGAAAGCTGTTCAATACAACCTAGGGAGGAAGGATTTATTTAGGCTCACATTTTGAGGGTGCAGTCCATGATGGTTGGGAATGAATGGTGTGAGGAGAACAAAGTTTCTGGTCCCGTTGTTTGCGCCATTGGCACCAGAGTGAGAATGCTTGTGCTCATCTAGTCTTCCTTTGTTTCATCTGGAACCCCAGTCCATGAGAATGCTGCTAAACCCAGCTAAGAAGGGCGAGGGTCTCCTACCTCAATTAAACTAATGTAGATATACTCTCTCACAAGCATGCCCATAGACCGACCTATTTTATGCAGTCAGTCTGAGGCATGCCCAGAGACTTGCCTCTGAATTGATGTTAGGACCTATCAAGTTGCTAATCAATATCTATCATCACACCTAGCATAGTCTTACTAATAGCCTTGAGCTTTATGATCAAAATAAATTTCCTACAGGAAAGATAAAGCAGTGCAATTACACTACGGCTTTGGATGATGGTAGAGCGGCTCTACCAGGAATGTTTTACACTCTAATAGCATTTAATGCAGTAATGACATAAATATTGCATAGGGCTGTATTTTTTTTCCAGAATTTCTACATAAAATGTTGTATTAGGTCTCCCTCAATATGTTTTATGTGTTTTTGTTAGTCCAGAGATTATCAACTACGTTTATAGATGAGAATAAAGTCCAGGAATGAAAAGAGATACTTTCTACGTAACATATGACAGTGACACACTCTTTTTTTAACTCTTGCTTCCCATTTGCATTGGATATCTCTGTATATTTTCCTGAGGGAGCCATGCCTTTCTTCACCATGAACTCTCATCCAGTCAAGTAGAAGATCTGACATGCAAACTCTCAAACTCAAACTGATTGTTCAGTAGGTATATGGACATAGATTTTTAGATCAAGACCTGAGATGCAGCTTTGGCATCTCCTAATTGCATAAAAGGGGAATCAAACATGCCAACTTAGCATTTCTCCCTCATAAAATGAATGTGAAACTAATAATCCATACCTCAAAGAAAGTTGTTGGAAGTATATGAATCACCCATCACTGTGCCCTATAATTCCTCACAAGGTTTTTTGCTGAACTAGGGTGAGTACCATCCCCGAGACTTTGAAGGCACCCACAGAAAATGAACCAGCACATTAAAAGGTAAGACTCAGGGGAGTGATGAGTGTCTCTTAAGCAGAACTTCTGACACACATGGAGGCATGCATTTTGTTGTTGTCCTTGGAGACAGAAGTGGAAAAACACAAAGGGTAAATATAAAATCTTGGAGAAACTCATGGACTGCCTGAGGTGTGAGGAGACTTGCGAAACTAGCAGTGTTTTGGAAATGACAGTGATTTGTGTTTGCGTTTCAGTCTTGGTTTCAGTGAGCAGCAGGAGCCAGGGGAAAGCTAACAGGGTCTGGCTGCCGAGGGCTGGTCCCAGCTTCCTGACTCAAAAGGAAGTTGATAAATGAGAACTTCAGATTCCTTTTAAGTTGAGGGTTGATTCACCAGGGTAAGCGTGAAGCATTACTTTAGGGCAGCAGCTGTGACTAGGAAAATGACTTATACATTTGTCTCAGAAAACTCAGTCTCCTTAGGACTTATGCTTAGTGATCAGAGGACAGAAAGAATAGAGAGATTAACTTTGGCACTGTGTCTAAAACAGGCCAGCAGTATCTTTGCAACCTCTCTCATGGGCTTTTAGGACTAATTCTTAACCTTGTAAAAGAGTAACTAAACGAAGCTAGGCGGTGGTGGCACACATCTTTAGTCCCAGCACCCAAGTGGCAGAGGCAGGCAATCTCTAAGTTCAAGACTGGCCTAGTACAAGAAGAGCTAGTTTCAGGACAGGTTCCAAAGCTACAGAGAAACCCTGTCTCAAAAAAAACGGAAAAAAAGTAACTAAATGAAACTCACTAGATTTAAGTTTTCAAGAAGTAATTATTGATTAGATAGCAAAGTCATATCTTTATGAAATTAAGACAAACATTTCCACTGTACTATGCTATTTGGTATTTCATATATCAATTTACATTTTCATTCACTTAAGAATCACCTAAGAGACAGAAAGAAATCTTAAGCACACCATTCCACAAAGGAAGGGCTGGCTGCTGTGTGAACTTTCCTGGGGAGAGATGTATATAAACACTTATTTACACCCCCATCCAGTAGCAATGATTTGCCAAAAAAAAAAACAAGTTAGTATAGTGAGCCAGTAATTTTATCGGGGTTACCTATAGGTTTATAGGTGAGGGGTTGTGTACAGGAGCCAGGGAAACTCAAACGTATATCACAACTGAAAAGTCCAACAGAGCGTGGATAAAAAATTGGGACAGCTTTATCCCAGGAGCATTTTCACGATTTAAAGATAGCTTGACAAATTAGTCTCCTTTCTCTAGCGGCTGTTATTGCTTATGTGAGAATCCTGATGAGGAGCCTTGTGAATCTTATAATTTCCAGCGACTTCCTGTAAATTATAAGTTGTTTATTCTAAGCCTGTTTTTGTTACTTTCAGAATTTTAAAGAGCCTCTCCCCAGGATGGGATATTTCATTTGGAGAAAATGACTACATAATACTGGCTATCATTATTCCCTAAGTATTAAAATATTATGATTAATGTCTATTTGAATTCCAAGAGCTGAGTGTTACCTTTCTCACCAAGTCCCTTCTAAAGAACTGGATGTGTACTGTAAATAGGACCTTTATAAACCTCCACTCTTGGTTGGGATTCAAACAGAATGCAAGGAAGTCAACAAGAACAGCGAACAGATAAACCAAGTCACTGGTTTGGGTGATCTGCCTGTTTCTTCAACTGTGCCACTAATTCTTCTACCATACAGTGCTTTACAATGCACAATGCTTGTAAACCCCTGCCACATACAAATTAGCAAGGATAGAATGAATTTCGGGAGCAAAAGCACCTAGTTTTTACAGCATTCCAGCATCATTAGAGTAGACATGGCAGATTTTATAAAAAGAAAAATTAGCATAGCTCTCCATTAGTGATCAGAAGCAAAACCTGTATCCCAGGCATACCTCACAGCTGTAGAGTTTATTCTCAAAATTGCTGATAGCATGGTGTCTCAAAGTTTTAATGTAATGTGTCCTCAATTTTTAAGTTTAAAATATTCCAAATCAAATATTTACTGGGGAATGATTTAAAAAATTTGGATCAGGAGTAAACTATTGGCCTCCTTTGTGAGTTTACCAGTGTTTTAAATCCACCCCTTGCATCATGTGTCAGTCTTACTTTTCTTTCTGTATTCCTTTCTACTCTAATGGTTCTGAATAAAAGAAGAAAAAAATCTGGGTTTTTAAAATTGTGTTTAGTGCTTTCGTGCACTGTGTTTAAGACATTAAAATTAGGAAATGAGATAGATGCCTGCGAGCCAAGGAAATTGCTTCTATCCATTACACTTGAAGACCTGATCATCCCACATCATTAAATAGTTCCTCTCAATTGTTTCATGTTTTGCATAGGGACATTAAATCCAAATAGCTCCTTCCTTTGTTTTCTTGACAATGTACTGTTTCCACCATGGGCAGTTGACAAGCTTTTTAGTAATTGTGTTCTTTACTATTTCTTCTCTCACCTGCTTTCATCTGAAATTTTGTGGTGTCAGGGTGCTATCAAATTAAAGTTTGTCATATTCTAAGTGCTGTTTCTAGAAGTCATCTATTATCTACCTATCAACTATCTATCATCTATCTATCTATCTATCTATCTATCTATCTTCTATCTATCTATCTATCATCTATCATCTATCTATTGTCTATCAATCATCTATTTGTCTGTCTATCTAATATCTATCCATGCATCTATCTATGCATCTATTCCTCCACCCATCCTTACAAGTTTCACCTAATGGAATCAAATAAATTTTTTTTCTGTTTTCTTCTTTGTCTGTCCTAACTAAATGCCATTGCATAAATCACTTAGAATTAGTATTTAAGTTTCTCACAGTAAGCTGCTGTTTTTTCAGACATGGAGAAAGATTTCTATTAGTACTATTGTTAGTTACTCATTTCGAATTTTGAGACAGTGTCTGTCTGGCCATTGTAGTCTCCCCTGGCCTAGACCTCATCATGTAAACCAGACTGACCTAATACTTGTAATGAATCTCCAGAGTGCTGAGATTTATAGGTATGTAGCACTATACCTGGTTCGCCTTGTAAGTGATATAGTGAACTACTATTGTGTGTATATATATGTGGAGTTAAAAACAAAGCCAGAATAATCTCTAGACATTTTTATTATGGAATAGCTTACTATATATTCACTTATTAGCTTCTGGGATATGACAAAGTTCTGGCAGAATGTAACCCATGTTCATTGCTGGAATTCAAATAGCTCTCACATGTAAATTGTACCAGGAATTCAACTGAAAAGGATCCAGTAAGAAGAATTTCTTATTCAGAGTGGGGTGTGTGTGTGTGTGTGTGTGTGTGTGTGTGTGTGTCTGACATATACGGGAAAGGATTAATTTAGGAGTTTCTGTTGTAGACAAAGTTTAAATAAACTGAGCTGAGGTCTCCAAACATATGCTTCTTAGGGAGGAGACAGTTATTCATAACAAGTGGGAGGCACGCCTAAGTAGAGTTTAGAATCTCATAGGGAGCAAAAAGCATATTTCCGTGATATTTAGAGAAAAATATTACTACTTTTCTCTTTTGAAGCATGGATTACTTCCCAGTATGTTCATGGCATTGTGATGCCTAGATAGAAGAATCTGTCAGAGACAAGCCCAGAAGTCATATCTGGGAGTGGGGGGACTTAGTGTCACGTGGAAAACTGAAAAACTGGTGATAGTTTTGTATTGCGAACATCAGTCATAGCAGAACTGTGAAAATGGATCCTGGTGGGAGACACAACAACTAGAAGTATGGAAGACAAGAGAAAGGTTCTTCTGAAAAAACAATACCATGCAGTGAAATCTGACAACTTCTCTGTACTTTTGTCCCTGGAAAAATATAGGATAATATCATTTAGTTTTTATCAAGCACTGTGGGATGTTCCTGCTTGCAGTGACTGACAGCTGCTGCTGAGACTCATACCTCTTCAAAGAACTGAAAATTAGTGACTGAAGAGTGTTCTGCTTTAATGGACAACATCTATGTTGACCTCCCCCAAGCTTTCAGAATATTATAAATGGGGAAGAGATATAGTTGAACATTTTCATCAGAACTGCTGTGATACGGAGACTTATTATTAATTATAAAAGCTCAGCCATAGCTTAGGGTTGTTGTTCATTCTTACAACTTAAATTAACCCATTTCTGGCAATCTATGTATTGCAATTTGACTTGTGGCTTTACCGTTCTTCCAGTGTGTCTTACTCCCTCTGCATCTTCTGATGACTCTGACTCTGCCCTTCTTCTCTGCAGCATTCTATCTGCCCCTAATATCCTGCCAAGCTATGGGCCATTCAGCTTTTTATTAATTTTGTACAGTGTACAAAAAGATTATTCCCCAACAGAGGGAAAAGCACGTAAGAGTTGACAATATGGGAAGGAGTAGTACAGAATGCTGTCTGTTGTACATGACAGAGCCGATGCACTTACATACTCGCAGCAATTATGGGTACCTGACTTGCACAAGATGCTCCAGTGTACAGTGTATCATTGATGCGAGTCCTTAGCTTTCCTTATGGAGCTATTGGCTCTTAATGGTTGTAGGGGTTTTTATTGTTTTTTTTTTTTTGTGTTTTAGTGGTTTTGCTGATTTTAATGAGAATGGCCCCTATACACTCACATGTTTGAATGTTTAGTCCTCACCTGGTGAAACTTTTGGAAAGGATTGGGAGGTGTAGCTCTGTAGGAGGAGGTGTCTCACTGGGAGTTATCGTTGAGGTTTCAATACTCTATTTCATTCTCAGTTAGCGCTCTCTCTCTCTTTCTCTCTCTCTCTCTCTCTCTCTCTCTCTCCCTCTCCCTCTCTCTCTCTCTCTCTCCCCCTCTGCCTACTATACAGAATATAAGGGTGTAAACTCTCAGCTAGTGTTCCAGCACCAACCCCCCTTGCCTGTTGTCATGCTTACCACAATAGTCACAGATTCCAACCCTCTGAAAAAGTGAGCCCCCAATAAACTTTATAATCTGCTTTGCTCACATAAATAACATCTACTCACAGAAATAGAAAAGTAAATAAGACAGAGGTATAGCTACAGTAAATAACTTTCTACTCACACTCACACAAGCAAATTTTATTTAACTAACAAACCTATTACAAAACAAAAAAAAAGGTTCACAAGTAGGAGATAGATGAAATTGGAAGAAAGTATTGAGTGGAGTGGGAAGGGGATGAAAGAGGGCCACAGATAGTGAAAGTGAGAAAAACACGTTTTTTTAAGTACACAATTTCTGGAATAATTGAAATGAAAATATTTACTATATTAATTTAGTATAGTTAGAATTTCATTTAAAATGTGAGGCCCTTATCAATACATACGGTACAGCACTGGTAGGGAATGAACACCTGCTGAGTAAGTGTTTTCTCTTTTCTCCATCTTACTTCCATACATTACGCTCCTTGGGCATTTCAGAGTCAGAGAAAAATAATTTATTTTTCAGGAACTCATAATGGGAATTCAAGACTCATGTTATCTGGGGTTCCATAAGTGCAACTATGTACCACCTCTCTGGCTCACTTAGTAGTCAGGGTACCATGATGGAAAATTTATATTCTCTTCCTGATTACCTGTGTAATATTCATTTTAATAAATCTGGGACTATGTTGAGTAAGCACTAGGGGAAACCCCCCAAAACAATCAATCAGAATTTGGAGCAAATTAGAGAGAATTCTGCCCTGTCTTACTGTCCTTTGGTAGGATTAACACACACACACACACACACACAAACACACACAACAAGCACACACTTCATTTGTTTATTCATTTCTCCCTCTCTGTCATTAAATGTTTCAGACACTTTTTTATATTCTTATCAGTTTACCAAGTAGATTATATCAGAAGCATTATTTTCTTAATTTTTCACAGTTAACATGCAAATAGCAGCCCTCATGCAACGTATGAACAGATGTCCAGACAAGGAAACTGTTCTGATGTTTACTTAATCTATGGAAGTATCAGGTACTTTTAATAAAGTTTTAATTTTAGTGCTATTTCCTTTTCAAAAACCAAAAATGTAGACAAACAGAAATTTAGGATAACAGGAATGTAGAATTTAGTCATTCTTGTTTGAGGGAGATTCCAAAGACAGGAGGGAAGCTGGGTGTTTAGCACAAACAAAACCTGTAGCCTAATTTTTCCTTATAAAAAAGCCGTGGTACCACTGTCTATTTATCTACTTGCTTTCATAACAGACTATTGACAACATTACTAAAAGATGTAGAGGCAATACTTTCCCACACAGTGCTCCACAAAAAATATTTTTGGAGGCGTAAGTCATAAACAATGCCACACCAGTTTGGAATTATGATTAATAGGGTGGTATTTATTTAAAGGGGAAAAAACTTACAGATCACCATTAGCCCTCTGCGCAACCAGGAAGGGAGTCTAGTCGCCTGCGGAGCAGGAAGTGAAGAGAGAGAGGAGAGGGAAGTGGCTGCTTTTTTAAAGGGAGCAAGACCACGCCCCAATGGGCTGGTATCTCAGCAGCTATAGGCTGGAGGAGTGGGAGGACCTCCTGCAACATATTTTAACAGCAGGGCCATGGTTACATGAGCGTTTCCATAGCAGTAGCTCCACCGCCCATCTTCCCAAGGCTTTGGGAATTCTTTGACATCTCACTAACCACTTAGATTCCAGTCTATCTGAAATATGAGTTTTTCCCTTTCTATTTTCTGTCACTAAATATCTCCTCCAATAGTAAATATCACTCATATTTAGAAAAGCAAGACATATAGGGGTGACGCTGAGGTACTTGCTTGGTATAAGTGAAATGGTAGACATGCCAGCTAGGCACCCAGCTCTAGTCTACCCCGTCTAACAGGAAATATTATATGAGTTACATTTTGACAAGCTTTTCTCTCCTTTCTCATCACCTTTTCTCACCAATTCTCTTTTATACATAAATAACTTTACATTTGAATAAAGTCCTCTGATTCTAAATTTATAAGTAGACATTTAAATTTTTTAGTGTATATTAGACAGAGTTAAGTCTATGTTAACATTCTGGAGCCTTTAGTCTCTATTAACCATAGTGTCCTTTGAGGAAACTTCTCATTTTAAATAAAATACACATTCGGCCATCTCTGAAATTACTTCAGACACTTCAGTTGCTCATTGGCAGAAAATCCTCATCAACGGCTGCCTGGCTTTCCACTGTCATATAAAAATGTTCCTCTTATGTAACAAATTGGAATAAGGAAAATTGGTTAGCATAAACGCAGAGGACATTAGCATGAATAACATGAATTATTCATGTGATTGAGTCTGACTTCATTGTTCAACTTTTAAACACTAAAGGAGTAATCAGATGGCTTAAAGTTTATCCTGAAGTGGGGTAAAGTAGAAGTGTTTTAGTAACCAGAATTACCACCAGTGTCTGAAGAAGAAAAACAGAAAAACTCCGCCAAGTGCAAGCTATGTTCTATTCAGAAAGCAAAGACTCTCCTGGGCTTTATGGCAGGATGTGTAGAACAAGCTGAAATACAAGTTTATCCTGACAGCTGCTAGAGAGGTGGCCACAAAGAATGGGATATGTCAACATGGACTCACCTTTTAGCAGATGTCTGAAGCAGGAGAAGGGGATTATGAAATGCATGTCAGAGTAGGAAGGTCTTGGGACTGCAGAATTGTCACTCAGCCTGTTGGTACTAAATGGCAGCTCTAGTGAAGTCTTATTCTTGCCTGACTGGAAACAGAGGGGATTATAAAGACACTGAACAGACAGGTTCAGATTTCTCACTAAAGCTGAGGCCAGTTTTTAAGCAGTAAACATCAATGTTTTTAGCAAAAGAAGAGCCAGGCTCACTCGAAGAAGGATGCAATACCATAGAACATCCATGTAGCTAACGTCATAGAAAACAGAAATAATATGTCTGCTACTGTTGCAAGTCGAGGGGAAGCAATAAAAAGAACCCTTATATTTGTCTGTCTGTTTATTTGTTGTGGAAAATTAGCTTAAATATGTTACATTTGTTTATGCTGTGGAATATTTGTTTAATGAGGCAAAGATGAGTTGCATTATTTTATGTTGCATTTGTTCAACTCTGTAAAGCTGTGTTATTTTGGCTGCCTAAAACACCTAATTGGTCCAATAAAGAGCTGAATGGCCAATAGCTAGAAAGGAAGGAGGGATACATGGGACTGCAAGGAGAGAGAATAAATATAGTAGAAAAATCTAGGCTAAAGAAAGAAGAGGAGGAAGTATAAAAGTAGAAGCAGTGGAGGTTACCAGGGACCAGTCACGGAGTAAGAAACAAAGATATGTAGAATAAAAAAATGTTAGAAGACCAGGGGCCAACTGTAGTTGAAGAGAGATGGGATAATTTAAGTTATGAAAGCTAGCTAGAAACTAGCCAAGTGAAGGTCAGCATTCAAAAGTAAGAATAATTCTCTCTGTATTTATCTGGGAGCTGGGTAACTGGCCCTCAAAGAGAAAAAAATCAAAACAAAACAAAACAAAAACTACACGTATTTCTAGAGGGTAAGAAGTCCTTGTTCCTTGGAAAACGCTGTGGTCAGAAAAATGTGTTGTAAAAGGGAAGCTATGAGCTAGAGTTAATGAGACTGCCAACTCCAGCCTTTCTCTAAGAAACTAGAAGATACCATACATACCTTCCTCTGCTTTCTTGGGCCGTTTTCTTTATCTGGAAACTATGGGACAATAGCTCTCCATCTAGTGTACTTACAATGGAACTGTGGGGCAACAGCTCTCTGTCTTGTGTGCTTGCAACTGGAATTACGGGACAATGGGTTGAGTCTGGTGTACTTATAACAACTGCAACTCTGGCAGAATGATTCTCAGTCTGGTGTACATACAACTTTAGAACTCTTATTACTTTACATTTCATCCATTCTTTGCAAATTCCATATGTATGTACAATGTACTTTAATATTAACTATCCCCTTCAATTATTCCCAAATCTCTCTATATCTCCTTCTTCATAACCCAATTTTTCTTTATAATCGACTGACCTCAATTAGAGACATCAAGACACATACCACTGTAGAGCCACCGATATAGCTTGTGCAACCAATAACAAGCCATGGTCCTCAGGAAAGCAGCCTCTCCCTCCCACTAGCAGAGAGGTATTGGCACTTGATGGATGCTGAAGGAGGTGAGGGTCAGTTTTTAATTTCAGAATATGCCAAAGTAAAGACTTAGTTGTGAGAAAAAATAGGGCCCCAAAATTTTATTTTAGCTAGTAACAGGAACTTCTCACTTTGATTAGTATGTTGCCCTGAGGAAATCCCAGGGACAAACCAGCTTTTCTGTCTGCATTTCTCTCAGTAGAAATGGGCTCCAAAGATACTTCTCCCTTAGAACTACCTATTCTCTCTCCCCTGGGTACAAGTAAATATTAGCCTTGATGCCTGTACACCTTTTCCTATGCACCTTGTTATTATGTTTATTTTTAGAATAATAGCATGCAAGACCTGGAGCTCAAATCTGGGCACTGTACACCATCTTGTTTAACGAACAAATCTGCTCAGCAACTTGTTGAAAATGGGAATCTGTATCAAGACTCTGAAGTCAGGTTTTCGCTTAGTGATCTCGGCAATTCCTCTATGGCCACTCATCGTCTTCTCGCTTCATTCCTGACCCCGAGAACTTTACAGCTTCCTCTGGTAATGAACTCTTCTGCCGCTTCCACTACTGCACCACATACATCGCTAAACTCTTTCTATTTTCTTTCATAAATCTCCCAGATTGCTAAAGCACCATAAATATGGCCACATAAAGCATCTCCAGGCAGAGGAAATCATTTTATTTATCTAGTGGCTTATACATTTCCCACGTGCCACAACTGAATGGGAAAATGAGACTTTTCATTTAGCTTCATTTTCATAATCTTAAGAAACCTCTACAACCGAGCAAAGGTGAGTCATTGGCTTACCTGCCTAGCAAGAGGCCATATTAATATGTTTAACCAAACAAAGGCAGTAGTGGAAATATAATGTTGAGGCTTTATAAACTTACTTCCTATAATGAATATTACCAAGAAGATGTATTTTTTAAAATCATTAAACCAATGTTTCCCGTTTAAACTAGTCCCTTTGCCCTTCCATATATATATATATATATATATATATATATATATATATATATATATATATATATGAGTGTACAGGCATGTGAACCTCCATGCAGCACAGGTAGAGACCAGAGATAGACATGGAGATGTCTCCATGTAGTTCCATCTGCCTTATTTCCTTGAGATAGGATTTCTTCCTGAGCACAAAGCCCATTGTTTCTGATAGACTAACTACTGAGCACTTAGGATCTGCCTGTCTCTGTGACCCAGTGCTGGGGTTATAATGGCATGCAGTAATATCTGATCCTTTCAATCATGTGCTAGTGATACAATCTCAAGTCCACATGCATGAAGGGCAAGCATTCTTAACAGCTAAGCTTTATCCAAAATCCCCTCATTTGTCTTTCCATTTTGACATTTGTATTGACTAAGCCAGAATTTTCTAACAAACAGAAACTATCAGGAGAAAGTTAAACATTTCTTAAACATTTTAAATTAACTTTCTTCTAGATTAAGATTCAAGAGATGGCTGGGCGGTGGTGGTGCATGCCTTTAATCCCAGCACTTGGTAGGCAGAGGCGGGCAGATCTCTGTGCATTCAAGACCAACCTGCTTTACCGCGCGAGTTCCAGGACTGGCTCCATAGCTACTGAGAAACCCTTGAACCCCACCCCCACCCCCCCACACACACAAAAAAAAGATTCAAGAGATGATATCTAAATTGTACAGGAGGTAGTGAATATACATGTTATTCTCATTCCATAAACGCTCCTTCAGAGGGACATTTCATGTGTTATTTCTCATTTCAGAAACGCGCCTTCAAAGTGATACTTATCATAGTTTATCATAATAAATAGAGATCTGGCTAAACTAAGTGTGGAAATCCATACTCATAATTTCAGCACTTAGAAATTTGAGGCGAAGTCACCAGTAATTAAAAGCCAGCCTAGGCTACAACAATGAGCTAAAAACCAACTTGAGTTGTCTGCCTAAGACTCTATCTCAAAGTTAAATAAAAAAATAACTAGGTGAGAGACTGATTTACCAAAATTCATGCTACTCACTCAGCAAAAATGTAAACTCATTTCTCAACTCCAATTTCAGAAATTTCCTATGTGGTTTTCATCCTTTTCTCTATAACTTAAGAAGTGGGAAGGAGTAATGAGCCACACCAAACCCAACACACAGGGAAATTTTAATCCCTATGGCTAGTACCTGTACTCTTTTGCACTTGTATCCATCTGTGTGTGTATGTGTGTGTGTCTCCTGTGTTTAGTACCCCATCAAAAGCACCTCACCTAATCTGTATCCTAATACCATGTTGCCAGTGTCCCACAAAAGCATTACCTTCCTGAACATTGGACAAATTCTTTTTGCTAACTGTATCACCTCTTTCTTAACATTATGAGCTTACATTTCCTATTTTTAACAAATATGAGGACATTTTCTTCTATGATCTCCCTTCATCAATTATAATCAGTTGACCAGTGGTGTCTTTCCTTTGATGAAATCATTGCTTTACGACTGGTCAGAGGTGGGCATTGCTTTTATTCTTCCATTGAGTGCTTTAGTTGCCTGCCATTCATTGCTACACTAGCTAGGCTGGTTTCCTTGTCACCAACTCAGTTCACACACCACCCTACCTTTGGATAAATCAATCAAAATGCATTATAGGAATATATGAAACTGACAAACAGAAAAATTAAGAAAGAATAATACTACCTTAAAGAACTTAATAAATGTGAGATGAAACCTATACCCGAAACTGCTAAAGTGACTAAGAACTTCAGACTAGATAGGTCATGGGCCTAGTGGAAAACAACTTCTATTATTCTGCTAAAAGGACATTGTAATAAAATAACTCTGAATAACAATATGCTATCCTATAGATAACTACCCTACTCAACCCCATCAGTGACATTTCTTCCTGCAAAAATGGGAACATTCAGAAAGAACCTCACTGAAAAAATGTTCAGAGAGTACCTTGGAGTACTGAGCCTAAAATGCTATGCCTATCAAGCCCTTCTCCTAGGGGCTTGGGGAATCTATGTAGAAGAGGAAGAGGGAAGAATGTAAGATGCTGGGTCATGGATGGTTTTCCAGACACAATAGGGCTGATACACAGATGAATTCACAGAAACTCTGACAGCATGTTTAAGATCTTACAAATACAACTCAAAAAACCCCTCAGCACTGAGAAGGTGAGGTGGAACAAAGCCCCACTTCTACTCAAGAAGCTGTTTCCTGACAGCAAAGGGAAGGTCACTTTCTTCTGATGAGCGCCACTGCATCTACCAACAACGCTCCTGCAATAGCCACATTCCAAAAGGGAGTTGGTCAGCATGAAACAAACCCCACCATTAGGAGGATATTTTTATTATTTATTTTGTTTTATAGTATTTGGGGATTTTCTGTCTTAGTGGGTTTTTTTGTTTGTTTTGAGAGAGAGAGAAAGTGAAAGAGAGAGGCACACACAGAGAAATAACATGAATTTTAGCGGATAAGGAGGTGGGGAGGAACTACAAAGAGTTTGAGAAGGGTAAATGATATGTTTAAATATATTATTTAAAAGTTTTAAGTAAATAAAGTTTAATGAAATTACACTAAGGTGCTTATAAACAAACAGAACCTTATATACCACTAAAAAGCGAAAATTCCTACTATATTTTAAATTCCTAGCATATTTTAAATGCATTCGTCAGACTTGGGAACTTTCTTGCTTTGAGCAGCCAATATGTGGATTTATATCTGCTATTTTTCAACCTCATTAAAATTGAAGATAATATGCTTTAAAGACTTGCTGGATGGCACAAAGTGTCACATCAGGAGTATCAAGAACACTGAAACTGAAGATGCATATGAGAGTGAGTGGACACACTGAGGATTGAATTGGGGGTCTGGAGAGGTGGCTCCGTTTGTAATGTGCCTATGCACAAGTGTAAGTACCTGATGTTATCACTAGCACCTGCATAGAATTGTCAGGCATGGTTGCGTATGGGCCTATCACCCAAGCACTAGGGAGGGAAAGGCAAAACTATCAGGAATGTTTGCTGGCCAGCTAGTCTGGCCAAATTTGTTTGTGAGCTTCAGTTTCAGTGAAAGAGAGAGAGTGTGTGTGTGTGTGTGTGTGTGTGTGTGTGTGTGTGTGTGTATATGTATGTATATCAAGAAATTAAATTTATATATATCAGGAAATTAAGGATGACACCATAAATTGACCTCTCACCTCACACTCAGATGCATACATGTGTGAATGCACAGCACAAAATGCAGTGCACAACAACTTGTGCACACAACAATTCATGCTTACACACATAATAAAATAGTTAATAGCAATGGATGTTCTATGACTTAAATGTGTTAGGATTCAGACATAAAAGTAAATTGCTAAGTCATGTGTAATAGGTAACTCTTTTCATGTTTGAATTCTACCACATCCAGTTGAAATAACAAGTTTGTTTTCTGTCTCACAGTTTAAGGTTTAGAAGTTGAAATGTTGTTATACAGTAGAGCTATTTTTGTTGTCATGCCTTTGACCTCTGTCAGTCTTAGAGAATCTGTCTTCATTTGCCTTCTTCACCTTTTGCTTCCCTCTCCTGACAATCCTGCAGTAACATTTAACAGTCAGAACTAGTAAGAGGGGCTTTATGATGTCCTGTGTGCACATCAACTCATTTTATTCTTACAACTTCATGACCTAGCAACTGTAATGATCATTATTTCATAGGCAACAAACTAAAACACAAAGCAAGCAACTTGATGTAGGTCACAAAGAAGTGAAGAGATGAGACTAAGTACTAGTTTTGCTGACTAAAATGTGAAGGTCTCTCCTGTGGTGCTGTTATATCATGATGTACAGAGTAAAAATCCTAGTTGAGTCCTATACTTTCACCACGCTGGGCAACTTTGATATTCTGGTAATTAAATTAAATTTTATGAATTGGTATATTTTTTAATTGTTCAGAAAAATTTTGATTAGATAAATATCCTATTGATATCATAAATTCTCTGAACACCTAAAGCAATGCTTTCTGTGTTAGGTTTTTTTTATTCATGAATTCATATTCGACACTCACTGAATATAGATGCTAATAACACACAAATTATAATAAAGCAATGGAATATATATTATGAAGGCATCTTGACTTCAAAATTTGAGTCTAAGGATATGTTGCTTTGGAAAAAAAGTTTTTTCTTTTGTTTCCACGGTATATGAGAACCTGTGGCTTGCTTTCAGACCAATGTATTTTGATGGATCCAGACCCCCTGAAAGGTCATTGTGAACACCTCAAAAATACCCTCAAAATATTACTTCACCCAATAAACAGAAGGAAGCAGTTTAGAGAAAAATAACTATGCTCTTATTCCCAAATATTGTCAATAAATGTTTATTTACATTTAAAGAGGGATATGCTATAGAGATTTGCATTGGTATGGATCTTGGTTTTTTTGATACAAGTTTTAGGTCAATTTTGTTATATGTATATGTAGGATTTAGGACTTTCTTTAGTCAAGCTATATTTTCAAATAAAGGGGATATCCTAAGAAGAGTTATACCTGATAATTGTGAATTTCTGGCCTTGATGCATGGACAGATCATATTTCTTTTAATTTCCTCCAGGCTATTTCTTGTTACAGGAGGGAAGGGTTTAATTCTAGCAGTAAACTTCTCTGGCCCTTCTCATGATAATCAAAACCACTCTCCCTTTGGCCTCTCTGTAGAAATCTTCTGGCTGTTTATGTAAATAGAGGAAGAATTGAGGGTTTTCCAAATGGATTTTGATGAAGTTCCATTCTCCAGTTCCAGTATTAATGAAACTAAAGGGAAAGTGCCTCTACCACTGGCTTTCATGTTCTATCTGCTTAGAGATCTTATGTATTTCAAATGAGAAGATATGAAAAAATAAACCCAATTCAGAGCTCTCGAATGTCCTGCATATATTAGCAAATGTTAACACAGTGCTATTCTGGATAAAAGATTATTGTTTTAGGGGTCCTATTGTCATGAAGTTCTATTGAGTATATTCCACCAATTTCCACAAAAAGCTATAGATTTTTCAGGACTATCATTTAGCACATAATTATAAATCTATATATATTAAAATATTTAGACATGGTTGTCTCTTTTAAATCTTCGAGTCTGCCTAGGGAAAGAAAAGAAAGAGCTGAGAACAAATTTGCCATTATTCAGGTCAGGCCTGTATTTTAGGGCATACGTTTGTTTTTCACACCTATGGGTGAATAGCACTCAGTTCCTGTGACAAACCATCAGCTGTATTACGACTGACTTTCATTATATCCACAATAGTCAAGACTGTAGCTTCTTATACATTGGTAAACAAATGCCACTATGTTGTCCAATTAAAACTATGGAAAAACAGGGACTGCAGAAATGGCTCACTGTCAAAGAGCATGTGCCCATCTTCCAGAGGATCTGAACTATGTTCCTAGAAACAATGCTCACAACTACATCCAATTCTAGCTCCAGCGACTTCAATGCCTTCTCTCCTTTGTAGATACCCACACACAAAGCACAAACAGATGTACAAACAAAAATGGAAAAAGAATGGGCATGCTCACTTTATTAAAAATTTCTTATGTAAGAGGCCATTGTGAGAACTATCTCTAGTTGAAGTTATTAAATAGGAGAAGCACTTATGGCTCTAGATGTTGAACTCAGGTTCTCGTGCACTCTTGTTAAACACTTCATTCACTGAGCCATCTCCTCAGATCTAAAAATGTCATTATTTTTAAGATTTTATTTTAATATTAACTTGTGTGTATGTAAGTAGATGCCCATATATGCCAGAGAAAAGGACATCGGGTGGTCTGTGAACCAGAGACAGGGTTTCTTAAGGGAGTCAACAACTCTTAAGAAAATGGAGTATGTCCCATAGAACTAGGAAAAAGTTATGCTACATTGGGATTTTTGTCCCCTTGATTCATCATCAAGAGAAAACTCACTAAGATCAGAGATCAGAGCTATTTGCACAAAACCTCAACAGTGATATGCCACGAGTCCAGAGAAATAAAGCTATTCCTTGAAAATATTGTCTGCTGTACAGTCTAACCAAATCCCACTCTCCCTTCTTGGAACTTATCTAGCATAAGCTAAGGATACCTCAGGAAAACCTGATGTTAAGCAAAAAGCCAGACACCTGCCTTTTCAAAATGTGAAGAAATGAACATGCTTATAGATTAATACGACAAGTGCATCAATAATTCATGCCATTTATGAATATAATTAGGACAAGAGGGAAGATATTAATTTAATTACCATATTAGAAATGTTTCCTATGAAATATATGGGTATTCTAGTAATAAACAATTCACAATTCTAATGAATCACAATAGAATTTACTTGTGCTTTGATTGCCAGTCATTTCTCATTTTTTACCAAAGTCCCTTTTCTGTCCCCAGCATCACACACTTACAAAGACTTGTGCAAAGGGCATTCATCTGGAAGACGGTCCAAGAGGCACAAGTGAGGAAGTGAAGTCAGCAGAGCTGTAAGGGAGAGAAGAGCTGCAGTGAGCAGATCCACAATTCATAGGCAGCATCCCTTGAGACATTCTATGAGGACTATGCAGAACACATCTCCCAAATTGTGTCACCAAGGACTGAGGAAGTGGAGCATTGCCATTTCTCTGCCAACCTCTGCTGCCCCTTTGATGCTGGGACAAGCATTCCACCAGTAGTTTCTAGGATGCTCTGACTTGGTAACTCAACTGCCCAGGGAACTGAAGAAAACCTTTGGGAGAAGAGGTAAAGAGAGAAGTACCCTTGAGGTGGAAGCAGCCAGAGTGCATGGGGAGTGTTCACTACTTGAAGGCAGATGCAGAAGGCCGGGAGCAAATGTGTCTGCTGCTCACTCTGTGTGGAAACAATTGAAGTCATCTGATCAGGCACAAACTTATGGTAACATGTATACAGATATTTACACATATGCAAGCATATTTATCACTTAAAAAGTCAAATCACAAACTATCTTTCCCCTCCCTCGTAGCGTACTAATGCCCACTAGCTGCTCATGTGTCTGCTCATCGTTTCCTATTGAAGGGAAACTTTCTTCATCTTACAGAAAAAGAAAACTTTTTTTTAAAAGAGAAAATCTGTTTTTCTTAACTGGTGCTAATTAGAGTTGTACTTTTATGAGATGTGTGATAAACTGATTATTGTTTCTGTCTTCTTTGAGTTTCCGAGGTTCTTGAGATCAGAGTCAGTGCCTATCTATAAAGGATTTTAATCAGAAAATATACTAAATGCTTGGATGGGGGATCAACATAACCAAAGGGAAGATATTTATGAGAAAGCACAAATGATGCGATAAGCAAAGTATGGTCAGTATGAATTATAGAGGAAAGAACAAAGGTAGTCACTAGTGGGGCAGGAGGATAACTGTGACTTAAGAACTGGGCATGATGTAGAAAAAGGTCTCTAGGAAGAATTGAAAAACCTGTGGTAGAAAATGAGGAATGCATATACTCTAGTAGGAGTGACCAAAGGAGTTTCATGCAACATACTATATATTTTACATATAAATTGGTATATGTTTATCTGTGGCCACATTTGAGAATGATATACATGTCTATGAGTAAAAAAATCTAGTTTAACATGACATTTTAAGTACCATCAAAGTTGTGCTAAGCATTCCTTGAGATGCTATGTGTCATTCACTGCCAATAAAGATCAGTTTCATTTTGTTTTTGACATAATTCTTTTATTGATTCTTTGAGAATTTCACATCACACAAACCAATCTCACTCATTTTCTTTTCTTTTTTTTTTTTTTACAGTATGGCATCTAAATTTTATTTTACTTTTTTTGTTTTTCTTCTTTTTTTTATTGAGAAAAGGAAAAAAAAAACAAGTTTCCGCCTCCTCCCAGCCTCCCATTTCCCTCCCCCTCCTCCCACCCTTCTCCCCCTCCCCCACTCCTCTCCGCCTCCCTCTCCAGTCCAAAGAGCAGTCAGGGTTCCCTGCCCTGTGGAAAGTCCTAGGTCCTCCCCCCTCCCTCCAGGTCTAGGAATGTGAGCATCCAAACTGGCTAGGCTCCCACACAGCCAGAACATCAAGTAGGATCAAAAGCCCGTGCCATTGTCCTTGGCTTCTCATCATCCCTCATTGTTTGCCATGTTCAGAGAGTCCGGCCCTATCCCAAGCTTTTTCAGTCACAGTCCATCTGGCCTTGGTGAGCTCCCAATAGATCAGCTCCACTGTCTCAGTGGGTGGGTGCACCCCTTGCGGTTCCGACTTCTCTGCTCATGTTCTCCCTCCTTCTGCTCCTCATTGGGACCTTGGGAGCTCAGTCCAGTGCTCCAGTGTGGGTCTCTGTCTCTATCTCCATCCATCACCAGATGACGGTTCTATGGTGATATGCAAGATATTCGTCAGTATTGCTATAGGATAGGGTCATTTCAGGTTCCCTATCCTCAGCTGCCCAAGGAACTAACTGGTGACCTCGGCTTGGGCACCTGGGAGCCACTCTAGGTTCAAGTCTCTTGCCAACCCTAAGGTGGCTCCCTTAACTAAGAATTGTGCTTCCGTGCTCCCCTATACAACCTTCCTTTATCCCAATCATCCTGTTTCCCCAAGTTCCCCCCATCCTCCCCTTCTCCCCTTTCTCTCCCCATCTCCCCTTTCCCCCATTCCACCCCACCCCCAAGATCCCAATTTTCTCCCCGGCAATTTTGTCTACTTCCCATAGCCAAGAGGACAACTATATGTTTTTCCTTTGATTCACCTTCTTACTTAGCTTCTTTAGGATCACCAATTGTAGACTCCGTGACCCTTATTTATGGCTAGAAACCAATTATGAGTGAGCACATCCCATGTTCATCTTTTTGGGTCTGGGTTACCTCACTCAGTATAGTGTTTTCTAAACTAAACTAAACTAAAACAAACACACACACACAAAACAAAAACTAAAGAAGTAAGAACAAACTTTGTACAGCCATTTAAATGTGCTATACTTTATTTAAGAGACGCAAAGTTTAGGACTTACAGTCTTGACTAATTTTGAAAACAAATGATGCACTATACTGTAGTCTTGGTGACTCCTACCCCAAGATCCACCATGGGCAGTCAACATAAGAGTTTGTCCTTGGGTGGGACACAGAGCTAATATGACCGGGTCAACTGGCATCAGGACTAAGGACCAGAAGTGAGGAAAAGGAAGATGCGGAGGAGACTGAGAATTTTTGGTTCTGGGCTAAGCACAGAACATATTTGACAGCTCTGACAACCACTCACCTTTAAATGGTAAATTTCATAGCTAAGGCTTATGACCATGGAATGGCTGAATGGCTTGAGTTTATGACATATCATATTTTCCACACAGGCATCCAGACTAAACCTATATTAGAAATAAAAACAGTAAATTTGTCATGCAAAGACAGGTTTAAGACAATTCTCCTCGTTTCTGCTTTCTATCAAGTTGTCACCTGTTAGCACTGCTTATGTAGGAGTTCTGGAGTTAGTCCTGCTGCACCAAGAGAGATAATAACCCCAGTTGATGATCGAAAGCAGAAGGGCAGAGATAGGGGCTCGGGTTTTGCCCCACACATGATCTGTTTCTATTAAATTCAGGGCCTCTACCTTCTCAGAGATGCACTTTACCAGAGTGTGACCATTCATCCTTTTGCTCAACCGGACATTTTTATAAGCCTGAAAGATTTGTATTGACTAATGAGGATGAGACACTGGGCTTAAAAACTAGAATTACTGGCATGGCATTTTAAATTATATAACATGATGGCTTATAGGAAATATAGCCTTTTTTTATAGACTTATGATGCCTGCTGTGTCATGCAATTAAAAAGTTCCAGAAAAGCACTCTCAGCATGTCAAGTTCCTGAGGCTGATTTATAGGATTACGGTTTTCTCCCTTTGTGATTCAATTAAAGTATTTTACACTGGGCTATTATAGGGTTTAGACTCTGATAATAGTTTGGATGCTGAAATATTAGATTAGCGTGTGATCTGATTATAAATAAATTGAATTTCTTGTTTGCAAGGGACTGTAATTAAAGCTGCAATCATAAGAGGCAGCTGTCTAAAGACCTATATGATAGACATCAAATTAAAAAAAAATGGGTAAGAGCGATATGCAATTGATTATTGCAGTCCATGGAGAGTTAAGTATTTTAATGGAGACCTAGTCATAATTGCTCTGAATTTAATCCAGTTGTTGAATTCATACCATAATCAAAAAGAATTCTCATAATTTACTGAAGATGATCAAGTAAGTTCTGCCTCCATGTCCCTCTGAAATTTGAGGACAGTCTGTCATTGTCTAGAAAGTACTATTCATTATTTGCCTATCTAAAAATTCTCTTAAAGGATTATTGGCGTGGGAGGTCCTTCTGTTTATGTGTTGTTTTCATTGGTTAATGAGTAAAGAAACTGCCTTGGCCTTTTGATAGGGCAGAACTTAGGTAAGCAGGAAAAAAACAGAACTGAATGCTGGGAGAAAGAAAGCAGAGAGAGAGAGAGAGAGAGAGAGAGAGAGAGAGAGAGAGAGACACCATGGATCCGCCAGAGTCACACATGCTGAAGCTTTCCCGGTAGGCTACTGCCACGTGGTGATATACGGATTAATAGAAATGGGTTAAATTAAAATGTGAGAGTTAGCCAATAAGAAGCTAGAGCAAATGGGCCAAGGAGTGTTTTAATTAATACAATTTCTGTGTGGTTCTTTCGGGGCTAAGCTAGCTGGGTGGCCAGGATGAACAAGAGGGCCCTCCATCCAACAGATTATAAATGCTTTTCTTCACAAATAGCTTGAAACAAGTTTGAGGCATCTCAAAATGAGAGGAGGTAAGATATATCATCATTAACTTCTGGGTGAAATATATTTTCTTTTGTTTTGACACTTGGTTTTATTTTTGATATGTGATAGAAAGGAAAGTTGAGCGAAAAGTGAATGATGTGGATGGAGAATTAAAAAAATGAACTGTACCTTGTCTTTATGAGAGGAAGAGGGCAAGGGCAATCAAGCACAGAAACCAAATAAATCTTTAAATGATGCAGTAATAGAAGGATAACTTAGAGGAAATGTGTTTGCCACGGCCCATAGAGATGTCAAGTTTCCAGCTGTGGAGATGGATATAAGTCTCCTTAATAGAGAAATATAATTTTGAAAGACTAGTGACCTGCACTCCTTACAAAAGTGACAAATAAATGAACTACCTACAACGTAAATTCAACACTCTTCAGTCTTTGAGAATCACAGCGGCTAAGTGCATTTCCTTTTGGAGCGAATATTGCCTCCTTTGAGGGCCTCATTTTCTCTGTCTTGTTTACTTAATGGCTCCCTCATAGGCATTCTGACTACTAGTATGTCCACCTTTCCTATATATTCTATCTTTAAGCATTATGATTTCCCTAAAACCCAGATTTTCAGCTATTTCCATGCTTGGATGGTTTTGAACTTCAATTCATCAGCAGGATAAAGCTGAGATGGATAACCTTGGCATAAAGTGTTCTTATTTGACTGGCCCTTGGTAACTCTCCAACATCAGTGATGCTCTGCCTCTCTAACATACTCCAGTCAACCTGACTTACTTAAAATGCTTTTGTAGCTATACTGTTTTCTATTTCCATGCCTCAGTTCGTCTAAGTAATACTAGTGTTCCAAAGAGATACCTTGATAATTCTTAAATATTTTTGACAAATGTATATTTATATTTCCAATTCTATCTTTATATAATTGTGTCTATATACTTTCAACAGATTATACCTTCAAAACGGAGAATACTTAACATTGAACTGGAAATATTAAGCATGAAAGCAACATGACATTTGCCTTTTATACATAATTGTTATTAAAATTATATGTGAGGTCTATGCTATTTCAAATGCTTTAATTAATAAAAGCTGTGGACAATATAAATTAATACATTCAGCAGACTACTTAGCATTAAAAATTTAAAAAAAATCATGCTAGTTTGGATTTTCCTCTTTAGTTTTTTTCTAGGTAAAAAGCTGTATGCATAAAGTACTTTTGAATGAAAACACTCTTTGTATATTTAGTGAAATAATTATAGAGAAACAGCAGACATGCAGATGTGAGAGATTTCATATGCAACAGAAATGTTGACTCCATCATTATGAAGAAAGTTAAACAGATTGTGTCAAGGATGCTATACTATCACCACCAAAAAGAAGTTAGATCCATACACACAACTGTGATTATACCTGAAAAACAAAACAATGCATTGTTATAATTATCATGATATAATTATCACAGCAATATCATAAGATACAAAATATGCATATATACTTGATTTATGTATGTGTCTATACACATTTATGTATATTAGTTGGAGATATTCCAAAAGTCGTTGAGCCCAAGTGGATTTATCTGCAGATATGGGAAGTCACTTGGAATATAACCACACACAGAAGGAGGAATGAGAAATGTCTCATGTTCTGAGCCCTAAAGTGGCGAGGGTTGAAATGTGGCATATATGTTCCCAAGCCTAGACTGAAGTACACAGTCTTACCAGAGGTATATGAGCATAGATAAAGAATACAGTGTTTATTTGATTCTATTAGGAGAAGGTCTGCCTGGAGATACACCTTTCCTGCATCCCCTTCACCATAGCCCTTCATGAATCCATATCATAGCTAAAAGGCATTGATTGTCCTCATTCATCTTTAAGGATGAACTAAAGCTCACATAACTTTGAATTTTAAATTCAAAGACATTATTCTAACAAAGCTCTCAAAACTTATAGAAATTTTCATTTAACATCTGCTGAAATTCAGTACAGAATCCTAAGAAGACATTCTCCCATCATTTGCTATTGTTTGAATTCTTGTGTACAGGGTGGTAGAGAAATCACTATTTTTATTTCACAATTTCATGTCTCTATTTTTTAATAAGTTAAAGTCAAAATACGAGTTCTTCTCAAGGAGGAAAACTGTCAATAAACTCTACCCCCGAACAACTGTTTTTTTTCTTCTTGTGCCTGTTCTTTTCCTCCACTTTGTCCTCTTTGTCTCCTCCACCTATCGTCTCTGTTTCTCTCTAGCACTTAGTTTCTCTCTCCCCCTTTTCTCCATCTCCTTCCCCCATCCCACCCTTCCTCTCTCATATTTATAATTCTTCAAGGGCATGTTGTCTAATAACAGATTACTGTGGGAGGCTCTCCCAGCCTGCACTGGCTTTGGATACTGAAAGCTGTGTGGGTTGGTGTTTAGCACCGCATTGGCACCAAGGATAACTGAACTCATTTGAGCAAGGCCAGCCTGTGAGTAGAGCCTGTGATAACATTTATTCTCAAAAATGCAAAGGAAATAAGAAGTTCCAACGTGTTCATAAAGATATTTGCAATGGTTTAATATTAATGATGATAGTTTAATAAAATACATTATTGAAAAACTTGGACATTAATAACTGCAATTTTTCCAGTAGTTTTTTTTTTCTGGCAACTCTGAACAGGGTGTTCACAGTTAGAGGAAGCTAAGGTAACTGATAGTCAATTTTAAATTTATCATTTAAAATCTTCTTTGCATTCCTCTAACAATATAAAAAATGAGTTGTTGCACAACAAAATTTAAAAATACTTTTGCAAACATTGTTTCTAATTTTTGCTATTATGAAAACTGGAAGACAACTTTATTTGGTCACTTGTTGACAGAGAGTTAAGATTAATTGTAATAATATAACTCTGGTATCTTAATTTGCATAACTATATTTTGTATAAGTGTTTTAAATAATGCTTAGATACAAAATATAGGAATTCTTTATTTTTACATATATGTGGTTATATATTTTCTCTGATAAATTAAAAAATAAATATAACATGAAATTAATATTGAATCCTATCCCAGTCGTAGTAAATCCTATTCTTTCACAAATACCTAAATTCACTGAAAAAAAAGGATTATGCTTTATTTAAAAAGCATTTCAAATCAAATTAATGTTCAGTAGTGTTCCAAAGTATGCAAATTATTGTATGACTTATCCATTATGTATTGGGTATAATTGTTAAGATACCTCAATCTAGAAGGAATCTACTAATGAATAGGTTTTTGTGGTCACAGAATTTTTGAAAAACTAAAATACGACTTTAATATAGAAGTATATAGAGTTGAATATAGAAATCAACCGAGTCCTAAGATGCCGTGTTAAAAATCAACTCTATTGAGGTAGACTGCAAACTAAAGTTCAAGAATAAGGGAATATGTGAAACCGCTGCCTACAAAAGAGAAAAGTTTTCATGTATTTTTATTAATGACTGATGGTTGGTTTCTAGTCACCACGGTATTTTGATTCTGTGGGCTACACTGAAAAACAATTTTAACAGCTTTATTTTCAAAATGTCAATATTTGCAACCACTAGAAATTGTAACCTTTGGCTTTTTTGCTTATGATAAAATATTCAAATTTGTCAATGGAGACAAGGAAGATAACTGTAGTGTGTGTGTGTGTGTGTGTTTACAATGGAGTAAGCAAGACAGAAAGGGGAGGGGAGAGAGGTAAGGAGACAAGAAGCTCACTTCAAAAATTCAAAAACATTTTTTAGACACTGTACTTTCTACTCATCAAATGTAAGGATGCAAGGTATAGTATCACAAGCTATTCCTTTTTCTATGGTCCTAAATCTCACCTCATTATTATCATTATTTTTTTCAAAAACCTATGTTTTTAATTGAAATAGAATAACACCATTTTCTCTCTCCCTTTCCTCCCTCCAGCTTCTGCCTAATACCACACTCCAACTTGTCTCATATCACTACTAAAACTTTAAATGAATACTTTCTTCTTTGATGTTATTGTTCTACACACACACACACATGTATATACATGTATGTTTGTACACAAACATATAAATACAATCTTCTGAGTCTGATTTTGTTGTTTGTATGTGTATGGTTTCAGGACTGACCACTTTGCATTAGACAACCAATAAAGGCGTTTATCCTTGAGTTAAGTACATTCTCCCCCTCTCATTAGTTGTAGTAAGCTTTCTTTTTTATTATCTTTGGATTGCCAGCCCCTAAATAACAGCATGAAGACCTAGTCTTAATTATGAAAGCTTGGTCTTTAGCTTAGACTTTTTCCTAACTAGATTATATAACTTAATTAATCCAGATGTTTAATCTACACTCTGCCACATGACTCAGGGACTTCTCCTCAGTACAGCATGTCTGACTTGCTCTGAATCTACTGGCAAAATCTGCACACCTAAATTTTTCCTCCTTTTTCTCACTCTACCCTGGAAGAGAATAATGCCCAGGTATTGGCCTTTCAGCTTTTTATTATACCAATCACAGCAAACACACATTCACATAGTATACAAATATACCATACAATTAGTTGTCTATAAATCTTTGTCTAAGGATGTGGCCCTAAGAAAATTTCACCCTTTTGTGTTAATATGGCCATTGTTATTGTCAATGTCCAATTTTTTTTTCGTAGCCATTTCTAGAAGAGATTATTTTATTATAGACTTTCTGGTATTTTTGCTCTTAACAATCTTTCTGCTCCTCATCCACAATATTATCTGAGCTATGATGCAGAGGCTGTGATATAGCCTGATTCCACTGGACATGGACTCTACTCAATGCATCAATTTCTGACTCATGAAAACCTAGCCAACTTCTCAGGTTTCTTGAAGTCATGGACATTAAAAAGGAATCTTCTACTCCCACTCTCCTTATTACAATTAACTCCTTATTACAATTTAAATTGTATCCTTATACCCACAGGTATAGCGACCACTCTTCATTAAAGTCTCTATGGCAAATGGAAAATACCATATAATATTCACCTCATAGGAAATTTTCTTCACATTAGAGGATACACCTAACCAACTGAAAATACATTGGCCATTTTTTTTAACTTTTGAGGATACACCCATCATAAGAGGTCTTACATAAGAATACAAAACTTCATGCTGCTTCATGAGGCAGTATGTTAATAAGAAGAGAATCTGTGGTTATTTGATACATGACTTTCTAATTTTTTTCCTCTTTCTATGACAAGACACCTGGACCACGACAATTTATAACAAAAGTTGATTTTTTATATAAAAAAGTTGATTGGGGTATACGGTTTCAGTTATGATGAGATTTCCTTTGTAGCTATCCCTAATATAGCCATATTGCCAAAATTAAAACCTTTTCAGACATTTAAAAAATCTTGTTGCCTAGTTGAGAGGTATTGGTGATTATTTTTCTTATTTTTGATACCTACAAAGCAAAAAAAAGACAAACCATAGGTCATATTTAAGACATTTGTTTTAATTCTTAACAACTGGACTGAACTTACAAAGATCATATTAATGTGCAATTAATAAGGTTAGAAATTAAGCAATATAATTGTGTACCTTTTTTAGCAATACGGTATTAAAACTGATGAAGAAATATACAAATAAATTGATAAAAGTACTGCAAAATCAGAATGGGACCAATCAACCAATGGTATACAATAAGAATTTCTTGAAAATTAGATGAAAACAAGACCAAATACTTCAACTGAGCAGCTTGAACATGTTGGGTTAATGAAGAGATTATGAGAAATAATGTATTATTCATCACAAAATACTTAGAATAATCAAAGGTACCAAGAGACAGAATGAAGGTATTTCCAACCATAATATACATAGGAAAAATTGTTGCATGACTCTCCTCATTTCAGAATCTACGTTCTTTTCCCTCCACTTTTGACTTTAATGTAAATTATAAGCAGAGCTAACTACCTCAGAAACTAACTGAAGACAGTAACATAAAATGCCTAAGGATGCTTAGAAGGATCCAAGTGCACACATAGAGAAGATAGCCTGCTTACACTTGATATACTCAACTGGCTGACTGTGTATTGATTTCACCTCGAGGTTTAACACATTACTTCTTTCACGGATGATGTTTTGTATCCTTTTATTCTGTTCTGTTGCTGTGCAATTGTGTTTTGCTTGACATTTGGAGAGCAGATGCTGAGGGGTGTGCAGGTATAGAGAATTTGTTATGTAGTTGACATAAAGCAGAGGTGGTGAAACAAATACTTTCGCCAACTCAGAATTCCAGAAGTGCATTTAGCAGTTGGGACAACAGAAAGATGATGGATACATTTGACCATATAATTAGCAAATCTGTGTGCACTAATAGTGAATTATCACAATTAAGAAGGGATTCTGTGAAATGTTAAATTTTCATTTTATTTTAAATCACAATTCAGCTCTGTTGCTCATGTAAATAATTGAAGGAGGCTTTAAACCACAGGAATGTGATGAAGAATATGACCATGGCCTTCTTTTTTTTTATTTTTTTAAATTTATTTATTTATTAAGGATTTCTGCCTTGTCCCCACAACCGCTTCCCATTTCCCTCCCCCTCCCCCGATCAAGTCCCCCCCCCCTCATCTGCTCGAAGAGCAATCAGGGTTCCCTGACCTGTGGGAAGCCCAAGGACTGCCCACCTCTATCCAGGTCTCGTAAGGTGAGCATTCAAACTGCCTAGGCTCCCACAAAGCCAGTACGTGCAGTAGGATCAAAAACCCACTGCAATTGTTCTTGAATTCTCAGTATTCCTCATTGTCCGCTATGTTCAGCTAGTCCGGATTTATCCCATGCTTTTTCAGACCTAGGCCAGCTGGCCTTGGTGAGATCCCAATAGAACATCCCCATTGTCTTAGTGTGTGGGTGCACCCCTTGTGGTCCTGAGTTCCTTGCTCGTGCTCCGTCTCCTTCTGCTCCTGATTTGGACCTTGAGATTTCTGTCCGGTGCTCCCGTGTGGGTCTCTGTCTCTGTCTCCTTTCATCGCCTGATGAAGGTTAATATTCCTGAGGATGCCTATGTGTTTGTCTTTGGATTCACCTTATTTAGCTTCTCTAGGAACATGAATTATAGGCTCAATGTCCTTTATTTATGGCTAGAAACCAAATATGAGTGAGTACATCCCATGTTCCTCTTTTTGGGTCTGGCTTACCTCACTCAGGATAGTGTTTTCTATTTCCATCCATTTGTACGCAAAATTCAAGAAGTCCTTGTTTTTTACTGCTGAGTAATACTCTAATATGTATATATTCCATACTTTCTTCATCCATTCTTCCGTTGAGGGGCATCTAGGTTGTTTCCAGGTTCTGGCTATTACAAACAATGCTGCCATGAACATAGTTGAGCATATAATTTTGATGTATGATAGGGCCTCTCTTGGGTATATTCCCAAGAGTGGTATTGCTGGGTCCAGGGGTAGGTTGATCCCGAATTTCCTGAGAAACCGAAACACTGCTTTCCAGAGTGGTTGCACAAGTTTGCATTCCCACCAGCAATGGGTGAGTGTACCCCTTTCTCCACAACCTCTCCAGCAAAGGCTATCATTGGTGTTTTTTATTTTAGCCATTCTGACAGGTGTAAGGTGGTATCTTAAAGTTGTCTTGATTTGCATTTCCCTGATCGCTAAGGAAGTTGAGCATGACCTTAAGTGTCTTTTGGCCATTTGAAGTTCTTCTGTTGAGAATTCTCTGTTCAGATCAGTGCCCCATTTTATAATTGGGTTGATTAGCCTTTTACGGTCTAGTTTCTTGAGTTCTTTATATATTTTGGAGATCAAACCTTTGTCAGTTGCAGGGTTGGTGAAGATCTTCTCCCAGTCAGTGGGTTGTCTTTTTGTCTTAGTGACAGTTTCCTTTGCTTTACAGAAGCTTCTCAGCCTCAGGAAGTCCCATTTATTCAATGATGCCCTTAGTGTCTGTGCTGCTGGGGTTATACATAGGAAGTGGTCTCCATGGCCTTCTTAAAGGTTACAATATGGGCATGGTAATCAGGTACCTAAAAAATTTTCTGGCACCAAAAGATGTATCTCTCTTGCTAAGTAGTTGGTGATTCTTCACGTGAAAATTCAATAATGCACAAGAGAACAGCACCTGGACCAATTGGGCTGAGGGTGTTATGTGTGCTCATGTGGCATCAAGTCACGAAAAACTATCAACTGAACACAGGCTTAACCAAGAATCTCCCATGTGTATGGAGAAGAGCTGGGAGTATACCTGGAAAAATCATGGGAGAGTCTTAAATTTTCCTTAATTTAAAAATATATCAGACAAACTCCCTTTTCCTTTATTGTATATTGAATTTGGTTATTTAGAGCACAACTCTAGGAGTTCATAGCTTGACCATATTTTATAGTTCTATTGTTTAGGGTTTTTAATTGAAGAATTTCTCTCACTATTTCTGTAGTGATTAAACAAATTTGTTTTCTTATCAACAGTGCTTCCAAGTCCTGCTTTATCCTCTCCAGCATTTGCTCCTTTGGCTTTTATTGTTATTGAAAATAGTTTTTGTATATAATATGTTCTAATTATGGTTTCCCCTCCCTCACATCCTTCAGATCCTCCCCTCTTCCCCATTCAACAAATTCACATTCTTTCTTTCTTTTTTCTTTTTTTTTGTCTTTGTTTGTTTTGTTTTTTGAAACAGGGTTTCTTTGTATTATAGCTGTGGCTGCCTTGGAATTTGTTCTATAGATCAGACTGACCTTGAACTGACAGAGGTCCACCTGTGTCTGCCTCCGAAGTGCTGGGATTAAAGATGTGTGCCACTATTACCTGGCCAAATCCACACTTTCTTTCTACTGTCTGTCTGTCTGTCTGTCTCTCCTTTCTCTCTCTCTCTCTCTCTCTCTCTCTCTCTCTCTCTCTCCCATTATAATACAACTGGACATAATAATAAATAAACAATATTAATAAAACAAGATTTTAAAAACAAAGCAGAATAGGGCATAACAAACAGAAGAATAGTCAAAGAAAATTTCAAGAAACATCTGTAGATACAGTGATACACACACACACACACACACACACACACACACACATTCAGACACAGAGAAATACCTTATAAACAGAAAACTGGAAACTGTAATATATATGAAAAGGACCTGTGAGGTTAAAAAATTAGTTTCTCTAACAAAGACAATAAATTATCTGAGAACTATATAATTCTTAATCTGACTTAATGACAAGAGACAGATAAATTAGAAATTCTTCGCAAAGGAAATGATCATTTCTACAAACTGGAATAAATTCCTCTGCAAACGTAGCAAACTCAAGAAGATTAGTGCTAATTATCAATTCGACAGAATGATCTGGGAGATGAACCCTGGTTATGGGGTGTGCCTGTAGGTGATTATATTCAATATATATGAACAATACATATTATATACTATGATCTTTATTATTATAAATTCTCCCTTTTCTTAGAGTAAGAGAATGGCAGTTAATTGACTGTCACCCTAACCCCGAAGAGTCATTTCTTCCTTTTACTTTTACATCCCAACCACAGTTTTTCCCTTCCTGCATCCCTCCTAGCTCCTCTACCCTCTCCCCTATCCCCCAGATCAACTTCCCCTCTGTTTCCTTTTGGAATGGAGGTGGCAAGGTACCTTGTATGGGTCCCTAATCATATAAACTGGAGAAGGCGTGACTGAGCTCTAACATTTGTCTCTCTCTGCTTCTTCAGTCCTGATGCAATGTTATCAGCTCTCTTGAGCTCCTTCTAATGTGAATTTCCTACCATGAGAGACTGCAATGAGGCACTGTGAGTCAAATTAGAACCTTTCTCTTTTAAGTTGCTTTGGTCAGAGTATTTCACTTAGCAACAGAGAACTAAGGCAAATTTTCTTTTTCCTTTTTTAAGTGCCTGCCTAATCTATATCACAGTACTTCAAAGTCACCAGAATAAAAGCAGTATTATTAAGAAGAAAACACTGAACCCAGGATGAGTTCTGGGTCCATGCTAGTAGCGGTTTTCCTCCTGAGGCATCATCTGGCCTTTGTATCAGGGAGCTGGTTAGAAGAGATTAGGAATGCAAGGTTTTGTCCTCTAGATTTTCTCCTGTATTTAAGAATTAAGGTTTAAGAAAGTGTTATATTGTTCACAAAATTGTCTTAGCGCTGCTCTTAAGTGAAACTAGTTACACTCATTATGTAATTAATCATATTGCCAGGACACAGGTTCACCTTAGAACATGTGCTGCCTACAGATTTACCAGAGTATATGTCTTTTCACATCAAGAGAAAGTTTCAGTACTATTTTAACACTTCCAGTTAAGGGAAAACAAGTGTGTCACCAGGCTTCTATATTGAGTCCCCACTGATTTCTCATGATTCTTTTCTATTAAAAAAAAAAAAACATTCACGTGAAAATTTCCATACTTTAAGACTTTGAAACCTGTCCCTGGATATTTGATATCCCCATTCAAGGTCACATTAATCAAGTTACTGGCCTTTAATTGACATTCACACAGTGACACAGAGGCCAGAGAGGAGGTGAAATGGATAGCCACCCATACTGTTTTTTGTAAGTTATTAATATATTAGAAGGTGAGATATTCATATTCTTAAGTAATGGTCTGCTTACTACAATGGATAAGTAATGAAACTTCAGATCTGAACTGCTGTCAATCAATGGACACATCCTCTCCTCTCCCAGTTACCCACCTCTGGCAAAGAACACAGTGGGAGTGTGGAATGGAATGACAGTGGTAACCAGGTCAGCAGTTTAATCGTGGAAGCAGTCCTACATAGAAGGTGGACTACATCCTCCAAGCCTTGAGAAATCTGCGTGGAAGAATCAGGAACTTTATGTTTTCCTAAAGTTTTCAGTTAATGTAATGGCTGTGTGTGTTTTGAATGAATTAGAATGGGTTGCCAAAATAATAACAAATGTCTAGTAATCTATGCAGAGCTGCTCAACAGTATTATGAGAGTGTGTAGCTGTAGTGATTTACAAGGATATTTTCTTAAATTGACTATGATTGATAAGTGATTTCTACAGAAATGGCTGAGTTGTAATAATGGGAAATATAAGCAAGGGAACACTAATATTGTGAAGAGAGATCATATTTTAAGATAGAGAACTAAAATGACGTCCATCAGTGCCAGCCTCTGAGTTTGTGGGTTTATATTTATGCTCTCTACTATAAACATCGCACAACTTTGAGAAGTTGGTAATGACATTATTCTTTATAAGGAGAAAGCACTTGAAGACAAAAGTACCTAAAGCTTTCAAATACGGCTTTCATAGTAAAGAAAACTGGGGTCTAGATTGAACCTTGAAATAATTGGCTCCATTGTTACACTTTTGCCATTTCTCAAATCTGGGCTGGGAGAGAATTGTTATTGTACAACGTACACATAATTGAAAACTCCTCCCTTTAGTGCCTATCAATCACTGTCATTGTCAATGCTTCCATTCCTGTGCCTTTTTTAGTTTTTTACAAGATAATAAATGCATAACTGCTTGCATTAAAATTCTTTGTTTGATATAAGTAGACCAAAAGGTGCGGAAGTAAAGATGATTTGCACAGGTGCGGCACGCTCAACTTCAGTCCTTACCCACATGTAGGTATTGTTGAGTTGTTCTTATCATTCAGAGAGAAAATTCTTTATACAATCTCTAGTTTCACAACAAAAATAACACATAATTATTGATCATATACTGTGCCAGATATTGTTTTAACTTCTCTGCATGTGTAACTTTATTGATTTATCAAAGCTGCACTATAACTTAGTGTGAGTGAATTTCTTTTGCAGGCTTGTTGTACCTTGAATCCTAATGGAGCTCTCTTCTAATATGTCTTCCACTCATACATGTAGCATCATACATGATGACATTGTGGTGACACACTGAGGTGCTGCCATCTCTTCTTTTCCTTTAAATATATTAGGTCTGCATTGTTAGGGATTTTATTTTATCCAGTTTGGAGTTTCTTTCCTCCATAAAATTTCCAGTAGTTTGACTGACACAAGATGATATAACAAACACATTTTACCCACTATTTGTAATAGCTAACATTTAGTACAATAAATTTATAATTTTTCTTTTCATCAAAGGTTCGCTTTTAGATACAGTTGAGGTCCTGCCCTTATAATTCATTTAAAAGTCTTTTCTCCTTAGATACAACTTACATACTTGTGCTGGTATATTTGTCTACATATTTCTTTATGTTTTTATTTCTTATAATTATGTGTAGCTCTTCTGCTTTTTTAAGTTTGTGTAATTGATGTATTATTTTATCAGTTTGCATTTTCTTTTCCACTGAAATTATAGTTCAAAAATATCCCTCATTTTTACATAGATTTAACAGTCTTTAATTCTTGGAATGTTCTACTATAAATAATCATAATGTACTTATCCATTCCCTTGCTGAAAGAGTTATAGCATCAACATCATCTTGGCTTTAAATAGCTCTCCAATAAATATCTTTGAACATATGTTCAGAAATGTCTCCAGGAAAAGTAAAAAGAAATAGACTTCCTTGATCACAAACAGGCATGTATTCCTTTATAGCAAATTCTCAATCATAGATATGTATTCTTTCTTTCTTAGAGATTGCTCAACTATTCTTCAAAGTGCTCATAGCAAATTGTAGTCACAACAGCAAAGTATTATAATTCCAATTTTCATTTTTTTCAGTGCTAACACTTGTTATCAGATAGATTAATTGCTCACAATTTCATGAACACATGGGTAGCATTTATTCTAGTTTTTACCTTTATGATTAAGAAATGGGTTAGATATTGAATACCTTTAGCCATCAGGGAAATGCAAATTGAAGCTAATATTATATTTCATTTTAACCCAGTCACAATGGTGAAATAAGGTAAAATTATATATATATATATATATATATATATATATATATATATATATGTTGTGGGAGGTCCTCCCACTCCTCCAGCCTATCACCGCTGAGGTACCAGCCCACTGGGGCGTGGTTTCTCTCCCTTTAAAAAAGCGGCCACTTCCCTCTCCTCTCTCTCTTCACTTCCTGCTCCGCCTGTGACTAGACTCCTTTCCTGGTTGCGAAGAGGGCTGTTGCCTGGGACAGTGATCTGTAAGTTTTTTCCCCTTTAAATAAATACCACCCTAATAATCATAACCCCGAATTGGTGTGGCATTGTTTGTGACTTACGCCTTCATTTTGGCGCCCAACGTTTGGTTTTAGAACCTCTCCTTTCCCCACTTGCAGCCGCAGCCGCGAGTTCGGCTTGGCGGCCCCAAGTTCGGCTTGGCGGCTGCGGGCTTGGCGGGTGCAAGTTCAGCTTGGGCGGGCTTGGCGGGCTCTAGTTTGGCTTGGAGGGAGCCCTCCCCTTCCTCAGCCGCCAGCGGCCTTGGACTCCCCATGTGGATTTAAACTCCACAGGACCGCATAGTCTCTGGCCGCGTGGTTTGCTCTTTTCTGAGTCATTTTTAAATCTCCCTTGCAAGTACAGCTCTTAAGTGGCACAAACCAGAGCACGTGGTTGCTGAAAGCTGCAACCCCTCAGGGTGACTCTGTCACGTGGAGGCATAAGCGGCTTCCAGATTGCTCTTCTCTACCCCTGGATTCTGGGTTTCTGGTTCCGTCTCAGGAATTGATTTAATTACATTTACTTTGTTGAGAAACTTGCATTTTCCAGTTTTTAACATCTACTAAGGCACTGAAACAGGACCATGTTTTCACCGCGATTCTGCAACAGCGCCACCTGCTGGATAATAGGTAATATTGCAGTTTTTGTTTCTAACGCAAATTTTACTGCTTTGTTTTCACTAATACAATGGATTAGTAAATTTATATTTACTAATACAATGAATTACATCATACAAGGTTTATATGATTATGGGGATACCTTAATTTGCTTGTTACTAGCCTTCAGTTTTCTTTTCCATATTCTATCATTAAGGAAGAATATGGCACTCCTAAGAACGATTGAATCTTTACGTACTAATAATGAACAGAAGAATATGGCACTCCTAAGAATGATAGAATCTTTACGAACTAATAATGAACAACTAATTGACAGGATTAAAATTATTGAAAATCAGAGGTTATCTGAACAAGTGGATACTATGACAGACAAAATTGATTCCATATCCAAGGGTATTAGAAAGTTACCTGAAAGGGTTCAGGCTGTTGAATTTGACGTTCAGACTTTATCACAAAGTTTTGATAAGGTAACAGACAGGATGTACCTCCAAGACGGGAATCTACATGATATACAAGAAAAGTTTAAGGAGGACATGTTATCTTTGAAGGAAAAAATTAAAGCTTTGGAATCACAGGTGCAGAATGGGGACCAAAAAATTGATACCTCAGTGAAATCACTGGAAAAATATACAGGTCAGGAGATTCAGGATTTAAGAGAGACAATGATAAAAAGATTTGAAAAGATTGGGGAAATTATTGCAGCTGGTGAACAGAGTAAGGAGGCACAAGGACAGGATACAAGGCCTCCACCAGCTATTAGAACTGGCTTACCCAGGGTTCTAGCGACATACCCTATACTTAATTCTGAAAAAGCATCAACTTCTAAAGGCTCAAAGGGAGTCAGAGAAGCTAGATGGACGCCAATAGCAATGAATGATCTGAAAGAAATTAAGCAAGCTGTTGTTAATTTTGGCTTGCACAATGCATATGTAAAGGAAATGATAAGGACTTGGGCTTCTAATGCTAGAGCTACTCCCCATGATTTCCATCAGTTAGTGTCTGCAGTTTTAGATAATGGACCTTCCTTGATGTTCGGAATTTATTTCAGAGAAGAATCCAAACATATGGAACAGCAAGGAAGAGCAAAAGGTATTGAGGTTTCCCAAGATCAAATTCTTGGTGCAGGAGAATATGCTGATCCACAGGTCCAAGCTCTTTATGACGATGAAGTACTGTGTCTATGTCACCAAGCAGCTTTAAATGCTTGGAATAGGATACAAGATCCAGCAAAAAGGGTTGAATCATATACCAGAATTAGGCAGGGACAGAGAGAACCCTTTATTGACTTTTTGCAAAGATTAATTAAGGCTCTGGACATAGGGGTAACAGACCCAGAAGCTAGACGAATACTTCTTGAATCTCTAGCTTTTGAGAATGCAAACATAGAATGCAAAAAGATAATTGGGCCTTTAAAGTCTAGATCAGCACCTATGGATGAATGGATTCAGCATACGATGAATGTTGAGACGTTTAGCTATAATGATGAATCTTGGGTAGGAGAAGCGATTTCCAAAGCAATGAGGAGACATCAAACTGCCAGGTGTTTTAATTGTGGTAAATTAGGACATTTGCAAAGGAATTGCAGGCAAAGAATTTCTAGGAATAATATCTCTTCTGGGAATGACAAAAATAGGAGACCTCGGCCTTCAGGTATATGTAGGAGATGCGGTAAAGGCAGGCATTGGTCCAACGAATGTAGGTCAACAACAGACAGATGGGGCAATCCGATATCATCGGGAAACTCCTTGGGGGGCCTCTCGCAGGCCCCCAAGCCAACAGTGGCCCAGTCATTCCCAGTCACAGTGGAGAACGTGCCTCACCAAGAAAATTAAAAGCTCCAATTTCTGCTGTAAAAAGTAATACTGGTCTAAATGAAGAATTACGTGTGGAGGATGAGTCAAAAAACCCAATAGGACAGAATAAACGTATATTTTGGCAGACTTCTATTAATGATCAAAGACCAAAGCTAAGAGTCTGTATAAATAGCACTTTTATTGAAGGCTTATTAGACACAGGTGCGGATGTAAGTATCATTACCCCAGAATCTTGGCATCCGAATTGGCCTCTTCAAGAGGTAGATGTTCAATTCCTGGGAATTGGAACCCTATCTCGTGTAAAACAAAGCACAAGATGCGTTGAATGCATAGGGCCCGAAGGGCAAATAGGAAGACTAAGGCCATGTATAGCCAATATTGCCATAAATTTATGGGGCTGTGACCTGCTACAGCAATGGAATACCCAGATTAACATTCCTGTAGTTCCAGGAACTCATAATTCTGGGAAGGATATGATGAGGTATTATGGAAAAGGTCACCAGCCATTCAGGCTGTACAAGAACATACAGCAAATACCAAACCTTTAGAGGTACCAACAGCCCTACCTTTAAAATGGCTAACTGAGAAGCCAATATGGATCAAACAGTGGCCTCTAGCTGAAGATAAACTACAGGCATTGGAACAGCTGGTGCAAGAGCGACTAGATGCTCACCATATTGAAGAATCAACCAGCCCTTGGAATTCTCCTGTGTTTGTTGTAAAAAAGAAATCTGGTAAATGGAGAATGGTGACAGATCTAAGAGCTGTCAACAAAGTAATTCAACCTATGGGCCCACTACAATCTGGAATTCCTTTGCCTTCTCTGTTACCAAAAGGATGGCCTCTTATAGTTATTGATTTGAAAGATTGTTTTTTCACTATACCGTTACAAGAAAAGGATAGAGAAAAATTTGCCTTCACAGTGCCTACTTATAATAATTCTCAGCCTAATAGGAGATATCAGTGGACTGTCCTCCCACAGGGTATGCTCAATAGTCCTACACTGTGCCAATATTTTGTAAGTAAGCCATTGGAAATAATTCGTAAACAATTCCCCAAGTCCATCATTTACCATTACATGGATGACATCTTGTTATCTGATTCAAATAAAGATACTTTAGAAAGGATGTTTGAAGAAGTAAAGAAAGTCTTGCCTAGGTGGGGATTACAAATTGCCCCTGAAAAGATTCAAAGAGGAAATTCTATTAATTACCTAGGTTACAGAATAGGGTTAGAGAAAATTAAAACGCAAAAGGCACAAATTAGGAGAGACCGGTTAAAGACTCTTAATGACTTCCAAAGATTGTTAGGAGACATTTCCAGTCTACGACCAGCTGTTGGGATAACACCTGATCTAATAGTTCATTTAAACAAAACCTTAGATGGTGATAAAGATTTGAATAGTCCAAGAGAACTGACAGCTGAAGCAGAAAAGGAACTGACAATGATTGAGGAAAAATTACAGGAGGCACATGTGGATAGGGTGAACCCAAATCTTAGCTGCATCCTAGTCATATTGCCTTCCAGAATTTCTCCTACAGGGATTCTAATGCAGAGGGAAGATATTATTTTAGAGTGGATATTTATACCTAATAAACCAAGTAAAAAATTAAAAACTTATGTGGAAAAGGTCTCTGAATTAATTATAAAAGGTAAGCTGAGACTTCGTCAACTAGCAGGTATAGACCCAGCAGAAATTATAGTGCCTTTTACTACTGAAGAAATAAAAAAGTTATGGGAAGACAATGAACCGTGGCAAAGAGCTTGTGCTAACTTTTTGGGAGAAATTAATAGCAACTATCCCAAAAGTGATAGACTTAATCTCATGAAAAGAACTTCTTGGATTCTTCCTAGAATTGTACGTGATGCTCCAATAACTGGAGCCCGTACGTTCTATACTGATGCAAATAAATCAGGGAAAGCAGGTTACAAGTCAGATGAATTGAGTAAGGTGGAACAAAGCCCTTATAATTCTGTCCAGAAGGCAGAATTATATGCCATTCTTATGGTGCTAAGGGATTTTAAAGAACCTCTTAATATAGTTACAGATTCACAATATGCAGAAAGAGTTATCTTGCATATTGAAACCGCTGAATTTATACCAGATGACACAGAGTTGACTTCATTGTTTATCCAGGTACAAGACATAATCAGGAACAGGCTTTGTCTGATGTACATAACACACATCCGGTCCCATACAGGTCTGCCTGGTCCTCTAGCCCAAGGCAATGCTGAGATTGATCAATTATTGATTGGAAGTGTGTTGCAGGCCTCGGAATTTCATAAGAAGCATCATGTCAATAGTAAAGGCCTAAAGAAAGAATTTTCCATTACTTGGCAACAAGCTAAGGACATTATAAAGAGATGCCCTACTTGTTCTTTCTATAATCAAACACCGTTGCCTGCAGGGAGTAACCCAAAGGGTACTAAGAGAAATGAAATCTGGCAGATGGATGTGTTCCACTTTATGGAATTTGGTAAATTAAAATATGTACACCACACCATAGACACGTATTCAGGTTTTCAATGGGCTACTGCCCTGAGCTCAGAAAAGGCTCATTCAGTGATCACACATTTATTGGAAGTTATGGCCATCATGGGTATACCTGCGCAAATAAAGACAGATAATGGTCCAGCATATGTATCTAAGAAAATGAAACGCTTTTTTGATTATTATAATATAAAACACATTACAGGTATACCAAATAATCCTACAGGTCAGGCAGTTATAGAAAGATCAAATCGTACTATAAAGGATATGCTGAACAAACAGAAAGGGACTGAAAATACCCCCAGAAATAGATTACATAATGCTTTATTAACCTTGAATTTTCTTAACGCTAATGAGAAAGGAACGACAGCAGCAGAAAGACATTGGATAATGGAAAAGTCTGCTGAACTAAATCAACCGATTTATTTCAAAGATGTGCTGACCTCTCAATGGAAGCCAGGAGATGTGCTACGTTGGGGAAGGGGTTTTGCTCTTGTTTCCACAGGAGAAGAAAAATTGTGGATACCATCAAAATTAATAAAGTTTCGATTTGAAGAGGAGAAACCTCTTGGAAAGGAGAAATGACAACTCATCCACAACGATGATATTCATACAGGTGGTAAGAAAAACATTTAGAATGGGGGCAGGGTTCTGTTCTTATCTCCACAGGAAAACACTCATCTTTGAGAAATTCAAGGGACCCTGGATGTTTGGATACTGACAGATGGAAAAATACCTGCCCAATAGGAAATATCAAGACAACTGAATGGGTTGTGTAAGTAATATTAAACCATATTTCTAAATTTATAAACCTGGTTTTGAAGTTGGACTCTGGCTCAGTCCCTCTCCAATTCCAAGCCTGTTAGTAAGAGAAAAACCCAGAGTTTCTGGAGTTTCTGTCTCATGTCAAGAGCCATGATATGGGACAGAAAGAAATATGAGTTTAGAAAACATCTTTGCTTTTCTTCATATCTATCATACTTTTCATTGAATATATCTATCATGTCTTTCATTGAATATATATATATATGTCTATATATGTCTATATGATTAATGTTTAAGTTTTTCATAATGAACAATGAGTTTTTCCTGAAGTGACATTTGAAGTTTCCAGGAAGAAGATGGGGCCCCATAACAACAACTCCACCTGGTTGATATGACATCATGATACTGATAGCGCTACTACAAGACCTGCTTTTGGTACCAGCTGCACAAGACAGTTCCAACTTGGTTAGCTGAAATGGTGCACATCTTATACAACATTTTGGCCAGACCTGCACAAAATACTCAGAGACTATTGGCAATTTTAAAAGACATTGATCTTGAAATTTAACCATCATTTCACTTTCACAGGATCCCCCAGAAAGAACGTCGCCTCCTTGACAGCTGGAAGTAATTCTAGAGGACGACGTCCCCTTTCCAGTAAAACTTGCCCTTGGGTTTAGGGACATCATTTAGGGGTTGATTATAATTAGTATACGATTGAGGGTTGGGGGAGGAATTTTATACGCTCAGGGATCATTTTGAAAAAAAAAAAGAGGGATGATGGGATAATAGATTTGTAATTGTGAGTTACTGTTTTTAGACAAATACATTGCTATAGATTCTTGTATATTGATACAAAGTTAAATTATATTGACTATTGTACGCATGCATGTTTCTACCTCTGTTTAAAACATTTTTTTATGTATTGACATATATTGTATTGATATATATATATATTGTATATATTTACCATATTGCAGTGTACATTTCTACCTCTGATTAAGATACTTATATAATGATTGTGTATTGATATATATTTACCTACTGCAATGTATATTTGTACATTGTTTATATTTGGAGGTCATTGTCCTCATTTGTTTCACAGTCGTTTATTGTCTTAGTCTTTAAGTTAGATAGATATTGAGAATTATATAGACCAATAGTCATCTAAGTTTGTCATTTATAATTAGACTAATCAGGTTCTTTAGATATATAGAGATTATACTCAATATAGATAGATAATCTTCAACTTCTTCGAAGAGCTGTAGAAAATGGCCTTTAATCTAACTCAGAGTTTCGTGATAGTGAGACACAACTGCTCCTGGCAACACCACTCTATTCCCGAGAGAATGTTGAACACCAAAGACACTCCACCTGGAGCCTTTCTTTTTGGCAGAACTGGCGTTTGGGCAAAGAAATGCCCATACCTCAACAACTGACAAAGATACAGAGCATGCATCAGTGGATAAAACAGGACTGTCATATCCTGCCAAGACAGGGTAAGATAGTTTTGAAAAGTTGCTTGCCTTAGAAAATGGTATGTCAGTTATGTTAGGCCTTAGCCAAAGTTGGTTGCTTCAACGCTGCTAATGTGACTTTGGGTGATTGCCCAGGTAGCTAGTTGTCTCTGTAATTTGTTGCATGTTTTGGAAGTTGTTTTACTGAACTTCCTAATTACCCAGGTAACATTATTTCCCTTCTCAGATCTTCGATGGGTTTGAAGACTATATAAATGTAGTTACTTTCTCTCATGACTTGGCCAAGTTATTTATTATACAAGACCTAAGCTAGTTAGAATAGGATATTTGTACTTATTGTATATAATTTCATAGTAGGTTTAGAACTCTCTTATTTAAACAAAAGGGGGAGGTGTTGTGGGAGGTCCTCCCACTCCTCCAGCCTATCACCGCTGAGGTACCAGCCCACTGGGGGGTGGTTTCTCTCCCTTTAAAAAAGCGGCCACTTCCCTCTCCTCTCTCTCTTCACTTCCTGCTCCGCCTGCGACTAGACTCCTTTCCTGGTTGCGAAGAGGGCTGTTGCCTGGGACAGTGATCTGTAAGTTTTTTCCCCTTTAAATAAATACCACCCTAATAATCATAACCCCGAATTGGTGTGGCATTGTTTGTGACTTACGCCTTCATATATATATATATATATATATATATATATATATATATATATATATACATACATACATGTGCTAGTATATATGTAGGGTATTCACTGGTCATGGGAGTAAAAACTTGTAGAATCACTCTGGAAACCATTGTGGAGGCTCCTCAAAAAGCTAAATATAGATATATTGCATGATCTAACTATACCACCTTTGGTAATATACTCAAAATTAGGACTCTATGTCCTAATACTGAGTGAGATACCTGTTCATCCATATTGGTGGCTGTTCTACTTACAATAGCCAAGAAATGGAAATAGCCTAAATACCTATCAACTGACGAATGGTTGATAAATACATGGTTGATTTGCAAAATTGGATATTATTCAACAGTTAAGTGAAATTAACAGGTTAATGAATATGAATAGAAACATTTTTTTCGTTTATTATTGTCTCATATATTACATCCTGACTTCAGTTTCCCCTCCCTCCTCTCCTCCAAGTCCACTCATACTTTCTCTCTCACCCAGACCCATCCCTCCTCTTTTCCCTTCAGAAAAGGGCAGACGGTCAAGGGATATCAACCAAACATGGCATATCAAGTTATAATAAGACAATCATTTTTACTTGGGCCCAGAAATACAAATGTTCGATGTTATGTCATTTGTAGCTGTTTGATATATATCTTAAAATATTTTCGTTTTATCTTCATACTTATAAAGGTTAGGAAATTAGTTAGGTACCAAGAGGGGAAGAGGAGACTCAAGGGAGGGGGAGACAAACTAGTGGTATAAAGGCATAAAAAATAATTGGACTGTGATGGTTAAATAGACTAAGGATGGGAGGGCAGTGTAAAGCAAGGGATAATTAACACCAACGATCTTGAAAAAAGTCATTTAGAAACCTACTGCTCTAGAACAGTCCTAAAATATGTATATTCTCAAAATAAAATGTTTAAATGGATTTCCTCTATAATTGGGTGACAATTCCCTCCTAGACACCAGAGGTTAAAAAAGAAAAAAAATTCATTGTCAGGAATAGTTTGCTACTTTTAAAGTTGTTGATCGGTAAGTTCCATGGACCACCAAATGTTACAGGTATGACCAATGTTCTGAATTACCTCCCAGAACTTGAGAGTAGTATCCCATTGATGAAGACAACACATATTTGAGTCATAGAACCTGGCAAAGTCAATCTTGTACTCAGTTGGTAGCTTCATTTTTATCAGCTAGATGTACACTACCAGAGGAGAAAATCACCAATCTTAGCTAGTTGTGCGGCCTGTGAGTTACAACAGTGACCACCCTGGTAAGACGTCCTCTCTTCCTCTTGACCTGGGTCAGTTATGATACAAATGTTATAGGAGTAACCATCTATTTTCTGATTAGATTTAAGTCTTGCTCTGCAAGATAAAACCCATTTTCTGACCATTATTAGGGCGAAAGAAGCCATGGCTAGGTATGTCATAGGCCCTAGGGGATTATTTTCTACGGTTGTTCTGATAAATGGATAGAGTATTATACTGAATTCTAATGATTTGAAGTTATTCTCATAGATTAGTGAATCTCTAACTCTTATCAGAGGACCATCTTTTTGCAGTAAATGTGATTGATACAGACAATGACAACTAGTCAAGGAATGAAGATTTCAGAAAGATCAGACTTAAGTGGGTCATTTATATTGCTCCCTCCTCTTAACACATAAGATGTGGATGACTATAAACAAATTATGTTTTCTGGACACAATAGTGTAGTTATACATGTGAATTCAGAGTGGTTATGACAGAATGCATAAACTCAAGCCAGATGAAATCTTTTCATGGAGAAGAGATTGGATATAAAATACCACCTCTTGCCAAAGAGCTACCGGCAATCAAAATCTTCTACAAAAAAGAGTCAGTTTTCTTTAAAGTTGTCGCCTCTGGTGGGTCAACCACAATCTGGTGGAAAGTCATAAAGTTTAGAACATATGAGTAGCATAAACTACTCAATGTGCCTTTTACACAAAGAGAACACAAATTTGAATGGCTAGTGAAGGGCATGTGCCTCTGAGAGGAGTTGGGAGAAAGGATGAATATGATAAAAATACATTGTATGAAATTATCAAAAACCAACTAACAAAAAATTCTAAAATCACTGTTAGTTCTATTGCTACCTAAGTGCTATCTATTGAAAAAACTGTAATTGGATAATACGGGATAATATGTACTTAAATAGAATTAATGTAAAATAATAAATTTACTTTCAGTAATGCATTGGGTAATTTTTCATTTGTTCTATGTATAATTCAGCATTCATTCGAGGTGAGTTACCTAGCTGGGTATATGACCATTTTCTTTTTTATTTTCATTTTTATATTCAGTGTACAAATTATTATTAATTTTTGTTTTTTTAGAGACAGGTTTCTCTGGTAGCTTTGGAGCCTGTCCTGGAACTAGCTCTTGTAGATCAGGCTGGCCTTGATCTCGCAGAGATCCACCTGCCTCTGCCTACTGGCTGCTGGGATTAAAGGCGTGTGCCACCATAGCCCAGCGCAATATACAAATTATTATTTGCTGTATATTTGACTACTCTTTGTATGACCTATAGGACTATAAAAATAACTTATTTCAAGTAAAATTGTTTGGGAAGTCTTTTTCTGTTGGGGTGTAGAGACCGAACACGAGCCGAGCTCACAAAGCAGATTCTCGATCACTGAGCCACATGCGGCACTGTAAAACTTTCCTGAAAGGAGTTTCTTTGACCTGTCAAACCTCAAACCTCATCAATTATCAAGCATTTATTTGTGTGTGTGTGTGTGTTTTCAGGACAAGGTTTCTCTATGTAGCCCTGACTGTCCTGGAAACCACTCTATAGATAAGGCTGTCATAACTCAAGGATCCATGTGTTTCTGTCTTCTGAGTGCTGGATTTAAAGGCATGAGCCTCCACTGCTCATGTAAAGATATTCTCCTATCTTTACAGATTTTTGCTAAGCTCATTTGCTCTATTCCTTTTTTCTTGATGAGATCTTTATTTATATACTTGACCCTTTAGTTTTAAGTTCAGTTTAGCCTTTTCAAAATGTCAGGTCTAATAATCTATATCTCTTCATTTTCTTCAAGAGTTTTCTTGATTTGGGCCTTCATGCTGCTTGAATTTATCTCAACTTGACACAAACTACAATTATCTGAGAGGAGGGAATGTCATTTGAAAGAATGTGTTCAAAAGATTGGGTTAAAAGCAAGCCTTTAGAATATTATTTTTCATTAATGACTCATATGAGGGAAGGCCCATTTCACTGTAGTAGGGAAAACCCTGGGTTTGGTTATCCTGGGTTCTATAATAAAGCATGTTGAGCATGCCCTGGGAGCAAGCCAGTAAACAGCACTCCTTTCTGGCCTCTGAATCAGCTCCTGCCTTCAGGGTCCTGTACTGTTTGAGGTCATGTACTGATTTCCTTCAATAATTAATGATGATATGAAAGTGTAAGCCAAATAAACTATTTCTTATACAAAAGGTTGATATTGGTCATGGTGTTTCGTCACAGCCATAATAACTCAAACTATGTCAGGCTCTTCACAGCTCTATGTATTTTTATATTAACTTGTCAAATATTGTTCAAAAAATGATAGTATGGTTGTTATCTTAAATTGCTTTATTTTAATATTAATTAGAATTGAAGGCAGATTATCTGTAGTTTGAATTATTCGTTTTTCTGCATTGTAAAGGTTTTATTAAAACAATTGAAATATGCATTATAGTTAAGTAACAACATAGCTGAAGCATAATCAATGATGCTATTCTGAACAAATTTTAAGGATGGATGCAAAGAATCAGTCACTTCTTAAATTGAACCTTAAGTTTCTGGCTGTACTTCAGTCTCTCTCAGCTCTTAGTAACCTTTTTGGTAACATCTGAGGGCATTAAATTTCCTTCCACCTAACAAATATTCCATTGTTTTTAAGTTTGGTTTTATTGTATGGAGAAATCTCACCAATCAGGCTGGATATATCTATTTGCTTTTGCCTACCAATGTTCCATCCATCTGAGATCAAGAATGAGGCCTTCTTTGCTCAATAGTACATATCCAATAACTGGACTCAGGCAGATGGGACAAAGATGCATATATAGACAGCACTAACTGTAGTTAGTGAGTTATTTTCTTTAAAATGGAAAGACTGCCCTTTCTGAGTGGAGACAATGGAGGAGGAGTGAATTGGGAGGGGAATAAATGGGAGGCGGTGGGGGGAGAGGAAACAACAGAGAGGATGGGGAAACTGGAGTCAGTATGTAAAATAAGTGAAAAAAACTAATAAAAATGGACTATTTTCTTAAAAGGTTGGGAGGAGTTGTGTTGCTGGAAAGGGGGAAATGTGGGTTCATTTTGGTCATAATTCATTGTGAAACTATGAAATTCTGAAAAAAAATGATCCTTTTAAAAATAAGGATTTAGAAAAGGTAAAAGGTTTGAAAGAAATCTTAGCAGATAAGACAGGAAAATAAGGGATTCTCATTTCTCATCTGATTTCAAAGTGAAATCAGAAGGAAAACAATGGGAGGATCAAATAATTGCCATGAAGTATAGAAGTCCAAACCTATAATAATGTTTTGAAATATTTCTGGTGATTTTTAGACTATGAGACAGAAAAAAATCCTAATTTATGAGGTATCACCACTTGTCGATTCTTGTGATTTTCCTCCACTATGTCTTAAGTTCATTCATGCAGGCAGAGATGATCTATTACTTTCTTTATTGCTGTGTCCAAATGCAACGCAAGACTCAGTTTTGGAAGGAGGAGTTTATTTTGCAGGGATATCATCCATCAAGGTGGGAAAGGATTCCATGAGGTCTTCAATCAAACTGGGGCTTGACCAACATAGCTGCTCATGAGCTTGCTGCATGAAAGGAGACTCCCTTCCACACTACCTATCCATGGAGGCATTCTAAAGTACTGGGGCAAATCTCCAGGCATAATTAGATATGGAATTTTGTAGACCTAAATAAACTCAGTCACTGTGTGAATAATACCAGGTTCTGCTTAAAGCTCGGGATGTAATTTGGCCTCTTTGGACCACTACTGCAGTGGCCTTTGTGTGACTTCATGGTTAAAGCTGGGAAAACACAACAGCCTGCCATTTTTCAGTAGTGTGCTCAATGGATTTATTTCTTAAGGAACACTTCCTTCCAATGAATTTGTATTTTTACTCACTAGAGTTATAGATTCATGGAACCTTATCTTTCATGTAATATTTCTACTGCCCAAGTAAATCGAACTTGGTTTTTATCTAGTTAGCACAATATCTTCAACAATTGCAGGTGACTTGTTGTTGATTGCAACACCATCCAATAAGTTAACAGTCTTTTATGTTTTATTTATTCTTTGAATGTTTCATACAATATGATCTAATCATATCCATTCCCTTCTCCCTAATCATCTCAGATCTTCTCACATTTCACTAACTCATGAAATGTCACACTCTCTCCCTCTTCCACTCTCTAAAAATCTGAAACAAACCAAAGGAACAAATATCCCAATTCCAGTTTGTTTGTGACTACTCACAAGCATGGGGCCTGCTCTAGAGTGTGGTTGACATAGCCCATGTCACTCCTTTGAACAAAACAGATTCTTCCTTTCCCTAGTATCTAACAAAGAGCTTACAAAGAGCTCATTTTCTATGGGTGGGACTTCATTCTCACTTACCTTTCTCCATGTAGGATTTTGTCTAGCTTGAAATTGTGTATGTTTTTTGCATGCTGTTATAATCTCTATGAGTTTGTGTATGCATCTGCCCTGTTCTTTCCATATTATGCTATTTCCTTAAGGTTATCCAAAAACTCTGGCTCTTACATCTTTCCACCCCATCCTCTGTCTAAGTCTCTGAACCTTGAAGAGAGGGGTGTGATATAGACATCTCATTTAGAGATAATCATTTCAAAATCTCTTATTCTCGGCATGCTGCCCTGTTGTGGGTTGCTCTGTTAAATATTTGAATTTTTCTTTTAGGTCCTGAGATTCTTAAAGTGTGGAAACTCTAATTTTATGTAGAAGGAAAACTCTAGATTTAAGTTACTTAAAGGAGATACAGGGAAACTTTGAAGAAAAATGATAAAGAAACAAGGGAATCATGGTCATTGAATGAGAATCCCAAAAATACTTGAATAAGAACTTGGGAAGAAAGACATAGTTTCATTAGCAGAGGGAAAGTAAGTAGTGATATTTGAAAAGTCCATAGTGGATACCAAGAGTAAGTTTGGAAGGTCCAGGTATAACAAGTGGCAATGCAGTATTTGGCTGGTTGTAAAGAAATAGTCCTAGAACAAAGGATTGATGTTTTATTGGATGCACGACTCGGTTTTTGTCTCCTTGGAGCTGCTAATATCAGCTCAATGCAGCACATATGTTTAAGGTTCATTCCCCAACACCCTGGTTTCCAACTCTATCAAACTGATGTTACTTTTTCTCTTTGTTTCCATGGAAATTCAGGTTAGAAACTATTCTATCAGTAGAGGTCACAAAGGTTTCACATCATTTTATACTTCTTACAGTTGATATTATGAGTTCTTCTTTAGAGGGCAGTTGTTGTGATTTATTGTATAAAAAACTGCTTCAATCTAACTCTGTTTTACCAAATACCCTTTCAAGACAATGACTTCTCAAGACAATAGACTATAGCATCTCCAGACTCAAAAGTCGGTCCATTCGTTCAAACATAAAAGTTGAATGATGATATTTGAGCTAAAAATCCTTCAAATTCAACATGTCATAATATGCAATTTAGGACATAATCTAGCCTGTAGATGTATCATGTATGAAAAGCTTGTATTTTCATATACTCATTACAATAATTATATTAAGGTCACATATTAAAATTGTGATTAACTGCACAGAAGCTGCATTAATTTGAAAGTGTACATGAATTAGTATGGCTTGTTAAATGAAGTATGAATCAAGCATGGCACACAAAATATTAAAGAGCAAAGAGGTTTGAAGCTTCCATTAAAGTCCCCCTATTCCAGGACCTTGTTCCCTGCAGTAGAATCTGTCCTTTTATGTCTCTCAATACTTATTTGCTACTATTTCTAAATTGCTTTTTTTTTCCTTTTTCTTTTTGACATTGTCTTTCATCTTGAGCACACTTCTGTTCCAGAGACATTTCAATTGGAACTGCTGGTAACAAATTACCAGTTGCAGTTAAGAATCATCACAAGTCGAATTCTATCTTTTTAAGATGTTTTAAATTCTGATACAATAAGATGGATGGTAAATTTTGCATGAGATCTTTTTGTTCTTAGATGTCAGCTCTGTCATTTAGTAACATTGTGATATTGGCAAATAATCTGAACTCTCAGAACCTCAAATATTGAACTTTCTTATTGGTAAATAGAGTGGTTATAGCTGTAGCAACTTGTGGTTGCAAGGTTCCAAAGGGAGGATTGCATGTAAAGTACCTTACACAGCATCCAAATGTGCTCAAAAGGATGACCAGCTCCTGCCTGACCACTTACCCAGATCATTTGCTTTGTATAGAAAACACTTCTGAGCCATCTAAGCGAGGGCTATACTGTCTGCCTTCCTTCCATTCATAAAATGATGACCAGGAAAGTTTAAAGAACAAGGGATTTCTTTATGTGTAGATTTGTATACACTACTATTGTGAAAACGTCTGGGTTTGGAAAGTCTCTAGAAAAGGGAAAAAACAATAAAATATGGGATGACAAAGTTGTTCTTTCCTATCAGACACTCAGGATCAAGAAGTGTTCACTCAAGAATATGGCAAAGAAAAGGACAGTGAAAAAAATCAATGCTTGTGAAGAGAACCAGTGCGGTTTTTGATTGTCTTTGGGGAAGGCTGCCTCCCAAAGTTCAGATGAGCCTCTGTCATGGAAGTAGAAATAGTTCTGAAAATCACCTCAGCCCTATTTTCTATCCTGAATTGCTTATCTGCATACTTAGGCAGAAAAGACAGAGAGGATGATTTCAGTAATGAAAAAAAAAACTACAGTTTCAAGCAGGTTTTCTTCATAGAAATAATGTAGAAGGAGACTGCTGTTCGTTCCCAGCTGCCCAGACCCAAATAATCACACAGCAACGATAATAATTACAACACTGCTTGGCCAATAGCTTAGGTGTATTTCTAGCTGGCTTTTACATCTTAAATTAATCCATTTCTATTAATCTATGTATCGCCACAAGGCTGTGGCCTACCGGTAAGGTTCCGTCATGTTCTCCTTCAACAGCTACACGAACTCTGCCTACTTTCTCTATATATCTCTTCCATCCTGGCTAGATTCTGCCCTGCCATAGGTCAAAGTAGCTTTATTCATTAATCAATAAAAGAAACACATATACAAAAGGACATCCCACATTGAATAAACAAAACCACCAATGATCTAATAAGAAATGAATACTTTGTCCCATATTCACTGATCTATGAATGAAAAGAGGCTCCTATATTCTAAAAAATTCATAAAACCTACCATTACCAAATTCCTGTGATGGCCACCAAACAAGAAAAAGAGATACATAATCACATAGAGTTAGAACTCATTGCTTATTATCTAATATATTATCTAATATATAACACAAAAATAGTTATAAAATTAGTATTGTCTTTATTAGTAAAACATATCTGATCACAAAATGCCTAATAACCTTTCTGTCTTAGCAACAACAATCCTATCCTCGCTAGTATTTACAGAAAAGAATTTCAGACATGCTAAGATAGCAAATTAATCAAATCGTACTCATTATTTAGATTCATTTCTAACTAACATTAACCAAAAATACACAAAAGGCAGCTATATTTGGGAAATCTATGGTAATGAATTTTAAAAAAATAGTTATGAAAGAGTTATAAATTTCATATTTCTATGCAATTCAAATGCTGTGATATTGTAGTCAACATAAATGTGGAGTCTAGTAACTTACAAAATAACCAAAGAATAGGGCTAGAGAGATGATGGCTCAGGGTTTACGACCATTTATTTCTCAGCCAGAGGACCTAAGTTTTGTTGCAAACACCTACATCAGGCAGCTCTCAACTGCCTATAACTCCAGATTCAGAGAATCCAACACCTTTGGCCTCATATGGTATACACACACACAAGTACAAATACGAGTGCAGACACCACACACACATACACACACACACACACACACACACACACATGCTTCATGCATGTTCTCACGCACGTGCACACACACACACACACACACATACACACACAAAACTCTAACTACTGACTAAAAATGAAATTAATCATTGCCATTGTACCTAAGTTCTGTGGAGAAAGTATGAAACTGCGTTTGAAAACCACAGTGCCCCTCCCCTCCATCCATCTCAGGATAATCAAGCGCTGATGTGCATTTATTTGGACGCTTTCCTGAAGCTTCTACTTTCTGGGCAGCATTATACTAATGTCTGCTCACACTAGCACAATAGCACTAATTGCTCACCCTTGCAAAACCAGAGTCTATTGTTAAAGAGTCATGCCAAGTCTTTCAGGATAAACTGATAGAATCCCATTCTACAGATATCTGCAAACCTCAAAGGTTTACCGATGAAATGACATAATTCATCCTGTTTAAGCTAGAATGATTTTTTTTTTCTAGTGGTGCTTGTGAAGTGGCCAATGACAAGCAATATTCACCAAACAGATGAGAGAGAATAAAAGGTTTCAACCTCATGAGAATCTGTGAAACCCAGCTTGGAGACAGAAGAAAACACAAAACAGTTAGCAAAATAAACTGGGAAGTGGTAGGCTGAACAAAGCATGTCTGTGCACTTATGAAACTGTGTGACTAGTGTGTTTGGAGAGCTAGTCCTGTGTGGCTGCAAAAGGTGAACATGGATCAGATTACACAAACTGCTCTGGGTTACAGGAAGAAGCAGAGACTTTTTCTGTTAAAGGCTTCAGGAAAACACAAGATGTGAGCAATAGAATTCACTCGGCTATAGCATCAGGAACCAGCTATTAGAGAGTAGTGCTGGGATCATGGAGACTAGATAGAGTCTCTGCAGCAATACTGGAGAGAAGAAAGGGAGGGCCCAATCAATGTAGACAGTACGTACATCCGGATAGAAGGGGCAAAAGGGGAAATTCTCTTGTCATCCCAATATTCTCTCATTAAGCATTGGCTAGAAACACAACATGCCTTCTCCCTAATATACTTGGATTTCATTGGAAAAATAATAGATACAATCTTTTATCAAACACAGACTTGATATATTAAACATAAACTTAATAGTTATCCATTATCCAGAGTGACTCACACACACAGATGCACGCACAAAATTTTACTTTTTTTCTTTCACAGACTGTGATCTGTTTCATTTTTAGCATTAATCTAAATTACACATGGATGTTTTAGCCCTAGGAAAAAAATTAAAATTTTTAAAGTATTTATTTAAATGAATAAATTCTGTCTTATGTTTAGATAAAATATATAGATTAAAGTCTCACACACATGCATTTGTTATATCATTGATTCCAGCTCAGAATGGAAGGTCAACATTTTTTTAAATGATGACAACAATCCTAGAAAATTTACTTTCTTTTCTGCAAATAGCTCCTGAAAATATAGATTATATGAGAAAAATACAATTTTTTTCTTTTCTGAGTTTGCCTCATTTTACTTAACATGATGATTTTCAGTCCCATAATATTTTTTGCAAAAGTCTGATTCTATCCTTATTTTTTATTGAATAAAGTCCCATTGTGCATACATAGCTGTTTTTGCTTTGTCCATTTGTGTGTTCACTGTAACAAAGGCTGATTCCATATTATGACTGTTGTGGATACCCTCCAATAAACATGGATGAACAGAATCTCTAGAGGTACTCTGACTTAGATTCTTTGAGGCAAGTTCAAGGGTATATACTTAGGCATGGTATAGTTGAATCACATGGTAGCTCTATTCAACTTGTTCTTGTAGAGAAAGTAGTGGTATTTAAAGCATTAAGAGAATTTCTGAAAGTTCATGAATTGATATTCTTTACCACATGGAACAGAATATTTTTAATGAAAATTGTATACTTATTTAAATCCATAACCTATTTTTACCTTTCCAATTCCTCCTCAAAATTTCCCCCACACAGATTTCTTCCCTATTTCATGTGTCCTCTGTAGATAGGAGTTCCTATCCCACCCCCATTCCATAGCCATTATGCCCCAAAGAAATACACAGAGGCTTATATTAATTATAGAGTGTTGGCCTATTAGCTCAGGCTTGTTACTAACAAGCTCTTATGACTTAAATTCACCCATAATTCTTGTCTATGTTTATTCACATGGCTTAATACCATTTCTCAATAAGGCATTCTCATCTTGCTTTCTCTGTATCTTATATGCGACTGTCTCTGCCTTTCCTCTTCCCAGAATTCTCCTAGTTTAGTTACCCCACCTATACTTCCTGCCTGGCTACTTGTCAATCAGTGTTTTATTAAGCCAATAGAAGTGACAAATCTTTACAGTGTACAAAAAGATTATCCCACAGCAGCCCTCTTTTTTTTCTACTTTTAAATTGAATCCATTTAGTAATGCCTATTTGTGCATGGATGTGGGACCATCTAACAAAGCATGAACAGACTTTTAGGAACTATATCCCTGGGGAAAAAAAAAATCCGACTGACTTTCTCTTTTCCAGCAGTCATCAACTGTCAATAGCATCTCATAAAGAGGCAGGACTTCATCAGAACCTCCTCCAGCATTCTAAGATTTTGGCTGGCATGATCTTGTACAGGTCTTGTACATGCAGGGGATAGGCCTATTAAGAATGTGAGAGTAACATAAAAACTCCAAGAACAAATGTCTTCAAATTGTAAATCTGTATTTAAGTTACAATTTATCACCCATCCTACCTTTCCTTGTGTTGCTACTTCTATGGGATACGATTTTATGATAATATAGTGCAAAGTCAACATGGGAAAAATGAAATATAGTAAAAGTTTATAAACTTAAACATTTGTTCAGATTGACTTTAGTAAGCTGATCTCAAAACTAACTCCTATTGATAATCTAAAGTCTCTCTGCTTAGAATCTTATTTTGCTTGAACTAGTTGCCTTAACTATTAGGAGCGAGTCTTTAAGGCAAAGTCAGTTAGAGATTTGTGATTAGCACTCTCCATCCTCGTCAGTTATGCTGACTTGTGACTGGTCATTTCACGAGAAAGTTCTAGTAATGCTGGGCTGCAGAAGGACTGTGTGGAGGATGCCCCTCATTGCTATTAATGTTTAATGAAGTTTCTAGACATTTCTTCACACTGGGAAGTTTTATAGATGGAAGAAAACATTGCGTGTCTGTAATCTATTATTTAGATCCTGTTTGAGATGTTTGTCAAGCTAAGCCATAGGGAGGTAAGCTATACCAAAACCTCATGCCCACGCTGCAAGACATATACTGCTGTTTGTTTCTTAAAGTATATTCATCTAATGTTTTCCTGATAACATTACTAACCCCATAAAAAGTAAATGTGTCTCATAATTATATGAACATAGACAATGAAAGATATATGAATATAATTTAATAAAAATTATATGAATAATGACAATTACATACTTAAATTTGTTTTGCTTATACCATGTAGGTTACTAATGGATTTTAAACATACAGAAGAATTCAATTAGAAGAAAACTTCTCAAATAGTTTGCCAACAGTAGCATGCAGTGTTTCGACAATAGCTGAGGTCATGCTAGCATTACCAATGTCTGACGTCATCTTCAGATATGCTTCACCAGATGCGGACGAGCTAAATATTAGGATGTGAGCTAAATATTAGAATCTTAAATTTAAAACTTACAGTTTACTTTAATATATGCCACTCAAACTTTTATAATTTTTTTCATAAATATATTTTGATCATATTCTTTCCCCTCCTCCAACTCCAACTTTTTCCTCCCTATCCACTCAATTTAATATTCTCCCTCTCTCTTCTCTCTCTTTCTCACATACACACATACATACAAACACAAAACAAAAATTTAAATTGAAACAAACAGTTGGAGAATATTATTTTCAAGTGTGTAACTTCTATTTATGCTGCATTTGGTTACCTGTGAAGCTGTGATTATTTGCCTGTCTAAAACAACTGATAGCCCTAATAAAGAGCTAAATGGCCAATAGCAAGTCAGAAGCAAGGAGAGGTGATGCTAGCAGGCAAAGAGTATAAATGGAGAAATGAGGAGAACAAGGAGGAACAAGAGAACAAGGAGAGGAGGACATCGGGGGCCAGCCACCCAGCCAGTCATGGAGTAAGAAGAAAAAAAAAAAGGAAGATATACAGAAATAGAGAAAGATAAAAGCCCAGGAGCAAAAGGTAGTCAGGAATAATTTAAGCTAAAAATAAGCTGGCAAGAAACAAACCAAGCTAATGCTGGGCATGCATAACTAAGAATAAACCTCAGTGAGTAATTTATTTGGGAGCTGGTGGCAGGCTCCCCCCAAAAAAGTCAAAAGAATAAAATGTCATGCTATAACAACCCAAGAAAATATAACTAAATAAAATCAATGACAAAACAAAACAAAAACCAAACAAAACCTGTTTTATGTTGGCCAACTCGCCCTGAGTATGTGACCTACCCTGGAGTGTAACTGATATACAAATGAAGCTCCATAGGAAAAAAAAATGATTTTCTATTTCCTAGTAGGTACAACTGCAAACATTTGTATAATGTGTTGGGCCCATTGTATACACATGCAATATGTAATTATCCAATAGAGACAAATGACCTATTTTTGGTTTGGAAACTTAGAAATATTTACTATGAGCCATTGTGAAATGGGAATTTGGAGCATTCATTTGGTATATTGTTTGTGTACGTGTTATCCCTGAGGTGTATACAGGTGTGTAGGGAACTGTATATGTTTGTGCCTTTTTGTGGTGATAGGAGATCAATGAAAAATAATGTCTTCCTAAATTATTCTTCATGTTATTTACAAAGGGTCTCTCACTGAATCTGGACTCAACAATTTGTGTAGATGAGTGAACAGTGAACATCAAGGATATTCCTGTCACTGTCTCTCCAGGGCTTGAATTATAGATTGTATTCACTATATTCATCTTTTCATGGTGATATTAAGATTCTTTACTCTGGGATTGTGCTAGCCCAACAGGCACCATGTAGACTGAACCATCTCTCTAGCCCAGCAGCACATGTTATTAAGAAGTTCTTTTGACCATAGCAATGGTCCTCTTTGAAATGTTTCTTGACAAACATGGCTAAAATAAAGCCTGGTTACTTTCTTCATCCTCTTTTTTTTTTAAGCACAATGGACCAGTATTAATAGGATTGCTATTGATTGGATTGCACATTGCTTACTCTGTGTCATTGTGATACCTGATCCTGTTGGAAACAACTGAAAGGGGAAGTATTTACTTGGACTTTCAGTTTTAGAGATTTTTTTTTTCCATCTTGGTGGAAAGGCATAGCTGAGCAGCTCAGTTCATGGTGGTGAGAAGGCATAAAGAGACTGTTCACATTATAGTTGACCAGGATGCAGAGAGAGTAAGATGGGAACCACTGGCCAGATGTAACTGGGAAAGACTGGCACCAGCTGTGTTCTGCAGTCCAGAGTTTCCACAGACTTGCCAGCTGGGAATGGATATTTCACACAGAGTTTGGGATGACGGGGAAGGTGGCAGATGAGATTTAAGCTCTAGTGTGTCGCCACTGGGAATCTGTTTAAAAAATTGAGGTTTCTGGGGCTTTAACAATATAAGTGGCTAAAGATAAAACAAAATGTCAAGAGGATCAATGCAACTAGACCTGACTTCTGTTGCAGAAGAGACATCAAGACAAAATTAATACAGGGAATGGAAGCCTGTGATGACTCCATTTTAGAAAAAGCAACAAACAAGCAAAAAATGCTTAAAACCCCCCAAAGACTAAACTGTTTCCAGAAATTATAGCAAAATTACTAATACCCTTGGATGTCATTTATGAATGGTGAAAAAATCCAACAAGTTGTATATTATGTTATAGATGCAACAAACACCTATTTGTATGCTGGAAGTAACCTGTGGATATAGCTTGATAGCATCAATTTGGAGTAATGTTTGCTTCTCTGAGTGTTTCAGGGTCATGGGAAGGGGTTCAGTCAAGTTTTTTATTTTTTTCCTTATACAACTCTGTTAAAGATTTCTGTTAGGAATCCATCATCTTTTCCAACCTCACATTTTCTATGCTGCTCAATGAATACACTGTCAATCAAAGCAAAGTCTGTGTTTTATTCCTTAATGCAGGACAGAGCCATTTTGGTGCTTCTGGGGTTATCCTTAGTGTGTTAACCAGCACAGAAAACAAGTTTGCGAATGTGGCATATTCGGAGACCTGTGGAGAGGCTGTGTGTGTATGTAAACCTTAAGAAATCAGCACATGGGTGTTGAAGGGATGTCCTAGCTGCTAACACTTGTTCTTTCAGATGACCCTGTTTTCATAGTCAGAACCCACACGCAAACTCAGAACTTTCTGTAGCTACAGTCCTGAGGGATCTTATACCCTCTTCTGATTTCTGTGTATACCATTCACGCCCCTGTTACACACACATACATTTGAGCAAAACACTCACACACATAAAAACCTTTTAAAAACAAAAAAGAAAAAAATTTGAAGTGAAGATAGAATTGAAGAAGGGCATTTACTTTTATGCAATATGGATAGGAAGAGTTCCATAAATACATTCTAAAGAAAACACAATTGTCACACGAAGAATTTCTGCTGTGTCTTGCTTTATATCAGTGATACTTGCCCAATGGGTTTTAAATACCACATGGTTTGTCATGGTTTCAGAATGGCTACAAAACACGGATGAGTTTTTTTTAGAAGGGAATGCAGGAATATGTTAATACAGATAGAATAATTGATAGATTGATGCTATTTACAAAACAATTATTTGTTTGTGGATATGTGTTGTGCTTACATGTATGATTGCCACCATGTGCATATGAAGGTCAGAAAACACACTGCCTGGGTTGGTTCTCAACTTCCTCCATATGGCTTCCAGGAATTGAACTCAGGTCTTCAGGCTTGACAGCAAGCCCACTTATAGGTAGAGCCATCTCACTTGTCTATACTTAATACTTTTCTGATGTTTTAAATAATATGATAGGTAAAATGGTAATGAATGTATTTTATGGGCTATCATCTAGAGTTTTGATAGTAAGCAAAAGAAATGTTTTTATTTGTATCAATAGGGCTTTGATGGGCCACCGGTGACTATTCATTTCTCATTTTGCCCAAGTTGAACTTTTACAACATATTCTCAAAGATCTTATAGAATTTACTGATTCATTCTTCTGACCATGAAAAGCAGTTTCAAGTCATATTATAAGATATGTCTTTAAACATTTTATTTTCACTATATATTTCTAATTACAGCCCCAGAGTTTTTATATATGAGAATCAAGAATTTCTTACTAATGAACAACTCTGTTCTTTGTCTATCTTATCAATATCTTTCACAGAAATCATTTAAATTATTCTATGTATGTATGTATTAATTTATTTGTTTTAAATATTAACTGTGTGGTTATTAGATATCAGGCACTTTTCCAAGGCTTTTACACATTGTAATAGATTTATCTCGTCCATAGTTTTTTTTTTTATTTTGTGTTGGCATTTTGCCTACATGTATGTCTGTGTGGTGTGTTCAGATCTTAAAACTACAGACAATTGTTAGTGACCATGTGGGTGTTGGTAATTGAACCCTGGTCCTCTGAAAGAGCAGCCAATACTCTTAAACATCAGCCATCGCTCCAGTCCCAGATTTATCTCCTCCCACATCTCTTCAAGATAGCCATTTTGTTAACTGCTGTTCTGCAAATGAGGCTCAGGTACCGTGAGGTTATTTACTTCCCTAGAATCACGAGTGTATACCTCGAGACCAGTCTCAAGTATATTGGCTCCACAATCCATGATATCAAACATGATACTATCTCACCTTCTGCCCCCATGACATTGTTGAAGTTCCACATAGCAACCACACAGATGACACAGAAGATGGGCACATGGTATCTGTGTTTGACACATTCTGACGCTCTGCTCTCTGTTATCTTGAATATTACCTTACTTCTCATCCTTGTCAGTTTGTAATAGCCACATGTATTTCTCTGATGAGCAAAATATAGATGGATGTGGAGTATGTCATCTCTGTCATAAATATTTAAGAGCGTTGCTCAACTCTACAGTCTCTGACTTTCTATGGTAAAATAAGAAGAGTATACTGATTGGGAATGCCGTAAAATCGAAGTAGCTCAGAATACTGAGTTGCTACTTAGATGGCAATTTCCTGGGAAAGCTGCCCGGTATCATTCATATGAATCAGAAATAAATATTTGAGATGTTAAGCCACTGAAATTGTAGAGCTGTTTCTTCGGGTGCCATAATACAAATCAATGATTCTCTACTAGAGGGAATTTTGTCTTCCGAAGGTTATTTGGCAATGCCTAAAGATAGTTTTGATTGGCACAGTGGGAGAGGATGTCTTCGCTAGCAGCTGGTGATGAGGCCAGGAATGCTGCTAGGCATTTTACAATGCAGAGTAGTCTCTGCAATAAAGAAATACCTGACACAAAAGGTCAGTAGTGCTGAGGCTGAGGAACCCCGGTGACCTAGACCATCTTAAAACACTTATTGAGTCACAGTGGGCATGAGACCTGTGAAGCAGTTAAACAGAGATCGCCTATGCTGATCAGGGCTTCAGAAGTCACCAGAGAGAAACTTCACTTTAAGACATACATTCTCTATTTGTTTTCTAAGTGGAGACTGAATACAGCTTACCTGTGTAATTTCTACAGAACTTAGCTTCATAAACAAACCATTTATCATCGTTGCACAGAAGAAAAAAAATTCTGTCTCTGTGCTTTCCATTCACGATCCTCTGCATTTCTTTTTTAAAGTAGTGGCTACTCTAAGACCTTACAAAACCTTGCAGAAACACAAATTATCAGTCAGCAGCATAAACACATGAGGTTAAGTGGGGTTGCCAGCCATAGGGGATGGAGTTTCTCCTGTGACTGACTCCTGCCAATTATAATTAGGCACATGAATTCCTGGACTTAGAAAATAAGATTTTTAAGAAATAGTTTCACCTGGGTTCCGACCTTTATTGCTTCTGAAGAGGTTGCATAATACCTAGGTCATGGAAGCAAATGACTCACTTCAAATGTAAAGAATTTAGACACTGTCTTTGGGAGCTACCCGAAAAGCATGTTCTTCACTTAGCAGCTACTGAATCACACTCAGAGTTCTGCTGTGAAACAGTGTTAGTATGGAAGAGTTAAAGGTCAAGGATTTTGATGTTTCCAGAACAGGGCTTGACACATTCAACCAGTGAATAATTCACCATTTTGGGGATGAACCATTTCTACAGGGGATGATTCTATCATCCAGAAGACATCACAGAAAACTGGTCATGACTATAGATATACTCAAAGAAAGTCTTCTTTTAAAAATTAGACAGTAGGTTAGATGTGACCTCATGGTAACATTTTGCTAACTTTTATTCAGTATGATTGTATCATCCTAGAAAGGACCATCAGACTAAACTTTTTTGCTTGCTGCCAAATCAAAGCAGAGGATGAATTGAAAAGAAGAAAATATCTGTGCAGTACATGCTGTGCCAAGGCTATTCAAGGGAAACTGCTAAAGCTCCCCCCATGGTAAATAGTTATATGCCCTTAAATGTCAATAGTAACAAAACAAAAATCTGTAGTACTTGCTACAAAATGGGCCTAAGATCTGGAAGTATCACCTCAAATTAAGATAGAAATAGAGCATCTCAAGATCTCTCAATGACCTTGTGTTTTGGTATCTTGTCCTTAAAAAGACCCATGGACAATGTGCAGAGAGTGAGAGACTTTGTAGTAATCAGCCCCAAATGAGATATACTTACCAAAACCCCTATTCAGGGATCTATACAGAGGTTGAGGGTAGGTAGGTATTGAAACAGCCGCAGGTAGTGGATGATTACAAGAAAAGATTATCTTCTAGACACATCATGACAGACATACATATGAACTTACAGAAACACTGGCAGTATGCATAATACTGCACAGGCTCAAACCAGACAAAATCCTAGCACAGAGAAGGGAAAGTGAACACAAATCCCATGCCTAAAAAGAAACTGCTTGTAATTGATGTATGCTGGAAAGGTAAAATCCATTTTATCCAATACAGTGCCATTATGTATATCATTCATGCCAAAAAGTAATCCATCAATATAAAACACACTCCATATTTTTGCCTGCTTTTTGTTTTAGTAGGTTTATCTTAATATGTTTTTGAGACAAAGAAACAGAGACAGTGAGATGAGTTTGATGAGTAGGGGAAAAAACTTAGAGTGTTGGGTAAAGGAAAAGAATATGATCAAAATACTTTATTTAACTTATTAAAATCATACTGTTCTTGAATATATAACTAATATAAGCTTGTAAAATTGCAACATTGTTTAAAAATGTGCATCTGAGCAATTTAAAAACTTGCCTGCTATCACCCAAATAACAAAGATCTCAGTCAGAACTTGAGCCCTACTTCTGACCACAAAACATACATTCTATCTGATCTGTCTCACAGTCTCCTTGATCAAAATGTCAAAGAGGCTTTAAAAAACTTCAATTTATGCATAGTTTTAAACATTTGTTTATTTGTCAAATATATTTGTTTATTTAGCACCTGCTACGATTTCCCTTTACCTATTCTAGTAAAGAAATAAGACCAACCTTGATGTCATGGGCACAGCACCATATGAACCCTTCAGAAACCAGTTACTCTTGCGTAATGAAGATCTGTGTAAGTACCATATATTAACAAGAAGTTAGAGTCAAAGAGATGTCAGTTCCCATCCCAATTCCTAATTAATCTGTTTAATTCCTCAGTGGTAGTGTGGTCTACAAAATGATATTATAAAGACCCAAATAAAGGAGAGTTATTAGACATCTCTTTGCAAACACCACTATGTGTAATTAACATTCTACTTAAAAAGAAGTAGAACAACCATGCCTATATCTAGGAATAATGTTTTCATGTGAGGTGGATCTATTTGATATGACCATTTATTTTACAATAGAACCTGGAACATTAAATTATAATATATAATGTCCTAAACTATGGTATGGGGAATGGGAAGCACTTGGGAACTTCATTAAGCCAGCAATAATAAGAGAAAGTAACAATTTCCTGAATATGCCTGTAGATCAAAGGAAGGGATTCTGGGACTAAAGTACCATGTGGATGGAAATGAATTTCCAATAGAAGGGGAAAACGTTTTTCTCTGTGTTGGCTTTTTTTTCCAAAAAGAAATAACAGGAATAAAAGTAATTTGTCAGTGTAGAAAAATCTTGGTGATTATACATCAGTCCTTTATGAGTACATACTACAGTTTCCAAACTGGTCCAGTAGAGGCAGCCTTCAAGAGGCCTATGGACTCACAGAAGATTATTGTTTTTATTTCAAAGAAATTCATGTGTTTTACAAGAAGATGAACTTAGGAATATTTTCTATAACCAGTGGGTGAAAATCTTTAGGTCCCTGATACCTCATTGTTCAGGAGGCCTCATGAGTGACCAAGCACAATTTGTGCTTTATGATGGTCTTTTAGTTTGATATGTCATGAGTGTGACATCAGAGTCCACACTATAGACAACATAACTAGCAGTATCTCTGCAATAACAAATGTATTCACAAGTTTATTTGTATGTGTTTATCTGTATATGTGTATGTGTACACATGTGTTGGTGCCCTCATAGGTCATAGGGGGACATCAAATCCCTGGGAACTGGAGTTACAGGCAATTGTGATCCACCTAACACTGGTGTTGTCAATCAGACTATGGTACTCTGAAAGAGCCACCAGCAATAACAATCACTGATTCATCTTTCTAGGACCTAGCAAGTATTTCTGTCAGTGATAGACAGTCCTTTAGTATTCCCACAACTAAAGGGTCAGGAATAATTGTAGAAGAGGGGTGGAAAGATATAAAATTCCGATGCAGTGGATACCTACAAGGAAACACTGTCATCTGGACATAGCAGGACAGCTGTAAATATGCACTCCCAGCAGTCAATACAGCATGCACAGACCTATGTGAGCCAAATGGAGATCAAACTCCAGCATGGAGACAGCGGTTCGGTGCAATGTTCTAACCCTAATAGAGGAGCTACTGGAGATTATTAGCTCTATAAAAAGAAGAAAGGTCACTCTTTCCTAAGAGTTGCCCCCAATAAGTCAGCTGTGCTCCAGTAAAAAAAAAAAAAACATCCAGGAATGTCCAGGCAGCCCAAATTTGTCTGGGGGAGAAAGGAGTTCACAAAGTGGGGTAGGAAGGGAAGCAGGAGTACATCCTGTGAAAGTTGGGAAGCAGTGTATATCACCAAAACAAGTATGAAATTGTTGAATAACTAATAATAAAATACAAAATAGACACAGGGCAGGAATATTAGGGGCCTTGGTAAAACTGACGGGAGTTTCATGTGCAAAGTAGAGCATGCAGGAGAGCACAGATAGGGAGACACTGAAGACGTAGTGTCTGAATAGCACTTCTGTGAACCTGGTATTGTCTATAGCTCATAAAGCACTCCCATTTGACTAAGGATTTTCAACCAACGAAATGCAAAATTTTGATGGCATCTTCAAATAACTAATGTGGCTAACTCACCGAAACATGGCACAGCTGCAGGTTACCTTTTCACTGCAAGTTAATTTGGATTCTCAACTTAAAGTTAAATGACTTCTCCCATTTGACTTTTACCTCAGTAAAATACCCGAAGCATCCAAATAGAAAAGTGCTCTGTCATCTCAAATGGTTAGACTTCATTTGACATGAAGAAATAACTGTACAGAAGGAATATGGAGGAAACACAGCACAAATTTGTGCTGATTTCTATTCATTCCTTGCCTTGACTTTTAGTGTCCTTTTTCTTGTCCGTAGCACAGTGAACTGAGATGTCCTTGGGTTACTATAGTCCCTGAAGTCTAATATACAGGCTCCCTGATAGTCTCACTCTCTGCTGAATGAAAACATTGTGTTGGTTTGATTTTGTTTTTACTTTGTGGCATAGAAGAGGCAGCCCCAATTTCTCTTTAAAGAACCAGTCCTTCCATATAGGTTTGGACCCATGAACACCACTCTGACTTCATTATGTAGATGATAACTTATAACAAAAATAGAGAAATGAGAATTGTTTATAAAGGATGATGCCTGGACATTAAACCTAATGACCATTGTCAGGACTACAAACTAACAGAGGAAGGATGCATTTGGAGACAGAGATCACTTGGAACAGACATGGACATGTCGATGAATGCACAATGCATCACCACCCTGAATGATGTTGCCTGGATGACATCGAAGCACAGCAACTGGGGCAGAGAAAGGGACGTGTGTTTCTTGGATGGATCTATGTGCTAAGTCACACGTTCTGCTTTGTTTTCCCCTCATCTACTGGCTGTAAGTTCTCAACATTAAGTGAAGCATCACTGAAGGCACCTATATATCAGCCTTTAAAACCCAGGCTTAAGCTGAATCCTATTAAAACCAGGCAAGCCCTGGCAAATCACAAAGGCTTCTTCTAAACAGCAGTGGGTCTGAAGCGGGGATTGAATTGGAATATGACAAACGGCTGGGAAATGAGAGGATGGAAATAGTTGGAGCTTTGGCTAAAGGAGGTGGTCGTGAAAGGAAGAGATAAATTTAAATGGAAGAAAAATACTTTTAGGGGAAAAACATTATTTCAAATGTACATTATGGTTTTGAATAAATGTTTGATTTTTTTCAGTCTTGACAGTTAAATAGGATACCTATCATATTGAGAAAGTTTACTTAATATTTTTAGCCTTTAGCCTATGGAATTTAAGGCAAAAAATATAATGTTCTTCAGAGTCTGGGCATTTTTATTCAATCTTTTTATGATGAATTGTTTTTATATATTTTATCAAGGTGATAGAATATTCAATAAATGAGAAACCTAGTATAGTTCGCTCAGACCCTTAAACACCTAAAATTATGTATTAGAAAAAAGGCAGCGTGCAGCTGATGCCATCCACTTAGCTTTATCCTGATTCTGATAGATTTAGAGGCTTGGAATACAGGCACTAGTGAAACTCATCTCTTTTCAGTCCGTTTGCATTATCCCACTCAGGGTCCTTGGCAAAATAAAGTGCCCCTTTTATGTGGATTGCAGTGTGCACTTAGACCAGAAAAGTGCATGTGTATTCTGTGGGAACAAACAGCATCCTGCAGTTAAATACATTTCTTTGTTACTGTAGTCTCTACGTAAGTACAAACTCATTTTGTTTTTAAAAATGTCCCCTTCTAAATGGCTCTTTTACCTGTAGTGAAGACACAGACATGAGATACAGTAAACAGATTTTTCTATAGAATGTTATTACGCAAAACCAGTAATGAATAGATGTATTTTTTTTGCCAAGCTGTTTCACATGGCTTGTGTGTTCATCCCAGCTCTGTGAACTTCACAGAAATATGTGGCTCTGTGAGGAGAAAATATTCTGATTTCACACTTGGGAAAATTTTATCAAATATTTATAAACACAAAATAAGTTCTTCTCTATATGTATGTCATTAATATACACACAGAGCTATTTCTGTGCTACATGCACATGTTAATACACACAGACATACATACAGTTACTCCTGTTCTACATGCATATGTCATTGACATACGCATGGTCAGTCCGGCTCTACATGCACGTAGTAATAATATACCAGCCCAAAAAAAGTATGGTCCCACACATCCTTCTCTAGGTAAATAATATCATATTAAACCAATTTCACAGGAACTATCCCAGATGATACGTAAGTGTGTCTTTCACACCTTCTATCTTGGAAGCAAGAGCTAGACCCTCTTTAGATAGCTGTAGGCATCTCAGGAAACAACATAAAATAAAATAAAATTAATGTTCTGTGTCTCTCAAGTATTTTCCAGTTATATACTGAGATTTAGTTACCTAGCTAAGAACTGATTAATGAGGACGCAAGGCCTTGCAGGTTCCTGCTTGTCTGAAATCACATAAGATCAATAGTTGATAAAAATGAATGGCTGAAAGCATGAGAAAACCACAACGTTTGGTAAAAAAAAAAAAGAATAGTGGCTTTAAAAATATTTTCATTAGCTGTTCTCTAGTCATAGTTGAACACAGAATACTGCAAATTTAAACATTTGAAGCATGTGTCATGTCATTTTTCACATAGAAGCTGATGATTTTAAACTTAGTTTCATTTATTATTATGAAGATATAAATGAAAATATTGCCAAACTTCCAAAGTGGATGAAGGCACTGCTTATCAAATAAAGAAATAAAATTGCAATTATTTTGATTTCTAAAAGAAATGTCTCCAAGTAGAGACATTTTTTCAGTTCTTCATGTCAGTACCATGCAAACTCCCATTTGGTACCTACTAGATTTTTTTATTTCTACTTCTTTAACAGTTTAAAGGGTATGGTAATTTACAGCTAGTGTCCAGAAACTCTTAGAGAAAGAGGTCATTGAAAGAAATCCATTATTATCTATATTTATTTTTTTCATTAGTTTCCATTTTGCTATTTCAAGAATAAAGGATATATATAGACAGTAAAATGGTCATAGTTGATGCTTTCAAGAAATACTGAATGTTGAATGTTAAACAGTATCGAAAACTAATTAAGCAACTGCTAAAATCTGTGAAACTCAAGGAGATCTATATTTTGAAAACAGTATAAAATAACTTAAAGCTGAATTTTTCTTGTGAACCTTCAGAAGCTACATTTGTTCTATGTATATCATCTTAGCGGATTAGCTAGAGTTGTTTTATGGGGAATAATCAAAAAGTCATCGAGAGGTCAATAGATTACTCATTTGTGGAGACCAAATTGAAATTCCTCTGTCTTCTGCATTGCCTTTCTGGTATCCATGTTAGAATGCTTATTGCCCTGTGTGCCCTGTGTATTTTTTGCTATGGCCTCAAATTCCAAAAGTTTCTCATCTTATCTTAAATGCATGAATCCAAAACCTACCCAAAGCCTGTAAATCACCTTGACTCCCTCCAACAAAACCGCCTTGTAAAAGGTTAGTTGCTATACAGTCAGTTTTCTTACCAAAAAATAATTTGTAACCAAATTTAGAATCACCTATTTACATCTACTTTCCTATTATATTTATGCTTATGTAAGCTCCCTTATATAATATACCCTGTTAGTCATATACTATTAATATTTAAATAAAAAGAAAAATTATTCTAACTACAGAGTTGGAGAGGTAACAGGATATACTTGGAGTTTTTCAGTTCAACAGAAGAATTCTGCAGAAAAGGTTTTACCAAGGAGATGTAAAGCAGGTAGCAACTTTCTTAGCTTCTTATTTGCTGGCCCAGTTTCTTTGCACCTGGGGACTCCTGGAGCTCTTTGTTTTGATGATTGGAGAATTGAGTTTTACAAATTTAGTACTAGCTGCAAAAGGCTGTAATTTAAGCCAAAGCTGAACTGGAAGTTTTGAGTTGAGGTATTCTTTCAGAATTATTTTTTTTCTCTTCAAAGTAGAGTCACTGAGGATTTCAGTTAAACAAAACAGACTTTCCCTTTCTTGGGAAATAAATGACATGAGAAAAATGAAAATAACAAAGAAAAGTCTTAGTGTGAACTTGGTGATGTTTTGCTGCAGAGAGGGAAGTGGAGATAGGTTCTGACTTCTTATTAAAAGAATAGGAAAATGAGGAGCATGGAAGGCTTAGAAACACTGGGAACTGGAAATCTGATTGAAGCATATGAAGAGAATAGAAAGCTAATCTCAGTGGCCTGGTCGATGGGCTCAGTGGGCCAACAGAAGATGAATCAGTGGCTATCAGTTTAATCATCCACATAATTAACCTTCTGATTAGGAGTCAAAGACACAAAGTCTTTCATAGTTAGGGTTTCTATTGCTGTGAAGAGACACCATGACAACGGCAACTCTTATAAAGGAAAAACATTTAATCGGGTGGCTTACAGTTTCAGAAGTTTAGTTCATTATCATCATGGTGGGACATCCTGACATGCAGGCAGACGTGGTGCTGGAGCTGAGATTCCTACATCTTGATCAAAAGGTAACAGGAAGTGAACTGTTTCACTGGGTGTGGCTTGAGCATATTCAAAACTGTTAGATCAGCCTCCACAGTTACACACTTCTTCCAACAAGACCAGTCCTCCTAACAGTGCCACTCCATGGGGGGGAGGGGTATTTTCTTTCAAACCACCACAACATCATATGATATCTCATATACCTGGAAGAGCTGATCACAGCAACATCACCAAGGGCTTGCCTCCTCAAGGAAAGTAGTGGATGATACATCTTGAAATGGGTTTAAATGCTATGAAACGGTTTTATAAGCTCTTGTTGTACCTTGTATTATGCAATACCTCTTTTTTTTTCTTTTCTTTAAAGCTAGTTACATAAGCTTTTATTTTCTCTTTTCAGTTCTCTTCTGGTAAAAACATTGATAGAAAGTAAAATTATCAATTTAAGCATTTTGTTCTAAGAATGAGAAGAGGTATGAGAGCCACAATTATGTTTTAAGTTTTAATTATGAGATCTAGGAAATCCATTAAACAAAAAATGCCTCTAACCAGTAAGCCCAAGCATAGATACTTCCTGAAATGCTGTTGGCTGTTGTATATGGAAGACAACAAGCACATGTCTTCACTTCCCTAAACAAGTTTGTTTGTTGCAACTGCACAAGAGTGTTTAATCACATGCAGATGGGAGGTACATAGGCAGGAAATACATCAGTGTATGTGCTTACCGATGATTGGACTTGATGGGAAATAAGGTAGCTTTAGGGGTTTGCTTTTATAAATATCTACAAAATGTGACTCATTGCCATTTTCAGGGAACCCTGGAATGGATCTGGCTAGAGTCCATAATCCTGGCCAGTATTTAATTAACATACTTTAAATTTGATTCAAAAACTGTCAGACTGCTCTTTCTCTCCCTATTTTTAGGTTTAACAGAATTTTTTTATTGTATTAGTTCTTCAGTAATTTTTTATGATGCCTATTGATCTTATTCATATCCCTTCCTGAAGTAATACCAGATCCACTATTCATTCTTTCCTACACACACAACTCTGTATTCTCTCACCAGACCCCACGTCAAGTACAACCTGTGCTGCCCATATGTGTGTGTGTCTCTGTGTTTGTGTGTGTGTGTGTGTTGCCTCCTACTAGAACATGATCATTTAACAGAGACCACAGCTTTAAAGAAAATTGACTCTCTTCCAGCTGTTGTCACTTACCAAAAGCATCTTAGCTCAGGGTGGGACTTCATGCCCATATTACTTCTCCCTCTTGAGATTTTGTCTGGCTACAGCTTACAAATGCTGCCACAACTGTTGTAAATTGGTGTGTGCAACTACTCTTCTGTGTCTGCAAATCATTGTTTCCCTGTTTTCCTTAGGGATTCCTGAACCTTGGAAAGAGAGAATTTGTTTTTAATCCTTATCACATTTTTTTAGCTTCTTTTTTTTTTTATTGAGAAAAGGGGAAAAAAAAGTTTCCCCCTCCTCCCAGCCTCCCATTTCCCTCCCCCTCCTCCCACCCTTCTTCCCCTCCCACCACTCCTCTCCCCCTCCCTCTCCAGCCCAAAGAGCAGTCAGGGTTCCCTGCCCTGTGGAAAGTCCAAGGTCCTCCCCCCTCTGTCCATGTCTAGGAAGGTGAACATCCAAACTGGCTAGGCTCCCACACAGCCAGAACATGAAGTAGGATCAAAACCTCATGCCATTGTCCTTGGCTTCTCATCAGTCCTCATTGTTCGTCATGTTCAGAGAGTCCGGTTTTATCCCATGCTTTTTCAGTCACAGTCCAGCTGGCCTTGGTGAGCTCCCAATGGATCAGCCCCACTGTCTCAGTGGGTGGGTGCACCTCTCGTGGTCCCGACTTCCTTGCTCATCTTCTCCCTCCTTCCTCTCCTCATTGGGACCTTGGGAGCTCAATCCAGTGCTCCAGTGTGGGTCTCTGTCCCTATCTCCATCCATCACCAGATGAAGGTTCTATGATGATATGCAAGATATTCGCCAGTATTGCTATAGGATAGGGTCGTTTCAGGTTCCCTATCCTCATCTGCCCAAGGAACTAACTGGGGACATCGCCTTGGGCTCCTGGGAGCATCGCATTTTTTAAATTTATTTTTTTCCCCTTCATGTGGTGGCTATTCTTGGATGTCAACTCGACCACATGTGGAACTGATTAAAACCTGCCATCTGGGTATGCCTGTAAGGGACTTTTTTAAAAATTAGATCATTCAAAGTGGGAAGAATCACTTTTAATCCAGATCTTCTGAAATGGGATGACCCACCATTAACCTGGGCTACACTTTCTGCTGGCAGCCTATATAAAGGACACTTAAGAAGGAAGCTTGCTCTTTTCTTTTTTCTGCTTGCCCTTACCCTTGCTGACAAGTCCATTTCTTCACTGGCCTTAGATTCTACTTGCTGGGAACTCTGTTGTGTACTGAAGATCACCTGAGACATTCAGCTTCTGAATGTTTCAAGACTGAACATCTATTGGATTATTGGGCCTTCTGTTTTGGTAGACAGTCATTGTTAGTCTAGCCAAACAACAGCCTGTAAACCATTCTAATGTATCCCCTTCATATAGATATAGATATGTGTATATAAATATATATACTCATATGCATAAATAACTATATGTGTGTGTGTGTGTATTCATTCTATAAGGTCTTTCCCTCTTGAGAACCCAGGCTAAAATACCCCCCAACTCCTTCCAACCTCTCTATCCACCCAATTTCAAATTCTTCCTTTCTCTATCTCTCTCAAAAGAAGGGGAAAAAAATCAAAACAAATGAAAAACAAAACCAAAAAGATATTTGCATTTGGTATCTACTGGGAAAGGGAAAAAACATTTTCTCCAATGTTGTCTGTAGGTACATCAACCACACTTTAGCACAGATCCTATTGCTAAGAGCAGCTGGCCAACAGAATTTGGACTTCTCTATGTGTGGGTTTATCTGTGTTCGTGTGCTTGCTTTTCCTTTTCTTTTGTTGTGGTGGTTTGTTGGGGTTTATGCTTTGTTGTAGTTTTTTTTTTCAGTTTCGAAGAGGGGAATTTTTGGTCAGTGTGTCTCAGCCAGCTGTTGGGGGAAATGAGAAGTATAATAACTTAGAGCATTATTCAGGTGACACTTTAGAGAAAAACAATGACGGTCTTCCTACAATTTGTTAAGAAGTGACTGTGCTTGGAAGCTTTTGTTACTCTGTTTTCTGATCTTTATAAACCTCTGCAAAGACTGGTAACGCACTGCCTGTACCCAGCAAACTATTAGGTGCCTTACTGGAGTGAAGCAAAGCAATTCACATGATTTAGAACTAAGTCTACTTATTATATAATAACAGAGCAATTGTCTTAACATTTGCTCAATCAAAAAATTTCATATTTAACCATCCTTTATTGAAATCCCCCTCATGCAAATAGTGCAAGGTAAATTCTTCATAGAATAGGAGAGATGGAAAAGTTTGCCAGGCTGGAAGGATTTGAGCTCCAAAACATGGAAGAACAAGATTAAAGAATGTTAGAAATATTTGTTTTTATTTAAAAGTACTTTCTTTGCTTTCCCAGTCATGAATGGGTCCCTGGTTTAGAAAAACCTTAGCAACCAATCTGTACCATTTGGGGAGTATTTAATTTTTCTTTCTCTTCTGTATAAATAGAAGGCTTATTACACACAAATATCTGAAGTGGCCATTTTCTTCTCAGTGGATACACATAATTCTACCCCAAAGCAAAGAAACCCAGTGTCTTAATTAGTTTGTACAATCTGATCTTGAGTAAAAACACAGGTTTCATTAGTGTTTTGTACATTTTCAAATTATTTGCTAAAGCCTCTGTAGCCGATTACTGCTCCAGGAAATGTAGGATCCCAGATCCCCCAAGTTGTAAGGAGATTTCTGGACCCTGGGGAACAATTAATAAGAAACAAAAGCTGCAACAAGGGTGAAGCCCAGCCAATTCTACCACAATTAGGCTTTTATTAAGCTCCAGAATACAAGTTATTTTTCTAATAAACAGAGTACATTATAATATGTCTTGCATTTTACTGTTCTACTTACTTCTCATTTGTACAAGATTATCTTATCAAGCTATGGTATTTTTAGCCTCTAGGACAGTTACTTTCCTACCTTGGGCACACCCCCAGAGGCAATTACTTCTTTAATTAGCTTTGGCTCATTAATCTTTACCTCCTCTTCTTTGCTTTCAAATAGAGGGGGCCTTCTCACCTCCTGTGCAACATGATATAGACAATGCAAGCTTTGCCTCTCGTTCACTTACCCTTAATTTACTGAAAATATTTATCAAGGACAGCTGTCCCAAATATTCAAAGTAACGGACATCTGAGAAGGATAAATAGAGTATTCTTAGAGTTAAAGCAAATCAAGCGCATGAGTGGTCATGTGTGCCTGCAGTTGCTGCTGAGTGAGCCATATGGACTCTGAGAATTGACAAACAAATAAAACACACAAGTATTGACAGGCAAGATCAGCAGCCAAATCTGGTCAATCTGGTATCACCTCCGTATCGCACCATATGCTTTTAGGTTCCTGGCATTCTTTTTTCCTTCTGCCTTCTAAAGCTCTTCTCAGCTTTTCGAGGTCTCCTTAGGATATTGTGCTCTCTATTTAAGGGACATCGTTGTATTGCATGTCCAGTTAAGGATATTCTCTTCTTTTGACAAGTCATGATGTGTTTTCTAACCCTTTCATACATGTTCTCACTTGTAGTAGGAGCTGCGGGTTGCATTCCGCCACCTAGTTCCCGCCACCGGCTAGGTTTACCCGAAATAACAACACACAAATTGTATTCTTTTAAACACTGCTTGGCCCATTAGTTCTAGCCCTTACTGGCTAATTCTCATATCCCGATCAACCCATTTCTAATAAACTGTGTAGCACCGGTCTTACTGGGAAAGATTCAGCATGTCTGACCTGGTGGCTTGCTTCATTGCATGCATCTGCCCAGGAGAGGGGAGCATGGTGTCTCTGCTTCAGAGAGCAGAGCTGTCCAATCTGAGTTCACTTCCTCTTCCTCCCAGAATTCTGTTCTGTTTACTCCTCCCACCTATGTTTTAACCTATGGGGGCCAGCCAAGCAGTTTCTTTATTTTTTAACCAATGACTTTCCTCCATCACTCACTTATTTATTCTGTCTAGTTTCTGACTTTAAAGTGAGCTGCCCCCTTTCTTCCATCAGAGTATTGATTTTGTTTTTAAAAATGGTTTCTCTATTCCATTATCTCTCCCGGTCAATCAGTACCATTTTTATAAGATTTTTTTTTCCTAACACAAAACATCTCTGTTTTCATTTCCCTCTCCTCTACTTGTCATTTATAGATCATTTCATTATATCCCCTTAGTTTGTTTTGAAGGGTGTTGATGGAATTGATTTGCTCTGTAAGCAGTCAAACAACTTGATAATTTTGCTTTCTTTGTTTTCTAAAAAATGTGTGTTTGGTCACTCATTGATTACATTTTTTTTTGTTTGGACATAATTAATAATGATGAAAATAAGTAAAAATATTATTAATTGGTAAAATTTTAAATAATGTCTATTGTAATAAGTAACACATAATAACTTATCCCAAATGTTAGGCATTATGGAAAAAGTATTTACAGCATCTTACTAACAGAATGTTTGCTGAGTTTATCCATACTCACGGGTGTCTGTGTAGCTACACGTCATATTTCCTTGTTGGAAACAGCAACTCTGCTTCTCCCTAACGTCACATGAGCTGTTGAAGTAGGAAGAAAGTGAATGATTGAATGATGAGGCCAGCTCCCACATCTGGACTCTTCTGTGGTTAACACTAATGTTGGCACAAGATGTATTTTGATTTCCTATCTATTAAGCAACATATAGTTTTGGTCACACTGCACTAAAGGAAAACATTTAAATTCTTTTTACTCAGAAAGCTTAACCAGAAAGCACCTAGACATCTAAGAAGGTAGTCTCTGTCCTCGGGATCCATTTGCTCACTTTTGAGAAAAATACCCAGAAGGTTCCATTGTCCCTTGCTCCAGGCCCTTAGCTATTCTGAGATATATTAACAGCATTTTGGAAATGAGCTACTCTTAAGTGTTCAAATGGCAGTGAAAAGTTCCGGCATTTAGACGAGAATCTCCATTAAGTTTGCATTAATATGACATCTTATGTATTTATTAGAAGACTCAATATTGCACCTTTTGTGTAGCTTGTATTCCAGACACTATACTCAGCATGATGACAGCTATCACGACAATGACCTTGTCTCCTAGCTTGCCTAACATTTTAATATTTTAGTAGTCTGTAAAATAATTTTGGAATCTTCAAAAGTCTATTAGACAAATTAGTGGATGTTACAAAATATTCTTTTACTTCTCTGTGAGCAATATCCCTCACATACATTGCAGAAAATCCCAGTATATGCTTTTCATAGTTATTTTTATTACTTAAGTTAGTTATTTAATAATTTCACACATTTATATGTTGCATTCTGATAATCTGTCTTTAACCTTCCATTCCATCATTTCCCTCTCCCCCTGAATAGTCAATTTCCCAGATTCCTGGCTTTGGGTTTTGTTTGTGACTCATATAGTTTAACTAGTTCCATCTATGTGACTACTGGATTAGAACCATTTAGTGGAGCCCAGTGGAGTTGACAGTTGGTACATAACAGAAGTCACTGAATTCCCTCTTTAAGTCTATCAGTAGAAAAGAGTCTAACCGTGGGAGGTAGTGCCCCTGAGTCCCTTTGTCCATCCATGTGTGGCTACTGACAAGCCCTTTTTTTTTCTGACCCAGTACAGACTTTTGTAGCTGTTTTGAGTTTGTGGATGTAATGGTGATGTTTTGCACAAAAAAAAAATGTCATTTTATAGCCCATCACTTAATCTGTTTCTTATGCCCTTTCTCTTCTATTCTCTGCAATGTTCTCTGAACTTCACTTCACTGTGTATTTTATAAAATGTTTTAAAACAAATGAATCTTCAAAGTTTTCTTAACCCTGGCTTCCTACCTTTTGCTCACTCATTTCTTCATTCCTGAAACATTTTCTTTGACGTAGGCCATGGCTGGTATGTAGCCAGGTAGGCTTCACATTCACTGTGATTTCCAGGCTGGCTTCAAACACTTTATCATCTTGCCTCAGCCTCCTGTTTAGCTTGGATTATGGGTTCACATTACCATATCTGGAACATGTCTGATACTTTCTATGACAGTTATCCATAAAAATATGCTTGTATTCAGAACAGACTTTACTAAGCTTTTGCAAATGCACCTCTCATCTTATCATCACATCAATCATAGTTTCAAATATTTTCATATTCCTAAAAAGATGATTGATGCTCCTTTCTTTACTCAAGCTGCCCCTCATGCCTGACTAAAAACTCTCACTAATTTGGTATCTCTTCTTCTAGTTGCTTGAATACAAAATATCCCTCACAGATTCATATACTGGGCATTTGGATTCCAGCTAATGAACTTTTGAGAAGTGATTGATTGGCCTACTGGTAAGGTTCTAGCTTACGGTTTGTGTCTTTCCTCTCTTGCAGTTTCATTGTATCTCTGCAACTCTGTCTTCTTTCTCCCACCATTCAGTTTAATTTTCCCTGCCTAGCTCTACTCTGTACTATCACAGATCAAGGCAATTTTTTTTGTATTCATAACCAATAAAAGCAACACATATACAGAAATACCTCCCACATCACACCTTTATAGGCTTGCTCAGAATGACATGAAGTCTCCCTGCCAGGGCCACTTTTTAATGATTCCACCATTTTGCTAATCTGCCACACTGAGAACTTAAGTCTTTAGCACATGGCCATGTGGAGGCATTCCTGATCCATACTAGAACAAAGAGATATTTTTTTCATTCTATACAGTAGCCTTTCTTTTCATTGTTTAGTAATAACCATTGTTTAGTAATATTATATCAATCTACCATCATCTGTTTATTTCTTCTTCCTGTTTATGGATATTTTTTGTCCTGATTTCAATCAGTGAACGTTAATCTCTTAAGAATTTGATACGACAAGTTTTTTTTTTTTGTGGAGAAGTGACAAATACACCTTCTAATCTCTCCTGAATGAATGTATGAATTTATTGAACCATCCATTATAGAACCGTACCTTAGTAAAATGCTTAAATGTTGAACACCCGGTTTAACCTTTTCCAAAAGTTGCAATCCTCTACACTTTCATCAACACTGAACAGAGTGTTAGGAAGTTTATGTTTTTCCATTATTTATTTTTGTCAAAAATGTTCTTCAGACATTCATGGGATTAACATAGTGTCTTAAGATGGTTTTGCCTTGCATTTCGCTGATGACTGATAACCATGTATGTTATTTTATATAATTTTGAGAACTCATATCTTATTTTGCAAAGAATGTATTGAATTGTTTTTAGTTTTAAAAATGAACTTTTAGAATTTTTTTATGTGTTAACCTCAAATATTCTATACCAGATATGTTTCATGTAATTGCATCTGTGAAACAGCCCATTGGAAAAGCAGTTTCCAGTTTTGAGTAGAAAGCTTCTTGGTGCTTAATTTATGATTATTATTATTTTCTTATTCATAAAAATTTCTACTATTCTAATGTTATCAAGATGTTCTTCTCTGTTTTTCTAGAAACTTTACACTCAGAGTTTAACTTCATAATAAGTTGAGGTTTCAAATTACTTTGGTATTTTGGTGGTCACTTCTTTTTACTAAAACTCTTCATAGGACATGTGTTTGTATAGATATATTATCTCATTGTCCATGTTGTCTCTTGCTACGAGCTCCTTGACCATGGTGTATAGGACATCTTGGATTTACCATGTACATCCTCTAAAACCCTGAATTGTCAAATATTTGTTTCCATCTGTATTGCTTCTAATCATTGTGAGATACTTTTCATCCTCTGTATCTCAATTTAAAATATAATCCAAAATTCACATGTTAAAACTCTGTACCTTGATATGGTTATATTTTGAAGACAAGATCTTTGTGAGTTAACTATATCTTGAAAAAGTCACAAATTTAGGCACTTTTGGTGACATTGGTACCTTTATAATACCCTAGAAAACTGGTGGTTTCTTCTCTTCCCACTTCCTAAGTGGTGATCAAAGGGACTACATTTCTCCTGGAGTCCTGAGGCAGAAGTTAAGCTTCGTAAAACATGTTAAATACTAATAAATACTGTTAAATCCTATTAGAGTTGATAATTCTATTTTGATCTTTAGCTAAATTTTTATTGTAACACTTCTTTTCACGCTTTGTGTTATTGATTGCAATTGTTAAAGAAGAGATTAGACAGCCCTTTCCTTTATATTTGGGTGGATGATGGCTGACTGCCATCCATGGATCTGGCTACTTTACTTTATTCTGAAGACTTTCCATCAGCTAAGACCAAAGCTGAAGATGTGTGCTAGTCATGAACACTGCAGCAAACCTCCGCAAACCTTAGAAAGTCAGACACGTTTTTCTGATGAACTCTATGTGATTACCCTGTAGCTCATCTCACTCAGGACAGAGCGGAATTTCTTAGCAACTAAGCAGAAGATATGAGATGGATGTAAATACAGTCTTTCATGTACATAAATGGCTGTCCTGTGGTTGACATGAAGGGTACTAATGCCTTTGCTACATACCCTCTCTGATTAATAAGTAGGATGTTCAGCTCCCTTTTAAACTCAACTAGGATTTGCCTTCCTGTGCTGTTCCTTCATGTTACAACATTAAATATACAAACATGCTTCTCAGTGTTTTTTTCTTCCTTGATTTTGATCTTATTGTCAGTTGAGTTGTCTGAGCAGGTAACAGCAACAGAATGGTACCTGTCTCAAAGGCTGCAGTTATCAATGCTGCAGAGATGAAGGAGGCTTAAGAGTCTGAGATCATTTCCAAGATAGGTGGTAGAGACACGATTCTAAAGAACCATGGAGGTTCTTAAGACGTCAAGACAAGAAAATTGGGTCTTTCAAAGTAGGAAATCTTTCAGGAAGCTGCCGAACCTCCACATCTTTTTTTTCTTTTTTTTTTTTTTTTTGGCTCCTGAACTATATTGATTGTCTATGAAACCTCCAAAAGTTACACTGAAAAACTCAAGAAGCAAGGTTTAGCAGTTTCTTGACATCTCGTAGAACCCCTTTTGAAGTTTATTTTTTTTGAAAAAAACATTTTCTGCTTCCTCCCAGCCTCCCATTTCCTTCCCCCTCCTCCCACTCCTCTCCCCCTCCCCCCACTCCTCTCCCCCTCCCTCTTCAGTCTGAAGAGCAGTCATGGTTCCCTGCCCTGTGGAAAGTCCAAGGTCCTCCCCCCTCCAACCAGGTCTAGGAAGGTGAGTATCCAAACAGCCTAGGCTCCCACAGAACCTCCACATCTTAAGCACTGGAATTCTGAAAACTGAATCACTGACCAATGTAGAATTGAAGCTCCTGATATGTAAGGCCCAGTTACTCAGAATCTATTACAGCAGCTGGTTCTTTCTGTTGCTTTCTGTTATTGCCACTCATAGTTGGTGAATAGTGGCTGTCACCACTCATAGTTGCTTTCAGAAGCCTATGATTGCAGTAGCTGCCAAATGCAGGCTACTGATGATGTAAAGCCAGAACAAGAAAACTCCTTCTGATAATGGAGACAAGAGCCCCTAGATCTCCAGGTTTGGAGTTCTAATCCTCTGACTCTGCACTGGACATTTAGAGCCTGGGCACTGTCAGCACCATGAGAGTTTCTCTCCTAGTCACAGTTTCTGGGCAGAGCAAAGAGTATAACCATACTGATTGGTAACAGCTATAAGAACACACAGCAAGGAAGGAGTTGCCTAAGAAGAGGCTAAAGTGATCTTTTTCAGTTCAGACACTTTGGCACCCTGATGTCTGTCATCTAGCACACATACCTGGGAGAAAAAAAATAATTCAGCTTTATTATAAATAATATCTTTCTGATGGAGGAATGCCATTGGCTAATAAAGGAACTGCCTTGGCCCATTTTATTGGTTAGAACATAGGTAGGTGGAGTAAACAGGACAGAATGCTGGGAGGAAGAGGAAGTGAGCTCAGATTCCACAGCTCTCCTCTTGGGAGCAGACGCCTCAGAGAGATGCTATGCTCCCAGCTCCCGGGAAGATGCACGCGATGAAGCTCTGACCCAGGATGGATGTAGGCTAGAATCTTCCCTGTAAGACCGGTGCTACACAGATGATAAGAAATGGGCTAGTCCAGGTGCGAGAGTTAGCCTAGAAGAGGCGAGATAGAAATGGGCCAAGCAGTGTTTAAATGAATACAGTTTGTGTGTTGTTATTTCGGGCATAAGCTAGCCAAGCAGGCGGCCGGGGTGCTGGGAACACAGCCCCGCCGCTCTTATTTCAACATCTTTTAGTGACAACATGGGCAAAATAATAAACCACAACCCTATAACAAAATAGAATTTCAGGTGGCTTATATAAAATATTTGTTACATCAAAACAGGTGACAAATTAGGGGGAAATTGAAAGTGAGCTAATTAAAAACAGACACAATGATAAGGTTGATACCTATTTGATGCCACAAGATCATGCATATTTTGTTGTACATAGGAGACATGCTTATTCTAAGGTATTCTGTAAGCCAAAATAGAAAGGAAACATCGTTAGCTAGCTCATGGTGGCTATTAGACAAAGAGAAGGACAAGGTAAGCAGAGTTATTCTGGTAACAAAGTTTGTAGGAAATCCCCCCAGTGGGCTTTCAAAACGATGACGGTGTAGCATCAGAGAAGAGACTCTGCAATGTCTTTTACTAAGTAGAGCACTTTGTGCACCCTCCATGGGTTTGCCTGTCATATAGTTTTACAGGCTGCCTTTTGGAAATGCCTCCCCTGGGTTCCTTTATAAGCTGGGAAAAACAACAGCAGCAGCAGCAACAACAACAACAAAACACCAAACACGACAACAACAAAAAGACAGGTGGAGGTCGTTTATTCACCTTCACCTCAGTTTGCAGGTGGAATAGATCCTCTCTTGAAGCCTCATCTCTCATTTACTGCAGTAACACCATTTGTCTTCTTTCTTCTTTGAGACCAGGAGTTCATTGCTCTCCCTTGCTTCTTTTCTGAACTATGTCTACTGACAGCAATGCCTTCATCACCTAGTCTCTATTGGTAGTCTCTATTCGTCCGTTTAGATACATTGTTTGATTTCAGCATAGAATACTAGAAAATCGATACAGTTATACCTTGTAACTGTCTTAAATAATTTTGTGGAAAAAAAACCATAGTGCCAAATGTATTTAGTCCAAAACAACTCAACAGTATTGGACATAGATCTTTGATAATCTGTGCTAATTTATGGATAAAATTTATGCGATCCTTAAAAATTGGGTGGACTCTTGTGTCTCTGAAGACAGCATAGACATACTCTGGTGTACAATGTAGTGCTAATCATGTGAAATTCATAAGAAATCACATGAAAAGAAACAAAATCCGGAAATGCTGTTTTCTCATCACATGTTTATGTTTTAATTTTATGTTTGTCACACATATGTAGAAACAGAAGCTACTGTGCATATTTGAGTTGGTTCAAGATTTAAAGTTTTATTTTAGGATGGCTTTGTTATTGCAATTCTAGGTTACTAGAGGCCTTATGGATTTATTTGGAGTTTGGAAACTACCCTTTTGTTGCTACACATCCAGGATTAAATCTCACATGAACAGAAAGTAGAAGTGTTTTTGAAAACATGATGAGATTTATAGAGGCAATATCTAAAAACTTAACTTTTGAATATTTGGATCTTATATTTATGTGATATACATACATTATTAACTATGAGGATGTGTTGTATGTCATATCTCTCTGTGATACTAAAGTACATATAAGAAACAAGAAAGTGGATTTCATAATATACATTACTAACACTTATTGGACACGCATATATAGATTATATCATAGTAGGTTGTTACTCAACATACAAAAGTAATAAGGGTCAGTATCAAAATTATTGGTTAAATTTTTAAAGTTGTTTGTTTTAGTCATTAAAAATGAGAAGTTGGCTTTGCAAATAAAGGTATAAACAATATTCTTATGATTCCTCAGGAAATAAATCAGTGTTTAAACCATGCTTTTATTTAGAGCTCTACCACATATTTTGTTTTATTTATGAAAACCCTAAGAAAACACAAGCCACTCCAACATCCCCTTCACTAAGCAAGCTCATGACTCCTAGGAAGCATGTCTGATCAAAGTATCTGATAAAAGTAACACTAAATTCAGTGCTAAATGCAATTGTTCTAATTATTTTATTTTCAAGTACCTTTTTTAACAGATAAACTTTTAATCATAGTGTGCCAGGAAACATAGGGAATTTCTAATGTTCAGTAAGGAATTTTGTTCTCCTGTGGCTTAATCCTGAGACATGTTGAGTTTCTCAGAGTGAACTACTGACATTCTACAATATGAAAATATCCCTGTGACTTGAATGCCTGCCACAGTTTCTGGCTCCTACTAAAATCTCTATAAAATCTAAATTGCCAATTTTGTTTTTAGTCATCAGCCTATGCTCATATTTTAATTAGTCATTCTCTATTCTAAATTTATTTCAAAAATTTGTACCAAAAGACATAAAGAAAAATTCTTAAAAAATAGGATAAAGATGCTGAGGTATAGCTCTTCACAGTTATTGACTTCTGGTAGGGGTATGGGAAAGGACTCAGTTATGACCACATTCCAGTGAGTATATGGGCAACACAAATTGTACTTTATGTATATTTTTGGTAGGAGAGAACACAGGGTGGGAAGGTTGACATGGGAGGATTGGGATGCATTATATAAAATACCCAAATAATCAATAGAAGCATTATGTTGGGAAAAAAATGAAGTAATGATGTTCAGATTAAGAAAAATGCAGAAGCAAGACCAAGTTGATCCCCAAGAATGAAAGCAGAGCCTCGTTGTATTCAGCTTAATCTCAGGATCAGAGTATAGGTGAGAGCAAGAAGAATGTCTTTGTAAATGTACAAATATAAAAATAAAGGAGAGCATCTTTTCTGTCTTCTCTTTTGCACTGGTATCTGTCTCTGAGCTCTGCCCTTCAAGGCAGACAACTGATGCTCTGATTGCTTTCCAAATTGAAAGCCCCACCTGCTGTTTGCAAACGTGTTCTCTTCTCTTTTACCCTGTTATTGAACAAACAGACATTGATTTCTATCTCCCTCTCTCTTTTTTTTTTTTCCCAGAGCAACAAGATCCCACAGATATCAGACCCAGCCTTGGCTGCTTAGTGTAGAATTTAAGTGACTTATATTGAAAAAAAAAAAAAGAAGAACTAGAAAGTGTCTGATTCCTGAATAGCCCGTTGATGGATTCTTATTATGAAAACAATGAATCTGCTTTGACAGATGGAGCAGGTGTAACTCACTAATTATTAATATAAGGATTTTGAAATAGAAAAGTGTGTTGGAAAACATCCATGACAGCACTACAGCTGAAAGCCACTGAGCACACAAACATATCAAAGATGGCTGATGATACCTGTGCTTAATAAGGACAAGAGAATTCCTTTCTTGGCTGGGGATCAATTCATCCATAAGAAACGAGTTTTAAAAAATTAGAAGTAAAATTTATATGACATCAGAAACAATGGGATAAGTTCTTCTTATGGTGCTGAATACTGAAAGAGCAGTATACAGAAGAGACATTGTGTTGGGGAATCCTTGGAAGTAAATATCGAGGGTCAGTGGTGTAACTCAATAAAGAATATGAGCTTGACAACCAAGAAGCCCAGGGTTTGGTGTCACGCACCACAACGTAAATAAGTGAATGCATGACCATTTTAAACATACTTATATTTTTATAGAAACCAAACCCTCAAAACATATCAGTTATGAGGTCACAGATGAAATCAGCAATACATGGGCTAAGAACTAATGTGTTTCTAACACTCAAGAAACCAAAGTGCATTCTCTTCTAATTATAACCAATGCTTCTGATGCATCACTGGTCTCAGCTTTCCTGTGTCCTGTCTGAACTTCATTCCCTAGTCTTGCTTTAGTTTCCTTTACTCTTGGAACATAAACTTGGAAATTTCAAGCCAAAATCATTCTAGTACTTACTTCCAGTTTCTAACTACTTATCTTTTGGCATCTGCTCAAAACTCTTCTCTCAGCTACTCCTTCTTTAATAAGCATGTGCCCCAGGTGACAGCAGCATGAAATGCTATACTGATGTCTCTGGGTCTGCTGGACTCCAGCCTCATTATCTGTAGACTCCTATTGTCTATTACTTCTTGGATTATTTGAGCATAATTTTGGTCCATGTAAATGGACCTTCTGTCCCTCCTTGTCTGGCAGCAGATCTGTGCCAAAAAAAAAAAAAAATACCACACACACACACACACATACACACACACACACACACACACACACACACACAGAGGCTTATATTAATTATAAACTGTTTCATCTATTAGCTTAGGATTACTAATAACTAGCTCTTATAACTTAAATTAAAACCCATAATTCTTATCTATGCTTAGCCATATGGCTTGGTAACATTGCTCAATGTAGGATTTTCATCTTGCTTCCTGTTCATCCGGGTGGTGACTGAGACTGAGCCTTTTCTCTTCCCAGAATTCTCCTAGTCTGGTCACCCTGCCTATGCCTCCTGCCTGGCTCATGGCAAATCAGAGTTTTATTAACACAATATGACTGAAAAAAATCTTTACAGGATAGAAGAGAATTTTCCCACAGCAGGTTCAAAATCTCTAGCTGTGCTCCTTGGGCAAGTAGCTTCAAAGTATTCAATCTGTCCTTTCATCAACATTTTTGTATCTTCTTTGTGCTATTGGAACATAGAATAGAATAGGTGGCCCTCAAGTTAAATGTCATCCAATCATTCCCAGTTATTGTGAAGGGCATGTCTCACCAGGAAAATGAAAAAAAAATCCATTGCTTGAAATAAAAATTAATATACTGTTCTGAATGATGGAATAAACATAGATGAAGAATCAAAAATTCCATTAGGAAACAGGAAGCATATATTTTGGCAGACTTTTATAAATAATCAAAGATCAAATCGAAGAGTGCATATAAATAACATTGTAATTGAGGGATTACAAGACACAGGTGTGGACATGAGTATCATTACTCCAGAATCTTGGCATCTGAGTTGGCCTCTTCAAGAGGCAGATGTTCAGTTCCTAGAAATTGGAACCCTATCTGAAGTGAAACAAAGCATGAGATGGGTTGAATGCATAGGTCCAGAAGGACAAAGAGAAAGGCTGAGGCCATATGTGACTAATTTCACAATAAATTTATGGCATCATGACCTGCTACAGCAATGAAATAGCCAGATTAACATTCCTGCAGTCTTAGAAACTCATGGTTCTGGAAAGGATATTATAAGACATTATACCCAAAAGTCACAAGCCAATCAGGCTGTACATGACCACAAAGCAATTAGCAAACCTTTAGAGGTACCAATGGCTCTACATTTAAAATGGTTAACTGAGAAACCAATATGGGTTAAGCAATGGCCTTTAAGATAAAAATGAATAACCGTTTATTATACTCAATCCTGAGCTAGTGTGGAATTATTTTGTAACTTCCTTCATCAGACTGTGGGTGCCTCTTTCCTTTGGAAAGTTGTGTGGTGCCTTCAGCAACAGTAACTTACTTTCAACATCTAGCAGTAACCAAAGGCAAGAGCAACAGGATGTGTGTTTCCAGGAGTCTCTTAGGAAGCTCTGGCCAACAGCTCAGTAAAAGATAAAAATGACTGCTATAGAGATTTGCATTGGTATGGATCTTGGTTTATTGATACAAATTTAAGGTCGATTTTGTTATATGGGCATGTATTTCTGATCTTGTATTGTTTGTGTAGCTCATTTAAAAAATTTAATGTATAATTAAGAAATATAGGTTAATAGATAGTCATCTATAATAGTCAAGCATGTAGTTATGTTAGTTAAATTTTCTAGATGCACAGAGATATATTTCAGTTATATAGGTATTTTTGAAGTCTTTCAGACTTTCAGAATATGGCATTTAAAATGTTTAAGGACTTGAGACTTTTTATGACAATGAGACACATCTACTCCTGGTAGCACCAAACTACTTCAAAAGGATGATGGGCACTGAAGAGGCTCCTTATGGAGTTGGTTAGCCATTTGGGCAAGAAACTGCTCTTGCCTGAACTGCTTCACTGGACATGCAGGACTAGCAAAGAAATGACTGCTGAACTTGTGTAACGGCGTAAATGAATGCAGACAGAGTGTAAAAATATATATATATAGCTTTAATGTAGAAATAGACTTACAGAACCACCGTTCCCGCGGAGACCAGGAAAGCAGAAGCGAGAAGCTCGGAGCTTGCTCGCCAAATTTATAGGCAGACATTAGCCCGAGGCGAACACGCCCCTTAAGGGGCGGGACTTATCCCTACATCTCCCCTTTTTGTCTAAATAAGACAGAACTAAACCAAATACAACTACATACAATAACAACAAATAATAAATACAACAAACAATATTGAGAACAAAAGCTTTGCTAAACTTTCTATCTCAAGAAGTCCAAATAATGTAAAGAGTAACTACAATTATATAATCTTCAACTCAGTCAAAGATCTGAGAAGGGAATAAACACTACTCAACAAACGAGATATATCCAAAATGTGCAACAATTGACAGAGACAACTGACTACCTGGGCAATCACCCAAAGTCTCGTTTGCAACATTGAGTCAACCAATTTTGGCTAAGGCCTAACATAACTGACATACCATTATTAAAGGCAAGGAACTTTTCAAAACTATCTTACCCTGTCTTGGCAGGATATGACAGTCCTGTTTTATCCATTGATGCACGCTCTGTATCTCTGTCAGTGGTTGAGGTATGGGCATTTCTTTGCCCAAAGGCCAGTTCTGCCAAATAGAAAGGCTCCAGATGGAGTGTTTTTGGTGCTCAACATTCTCTCGGGAATAGAGCGGTGTTGCCAGGAGCAATTGTGTCTCACTATCACGAAACTCTGAGTTAGATTAAAGGCCATTTTCTACAGCTCTTTGAAGAGGTTGAAGATTATCTATCTATACTGAGTATAATCTCTATATATCTAAAGAACCTGATTAGTCTAATTATAAATGACAAACTTAGATGACAATTAGTCTATATAATTCTCAATATCTATCTAACTTAAAGACTAAGACAATAAACGACTGTGAAACAAATGAGGACAATGACCTCCAAATATAAACAATGTACAAATATACATTGCAGTAGGTAAATATATATCAATACACAAATATTATATAAGTATCTTAATCAGAGGTAGAAATGTACACTGCAATGTGGTAAATATATACAATATATATATATATATCAATACAATATATGTCAATATATAAAAATGTTTTAAACAGAGGTAGAAACATGCATGCGTACAATAGTCAATATAATTTAACTTTGTATCAATATACAAGAATCTATACCAATATATTTGTCTATTATCCCATCATCCCTCTTTTTTTTTTTTTTCAAAATGATCCCTGAGCTTATAAAATTCCTCCCCCAACCCTCGATCATATACTAATTATAATCAACCCCTAAATGATGTCCCTAAACCCAAGGGCAAACTTTACTGGGAGAGGGGACGTCGTTCTCTAGAATTACTTCCAGCTGTCATAGGGGCGACGTTCTTTCTGGGGGATCCTGTGAAAGTAAAATGATGGTTAAATTTCAAGATAATGTCTTTTAAGATTGCAAATAGTCTCTGAGTATTCTCGTGCAGGTCTGGCCAAAATGTTGCATAAGATGTGCACCATTTCAGCTAACCAAGTTGGAACTGTCTTGTGCAGCTGGTACCCAAAGCAGGTCTTGTAGTAGCGCTGTCAGTATCACGACGTCATATCAACCAGGTGGAGTTGTTGTTATGGGGCCCCATCTTCTTCCTGGAAACTTCAAATGTCACTTCAGGAAAAACTCATTGTTCATTATGAAAAACTTAAACATTAATCATATAGACATATATATATATATATATATATATATATATATATATATATATTCAATGAAAGACATGATAGATATATTCAATGAAAAGTATGATAGATATGAAGAAAAGCAAAGATGTTTTCTAAACTCATATTTCTTTCTGTCCCATATCATGGCTCTTGACATGAGACAGAAACTCCAGAAACTCTGGGTTTTTCTCTTACTAACAGGCTTGGAATTGGAGAGGGACTGAGCCAGAGTCCAACTTCAAAACCAGCTTTATAAATTTAGAAATATGGTTTAATATTACTTACACAACCCATTCAGTTTTCTTGATATTTCCTATTGGGCAGGTATTTTTCCATCTGTCAGTATCCAAACTTCCAGGGTCCCTTGAATTTCTCAAAGATGAGTGTTTTCCTGTGGAGATAAGAACAGAACCCTGCCCCCATTCTATATGTTTTTCTTACCACCTGTATGAATATCATCGTTGTGGATGAGTTGTCATTTCTCCTTTCCAAGAGGTTTCTCCTCTTCAAATCGAAACTTTATTAATTTTGATGGTATCCACAATTTTTCTTCTCCTGTGGAAACAAGAGCAAAACCCCTTCCCCAACGTAGCACATCTCCTGGCTTCCACTGAGAGGTCAGCACATCTTTGAAATAAATCGGTTGATTTAGTTCAGCAGACTTTTCCATTATCCAATGTCTTTCTGCTGCTGTCGTTCCTTTCTCATTAGCGTTAAGAAAATTCAAGGTTAATAAAGCATTATGTAATCTATTTCTGGGGGTATTTTCAGTCCCTTTCTGTTTGTTCAGCATATCCTTTATAGTACGATTTGATCTTTCTATAACTGCCTGACCTGTAGGATTATTTGGTATACCTGTAATGTGTTTTATATTATAATAATCAAAAAAGCGTTTCATTTTCTTAGATACATATGCTGGACCATTATCTGTCTTTATTTGCGCAGGTATACCCATGATGGCCATAACTTCCAATAAATGTGTGATTACTGAATCAGCCTTTTCTGAGCTCAGGGCAGTAGCCCATTGAAAACCTGAATATGTGTCTATGGTGTGGTGTACATATTTTAATTTGCCAAATTCTGCAAAGTGGAACACATCCATCTGCCAGATTTCATTCCTTTGGGTGCCCTTTGGATTAGCCCCTGCAGGCAGTGGCGTTTGGTTATAGAAAGAGCAAGTAGGGCATTTCTTTACAATCTCCTTAGCTTGTTGCCATGTAATTGAAAACTCTTTCTTCAAACCTTTGCTATTAACATGATGTTTTTTATGAAATTCAGAGGCTTGTAGCACACTACCAATCAATAATTGATCAATTTCTGCATTACCTTGTGCTAGAGGACCTGGCAGACCCGTATGGGATCGGATGTGTGTTATATATATAGGGCAAAGCCTGTTCCTGATCAAATCTTGAACCTGGAGGAACAATGAGGTTAGTTCAGTATCATCAGGTATAAATTCAGCAGTTTCAATATGTAAAATAACTCTTTCTGCGTATTGTGAATCTGTAACTATATTAATAGGTTCTTTAAAATCCCTTAGCACCATAAGAATGGCATATAATTCCGCCTTCTGGACAGAAGTATACGGACTTTGTTCCACCTTATCCAAGTCTTCTGATTTGTAACCTGCCTTCCCTGATTTATTGGCATCAGTATAGAATGTACGGGCTCCAGTTATTGGAGCATCACGGACGATTCGAGGAAGAATCCAAGAAGTTCTCTTTATGAAGTTAAGCCGCTTGCTTTTTGGATAGTTGTTATTAATGTCTCCCAAAAAATTAGCACAAGCTCTTTGCCATGGTTCATTATCTTCCCATAATTTCTTTAGTTCATCAGCAGTGAAAGGCACTATAATTTCTGCTGGGTCTATGCCTGCTAGTTGACGAAGTCTCAGCTTGCCTTTTATAATTAACTCAGAGACTTTTTCCACATAAGTTTTCAGTTTCTTACTTGGTTTATGTGGTAAAAAGATCCATTCCAAAATAATATCATCTCTCTGCATTAAAATTCCTGTAGGAGAAATTTTTGATGGTAGTATGACGAGAATACAATCGAGCTCTGGATTCACCCTGTCCACATGTGCCTGTTGTAATTTTTCCTCAATCATTGTCAGTTCCTTTTCTGCTTCAGCTGTTAATTCTCTGGGACTGTTTAAATCTTTATCACCATCCAAGGTTTTGTTCAAATGAATTATTAAATCAGGTGTTATTCCAATAGCTGGTCGTAGACTGGAAATGTCTCCTAACAGTCTTTGAAAGTCATTAAGAGTCCGTAGGCGATCTCTCCTAATTTGTGCTTTTTGTGTCTTAATTTTTTGCAAACCTATTTTATAACCTAAATAATTAACAGAATCTCCCTTCTGAATCTTTTCAGGAGCTAATTGCAATCCCCATTTAGGTAAAAGTATCTTTATTTCTTCAAACAGTCTGTTCAAGGTATCCATGTTTGAATCGGATAACAAGATGTCGTCCATGTAATGGTATACTATAGATTTGGGAAATTTCTTGCGTATTATTTGCAATGGTTGGTTCACAAAATATTGGCACAGGGAGGGGCTATTTAACATACCCTGGGGGAGGACGGTCCAGTGGTACCTCCTCGAAGGTTGAGAATTGTTGTAAGTAGGCACTGTGAATGCAAATTTTTCTCTATCTTCTTTTTGCAAAGGTATAGTGAAAAAACAATCCTTTAAATCAATAACTATGAGAGGCCATCCTTTTGGTAATAAAGAGGGCAAAGGAATTCCAGATTGCAGAGGGCCCATAGGTTGAATAACCTTGTTGATGGCCCTGAGATCTGTCACCATTCTCCATTTACCTGATTTTTTCTTAACCACAAATACAGGAGAATTCCAAGGGCTGGTAGACTCTTCTATATGTCCAGCATCTAATTGTTCTTGTACCAGCTGTTCTAAAGCCTGTAACTTTTCCTCAGCTAAAGGCCATTGCTTTGTCCATATTGGTTTCTCAGTCAACCATTTTAGAGGCAAGGCTGTTGGTATCTCTGAAGGGACATCAATTGCTTGTTCTTGTACAGCCCGAATGGCCGGTTTTCTCCATTTGTAATATCTTTTAATATTATTCTCAGAAATATAGGCTGTAGAAGTAGCAGTAATGTTAATTTTGGTATTCCATTGTTGTAATAGGTCACGACCCCATAAATTCATTGCGATATTGGCTACATATGGCTTTAATTTTCCTATTTGTCCCTCTGGCCCTATACATTCAACCCATCTCGTGCTCTGCCTTACTCGAGATAGGGTTCCAATTCCCAGGAGCTGAACATTTACATTCTGAAGAGGCCAATACGGATGCCAAGATTCTGGGGTAATGATACTTACATCAGCACCTGTGTCCAGCAGGCCAGTAATAAAAATGCCATTTACACACACTCTCAGTTTAGGTCTTTGATCATTTATAGAAGTTTGCCAAAACAAACGTAACTTATCTTTCTGTTCATTATTGCTTGTAACAGTAGGCATGGGGCTTCCTAATTGTCCTGATGAGGCACGTTCTCTGCAGAAACTGGATATGACTGAACCATGTTTGCCATGGGGGCCTGTGAGGCCCCCCCTCTCACGTTTCCCGGCTGTATCAGGTTGCCTTGTCTATCTCTTGTAGACCTGCATTCATTCGTCCAATGTCTGCCCTTTCCACATCTTCTACATAAACCTGAAGGCTGAGTCCTCCTATTTCTGTTATTTCTAGAAGATGCATTATTATTATTATTTCTGAAAGATGCATTATTATTATTATTATTATTATTTCTGAAAATCCGTTGTCTACAATTCCTTTTAATATGACCCATTTTTCCACAATTAAAACATTTGGTATTCTGGTGTCTCCTTTTACCATTGGAAATTGCTTCTTCTACCCATGCTTCAGTGCCATAATCAAATGTATCAACATTGAGTGTATGCAAGACCCATTCTTCCAACGGCGCTGATCTGAGCTTTAAAGGACCCAAAATCCTTTTGCATTCCACATTTGCATTTTCATAAGCCAAAGACTCAATCATTATACGTCTTGCTTCTGGGTCAGATATTCCTATTTGTACAGCCTTAGTTAATCTTTGTAAAAAGTCACTAAAGGGTTCTCTTTGACCCTGTTTAACTCTGACAAATGATTCCATTCTCTGTCCTGGGTCTTGTACCCTGTCCCAAGCCCTTAAGGCTGCTGTAGTACACATGGAGAGTGTGTTTTCATCCAAATTAGCTTGTTCCTGAGGATCAGAAAAGGGCCCTTCACCTAGAATTTGATCTAGGGAAATGTCAATTCCCTTCGCTTTTTCCTGCTGTTCTAAGAGTCTAGCCTCTTGCCTGAATAAGCATTTCCATTTCAATTGCGGTCCACTCTCGAGTACTGCAGAGCTCAGCTGGAGCCAGTCTGAGGGGGTTGCTCTGCTTGTCGTGGCCCAAGATCTTAGCATCTCTTTAACAAAAGAGGCTTGCATCCCAAAAGTCATGACAGCCTGTTTTATTTCCTTGAGATCATTCATACGCACAGGTTCCCATGTATCCTCCTTGATGACCCTAGGGTTTTTGGAACCAATCACCTTCTCTGTTGTTATTACTGGAAAGGCAGGTAGAGCTGTAGGTAGAGCTTTGTGGAAATTGTCCCGGAGAGACTTACCCACAGATGTAGTTAAAATTTTCCTTTCTACCCTTTGCTCTTCCTCATCAGAATTTAGAAATTCCTCAATCTTTTCAATTCTATTCACCATTGCTTTCTGCAATGTCTGAATCTCCTGTCCAGAATTATGTTCCAAAGCCTTCATTGAGGATTCTAAAATATGAAGTTTGTCCGTTAGAGATAACATCTCATCTTTGGACATAATTTTTATGGCATAAACCGTGCCTTCTTGTATTGACAATCTTTCCGTCAATCTGTCATAAGCTTTAGACAAAATCCGATTGTCACATTCAGCAGTTTTGATTCTCTCAGTTAATGTTTCATTTCCTACAGAAAGGGACTGAATCTTATGGTCCAGATCAGCTGTTCCCTCTTCCATAGTAATGAATTTCTCCTTAACATCAGCCTGAAGAACTTCAACCTGATTCTTGAGAAGATTGTTATCAGCCTGGAGAACTTCAAACTGATTCTCGAAAAGATTGTTATCAGTCTGGAGAACTTCAACCTGATTCTTGAGAAGATTGTTATCAGCCTGGAGAACTTCAAACTGATTCTTGAGAAGATTGTTGTCATTCTCAATTGTTTTTAAGCGTTCAATCTCTGCCTTAAGAATCCTGGATTCGTCTCGTAAAGACTTTATCATATTTCTATTATCAAACCATTTGGTGCCAATGAAAACTACGAATCCCAGAAGGATCCATATATGTGGGGTGATAGACACCTCTTGTAAAATCTCCCACATGGTACAATTAAAAAAATCATTAAATTCTTGAACAGTAATGTGTTCAGACATTTTATTTATAAAAGAAAATTTTTTTACCTGCAAAGATCGGTTCCTGCCAGTGGTGGTCTCTGTGTTTTTGGAGCCTGTCCTAGAACTAGCTCTTGTAGACCAGGCTGGCCTTGAACTCACAGAGATCCGCCTGTCTCTGCCTCCCAAGTGCTGGGATAGAAGGCGTGCACTACCAAGGCCTGGCAGGCCTCAAACTCACAGAGATCTGCCTGCCTCTGCTTCCCAAGTGCTGGGATTAAAGGCGTGCTCTACCACTGCCTGGCCGGCCTCAAACTTATGATCCTCCTGCCTCTGCCTCCTTCAGCAAATCCTACCGGCGTGGGCCACCACAACCGGCCAAGTCACTTTGTAACAGACCAAATCTGACGCTGTGGCAGCTTTTGTTGCAAAACCGCAAGTACTTGAGCTTCAGGCAGTGGGGTTCAGGCAGTGGGGTTCCGCTGCAAAACTTAGCCAAGGCAGGCAGAATGGGCCTGTGTCGCCGAGTGTGTCTCGGACTCGGCACTGGGGCCGGAGTCACGAACTGAAAAACAGCACCGGGGAGGGTGCTGTGTTAGCTAGCGGGCTACCCGCTTGAGTCGGGGGCAAAATAGCCCGACGTTGGACGCCAAAATGTAACGGCGTAAATGAATGCAGACAGAGTGTAAAAATATATATATATAGCTTTAATGTAGAAATAGACTTACAGAACCACCGTTCCCGTGGAGACCAGGAAAGCAGAAGCGTGAAGCTCGGAGCTTGCTCGCCAAATTTATAGGCAGACATTAGCCCGAGGCGAACACGCCCCTTAAGGGGCGGGACTTATCCCTACAAACTTGCCTAAAGTACAGAGAATGGAATAAAAAAAAATGTCTTAGTTAGGTTTCTTAGTTTCTATTGTCATGAAAAGACACCGTGTCCGTAGCAACTCCTATAAAGGAAAACATATAATTGTGGTGGCTTGCTTGCAGTTCAATCCATTATCATCATGGTGGGACAGGTGGCAGGCTGGCAGTCATGGTGCTGGAGAACTAAGTGAATGTGCAACTTCTTGACTTTCAGGTAATAGGAAGTGGTCCATCTCACTATGACACACTTCCTCCAAGGCCACGTTCCTCCAACAAAGCTTCCTCCTAAGAGTGCCACTTCTGTTGGGGACCATTTTCCTTCAAACTACCAGACAAAATAATCAACAAAGGATCAGCAGTAGAATGAACTACACATAGGTAGAGTGGAGTCTGTCTAGTCTTATTTCTATCACTTTTCAAATGTATCAGAGTGGTGAGTCCTATACATGAGAACTGTTATCTAAAACATTTCTCTCATGCTCAAGGATCACACAATTCAGAGAATATGGCATAGCTTTGGTTTTATCTGCAATATATTATAATTGCATTAGCTTTTCATTTGACTTGGGTAAGCATGAAATTAGAATCTTCATAGTTGTCCTTTTATTACTGACAGCTAAACTTAATATTTTTCTTCTTCAGGTTGTATCGTAACTGTTCGTCTGTACATTGGTCTGAAGCTGATAAATTAAATAGAGACTTCACAGGGGAGAATGGTAGTTGATAATACTTCTCTATGTGTTCCTTATTACTGAGGTGGCTCTTTAATTGTTTCCCAAATCATTTTGCAATTAGCGGTGATTTGGCATTTCATATTAGCTGTTAAAATTGTGAAGGATGGTAAAAAAGAAAGAAAAAGCTTGTGACTTGGAAATTGCTTTTTTGCACAGTTTAAAAACACAGTGGCAGTAAAAATTTAGAGAGAGACACTGTGACTCTTGCTAAGTTGTAATGGTCTAAAGAGATAGAAGAAACTGTGGGGCACTGAACTGAACAGAGATTTCTCAACAGAAGAAGTTCAAATGGCTAAAAGACACTTAAGGTCATGCTCAACCTCCTTAGCAATCAGGGAAATGCAAATCATAACAACTTTGAGATATCATCTTACACCTGTCAGAATGGCTAAAATCAAAAACACCAATGATAGACTTTGCTGGAGAGGCTATGGAGGAAGGGGTACACTCATCCATTGCTGATGGGAATGCAATCTTGTGCAACCACTTTGGAAATCAGTGTTTCAGTTTCTCAGGAAATTCGGGATCAACCTACCCCTGGACCCAGCAATACCACTCTTGGGAATATACCCAAGAGATGCCCGATCATATGACAAAAGCATTTGTTCAACTATGTTCATAGCAGTATTATTTGTAATAGCCAGAACCTGGAAACAACCTAGATGTCCTTCAATGGAAGAATGGATGAAGAAAGTGTGGAATATATACACATTAGAGTACTACGCTGCGGTAAAAAACAATGACTTCTCGAATTTTGCATGCAAATGAATGGAAATAGAAAACACTATCCTGAGTGAGGTAACCCAGACCCAAAAAGATGAACATGGGATGTACTCACTCATAATTGGTTTCTAGCCATAAATAAGGGTCACGGAGTCTACAATTGGTGAACCTAAAGAAGCTAAATAAGAAGGTGAACCCAAGGAAAAACATATAGTTATCCTCTTGGCTATGGGAAGTAGACAAAATTGCCAGGGAGAAAATTGGGATCTTGGGGGTGGGGTGGGTTGGGGTAAGGGGAGAGGGGGAGAGAATAGTGAGAAGGGGAGGATGGGGGGAACTTGGGGAAACAGGATGATTGGGATAAAGGAAGGCTGGATAGGGGAGCACGGAAGCACAATTCTTAGTTAAGGGAGCCACCTTAGGGTTGGCAAGAGACTTGAACCTAGAGTGGCTCCCAGGAGCCCAAGGCGATGTCCCCAGTTAGTTCCTTAGGCAGATGAGGATAGGGAACCTGAAATGACCCTATCCTATAGCAATACTGACGAATATCTTGCATATCACAACAGAACCTTCATCTGGTGATGGATGAAGATAGAGACAGAGACCCACACTGGAGCACTGGACTGAGCTCCCAAGGTCCCAATGAGAAGCAGAAGGAGGGGGAAGATGAGCAAGGAAGTCAGGACTTGAGAGGTGCACCCACCCACTGACACAGTGGGGCTGATCTATTGGGAGCTCACCAAGGCCAGCTGGACTATGACTGAAAAAGCATGGGATAAAACCGGACTCTCTGAACATGGCGAACAATGAGCGCTGATGAGAAGCCAAGGACAATGGCACAGGGTTTTGATCCTACTTCATGTTCTGGCTTTGTGGGAGCCTAGCCAGTTTGGATGTTCACCTTCCTAAACATGGACGGAGGCGGGAGGACCTTGGACTTTCCACAGGGCAGGGAACCCGGACTGCTCTTTGGACTGGAGAGGGAGGGGGAGAGGAGTGGGGGGAGGGGGAGAAGGGTGGGAGAAATTAAATAAAAAACAAGAAAAATTAAAAAATATTAAAAAAAAGAATCCTAATTAATTCATGACCATAATTTTTTTATTTATATTAACTATGCCTAGATGATTGGCAGATGAAAATACTGGTCAAATGTACACCCACAAATAGCATTTACTTTTTATTCACAAGAACATTCCATATACTAACAAAGGGATTTTTCAACAGGAAATATCGGCAAAACAATTTTATCATTATTAAAAGTTTCAACTTTTGCCTAGTATGTGTTTAGTTCACAAACAAAAATATCTTGCAAATTTTATGTAAATAATATATATATATTTATAAATATAAAAAAAACCGATACAGGGACATGGATTTTAGCTGGTAGTCCTGCTGTCCCCAGTTCTGTTCTTGGATTCATTGACTTTCTGGGCTCAGTATTTAAATGCACAGCACAGAGCCTTCTATCTTACCCTTTGCAATTTTGAAAAAAAGAAGAAAGATTTATAAAATGAAGATTGATCAAAAATGTGCTAATTTATAAAATATAACAGGGTAGGCTTCTCTTTTGAAACTTTCCTTCCTACTCTGGGTCCTGTATCAAATAATGATGGAGGAAGGTCATTGGCTAATAAAGGAACTGCCTTGGCCCTTTTTATTGGTTAGAAGATAGGTGGGAGGAGTAAACAGAACAGAACGCTGGGAGGCAGAGGAAGTGAGCTCAGACTCCACAGCTCTCCTCACGGGAGCAGAGGCCTCAGAGAGACACCATGCCCCTCTCCCGGGCAGACACACGCCATGAAGCTCTGACCCAGAATGGACTAGGCTAGAATCTTCCCGGTAAGACCGGTTCTCACAGATTATTAGAGATGGGTTGATCGGGATGTGAGAATTAGCCTGTAAGTGCTAGAGCTAAAGGGCCAAGCAGTGTTTAAAAGAATACAGTGTCCTTGTAATTATTTCGGGGCATAAGCTAGCCGTACAGGCAGCCGGGGTGCTGGGGACGCAGTCCCGCCACCCTTATTACTACAAAATAATACAATTTCCCAGAAGATGCCTTGGAAGCAAGAGGAAACACCCTGAATACCAAAGGACTGCCCTTGTTAATACATGCAAGCACCAGGCTGTCTACAGTCTTACCAGCTCTGTAAACCACTGAATACAGGCTGTGGTTTGTAAGCAAGATCCATTCTTCTGGGCAGTGGGAGTGCAGGGAATTCATAGAGGTTCTTTACAGTCAATGGAGAAAAGGTCAGGAAAACTGTTCTTCACTGGAGCTTCAATCACTAGCAGGCTTGCCCAAGCCCAACTGGTGGATGAAAATTACAACATGTTTTAGCAGAATTTAGTTTAGGGTTTGTATCTGTATTAATTGCCATATATCTAAATCATATGTAAAATATATATCAAATATATAGTGGTATGCATATAATGTAAGCCTAATGTGCAAGCTATAAATCAGTTTTTTACGTTGATTTTACATGTTCTTTCTTGTCACTTTTCAAGTCAAGTGGACAAAACTGTGAGTGGACTAAGCCAAATCTATCTCAGTGAACATTGTGGTCACAACTTGAGTGACTAGAAACAGGCTACCTTCGAGAAGAATACGTTCTTCCTTGTATTAAGGGGGTGTAGTTTTTGTTGGACAGCCATGGCAGATCACCATGAATGAGTAAAAGAGTAAGCCAATTAAATGAATCTTTTGTTTTATCCTTTGTTTGAGGTAGAGTTTCACTCTGTAGCTTAGAATGAGCTGGAACTCATTATGTAGCCCAGGATGTGGTCAAGCTCATGGCAATCCTCCTGTTTCACTTCCTTGAACACTGTGGATACATGTAAAAAAAAAAAAACACTGTAACTGGCATTGAAGTGATGGAATGTAGATACCTGCCCTTCTCTGAGATGTGTCCAGGATATATCAACAGAAACTCTTTCCCATCCTAGGGGATGTCACTAACACTTGAGGTTTGGGGACTAGCTATCTGTCAAGTTGGTGCACACTCAAGAGAAAACTGAACACTATGGCTGTTTTAATAAGACATGAATAGTAGTATATAGTAAGCTATAATCACAAACATCAAGTGATCTGTAGATTTATTCTGTAACAAATTTTGCTGGCTATTTAGCACAAACTGGACAATGGTTGGTGTTAGAAGAAATTAATCTGTATTTTGCTGATATTTTATATGAATCTATTCCTTCGATAACACACACACACACGAGGTCTTTTTTTAGTTATAGCTTTTCACAATATTTTTAATCTTTTTTTGTGCTTACTTATGTGTGTGCTACACCCGTGTATGTAGAAACCAGAGAAGGGAATCACGTGTCCTGCTTTATTACTCTCTACCTTATATGCTTAAGAAAGGGTCTCCCACTGAACCTGGAGCTAGGATGGTGACCAGCAAGTTCTGCCAATTCTCCTCTCTTGATTTTTTTCAGCACTGCTAAGAGAGTGGGGAGTGCACATAGCCGTGCCGAGTTTTTTATGTTGGAGGTGCGAATCAGAACTTGGGTCTCCATGTTTCACGGCAAACACTTATCTACTGAGCCATCTCATCAACCCCTTTTTAAACATATTTCTATAATCTTACTTCATGTCATTAAAAAGGAATAGTGTTTAAGCAAAAAGCCACTGATTTAAATAAGAGAACATCACTACAAAAGAAATAACAGAGGTTTTGCCTGAGGCAATCCCATTTTTCTGCCATTCTCAAATTTGTTTAGCAAACAAGTTTAGAAATGTTTAAACTACTGATGTGATGGCTAATTGAGAAAAGTATCAGGAGATCTATTAAACTGAAAAGTAAAAATATGGTCTATTTTATTGACATCAACAACAAATGGCTTTAAAGTCATGAGATGTTCTCCTTATGTTGCAAAAGAAAACAGTCTCCTGAATTCCACCCCCCCTCCGACTCTCTCCCTCTCGTCACCCTTTCTTGCACACACACACAACACACAGAGGCAGAAATTTCTTGTGTTTCTCAACCCCAACAGCCTGCTATGTCACAGCTAGAAAGAGCATCGTATCAAGCAGTCTCGTGCTTGCTGAAAGATGTCCTATGTCTGCAATAAACCATGACAGAAGAAATGGAAGGCTCAAAAAAAAAAAAAAATTAAAAAAAAACTTTTGCACAGGATTATGTAAGTTAATGATCAGCATGCCCACATCTTTTTGGATGAGAAAGTTGAGGTTTGAAAACTTCTCCTGTTTATCTCACCGTGGCATAGTGGCCCATCAGTAGAGCCAGCAGTCAAATATGCAGATGCTCTAATCACAGCCATAGTTTTAATGCTTTTAATCCTCTGCCATGCCAACTCTGACTGGGAAGTTGTTAATACTGCTTTCTCTGAGCAATCATAGCTATGATGCATCCTGAATGGGTTCATTGTGGAAGCCTCCCATGGCATCTTTAACTATGAGTCCAGAGATCTAACTGGAGAATTCCCCAAGTCAGCCTTTCTGCCCAGCAGGAATTTTCAGAGCTCACGTTCTGTTCACTAGGGCAGCATTTCTTGCCATACTTGCTGACTGTTCTAAGTCAGGACACTTAACAAGGAGATAATGGCCCCATGGGTGAAAATCATAAAGTGAAATACCCCAAGGCATGTGCATTATTATTACATTAAATTATAACCAGACCATATTCTGTAATCCAGCCAGTAAGCAAAGGAGTAGCAGGCCAGAAGGATGCTAAACAAATGTTTTCTAGGAAAGGGGCTTTTATATAAGTTCTATAATGTTCATATCATTAATAAAGTTTATTGAATAAATTTGCATAATGCAGACACAAAACTGCATGAAGCTCATCCAAGACTCTAGCTAAAAGTAACCATAGTTTTAATTTTTCAAATATTTTCCAGCAGCTTAAAAAAATTGAAATAAAATCATAGATAACATTTCATAGTTTTTAAAACTTTGTTTACACAAGTTGAGAATTTTTCTTCCCGTTATATATTTCAGGCACCATTTTGAATACTTGCCTATCAACATGGTATTGTTTCTGGTAGCTCGATTTAGCTAATTCTTCACCATTAGTCATCTGGATTTTTCTCCACTATTTCATTAGATTTGTTCATGCTGAACAGTTTTCTGTATAAACATTAGAAGAATAAATATTTGTCTAAAGGGTTTAAGAAAGGGTCTGGGGGATAATTTATCCAGGTTGTCAGGTCTTTGAATTACTATGTGTGAGAGAGTTCTTAAGCTACAGCCTGTCAAACAGATGTCATCATCACCAAACATACGTCATTTTCGGAAAGGATAGAGTTTAACTGCTCTACACTGACTTAAGCATTTCTATCTACTTGACAGTAAAGTTGATAATTATATAAATTTGTGTGTACACAAACACATTTTTTATTGGTCACATCTTATTTTTTCTTTAGGAATTTAACTTTTTCCACTTTTTCCCTCTGTTTGGGGTGTATATCTCTGTAGGCTAGTTTTATAGCTTCTGTATTTCATAACTTCAAGTCTGCTATTTTCTGATTCGTCATTCTATTGCAAATATGATCTCTAGCTGTTTGTTCCCCATTTTATTTTGCTCTTGACGAACAGTACTTATACAATAATGTGTAGTTTCCTTCTTTCCTTCAAGCAAAACATTTTGTTACGATGTGGCACACACACACACACCTGGCTGCATATGTGGAGAGAGATAGAAATATCAAGATATATTAATGTTGTTTTTAACAATACTTGGTACTAATTATAGAATTCAGTCTTGTATACAATATATGAGATGGGAAATCTAAATTTTTGCTACAATATTTTATTTTGTGATTGGGAGACTTACTACACATAACATCTATGAAATATCACTTTTGCTAGGTAGAATTTAAAGGTTTTTTCTGGTACATTTGTCAGTCTCTTCATTGTTCAGGCATGTAAATTTGTCAGGCATGGACATATTATCTGCCAACCCATCATTCTGGATGCTGCCACAAGATCACTGTTTTGGCGATGTTTGAGCAACACAACAGCTCCCAATAGTCTAAGTTGCATAGAGAGATGCTTTTTTAAACAACTTAAATGAAAAATCTAAGTGTTTTATTGTTTTATAGCATTTTTAATTATCTATCAAACTAAGAATCTGCTTTTTATGAATTCAATATCTCATCAATTAGTTTATCCAAATCAACTACATAAAAGCTAAGTTCAGTTTAAAAGTCTTCTTGAAATTTTTATTATAATTATAAAAATCTGAAGATTACTTGAAATAATTTATAATTTTTAAAATACTGCATCTTTCTAAACAATATAAGAAAATTTTAGCAGCCTAGTTTTTGAAGAATGTATGGAAATTAGTGTTATTTTAAATAACTATTAAAAGATCATATAAATGACTGAGAATTATATTTTCCTTGAAACAATAATAACCAGATGAATAATATAGTTTGAAAGCATAATTTAAGACAATTTTATTAAAATAAATACTTTGGCAGGATGTAAATCAAACCAATATTAATAGCTTTATCTGTCAGTTTTCAGTCTGCTGATCTTTCCGACGAAAACTAAAATGAAGAAAGACTTTAATGACAAATATTATGTTTATTGTTAGAATGTTGTCTTATAACTGCATAAACTCAAAGATTCTACCTCAAGAAATGCCATGAGTTAAATTAATTGACTCATTCAGCCATTTGAAACTTGTATAATTAATGAAATATCTATAAAGAAAATAACAACTTTAAAAATATTGGTGAGATAATACTAAGTCAATTAAGAAGGATAACACATTGTCTATTATATTATGTTAATTCTGTATTTATTAATGTGTGTTTGAAAGAAATAAGTAAAGGAAGGAAGAAAGGAAGGAAGGAAGGAAGGAAGGAAAATAAGTAGATCATGTGAGTCCCAAAGTGCATGTGTTCAGGACAGAGGACAACTTGTACAAGTTGGGGAAATCAATTCCCTTCTTCTACCAACTGTAGGCATCATCACAGGTTGTTAGGCTTGATGGCTTAATGCCTTTACCCACTGAACCCTCAGGCTAACCCCTTACCTACTATAACTCTTAGTAAAAATTGTACATAAAAGGAACCAGCAAGCAAACATTAAATCCACACATACACATAGATCTTTTGAGAGTGATCCAATGAAGAAAAGCAGAGTTAAGCAGTCTGACATAGATTCTCAGTGAGTTTGCCTATTTAGGCTGTGACTTTGTTAAATTCAACTGATGTGAATTTGCTATGTGATGTTCATACCTACTCAACTTCCTTAACTTTGAAAACCGAGAAAAAGTATCAATATTAGTTCATCAGATTGCTAGTTTGATAAATGAGTTCTTACATACCATATACAAAGCAGTTAGGGCATTGCCTGGGACAAATTCATGGTTCTTTAAATAGTAGCTATTAATTAAATAATAGGTGATCTAGACTGAAGCAGTGACTGAAATAGGTTTTACCATATTTGTGTTATGGATTCTCAAAAAGTAAGTAGCTGAGATACTCACTTGTCATAGTATTTTTTCATTTTATTTTCTATTTTCAAACCAGTGGGCAGAAAGAAGCTGGTAGGAATTTTATTTACCCAATTTAGCCTCCATGGTATGAAGGACTTAGAAATTTCATGCTCAACTTGATAGAATTGCCACATGCTTCTTCCCATCTCACATGAGGTGCCTTCTTTCCCCATCAGCCTGCTGCTTTGAAAAGCAGAAGAGTTTAAGGATTTTCAGTGTCAATTGTTTATGGTAAAATGAATCAAACATCAAAACTGTTTTTCAGTGTTAGGAAATCAAATTTTGATTCATGAATTTCATCACTGTATATGCTGAATATTCAATAATCTAACAGCTATTTTTCCTATAGTGTGAAAAGTAATATAATCTCCAAATAACTCTTCCCTTTGAATGCTAAAGCAAGATGCATGCGTTTATAACCTTAATGACTAAGCAAGGAAAGCATAGCTTTTTAAAATAGGCATGTTTAGATACTTTACTATGACGGAGAAAAAGTATTCTTTCAAATGACTCAGGAATTGTTCTGGGATCAATTTATGGATCAAACTATCCATCTTACTTACAACAGTCTACCATTGCATAATCACTTTCTTTACAACTATCAATATTCACTTGGAGCTTTTCAACATTTATAGAAAATGTAATAATAATATATAGACATATATATGTGTATAAAATGGAAATGTATATATTGTAGGTGGGAGGATATATATTATATATGTCTATTGTAAATGAAAAAATACTTTCTCAAACCCTTCTAAAAAGAAAATTAACAGATCAGATTAACTAAGTTACAGGAATAATTTGATTCCCAGTATAGTAGAACATAATCATCACCAATAATGTCTTCTTCCTTAATTTTAATATTCCTAGCTTTTAGTTATAACTAGTCATTTAGTCCTTATGTGATAACAAATAAATGCTAAGTATTTCCATGCTAACAACCAATCACCTGCAAATATATTGGGTAAAGGTTTATGCTTCCAGAGTATAAGAAATCAATCATATTGTATTATGCATGGTCTTTCTTGGGACATAAGTTTCCTACTAAATAATTACTATGAGCAAAAATATTAAGGAATATTTGAGACAAAAATAGAAGATAGCCAGCTTATTCAAGCTCTATAGACAGAACAAATACAACATTTGCTTTCCAGTGGGAGTTAGGTTACAGTTGGGAAGAAACATGTGAAAAGTACTGTTAAAACATTGAAAAGGGAACTATAATAAGTTTTGGAATATAGGTTTACATCATCTGTATTGATAGCATTTATTTCTACTGAATAAATTGGTAGACTTGTAAATAGCTTAATGATATATATATGAATATATAATGATATATATGAATGTATATAATGATATATATGAATGTGTATATATATGAATGGTGCTGAATTTGGGATCAGAAGAGTTTTTCTTTTTTTCTTTTAAACTTTGAGTTTATTGGTCATTGAAACAGACCAGTTGTGTCAAAGATGGCAAACTTATACACACACACACACACACACACACACACACACAAACACACATTCAAAGGGTATGTAACTTGGCATTATCAAGTAGTCTATCTTGTAATCATAGATATAATTCCAGAAGACTTTTTCTTTTCTTTAATCACTACCTTTAAACATTAGCTGTCACATTCATTTCTGTCTGTTACTATCATGAAGCCCATGAGTTTCTAGTGTTATTTGTGCTTAATGATAATCTCAGTTTAAGTTTTGAAATTGAGTCTTAACTATTATATATGTGTGTATACACACGTAAGTACATATTTAGTACATATATACATACATACATACTGTATTGTGTATTTATGATTGTGTATATATGTATGTTATATCCCAGCTCATGTTTAATCAATGACTTGAATGTCTGTATAAGAAAGAGAACTAAAATATTAAAATGACATTTGCTCTTTAGCCTTCACTTCTTACCTCCTGGTTAGCTATCATTGGAGTCAGGGGGATTAGAGGAAATGTGTCTCATTTGAAGGACACTCCTTGGACAGCATATCCTCTATTAGCCTCCTGGTTGACTATTCAGAGGTTCTCTTTGGAGACTTCACACCAACTCATGCTATATACTTCCCAATTAGGAATGTAACTCTTTATCTAATATTCTTTCTAAGAACCTCACTTTATTTTTCCAGTACATCCATCCACTCATAAGCACTGGATCTATGTCTGCCTACTTCCTGCTATGGCCCCTTCCCTATGAAGTGGCTGTAACAACCATTCATATAGCTAAGAAGCAAAAGACGTTGCCTGCTGTGAAAGACGTACTGAACACACCCACTCTGACTAAAGGTGTGGGCTCTTCCCTTTGTGTCATCCCAACTCTTTGCACTGTCTTGCCATCTGTCCACTACATCCACACTTGGCCATTGGTTTCTCCAAATGAGAAGCACCTACCCTATCTATCTCTCTTCTCTTGTTTATTTTATATTTTAGAGTAGTCACTACAATCCATTCCTTTAATATCGTATGCACTCACTGTTATGCAATCATAGAACAAGGTGGTGTTACATGGAAATACTCCATCTCTAAGACTTTTGCTTTGAGAACTCTGTTTTGGCTCTGAATGCTAGTGGATCCTGCTGCCTTCTTCTGCTTGAATGACTCATTTACCAAATATCTCTTTGACTTTTTCTTTTCTATTTTAAATAAATGCTGTCACCAATGTTTTCAAGTTTTTTTAAAAAAATATTTCTAGTAAGTATAGCCTGAGTATGTTTAATGTATTTATTTATCAATAAAAATATTTATTATTGATTGCTTCTGGCTCTGGTTAGAAGAGAAACCCTCAAGTAATATAAAAAAGCGGTTTCTCACCAATTTACTTATGTGATACATTATTTATATTTAGGAACATATTTAAAAACACATGATTGTCTTCTGTAGGCTTATTCCAAAAGCAGTTTGAAGCAAGAATTCCATTTCTATCAGCAGATTTTTAAAAAATGAGCCACAGAAGAGTAACTTAGAGAAGTGATTTGATATTACTGCCTCTGGGACCAGAGCCAAAGCTACGACCTCCTTACTTCTAAATGGTACTTTTCTCCATTCAAATATTTTCTACTCAAATGTTTCATGCATGAGTTTGTTGCTAAAGTATAAGAGATGCAAAATTTACACCCGTGTTCATTTCTACGACCGTGCCCTTTAATCATGGTCAGTTCCAGGTATATGTGTTGTGTGTGTTTATGTACATGTGTGAGTGTATATGTGTGATTGTATGTGTGTGTGCTGGTGTGTATGTGTACATTTGTATGCAGCTCATTCACATTGTGCTGCTCAGGAAACGTTTAGCCACAGTAAAGCTGTCAGATACGTGATCAGGACTCTGACAAATCATTCACTTATTTTGTAACTAACATTTAGATTTAACCATTGTCAAATCGTTGGCAACATTTTAATTAAAATTCATGGATGGTGATGGCAAGTAAGGAAACACAGACCAAAAAAGAGACATGAGTAATGCCTGGCAGGTTTAGAGGCATGGCAGAAAATGAACTGCGTTCTTCCGTTTGTGAGGCAAAGCAGCTGGGAAAATATGCCCAAAGTAGTACAGAGCAGGACTTTTTCTAATCCCTCCCTCCAAAAATCCATCCAAGGCAGAACTAAGTCAGAAGAAGCCAAGCTGACTGGGCAAGTTGGCTCTCTGGCAGGTTACAGAGTCACAGCACCAGGGTTGATAAGATATCTCAGGGGAGCTTGTTTGGAAGGGTGGTGTCAACCCTGCTGTCACATCAAAGATCTGTCAATCACAAGTGTTGCTGTAGATCACAGCCTGCATCCTCACATTCTTGAAATTCAGGTACTGCTCTGGGTTTTACTCCATGGAAATCCTTCTTCCGCTTGTCTGTTAATGGAGCAATTGCTGGGCCAAAGAGAATCCTAAAGTTCTCTTCATCATTTTGCATTCTGTTCATGGCATCTAAACTGAGAAATGCATTGCCGTTTTCACAGCTAGAGCTTACACTGCAGCTCATACTAGAATTTTTACTATTGTACCTTCTTGGCTTGCTTCTTTTCACAGTGATCTTTGCAACTGTGATGTGTATGGTTCATTGTCTTCTCTGTTGGAAAGTGATATAGCTCTGTGGGAAGTCCTGGAAAATATTGGATATTAGCTGTGTCCTGTGAACCATGACACATATAAATAATATTTTGAGTGTATTGGTAATAATTAGAGCAAGAGGGAGCACAATCATATGCAAAAAAGAAGCAGAGAAGGAGCGGTTGCATTATTATAATGCAAATTGGAGACTAAGGAGGTCTCACAACTGTACTTCAAAGTTAGCGATGGAGAAAAAGCTGAGTTGGATGAATGTAAAAGGACCTAAGAGATATATTGCAGATGCTGAGAGAATAGATATTAAGTTATCTAGTGGAGTAAGCTGATGCCTTATGTTGTGAGATATGATGGGACAACTGTGCAGTTCAACAGTTTGTAGTTGGGGTAGGAGTGTGTGTGCACATTTTTCCTGGACCACATTCTGCTGAACCAGTGAAGCATCTTTAAATCTCTGTAAAATAATCTAAAATTCAGAGATGTTCAGTGTATCTGCGACTATGCTGTCATTAAATAGCTTTGAGCAGGAGTCTTTTACATACACATGTATACTATAAATTACTGACACTATCACACTTCATTGGGTTATTATAAAATATATGTAATATACATGATATACATACTTATATGTGCACATTATTCCGTATTTTCTTTCAAAACCTACCATCATTCAACTCAGTTCATTGCAATGATCACTGATTTATTTTCTCATATCAATAAAAACCCATTATCTCTAATATCCATAGTGGCACGCAAAACATTAGGTATTAATATTCTTCACAGGAGAAAATGAAACTAAAATAATTTATATCTAGTTTCATGAGTAAAACTGGCCTTTCTACTCAGTATTACTCTGGAAACGGAAGAGTCAGTTTGGTAAACATTGGATTTTAACAGAACAGCTCATGGTACCCATTTCTACATCCCATCTTTTGTTTGCAGGGGAGCTCACACTCCTGAATTAGCTCCATAGATTGAGACCACACAAACATTGCCTCTATTTTTTCTTCCTCAGTCCCTTGGTGTTCTGTTCTGTGTCACGAAGTCAGACTAGAGAGCTATTAGTACAATATAAGAAGCATTTGTTGTACAAGCAAGAGAACCTTAGTTTGGATGCCCAGAAGTCACAAAAAGTCAGGCATGGCAGTGTCTGTATGTAACCTTGGAGAGGAGGATGAAGATGACAGATCCCCAGAGCTAGCCAGCCAATATAACAAAAATTTTAAAGTTCCAGGCTTAGTGAAGAGATGCTGTTTCATGAAGTAGGGTAACACATGATTGAAGAAGACACCATCACATGGACCTCTATCTTCTACCGGCAGGTACATATCATGTACTCCTGAACACACACAGGAATATGTACATTTACCTTCATCACATACACATATACACGCAGAATCAAGTACAGTTATGAGTGTGGCAGTTTTGGAAGACTGAAATACTCATTCTTTGGTTATAGCTCTGAGTTAACTGATCACTTATGAATATTAAAATTAGTTGTGTCGCTGTGATGGCTAAGTTTTACTTGAACATGGAACAATATAAAGTTATCAGAAAGGAGGGAACCTCAGTTCCTCTCTTGACTTTCTTCAATGATGAACAATGATGTAGATAAAAGGAAACAAACCCTCTCCTTTCTAAGTTGCTTTGACCATGGTGTTTCAATAAAGCAGTAGTAACACTAACAAAGGCAGCCACATATCTCTCAGTTTTGGAAAAATCATAAAAAGAAAAAGGTAACAAAAATTTTATTTGTTGACTGAAGGATATTTAGGTTGTGACTCCTAGTTAACAATGTCAGAAACTATAATCTTGAAATCTCACCAACATGTTTGCCTTAGTTAGGGTTTCTTCTGCTGGGAAGAGACACCATGACCATGGCAATACTTTTGAAGGAAAATATTTAGATGGAGTTACTCATTTACCATTCAGAGTTTTAGTATATTTTTGTTATGGAAGGAAGCAAGATGGTATGTAGACACATATGATCCTGGAGCTGAGGATCCTTACATCTTGATCCAAAGGGCACAGGAAGTGCACTGACTCATTGGGTGGGCCTTGTGCATATATGAACCTCAAAGCCTGTCTCTATAGTGACACACTTCCTCCCAAAAGACCATGCCTATTCTAACAAGACCACACCTTCTAATAGGTCTATTCCCTTTGGGGGGGCTTTTTTTTTCAGACCACCACATTATACGCCCTAGTCCCCAAAGACTTGTAGCTATATCAAAATGCAAAAATTTACTCAATCCAATTTCAAAAGTCCCCAGACTATATCATAGTCTCAACAATGTTTAAAATTCAAAATTCAAAGTCTCTTTTAAGATTCATGAAATCTCTTAATTCCATGTAAAATCAAAATCCAATAATAGATTACATACTTCCAACATATAATAGCAAAAGATATATTACCATTCCAAAATGTAGGTAAAGGATCCTAGTGAGAAAATATTGGACCAAAGCTAGACCCAAAACCAGCAGGGCAAGCTCTAAACTCTGAGTCTCCATATCTGATGTTAGGATGCTGTTCAGATCTCCAACTCCATTCAGTTTTGGAAGCACATTTCTTTCTCTTGGGCTGGTTCTACTCCTCATTAGCAGCTTTCCTTAGAAGCCATCCCATGGCTCTGATATCTCCAGCATCTTAGGGTCTCCATGAATATTCAGGTTTCAGTTTCATAGCTTTACTCAATGACCTCTCTAGGCCTCCATTCAGAACACCCCAACACGTGGTGGGCCTCACTAGCTTTCCTTAGTCAAGATGGAGGAAGGTCTCCTAGCATGTTCCATTTGTAGTTCACTCAGAAGCTGGAAGCACATGGTTGAAGCTGCCAAATTTTTCTGTGTGTTGGAGCTGGAACAAAGCCTGCTAGTACTCTCTGTACTCCATTTTTAAATCTGTTTATCTCCTTGAGGCACAAGCTCCATTCCACTTTTTGGTGCTTCAGCTGACTCCTTTCCATTATATATCTTCATTAGAGCTAACACTAGTAACCACCCAACAGAGTTATACTAGGCTGTTTTGATATTTCTTCTGCCAAGGGAATTATCCAAAAAGTCTTCACTTTAGCCTCGGGCAAACTTTTTTAGACAAGGTCAACAAGCAGCCAGTCTTCACCAAATATTACAAAAATGATTTCTAGGCAACATACTAAAATTCTTCTCCTCTGAAATCTCTTGAGACAGCGCCCTCCCCCACCCACCACCTGAGTTCAAATCACACTTAGCAATACTGTTTCCCATGTTGCTACTTGTGTGGGCCCATTAAGTAGTACTTAAAGCATTAAGCTTCTGTTGCAGGGAGGCTGCTTGTTCATCTCAGCTGCCCAGAACCAAAATAACTACACAGAAACTATATTAATTAAAATACTGCTTGGCACATTAGCTCTAGCTTCTTATTGGCTAATTCTTACATCTGAATTTAACCCATCTCCGTTAATCTGTGCATCACCATGAGGTTGTGGCCTACCAGCAACGTTTCAACACACCTATCTTTGGCGGCAGATCCATGGCGTCTTTTAACTCTGCCCTTCTTTCTCCCAGCATCCAGTCCAATCTTCACTGCCTACCTAAGTTTTGTCCTATAACAGGCTAAGGCAGTTTCTTTATTCATTAGTGGTAATCACAGCACACAGAGGGGACTCCCACATCACCTCCTATTTTCTGTTTAAATAAAAAGGAAGGTTTTAACTTTAACCTAGTAAAATTACACATAACAAAACAGGTATCAAACAAAAATTACAGTTACAATATTTATACCTACCTTATCTTTTATCATAACTAAGGAAAACTATAACTGTCTATCTATTCTACAACTCCATCAAAGACTCTAGAAAGATATAACCTAAGTAAACAGGAAGTATATTGCAGGCAACTTCCAAAACTCTAAAATTGACAGAGACATCTAGCTGCCTGGACAGTCAACCAAAGTTTTTCTATACTGTTGGGGCATCCATCTTCAACCTACAGGCCCATAGTATCAAGCAGACTTTTCTATGAAGCAGAAAATTTCAGACAGTCCAGTCACTTTCTTTGGGATCCTGCAGAATGTCTCACAGATTCTTTCATGAAGCAGGAACCCCAAGGAACATCTCATTTTTCGGCTAGTTCAGCAGGCTTTCTCTGCGGGTCCTACATGTCCAGTGAAGCAGTTCAGGCAAGAGCAGTTTCTTGCCCAAATGGCTAACCAACTCCATAAGGAGCCTCTTCAGTGCCCATCATCCTTTTGAAGTAGCTTTTTCCTGTCAAGAGCAGATGTATCTCACTGTCATAAAAAGTCTTAAGTTTTTAAACATTTTAAATGCCATATTCTGAAGTTCTCTGAAAGATTTGAAGGATACCTATTTAACTGAAATATATCTCAATACATCTAGAAAATCTAACATGACTACAAGCTTGACTATTATAGATAATTATCTATTCACCTATTTTTCTTAATTATACATTTTTAAATGAACTACACAATCACAACACCTTAATCAAGAGCAGAAATATACATACAAGAAAATTGACCTTAAATTTGTATCAATAAAGCAAGACCCATACCAATGCAAATATCTGTAGCATATCCCTCTTTAAATGTAAAGAAACATTTATAAACAATATTTGGGAATATGGGCATAGTTTTCTCCATACTGCTTCCTGTTGTTTGAGGGCATTGTTAATCAGGTCTTTCATGGTGTATCCTGTGTGCTAGGTTCATCTCAGTCAGCAGTTGGGTGAGGTAATTTGGGGGGTGAATCACTGCGACCTTTGGGGAGTCTTGTTCCATCATACCATATTGGTCTGGAAGCAATGAACAGGTTCTCATCTTCTGTGGAGACAAAAGAAGAACATCTTTCCCAAAGCAATATATCCTTAGATTCAAATTTTGGAATCAAGATAGCTTTTTGTTGGTTTAACTTAGCAGTCCATACAACGAAATGCCTCTCTGTACTTAGCTCGTTCACAGTGAAAAAATTCAAAGAAGACACAATAATATATATAATCTAGACTCCATGTATATAGTCCATCTTTATGTGGCTTATTTTTCTCTGGTTCTTTTAATCTATGACTGTCTGTACTCTGTCTCTTTAAAGACTTTTTTTTTTTAAAAAAAAAAGAGGTTTACTTCTTTCTCAGTTCTCTATACTCTTTTTCTTCTCTCTTCCAAGCCTACATACATTATCCAACACTGTGACCCATTTAGAGTTCTTTTATGTATGAATCTGTCCTTAGTGCATTATCTGTAATTCCGTACTATCTTCAAGAGCTTTTAAAATGGTAAGCAGCTGCTCTGGATGCTGGCTCCGCCTCTCTCCAGTTTTAAAATGGTGGAAGCTCTGGGGCTGCCAGGCAGGGGCTGCTCTCAGCACTCCAACCCCAAGAATGAGCGTGCAGCACATAAACCCTTTTTATCTGAGTAATAGCTAAATCTGTCATGCAGAGCACTGCACAGCCTGGAAATAGCTCTGTGTATGGTGGCGGGAATCCACCATGCTCTCTTGCCTGTGTAACCCTAGTAGACCTGATCCCACAAGGGAGCGCTGAGGCATGAATATGGTCTCAGCTACTTTCCTCCTGACCCTGAGTGGTCACATAAATACCCCATCCCACAAATGCCATTCAAATGATCCATAGGCAGAGTTTGAGCTGGCAGCACAACCCAGGAAGTTTTAAAACTACAGGGCTTTTCCCCCTGATATGGCTGAATCAGGAAAACTTCTCTTAAAGGAGCTGCAGCACACTGCCAGCAAACAGCAAGTAGCTGTGTTAAACACTGTGTGTGTGTGTGTGTGTGTGTGTGTGTGTGTGTGTGTGTCTAGAATTAAGCTCTCTCAGGTTTTTAAGTGGATTTAGTCTACCACATTGGCACCAAGTGTTACTCCAAAGGTCTATATTCATTCAAACAAAAACATTATCTGGCCTGTCACTGCAATATCCCACTCCCTGGTAGGCCATTGAATACTGTTGGTCCCAGAGTGCTGAGGAGCAAGGCAGTAGGGTCCTGGGCAACAGGTATAAATGACCCAAAATACTGTTTCAGTGGACAGCTTGTTTATTGAAATGGTGGATCTAGCTTATATAGATTGAATCATGGGGGAAGGGAGGGAAGAAGTTAAGGGGTGAAGTGCTGTAAGGGAAGAAGGAGCTCTCTAAGCCTATCAGTCATATTAGCAGATTTCTGGGCACGTGATTCCTGAGAAATTAGTTTCCTGAGCTAGGGCAGAAGCTTGTGTGACTTTACCATGCTGTAGACTTTGTCTTTCTGGAATTGAGTAGGCTTAAGCCTGATTTGGGTAGGCAGAGGCTCCACTCCTGCCTTGTTCTCTGAGAAATATCTGGGCATGGGTGATGGTCTGCTGTCCCTCACCTGGCTTGGGAACCCACATCTTAATTTCTATTGCTGTGAAGAGACACCATGACCACAGCAACTCTTTTAAAGAAAAACATTTAATTGGGGTGGCTGCCTTGCAGTTCAGAGGTTTAGTCCATTATTACCATGAGTAGAAGCAAGGGAGCATGCAGGCAGACATGATACTGGAGCTGAGAGTCTTTAAATCTTGATCCAAAGGCAACAGGAAGTGGACTGACTGGGCAGGGCTTGAGTATATAATGAGACCTCAAAGCCCACTTCCACGGTGATATACTTCATCAAACAAAAACACACACATTCTCCAACAAGGAGACACTTCCTAATAGTGCCATTTCCTTTGAAGACCATTTTCTTTCAAACCATCACAGTGACTCTCTAAAGATTACCTGAACAAGGACAACACAATTAGGCATACTAAATGAATGAGGAAATCTCAGGAAGTCTCAAGCATAAACAAAGAACTATGGGCAACCAAGGAGTGCTGAGAGTAGGAGAAATAGTCCTCCGTAGAGAAGAACACAACAATTAGTTGTCTAATACCCAAGGATCAGTACTGAAAGCATAAGACAAGTAATATACATACTGGGCAGACTGTACTTATGCGTTTAGGAATATATATGTATATATGTCAGCATATTTAACAACAATTAGTGAAAAAGCAAGTCAAATTTGATAGACAGCAGAAAAGGGTATTTGGAATAGCTTGGAGGGAGCTAAAGGATGATAAAAATGATGTAATAATATTATAATCTCAAAAAATAAAAGAAAAAGGAGAAGCAATAGCAATTTTTATCTATCACAGTATAATAACTCATTATTAGAGACAGAATACCTTTGAAGCTATTTTTAAAGTCATGAGGTTAATGTGTCTTCTTAATTTTGCATTGTCAAACATTTCTCAGAGTCCATAAGAAAATGCAGTAAGTAAATTACTGGAAATTAGAGGTTATAAAGATTAGATTCAGCCCCTTAATTCAAGTATCCTGCTGGATTTTTAACCTTTACCTGCTGTATTTAATGTCATGGGGATGCTATCTTCAGTTTGTTATTAGCAGCATTTTTTCTAGTCCATCATGTTTCATCCTCAATATCTCTGCTATCAGGTGATTCTCGACATGCTCCTTTTGTCTTATAGCATGTCTTCCCAGTAATATTCTTGTCTGTCAAAGGTCAAAAATCCTTTCTTTTTCTCTACCTCTTCGTATTCTTTATAGTGGTTAACACAGGGCAAGGCATGCGTAAGAGGTTATCAAATCTGTCAACTTGTTGAAATTGATTTCAGTAGTCTTTGTGGAAGGCTAAGTGGACTCGGTCTTAGAGTATCCTGTTGAATGCTGGCTTTGAGATCAAAACAAAAATCTGTATCTCATGGAATTATTTTATTTAAAAAAATTGTAGAATACAGAGAAGGTTCTCAAATGATGCATTTAGCTTTGGCCATGTTAAATACAGATAAACGTGGGCACAAGGGATGAATGTGGTGACATGTGTCATTAACTCAGTGCTTCAGAGAAAAAGGCAGGTATAACTTTGCTGAAGCCCAGCCTGGTCTAGAGAAGGAGTTCCAGGCTAGCCAGACCATATAGTGAGACCTTGTCAAAGAACAGTGGCCCCGAGTATATGAATAACTAGTTAAAGGAAAGCAAAGAAAGTAGGGTTTGAAAAGTATGTATAAAGCCTGATTTTACATTGCAAATGTAACCTGGTAAACAGCCTCTAGGCTTCAAAGATTATTTTATAAGACAGGACTTCCTAAAGAAGAAGCCTCCAAACACTGATTGTGCACAAAGGATATATGCTTCTTATAAAATTTTTGAGAGCATTAACTTTATCTTGACTGTTACTCTGAGAATGGTAAATCCCTTGATGTTGATACTATAAATCTTCAATAATACAAAGGAATTTCAGTCAATAAATACTGAACAATGGTATAAATTATGTGTGGGAGAATAAATGAGTACTGTGGAGCATCACACGGTATAATGGGTATGTTTACAAATCACATAAAATCTAAACATCCTGATCTGCAAAGGAAGGCTGCCCCGCATGAGATGAATAATGCATACAGAAGGCACCATCATGTGTTTGTGGGTGATTGCCACAGAGCTGATAGGTGATATGTATAGAAGCCATATAGTAACTGTAATTGAGTTTTTCTGAAAGAGATGATCTAATATACACTCTTAATCCTAACTCAGCTTTAAAATGTAAAGCAACTGAAGTACGGGAATTTTAATCAGAGTCTGTATCTTATTCACTATTTGAAACATCTTTAATGATTCTTACTATTGAGATTCTGCTAGAAGATACTCATTTGTCTTTTAATACTCAGACCCAATTTACTGAATAAAGACTACTAATTGTCTCCTAGGAGCATTATTTCTAGTAGTTTAGCCGGAAAGTAATACAGAGATAAAATTGTAAGTAATGTGTGGTTTCAAGAAAGAAATGCTATGGAAAGCATGCAGTTACTGCTGTACAGCCTGTTTGTCATTTCTCTGTGTTTGCTTCTGAGAGCTGCCAAATTATGAACTCTAAGAAGAAACATTAGCAGCTCTGATCAGTTTCCTAATGTGGAAATATTTCACTAAGGACACAAAGCCAGCTTTCCCCTAACAGCCCCTCAGTTTGTAGTGTAAAGGTCATAGGGAAATAGTCACAGGGAAGACAGGGTGACATTAAAATGGTGTATTATCCCCACGTTGAAGTGCCAACTTTCCCCATTGTCAGCTTTAAATGGTCATAGAATAACATAATTTGTTTTAGAAAAATTAACTTTAGCAGGCTGTTGTATTCATATGAATTATATACATTGATTTTATGCTATAGGTGATTGCTCAACTCCCTTTTTACTATGGATGCTTAAAGGTAGGTATTGTATATCACTGAAGCTGCATCACAATAGAAACCATGTCGATTCTTCTGTGGCTTCCCTTCTCCATATATTGGCAGAATCATTCAGCCAGAAAAAAATAATATCTTAAAAAAAATTTGTGTAAACCAAATTACTAAAGGGTCTTATCATAAACAAATTTTGACTCTTCATATGTATAAAGATTATGTAGAATTCCCTTATGTATGCTGTGAATGAAGAAGCTGCTTTGGCCTATGGCAGGGGCAGAATATAGCCAGGCTGGAAGAGATATAGAGAGTAGGTGGAGTCAAAGAGATACTATGTAGCTTTTGAAAAACAAAGATACCAGAATGCTAGAATCTTACTGATAGTCCACAGCCTTGTGGTGAAAGATAGATTAATAGAAATTGTTTTATGGAGCAGCAGGCTGCTTTCCGGTGCCCACATGGCTAGCTTATGCCCCGAAAAAATTACACAGAAACTGTATTCTTTTAAACACTACCTGGCCCATTAGTTTCAGCCTCTTATTTGCTAACACTCACATCTCGATTAACCCATTTCTAATAATCTGTGTAGCACCAGGAGGTGGTAGCTTACCAGGAAAGATCTGTACCTGTGTCTGTCTTGTAAAGGAGAATCATGGTGACTGACTGACTCAGCTTCTTTTTCCTAGCATTCTGTTCTGTTTACTCCGCCTACCTAATTTTCTGTCCTATTAAAGGGCCAAGACAGATTCTTTATTAACTAATGAAATCAACACAAAACAGAAGACTCTCCCACATCAAGAAATGGGTTAATTTACGATGTAATAGCTAGCTAGGAAAATGCCTGAATCATTGGCCAAGCAGTGTTGTAATTAATATAGGTTCTGTGTGATTATTCAGGTCTGGGAGGCTGGGAAATGAATGAGTAGTATCTGTTTACAAGTTATGAGTTCATTCACATTAGTCATTTAATTCGTATGTATGTCCATAATAAATAATTATATAATACATGATTGCTGGCTAACAGTATTGCAATATTAGCTAGGAATTGTTCAACTGCTGCCAAATTCAGTATAGACTGTTTTTGAAATTTAGTTCTTGAAACACAGGCAAGCCTATCAGTTGATGTGAGGTCTAGAGTTACTGTGGGCATACAATGATACAGAGGAATAGTTGCTCCATAGTCAGCCTCATCTTTAAAATCTTTTAACACTCACTCTTCAGGACTTTGAACTGTTTGCCTATTATGGTATGCACTAGTGAATGTATAGATTGTTAGGGATACAAAGACAGGAAATGGTGGTACTGCAAACAGCTTCCACCCAACCAAGAAGAGACAGGCTCACAATGGTAATTTGTTTAATGAAAACAAGACTAATTAGTCATTCACTTTGTCTATAGAACAGTTTCTAATGCCTAGTTCTGGAATCCTTGTCTCCTTTTTTGCATTGTGAGAAGTCTGCTTTCTCACTCAACTGAAGATAGGGGGTTTGCCTTTGGTGGTTAACATATGCATGAAAACTCACAGAGACTAATGTTCTTGCAGAATATGATGCAGCATGCCAATGACATGTTTAATTATAGTAATTACATCAGTTCCTCTAAGCTTTGTCCTCTTCTCCTTTGGATGCTTATTCCCTGCTTCCTTTTGTTACAGTTTGCGTGCATATTTTACATATTTTATGTAAGTTTCTTAGTGTCTTTTTTTTTTTGAAAGACCAAGTTTTAAGCATTTGTACTGCTATTGAAATGTATTTCAGCGTATTTCACAAAATTATTTCCAGGAACTTCAGAGAGACTGTGAACATTGTTTTTCTGTCATTTCCAGTAATATGTTAAGTGGGTATTCATCTCAATCTACTTTTTAAAACAAGACCCCAGCCAATGTTTCATAAGTTAACACTTACAGACTTCCCATTCTGAATGGATGTACAAGACTCCTTTAATTAACAGAGTCAGTATCAAACATTCTTCTGTATACCTTTCTAATAATCATCACTGATACAGCTCTTGGCTTTGTAATTCCAACATACTTAATGATTTGCTTTGAAATTTGTATACCCTTAATCTTTGGGTAAGTTAGAAATGTGTGTGGTCTAGGTAGCATTAACAGGTTGCTTTGTTTGACTTCTTTATGGTCAAACTGAAAAACCTACAGCAGATTAGGATAAAAATGTATGACTCCTGAATTAGACTGCCTATCTCAGTTACATCTGTTTAAATTCCCAAACAAAGCATTGTTGTAATAAGAGTGGCGGTGCTGCGTCCCCGGCACCTGGCTGTCCTCATGGCTAGCTTATGCCCCGAAATAATTACACGGAAATTGTATTCTTTTAAACACTGCCAGGACCATTAGTTCCAGCCTCTTATTGGCTAGCTCTTACATAATGATCTAACCCATTTCTAATAATCTGTGTAACACCACAAGGTGGCTTACCAGAATGTTGTAGGAGCTGTGGGTTGCATTCCTGCTGCCCCAGCTCCTGGTCGCCTGGCTAGCTTATACCCCAAAATAACAACACACAAATTGTATTCATTTAAACACTGCTTGGCCCATTAGCTCTAGCCCCTACTAGCTAATTCTTATATCCTGATCAGCCCATCTCTAATAATCTGTGTAGCATCAGTCTTACTGGGAAAGATTCAGCATGTCTGACCTGGCAGCTTGCTTCATGGTGTCTGCCCGGGAGAGGGGAGCATGGCCTCTGAGCTCACTTCCTCTTCCTCCCAGCATTCTGTTCTGTTTACTCCTCCCACCTATGTTTTAACCTATGAGGCCAAGCAGTTTCTTTATTACTTAACCAATGACCTTCCTCCATCACCAGGAAAGATCTTAACCTGCGTCTGTCTAAAGTAAGAGAATCATGGCAACTGACTGACTCGGCTTCTGTCTCCCAGCATTCTGTTCTGTTTACTCTGCCTACCTAATTTTCTGTCTTATCAAAGGCCAAGCAGTTTCTTTATTACTTAACCAATGAAACAACAGATAAAAAGATGACCCTCCTCCATCAAAGCATCATGGTTTTAAAATCCATTGTATTTGGTTATCTAAATAAAATAAAATTTATTTTAATAATGTTTACAAGGTTTTAATAAACTATTTGAAAAGAGCAGTCATATCTATATAAATGTATACTCTATATATGAACTAATTACAATAAGTTTAATTTATTTTATCTATTTATACATAGAACAAACATGCAGAGAAATCAATACACACATGAACTGACATAGACTTTAATGTACACAGTTCAGTGATTTACCACATAGTCTCCAATTGTAGTTTTTAGGTCAAGCAGAGCATGTTGTTGCTTCCTCTTTGGTTTGTGCAGATGACTTCTCTGAATCAAGGACCAAATGGGTTGAATCGTTCCATGAAAATCAGTGATGACTGCCTCTGAGTTGGGCTGTCCCAGTAATTTGTGGAAAGTTTTTCCCATCTTCATTCATCTGCCAGGGAATATTTACCTTTGAATAATTGCAGAGCTAGTCCGAGGCAAAGGAACTAAAACACTATGAGGCATGAGACGTTCTAATCAGTATATTTCTTTAGATTTGCAAGAGCCAGAATATCCGGTGACCTATACATAACAGAAGCCTATGCTGTGGAAAAATCAGAGACCCACAATGTGTTCTTGTATTGTTATCTGGTGTTCTGATATCCCTTCCCTCCCCATGCATGCCATGTGAGTACATCTCCAAGGCAAGATGGCCTTTGTTGAAAAAGTCTGTGCCCTTTCTGATTTGCTGGCTTTCCAAATGTGTTTCTTGTTCTTCCTACAGAAACTTCTTCCCCAGTCATTGACCTTTCCACGTTGCCACTCCCAATGAGCATGGGTTAACTGTTACACCAGGAAGCTGAATTTAGTAGCACATTAAAAGTATCATAGACCAAGTGGGATTTATTAATGGTGTACATGATAGCTCACCATGAAATTCAGTTAACATTATACACTACATTGACAGATTAAAGGATAAAAGTGCACATGGACACCTTAGTAGATGAGGGAAAAGCATGTGATATAGTTCAAGGTCTTATGATAAAACTCTCAACAGATCATTAAATATAATCAAGGCTATAAATGAAAATTCTGTAGATGACATCATATTCAATGTGGAAATAACTAAAATCTGGAGCCCTAAATTTAAAGACCAAGTAAGGGTTCTACTGTTGTTCGTGTAGCCTCTATGGCAATGAAAACATTAGACTACTTGAATAGATGCAGACAAAAGGCAGAAAAACAGAAGAGAAGGCTCTGAATTAAAAACAAACATGCAAGAACTACTGATGTCTCACATGGGTTCCAAGAGCACAGTGAAGTAAGGTTAACACCTTAATGTGAAGCTTTGGGAAACGTATCTGCATACAAAGAACTGAATTTATTTTCCACTGTATGAACTAGTCAACTGTAAAACCCACAGAAGGAAAGAGAGGCCCAAAATTTTATGGGCTCAAGCAGTGGACTTAAAGACATATGTGGTTCTACACAATACTTTACATGGTGCAGGGATTTAAACTCAGATCTTCATACTGGTAGTTTAGGATAGCTCTTCCATCTTTTAAAAGGAAAACACCACAAGATGTAACAAAAGGGAAAAACCTTGATGACATTGTGCAATCAATATATTAAACTAGCCAAGCACTGAGAGACAAATACTATAAAACCCTACTAATATGAACATCTAAAATTATCAGATTCATAAAAGAGTAAGATAGTTGCCAGGGACTGAGAGGGTAAGACCAGGAGGATGTTCTAATGGGTGTACACAAGGCTTCTATCAAAATGCTTATAAGTTATATGTTGTATATGTATACTAAAAGTCTTAGACTATAGAACTAGTTGTATACATTATTGCCATGGTAAATTCTTTCAAAGTATCAGAAAATTGTCTTATATTATTTCAAAACACAATACGACCTTACAGACTTTGTTCTTAATAAACTTTTTACTGAAGTGTGATTTGCGTAAAAATAAGAACAAGGTTTTCACTGAGTTTTTCCCTGATGAGTGGTCTCAATTAATAACTAGGTTGGGAAAACTGCAAGAGCCCACAAGGCCTGGCTAGTTATGGGCATCCACAAAGGTAACAGCTTTTCTCGTCTCTTACACTACACCTAGCATTTTCTTGAAGCTTGAGGTGGGTGTCTCTGTCTCGCCACTACTACCTCTGAATTTTGCCTGGTTAATATCTGAGCTACTTTGATTTGTGGGTGGATGTCTGTGATCACATTTGGAAAATCACCAGCCTTAATCTATTAGTCATACAGACACTTAATATTCTTTGAAATTTTAATATTTATCAATGTATAGTTGTTCTTGCTATGTCTCATATGCTTCCGTTTTTAATCACTCACAAAACCAATCATTCTCATCTCATTTATATATAGCAAGTTCTGCTCTATTGCTATGGATTATCATTTATATTTTAAGACTTTTAAATGCATAGTTGCTGCTAAAATCTTCCTGTGGTTTATATTCATTTCTTGACATTTTATCAGGCTATATCACAATCAATGGGAGTTTAGTTTGTAACAAAAGCAAAATTATCTTTCTTAGTACAATTGGTCTTCTTTGTACAACACTTAACTTACTATGCTGAACTATAAAATCAAGTAAAAGAGGCACACACAATGTTAAATCTCCTCTGCACTATACCAAATATATTCATTCAGGCTTTTGGTTCTGTTTATTTTATCTATCACTAACTTTTTTGAGTCCGTTTTCCTATCTGTATATCTAGTGAAAATAACTTTTTCAGGTAGTTATGGTGAAGAAGAAACAGAGAACATCTTGGCAGCAAACATCCCACACACATCTTCTCGTGGAGCGAAAAAGGAGGAAACCTTGAATGTTGTTATAAATATGGTCAAAATACAAATAACGATAGTTATATTTTACCTTTGTTGATCTTATACAACCGTACAGAAATCCCAAACATCAATCAAATATAAAGTAAAACCTTGACAAACATGTTGAGATTTTAATGACAGTGTCTTACCTAGCTATTGTCCTCCATGCCTTACTGTTCCCTTGATTTCATTTAGGCATGCCTACATGGTTTGCAGACTAAGTGTTCATGTTCTCTCTTCATGGTACATTGTTAAGTTTACTTTCTAGATTGTGAAAAAAATAATTGACCGCACTCTACTTTTTTAAATGTCTCTTTTCTTTTTGATATTCTTGGTAAGTTCTGGGTCATTAAGCCTTCTTCCTAAATCCTGTTCACTGGCATCTCTTTTGAATCTTTTTTTACCTCACATCTTTCAATTTTCTCCTGAAATTACTTTGTGTTCTCACAAAACAGCAAATGACAAAGTACAATTTCTCTTCCCATATGTATATGTATTTTCACAGAAAAGGAAACTAATTATCCTTTCTTCACATGAATGAATAATTAAGAGTGTACCTTCAAAATAAACTATTCATTGTTACTTGATTTATATATTAGTCTTTTGAAATAGTTTAAATCTACACCCCCACACACATACACACACAAAATCCTGGCATGACATTAATTGCCTATACTCTTAGCACTTGACAAGCTAGGAAAAAAAATGTTTGAGGCTGGCCTGGACCATGGGCAATATGGTGTACTTCTCTCTATGTCTGTCTCTCTCTTGCTCCCTATTTATCCATCTGTCTGTCTTTCTGTCTATCATCTATCATCTGTATGTCTGTATATCTCAAATAATAATAATTCAAGGGCTGGGGATGTAAGTCAGTACTATAGTGACTGCCTAGCATTTGCAGAATATCAAAAAGATAAATTCACTCATTACTATTTTAAGACATTTAGCAATGACACCTTGAACAAGCTGGTCTTCAAGAGGTAAAGGTTAATTCCAAGTGGAGCATTTCCTTTATGTAAAACCTGAAAGGTGTTCATCAGGTGACACAACCTCTTTCCATGATAATGATTCTAATGGCATCACAGTCCCCAGTGATTGCTAAATTAATCTGAAAAGTAAGGGATATAAAGATATGAAGCATGGCATTAGAGATATTGTCTGTTAATGGATCAAGAATGTGAGTGAAAGACACCAGTTCAATATGAACTAACTTCACCAGAATTTCACAACTGACCAGTGGATGTTATTTCATTCATGCCAAGAGAAAAAGAGAAATGGACTGGAGCAGGAGACCTAGCCAATCTCTGCTATGGTGACAAAATGGATGTTTGTAACCTCAACTATGCTAAAATATCCCCCATCTGTATATTATAGGCCCGAGTTTTCATTTAAACCTTAAAATAGATGATATTAACATTTTCTGACACTTTGGGGATATCCATGGGGCTCATATATTAATATGAGTATAATAGCAGTTTTATAGTGGGTTTGTATTCTTTGTTTATATTTTTAAACTTAAATGTACTTTTGATCTATTATAGTTTCAAATATATATATATATATGTATGTGTGTATATATATATGTGTGTGTGTGTATGTGTGTGTGTGTCATAATGTGCAGCAGTGTGAGAAATCTATACGCAACATGGAGTGGTTAAACAAAACTAGTTAACCTATGCCTTTCCTCTTTTGTGTTTCATTTCATATCAAATATCCTTGTTTTCAGACTAGTTAGTCACTTTATTAATTGCTTGCAAAATTGTGTTAAAGATTGGATTATGAAATTCTGTTACTTTCTAAATGTTATTGATTTGAAAAATATTTTTATACGTACATATAAAAATATCACATCACCACTCATATCCATATGGTGATGTCTAGCTGGAAAAGCAGGAGAAGATTAATAATTCAAGCTTTTAAAAAGACCAAGAAAACACTGAGCCAGGAAACTGAATTATTCAGTCTGGCTTCCACAACAATCTGTTCCACGGGCTCCTACTATTTCCCTTTTCCTATGTTGACATTGCCTCACCCCCTCATTGGCTTTGTCTTATCAAATATTTGCATGTGCATAAAGACATTACAGGCTTTGAGAACTTAGAGCAATTGAGATAATTTTGGTTGGTTATGATTGTATGTTCAGTGAGTCTGTTCTGAGAATAACACATAGTTTCAATAAATCATAGAGTAAACCCCAATGTGTTATAAATAAATCTATGACATTTCTGGTATTTCATAACTTCTTTTTTTCTCTCACAAAGCTATTTTGTTAAGAGAATTTGCCTCCCACAGAATCCCTGAGCTTGCCACCAAAGTGATTAGTTTAGTTCATGCATTTGACCATGTTACTTTTCTGCATAGCATTCTTTATTAGCTCTTCATGATGACAGGATGACAGGTGGCCTCTATAATCCTGAAACCTGACAGTCTAGCTTGCATGTCATACGCCACTAGTATTGAATTACTTAAATCAAAACAGGGTATTCTGTTGAGCCCCTGCTATTGTTCACACTGCTGCATTCAAAACCTGCAGTTCACCGACATACTTCCTAATTCCTAATGATCTTCCACAGAAGTTTTATTGCATTTTCCTCCTCACCCTGGTTGAATATTTTCTTTTATGCCTGTTCTCTGTGCAATACGTCATACTGCTTTGAGGTTGCCTTTGAAGTGCATGTTGTTCTAGACTACACTCTCTTAAGTTTTGCTAAGGGTAATTACTTTATTGTTTCTTATGCATGGTGACGTTCCAGTGCATAGTGGGAGCCAGGATTATTTATTCAATTCAGCTGAATTAATAAAAATAAGACAATAAAATACTGTTAGACATTAAAAAGATTACTGTATCCTCTTTGGTTAAATGGGGAGTCAGTTACTGTATAAATTTCAGTTATTATTAGATCCAAATACCTGCTGCTCAGTAGAGATATGGAATCAAAACCTGATTTTAAGAAAGGAGAGGGAGGAAGGGAGCAAAGCAGAGAAAAATGTACAGCACAATACAATAAAATATTTTACATAAAAATAATAGCAAATCTTTAGCAAAATAATTATTGTTTAGTACATATAAATTTGAGAGACATTTATAATCATAAGAACTAATTTTTAAAATGTCTCTGGATTATATATTTTATATATAAGATCTGTTATTTTAATTTGTTTTCTTATTTGGTGTGTTTTATGCATGTGCACCTGCGCTTGCATTGGGCAAATGAGGATGTTGTGTTCTTTTCTTCAGTCCCAGGCCTATTCTAGTGAGACAAGATCTCTCACTGACCCTGACCCTCACTCTCTATGTCTATGTGGACAGGCCAGAGAGCAAATAGGGTGCACCCTGCTCTGCACTCAGCACTGAGGTTACAGGTGCATGACCATGCTTAACTTTTTAGATGAGAGCTCAGGTTTCAAATCCAGGCCCTCATGTTTGAGCAGCAAGCACTTTTAGCCACAGAGGCATCTTCCCAGAGCCTCAAGATCTTTTATTTTGCAGGTTATTGGCTGTCAGCTAGAACCTTGCTGGTAGGCCACAAGCCTCATGGTAAAATATAAAATAATGGAAATGGGTTAATTCTAGATGTAAGAGCTAGCTAGCAATATACTTAAGTAATTGGCCAAGAAGTGATTTAGCTAATACAGTTTCTATGTGGTTATTTCAGAATTCTGGGTGGCCAGGAAACGAACAAACAGCCTCCTATTGCACACCTGCCTCTGTCTCCTAAGTGCTAAAACTAAAGGCGTGTGCCACTACAACCTGGCCCAGTCAATTCTTTTTTTTTTTTGTTTGTTTGTTTTTTTTCAAGACAAGGTTTCTCTGGCTTTCTTGTAGCAGGCTAGCCTCAAACTCACAGAGATCAGCCTGTCTCTGCCTCCCAAGTGCTGGGATTAAAGGCGTGCACCTCCACTGCCTGGCTCAAAATTATTTTTGACGATGAAAATTAATTATATAAGTTGGGCAGAAGTGTAGATGCCTAAAATCACTTCTTTATGAAAAAAGCATATGATATTAATAGAAATATTTGTAGTAAGACATTGCGTTTCAAATATGAAGTTATGTAGCACTATTGATCAGTATTGTGGCAGCACAGATTAACTTTAGGGATCAGTGACTCTGCATAGAGTGTCCATTTCTCATTCACTCTACAAAGTGTTTGTTTCTCAAAGCCTCGAGCCACAGACATCACAGCAGCATGTGTGGTGGGCAATGCTTTGCATATGAAGTGCGCTCCAGAGCTCGTGTTCTAATTGTCCCTCCGCAGCTTCTGTGGCTCTTTTTGAGCATGTGTGTTTGATGAGCTGCAGGCTCCCTGGAGGAAGCGGGATGCTAGGGGTAGACCTCTGAACACGATTCCTGCTGGGCTCTCTGCTTCATGTTCTATTACCCTATGCACAGTTTGCCACAGGCTCATGTGGCCAGGGTTGGGACCATGATTCCCCATGTGATGGGCAAGCATCCTGTGACAACAGGAGCAGAAACAAAGCTTCCATCTCAACTTGTCCCTCTCAAGTATTTAGATCACAAGGTCACAAAACATAACACCTGTCGTCCTCTGAGTTAGTTTATTGATGTGGGGTGTCATGCTGCCTTTAAACTTACTATGGAGTCAAGGATGACCTTGAACATCAGATCCTTTTTCTTCCACATCCAAAGGTCTAGAATTACAGGTATGTGCCACCCCATCTGGTTTGTGTATTTTATATGGGATTGGGGCTCAGACTCAGGGCATTTTGCACACTAGGCAAACATTCTACCAAATAACTTACATCCTCTCAGCTCCTATAATTGAGTTTTTCAAATGGAGTTTTTCTCAATCCTTCAGAACATAATGATCATAAAACAGACTTATTCATAATAATACCAGACCACCTTTTAAGTATAGAGAACGGTCCATGATAAAGATGAACAGCAACAAACTATATTGTCTATTCATTGTTTCCATGGGGACCAAAATGATTCAAGGGGAAAGAGCTGACCTAACAATTTTCATACTGCAGAAGACATTGTCCGGATTCCTGCTTTTATCATTTTTTTTAAAGCAAAAACAGTTATTGGATGGTTAGAGGTCATGAAAAACACATTCACATTTAACCAATGTGCAGAATCATATTTTGTGGTGTCTCTGCTACTTCCCATCTCGGGTATTTACAAGGTGCTTAGACATTCTGAGCCCTAGTTTTTAAACTATTTCCCCAGACAAGACATTTAGTGTAAATGCCTATGCAGGTTCAGTAAAAAACAGGGAATTTCTTGATGACTGCTCTTTTTCTTCTTGGCAATATTCCATTACAATCAAATGTAAATCTCGCAAAGGATATTGCATATGAAAAGTGAATAAAACGTGCATATGGGATAATAGGATGAAGTGTAGTATTAGCACTTTCTTAACTTTTCAGACCCTCTTCCAAGAACAAGTCACAGGGAAGCTCAAATGCAAAAGGTTGATAAATAAATAACTTCCCAGCTTAGACTGACGGAGAGAGGGCAGTAGTTTTACCCACTGAGCCTGTGCAGCAGGCTGAGGGTGTGTGTCTGTACTCCCAAAGCATCCCAGCCAGATACTCTATTGTAGTAAGTGGAGATAAGCTTAAACAAGAGATATTGGTAGACTTTGTCATTTCACACAGACCAGGAAGCAGGCCTTTAAAGTACCAAGCCCTAAACAGAAAGCTGACAATAACAGTCTAGATCCTGGGCCTCCAAAGGTTGGAGGTATTCTGGCCACTGTCATGTCATATTAAGCAAACCCCATTCCCCTTCTCTTCTCAGAGAAACACAGCATTCTTTTTTTTGGGGGGGGGGAGTGAGGGTTTTGAGACAGTGTTTCTCTGTAGCTTTGGAGCCTGTCCTAGAACAAGCTCTTGTAAACCAGGCTGAGCCTCGAACTCACAAAGATCCGCCTGCCTCTGCCTCCCGAGTGTTAAGATTAAAGGCGTATGCTACCACTGCCCAGCTAAACACAGCATTATTACATCAATTTTATTATAAATGAAAAAAGACATAATCTTAGTCATTTTTTCATGTGTTTTTATTGACTGATTGGTTGACTTATAATTATGTGAGAATCTGGAGATTGAACATAGGCCTTGTATGTATAAAAGAAGCACTCCACTACCAAACCACCCCTATCACATGTCTTGTGACAGAATCCATATTTCCAAGTCAACCTTGAGTTCCCTGTGTAGCTCATGTTAACCTCAATTTCAGGATCTATCTTCCTATTCCTGTCAAGTGTAATAAATATAGACATACACTACCATACCAAAGAGTCATTTTTATTCAATGATACAGCTGAAAATCATGTTGAATTATTTTGTTATGCTTAATATAGTATATTTAAAAATGTTTCCATTTTCCATTTTCTAATCGTCTGCCCAATTCCTCCTTTAAATATTACATAATTGCTATGTATGTTCCAGGTATAGACTTATTTTATATATAAATTATTTTCTTCTTTTGTTTCTTTTGGGAACATGTGCCTTTCTTCCACCAATGAAAATTCCCACATAATTTCTCCTCAAATACTTTGTTGAATCTTTTATCAGGGCTTTATGAAGATTAATTCAAATTATTCTTATTCTTCACTGCCTTCCTAGCCTCTTAGTCTCCTTTCATGCTTACCAATTCCGCTTTTTTTTTTTTGTATTCTAGCTTTTCTGTTTCAATTTTCTAATTCATTCAAGTTTTCAACCCATTGATGAACCTATGGATTTTTCTTGTCTCTTTATTTTTCTATGAAATGAAGAATTTACTTGGGTTCATTGTTTGAGAGAGTAGTGTCCATTGTGGAAGAAAGGAATGAGGTATCTTATGATGGCAGAAGTACATGGGTAGGACTCCTCACAACTTAGCAAATCAAAAGAGAAAGCAATTTTATGACCGCAGAAGTTTATGTGACTTCTCTCATTTTTCTTTTTCACTCTTGAAAAACAGGGATGGAAGGTTATGGTCCAAACATTGTGTAAATGAGTTTCTAATTGACAAAAGATAGATTTGTGATGATTAATCTTCATTGCTAACTTGTTTGGACTTGGTCACTTTTGGGAGACATAACTCTGGTTGTACCATAGAAAGGGATTCTGGAGAGATTTAACTGAGGAGCTGAAGGCCCACCCTGAATGTAGGTGGTATCACTTCATTGACTGGCCCTGAAACCATTCCACAGCCTGAATTATATGCTGTCTTGAGATTTACTTCACCAAATGACTTTGCTCATTAATTTTAAATTCAGCCTTGATTTTCTATATTGAATAAAACAGTCATTACTTTCTCTCGTCTAAGGAGACCACATTTTGCAGATTTCATTTGACTCAAACTTAATGATGGAGGATGGCCCTGAACCATGTGTTCAGTACCAGCTGTGTGAGACACTTATTAGTAACCTCTTTTAAAAGTACAAAGACACCGTATATTTTTTTCTAGGTAAAACAGGATTTAAAAATCACATTGGGTTTTTGATCCGACTGCACGTACTGGATTTGGGGGAGTTTAGGCAGTTTGGATGCTCACCTTATGAGACCTGGATAGAGGTGGGCGGTCCTTGGGCTTCCCACAGGTCAGGGAACCCTGATTGCTCTTTGAGCAGATGAGGGAGAGGGACTTGATCGGGGGAGGGGGAGGGAAATGGAAAGCGGTTGTGGGGAGGAGGCAAAAATCCTTAATAAATAAATAAATACAAAAAAAATCACATTGGTATATTAAAGTACTATTGATAAAACCAGTTCCAGCAAGTTATCAGAAAGACCAGACTGAAGAAAAAATGCAATCCCCACTGGGCGGTGGTGGTACATGCCTTTAATCCCAGCACTCAGGAGGCAGAAGCCTTCCTGGTCTATTTCGAGGCCAACCGGGTCTATAAGAGCTAGTTCCAGGACAGGCTTCAAAGCTACAGAGAAACTCTGTCTTGAAAAACCAAAAAGAAAAAACAGAAAGAAAGAAAAAGAAAAGAATGCAACTTCCTAATCTGAAACCTATAAAGAGGACCCAGGAACACTTTCTTAGTAACAGCTCCACTGCTGACTTGTCATGTTGTCATGTGACCTCCCAGTGTGTGTGCATCAAGGGGCCAACAGCATGAAAACAATCTATGGTCCAGGCATTTCAGCTTGGGTTTCCACTACTGTTGACACAATCTTCTTGACATGCCATCTGCCCATCTCTCTGCTCACCAATCTCCATCTGTCCTCCCGTTCACTCATCTGAGCCTTGCCCTGTCATTTGTTTCTGGAGTCACCACCACACCTCCATCCCGACTCTGACCTGCAGTTTGACTCCATGACAGCGACAGCAACAACAATAGCAGCAACAACTCACCAATGTCTCTAACAAGCTTGATGTCTTATTCCCACGGAGACCCATTTTGCATTTTTGTCAGCTTCCTTGCATCTCAGGTTGGTGGCAACTTTTTTCTATTTACACATACTTAATTAGGTGTGTGTGTGTGTGTGTGTGTGTGTGTGTGTGTGTGTATGACGGTGCACAGGTAGAGGTCAGAGGACAACTTTCAGGCGTTGTTTTTCTCCTTCTATCATGTGGGACTGGCGAATTGAACTCAGGTCATCAGGTTCCCCTGAGCTTGACTATGGCTTAAACACATATACACCCCCACACAGGTACATATGTTATACACATGCAGGCAAGCACACACACTCTTTCCAAGAGATGGTGCAACTTCAAAGATTCATTTGTTTGCATGTTTACGTATTTTGTCACACCGCCTTCAGTTAACATGAGCTGTGCATTTTCTCATGAGAGGTGTAGTTACTAGAAGAAAAACTTTGGTCCAACTTTGATATTTTCCTTTAAAATCAATCATTCTATGTTTGGACTCTTCTCCAAGTTGCAGAAACAGATTAATGCTGCAATTATCTGTATCAGTAATTGAACAACCTTGATGATAAATCTCAGAGGCCTTGATTTCCACGCTTTTCTTAATAAATATCCCCTTTCACCAATCTCAAATAAAAATCCATCTTCTGTCTTTCACACTTGATATCAGCATCTTCTCAGTCAGGAACTGAAGAAAGACATGAAGACACTTGCTCATTCCATCCTTATTTAAAAATCATTGTTCCAATTGTTACTACTAAATCTCCTTCATTCTTTAAAATTGCATAAAGTTCAGGCATCTTATCTAATTACATGATGCCCTTCAGTGTTTCTGTCCTACCTTTACCTGACCATTCAGACTTCATAGACTTCCATAAAAGAAGGAGCTAAATTTTTCATACCAAGTTATCTATGGATAAATCTAAATATCTTTAATGAGCAAGATGACTATATAATTTATCAATTAAATGAGGGACCTTTGGAGAATAAATGGGGGCATTAACCAAATGGAACACTAAGGAGAAAAGAACTAGTGACAGTATCCAAGAGAGAGAGCTTAAAGTCAGCCTGCTTGTACAGTGATGTGAGACTTCGCTCTAATGAAAGGGGAACTATAAAACACAAGTGTTCGACTAGAAAACAATTACACTTTCTAGCTCTTGAGTTTCAGTTAATAAGCAGCACAGTATTAAACTGTAATTTGCCACAGCAGAATGATGTCTTTCTTACCTAGACTTCTAAAGGAAAGTCTACTGTCAGTCATTAATTTTTAAAGAACTATTGGTAATAATTGTTAGTAGCAAATATTTATAGAATAGTTGGCATGAACATTCTTTGAAGTTTTAAACTACCACCCTTGCTAACACCTTAGGTGACAGTGAACAGTCTCTAGACTAGTTGTGTTTTTAATACCATTCCTTTTCTGAATGAGACGCTGAATCCAAGTTATACATTACATTGCCATTTTTTCTCAAAGTCATTTTTAAAAAAAAAAGAATACTGAATACATTCATCCTTCTCATTGTTGGGCCATGTACTAAGTATTAAGGTGAACATGACCTAGGCCTTTTTTGAAGATGATTATTTTATTGTCTTGTGGGAAGAGCAAGATGGGCATTGCAGACTTGTATCTGGCCTGTATCCATTTACTTCATCTCATAGTGCAGCAAGTTCTCTCGATCTCACTCCACTTAAGTCTGTTATTCTTATTTTTCAGTGACTTTATTTCCAATGTGTAAAATCCTATAAATAGCTGGGTTTGGGTTGACTTTTTTTGCATCCCATAAGAGACCATTTCTGTCTCCCAGGGGAAAAATATTTAGACATAAGTTTGTAAATGAGCTCCTATCTAGAGAGAATATCACAGTAATGAGTGTAGAATAATGCTAAAAAATTGTGGGCATCTGTGATGGCTCAGGAGTGTGACTCACCAAACACACAAAATAAAGGGATTAATCTTGAAACACTTTGGGCCAATGCAAGGAGAATTGAATTAAGTCATAATAATCAGGTGACTCGAGTGGGCAAGATGATCTTCAAGATAGTTTCAAAAGCATGTTTCAAAAATAAAAGCAAACAAGATAGTTTAGGTTAGTTTAAAGACTGCCACAGTTTGTTCATAGCAAAGAACTACCAGTAAGTAAATGTGTAGATGGCCTTGGTCTCTCATGCTCAAAATTTGACACATGATCCTGTATAACAGGCAGCATTAGTGAGCTATTGAGAGATGCAAAATCTCAGTTTAACCAGCTTCCCAGATGATCCCTGCACAGACACTGTAATAAGCGCAGTTGCTTAAAGATCTTGGCTTTAGTGCAAGACTCTGTCTAAGGGCTCTAAATTTTCACAGCTGTTGTGTAGAAGATCTACTCCAAATCTGTATTAGAGGTATTTACAAACGAATGTGTTGACGTTTCACCCAAAATAACCAAACCACATCTGATAGTATGCTCTGACTCACAGTTATTCAAATCTCACAGTGCTCTCTTTTTATGGCTACCAGGTAGCTAGAACTTTCAGGTTTCTTCCTATACCTGGCAGTGGAAATGCTCAGTGTTCACTCCCAGTGGAGACAGGCCATTGTTTGATGTAAAGTCTAAGACGGATTTACTGGTTTTAGATTACAGGTGCTTTTGCACTCAACATGGATGACATGTCAACCAGGTCACCATTGGCAAAGCCATGTGTTGAAACTTAATTGAGGCAGAAGTTGCAGATTGTACTATTTTGTTTCACTATTATTTGAATAAGAGGTACATCTTTGGAGCAATGTGGCAGGTACTAGTGTTAAATTGGGACTGATCAAGGCAATGTGGAAATGAAAGAAATAGCAAAACTGACCTCCGCAAATGCAGATTGTTCTTAAAAGAACAATGAATGGCAGTAGTCTCTGTGGGAATAGAACAGGGGAGTTTAGGAAGCTTGCCATTTTACAGGGCAGAAACTAAAACTGCAAGGGAGAGGGCCGCTTATTTGTCCTGGCCACCCAGTGTGCTTAGACCGAAAATAACCACACAGAAACTGTATTAATTAAATTACTGCTTGGCCTATTAGCTCTAGCCTCTTATTGGCTAACTCTCACATCTTGATTTAACCCATTTCTATTAATTTGTGTATCACCATGTGGCAGTAGCTTACCAGGAAAGATTCAGCATGTCTGACTCTGGTGGCTTCAGGTCAGCTCTCTTTAACTCTGCCTTTCTTCCTTCCAGGATTCAATTCTGTCTTCCTTGCCTACATAAGTTCCGCCCTATCAACTAGGCCAAGGCAGTTTCTTTATTCATTAACCAATGAAAGCAACACATGGATAGAAGGACCTCCTACATCACATGAAAGATTCCATCTATAGATCAGTGCCCCTGAAGTCTCAAAGAAGAGAGAAATAATGGTAAGTTATGTATTAATTCTTTTATCAGGAGCTTCCTGGATCCCTACTGCATTTTTCTGTCCAGAGATTCTCAGCCCACCTGAGGATTTTCAGTCATTAATCCTTCAACTTTTATTTAAGAAAATGACTCCAAAGAAGGATGTTGGTAGATGATTTCTAAAACCCTATCATGTAATGATGCTCTAAACGTAGCATAGAAGATAGAAGATTGTGAAATTAGAATGTCTGGGATCTAATTGTCTAATCCAGGCCTTAAAAGCTAAATAAATTCAAGTAATTTACTTAATATGTCCAAGTCTCCACTCTATAATTTAAAAGATGGATACAGATATAATTTCTCCTTACTTGAAGAAGAGAGGTTTGAAATACTGGATTATGTTGCAAAGTGTTGACCACTGTTTAGCCCTTTACAAATGTTAGAGATCTTTGTTTTCTGCCCCTTATTTCTCAAAACTGATATAAGTATGGATAGTAAGTCATTTGATCTGATTTTTTTTTATTATATCATCTTGGAAAGTACAAACATTCAGGGAAAATGAGATTGCATAAATGAGATTACATTTTAAACATGATGGTATCATACACTGAAAGAACTTTAGAATCTTATTAAGTTGGGGGCCATTATCATACTGTCCTTAAGTTCTCTAATATGAAAGTACCCAGTATCCTAGTTAATGAAACCTCAAAACAGCCCTCTATGTGTTTGCAGGGAACATAACGTATCTCTCCAATCCACCATCTGCTTTGAGTTTTTACTTTAAAAAGTGGATCCCACAACCTGTGGCTCTCCTCCAGCAGAACCTCTATTAGTTACCAAGTTGTCACATATGTATATACACAATACTGCAGTTTTTTTTTCCCCATTACTCAATCTCTATCAACAGTAGTCATCCAGGGCTAAGAAGATTGCTCAGTGTATAAATCCCTTGCTGCACAATCACATGGGCTATATTTGGCTCCCAACACTTAAGTAAAAAGATGGATGCAACATCACATTTCTCCAGATGCACCACTAAGAGGATAGATACAGGAAAATCTCTGGGGGATGCTGAGCAGACAGTCTAGCTGAAGTGGCCAGTTTCACATTCAGTGAGAGACCTTGGCCCCAAACACATGATAATTTTAACACAGAGAATTCAGAGCCATGCAGAAATTAAAAGAACAACAAAATGACGATCCCTTCACTCATTAACTTCCATATTTTCAAAAAATCAATAAATCAGAGATATGATGATAGTAACAACCCAGTCTGATCAAGCGAAAATGACTCCTGGGAGGAAGAGAATTAACCTCTTCCAGGGATGAGCCCTTGATTGTATACCCAAGGCAGAGAGATCAGCTTTGGAACAATTTACATGCCAGCAACAAAAAACAGACTCAGCAAGTTCCATTTCTATATAATTGTGCATATATATATATATATATATATATATATATATATATTACATAAAAGAGCCTGTCAACATGAGAGTTGGGGAAGAGAATGGTACAAAGGATAGTGGCTGGAAAAGACTGAAAGAAGAGTAAATGGAAGGGGAAGGAGATGCCAATACATTTTAATTAAAAATCTATTGTAAAATTAAAAAAATACTAGAAAAGAAAAGCTAAGTGTTAGGGTGAACAGTATACTTGGAGCTGCACCCTTAAAGATTGCTTAAAGAGATGTGTCTGTTGACATAACTATAAGAATTCATTTTTCACCTATATTTTTTTCAAGCCAAGAATCACTGTTCAAAATAGTGATTCAAGTCAACCAAGCATCTTTTTTTTCCCTGTATCAACCACTCTTATACTATGTTCTGTTTACTCTTTGATATGGGATTCCCCTCTGTGAATACCACTGGTCAATAAACTGTTTAGGGCCGGTGATAGGGTAAAGCAAAGCTAAACAGGGAAAACTAAACTGAATTCTGGGAGAAAGAAGGTGGAGTCAGAGAGAAGCCATGTAGCACTGCTGGAGACAGATCCAGAATTTTACCCAGGAAGTCAAAGCATTTTGGCAATACACAGATTAATGGAGATTGGTTAATTTAAGATATGAGTTAGCCAGAAATATTCTTAAGCTGTTGGCCAAACAGTATTGCAAATACTATAGTTTCTGTGTGGTTATTTTGGGGCTGAGCATCCAGGAACAAGTGGCCTCAATACAATAATTCTCTACTTATAGAACAGCTGATATACTGCTTGCAGTGTTTAACCAAAACTTTTTTGACTTTCTGACTCTTCTGGTTCCATAGATCTGTGTGGAATGATTGATGGCTGTTTCCCCCCACCCAGAACTCTTAATAACTGCATAAGTAGCATTTAGTACCACCAATGAGAAATAAATGGACCACCTTTACTGTAATTTCCATGCTGAGTTTGACTGACTCCTATTGAAAGGCATTATTCTAAGACACTCAGAAAGTGTCTTTCCCAAAAATGTCATCTATTCTCTGTGCTAAGTAGACTCACAAGTATATAAGATTAAAATACTGTTACAAGAAAGAAATTAAAAAAAATACCCTTCACAATAGCCAATAGCCACAAACAATATAGAATATTTTGGGGGTAACCCTAACTAAACAGTTGCAGGGGTGTCTCCTACTTTTTTGCTTGCTCTTGGGACCCTTTTTCTCCTACTTGGTTGCCTCCTCTCATCTTGATATGAGTGTTTGTGCCTAGTCTTATTGTAACTTTTTGTGCTGTGTTTTGATCACTGGGAACCTGCTGTTTTGGGAAACAGGAATAGTGGATCTAGGATTTAGGGGAACATGGGAGGTGTGGGGAGGAATGAAAGGTGGGGAGTCTGTAGTCAGGATGAGGGAAGAATGAAAAACAGTCACAAGTGTCCAGTTACTGACCAGAGATTTTTTTTTACACTAACCAATTGCTCAAACACAAGCTTGACAAATCTACAACGTTAAAAACCAACAAACTCAAATCAATGATGGAGACTTTGTAGTTATATGTGGGTAGTTTTATTTGTAGTTCAACCACTTTAATAAACAAATTTATATTGACCAGCTTCCAGAACATAAAAACGAATGAGATACAACCTTTTTATTTCAGGATTTACAGTCTACTGAGAGAAGTTGATAGGTAATCATATGAATCTATGTTCATAAAATAGTGGGAAAATTTGCAAAAAGAAATTGGTGAGGGAGACTTGGAAGACAAGTAAAATATTCATTTGTATGCAATGAAGGAAGTAAATATGCGCAGAGAATTTTCCAGAAATCCAATTGGATTAGGTTTTGTAGAGAAATATAAAAAGATGGCTTGTATTTATATCTTCCTTTTCTCAGTAACCAAAGAAAAACAAATGCATACAGAAATAAAACTATTGAGTTTTACATCAGAGAGGCTTGACTTTATCATCTATAGACTGTGCAAATTTGGTGAAAATCATTGAATTTGAAATTTAGATTCCATGAATGCAAAGTATACAGCACAATATTTATTAAATAAAACACCAGTTGTTATAATTAATTTGAGATGATAAATAAGTAAACTAGTATTTATATTGCAGTTGGAAATTATACTGACTTAAGAAAGGGGTAGTAGTAAGTTCTCTGCTAGGGTTCATGACCTCAACAGCCACAGGAAGTTGGATAGATTTACAGTGTAAGACAATAATTCTCTTCATTTGAGTAAGTCTTGTGGAAAATCAGATAACTCTTAGCTGCCCCCATGAAATGTGTCATTACTGCACAGTTGGGGATATCTTGCCAGAATACTCATTGTTATGGTTCATAGGTTTTACAGCTGGGTCAGACTATTGATTTCTTTTCCCCCCTGGACGTCTTGTACAGAACCTTCAGATACTATGAAAAAGTCCTTTGAGAGAAGGCTTCCAGGTTAGTTCCAGCTGTGTTCATCCAAGTCCTGTGTCAAAGGTGTATGGTGTTTTCAGCATTAGGATCTTACCTTTAGGTTCTGGGAGGCAACAAAAGGTGATGGCAATGGACTATATTATTTTAGGAGTCCCTTTGGGCTGTATGCTATATTGTTTTAGGAGTCCCTTTGACTATCCAGACTATCTGCAGGTAAATGGAGAGAATTCAAACTATTACAGTGAGTGAGGTAATTTTGACATGGAATGACAAAACTGCATATTTCCTTGTATTCGCCCATATAATTATCAAGTTTTCAATGTGAACAGATAACCTTGAGTACATTCAGAAATAAAGCATAAAAAGGCATGAGTGAGGACTGTGAGGGGAGGATAGTAGGACACAGGTCTTATGGAGGGGAAAATGGGGGGAAATGGAGTGGGAGACTTAATAGTGTGAGGAAATAGAAAGAATAATACAGAGGAAGAAGAATGGAGGGATAAACACACTAAGAATAATTGAAAAAGCCAAAATGGAACATCTTATTTTATACTTACTTTAATATATATATATATATATTAAATATATATATATATATATATTATGACACTTGAGTTTTAATTTCTCTCCAAGAACCATAGATCATCTACCAAAACTCCCAGTGGCAGGCATAAAAACCTTTAAATTATTAAGTCCTTAAGTATTTTAATTAATTTATTCTTCTATGTGAAGTATAGTTTATTATTTTCCAATTAAATAAATGTTATGGGCATACTTGCATCCCACAAAAAAAATTCTATCCTCCTGGACCCCAAAGCCCCAAAAGAAAGTTACTATTCAGATACTCTGAATAAAAAAAAAAAGCATTTTAGATCAAAGAGAGACATCTGCACATGAGTGTGTATCCAACAGAAAAAAACCACATGGGGGAGAGCTCAACTAGTCGACTGTGTGTAAGTTGAAAGGGTCCTCAAGTGGGACCAGAGATGAGGATCCCAAAATGCCGTGCTTGAACATCCGTAGCTGTGATGAAATTATATGTGCTGTTCAATCCACTCTATATTTTATTTTGGCAATCTTATTTAATACATACAAAAGGCAACCAGCAGGGACAGAGAAGCTTCATGTGTTTAGCTTCTAGAACACTGTGGGTCAAACCCAAAGAATCTTACACCAGACCCCATGTCTTTAACTTCCTCAAATTGCTACCTCTCAGAATGCAGTCATTGGACCCACCGGAGGAAGTCTCATACTCTCAGCTGTACGGCGATTGGCAGTAGAGGAGGCTTCAAGCCCAGGTCTCTTTCATTCCCCACTTCCTAGACAATTTAAATTGTCCTATGATGTCTCAGTGAAGGGCTTTTTTCTAAAAAAGTGCAAGTCATTGGGCTTCAACTTCTATACATGAGCACCAGCTTTGACTCATGTATGCAGGGTGTAGAGTAATATTCAAGGGTGAAAGAAGATGAAAATTTGCAAAAGGGCTCTGTAGTCACTTAAGACACTAGACAGTCATATTCCATATCAACTTCCAACTGCCCTGGCAAGGTTTACAGCATATCATCCTTCACAATATGAATTCAAACACAAAACGTTTTTGTTATGTTGATGTTGAGAGCCTTTTAGTGCCTTCAACAGATACCAGAAGAACCATTAATGTAGATGATCTAAATTAGAAAGGGTTTCTCTGGAGTCTGACCATTCACACACTTTAGTTAGTGCACAAATAATTGGAAGCATTACATTGGACCGACTGTCAGTTATGAGATAACTCCAATCAGAGCCGCTTCATTTCTGATACTAAGTTACATGTGGGAAAAGGATCCTACATTCTATGGGCCAGGAAAAAAAGGGAGCTTTGGCCATGCCAATTTAATTTCTACATTTCAAAGCTCTTCCCATTATGTTGTATATTTAAATGTTATTCCCTCTGATGCAATGAGTGTTACTACACTTTACTAAACGACCAACATCATTCTTCCACGGGGAATCTGATAATGGCACTTAAAATAAATATCACTGAGATTAAACATTTTGACAAAGTACCATATTATAGACCGTTAATAGTTTGTTTTACAGCTCATCTAGCATTTGAACATCTTAGCACATCACAGAAGCAGCTTTTAAATGAAAGTTTTTAATGCAGTAAAAACCGAGGAAGGTGAACAAAAACATTTTCACTCATTTACACATTCTTTCATTCAGTATGTTTGTGTGTGAGAGGGGTTTGCTTGTGTGTGAGTGGATGTGTGTGTCTCCATAAATAATGTGGAAGCCAGAGGTTAATATTTGGTAATGTCCTAGTTTGCTTTCTGTTGTTGAGATAAAACATTAACCAAAAGCAACTCTGGGAGAAAATGGTTTATTTGGATTAACGGTCACACTCTCTCATCAAGTGCAGCAAAGATAGGGACTCAAGTCAGGAAGCAATAGTGGAGTCCTGAATTGTATTTTATAGATGAACATTTAAAGGATCTTAATGGTTGTTATGAAACTAGGAAATGGGAAACTGGGCATGGAAAAGCTAGACAGAGTCTGCCCCAGGTAGCAGATGCTCTCAGAAGAGTTAGGGAGCTAGTGTTTCAGGGTGATGCTCTCAGAAGATTTGGGGGGCTAGTGTTGCAAGGTAATGCTCTCAGAAAAGTTGGGGACCTGCTGTCGCAGGGTTATTTGCAGCAGAGGCTGGAACAGTGCCAAAGCTCAGTCTAGGAGGTCATTTAGTGTTTCCAGTACCCCGGCATTAGTATATACTGCGTTCCCTATGCTGTCAGCATATCCAGACTCTTTAATGCATAGTCTGCTTCTTTTTCCTAACCAAGCATTTTTTAAAATTAGATGCTTTAGAGAGTCATTTTTTCATGATATTGTTTGATTAACAAAGAAATTTAAAATAAACTATGTTTGAAGAGATACCAGTTCACTGGGCAAGTAGCACTGGCAGGCCTTGCCCTAATCTCCCATTCCCTCTGCTGTGTCAAAAAACTGTTAGATTACATTTCTTTTTATATTAATTTTCTTGAGTTATACATTTTTATCTGTTCCTTTCCCTTCCTCTCCCCTTCCCTTCAACCCTCTCCCATTTCTAAAGCTAACTGCCAAGGTCTATCCCCTCATTTGGCCACTTTTTCTTCCTGAGGCTGACTATCAAGGTCCATCTATCAAAGTATTGAAATCTAGCAATAAAAAGTCTTCTTTTGCTCACCTAATTAATATGACTAATTTAGATCAAATATTTCATGTTAATACAGGGTTTCCCCTTTTTCTTTACAAGGTGGAATTTTCCTATGGGCCAGGTCTGTCTCCTTTCTATCCAGAGGCAGTCCTTTGTCCTCTGGGACATATATTCTTGCCCCCTCCCCCTTGTTCTCTTTCCCTTCTCCCTCATCCTCTATCTCCTGTCTTTGTTTCTTATCCATTGCCCTCTGACCCTCTAGGTCAAATTAATCTTCTTTGTGCTGAGAATGGTCTTGGGGGTCCTGAGACAATATTTCTCCTATCCTCGCCAAGCATCTATGGGTTTCTAATCTGTGTGCTGGATAAATGACTTATAAAAATGATGCTGGAATATTCTGGTGTCTTTGAGAGTAATGGATCTAGGTCCTGGAAATTCAACAGCCACCAAAGCTACCTCCAGCTAGGTTTTTTTTTTTTTTTTGTGAGGTGGGGGGGTGGGGGTTGTCTTTCAGATTCAAATAATGAAATTTCTGGGCCATGGAGGATGAATTTTAGAAAAATGGTATTTTGTTATAGGGAACTTGAGGGGGGGGGCAGAATGCCAGCATAGTAGAAGGGGTCTTCAGGAGTGGGATAATACTGAAGGTCATTTCTTTGGAGTCAATGACCTTCACTTTATCCCAGGACTGGTGACCCCTTATGCGGACTACCCCTCCCCCCATGCACTTGCTGAGCAAGACACCAGGGTGTGGTTTTGTTCTTAAGAGCCCCTTTATCTAAAGGCTCGGGACTACACTTAGGTCTTGAAAACATAAATGTAGTCCAAACCAGCTTAAATAAAAATTATTAATTGACTATAAATTGATTAGTCACTTCTGGCGAGTGCCCCATAACAGTACTGTTGGGGGCTGTGGTGCAGTCTTGCAGGAGGAGGAAAGTGTCATTAGAGTTTGGCATTGAGAGTTCATAGCCTCACTTCACTTCCTGTGTTCTCTCTCTCTGCTTCTTCCATGTAGGTAAACCTGTGATCTCTCAGCTTCATGCCACTGTTAATGTTTAGGGATCTTGATTGGATTCATTTTTTTCTGCCAGATAAAGAATTTAAAAAGCATGGGAAATCTCAAGTGCAACAGGGAGGAGTGGAGAAATTTCTAGCACTGCAAATAGAATCAGCAGATGAAGGAAGGTATTTATTTTATTGGGGGTGGGGCAGTAAAGAAACACACACATATAGCAGACACAGAGAAAAAGACACTCTGCAAAGCATAGGCTGGGTTTGGGGAACCGAAATTCCTTTCTCTTTTGCAGGTCTGGGACTCTGAAGAGTTTCCTCCCCTAACTCAGGGTTGGCTAGTTTGTCATTTTGAAGAAAGATGGGATGGATGGCTGATTGGCCCACAGTTATTGTATAAGCGTTCTGATCCTGCTTTGAATTTATTGAGCCAGTTCATCAGTAGAGGCCTATGGGCTGGAGAAAAACCCCATAAGGCCATTGTTTTAAGCAACAAAAAGCTCAGATGAGAATGATGAGAAAGAAGCCAGCCTTCTTGGCTGTGGTTCCTCATCCTATCTGTCTGCCTGACTACCAAGGACTTCTGTCTAATTCCTAGTCTCTCACCACCATGCCTCCCTACCATGATGGACTTGGTACCACAACTATTAGCCAAATTACGTTTTCTTCTATAATTTGTGTTTGGTCATGGCATCTTATCATAGTTATAGGAAATTAACTGATATCAGTGGATTATCACAACTTTAAATTAAACACTCTTTTGGTCCCTAGGAAGATAATAAAAATTTATGCAGTGTATTAGGGTTTTATAGAGAAACACTGCCAATAGGGATGGGTAAACAGGGTGTATCACATTGGCTCACAACAAGAGACTGGGTATCCCAACAATGGTTATGTATACACTGGAAATCCTGAGACCTGGTAGTTGCTCAGTCTATTGAGGCTGACTGTCCCAGCAATGCCAGGAAAGACTTGGAATTTTTGGAGGGCTGCTGGTCTTCAGAGCTGCAAGCCCAAAGATGCTGGCTTGTCACTGAAGGATGACAGCAGCAGCTGCAACAACAAGAACACACTAACCAACAAGAAGGAAAGGGAGGCAAGCAGCTTTACTCTTTCTTCAGATGTCTTGACATCCAGGCTATCCCTGGGAAGGTACTGGCTACTCTACCCTCAGGTAATGTTTCCTAGAAATGTCCTCACAGACCTTCCCAGAAGCACATCTTGTATTTGAATCCAGATCCAATCAAGACATCAACCAAGATTAAAATCAGATATACAATTCTAGTTTAATATTACTAATAATCAGTATGATTTTATTATGTTATTTATATATCCACTTTTATATGCTATCTTAAAAACTTTACTGGAATTGAGTTTAACAAAGAATATTCATGCTCGTTTGGTATGTTATGCTTAGCAAACATTTTCTCACTTTCTTTGGCTAGCATACATGGCATCTTTCTTTAGCCCCAATCCCCACATAAACACAAAGCGGTAAATACTGCAGAGCTAGTGATTAGATGCATGCCTTTGTTTGCTTGTTTTGTTTTCACTTGGCCTATTTCAAACTCTATTACCTTCACACTGGGTTATGCATAAAGCTGCCAAGAAGAGACAATCATCTTTTGTGTTTGTAATCAACATTAGAATGGGTATGCAAATTCTTACTTTCTATTCTGTGATGACAGCCTAAGAATCCCCTAGTACCTTTCAGAAAACTAATTGTTAATAAGTGGTTTAATCTCTCCCCTTTGACCATGCTGCACACCCCCCAATTAAGGATCTATTTAAATGATTACTCATTTGTTCCTGGCAGTGGATCCTAATAGCATCTCAAGTGGTGTGATGCCACTCTCCAGGGACAGTTCCAAAGTGGTTGTTCACCAGATCCTGGACTATTTGAACATTGTTTCTTTAGATAAAACACTGATTTCTTTTCTTCCCATTTAGTCAGCCAACTTTCTTTGGTCCTCTACTCTTGCAATTTCTATAAATGCTTCAGGGAATGGCAGCCAACAGTAAACCTACCTTTGTTCTGTTTACATGCTTCTCAGCTGATGTTAAGACACAGGGTGGGACAGAAGTCATAGAATATATGTATGCTGAGACCAAATAGTTCCCATTAATATGAAGGGTGAACTGTGTCCCTAGGATTTCTTCATCTGGTGAAAATACAAGAATGGGTCTCCATAAATGTACCATTCGTGAAGTAGTTTCTTTCTCATGTCAGTTTTCTCTGATTTAAATGAATAGCTAGCCCTTCTCTGCAACTTCCATTTCCTGGCCCTTTAAGTCCCTCATAGAAATGAAGTGTTCTCCCCTTAAGTCATTCATACAACACATATTTGCTCATGTTGCTTTGTGGTCGTTTTTTTAATCTAAAAGTCAAATGAGAGATTCAAGTAAAGGCTCTGTCCTCACAAAGGTTAAATGACATGCTATCCTAGAAACGTAAAACATAGACTGTGGAAATGCATATCATTATCCCAGTTTGGGGTCAAAACTAGGGAATGAGAAGTGGGAGTAATTAGTGGCAGAGCTAACTTTCTGCTGTCTCTATGGTAACTGTTAGAGACTCTTAACCTTTATGCCACTTTTCTGACCCTTACAGATAAGTCAGTTGATCCCATGTGAACACTTACAGAGCTAAAGCAAATGCAGATGCAGAAACACAATTCTCCCATAAACAAAGAAAAACACAAAAGAAACAAAAACCTAAAAAAACAAACAAGACATAAAAACCCATAAAAGTTTATGCTGGAGCCAAGTGTGAGTGATTATGGCCCTGGATTGCAGATACAGGTTATTTCAAATTTTAGGTTTCAATGTGGTAACAGTTTTATGAAGATTTTATACTAATGAAACACAGAAAGTCATAAATCAAGTCACCTTTTAAGGTACATTGATGGAGATATCAATAAATAGGTTATAGCAACTTAAGACAGTCTGTGCCATAGACCTCAGACACTATCTGACCATATATTTAGCCTTTTGGGTGGTGGAAACTAGTGATCTGTTGTACATTCCAAAGGATTTAGGTAATAATCACAAAGATATTGGGTCACATGCAGAAGAGGGTAAATAAATGGTTAATAGGGTAACAGAAAATGACAGTGAAGAGGTTCTTGCATCTTGCATTCTTGCTGAGACCATTTCAAGTTTAAGTAGAATCTGATCTCCTTCATGAGAAGTCCCAAGGAAAAATATTACCCAACTCTATATTCTAGAAAACTGAGGTCAAGACGCCCCAGTTAACTTATCTTCTGCTATACAGTCTGCCAATGTAGACGCTTCCCTCCAACTAACTGCTTACTTATCTTATGTTACACTCCCTGATTGCATATATCCTCTCCCCCAACAGCTGCCTATGGAGTTATCAGTATGCGATTTTTGCCTTTAAATCCCCTTACTCTAAATGCTTGGTGCTACACTTGGGTCCCAAATACCTGAATGAGTTCCAACTGGATATAATCATGACTTTCACCTGGCTATGGAATATGTCTGAGTGGTCTTCTTTAGTGGGTACCCTTATTAAGGGGATAAATATATGGATGATATGACTAGGCTCTGGATTTACTGTATCCTGAACTTTCCACAATCATTGAAATTTTAATTAACTTGTTTTACAGAAAGTTCAGTATAAAGTCGAGTTTTTCTGGAAACTTTGGTTTACACCAGAGAGGGCATATCAAAGGCTATTAGCTGGAATATATTTTTCTCTGCATGAGTACTGCTTCAAAGACCCACTTGCCCTAGTATGGGTCACACTAAATTCTGCTAAACTATGAAAAGAATTTTTTTTTCTTAAAAGAAAATTAAAAAGACAGAATTTCTTTTGTTAGAAACAGCGTAGAAAAGAAAAGTCTACAACCAGCATGTTTATACTATTTAAGAAACTGCTCTCCAAGCAATGAAGTCTTTCCATGCTCTCAAACTCTGAACTTAAGGTGGCTAGATATTTCAGTTTCATCCCTTCTCAAAAGTCTTAAGGACCATTTCTTGGGCTCCCTACTCAAATATTCTCAACATACCCTATTTCTTATCAATTTCTTCTTTTGTCAATTTTGTTTAATATTCATTGTTTGGATACCTACTAGTTGTGAAGATCACATATTTTTAGTGCTGTCAATAAACACAAGAACAGCAGCAGCAACAAAAAGACTAACAAGAACCCTGTAGAACTGAGGAAAGGTATAATAAACAGGCAGAGAACATGTCAGATGACAATAAACTGTCAAGCAGAGAATTAAACCTAAGCACTTAAAACAGATAGATCATGTGACTACTCTCTTATCAGTGATTAAAGGGCATTGTCATTGACCAAATGATACATAAGATAACATAAAAATTAAAGATGACCTGGGGAGATATTTTAGTCAGTACACAACCTAAAGAACTAAGTTTCATCCTCAGCACCAAGTAAAATCTGGGTGTGGTGAAATTCTAACAATGGAAAAATAGAGATGTTATGCCCATATTTGCAAAGTGCCCCAAAACCAACAAGGAGACCAAGTCCTATATGTAAAAGCAAAGATCCTTTATTCTACACAAGTTTGCAAACTCGGACTCTCCGTGTGTCCAACATACTGGAATGATCAGAGAGCCCCAAGCTCAGTTAGGGTTTGGTTTTTATAGTAGTAAAAGTGGGGTGAGGGATTTCTATGGTTTAGGACCCCTGATTGTCTTACAATGTCTCTGGGTTTCCTGGTGAATGTGTATAGGCAGGGTTCTATATACAACCTATCTACAATGGTTGGAATGTTAGGAATTTCCTTTGGATGGTCTGATCCTGGGTAGTGCCTGGGTAATCTCAGTTTGTGGTCCTTCCTGCAACACAGGTATTGCCTCAGGGTAAACCACTGAGACTCAGGCCTCTATTAAATTTCTCATGGCTGGCTCCTACACTGGCAGGTGATAATGGTTGGAACATTAAGAACTTCCATGTGTGGTCCGTTCCTATTAACCTTATCATGGCTGGGTACTACAGAGACAGGCAGATCCCCAGGGCTCACTAGCCAGACAACTTAGGTGAGTCAGAAATTTCCAGGCAACAGTGAGGTGTAGTAATAAGGGCGGCGGGGCTGCTTCCCCAGCACCCCAGCTGCCTGGCTAGCTTATGCCCGAAATAACAACACACAAACTGTATTCATTTAATCACTGCTTGGCCCATTTCTATCTAGCCTCTTCTAGGCTAATTCTCACATATTAATTTAGCCCATTTCTAATCATCTGTGTAGTGCCCCTAGGTGTGCTTACCGGGAAGATTCTAGCCTATGTCCACCCTGGGTCGGAGCTTCATCGCGTGCGTCTGCCTGGGAGCTGGGAGCATGGTGTCTCCCTGAGGTATCTGCTCCTGAGAGGAGAGCTGTGGAGTCTGAGGTCACTTCCTCTTCCTCCCACCGTTCTGTTCTGTTTACTCCTCCCACCTATCTTCTAACCAATGAGGACCAAGCAGTTTCTTTTTATTTAACCAATGACCTTCCTCCATCAGTGAGGGGAATAAAAAAGAACAAAAAAAGTGTAAAATCATCAAGGAAAATGCCTGAGAGTGATCTCTAAACTCCCTGAGTGCATGCACACCCAAACACACATATCTGCCTATACAGGTGTATACACCTAAACATTCACACAAGAACTGTCCTGTCCCCCAGGATAGGAACAAGCCAGACATATAAGGTTGAAGGAGAAGTCTTTTGAACAGATGGAACAATAAAAGCTAAGACCTCAAAGGATGTGATAAAACAGAATGATCATTTCTGTGGCTGAGGTCTCTGTGTTAAGGAGGAGAACAATAATGTGTCAGTGTCAGAATACTTACAACTTCATGAGCCATAGGAAAGAGTATCTGTTCCACTCATTGTTGCATTCTGTCCAAAGTAAAATGTCATCCAAGATATTCTATCTGAAGAGCAGCAGATTTGTGTTACTGATAGGTGCTTCCCCAATCACTGTGAACAGAAAAGTCCTGAAATTTGTTAATAATTTGAATTGATTCGTTAGGTCAAGGGTAGATGTGAGGCATTGGGTTTCTAAGACACCTCATGGATGCTGCTGCTGCTGAGTCAAAGACAGTGTTTGGAAAAAAGTTCTAGGTATTCATGAATGTCAACGGAGAAAAAAGAGCAGAGAGACAAGATAGCTGCAGGAAAACACTTGAAAAAGTCATGTCACTTTTGTGAGACCTGATACTGATGAGCATGGGGAAAGCATCTGCTTTTAGCCTACATTATACAAGTAAAGGGACATATTGATGAGTGGGTGAAGAGGGGAGAGGAGAAATGAAATGCTAATGGAAACCTCTAGAAAAGGAGATGCACAAATTATTCAGATAGGTGATGAGGCCATTTGAAGCAATGAGAAAAAAAGGGAATGTACAGGACTAAATGAAATTGACTTCGTTCTGCCTCCATTCTACACTAGCCCAAGACCTAAATAAGAAAGAATTCACAAAATATTACTTGTCGTAATTGTTAAAGGCGTTAAAGATAAATGTGTATGCCAACTATCTTATCATCAAGGAATGGACTTTTATAAATAATGATGTCACCAAATGGGAGAACATTTGAAAGCTGGGTTTCTCCAAACTACTCCAAATTCCACATACATATAAAAATGTATGTTTTAATTACCTGCTCAGAGGAAAGAGTGAAAAGAACAAAGAGATTGGAGAGCCATACAATGAGGTCAGCTGAGTTTTATATTGTTAAAATTTAGCATTGGATTTGAGGTACAAACCTCACAGAATCAAAGAGGAATACACTGTTTATGCATTGGAACAGTCAGCCATAGACGAGAGTTGCTTCATGGGTTGTGAGAAAGGCTGGCTGCTTCTGCTTCACTTTGTCAAAGGTGATTAATGCCGTGGAAAACTTCACCCTAATTGAAAAGTTGTTAAGAGTCCAGGGGAATACTAAAATGTATTCAGGCAGTTAGAAACCAGCAGGCCAGCAGCTTTGGGGATAAGGGGCCTGGAGTTCACTTGTGGAGCTATGTTGAGGGATTAAAAGAGTCTGCCTTGAGAGGCTCTGTTCAAAGATGCTGCACTTGACATCACAAGCACAGACGTCTGAAATAAGAACTATTCCTGAACACTTGTGTGTGAAGCTAATCAAGAGTGAGGCAAAAAGACTGCAAACAGTGGTGGTTATGGTTGGTCATTTGTTGGGTGTCAGATCTTTCCTAACCCTAATGAAGGGGCTAAACTCCATCTTGCACTTGGTATAATTGGCAACAAACCCATCCTAATTGACAGCAAGTCCTTGACAGTGAAGCAATCATTTCCATTCTTATGTGAAACTGGCCTGGCTAGAGGGTAGTGGGCTTACAGATGATTTTGTTTTTTTAAGTCTACTTTTGTCAGTCATTGTACGGTGACTGAGGGCCACTCTATAGGTAACAAGAACATTTCAGACAGAGGAATGAAGTGCAAAAGGATCTAGGAGTGTGTTCCTAGAGAGAGACTGGGAGTAACGGCTCTTCTGTCAAACTACTTAAGGAGAACCGAGGATAAAGATGAAGTATCCTTAGCAGACTGTAAAACATTATGGGGTGGTATTCACAGGCAAACTTGTCTTTGAGAGAGACACGGGTTCAGTTAAGTTAGAAAGAATATATGATATTTCAAATGCTTAGGCAGCTCCCAGTACCCTGTGATTCATAGCATGTTATATTTTAAAAACTTTTACATGAAAAACACTTTAATTTTAATCAAAATATTTGTTATTATGTATTAGCTTGAAAATATTATGTCACACTGAAACAAAGATACAATTTTTCCTGTTCATATTTTAGCCTTTTCAAGAACCTTTCTACAGATATCCAATACATCTCTTAAACTTGTTCCTTCCTGATTGTATTATATTGTGTCTTAAGGCAGAGTTATTCCCCCAGTGGTTTTCAACTCTATAACCTAGACATTCCCTAATAAGTGCAAAAATAACATTAAATTATATGTAAGAAAATAAATAGATAAAAGCATTGTCAAAATTACAGTTCATCTGACTTCAGTGTGTTTTATAAGGGCACACAAGCATGTGTGTACATGCATGCACATGCACACACACACACATATCATTTAGCAAGAAAAGGAATATAACCAACTGTTTAAGTCAGGACACTTATGCACATGGGTCACATGGCTCATAAATGTCTGTTATTGTAGAGTCAGGTCTAGAAACAGCTGTTTTGACTTAACACCATTTTCTCTGAGTTTGCAAGCAGAGTATCTGAAAAGAGTTCCTTAAAAAAGTCAGGACACAGAGGGACAACCATATCATCATCCCAGTTAACCTTGATAACCCTAGCCCTGTTCTCAGAAGGGACTTGTACTTCTTTGAGGTCCATTCTTTCTTTCCTGGCTGTCCTCCCTGTTGTCAGTAGTTCTCTGGCATCTGCATTAGATTCCAAGCATTCTTAATAAACTTAAATCAAAGAAAATATTATACATAGAGGGCTTATAATTTGACCTGGCCTCTTTTCAGAAACTATCTGCATAGTATGGTTTTCTTATCTTTCAGTGAAATGCAATGAGAATAGAAGTTCACTCATTACTCACTGCCATTTAAAATACGTGCACAGCAGGGCTGAGAGATGACTCAGTAATAGACTGACTGCTTGGCATACATAAAGCCACTCAGCTTAAATCCTTACCATTAAAGGGAAAAAGAAAACAAAATAAACAAATAAAATTACATAGTAAAGTATAATTCAAAAATCCCATCCTGAGGTCCCTTTAATCTGATTCTACTCCCAGTATGGTCTACCATATTGAGGCATTCCATGTATGTAAAACATCCTACTAATCTCTACCTTTCTCTTACTCCCATCGACTAATAATCTTAAAACAAAGTAGGGACATATTGTTAGACATACTCATGAATAACTTGCTTTATTTCTCATCCAGTTATCATGTACATCCTTAAGAATATAACACAAATTTGAAGATGAATTATGTTTATTTTTCCAAAATATGTATATGGAAGAGCATAGAAGTTCATAAATTTTGCCCAGACCAACTGAGCAGTGACATGTCAGAAAAAGGACTCTATTCTACTGGATTTCACAGCTGGTAATCTTTGAGCCTGAAACTTGATGTCTAACTGAAACAACACAGGAAAAATTTGTCCAACTTCTTCATTGTTGCATGCACAATCTTCTAATGACCTTCAGATATATAAAGTCTGTGTCGCATTTGGTTCTACTACACAGGAATTTTGCATCTATATAGATTCTATGTGGTCCTGAACCCTCTTCCAAAGCAAAAGTGGCAAAATGTAGCCTGCCATCATCTCCACGGTTGGCAGTAGTCACAAGAATGTTGAAGAGATGTGCATGGCTCCTTAGCCAGCTCTCTTTCCTCTTGCTGGCATCAGGGTTATTCCAGACCTGGCTATGTATAGCGAATCAAATTGTTCACTTTGTTCTGGCTGAAATAGTGACATCATAACTGAACCTTCCTATGTGTTTTTCTTTTATATAAAGTTCTACACTTGAGATTTTCAAGTTGACTTTGTCAGAATTGTAAAAATGATAGGATATTCCTCTGTCTTAGTATGCCACCTGATAGCCAGAAAGTAAAGTTTTCAGCCACTCACATTTTGTTTTGTGCACAGATACATCTTACTTGATTTTGAAGAATGAATGGATGGATGGTTGGGTAGCATTGTTGGATGTTAAAGTAAGCATTATCTGCTCATATTGGCGAAGGTAGGGTGATATTTCAAATCAAAGAACTTCATCAAAACTCTGTGTCATAAAGCAATGAGCCTTCAACTTGAAACAAAAAACTACAGTGCTTTCTAGATATATTTATGGCTATATGAATATAGATGAGTCCACATACTCAATGGGTGGGTTACATTTATCACTCTAAATCAGAGTTCTTCCATGTAATGATGGGAATGGATGTCAAAGTAGTTTCCTAAAATACTGTATAAAATAAAACAAATAAAATATTGTGTTTACAAAATATTTTACTTAATAGTTAGGGGCTACACTAATAAAGAGGCAAAGCCTTTGTGGTCAGGTAACTTGCAAAATTATCATGGCAGGATGCAAATGTATATGTACAATTATTGAGCATACAGCTTTACCAGCCATGCGCAAGAAGCCCAGGCAAATTGTTGGAGTACTGAAAGATAAATTGGATTTTCCGGAGAAGTCCCCTAATGAAGACTGAGTTAATAAAAAGTAACTGTTCCTGAAAGCTTTTCCAAATTTGTGCAAACGTTTGGATTGATTTATCTTAGGAATTATGTTCTCAGGGACTCTGCAAACACTGGGGACTCTATACTTGGGTCTGTTCCACATTATTCCTTTAAAGCACGGTGATATTGTCAAGGCATAGCAGAAGAGACAGAAAAGAGAGTGTCAATCATTGATTTGAAACTTATCAATGTATCTCTATTGCAGATTCACTGTCTCCTTTTGCATCTCTGGAGGTTTGGGTTCAGCTGTTTGTCACTGAGTTCTGCCTATGTAAACTTCACACCACCCAGCTTCCAGTGACCCAATTACAGCTTTTGTGCCAAGTCCACCAAAGTCAAGCCTTGCTGCTACCCTCATTGTTACAGGGATCACAGCAGGTAGGCAAACTTCACCCTCTGCCTCTCACACTGACCCTGGGTCTCGCCCATTCCAAGAGAGAGAGAAAAAGAAATTTCTAAATTTTGCTGAGTGAGTAGAGACTGGAAAGGAGGTGTGAGAGTTCAAGATCTATGCCACTGTTTGCCATCTCTAAATATCCCCGTGCTGCCGGCTCCACATTTTCTTTTTTGCTTTAGCTGCTCGCTTCCTGGATGAATAATTCAAACTTTACTTGATTGTTTATGCTAGGCAGTAGGAGATATCTGACACACATACATACAAACATAGATACAGTGAGACTGAAAGCTTTTGGGGAAAATGGGGGGAAACATCAGAGTATTCTAAATAGAGGAAAGAGAAGCAGGAATTTGAGAAACATAAGTCTGTGTGGAATTAAAGAAAATGAAGCTGTCATTTACACTTCATTTTCTTCTAAAGAAAGGAAAAAATTTAATGTGTCATAAAAGTACATAAAAGTATATTAGCAGAAGGCAGATGAGTTCAAAAATATAAACTGTAAACAGACTATATTTTTGTTCTAGGCTCTTAATATTAAAGAAATTTTAGACTTTTATGGAAAACATGTTTAATAGTAGTGGTGGTTCAAACTTGCATAATTTCTTTCATTTTACTAAAATAATGCCCTGTCAACTATTCAAGTTCTAAAATTTGTGGAAATACACTTCACTCTTTGAAGCACTAATCTAATTAATATTTATCAATAAAAATCAGGAGTCAGATATCAGGGTAAAAGCCAGAAGAATCAGAGAAGCAGCAGAGGAGCCGTCAGTGATTTTCTACTTCTTCTGTTCCTCCATCCAAAAAGGCCAAGATTCTGTCTGTGCTCCAACTTACCACTTCCTGTCTCCTCTTTGTACAGACCTCCAGACCTCTATGGTTACCTAGTTTCTTTCCTCTGCCTTCTGACTTCTAGCAAGATTTTTTTTGTCAGAGCACAAACATTTCTCCCATTTTGTCTAAGTAAAACATGAGGGTTTTAACTAACTTAGAAAAGCTATATACAGCCGGGCGGTGGTGGCGCACGCCTTTAATCCCAGCACTGGGGAGGCAGAGGCAGGCGGATCTCAGTGAGTTCAAGACCAGCCGGGTCTACAGAGCTAGTACCAGGACAGGGTCCAAAAGCCACAGAGAAACCCTGTCTCAAAAAAACAAAAAACAAAAACAAAAAAAGAAAGAAAAGCTATATACAACAAGTACAATAATTATATACAAATTTATACAGAATAGAATTACATTAATAGTGTCCAGTCCATTTGTGTTTGACAAATTCAGAGAAAATACTCCATTATCTACTCTATCTTAGTGAGTCCAAAGTGTTGTACCTAACTCACTTTCTAACATTACCAACCCAAAACTATCATATAATGTCTCTTAACCTTATATACTTTATACCTCTTTTGTGAGTTTTTTTCTGAATTTGTTAACAAGGAAAATTATTACTGTAACTCTCTAGTCTTCAACACCATCAATGATCTGAGAAGGATATAATGCTACCTCAGTAAACAGGAAGTACAGAGCAAATGTCTGCCAAAAATTAAGAAATGACAGAAACAGCTACTGCCTGGACAGTCACCCAGGATTCCTCTGTGACATTGGGGCATCCATATTTGACCTAGGATATCTGACAGACCTTTTTTAGAAGCAGGAAATTTTAAAGGACTTTCCAACCCTGTCTTGGAAAAGTTCAGCAGTTGTTCTTTCTGTCCTACTTGTCCAGATAAGACAGCATACTTACTGTCAGCAGTCGAGGCAAGGGTAATTTCTTGCTCATTGACAAAGTTTTGCCACAAAGAAGGTAAACTCCATATGAAATTTTTTCAATGTCCAACATCTTCTCTGAAGTAGATTGCCTAGGCCAGGAGCAGACAAATCACATTTTCATGAAAAAAAAAAAAACCTTAAGTTTTTAAAAAATCTTAAATTCCATATTTTGTAGATCTCTGAAGTATTTGAAGACCATCTTTCTATCTAAAATATATCTTATGTTTGACCTTGAAAACATACCTAACATGATAACAAGTTTGATTGTAATAGGTGACTAACCTGTATTTCTTTATTATCCTAAATAGTTTGGAATAATAACTTTCAAGGTCTAGAATCTATATTACATTGTTAAAAAAAAACTGTATAGGTACAATACCTTGTACAATATATTCTAACGAAAATGACTTTAAATTTGTCTCATTACAGAAAAATATCTTTAGAGTAGAAATATATATGCAGTATAATAAAAATAAACTCAAATTTGTATCAATACACAAAAATTCATTCCATATAAAATATTTAAGACTGTTAGTTGCACTTTTGGTTTAAAAGTAGACTCAATAATATACTTTTTTATCCTATCATTTCTATGTCACCCCCCCCCCTTTTCAAAACAGAACAAGATCCATAAATCCAGGTTGGGTTCCATGTGAAGCATTAATCTAATTAATCTTTATCAATCAAAACCAGGAGTCAGATAATGGGGTGAAAACCTGAAGGATCAGACAAGCAGCAGAGCAGTCATCAGTGAATCCCTACCTCTTTCTCCATCCAAAAAGGCTGAGATTCTATATCTCCCCTGCCTTATCACTTACTGGCATCTCTCTATACAGACCTTTAGACCAATGAGGTTAACTAGTGTTTAAGCCTGTCCATGGATCCTAAGCAAGCTTTATTTCTCAGAATACAACAAAATATCTCAAAACAACTCTTATTTTACAAATATAATTATATGCATGCCAGAGAGAAGGGATGTGCCATGTAGTAAATGATGGTTGAGAGTTCCTGGACCACATGGACCCCTTCAAAAACCTTGGGACAGTTTTGTGATTTCAGTTTGTTTTGTTTTTCTTCTTTTTATTGTTTTTATTGAACTATATTTTTTTTCTCTGCTCCCCTCCCCCTTCTACCCTCTCCCATGGTCCCCATGCCCCAATTTAGTCAGGAGGTCTTATCTTTTTCTACATACCATGTAGATTAGATCCGTGTATGTCTCTCTTATCGTCCTCTTTGTTGTCTAGGTTCTCTGGAATTGTGAGTTATAAACTGGATTTCCTTGTTTTATGTTTAAAAACCACTTATGAGTGAGTACATATAATATTTGTCTTTCTGGGTCTGGGTTACCTCACTCAATATGATGTTTTTTAGATCTGTTAATTTGCCTGGAAATTTCAAGATGTCATTTTTTTCCAACTGTGTAGTACTCCATTGAGTGAATGTAGCACATTTCCCTTTTCCATTCTTTGGTCAAGGGTCATTTAGATTCTTTCCAGGTTCAGGCTATGACAAATCATTCTGTTATGAACACAGTTGAACACATGTCCTTGTGGTGCAATTCAGTGGTATTTCTAGGTCTTGAGGTAGGTTGTTTCCTAACTTTCTGAGAAATTGCCATACTAATATCCAAAGCACTAGTATCAGTTTCCACTCCCACCAGCAATGGAGGAGTGTTCCCCTTACTCCACATCCTCTCCAGTATAAGTTGTCCTCAGTGTTTCTGATCTTGGCCATTTTTACAGATGAAAATGGAATCTTAGAGTTGTTTTGATTTGCATTTCTCTGGTGGTTAAGGATGTTGAGCATTTCCTTAAGTGTCTTTCAGCTAATTTAGATTCCTATGTTGAGAGTTTTCTATTTATGTCTGTAACCCATTGTTTATTGCATTATTTGTTCTTTTGATGACCAATTTCTTAAGTTCTTTGTTTATTTTGGAGATCAGCTCTCTGTGTGATGTGGGGTTGGTGAAGATCTCTTCCCATTCTATAGGCTGCTGTTTTGTCTTGTTAACCATGTTCTTTGCATTACAGAACTTCTCATTTTTCCCATTTATTAATTTTCTCTTAGTGTCTAAGCTACTAGGATTATATTTAGGAAGTGCTTTCATGTGCCAATCTGTTCAAGTGTACTGCCCACTTTCTCTTCTATGAGGTTGTGTGGTTAATTTTATGATGACATCTTTGATTAATTTGGATTTGAGCTTTGTGCATTGAAATAGATATGGATCTATTTTCATCTTTCTACATGTTGAGGTTTTGTTAGATTTAACATTTTTTTCACCAATGAGTCTTTTTCCTCTATTGTATTTTTAGCACTTGAGATTCTCTCTTCCATCTCTTGTATTCTGCTGATTATGTTTGCATTTGTGGTTCCTGATCATTTTTTCATAATTTCTATTTATATAATTCCCTCTGTTTGTTCTTTCTTTTTTGTCTCTATTTTGATGTTATAGTCTTAAATAGCTTCTTTCATCTGTTTTATTGCTTTTTCTTAGTCTTCATTAAAGGATTTGTTAATTTCTTCCAATTTTTTGTTTGTCCTTTCCTCCATTTCTTTGAAGAAATTTTTTATTTCCTATTTAAGGACCCCAAATATTCTCCTAAAGTTATTTTTTAGGTCATTGTCTTCTGCTTCATCTATGTAGGGGTAGTCAAATCTTCCTGTTGTAGGGCCACTAGTTTTTGTTGGTGTAGTTTCTCTTTGTGGTATTGAGTGTGTTCTTACCTGGTCTACCCATCTTTTCCTCTGATTGGTGTAGTTAGGAGCTGTGTCTGTGGTGATCATTCTTTCAGGTGCCAGTGGATCCAAGGATCAGATGGTTGTACCTCATGGTGCAGTCAGAGCCATAGTTCCAGTCATAATGGCTGTTAATCGGTATCCTTGGAGGTTGCTCAGTGCTCCCAGGGGTTGCTCTGCAATCCCAGGAGTCACTGGGGACTTCTCCCATAGAGGTTGTTTGCTTTGTGGCTGCTCCTGCTGACATCACTATGTTGTACCTGATCTAGCAGATGCTGCTGACTTTAGCCTGTTCTGGTGGAGGTCATTGGTTCAGGCTTGTTCCAGCAGAGGTTGCTGGCTCAAGCCTGTTCCCATAGATGTCCCTGGCTTAGACCTGGTTCTGCAGAGGTCTCTGGTCAGGGCCTACATCCTTGGGAGATTCCTGAATTGTGCCTGATTCCACAGGGATCTCTGGCCTGAACCAACTCCCTCAGTAGTGACTCCCTTGTACCTGCTTTTATGGAGATTATTGCCTTGGGCCTGTTCCATTGGGGGTCATTGGCTCAGGCCTGTTCTGGTAGAGGTCACTGGCTCAGGCATGTTCCCACAGATGACCCTGGCTTGGACCTATTCCCACAGAAGTAGCTGTCTGAAATTAAGGAATTTGTATCCAACAAGTAGTTTGAGAGCAAACACATAAATATTTGATATAATACCATAGTATAAAACTACTAAACAAATAAACAAAAATATGAGTAAATTAAAGGATGGCATTCTTGGGAATAAAGGGTGGATTAAAAATGCTACCAACTTTTTAAACATCTGAGTAATATTCCATGTGTAAATGTATCATGTTTTCTTTATCCATTTTTCAGTTGAGGGTTATTTACGTTGTTTTCAGGTTCTGGCTATTACAAATAATGCTGCAAAAACATAACTGAACTCTTTTGTGGTATGATTGAGTATCTTTTGGGTATATGCCTAAGAGTTGTATCTTTGAGTCTTGAGCTAGATTGATTCCCAATTTTCTGAGAAACTACCGTATTGTTTTCCAAAGTAGCTGTAAAAATTTGCACTCTCATTAGTAATAATGGATGAATGTTCCCCTTACTCCATATGCTGGATTGTCTTGCCCAGCCCGAATACTGGGGGAGATGCTTGGTCTTATGGCAGTTTGATATGCCATGCTTTGCTGATACCCATGGAAGGCATGACACTCTTTGAGGAAATATGGAGGGGAGGTAGATTGAGGTGGGTAGCAGAAGGGAGGGAGGAAGGGGAACAGGAGAGGAGGGAGGGAAGACTGCAATTGGGATGTTAAATAAATAAATAAAATTAAGAAATATACTTCCCATGACAGTACAGTGGTAGATCTACGCCACTATAAGTTTTCAAAGTATAGAGTATAGAACAGGAAGAGTGAACTCTAATGTATACTGTGGTCTTTACATAATTATATTAATGTGTTAATATAGGAAAATCTATCACCAGTGAGAGATCTGAACATTTTAATGTCTCAAGTGTTTTTGGTAGAGGCATATTTGTATCTTTATGTATATTCTTACAATTTTGGTGTAAACTTAAAATTGTTTGTAAAAAAGTAGTCTTTAATAATGTAACAGTGACAAAATTATGCTTATTTTCTCTGGCAGATCTAGAAAAGGATTCACCAAATGCAATTAACAAATATAATATTTTATTAAAACATGATATACAAATCAATTTTCATGTTTTTTTTTTTTTTTTGGATTTTTGAGACAGGGTTTCTGGAACTAGCTCTTGTAGACCAGGCTGGTCTCGAACTCACAGAGATCCACCTGTCTCTGAGTATTTTTGTATGCACACATTTTTATTCTAGTTCTTTTTTTATTATTTTTTATTAAAAATTTCTGCTTCTTCCCCGCCTCTGCCTCCCTCTTCTCTCCCTCTCCCCTGTTCCCCTCCCCCTCCCTCTCCAGCCCAATGGGCAGTCAGGATTCCCTGCCCTGTGGGAAGTCTAAGGTCCTCCCCCCTCCATCCAGGTCTAGGAAGGTGATCATCCAAACAGCCTAGGCTCCCACAAAGCCAGTACATGCAGTAGGATCAAAACCCAGTGCCCTTGTTCTTGGCTTCTCAGCAGCCCTCATTGTTCATCATGTTCAGAAAGTTCGGTTTTATCCCTTGCTTTTTTAGACCCAGTCCAGCTGGCCTTGGTGAGTTCCCAATAGATCAGCCCCATTGTCTCAGTGGGTGGGGGCACCCCTCGTGGTCCTGACTTCCTTGCTCATGTTCTCCCTCCTTCTGCTCCTCATTTGGACCTTGAAGGCTCAGTCTGGTGCTCCAATGTGGGTCTCTGTCTCTATCTCCTTCCATCGCAAGATGAAGGTTTTACGATGATATGCAAGATATTCATCAGTATTACTATAAGATAGAAGAGAAAGTGGGAAGTACTCTACAACACATGGGCACAGGACACCACTTCCTACGTATAACCCCAGCAGTACAGACATTAAGGGCAACTGAATAAATGGGACCTCCTGAAACTGAGAAGTTTCTGTAAAGCAAAGGAAACTGTCTCTAAGACAAAAAGGCAACCCACTGACTGGGAGAAGATCTTCACCAACCCCACAACAGACAAAAGTCTGATCTCTAAAATATATAAAGAACTAAAAAAAAATAGACTTTAAAATGCTAATCAACCCAATTAAAAAATGGGGCACTGAACTGATCAGAGAATTCTCAACAGAAGTTCAAATGGCCAAAAGACACTTAAGGTCATGCTCAACTTCCTTAGCAATCAGGAAAATGCAAATTAAAACAACTTTGAGATACCATCTTACACCTGTCAGAATGGCTAAAATCAAAAACTCCAATGATAGCCTTTGCTGGAGAGGATATGGAGTAAGGGGTACACTCATCCCTTGCTGGTGGGAAAGCAAACTTGTGCAACCACTTTGGAAAGCAGTGTGGCAGTTTCTCAGGAAATTAGGAATCAACCTACCCCTGGACCCAGCAATACCACTCTTGGGAATATACCCAAGAGAGGCCCTATCATATTACAAAAGTATATGCTCAACTATGTTCATAGCAGCATTGTTTGTAATAGCAAGAACCTGGAAACAACCTAGATGCCCTTCAATGGAAGAATGGGTGAAGAAAGTGTGGGATATATACATATTAGAGTACTACTCAGCAGTTAAAAACAATGACATCTTGAATTTTGTATGCAAATGGATGGAAATAGAAAACATCATCCTGAGTGACGTAAGCCAGACCCAAAAAGATGAACATGGGATGTACTCACTAATAATTGGTTTCTAGCCATAAATAAAGGACATTGAGCCTATAATTCGTGATCCTAGAAAAGCTAAATTAAGAGTGTATCTTTAAATTTGATAAAGATTTCTAATGACAAACAATAATGAAGTAAGGAGTTATAAAAGAAGAAAAATTAATTTTGATATGTGTGGTTTATTTTAAAAGATAAAGATATTTAAGATAATTATTTCCAAGCATTGGTTTGCCTAGGGAAAGGAGAATTTGAGTTAGGAAGAAAGGACTGGCTCGGCCAGTAAAAGAATCTTACATTGCAAGTGTGTCATGTATGAACTAAGAGCATCCTGTAAACATTGAAAATACATAGGATTATTATCAAGATCTTTCTCGCTGGGCGATGGTGGCGCACACCTTTAATCCCGCACTCGGGAGGCAGAGACAGGCAGATCTCTGTGAGTTCGAGACCAGCCTGGTCTACAGAGCTAGTTCCAGGACAGGCTCCAAAGCCACAGAGAAACCCTGTCTCGAAAAACCAAAAAAAAAAAAAAAAAAAGATCTTTCTCTATAAAATATCAAATTTGCATTGCATCTTTAAAGATGTCAGCATGAAGATTATGGGCATCAAAGAAATGCCACATGGAGTTTACTTTCTTTCTGCCAAAAGTAGGCCACTGGGCAAGAAAATTCCCTTGCCCCCACTACTGACAGTATGTTGTCCTAATTGGACAAACAGGACACACACACAAAAAAAATAACTGTCACACATTGTAAGGACCAGGAGGAACAGTCTTTCAGAATATCCTGCTTTACAGAAAAGTCTGTCGAGTATGCTAGGCCTGTAGGCCAAAGATGGTTGCCTCAGCACTGTAGGGGAAATTTGGGTGGCTGTTCAGGCAGCCAGTTATTTATGTCATTTCTCACATATTTGGAAGCTGCCTGCTTGCACTTTCTGCTTACTCAGTTAATATTATTTCCTTCTTGGGTCTCTGAGAGAGTTAAATACTAGATAGTTATAGTTTTCCTTGTATACCAGATGGAGAAATCAAGTTATAATAGAAGCTAAATTAGGTACAAGACTTTGAACTCACCGAGATAGGATAGATACGGAGTATTTTCTCTGAATTTGTCAAATGTAAATGGGCTAGATATTATTGATGTATTTATTATTTATATACAATATAAAAGAGCTGCCCATGTATGCTTAAGCATTGCTGGGACATAAAAGATAATGATGATGAATTATTGTACTTACTATATACAGTTATTCCTATATTAGTTATAGCATTCTTTTAGATAAAAAAGGGAAAATGTAGTGATGTTTCATTTGTATTTTAATAAATAAAGATTGTCTGGAAATAAGAATGCAAACAGCTATACTAGTCAGTCATACAGGCCAGGCGGTAGTGGCACACACCTTTAATTCCAGCAGCGACTCTAGTTAGCCATATAGGCCAGGCAGTGGTGGTGCACACCTTTAATTTTAGTTCTCAAATGAGGAGCAGAAGAAGGGAGAGCATGAGCAAGGAAGTCAGGACGCGAGGGGTGTGCACACCCACTGAGACGGTGGGGCTGATCTAATGGGAGCTCACCAAAGCAAGCTGGACTGGGACTGATGGAGCATATGATCAAATCGGACCCTCTGAATGTGTCAGACAAGGAGGGCTGACTGAGAAGCCAAGGACGATGGCACTGGGTTTTGATCCTACTGCATGTACTGGCTTTGTGGGAGCCTATTATGTTTAGATGCTCATCTTCCAAACCTGGATGGAGGGGGGAGGACCTTGGACTTCCCATAGGGCAGGGAATCCTGACTGCTCTTTGGACTGGAGAGGGAGGGGGAGGGGGGAGGGGGAGGAAAATGGGAGGAGAGGAGGAGGTGAAAATTTTTAAGTAAAAATTTAAAAAAAGGAGAGGAATATAAGGCTGGATGAGAGAGGAACTCACTCTCTTTTCAGGCTGAAGAATTTGTCGAGGTAAGAGCTCTCTAGAGTCTTGGCTGCTTTGCTTTTCTGATCTTGAGGTTGAACCCCAATACCTATCTCTGGGTTTTTATTATCTGCTACATATTTTCTTGTTTATTTTGGAAAGAGGGTCTCTCATTGAACCCAGAATTAACCAAATAGCTAAACTTCTTCACTGAGCTCCACGATCCTTCTGTGTCTCCCCTTGCTCCAGTTCCTTTGCATTACTACTAGACGTAATAGTTACTTGTTTCTTTCATGAGATCTGAACATGAAGTATCTCATTGGTACACAAAAGACTATAGCTCAGGTCAAGTTAACGTAAAAATGGCCATCACACTATCTCCAAAAGTCCTCTTCTTTTGTTGATGTGTTCTCTAGCTGCTCTAAAATTGAGTTTTGTCCTTATTGCTTCTGGGGCCAAGGATTGCTGTCATCACTAAAACCCGTACACAAAAGCATTATTACTTCCTCGTCACTTGTCACATTGCCAAGACAGAAGAACTACGTGGTTAAACTTGATCATGTCCTTTTTTGCACGGCATTTCATGGAGAAATTTGTCTTGTCACCATGGTTCTTTAAGAAGAAAACCAGAATAAAAGCTTTGAGGTTAAAGTCAGTTATGAATGGTACCTACAGGATGTTCTTCACTATATTTCCCTGTATTCATTCATGCACTCATTTTCCCCAGACACCTATAAGGTTGCGAAATACAGGGCTGTTCCTCTCTGTCATACACTTCTCAAGGTAGGCTCTAGCCTGTTGAATCCAACTTTCCTAACATGTGTGGTGTTATGGATCTCAGGAGCCCTGTTTACATTTTCTTATATCTGGACCTTTGTTAGGGAGGCTTTTGGCTTGCTAGTATGGATGAGTTTATGTCCTTCTTTCCTTTAATTCACTCATAACAGCTATCCGTTTTCTCAGAAACCTGCATGCTTTTCCTATCAATAATTTACTTTGATGAAGAAAATGGCAAAAAGTAGCTTCAGTTTCACCACATAGGACTGCAACTCAGGTGCTTACTTGTTTATATTTGAGGAAGACATGAACATAAAACTCAAGGAGGCCGGGGCCTTATGGGAGAACAGAATGAGAATAAATATTTCTGAAACAATGGAATACAGTATAGAAATTTTAATCAAAACAACAATGCACCCAAGGCTTATCAAAATAATACCTAAAGCAAATACAGAAAACAAAGAGACCGACCTGATTCTTTTTATCTGTATTACACCTTCCTAAATACCCTGCCTAGGTAAAGCACACAAAATAAAATCAGAAGTTTCTGTCTTCCAAACTGGATTTTCAAGTAATTTTCCATCTCCACAGTATTTTAAAATGGAAATTGCCCCACCTCCACAAAATAAAAGTTAACACACATCTTCCTGTCTCAGCAAATTTTGTTGGGAAGTTGCCCGGATCTGAATAATATTAGCACATGCATTTTTCCTTTTAAGGAAAAAGAAAAAAAAATGCCACTGAATAGCTTAATACAAAACTTCCCTGAAGAACTGAATTATTGCATTCCAGTGACAAACTTATTGTGTTTTTCTTCTAAATTACTTGATTAAAATTCAAGCGCTGTGAAGTTCTACATCTTTCCCATAATGCTTTCCTGTGTTCACCTAGCAATCTCAGTGTTAACTAAACTGCACTAAAATAATATTTAGTCTGACTTTCCATTCCGTACATGAAGAGTGAGAGTGGAGTTAGCCCCGTAAGAATGATTCTGAATATTAACGATTTTTTTTTAGGAATAGTTTAAGAACTCAAAGGGTCAAGGCTAAAATTCCCCAACATATTTCAAACATAAACCCAGATGTGCATAATTTATGTAGTTTTGGTCTAGGGGAGAAAATAAATTAACTTTTACAAAAAACTTATAAAACATAGAACATTTAAGTAAAGTGTAAAAACATTCAATTGTTTTCCGTTTGTAAGTGAAAAACGAAAGGCACAGAGAAACAATCTATTTCCCAGTGTCATCAAACAATCACTACAGTTATGCCAGCATGAACCAGGTTATTCTGTTTCTATGGCTTATTCTCCTTAATCACCACCGGTTTTATTTCCAGATACCATTCCATTCATTCTACAAATATTGTCCTTCCATCCTGCCAACTATTCTATGTCTCAGATGTAATTATAGTCTCCACCCTACTTTATTAAACAGGTAGGAAGAAGGGGACAAAACACCTCCTTTTGGCAATTGTTAGTCAAAGCCAAGGTATTGCCCAAGCAATACCTTCATGCTTGGGATAAAGCAGTATCTGTCATTTCTGGCATGTCAAAGATATTCAGCCACACATATACTTGCAATTTATCTGTAACAAATTACACACACACACACACACACACACACACACACACGCATGCAAGCACATATGTATTTGTTCAGAGCCATCATGATCTACAGTTTAAACTAGAGAATGAGTAGATTTCTATGCCCTGTAGTTCATTCCCATGTGTTAGCAGGTTAAAATCTTCAGCCTTCCAGGTAGTCTCCTATGATCTTTAGTCCAGGCTGAGTGACTAGGTGATCTTGCACTTAAATATTAGTCTTCTCCTAGCTATCTGAGTGGTTACCTATATGAGAAAGTTACCTTACATATTGTGTCTTTATTTCTTATTCTATCTATAGGAACATCAAGCAGAAGTAAGAATAGTAATACATCAATACATTGGCTTGTCAGTGTTGCTATAAAAGTACCACTCAACACTCTTAGCACAATTACTAGCACATAGTGAACATCTAAATGATATGGAATAGAACCTCTTATATTCTATTCATATGAGAATGACTGATAAGAAAGGCAATGGTGCTACAGCAAATCAACATCTTCTGGCAATTTGATGATAAAGGTGTTCCATGCTCTCTAGTTTACAGTATTTTTGTTTCATAGTTTTGAAGATCTCCACATAGATTCCTAGGTGGCTCATTTAAAATACCTCTTACTCCTTGGCTGCTGAAGGATAGCCATCATGGTGAATGACACAGTAACAATCTAGACCAAGAAATTCATGACTAACCATATACTTCAGAGGGAACTAGTGGTTGATGAAGGCCATTACTCTGGGAAGGCAACAGTACCAAGGCAGAAATTGAGAAAAGCTAGCTGAAAGGTATATAACTGTACTGAATTTGGACTCAGGGCCCATTTTAGTGATAGCAAGACATCTGGCTTATGCATGACTTATGATTCTTTGGATTATACAAAGAAAATAGAAACCATAGATTTACAAGATATTAATTTCATAAGAAGAAAAAATAACAAAAAACAGACAAGCAAGAAAACAGTGAAAGATATTCAAGAATAGAATGAAGAGGTCAGCAGGTCTGAAAAGGTCAACCTTAGTGCTGACAAAAAGTGAGCCAGAGATTAAGTGACAGGAAAAGGAGTCAATATTCTGTGGTGACTTAATCTGCCACAATGGCATGAATTTCTAAGAAATGAAACAAAAAAATTAGGATATTCAAATAAATTAACACCCCCAATATTGAACATAATGAATATAAAAATGTCTAAGTTCATATCCAAATGTGACAGGCATGGACAGGGTAAGGGCTCTACATTTTGTGTTCTTACTGAGGTCATTTTAGGTTCAACTAGGATTTGAACAGTTTTTGATGGGAAGCCCTGGGAAATTTCTCAACTCTACTCAAGGAATCTGAAGTCAAGATGCCCAGCTAACTTATCTTGGCTTCTATTAAATGGTTCACCTACATAAATCTTCCCCCCTGCAGCTCCCAAGCAAGATACCAGGATGTATTTTATTTTATTTTTTTTTTTTTTGCTATTAAAAACCCTTTTCTCTAAATTCTCAGTACTACCCTTGGATCCTAAATACTTGAGTGTAGTTTCAGACAACTGTAATAAAGATTTTTCACTTGGCTATAAACTGTGTATGAGTGTTCATCTATCCTGGGCTCCGAGAAACACCCACCCTTAACACATTATTGGGTGTTTGAAGTTAGACTTCCTATTTCCCATACAAATCCAAGATCAAATATATTTGTTTCTCACTTCATCACTGGTGACTCTTGTCTTTCTGTAAAGTTCATCTGTAGCCATACAAAGCAGTCAATTTGCTTCAGTTTCAAGGGGACTTGCCTCTTTAAATGTGACATTTTATGTTTACATGTTTCATTTAGAGAAAAATATACCTAAAGCTCAGGAGTTCTCTAAATTAGCAATGAATCAGAACAATATTTTTTTTCCTTATAGGAAAGTATCAATCATTTGAGCAATGATATCATTAATTTTTCTAAGAAAAGATGTGTTTGAGAAGTGGATTAATGAGATAAACCAATAGGGTTTGTTTTATGTGACGCAGATTTATATAGATCTTGTTTGAAACTCAAAATATTATACTAAAGCATTGACTACAAAGATTTTTCTCTATAAATAAAAGGCAAAGCTGGCCCATGAATGGCTGAGTAACATTTCTTTGTTGTTACTGATTTTCCTCATCATCTAAAAATGCCATCATTCTGATTTTAAACAATTGCCCACTGCACACTGGTTAGTGTTTTTTAGATTTATTTATTATTTAATGTGTATAAATATTTTGACTGTGTATGTATGTACAACACATGTATGCATAATACCCAGGAATTTCAGAAGAGGGAATTGGATCCCCTTGAAGTGGACTTACAGATTGTTTTGAGCTGCCATATGGAAGCTGAAAATTGAACTCAGGCCCTCTTAAAGAACAACTTATGCTTTTAATGGTTGAGTCAACTCTCCAGGCTAGGTTACTCCTTTGTTTGTATATATAGTTTTGTTATTTGAAATAGGAATCCCTATGTAGTACACACTGGCATCAAATTCACCATGGAGCACAGATTGAACTAAAACTCTTGATCTTTCTAAGACTGAGCTAGAATTACATGCATGCAACAGCATACTCAGCTCTGCTTGATTCTGTGACTAGATTATTCTCTGAATTCATTAAACAAATGTGTTTGCTAATCCTATCACAAAGTAGTGAAAATTCTTTGAGTAAAATTAATTTGAAGGATATTTGAAGCAGCTCTCATCTCAGTTATTAACACTTTGTGAATATAAAAGGAAATCGAAGCCATGTAGAATTCCTTTGCAAGAAGTCTCAATAAAAAAAAGACAATCTGAAACCTAAAAAACAAAAAGCTGTCATTCCATGAGATATAAGCATTGTGAAAGAGACATTAATTAACTCTGAACATACTCAAAATGAAACACATATTATTTGAACTTTTGACTATGGAAAACTATGTGTCCCTAAAACTGTAGGTGCCAAAATACTGTGGCCCCATGCATCAAGTGGTCTGTATTATTATATAATTCATGGTCTATATTAGTTTATTAGCTTTTTGTTGCTGTGATAAAATACCATTATCAGAGGGAACTTAAGAGGAAGAGAACGTTGACTTTGCCTTATGGTTACAAAGAGATAAGAATCTATAACGGGAGAGGGTAGCATGGCAACCACTGGCAAGCATGGCAGATGAAACAGGGAGCTAATCAAGCACTCGCATCCTCAACTGCAAGCATAAAACAGGGGGAGTGAATTTCTGCAAGAAACATAAGTGCTCTTAACTGCTGACCCATTTCTCTAACTCACTCGTTTATATTATTATTATTATTATTATTATTATTATTATTATTATTAGTAGTAGTAGTAGTAGTAGTAACTTACAGTTAAATGATTGTCTTGGGTCTCAAAAGAGACTTCAGTTGGTTGTTCTGTTTGTATATGACTTGAAACATTTTAGGAGGTAGAGCCTTGCTGGAGGAAACGTATTATTAGAGGTGGGCTTTCAGGGATTATTGTTCATTCATTTTCTTTCCTCTTTCTGCTCTGTAGATAAAGTGTAATCCTCCAATATTCTGTTTCTGCTGTCAATCCATACCGTGCCTTTCTCACTTTTATGGACTTTTTCTCTCTTCAGCCATTAGCTAAAAGAAACTTTTTCTTCCTTAAACTACTTTGGTCATGATGTTCATCACAACAGCAAAGTAATTCATATGGGGCTTGGAGTGGGGGAGTATATTATTCAGGGTTCTCTAGAGGAACAGGACATGTAGAATGAATATATATACACATATATTCTAATAAATCCAATATTATACTATACTATATTATATACATACATATATATGGCATTAGATTTATTAGAATGGCTTACAGGCTGTGGTTCAGCTAGTCGAACAATGATTGCCTACCAATGGAGGTTCCAAGAATGCAATTGTTCAGTTCACAAGGTTGGATGTCTCAGTTGATTTGTAGAATAAGCCAGAATTCCAAGGAAGAAGGCTCTAATGCCAGCGAAAGAATGTCCTTGCCAGTGAGAGCAAGAACAAGCAGGCAAAGAAAGCAAGCTTTCTTCTTCCATGACCTTTACATAGGCTACTAGCACAATGTGTAGCCCAGATTAAAGGTATTATCTTCCCACCTTAAAAGATTCAAATTAAAAGTAGGTTTTCCCACTTCAAGTGATTTTGCTGTGGCATAAGGCTCTTGTACACTATATTGATTTATCACTCATATTGGTTTAATAAGATGATTGTCCAATAGCCAGGCAGGAAGTATAGTTGGGACAACCAGATTAGGAGAATTCTGGGAAGAGGAAAAGCAGAGATGAAGTCATCATCCAGAAGCAGAGGAAGCATAGATAAGAATTATGGGTCAATTTTGGTTGTAAGAGCTAGTTAATAATAAGCCTGAGCTAATAGGCTAAATCATTTATAATTAATATAAGCCTCTGTGTGATTATTTGGAACAGAATGGCTGTGGAAACAAGTGGGACAGAAGCTTCTGTCTACATGATTTAATTTTAAAAACTCCCTTATAGATGTACTCACGAATTTGGTTTTTAGTTAATTCCATATGTAGTCAAGTTGACACCAAGAATAGCCATCACAGGAAGAGAAGATTTCTGGATCTCATCAGCTAATCAAACTTCCTCTACATCCAGTGAGAAGAAAATACATAACCTCCACATACACACACATGTAAGCAGGCACATTTGTTAGGTGTACACCCCTAAAAAATAGTAGTACACAGAACTCACGTACACAGAAGCATACATTAAAAAAAATGTCCCACGAGAGTTTATTATCATTACATTGACCCATTGACATGCAAGAGAGAATATCAAAAGAGGCACTGTGGAGCAAGAGTCTGAAAGTTATTTGGGAGGGATGGGCCCATATGTTCTTTGTTTTGGTTTAATGTAAAGCATCCCCCATAAAGTCATGCGGCACAATATCTCCCCAGCTGGTTGTGTACTTTTGGAAATTTGTGGAATTTGAAGTGGAGTCTGACTGAAGGAAGTGAGTTAAGGAGGGTTAAGCAGTAGCCTTGAGTCATCTCCCTGCTTTCCTGACTGAGAGCACAATGTAACCAGACGCTTCTTTCATCTAAAACCATGCCTTTCCTACCAGGATGGGCTGTATCGCCTTAAACTGTAAGCCAAAATAAATCCCCTTTCTCCTTTTTAACTTATTTCTATTCAGGTTCTTGGTCACAGTGACAAAATAGCACCTAATATGTTGCAAAAAAGAAATGGTCTGGAGTCTGTTGAGACACTGAAATTAACCTGCATATTGATGTAAGAATGTGACAGAGGGCAGTCGAGAGTACAAAAGATGGCTGACACTAGTTATTATAGCCATAGGTGAGTATAGACTAGTATAAGGGAGTATATGGAGGCTAAAAGAATGAGGAAACTATTGATAGGTATCTATACTTCTAAGATGATGAAGCCAACCTTGAAAATTTTTCAATTCCAGAAAAGCAGTTCAAAAATTCTTTAGGAAGTCACTGTGAATACTAGATTCTATGATCGTAGTACAAAATCACCCATAATTGGCCATTGAAACTTGGGTTTGGGCCTTCATCTAGGTAGAACTGTTGATAAGAGTAGATGAATCTTCCATCTGAAATTCATGAGCAATGTGAATAAGTGGAAGTCCCTTCTCTGTAAAAAAAAAAAATTGTATTCATTCTGCAAAGGTCCTTGTAAGAATTATAAATGAATAGATCTGGAGAGATGGCTTAGTAGTACAGAACACTTATTACTCTTACAGAGAAATCATATTTGGTTCTTAGAACTCATGTGATGGCTCACAATCTATAACTCCATTCTCAGGAGATCTAATGGCCTATTTTGACCTTCATAGGTACTACATGCACACAGTGTACAACGTACAAGCAAACTAACTATAACTACACATAAACTAAAAAAAAAACTACATTTTTTAAAAAAAGAAATGTACAAGAATTATAAGAGAGATTGGAAACAAAGAAAATGATTTGAGTCTCTAGTAACTGGAACAGTGTAATTTTAATAGTGATTTCTGCTGATTCAACTTTCACACTGTGTGTGTTTGTGTGTGTGTGTGTGTTTGTGTGTTGATAGGTATGAAAACAAACTTTGCTTTGATTGCTACAGTTGTTTTAAATATGAATACTCAATCCTTTTTAGACTAACAATTGGCTTAGGACAAAAGTCATGGGGTCCTTCTTTTAGGTTTATGGCTTACTTGTTCTATGGTGTTGGATATAGATATCCCTTTTCATGTGTTATGAAAGCTGAAGGATGTATAAAATTCGGGGACTTAGTCTTCATTTCCCATGGACTCACAGAACTAAAAGTTTCCAGTCACAGAAAAAGAAGGCAGTAAGCAAAATAGCAGCCGGAAGCAACAGAGAAAATCTGCCAGAACTTTATCTCTGTTTCTTTCAAGACATAATCCTCTTTACTAGTTTAGATTTAATACATTCTTTATGTTTAAGCCAGTTCAAGCAGAACTTTTGTTTGGTGGAAATAAAAGTCTCAATGTATAAAATAGCTAGCATAGAATTTATTGGGGCACCCTACTACACACTGACTGCTTTACTCATAGTACTACAGGATGTCTGATAAATACAATTATTTCTTCATGTTTGATTCCTACAATGAGAATCAGAATCCACAGACTCCTATAGGTGATGTTTTACTGATACTGCAGACATGCATGAGAATCCACTCCCAATTCTCTGCATCTCTTTGTTCTCTTTTTAGTGTCTCTACCGCACACCAACTCCAAGATGAAAACTCGTTTGATGTTCACCACATAAAACTCAATCTTAAACAACTAAAAGGAAAAGACACAGGGGGAAATGCACTGAAGTGAATTGCATTAAGTTCATGAGGAACAGCAACAGCGAAGGAATGTCTGTTGAATATTTCAGTTTTCAGTCACATTGGATTAGACCAGTTATTATTCAAAGTGAAATTGTACAGTGTCTACCACTGCCAATCCGTATTGGATGATGAATTTTTATTTTTATAAATTTCAATATGCTAAGATCAAAAAACTTTATCAACCTTACAAAGGATGCTTAGAGAATTATATAATGACCAGCCCTGCTAGTATTTATATGTTTTTTCAAAAATAAGGTTATTGAGTTAAAAAAAACAGATCTTAACATTGAAATTACATTAGTGAACCCCAATAATAGTACTTTTATTTATTTTTTTTTCTTGGCCATACATAGGAATATATTTTTTTCTTTTTTTCTTTTTTTTTGTTTTTTGTTTTTTTTTAATTTAATTTTATTTTTTAATTTATTTATTTATTAAAGATTTCTGTCTCTTCCCTGCCACGGCCTCCCATTTTCCTCCCCCTCCCCCAAATAAAGCAGTATGGCGGTTTCTCAGGAAATTCGGGATCAGCTTACCCCTGGACCCAGCAATACCACTCTTGGGAATAAACCCAAGAGAGGCCTTATCATACAACAAAAGTATATGCTCTACGATGTTCATAGCAGCATTGTTTGTGATAGCCAGAACCTGGAAGCAACCTAGATGCCCTTCAGTGGAAGAATGGATGAAGAAAGTATGGAATATATACATATTAGAGTACTACTCAGCAGTAAGAAACAAGGACTTCTTGAATTTTGCATACAAATGGATGGAAAAAGTACTTTTAAATAGCAATTCTGACTGTTCTGTCTTTATAACCGTGGAGAAAGATTTAAAATTAATTTATTTTTTTTTTTTTTTTTTTTTTAAATTTATTTATTTATTAAGGATTTCTGCCTCGTCCCCACAACCGCTTCCCATTTCCCTCCCCCTCCCCCGATCAATTCCCCCTCCCTCATCTGCTCGAAGAGCAATCAGGGTTCCCTGACCTGTGGGAAGCCCAAGGACTGCCCACCTCTATCCAGGTCTCGTAAGGTGAGCATCCAAACTGCCTAGGCTCCCACAAAGCCAGTACGTGCAGTAGGATCAAAAACCCACTGCAATTGTTCTTGAATTCTCAGTATTCCTCATTGTCCGCTATATTTTTCCTGTTGTCTTAGGATAATATTTCCTCAGGGATTTCTGTGCAGGGACTAATAAAGAATTTCTGAATCTTCAATAGGACACAGAAAAATATTGGACTTCTTCCACATTTTCAATATAAACTGCCTTACTAACCTGTGAAACACATTTCACCAACAATGATACATTTTAACTACCTTTTAAGTCTAAATAGTATATAACATTTGATGCATTATCTGTAATTTATCAGAATTCAGGTGAACTGAACCTTAAAACTGTCCAAGGATTCGTAATTAATCCAGATTGTTAAAGGTAAAACTCATCAGAATGTGACGCCGTACCTCTTCTATTTATCTCCTCTTCAGCTGATCATACGAGCAACTAACTTTAGCTGCTTTCTCCTCCATAGCGTGATGCTTCCCCAACAGCTTATTCATTGCAAAGGGGATAGAATAGTGGAACACAATGTATTTTGATGCTTTCAGACAGACTTTTTAGAAACAAGATTTAAAAATGCCTTTAGAGCCCGATTGTACGCCCGTGGGAACCACACATCAGTTCTCCAGGGCTTACTTAGCCCTATTAGGTCTGTTTCACTCTTGCTTCAGGCAGTAGGGACTCTAATCATTTATCTGCCAGTCTATGGATCTGGTGATTCTATTTCCTCAAAAACTGGTTCTGAAGTGAGAACTGACATCCCCTGGCTCCTGCTTTCTTAACTGACTCTGAAGTAAAACTCAAAAGTTCTACAGATGGGGAAAGAGACAGAAGGTTATAGCAGAAACCTAGCTTGATCTGACTGCAGTAATCTTGCATCATAAGAGTGGTAATTGGCCCCCATGAAGCCTAATTTCTTTCTTCTCCACATTTTGTCAGAACACTACGGAGAATCACAACCACTGGAGGATACATGAATATTTAGGACTAGAAACTGTAGCATGATTATAAAAACTCAGAGTCAAACCTTGGGGTTCAACCTAAAGGCCAGAAAAAGGAAAAGAGGCAAGCCACTGGCTCTTACATCTACCTTAATCCAAAATGGTGATCCTGCCTCCAGGAATCTTCAGAATGAGACTGACTGAGACCTGTCTCCTCTCATCTTATATTCTTCTCTAATGCCAGGATTAAAAGCATGCACCACTACTGCTTGGTTTCTATGGCAAATTAGTGTGGCTACTGGGATTAAAGGTATGGGTCACTCCTGCCTGGTCTGTAAGCAGTCAGTGTGGCTGTTTTACTCTCTGATGTTCAGGCAAGCTTTATTTATTAAAATAAAAATGAAATACAGAAACTGTCTTTACTCATGACTACTAGAATGTATGTTTTGTCTTTGATATAAATGCTACAAACCAGGTACAGTACAGTTTATACAAAAGACAACTTGGTCCTTACCAGTATACAGAGCTACTCCCTGTGCTTCAGTTTATGGAATCTACTGTGGTGTTGCTCTCTTTGACCATGCTTTGGCCAGTAAGTTCTCTATAAAGGTCAGTTCCTATAGTCTTGAATGCTTTTTTCTTCAGATTCTCAGCACTTTCTAGATACTGTGGGTAATTATTTTATACTGAATTATTTTTAGAACTAGGTTGTGAATAAGCCCATTAATAAGAAAACTAGAGGCTATTATAGCATCTAATATTTTGTTAAACTTTCCATCATCCTGACTCATAAGTCTATACATCTTTTTGAGAAGTAGTTTTATAGGCACGAGGGTTTCTGTTAGACAGTTTATCCCCTTACTCCCAGACAGATGTATCCACCTATCTCACACTTTAATCTTTCTTGAAAAAGTCCAGCATAGCCAAATTTAAATAACCTAAAAGCAAAGTCACTGATGATCTAGACTTCTTATGTACGCTTTCTAGGCTTAGGAGTTTATCTTGGAAAAATTCACCCTAAAGCTTAAAAGACACCCTTAGGATTTAAGCTTTGTTTAACCTCAGGTAACATTTAATCATTTGAATGAGATTCCTTACAAATAGCCTTAGTCAAAGTGAGTATTATTAAGATGATAATGACAGAAGTCACAGAAAAGAATTGAAGATGCAACTAAGATTTTGCTTTTAAAAGACCTCTTCATAAGGCAATCAACTTGACTTTTCCTAAAATCCATGAAATAGTTTTAAATGTGGATTTTAGTTTCACCAAATGTACTGCAAACAAGCTCAGTGGGGATTACTTTGAGGAGGAAGAAGCATCTAGATGCCATGGGTATTAGAAGGTACTGATGTGCCCAGGGCAACGCAAAGTTGGGTGGAAGTTGATCCTCTTCTGTGTCTTTAAGACAAGCATTCCCATCTGATCAACATGACAGGAAACTCTTTCACCTGTGACTGATGACTTAGCATTACTTCTTATTATTTAATCAGTTACATGATTTCTTGTTAAGCTACCACAGAAAACACACACTCAATGAGTGAAAAAAAAAAGCTACCCTATTCCCATATCATGTCTACTAATAGATTTGAATTGACTTTTTAAACAGGTTGAAGCAATTTAATACCTCAAACAATTTTCCCTCCTTGTCAGAGATAAATTTATAGCAAATTTAGCAATAGATCTAATATAATTTGTTCATGATTCATAGATAGAGGCAGCCTGTTTACTGGAAACTAGGAAGAGAGCTCCCATTTGACTTGCAGAATAATATCTATTATCCATGTTTTTAAATGACTAAGACCCTAGAAATCATAAGTTTCTTTAGCAGCTATGGAAATTACATCAGTCACCGACCTAGTATTTTGTCATCCCATTGGGAAGCATCCAAAATTCCTTTTTGATATTGTTATGTTTTGATAAAAATATTTTTATCATTTTATGACTCTCCTGCCTTTGTTTCTCCCAATTATTTCTTAGATACACTTAATCAAATATCCTCAAAGGAATCCAGCAATGGTGGTATACTTTTATAATTCCAGTTCACAAGTTCCTGCGGCAGGAAGATGACAAGTTTGAGGTCAGCCTGGGCTTCACAGTGAGAGCATTTAACAACAGCAAAAAACCAAAACACAAAAAACTGAGTGTCAAAATAAAGACATTTCCTATCACTGAGAATGCATTCCTAGACTTCCAGAGTGTTACAGTCTCATTCTTCTGTTTTTATTATCTTCTGTCAGGAAGTACAAGTAAGCCCCAAGGCATTAGGAAATGTCTACTGAGATTTGAACATGCTCCTTCGTGCTCATTTGGCTGATCCTCTGTTGCAAGGAGGGCTTGCTTGTTCGTCCCAGCCATCCAGCTAGCTTAGCCCTGAAATAATCACATAGAAATTGTATTAATGAAATCACTGCTTGGCCCATTAGCTCTCACTTCTTATTGGCTAACTCTTACATATTAATTTAACCCATCTCCATTAATCTGTGTATCACCACGAGGTCATGGCCTACCAGCCAAGTTCCAGCATATCTATCTCTGGCTGCAGGTCCATGGCATCTTCTCACTCTGTCCTTCTTTCTCCCAGCATATAGTTCAGTCTTCCCTGCCTAAGTTCTACCCTATCAACAGGCCCAAAGCAATTTTTTATTAACCAATGAAAGCAACACAAAGACAGAAGGACCCCCTATACCAGTTCTCCGAGTAGAGTCTATGATGTTTAAGAGAATATCTGCCTTTTTACTCATTTGTCAAATGATTCTGCAATAATAATAGTTGTCTCACTAGCCAAGAAATTGAGTTGCTTCTCAAGAGACCTCCAACATTCTATTTTCTGGTGTCTCTTCACTGACTCATGTTATTTCTCCAGGTTTGTTGATTAAAATGTTTGTAAGTCAGACCATCAGAAACCTATGTTCCATTGGAGTAAAGATTCTAAAATTCTAAAATTTGAGCAAAACAAACACAAAAACACATACCAATGTTCCATGTCAGCATTGCTGTGACAGAAGCTGAAGATGCTCATAACTATTGTAATATATGGAGATATAGATAGATAATATTAAGGGGACTTTGGTGAGGCAAGGGTTAATTAACTATAGATAAAATAATTCTTTCAGGTGAGCTTTATTTTTATTTTTTATTTTTGTTTTTCGAGATAGGATATCTCTGTGCAGCTCTGGCTGTCCTGGAACTTGTTCTGTAGACCAGGTTGGCCTCAGATTCAGAGATCCATCAGATGAATTTTAAAAGTTGTATCTTTTTGTAAGAATCAACTCACTGTCGTAGGGATCCAGAAATAGAGAATTTCGAATGAGCCTCTTCCATGAATGCTTCAAAGGAAAATGGGATTAAAAAACATCAGAATGAAATTATGAATCGTACTTTAAATAAACAGATAAAAATAATTTTACCTCCAGACTATCAGACAATGGGTAACTTTGCCAAAATATCCACCTTGGAGATGACTGACTCACTAACAGAAACACTGTATTGATAGTATCGAAAATAAAAGGAACTAGAAAATGATGCTGACAATTAATACATGATACTTCAATAGGAGGAAGCCACAAGCAAAGTGGGATTTTTCAAAGATGAATTCAAAAGAGCAGGTAACACAAGCTGAAGGTTAAACACTTCAAACAAGGAGAAAGCCCTAGACAAGCATGGGGATGTAAACATGGACTGCACCTTCTTTCCCCAGCCACCCATCCCAAACAAGCACACACAGAAAAATACATTAATTACAACACTGTGTGGCCAGTGGCTCAGGTGTGTTCCTCGCTAGTGTTTGTATCTTAAATTAACACATTTTTATTAATCTGTATATTGTCACAAGGCTGTGGCTTAACGGTAAGGTTCTGGTGTCTTTCTCCTTTGGCAGCTACATGGTGTCTCCCTGACTCCACCTTTTTCCTCTATCTCTGCTTGGATTCCCTGCCTTGCTATATTCTGCCCCGCCATAGACCAGAGCAACCTCTTTATTAACCAATGGTAACAGAACATATTCGCAGCATACAGCGGAATCTCACATCATGGGTGGTGTTGGATTTTATAATAAGAGATGATAATCTGAAAAGAAATTTTTTTTAAAAAAAAATTCAGGAGCTCAACAGTATAAAGTTCTGAAGAGCAGAAAACAGATTAAATGTGAATGACAAACAAACCATATGCAATTAGGGGCAAGACTTTGATCACAACTTTCTTTAAAATTAGATTGCTGGTGATTAAAATGGTTTGAAAGTGAGTGCAGATTTCTTTTGAGGATAACCTTCGAAACCCATAGATTTTGAGACTGTAAGATCTATAATGGGAATCCACACAGCACATTACTGTGCACCTGTTTATGTTATGTGTTTATAAAACACACACAAATCATTTACTTTTTACTGTTTGTAGCTGCTAAGTGGTGTGGTGACAGTATTGAGCTTCTATGTGGGAGTTCAGAGGTCCATAAACATCAATCATTTACTATCTGTATCTTTAAGAAAATTGTTGGCAAATCCTGTAGAAAGTCTCAAGAACTACAGATGGAAAATTTTTAATAGTAGTATAAGTAACCAAAAAAAAAAAGAGCGGACTTTGGAATCACAGGGCCCTAAGCCTGAGAGCCCTTAGCAGCTTGAGATTTCAAATTTGTGTAGTATTGGGGTCCGAGTACCCGGGGCTCCCGGGCGGGCAGCAGTTCCTTTGTTTCTGTGGCCTGCCTGCACCAAGCGGGGTAGGCGCTTTGTCTGCGGGCTGCCCAACCAGCACGGAGGCCTGATCTTTCGGCGCCAGGAGACCCAGCATTGGGGTGAGTTTCTGGCCCACGGCGCCAGCCTGGGACGGGGAGCTCGGGGGTCTCTTGGCCCCCTGTCCTGCTTGGGCTCTCTGCTGCCTCTTTCTTCCTGGCCCACCCAGCTTCCGTCCAGACCCCTCCCCACTTCGCCCCCACTGCCCTCTTTTGGCGCGTAGCATCGCCCAGCGCAGCCTATCTGGGCGCTGGGTCCGAGTACCCGGGGCTCCCGGGCGGGCAGCAGTTCCTTTGTTTCTGTGGCCTGCCTGCACCAAGCGGGGTAGGCGCTTTGTCTGCGGGCTGCCCAACCAGCACGGAGGCCTGATCTTTCGGCGCCAGGAGACCCAGCATTGGGGTGAGTTTCTGGCCCACGGCGCCAGCCTGGGACGGGGAGCTCGGGGGTTTCTTGGCCCCCTGTCCTGCTTGGGCTCTCTGCAGGGCCTCTACTCCCCGGGTGCTGCCTCTTTCTTCCTGGCCCACCCAGCTTCCGTCCAGAGCCCTCCCCACTTCACCCCCACTACCCTCTTTTGGCGCGTGGCATCGCCCAGCGCAGCCTATCTGGGCGCTGGGTCCGAGTACCCGGGGCTCCCGGGCGGGCAGCAGTTCCTTTGTTTCTGTGGCCTGCCTGCACCAAGCGGGGTAGGCGCTTTGTCTGCGGGCTGCCCAACCAGCACGGAGGCCTGATCTTTCGGCGCCAGGAGACCCAGCATTGGGGTGAGTTTCTGGCCCACGGCGCCAGCCTGGGACGGGGAGCTCGGGGGTTTCTTGGCCCCCTGTCCTGCTTGGGCTCTCTGCAGGGCCTCTACTCCCCGGGTGCTGCCTCTTTCTTCCTGGCCCACCCAGCTTCCGTCCAGAGCCCTCCCCACTTCGCCCCCACTGCCCTCTTTTGGCGCGTGGCATCGCCCAGCCCAGCCTATCTGGGCGATGAGTCCGAGTACCCGGGGCTCCCGGGGGGGCAGCAGTTCCTTTGTTTCTGTGGCCTGTCTGCACCAAGCGGGGTAGGCGCTTTGTCTGCGAGCTGCCCAACCAGCAAGGAGGCCTGATCTTTCGGCGCCAGGAGACGCAGCATTGGGAGAGCCAACATTGGGGAGAGACAGCGTTTGGTAGGCAAGGAGACCTAATCCGGTAAAAGAAGATCCATAGGGAGCATTTGGAAGAAGAGATGGGCCGACGTCAAGGCAAGAATTCGCCCAACAAGCTGAAAAGCAACATGAAGCTACCAGAAACAAGCGACCCCACAACGGGAGGACAAGAACCCCTTAATCAAGAGGAAGGAGAAAAGATTGACTTCATGAAAGTGATTGACACCCTTAAACAGCATGTAAAAAACGCCCTTATAGAAATGGATGAGAAATATAACAGAAAGTTTGAAGAATTGAATAAATCAGTGAATGATACCCTAGAAAACCAAGGAAAAACAATCAAACAGATAATGGAAACAGTTCAAGACCTGAAAACTGAAATGGAGGCAAAGAAGAAAACACAAACAGAGGGCCGTCTGGACATGGAAAATCTAGGTAAACGAATAGAGACTACAGAAACAAGCATAACCAGCAGAATACAAGAGATAGAAGAAAGACTCTCGGATTCTGAAGATACCATAGAGAAAATAAACACACTGATCAAAGAAAACAGCAAGTCCAACAAACTCTCATCACAAAACATTCAGGAAATATGGGACACAATAAAGAGACCAAACCTAAGAATAATAGGAGTAGAAGAAGGAGAAGAAGGGCAGCTCAATGGTCCAGAAAATCTATTTAATAAAATTATAGAAGAAAACTTTCCCAACCTAAGGAAAGATTTTCCTATGAAGGTGCAAGAAGCATACAGAACACCGAATAGGCTGGATCAAAAAAAAACATCCCCTCGCCATATAATTATCAAAACACAAAGCATACAGAATAAGGAAAGAATATTAAGAGCTGCAAAGGAAAAAGGCCAAATTACTTATAAAGGTAAACCTATCAGACTTACACCTGACTTCTCCATGGAAACCATGAAAGCCAGAAGGTCCTGGATAGATGTAATGCAGAAACTGAGAGACCATGGGTGCAAGCCCAGATTACTATACCCAGCCAAGCTTTCATTCACTATAAATGGAGAAAATAAAATTTTCCAGGATAAAAACAAATTTAAACAATACGCAGCCACAAATCCAGCCTTACAGAAAGTAATTGAAGGAAAATCACTAACCAAGGAGTCCAACAATGACCACAATAACTCAGACATCTAGAGACCCTTCACCAACACAAAACAAAGAAGGGAAACACACAAACTCTACGACTAAAAAAAAATGACCGGAGTTAACAACCACTGGTCATTAATATCACTTAATGTCAATGGACTCAACTCACCTATAAAAAGGCACAGGCTAAGAGATTGGATAAGAAAACAGGATCCAACATTCTGCTGTTTATAAGAAACACACCTCAACCACAAAGACAGGCACCTACTCAGAGTAAAGGGCTGGGAAAAGGCCTATCAAGCAAATGGACCTAAGAAACAGGCAGGTGTGGCCATACTAATCTCTAACAAAGTTGACTTTAAACTTAAATCAATCAGAAGAGATGGAGAGGGGCATTTTATACTCATAACAGGAACAGTTCATCAGGATGAAGTCTCAATCCTGAACATCTATGCCCCTAATATAAAAGCACCCACGTACATAAAAGAAACATTGCTAAAATTCAAGGCAGCCATCAAACCGCACACACTAATAGTAGGAGACTTCAACACTCCTCTCTCACCAATGGACAGGTCAATCAGAAAGGAACCTAACAGAGAAATAAGAGAATTAGTGGAGGTAATGAATCAAATGGACTTAACAGACATCTATAGAACATTCCATCCAAAAAGGAAAGAATATACCTTCTTCTCTGCAGCTCATGGAACCTTCTCAAAAATCGACCACATAGTCGGTAACAAAGCAAACATCCACAGTTACAAAAAAATATTAGTAACCACCTGTGTCTTATCAGATCACCATGGATTAAAGTTAGAATTCAACAATAATGCTACCCCCAGAAAGCATACAAAGTCATGGAAACTGAACAGTCAACTATTGAACCATAGCTGGATTAAGGAAGAAATAAAGAAAGAAATTAAAGTCTTCCTGGAATTCAATGAAAATAAAGAAACAACATACTCAAACTTATGGGACACTATGAAAGCAGTCCTAAGAGGAAAGTTCATAGCACTAAGTGCCCACTTAAAGAAAACAGAGAAAGCTCACATTGGAGACTTAACAGCCCACCTGAAAGCTCTAGAAAAAAAAGAAGCAGACTCACCTAGGAGGAGTAGAAGACTGGAAATAATCAAAATGAGGGCTGAAATCAACAAAATAGAAACACAGAAAATAATACAAAAAATCAATGAAACAAAAAGCTGGTTCCTGGAGAAAATCAACAAGATTGACAAACCACTATCCAAGCTAATCAAACGGCAGAGAGAGAATTTGCAAATTAATATGATCAGAAATGAAAAGGGGGACATAACCACAGACACAGAGGAAATTCAGAGAATCATTAGATCTTACTACAAAAGCCTATATGCCACAAAATTGGAAAATGTAAAGGAAATGGATACTTTTTTAGATAAATATCATATACCAAAGTTAAATCAGGACCTGGTGAACAATCTAAATAGACCTGTTAGTCGCGAAGAATTAGAAGAGGTTATCAAAAACCTCCCTACCAAAAAAAGCCCAGGACCAGATGGTTTCAATGCGGAATTCTACCAGATCTTCCAAGAAGATCTAATACCTATACTCCTTAATGTATTCCACAAGATAGAAACAGAAGGGTCATTACCAAACTCCTTTTATGAAGCCACAATTACTCTGATACCAAAACCACTCAAAGACTCAACCAGGAAAGAGAACTACAGGCCAATCTCACTCATGAATATCGACGCAAAAATCCTCAACAAAATACTGGCAAATCGAATCCAAGAACACATCCGAAAAATTATCCATTATGATCAAGTAGGCTTCATTCCTGAGATGCAGGGCTGGTTCAACATACGAAAATCTATCAATGTAATCCAGCATATAAATAAACTGAAAGAAAAAAACCATATGATCATTTCATTAGATGCTGAAAAAGCATTTGACAAAATTCAACATCCATTTATGTTAAAAGTCTTGGAGAGATTAGGGATACAAGGGTCATACCTAAATATAATAAAAGCTATATACAGCAAGCCGACAGCTAACATCAAATTAAACGGAGAGAAACTCAAAGCCATCCCACTTAACTCAGGAACACGACAAGGCTGTCCACTCTCCCCATACCTCTTCAATATAGTGCTTGAAGTTCTAGCAATAGCAATAAGACAACATAATGGAATCAAGGGGATTCGAATTGGAAAGGAAGAAGTTAAACTTTCGTTATTTGCAGATGATATGATAGTGTACATAAGCAACCCCAAAAACTCCACCAAAGAACTCCTACAGCTGATAAACAGCTTTAGTAATGTGGCAGGATACAAGATCAACTCCAAAAAATCAGTCGCCCTCTTATACACAAAGGATATGGAAGCAGAGAGGGAAATCAGAGAAGCTTCACCATTCACAATAGCCAAAAACAGCATAAAATATCTTGGGGTACATCTAACCAAGGAAGTGAAAGATCTATTTGACAAGAACTTTAAGGCATTGAAGAAAGAAATTGAAGAGGATACCAAAAAATGGATGGACCTCCCTTGCTCTTGGATTGGTAGGATCAACATAGTAAAAATGGCAATTCTACCAAAGGCTATTTATAGATTCAATGCAATCCCCATCAAGATCCCATCAAAATTCTTCACAGATCTGGAGAGGACAATAATCAACTTTATATGGAAAAACAAAAAACCCAGGATAGCCAAAACAATCCTATACAATAAAGGATCTTCTGGAGGCATTACCATCCCTGACTTCAAACTCTATTACAGAGCTACAGTAATGAAAACAGTGTGGTACTGGCATAAAAACAGAGAAGTCGACCAATGGAATCGTATAGAAGACCCGGATTTTATCCCACAAACCTATGAACACCTGATTTTCGATAAAGGAGCTAAAAGTATAAAATGGAAGAAACAAAGCATCTTCAACAAATGGTGCTGGCACAACTGGATGTCATCTTGTAGAAGAATGAAAATAGACCCTTATCTATCACCGTGCACAAAACTCAAGTCCAAATGGATTAAAGACCTCAATATCAGCCCGAACACACTGAACCTGATAGAAGAGAAAGTGGGAAGTACCCTACAGGAGCTGGGCACAGGAGATCGCTTCCTATGTATAACCCCAGAAGCACAGACATTAAGGGCAACATTGAATAAATGGGACCTACTTAAACTGAGAAGCTTCTGTAAAGCAAAGGACATAGTCAATAAGACACAAAGGCAACCTACTGATTGGGAGAAGATCTTCACCAACCCCACAACAGACAAAGGTCTGATCTCCAAAATATATAAGGAACTCAAGAAACTAGACTTTAAAATGCTAATTAACCCAATTAAAAAATGGGGCACTGAACTGAACAGAGAATTCTCAGCAGAGGAAGTTCAAATGGCCAAAAGACACTTAAAGTCGTGCTCAACTTCCTTAGCAATCAGGGAAATGCAAATCAAAACAACTTTGAGATATCATCTTACACCTGTCAGAATGGCTAAAGTCAAAAACACCAAGGATAACCTTTGCTGGAGAGGCTGTGGAGGAACGGGTACCCTCATCCATTGCTGGTGGGAATGCCATCTTGTGCAACCACTGTGGAAGTCAGTGTTTCGGTTTCTCAGGAAATTCGGGATCAACTTACCCCTGGACCCAGCAATACCACTCCTGGGAATATACCCAAGAGATGCTCTATCATATGACAAAAGCATTTGTTCAACTATGTTCATAGCTGTATTATTTGTAATAGCCAGAACCTGGAAACAACCTAGATGCCCTTCAATGGAAGAATGGATGAAGAAAGTATGGAATATATACACGCTAGAGTACTACGCTGCGGTAAAAAACAATGACTTCTCGAATTTTGCAGGCAAATGGATGGAAATAGAAAACACTATCCTGAGTGAGGTGTCCCAGACCCAAAAAGATGAACATGGGATGTACTCGCTCATAATTGGTTTCTAGCCATAAATTAGCGCCACGGAGTCTACAATAGGTGAACCTAAAGAAGCTAAGTAAGAAGAACCTTCATCTGGTGATGGATGGAGACAGAGACAGACCCACACTGGAGCACTGGACTGAGCTCCCAAGGTCCCAATGAGGAGCAGAAGGAGGGAGAACATGAGCAAAGAAGTCGGGACCACGAGGCGTGCACCCACCCACTGAGACAGTGGAGCTGATCTACTGGGAGCTCACCAAGGCCAGCTGGACTGTGACCGAAAAAGCATGGGATAAAACCGGACTCTCTGAACATGGCGAACAATGAGGGCTGATGAGACGCCAAGGACAATGGCACGGGGTTTTGATCCTACTTAATGTGCTGGCTTTGTGGAAGCCTAGCCAGTTTGGATGTTCACCTTCCTAGATATGGACGGAGGGGGGAGGACCTAGGACTTACCACAGGGCAGGGAACCTGGACTGCTCTGTGGACTGGAGAGGGAGGGGGAGAGGAGTGGGGGGAGGGGTAGAAGGGTGGGAGGAGGGGGAGAAGGGTGGGAGGAGGGGGAGGGAAATGGGAGGCTGGGAGGAGGTGGAAACTTGTTTTTTGTTTATGTTTTTTTTTTCTTCTTTTCTTAATAAAAAAATTATTTAAAAAAAAATTTGTGTAGTATTGACACTCCAAGGTTGAAAAATTCCTATTTTTAATAGTAAAATATTTTAAAAGACTAATTTTGGATTCATAGCAAATTGAACAAGGGGTTTAATTTCCCATATACCATCCCATACATCTTGACTCCCAACACCTCCCTCCAGAGTAGTATATCAGCTACCATTGATTGAAACATGTACATTGATTGAAACATGATTTCCACCCCAAGTCCATATTCACATTAGGATTCATTCTTGGTGCATATTTTACAGGTTTTGGCAAGTGATGAGCTATTATATTCTTTTGTCCTAGAGCAATTTCAGTTCCATAAGGGTCTTTTGTTCTTACTGTTCATTTGTTCTTCACTAGTCCCTGGATAAAATGCATAAGTAAACACAGGGGTGGAGGGATCACAGGATAGTTATAATAAATGGATTGCTTACCCCTATCAGTTCCCTGGAGTGTTTTGGTCCATTTTGTCCAATGTGGCAAAATGTCATAAACTAAGTAGTTTCTAAATAACAGAATGCTGTTTTTATAGTTTGTTTTTTTTTTGTTTTGTTTTGTTTCATTTTTACATTTTTTCTTTCTTTCTTACAGTTCATGAGGCTAAGGAGTTTAATTTCATTGAGATATCAAAATCTGTGTCTGGTGAGAGTCTTTTCCTGGGTTCATGCTTACTGTCTCTGGCTGTGTTCTAAGTGTGGAGGGGCAAAGGTACTCGCATGTTTCCCTTTTAGAGAACACAGATCCCATTTATGAGGACTCTACTTTCCAGAGATGATCATTATAAAATGCCTTACCTCTTCATTGTTTAGTTTCAAATTTTAGCACAGTTACTTTGGAGGGAGACAGATATTCAGAGCATATAATCTGATTTATTTTAGTCTTTGATGTTTATAATTATTTTATCAAAAAAGCAGGGGGAAATGGAGTGACATTCTAAGAGGTATTGAATATCAGGTTCATCTGCCCTGTGCATCTTCAATTTAGCATCCAGGGATGCTAAAGAACTGGGGCTTTGGAATAAGATGGAATTTAAGTCATGCAGTATCTATTCAGGCCCTTCTTTGTAACCAAACACCCATTGTTACCGGAATGTTCTTCATTAGCCCCGAGGAGCCTCGGATGGCTCAGCTGTATAAAATCCTGGATACTATCTACATCAGCCAGGTAAGAAGGGGCAGAAATATCGGCACAAATTATCACACATACATTATGAAGCGCTTAAGAAAAGTGCCAGATTCATGGTAAGTAGTTTGTGGGTATTAGTTTTAACTCACATTAAACATTACTATTTTACCATTAATATTTATTAGCACTAAACATACGGATGCTCTACTTGTGAGTAAATTGTTGGACAGTCGCAAACCCTTCATATTAAGATATGATATGGAATGGGGCCACACTGGCAGTTAAAAGCGTTGACTTCACCCATGTGATGAAAAGTTTTCCAGGGTTAAAATCAGCTTTCTAGTTCATTTTGAAACTTCCTTTTGAAATTCCTCCTTTTCCAGGTGTCTCACCTGGCCTCAGGATGTTTTACCTTTGGGTAACTGGCTTTGGCATCACAACTCCACCTCTCAGAACCACGTCGTTACCTTACTAGACTGGACTATGTTTTCTTCAGGACTCTTTCCCAGAAGCCATTGCGTTGTGTTCAGGGTTCCCTGACGCTTTAGCCATAATCCGCTTCCAGTTTCCTATCTTGTGAAATTAAATCCTGGCAAGTAAATGAACTGTTGGAGCTTTTAGGTCCCTGCCAAAAAGTTATGATGGCTTTATACTTTCCTGTTTATTATTACATCAGAATACTCAGAAGCAGCCTGAATGAAATGCCATGCAAGCCACTCACGTAGTTTGGTGTTTCTAGAAAGCACAGTGGAAAAAAAAAATAAATGAAGCAGTTGAAAGCAATTTTGATGATATATATTATGTTACTCAAAATATCTAAAATCATTTCTCATGTAGGCAATGTAAAACTTAAGCTTTTACACGAACCGTTAAAAATCAGGCTATATTTGGTTCTCCTGGCACATCCCAGTTTCTAACAGTTGCGCATCACAGTGTGCTAAGTTACCACTTCTGCATGGTGACGGGCAGCCCTGGAGCATAGCCGCTAATCTGTATTTCTTAATCGAACAGTCTGTCTTGAATAGAAATAAAAATACCAGATTTGTTTTATTAGGTCATGAAAAATTATCAGTCTTAAAAGGGTGTTCAATCTGGAAATTCTGCCATTTTTAAGGAAATGTTTTAGATTACACCAAGCCAAAGTAAAATAACATAATAATAACTATGATCTATGTATTGAGTGACCATGATAGGGACAGCAACTACACAGTTTTTTTTTTTTTTAAGACTTGGAGGAATCCCATAGGTGGTTGCAGTTGTGTTCCAATTTTGTTTTCTAGCTGAAGGGAATGAAAGTGTAAGAGGTTTTGTAATTTGCTGAGATGATACTATTGCCTAAATTTTGGGGAGTAGAATGCTAAACTTCTGTCTTATTAACTGTAATTAAGCATATTCTGTGAAAAAAGTTCAAAACTATCAAAACATTTCTTTTTTGACCTAGAGTAGTAGGGGAGTTCTATCAACCATTGATATTGAGGAATGTGGGGATACTGAAGCGAGAAACAATATATCATACACACTGAGTTTCCATTTCCTTTTTAAATTGCAGTTCTGGGGATCACACCCAAAAGGCTCTGTCATGTCTTTCATATTAGGCTTTTTACCTTAAAATATTTGTCGAAGTCCCATGTGATCTTTCAGTAGGTAGAGGCATTTGGTACCAAGGCAGGGGACACCGAGGTCCCATGATATATCTCAGTAGGTAGAGCCAATTGCCACAAAAGCAGGGGCCTAAATAAAACTCCTAGGATTCACATAGTGGAAGGAAAATAAACTAACTTCTGCAATTTGTTCTCTGATCACCATAGGTGCACTATAGCATTGCCAACACATAAGTAAATAAATGAATAAGTAACTATAAAAATTTAAAATTTCAGCGTGCTAGTCAGTAACTAGAATACTGCCTGTGGCCTCTTCTACCTCAGAACAAAAAACAAAAAACAAACAAATAAGAAATTTGGAATTAATTAATTAAGGAATTTAATTGTTCCTTAGTTAAACTTAGAATGCCTTAATAAATAAAGCTTATTAGTATATACTGGAGTATCCCAATATTAATGGATTCTAGATTCTAGAAAGGAATAGTATGAGACTACTAAGTGCCATACTTTATGCATATTTCAAGTTTGCCACTTAACAAGTATGATGTAGATTGCTAAAAGGTTTATTCAGTATAGATAGATAACTGTGTGTTGCTTTCAGTTGGTATTGCTAGTATATTAAATGGCTAAAAAGGATATGTTCTTTCAACACCCACTTAATGTTAATGCTTTCTGAAACACTAATAGAATAGTAATAACTGCCTCCCATTAGAAATAATTTATAGTAACCCCTACAGTGAGATGCTGACATTTGAAATAAAATATGCTAATGCCTCCATGTTATTGACCAATGTATGCAGAAAAAAGAGCTAAATGTGGATGGTCTGTTTTGCTATCTGAAACTGTGATTTTTTTGAACTGGACACAATTCCAATTCTAGAGTATCAACCGTGAAAGTGTGTCATCTTTGTTACTTGAATTCTTCTGCCTTCTTCCTTCCTCCTCCTAATAATCACATCAATGTCACAAAGACATATATGATAGTATTCATTTTTACACAAACATAGATTCTTTGATGAGAATTAATAATGGGCAAAAGTAGAATAAACTGTAGAATTATTCATTGTCATCACCAAACAGAAAAGCATAACCATTGAAACTAGGGAAACAGACAGATTATAAGCCCCTAAGTGACTAAGGACTTACAAGACAAGGGAGAATAAGAGGGGCCCATCCAGTAGAAGTGAAAGAGATGATACTGAAGTTGAAGTCCTGGGAAATAAACTCATAAGAAAGCCATGCTCAAAACATTCGAATGGGGGAATTTGTGTAGATATGACAAAATAAGAACACCTGTTATCTTATATGATATATAGAGAAAGAAGTAAACTAATTGAATTAAAACTGGAAAAGTGAGGGTAGGGAAGATGGTCTAGTGGGTAAAGACCCTAACTGTGCTAGCCTGCTGACTTAAATTCAATCCCTGGAACACATTTAGAATCTGGATGTTGTAATGCATATTTGTAATCCCAGAACTCCTCAGGCAAAAGTCACTCAAAGTCCAATGATTTCATAAAATTCCATAGCAAATATTTTTTAAAAGCTGTGTTATCAATATTTTAACAAGGGTAAAGATTTTCTATAGGTTGTGTCCTATGTATCTCAGAGGTTTATCCTCCACTCTACAATGGCAGTGGAACTCACTTGCAATTGGGAAAATCTAGTATATCCGTCAAAGCTGGTCAAAATTAAAATACTCTTTCACTCAAGACTTGTACCAATGAGATAAATCGTGTGTTTCACCCCTAATTATCAAATTTTTGAAGTGACAACTACAAATAAAGTAAAGTAAGTACAAATAAGTTGACTGATATTACCTAGGGCAAAATTATAAATATATGATCATAATTTCTTAGGTTATTTGTTTATTTTACTCACCAAAAATATACCTAATTATTATTTATTTCCACATAATGGAAACATGCTTCCATTTATATTTATACATCTTTTTAGTCCATCTAAAGTATTGGGAACATTTAGGTTTCTCATATTACTCAACACCCAAATGTCTTACTTCATAACGTTGAGACATCTACATGTGTTTTATATTCCCACATTCAAATGGATTTTCTTAAACTTTAAAATTCACATGACGGTGTAGTCCCTATCCCCTCTAACGCTTGCAGCACAAGTCCACCTGTGGACGCTAACTATTCCCCTTCATCTGGCTAGAGAAAGGGAGCAACATATTATATTTCCTCTATGCTTTGGCCTTTTTAAAAAACTGCATAATCATCCATCCAAAAGCATCCTACAAAAGACAAATATACTCTTTAAATATAAATCATATATAAATTATTCCTGAGCAAAGAAAAAAACTGATTAAATTAGGACAAAATGTGATATAGAGAGAATAATTATTTGAAATAAAGAGAATTTCTCTTCTCTACACAACATATTTTATTCGTATTGAAAGGAAAAGCTAATCTGAAAGCTAAGGACAAACCAAGCAGGTAGCATGGGGCACTGAAAAGAGCAGTTTCAAACACCAAATCTACTGATATCTAGGGATGAATGAGCGCTTACTTCAATTTTCTTTATTTCTCTGTATTTGGACGGAATGGGTCATTTGCTACCGCCAACTTTCTTAGTTGACTTAGCGATTAGCCTAGCAGTGGCAACACTTGCCCGTGGTATCTATATGCTCTCCTCCTGCTCGGTAAGCTCTATTTTATATTCTCTATAAACGTTAATGGCGACCCACTGAGGTGGGTATTAATATCACCTCTAAATCACATAAATGAGAAGCAGAAGCAGGAGAAATTGCATATCCTAAAGAGTTTCCAATTTAGCCCATTGACTCCAAGAAAGGGATTCTTTTTTTTTTTTTTTTTGGATTTTTTTTGGGGCAGGGTTTCTCCGTAGCTTTTTGGTTCCTGTCCTGGAAGTAGCTGGTGGCGCACGCCTTTAATCCCAGCACTCAGGAGGCAGAGGCAGGCGGATCTCTGTGAGTTCGAGGCCAGCCTGGTCTACAAGAAAGGGATTCTTGAACATTGTTCAAAAAAAAATGCTTTCTGAATAACTGGTTAGTATGTGAAGAATGAGAAAAATAATAATCAACTTAAGTAAGTCCGTGAGGAGACTCGGCGCAGGTGGCAGGAAACTGTCTCATGTGCATTTAGGCCAAATTCACCACTTCTGTGGTTCCCACGCCTGGCAATTCTCTCTCCTTCCTTTCCCATCTCCTTTGAGCCCTGCCTGGTTCTGGTCTTCACATGTTATTTCCCATAGTTCTAAATTAGTCTTCAGATGCTGTCAGAGATTTCTGAGACATAATTTGATCACGCTGGTGCCCTGCTTTAATGTCCTTCAAGAGTTTCCATCCACTACAGGGATACATTTAGACACCTCTTCATTTAGGAGACTGTAGTTAATAATCAGCAGATTCAAAGGCCCAGTAATTCAACAGTCAGCCATCTCTCTAGATAACCGATTGCTAAATTCACAAGTAGACATTTAGAAATGTACAAGGCTGCAACTTTGGTTAAAGCAAACCACAATAAATATCCAAAAGACCTCTTTGCCAAAGCAATAAAGAGAAAAAGAAAAGTGTGTTGTTTCAGGAACGGAGTACTATGTATCATTTGATTTTTATCTCTGACAACAAAACTTACAGATTTAATTAGATAGAACCCAATCTTTGAAAGGAAGTGTGTGTACTGCCAACACAGCTAATATTAGCATGTCTTTCTGTAGTCAAGGTATTTGCGATGAGAACTCATTCTCTGAACGTTTTCAAGCGTATCTGTTGCTGTGGGTAAGTGAAGCTGCCATGTTGTGAAATGAATCATACATTTCCTCCGAACAGAAATTTTACAGACTTTGATTGATGTCAATCTAATCTCTCCCTGACCACAGCTATCTCTTAGTAACCAACAGTTTACATTTTGTTCCTTTGAGTTTCACTTTTCCTCACATATGAAACCATGTGGCAGTTGTCTCTCTGAGTTTGGTTTCCTTTACGTGACAGCACAGAATATAGTTTATCCATGCTGTTGCAAGTGATGGAATCCCCTTCTGGTGTGAGGTCAGATAGTATTCCGTTGAACAACTATTAACATTGCATTTAAGCACAGCATTTTGTTTTACTTATTTAATGTTTAATATTTATTTTTATTTTATATGTATGTGTATTTTACCTCCATGAATATATGTGTACCACATGGTACCTGGTGTCCACAAAGGACTGAAAAGGGCATCAGATCTTCTGGAACTGGAATAATATACAGTTGTCAGGCACTATATGGGTGCTTGGAACTAAACCACGTCTTTCTCAAGATGGTCAAGTGCTTTTAACCACTCAACCATCTCTCCAGCCTCATTGTAGGCTTTTAGATTAATGTATTGTTGGGTTTACATAAAATAGAAAAATTTCAAAGTAAAATATCAAAAAGATGAATTATATATTAATTATGACATCAATATGTAATCTATAAATTGGTAAGTCTTATATACTGTTCAGCATTACATAGTGAATTATAGTTAATGTAATGATAAATGGAAAATTATTAATTATAGTGATGAGGAAAAAAAGTAAATGAAGAAATGAAGGCTTGGATGCCCATTTTCTTTAAGTGTATTTCAACCCAGCTTTCTAAGATGTGTGTCAGGAACCTATAATTTCTCATGTTGTTTTAAAATGAATTACTTACTTTCTCATATAATATCTTGCCTTAGTCATCTCTAAGTGTGCATTACCTAATATACATATGAAAAAAGAACATGACTTCATGCAGGAATTATTATTTGTGGGTGACCATTAGCAGTTTAATACGGAGTCGTTTTCCTGAGCATATCCTGCCTGGGTAATTATAGCATTCCCTGTTCAAAAATGTTTAGAGCTGGCCACATTAGGTTCGTTTTTCCAACAAAGGACAGGGGGTCCTTGCACCTCTTCACTTTTATCTACCTGTTAGACATTTTCTGAAGAATGATAAATTAAAAAAAAACCAATAAGAGTGAAGAATCTGTAATGTCAGGGTAGGAGGCCTTGTTTCTCCAGGTTTCTAGGTGTAGAGTACCAATAAAAACATCTAATTCAGACTCTGTGTGTTCCTATGTCTAGCTCAGTTGTTTTTGTAGGTTTTCTTGTAATGTCCTTGACCCCTCTAGCTCCTACAATACTTTCTCCCTCTCTTCAGCAGGATTCCCTGAGCTTTGCCTAATGGTTGAGTGTGTGTTCTACAGCTGTTTCCATCAGTTACTGGATGAAGTCTCTCTGATGAGAATCGGGGTGGTCAATGCTCTAGTTGTTGGACTACTAACACTGGGAGCAGGGGCTATCATTAATGCTTTGACTGACTCTTGGGTACCTACTCCTCATACTGGACTGCCTTGCTTAGTCTTACTACAACTTGATATGCTATGCTTTGGTGATATCCCTGGGAAACAAGCCTGCTCCTTTCTGAACAGAAATAGGAGGAGTGGATTGGAGTCGGGAGGCGGGGGAGAGATGTGGGAGGTAAAATAAGGATGGAAGGAGGGAGGGGAAATGTGGTCAGATTGTAAAAACAATATTGGATAAAACAAAAGCAAAAAAAAAAAACCCTCTCCAATACAGAAGTGCTGTCACAATTAAAAGGGCAATGGCCCATATATCTTCAGAAGAGCTGACTCAATGTCATCAAAACAACCAAATGAGTAGAAGTTCATTTCTCTCTTATATTAAGTATATTATCTTTTATATTATCTTTTACTTCATTTCTAGAAGATAGCATGCATTACATTTCCTTTCTCATTTGAAGGTATGTAGTTTTGAAACATGTTTTATTTAGTGTGTGTGTGTGTAGGTAGGTAAGTACAATGTTCATGTCAATGAATGGAGGCCATGGTTGACTCCAGGTGTTTTCCTCTATTTCTGTCCACCTTCATTTTTAACATGGGTTCTCTCATTCAATATGGAACTCACTGATTCAGCTTCACTATGATAACTAGGTGGATTTTTCTCCTATATAATAAATTATTTAAAGAATCATAAAAATTTTAACTTTTGTTTGAAAATATCAAGGATTATTTCTTTTATTACTGTGTTTGTATAATTTCTACCTTTTTTTTTTCTCTCATCAATCCTCTGGGGCCTGTCTCTCCTTATAGATAAATGTAACTCCACATCAAATAAGTTTCTCTTAGCAGCAGACAGAGATCTTTAGAGAAATCCACAGCCACTCAAATTGCAGAGAACAACCGACTGAAGAGGGGTGCCCAAACCCAACTGCCACATCTACAACCCAACAACCTACACTGAAGGCTCAGGAAACATTGTAGAAAAGGGGATGGAAGAATTGTGAAGACCAGGAGTACTCTGCTGCAAAAAAAACTCTCTCTCTCTCTCTCTCTCTCTCTCTCTCTCTTTCTCTCTTTCTCTCTCTCTATATATATGTACAGGATCTCCCTATATAGGCCTGGATTCCACAGAGCTTTCTATGTAGACTAAACTGTCCTTGTTTTCAGAGATCTTCCATCTTAATGCTATTGGGATTAAGGAAATGCACCACCCCACCCAGTTTTTTACCTAAGTGGTGGGGTTGGAACTCAGGTCTTCATGCTTGTGGGCAAGCTCTTTATGAACAGAGGCATTTCCCCAGCTCCAAGTTAAATATTTTTGGCATTTCACCTTTTTAACATTTTCAGAAACCCCCAAAATTGGATTGAGTGCTCTTTTAACAGACAACTAATCTAATGTGAAATATTATATTAAACAAATAATAAGCAGCAATTTGCATTTTCACATCTAAGATTAAATACGCCACTCACATTTATGAAAACATAAAACAATTGCATTCTGATCTCTCAGTATTTACAAATATTATAACATGATGTTATTATAGCTGCATATAAAATCATTACCAGAATCATGGATTGCTCATCGCCTCCAGAGCTCATCCTGGTGGTTGAGGACAGACACCTTCTTCGGTACAACTTCCACAGTCTTTAACTCATGGTGTAACATTTAAAAAACTTGACTTAGTTTTTCTCTGAAATTCATAAGATGCCAGGTACCAGTTCTCCACCACAAAATCTTCTCATGATATTTCTTGTCACCTGATGGAAAGCGGAGCCCACAGTATGGTACCCAGGGTCCTAGAGACGCTGCTTCACTTCCCTACCTCCCCCTCTAATCCCAGCCCCAGCTCTGATTTCTAACTTTCTATTCAGAGAACATTCTTTTCTTTATCCCCATTTATTTTATACCTGCTTCTTTTACTTAGAACATAATGAGTTCCATCATTTCTTGAAGAACTTTGGCACAAATTTACATATCCAAATGAGAACTCTTCATATAGCATCATCTGAATTTAAAATACTATACCTTGTAGCTTAGTTAAAGGAGGTCCATGAAAGCCCATAATAAAGGATAACAAATGTTTATTGGAGAACACTCACAATAAGAAAGTCACAGCATTCCTCTGCTTGGTGGCAGCTGGGAGCTGTGAAGTGAACTCCCACAACCAACCAAGCAGAAATGGAGAAAAAAAAAGGTTAAGTACACTCAAGTACCCTTCCTGTTTGTGCTTATAGTACCTCAGACCATGCCCTAATGGACTGATATCTAAAATGCTATTGGCTGAATGAATACTCACAACACTAGTTATTCTTTTAATCAGATTTCCTTTTCTCTCCATTTATAATCATAATGGATATGTGCACATGTGTGCATGTGCATGAAATCACCAACATTAGATTATTATTTGCATCTCTTTAAAATAAAGCGTTAATAAAAATTGTCTTTAATGTTTCGTTTTCCTGAACTAAAAGTACACCTTGATGAACATCAGAGTTCAGGAGTTATTTGCTGCATTAAAAGGTAGATGGCTGAAAAACTCACACAGTGCACACAGGCCAGAGCTTCATTCTCAAGGAATTATTCCTGTCTTTTGGACTGACATTTTCTATATATAGTTAAATCAAAAATCCAAGGCAAGGAACAGCCAGAGGTGCAGTTTCATCACGTCTTCTTCAATACAGAGTCCTTTCTACAGATAGGATCGTCCCTCATGCAGATTGCCTTTGTCTTCGTCCATCTTTCTTTCCTTTTATTACTTCTTCCATCTTTTTCCCCCCATTTATTTCTTGTCTGCATTAAAACTCCTGTGAGATATGTTACAGTCTCTGGTTAAGTCTAACACCTTAGTAAGCTTCCTTTGTACTTAGGATCTGTGATATTTGAATGAGAAGATCTCCCATAGGCTCATATGTTTGGACATTTTGTCCCCAGTTTGTGACACTGATTAGAGAGGTTTAGGAGGTTGGGAAAACGTTCAGCCTTGTTGGGAGAAGTACTTCACTAAAGGCTGGCTGTTTCATCACAGGAACAGAAAGCAAACCGGCATGCCTGAAGCTTTCTGAGAATTTACTATAATGTGGAGATGGTCTCATGCCTTAAAACATGACTACCCTAATAGAATGGGAAAAGTCTACGTCTCATATATTTTAATATTTTCATAGGTGAAGGAAGACATAAAGGCCTTTGGTTTTCGTAAAGGTGTGCCAAGCAAACAAAGACAAATCACAAGACTGCAAACAACAGGCAAAAACTTTCAGGCACAGGAGCTGCAGATGGACTCTCTCTCTTGCACTCTACTGTAACACATATGAATTTGTCAGGACAAAGCATCTTTTAAAGTCAGATGTTGACTCTGGAGTTGTGAAGCATATGGCTCCCTTGAATAGGAAAACCCCATTCATCCCCACTCAGTACAATCAGTACCTTGTTCCTGAGCAATATGGCTACAGTATGGTGGGGGTTAGAGCAGGATCCTCCAGCCTTCAGTTGTTTCACCATTCATTCTCTACTACTAGCAAATGTCTATGACAGACAGTGGTGCTTCCTCCTGTAGCTTCGAGCCCTTACCCAGTCTTCATGTCTTACCAAGAACAACTGCCTGAACTCTTGGCTATGGCTGATTATGATACAGCAGCTTTTATTCCCTATAATGTTTGGCTCTGCAGGAGGCCAACTTGTTGCCAGGATTTCCAAATTGCAAGCATCAGTCTTGGACAATTTATTCTTTATCTTTCACTTTGTTCAGGCGCTTCCCTTTCCTGATTTCTCTCATTGGCTTAATTAGCTGGGAGTAATTAGGGAGATTATCTCAGTATTAATATCGAGAAATTCCATAAGTGCATTTCATCCTCAGGGATGTTCTGTGGTATCACGGTTTCTAAAGACATGGAATTTAGCCCCATTCAATTTTTACTTCACTAATCTCTCTAGCTTTAGGCCTTTATTTAACAAATACACACAAGCACACACACATATTTCTCTGTATTTGATATACTTCCCTAGATCTTCTACATTTGTTGATTCATTTATTTTTGCTAACTGGTATAAGTAAGACCATGATATCTATTGTGGAAGTGAGGAGCGTGAGATGCAGATACCCAAAGCAACTTCTCAGCATCCTACAGCTAGTATAATTATGAGTTAAGTTGATTTACCCTGACTTTATTTCTTTGAATCAGTAATCTATGAATTAATACTATAAGGTAGACATTTGGTTATAAATATTGCCCCATTTTCAAGAATTACAAGTTTTGAACAACATTCACTACATTCAGCATCTTTGTCTTAAATTCCCCCATTTAAATTCCTTTTGGGGGACCTTGTACATACTCTCTTTGTATTCATGTCATTCTGGGTATGGAGTCCAGGGCTTCATACATACAAGGAAAGTACTCTCCCCTGAGGTTCATCTCACATCCATCTTCTATATGTGAACTCTAGAATTAGGAAACAATGCCACAGAAATACCATTAGGTCCTAGAACTTATTTTCTGTTCATGACTAAACACTCAACAGTCTTTATTCTCAGCATTTAGATGAGTATGAGCCTCTGATTTGACCTTTTTTTTTTTTTTTTTGCTTCTAAAAGGTGGCTTCTCTGCCTCAGGGTGAAAGACTCACAAGTTTTTCGGCATAAACGTAAGTGCTTAGAAGGCAGTTTAAATTCACGCCCATTTAGCAAATCATCAGGAGCAGCTTCCTCTATGGCAACTCCATTGGCTTTTGTCAAGTTTTAAAGTAGCCAATTCATTTTCCTTCCCAGGGTATGAGGTTCAGGCCCAATTGAGAGCTGATCATCTCAGGATTAAGCTTACCACTATTCATTTCATTAGTGGGTACATCTTTTTGTGCAGGTCAACCTTATAGTACACAGGGATAGATATTTGATGATTTTTCTCTCCCAACATTTTGCATTATACCTTCTAATGCTATGAATGGTAGTCACCAAGAAAGAAATCTTACTTCAGTTCCAGCTTAATTTGACTGAGTCTGCATCCAAAGCATGTACTATTTTTAGCATTTGAATCTTCCAAGTCTTAATATCTAGTTCTACAGGGTGGCCAAGAATACTTACAATATCCATATTGTTTTGGAACCCTCTACAGATATCCTGGCAAAGAATTCATAGGTAGATGTCCTACATGCTGTACTAAATTTTTGGTCTATTATCTATCCTCCCATGTAAGGAAGCCCTGTACATCCTGCTTTTTAAATGAACCAAACAAAGAAACTCAAGTTTTAATTTGCCAATCAGCTAATAGGTTCCTATAAGGTTTTTCATATGTTCTTAGTTTTGGTTGGCCTTGTTTTCACTTTCTCTTTTCCTGAATGTTCTACCCTATCCCCATTTGATCTTTCTACCTCGAGCATCTCAGCCCATGTCTGTTTTCATATAACATGTGTTCATTATCCCCTCCCCCAAGTTCTTTCACCATTTTCCCTGAGGCATCTTTTCCTGTTTCTTGCCCCTTGAAGATACTGCCTCAAACATTAACATAGAAATCTAAAACCATTCATCTAAAATCTTTACAAGACAGAGAATATGTAGTATTTGTCTTCTGGGGTCTGGCTTACCTTGTTCAGTATAGTTTTTTCCAGTTCTGTCCATTTTCCTTCAGATTTTATAATCTCATTTTGTTTAGTGCTAAGTAGAATTCTCTTGCATAAAAGTGCCACGTTTTTTATCATCTATTCATCAAGTAATAGAAATCTAGACTGATTTCACTTTCTAGCTATTGTATAGGGCAGCAAAAAACATGTATGCCCATTCATCTCTGTCATGCTATAGAGAGGGTCCTTTGAGGGTATAGCCAAGAGGAGTACACCTGTGTCAATATGGTAGACTTGGTTTTAGCTGTTGAAGAAAGCTCCACACCAATTTTCATAATGACTGCCCCAGTTTATACTACAAGCAGCAGTGAACAAGGATTCCCTTTCCCCACATCCTTCCGGTATTTGCTACCATTTGTTTTCTTGACAATGGCTGATGACACTGGGGTTAGGCATAGTCTCAAAGACATTTTCCAATTTTCCTGAGGACTGAGGATGTTGAGCAGGCCATTAAATATTTATAATCTTTGTATGTTCCTTCTTTTGAGAATCTCTGTTCAATTACATAGCACACTTTTCATACTTGCTATAAGGCTCAGGACACACTCAGAAAGAGAAGGAGAAAGACTATGGGAGCAAGATATTTGGAAGAGTAATGTAAAATGCCCTCTGCTAGGTGTGACCTGTCTGTGGCAGTCATGAATACACAGCAACTGTGACCACCTGCACTTAATAGGCAAAAATTAAACATGGAAGTAGGATGGATACTAGTTGGACAGAGAGGAGACCAGAAGTAAGAGGGAGGCAAAAGAAAGCTGCAGGAGGAAAGAATAATTCACTGTATACAAATATAAAACCACCTAATTAAAAATAATTGGATAAAATAATTTTAAATAAGAATCTAAGAAAACCAGCCCACAGTTCACAATTCCAGAGAACCTAGACAAAAATGAGGACCCTAAGAGAGACATACATGACTCTAATCTACACAGGAAGTAGAAAAAGACAAGATCTCTGGAGTGAATTGGGAGCATGGGGACAGTAGGTAGAAGGGGAGGTGAAAGGAAGGGAAGGGAATTGAGAAAAATCAATAAAAAAATCTATAATGACAGAAAAGTCATTTCCTTAAATATAGACTATTTTAGCAACTTTTACAAAAAATTAATTATAATTACACATTTTGTATCAATATTATTATAGTAAGTTTTTCCAAATGTGATAAACACTTAGTCTTTCTCAAGCATCTACATGCATACATTAACATTTAATTTATTCTTATCTAATTTCTCTTTGAGCACTGAACAAGCACAGATGTGTTTTGATTGGTAGACTCTCAGAACATTGTTGTCCAAGACTTTAATTAAGTCATTTGTTATAGCTCTTTAATTGCTTTGATAACATACTTAAATATCCTCCTATCAGCACTGATCTGTTCTTGTTTTGAGTTAGTCAAGTTATTTTATATATACAGTTATAACAGACACAAGATAACCTATATTAATTACATTGTAGTGTATCTAGAGCTAACTGACAGCTTCAAGGTCTTTGTTTTCTGAAAACATAGGTAAAATTTAAAAAAAACTGTTTTGAAAGACAAACATGTAGGAGAATATGGGCTATTTCCTACAGTGGCACAGGGCTGTTTTATCTGTATCAAAACAATAGTCTTTATACATTTCTTTGGATTGATGATGAAAATCTAAACTGTTCTATGTCACACAAACAAGCAAAGAAATTGTCAGTCATTGGAAGAGATCACTTACTGTTTCTGTTCAGTACAACTGATACCGTGAATGGCAGCAGTGATGGCATCATTGAGTGCCAGAATATGATTTTGATCCATAGATAAAATTAGGCACTTTTATGGTTATATGATTGTCAGTCTGACTTCTGTACAAGGCTCCAGTGTTATCTTTCAAAGATCTCAAAATCAAGTTTATTCAAAAGAACTCAATTATAAAATGACTTTAAAGAACTCCTTAAGGTTAGGTAGACTATACTTAAGCTGATGCTTGTGAATTGAATTATTATTATTTTTTTTGTTTGCTTTTTGTTTGCATTTTGTTTTTGAGACAGTGTTTCTCAGTGTGGCCCTAATTGTCCTGGAACATGATTTTTCATCAAAGCTGGTGTGGAATTCAGAGATCTGCCTGTTTCTGCCTCTTTAATGTTGGCATTAAAAGTATATGCCACTACCACCTGGCCAATTGTTATACTCTTCATTAAGAAATGATTCAAAACATAAATGAACACAGGGTACAATAACCACCATGAGTGTAACTCAGTAGAAGGAAGGTTGTTGATAGATGCTTTCTCAATGAGTCTTGGGCATCTAAACTTGAATTCCAGAGGCCTATGCTTTTTATCTTCTGTGTTCATACATGAGCATGGTTAGTTTTCTCGTTCAAGTATGAAATTTTCTAAACAACTTGTCCCTACCATCTACATTGAATGATTGTTTTATCTTCTCTTTCCTCTTGATAAAAACAATATTATATTCTGCACTTTGACGTTAAACCTAAGAAGAGGCTTGCTGTTGAGTCAGACTTTCTTTTAGCAGAGTATTTTCTGCTGTGGTTTAGATGTGCCTCCTGAACACTACAGCTATTTCCTAGCAATTGAGACATTCCCTGTAGAAGAGAGAAGTGAAATTTGTAAGGTTTAGAAAGTTAGCCAGACTTACAAAGCTTAGAAAGCGACTGAAATTTACAACACTCAAAGATCTTGCTCCACCAGGCAATAAAACCCCTTTAAAAATATTAGGGAGAATCTCCAAGTGACCAAGCTGCTTACAAGATACACAGACAGCTCGAGAGATTCATGAGTCTGTCACCAGATCTGGAGGGGTACTTCTGGGTGATGTAGCAGCAGCCTTTGGACCACCTATGTTCCTGCAAGTAATTCCCCTTCTATGTTCCTGTGAGGAAATTCAATAAACTCAGTGGTTTTTCTAAACTAGTGGAATAATTTCTTTAGACTGTTGTTGACATTCTATCTGGGGAGAACAGACGTCTGTTCTTTTCTTCCTCAGGAAAGTTATTCAACAGTAGGCAAGATGGGCTGAATAATTATCGCTAATTGATTACAGACTGCCCTACAGTAATATGAACATACTGCTTCATAACATTTTTCATATTAAATAGCTGTTTATTTTAGAATGAACACCCTAGGGATGCTTGCCGTGTCTTATTCACAACAGCAAAGCTTACCCTAAGCTGATAATTGATAAGAAGGGAGTTTCTGTCATAAGATGAAAACTATAATTAAATTATGGATTGTTACATAATGAAAGAAATGGATGTTTTGTAGGCAAAAGCAGACTGCCTCCTTACTTTCCCCAGTATGTGTGCTTCTTTTTATTAAGTCATCAGTATGCACTGTATCAACTCTTACATCGGCACATATAGCTTTCATGGTTCATGTGCATAGCACAGTACACCTATCTAATAGACACTGTGTTTCTTTAAATGTTTCAGAGAAATTTTATCACCTAAAATCAGAGTAGAATTGAGTTTTGAATCTTAGTCTCCTATTCCCAGATCTGTGCTTTGTGAATATCTTCCCAGTAGAATCTCAAGAATATTAAATAAAAGAACTGTTATTCCTAAACTTTAGAGTTTTGGGGGTTTTCCTTGAAGAGGGACAAGAAGAGAACAGAAAGGGACACTCTTATGTATTCAAATGCAGCTGCAGAGCAGATAAATGAGCTCCATCTGAACACCTGAGACACCGATGCCCTTGGTTCAGTGATTTAGCACCAAACAGAAGAGCTAGGGAAGGAAATGATGTGGTTGGAGTGTGTGATGAGACAGTAATAGAAGGAATGCTGCCTGTCATGACCCTATTACTGCCTAAAAGCTATGATTACATGCACACACGCTATGCCATTAATTTAGGGGAAAAAAACAAGGTAGAAAATAAAGTTTAAATTCTTCAGGCATGTTAGATTTTAGCGTACACCTACTTATATAGTAATATTAAAACCGTTCTCTTTTGAATTTTGCAGTCTAAGATTAGATTTTTATGAGAAACCACATCCGAACATAGGCAGCTTTCACTTGCCATTTTGTTTGAATATCTTGAGCAGGTTTGTGCAATGCTATTAAAATGTTTTGATAACTGATTTTAAACAGAATTTTCTGACCATTTATTTTTTGACAATTTCATACCTGAGAATTATATTTACATAACCTCAATCCCATTTTCTCCCCCTTCCAGCTTTTTCCATGTTCCCCACAGATGGTAATTCTCAAATTCACGGTTCTCTTCTCTATAATTGTTATTGTTGTATATTGGGTTGGATAGTCTATCAGGGAATTTTTTGATGGAGAAAACCAATTCTTCTTACCAAAGCACACCAACATTTGGAGCACTTCATCTAGGGATGGGGCCCTTGCAAAATTTCCCCCATTCACATTGGTATGTTGACTGGTCTGATGTGGTCATTATTCAAATCTTATTTAGACAACAACACTATTGAGATTTCATAGAAGGCACTCTTTCACATAAGGCATTCAGTTCTCCAACTCTTGCAATGTTTCCACTCCCTCTTTTGTGCATTCTCTGAGCTTTGGGCATAGGGGTCATGCTATAGATATTATAATTTGTACCAAGCACCACAGAACTCTCTTTATACTTTATACATTGTGATTAATTGGAAACTTCTATTGTACCTTCTTCCTGCTACACTAAGAATTTTTTTTTGATAGATGGGTAAGAGCTACAGTTATCTGTGGATCTAAGAGTATATATTTAGTACACACATGCACCACACACACACACACACACACACACACACACACACACACACACACACACAAACATCTATAACAGTAGTAGATTCTCCTCTGGGGCATGTGACTCCGCTTTAACCAAAGGCTAGTTAGCTAGGTTTAGCATACCAGACATGGGTTCCCTGCAATTGGATAGACCTTATAAATATGTACTATACTTAGAGAAATACTGTGCCGTGTTGGGGTTAATTTATAATTTTAGGAATAATAGTATTTCATTTATTTGTTTTTGATGCGTACATGTTTAAAATTATAATAATTCTCTTTTTTTATTTTTCTTCAATGAGAATAAAGTGGCCCTCCTTATAGCTCTAACTAGTTTTGGTTATGGAGTCTATTTCATCAGAGTTTAGAAGAGTTACTGCTGCTTATTTCTTAGTGCTGTTTGCTTAAAACACTTATTGTCTAACTTCTATTGTAAGGTAATAAATATTATTGGTGGTGAGGTATATGTGGGGGTGCAGAAAATAGCTGGAATCTGTTTGCTAATAAAATCCGTTACTCTGTGCTTTTCATTGAGGAATTGAGTTTATCAATATTAAAGGTTATTATTAAAAATTTTGCACTGATTCCTGATATTTTTATTGATTTGGTGGTGTATTCTCAGATTTTTTTTAAAAAATTAACTGTCCTTTATTGCTTATTTATTCCCTGTACACTCTTGGGTGTGTTTATCCTTCTCTTCAGACTGTAGAATTTTTTTTTAGTATCCTCTGTCAAGCTGACTTAGTGGTCATAAACTTTAGGTTTTTTTTCCTTTTTTTTCTATTTTTCTTTTATTCTATAATTTTGTTGGGTGTAATATTGAGTTGATAGTTGTGGTATTTCAGATCTTGGAATACATGTCTTTAGTCCCTTCTGATTTAAGTGTTTCAGTTGAACAATCAGAAGTTATTTAGACAAATCCGTCGTTATAACTGCGTTGTTTTTCTCTCTTGTAATATTCTCACTTTGTGTTTTAAATCATAATGTAATGGGAAAGTTTCTTTTCTCGGTTTTATGGAATTCTGTGGGCATCATTTACTTGGATGGGCATCTCATTTTCTAGGTTTAAGAAATTTTCTTTTATAACTTCATTGCCAATATTCTCTATGACTTTATCACTGTGCTCTTCTGTGCTTATAGTTTGGAATTTTGGTCTTTTTGTGACGTATCAAAATTCTACCATGATCTGATCACATATAATTTATTACTGACCTTTACCGAATAATATTATTTTTTTTATTTTGTCTGCCAGCTCTTATTCTCTGTTTCTCATATGGTGCAATCTGCTGGGAGCTTTTCACTGAGTATTTTGTTTGTTTCTTTTCATTTCAGCATCATTTTTGATTGCTTTTCTTCAGCAATTCTCTCTTATTGAACTCAATTGTTATATGTGTGATTGACTTCCTTATTTCTCTTAGCATTTGTTTTTGTCTTTTTGAGTCATTTGACTAGCATTATAAACATTCTTTTGACTTCTTTGAATAATCATCCTTCCAGGTCATTCCTTTAGAAGTTTACTACTGCAGAATCAGTACTTCTTAGTATGTGCATGCTGCCTTAGCTTTTCACATTATTTATTGTTTCTTCAGAAGTAATTTATCCTCTTTTCAGGGTAAGCATGTACAATGTTCAGGAAAGAATTAAGTTATAAGAAAACAAGAAGACTTGTTGTTTTTAATGGGATTTGTATTGAGAGTTCTAGGTTCTGTTTCCACCCTTTTGAGAGTATTGTCTGCCTAAAAAAATACCATTTAACAGTCAGCACAGCAATTTTTGGCCTTCTTCTCTGCTGACTTCTGGTGTGGTTTTCCAGGTCTAGTTGTTCTATGCTATGTAAGTTTCTGTCAATCCAGGATTAGGGATAATAGGACTTGGGGATTGGGTGTTTAGTCAAGAGACTTGGGGGGGGGGGCATGTGTGAGCCCTCTTGTCTTCAGGCATTTGATGTAGTTTCTGTGTGATGGGCTGTGTTAGCTGAGAGGTAGAGATTCTGTGCTTTTCTATAGTACTAGAGGCTAGGATCAGTGGCTGGGCAGTTCTTGTAAATCACATTCTAATGTTACATGGTTGTCAGGGCTGAAGGTCAGTGTGTGAATGATGCTCAGCACACAATTCCTGTCCCTATTAGTTTTCCACATCCTATTGTCATAATCTATAACTCCATGGGAGAACTACTTAAATTCTAATTAAGGCAATGAGTTTGCATCTTTGTGAGCACAAAGCCAAAATAAGCATAGGCAACATGTAAAACCATAGAAAAAAAAATATTCCATGTAATAGGCATAATAGTTCTTTATAGTGATGCCCCTTTATAGCAAAAGAGGCATGAGGATTTTATTCAGGAAACTCGTGCATATTTATATGGGTGTTGGTGAATTTCTAAGCATGCTTGGTTTAAAGACATGAAGATTAATATGTTGAACAGGAAGGACTCTGGGCTTGCTTGGTTTACACCATAAAGTTTAGTTGAAAATAAGTGGAAGAATGTGTTGGAGGTGTAATCACACAGAGGTCTGTCCTTACAAGAGTCTTCCTCACTTAGTGGCTGAAAATAATGAAAAGATGAATAGTGTCTATATCTAAAGCCAATCTCAAAATACAATTCAACAGTGGTCAGTGGATTCACATCCTCATTTATTCTTTCCATACCTACGAATTCTCATTAAATCTGACACAATGTATCCTGTTAAATTTTATTTTATCTTCATACAAATTGAAATCAAATGAACCAATTTTAGTGTCATATTTACTTGGAAATTTATTTATAAGAGTGGAATTATGCCAAATGCTGCCCTGATAAATTCTGAAAAAAATTAAAAATAAGCTCTCCTACTAAGCCAATCCAATTTGCCCTAGTATACTATTGCAAGTATTCAACAAACAATGGCTAAATACTACAGCATTTTATAATAATAAGATAAATAAGGCATTCTATGTTGTGTTTGTTGAACAACTTTCAATTATAAGTAAAAGAAATAAATACATAAATTCACCGACTTTTAATATAAGTCATAAAAAATTGTGAGTCTCACTAATACCAATTAAATAAGGATCATCATCATCACCACCTTTATTTTTAGTATAAATGCTTGATTTCACCATTATCAGTGAGACTGGTCATAGAAAGCAAATAACTCTGAAATTTTCTTGCCTTTTCTTGGACGTTGTGTCTTCTATAAATATTGCCCAGATTAATGTATTGTTTTCATCAGTGGACCTTCTTTTTGTACATGCTGAGTAGAGAAGAATTTCTATAATAACCTTGTGAGCAGGATGAGGATTGATGTCTGGGGTGTGTGTTCAAATTTGGTTTAAGATGTTGAGCGTAAGGGAAATATTTGCATCTTAGAAAAATCTTCCAGTTAATTCATCACTATTTCAAAACATTTGATGTATTTAAATAGTAGAAATATAGAACATTCACACTTCCTGATCAATTTTCATAACCTCAAAACAACAAGATCTGATTTATATTTTTATTAAATTCTCAAATTTTGGTGATTTATTTTCTGTCTCTGAAGTTATATAAGAGTTATATATAAGAGTTATAGTTTGCCTTTCCCAGAAACTTTATAGTTTTTTATGTTATATTAGGACCTTCATTGTCATTTAATGACTTTGATTTAGTTGTTATATTTAGAAATTAAACAGAGAACAAAGCCAAGGGAATGCCTTCTCCATACTTTATCTTACTTTTTCCTTTCAGATAGAAGTTGATTTTAAGAATTATCAGATGGGATTCCAGCAATAATTGGTACATCTGCAATGCAATACTCAAGGAACAAGAGAGAGAGAGAGAGAGAGAGAGAGAGAGAGAGAGAGAGAGAGAGATACTGTCTGTATAACAGTGTCTTCTAGGCAGGACAGGGTTGCTACACATGCACAAAATCTTAGCATTATGGTTGCCTAAACAAGACTAGCATAATCACTATACCAACTGACATGGTAACAAAAATGGGGGAAATTTCACAATTTTTCCACCCCTACTCTCCTTACAAGTAGTCAATTGCTGCTGAAGCGGGGGGGGGGCAGTTTTTTTTTCAGGAAGGAACATTCTGATAAGTTATTCACACCCAACTGTTAATCCCTAAACACATTAATTTATGAATGACACTAGACTCTCTATGTGCCTAGATAAATATCTCTCTCTCTCTCTCTCTCTATATATATATATATATGTGTGTGTGTGTGTGTATGTATATATACATATATATCTTAATGATAAATATATAGTCTACTGATAAATATATATACAAAAGAATATTCACACACAAGGAAATGTTGGGGTTTTGGGAAAAGTTGCACAGGGGAATGGAAGAAGGAAGGATGAAATGATATAAATTCAAAATTTGTATGTGATACTTTCAAAAATTAGAAAAAAACTAGAAAAAATCATTCAGCAAATATGTTGGACAATATCAAGGTCCAAATTCTAGTCTCTAATTTAAATGTGTTTACTTGTGAATTTACAAATAAAGGTGTATGGATAAATTTCCAATCATAATATTTATAAGCATGTGGCATTATAGAAAGTAACAAATGCATTAATTTCCATAGTGAACACTTTGTTCCATAAATAATTTAGATTCCCTGTACTTTACTGAGGAGTCTAATAAACCCCCACCCAAAGTGACCACATTGTATAGGAGATTTTTAAAACTTATTCCTCCAGTCTTTCTCTCATGATGTATCCACTGGGCAAGCTCACTGACAGCCCTCTTCAATACCTAACTTCCATAGTCTGGCAGCAAGCACACTACTTTTACAAGATCAACATTTTCAGATTCTAAATACAAGAGAGACAGGGTGGTGTTTGTCTTTCTATTCTTGACTTATATCAGTCAATATAATCATATCACATTAGTGTATCATCTGTGCTGCTATAAGTGATGAGACAGCCTAATTTTTATTACTGAAGCCACTCCATTTTTTATATATGATAATTTTATGTAGTAATCTAGCTTTTGTACATTGCTTATTCTTCTTTCTTTCTTTTTTTTTTTTAAATCACAGTTCTGAGGACCAGACTCCAAGGCTTTACATGTAAGGCAAGCTTTCCATCAGTAGCACCCATGACCTAACCACTCATCCCTTGAAAGTTTCAATTTGATTGGATGGCTTTGCTATTGTGAATAGTACTGCAGTAAGGACAAAAGTGAAGATATAATATCCTTTATTTCTTCAGGGAGCAAAACTGTTTTCATTATTTTTTGTGAAGTCTTTCAGATTTTCCCTATTAATCTAATACTACATACATTATTTTATATCCAACTTACTACTAGGCGTTTCAGTTATGGATCATGAAGTACATAAGCAATTTATATTCCATATAAATGCTTTTAAATGATTTCATTTACAACTATTTCATCAGACTATTAGTAAAGTCTGCATTTTAACTCTTGGCTTGACCTAGAAGTACAGTGAGCTTTATTATTTCCAGTATGACGATCTCATAGTCTTATTACAGGCAAGAATTGCATTGAGTTTTTTGAGCTCCCACCTCAGATTGTCAGCTTGTATTAAACTTATGGTCACTTAAAGGAGCCAAATATTTCCCCATAAGCTACATCCAAGCATCTTTCTCTTTGATAAACTGGATTACAGCCCATCAATCCCATATTACATTTTTAGTTTATTACTTTTCTTTTATCCCGTCAGCTTTTTCTTCTAACTCTATACCTTATAAATTTTTGAGATATTTTAGTATGTATGTTATTGGTCTTGCCGAAGATGCTTAAGAAGTGTGTTTGAAGTAAGAAAAGGCCAAAGGCCAATTTCTACAACATCATTTTGAATATCTATTTCCATTTATGTTTAAACTTGGAGTATATATATATTATTATTGAGAATGCAAAAGCACCTAATGAAAGTATTAGTAATTCTTTACCAGTGTTATTGGAATCTTATACTATTTTTCATAATTTGAGCCTTTCTATAGTACGTGTCTATTCTTTTTTCAAAGGAGCTAAATATTTTGAAAGGGCATAGGGGGTGGGGTAGTCATAGGGAGAGAGGGAGGACTGGAAATAATGTAAACACACTACTCATGAATTAAATTATGGAAATGAAATAAATAAAAATAAAAGATTACACTGTAAGTTTTGTTTTAAATAGGAAAAAGGTGAATATATCAGGTTATCTAAATGATCAACCCAATCACAGTGCCCTGCATTGGACATACTCACTTTTGAGATCTGAAGCAGAGTTTTGCTGTAATTTGATGCTTGCCAAGATTATCGCGTTATTTTCCTTGAATTTTAAGTTTTGGAATCTTCTGAATCAAGACTCTGTAATGTTTGCTGTAGATCCTTTGATGACAGGTTCTGCAGGCAACGCTGCTTATGAGCTAAGTGTGTTTAAACACTACCTGTGCTGAACCTGGGAGTCAGAGTCAATTACTCACTCTGTGCTGCAAACTGTCTCCCCAACTTGAAAGATAATGTATACTAATGTATATGCATACAGTTGCTTACTTTTTATGCTAATTACACTCCTTTAATATCAATTTAATATCTTTAAGTAGTCTTCCAAAGCCTTTCTACACTTTCGTGCATGTGTGTGTTCGTGTGTGTGTGTGTGTGTGTGTGTGTGTGTGTGTTTGTGCATGCATTGGGGGTCATTATTCATTATTCCTTACCATGGGAATCTACCTGAATGACCCATATGTTTTAGTTGACTACAGTGTCTTAATGCCATCAATATTGTTTTTATTTGGACTAGAATTTTAACTAATTTACATTCTTTGGCAAAAAAAAAGTCATTTACAGTTGAATTTTCTCACCTCATTTTCTAATATCCACATACTCTATTTTCTGATTGTCTAGATTGTCTATCCCCGGATACTCTAGTACTATGTTCTCTGACTTATTCCTTAGCTCAGAGATCTTCTGTCTGCCCAGAATGGCATCTCTTACCTATCTTTATAATATGCAGATGCTGAGCATCAATTTTCTAGATGATCTGAGAAACTCTTGTCTCCAGAAATTCAAATGCAGCTACAGAGCTACTGCTACTTGTTTTGACACCCTGATATTTGGGATTGCTTAGAATGTTCTCAGTCCAGTCAGGTCTGGCAATTCCCTGTCAATACACTGATCCCTGTACACAGCAAACCTACCTCCATATCTGCTTGCCCGTCCTCTTTCCAGATGGGTCTTTCCAGTTTCTGTATACGCTTCATTACGCTCTTATAACGCCAAACCATTTAGTATATTCTTCACATAGTTCTAGGAATAAAGTAGTGGGTCAACATACATGTTTCCCTGTTTGTTTAGGTCCTTCTCACCCATTGAGATTGTGAAACTTATCCATTTGTTTTTACCCAAATGTTATTTAAATATAATTTGTAGAAGCTGTAGAAGCTATGGAAAGATACTTTTAAGAAGTCTTTCTTTTCTATTGTATGACTTGATACCTGGACCACATAGATATTGAGCTTAGCACTTATCAAATGCTTTCCATATTCTCCACACTATATTTGAGAATAAAGGTAAGGATAAAACACATGCTTTTAAGTTTTTGTAGCTCACTGTCACTAGAACTTTTTACTAGATTTTCTTTTTATTTTTATTACAAATACATTATTTTCATAAAATATTTTCTTTTATGGTTTTCTCTATCTGTATTCTCACTTCTGCTTCCACCCAGATCTATAGCCTTTAGGTTTATTACTAGGAATAAAAAAACAAACATCTAAGGAATAATAATAAAATAAAATAAGATAAATAAAGATCAAATTAATCAGAAGATGCCAAAAAAAAGAAAAAGAAAGAGCCAAAGAAGAAGCACAAGAAATGCATATAGATGCAATGAAACACACATTTGTATTTAGAAGAATCCCATTAAAATAAAACAGAAGCTTAATATATATATATGGAAATGACTCTTACATAAACATGATGGGAAAGGGTAGATTATTGAATCTACTTCAACCCCCAAAACAACTGGTAATTATCAAAATATTTTACACTGGTTCAGATTTTAATTTATTGATACAAATTTAAGATTAATTTTGTTATACTGTATTTATATTTCTACTTTAAGATATTGTGTTTATGCCACTCAATTAAAATGTAATCTATAATTAAGAAATACAGATTTACAAAATACAGGGAGTTATCTATAATAGTCAAACTTAAGGTGATGCTAGTTAGGTTTTCTAAATATACAGAGATATATTTCAGATAGATAAATATTTTAAAACATTCTAAAAAACCTACAGAATATGACATTTAAAATCTTTTAATTACTTAAACTTTTATGACAGTGAGACATGTCTGCACTTGGCAGTACCAATGTACTCTAGAGAAAATGATGAGCTTCAAAGAATCTCTGCGTGGAGCATTTTTCTTCATTGCAAAAGCTAACCATGTGGGCAAAGATACTGCCTATGCTTCAATTGCTAACAGTTGCTGTATAAACTGGACCGGCAGGACACAAGAAAGGCAACTGCTGAGCTTTGCCAAGACAAGGTCAGACAGTCCTTCAAAATTCTCTGTTTCACAGGAAGTCTATCAGATATGCTAACCCTATAGGTCAAAGATGGATGCCCCAATACTACAGAGGAACCTTGGATGACTGTTCTGTGGTCAGCTATTTTTGTCATTTCTCATATCTTTTAGATTTTGCTTATTTGCACTTCCTGCTTATTCAGGTAATATTTCTTTCTCAGGTCTTTAATGAAGTTGAAAACTAGATACTTAATATTATAGTTTTTCTTACTTAGGATACAAAGGTAAATTATATATAAACCTTTAAACTCACCAATATTTAATAAATAATTATTTTCTTTTTTATCAAATACAAATAGACTAGGTATTACAACTGCAATTCTTACTTGATAATTGTTTTATTGTATGTAATTTTGCTATGTTAAAGTCAATACCTTCCTTTATGACTAGACAGAAAAAAAATGCTGTTGGATAACCCTCTTGTATGCTGTGAATATATGTTATTCTCATTTGTTAGTAATAAAAGCTTCTTTGGCCTACAGCCAGGCAGAATATAGCTAGGTGGGAAAACCAAACTGAATGTAGGGAGAAAAAAGGATAGAGTTGAGAGAGATGAGAGCCAGCCACTCAAGAAGTAAGATACCACCAGACCAGTAATGCCACATCCACATGGCAATACATATATTAATAGAAAAGGCTTAACTGACAAGCCTAAACTATAAGTCAAACATTTTATAATACATATTAAGCCTCTGAGTGATTATTTAGAAACAGCTGTGAGATGGGGTAGAACAGAGAAACCTCTATTTTCAAAATTCTTTCTACCTTTCATTCCTTTGAAATATTCCCTGAGCTAAGAGGAGAGAGATTGATGGATACTACTCTTTTAGTGCTGAATGTTCCATGGTCTTTCACTCCCTGCATGTTGTCTGCCTATTCACTCTCTGCCTATTGAATCTGTTCATATCTGCTGCTGAGAAATCGTCTCAGATGATGACTGAACAAGACACCAATTTGTGAGTATATCGAAATAACATTAGGGATCATTTTATTGTTACATTCCTTCAGCAAAATAGTAATATCTGATTTTCTTCTAGTTCCATGGACTGTCTAGTTTCAGGTTCGTGGACTCCTGAAAAATGTCAGGAATGAGTTTCATCTCATGGAGTGGGCCCTAACTCCAGTCAAATATTGGTTACTCTCTTAAGCTTCGTGCCCCTATTGCAGAAGAATATCTTGAAAGCTGATCATTCTTATAGATGGAATAATCTGTATCTGGGTTGATATTTACTTTCATCCTTTGGTAGCATAAAGAGTACTTTCCTGTACCATAAATACTAGTCTATAGGATTGAAGGCTCTAGGCAAGCACCAGCTTGATTTGTCTGTGTTCTATCAGTTATATAGGTGTTTATAAAGCAATAGTGCTTTGCAGTCAGTTTGTGGAGAGTCACTGATAGCTTAGGCAATAGCCTGAGTTGTTTAGAGAATTCCATGGGGCATCTTTGATTATATCTAATCCATTCCTGGCACCAAGTTCCCATCTAACTGCTCAAACTGCCCTTAGATTTAACTGTTCCTCAGCCATATACTCTCCTTCACCTCCCCTTTTTCTCTTTTTCCCTGTTTGGTGGCTCCCATCAACACTGTCTAATCATAACTATCTGTTCTATTTCCCCTTTCTGTGAAGACTCATCCTTTCTGCTTAGTTCGTTGCTCTTATCCAATTGGTTATATAGATTATAGCTTGGTTATAAATGACTTAGTGCTAGCATCCACATGTAAGTGAATATATACCATATTTGTCTTCTGTGTTTGAATAATCTTACTTAAAATGTTTTTTTCTAATTCTATTGATTTACCTATAAATTAAATTATTTTTGTAATGGCCGAGTAATATTTCATTGTGTAAATACAATGCTTTATCTATTCATCTGTTGATGAACATCTAGGTTGTTTTCAATTTCTTGATATTATGAATTGAGCAGCAATGAACAAATTAATCAAATGTCTATATAATAGGATGAAGCTCCTTTGGTGTTGGGAGCTGCAGACCCTCAGACCCTGAACTTTGTGTGACCTGCTGGAGGAAAACATCTTGTTTTCTATGTTTGCAGCTATTCTGAGCATGGAATGTTTTGACCCTTATGAGTTCCTGAAAACAAGGAAGTGAGTTAGTCATCTGATAGCTGGTGAGCATGAAGTAAAAAATTTCTAGAGCTAGAGCTTGGCCACTAGTCAAGAAGAGTGCTATATAAGCTGTCTGAGAACACAATAAAATTGGCATTCTTGCTTCCAGAGTGACCCATATCTCTGTGTGTTCTTTAATCCCCAGACCCTTGCCCAACTGTGGTTCCATATGGTACAGGCACCACATTTTGAGTATTTTCCCAGGAATAATAAAGCTCAATGTTGAGGAAGATTTAGTCCCATCTTCTGAACCACCACACTGATTTCCATAGTGGCTGAACACGTTTGCAGTCTGATAACCAATGGCTTGGTGTTCCCCTTACACCATATCCTAGCCAGCTTGAACTGACATTTAACTTATTTATCTTGACCATTCTGATTGGTGTAAGATAAAATCTCAAAGTAATTTTGATTTGCATTTCCCTGATGAATAAGTATGCTTAAAATTTCCTTAAGTGCTTATCAGCCATTTGTTTCTTCCTTTGAGAATACTGAAAGGTATACTATCTTATTATATTTAGGTAAATATGTTTGAGATATCTTTAAATTTGTTTGTATAAAAAAGAAATTGTTGTTGCTGGGTTCATACAGGATGTTCAGGCAGAGCTATGCATGTCTGATGCTGAAGCTTGGAGTGACCTTTACCTTAAAACTGAATAATCTGTGCCAGCATTGAAGACATTAATCTTCAGCCTCAGTTTCTGCTTTTTATTTTGTTTGATTTTTGAGTGTTTTGCCTGCATGCATATGTGTATCATCTGCATGAGATCAGAAGAAGGTATAAGATTCCCTGGAACTAGAGTTAGAGATGGTTGTGACCTATCATGTGAGTGCCAGAAGAGAACCTGGGTTCTCTGCAAGAGCAACAAGGTGCTCTTTAACACTGAGCTCTCTCTCTCTCTAGCTCCCAGTTTCTGCTTTTTGGATAGATCAAACAATTACAACTGTGTTTATAGCTGAAATATCAACAAAGCTAATATTCCTTTCAAAAACTCAAATCTCCTCCCTGACTGCAAGAAATGGGTTTTCTGCAAACCACTTTAAAAGTTGTACAAATCTAAAAAAAAAAAAAAAAGACTGGACAATGGTCATGGAAGCCCTTCCTTCCATCTTTGCCTTTGAATCTCCATGTTTTCCTTTGCTGGTTATTCAGAAAGAAACTAAAGAAAATGCCAATAAAGGAGTATGTCTTTTGTACACATTTACATGAAGATGGACACTAAAAAGAAATCCCACACTAGCTCAGAATTGAGTATAATTAAGGGTTATTTATTTAGGAGTAGACTCACAGATCACAGTCCTCTTCATGAAAACAGGGAACAGGAAACGAATCTAGCAACTGGAAAAGAGAGGGAATGCACACTTTACATACGCATTTATAGTAAAGGAGTCCACTCCCAAGTGGGTGGGTAACTTAAAGGCTGCTGACTGTAGGATTTCCCACAGCATTTACAAAACCAGGCAACAGGAAATCTTATGATTCTGCCCATAGTTTATCAGCTAGATTACTTTAGTTATAAGGTATATCATCTCTGTCTAATTAATAGCATTTATTATTATTAAATTAAAAGCATTCTATTCTTTATCTTTAGAGAACAATATAGCACATTTACTTATAACCTACATTATATATAGTAAGATAAGAACTTTTAAAGTTATGTACCTAATATTTCATAAGGGAATATTCCTATTAGCACGTGTATCTTACATTCATGGAGCCTTCTTAACCAACCGACATCTTCCTAATGTTTCTTTGTAGTAGAATTTCTAATGACTTATCACTTTAAGTATTTGCATGGATAGAACACAGGAAGCAAGGCAGTGCAATGCAACATTCATTTCCTTCATAATATTCACAGTGTTGTTTGTTTTCTCTAGATGATGCCATGAGATTTATGTCTTATCATCTGCTAGCTGAATACGGCTGTGTTTCCCTTTTTTCTCTTCCTAGCTTTGTTTTGATAAAGTCTGCAGATTAGTGGCAGATTTAAACATACTGTTTGTCCACCTGGAGTTTATTTAAAATAACTGCTTGTTTCAAGACGGACACTTGAATAGTGAATATGTTTATCCATTTTATTCTAGGTGGTCCCCCTGATTCTAGTTTTCTAATGTCTAGCAATAATTCTTTGCTCTAATGGTAGCAGAAGTCAAAGCATTTTTCATTATTGTTGCTTTGTGATTCAGAACAGTGCTATATTAAAGTCAATCAGGTATGTATATACTTCCTCACTCAGACGTAGGTATAGATATTTGTCAAAGTCCCAATTTAGACTATTGCCTGCAATTTTACTTTTTGTAATTTTTAAAATCACCATAAGCAACCTTTAGTTAGATGATACCCACCACATCTAAAAGTGAGCAAATGACATCATAGAGAAAATAACCATGCTTTCCAAAGCTTTATGTGTCCTGTACATAAAGCATACAACAACTATATTAGTTACCTTTCTGAAACTATGATGAGATGCTTAATAAGAAGCTAGACAGGGGAAGAAAGGGATGCTGTGACTCATGATCTGAGGCGGCACAGTTCACGGTAAATACAGTATGGTGGCAGGGGCTTTCTGTAGTGGGAGAAGGCTGCAGTACATTTTTCATATTTCCTTATACAATGAAGAAGAAAGAGAGTGAGAAGTACGCCTGGCCTATAAGTCTCAAGGACTGCTTTCTTGTAACTGCTTCCTCTAGCTTTCTTTCCTCTGCCAATGATTCTATAACCTCCCCAAAATAGTTGCTGTCTTGACTCAGCACCTAAGAACCTGAGCCTGTGAAGGACAGTTCATATGCAAATCATAACAGCAATGATAAACTCACTTTCTGTATTCTGGTGCTAGCTGGACTCATACTACCTGGTTTGCCCATGCCAGCCAAGTTAGTTACCTCTCAAATGGGCTTTCTCCACAAAAAAGATAGAAGATACTGATGTTTATAAGGAAATGATGCTACATGTTAGATACTAGTTTCTGTCAACAAAGTGATATACCCAATGTGCATGAAACCTCATATCCATAATCTTCAGAATAAACAAAGTATAGTAGTTCTTTAACCTGACTTAATAATAATTTCTATTCATAATAACTGCATTAATAACGGAAAGAAATATAGAAATCTTCATTTCAAAGACCAATTTCAAATACAGGCAGGGCGAAGCAGGTAATATAATAAACCCAACTAGATTGAGTATAAATATATTGTGTGTAAATATTTTATCACATGGTAGGTACTGAAGTTTATATATCTGTGCTGGCTAGTTTTAACAGGAGTCTCAATTGAGTATTTTTATCGATCAGATATAAGTACATCTGTGGGAGATTATATTGATTGTCAATTGATTTAGGAAGACCCATCCTATTTTTTTTTAATTTATTTATTTATTAAGGATTTCTGCCTCGTCCCCACAACCGCTTCCCATTTCCCTCCCCCTCCCCCGATCAAGTCCCCCTCCCTCATCTGCTCGAAGAGCAATCAGGGTTCCCTGACCTGTGGGAAGCCCAAGGACTGCCCACCTCTATCCAGGTCTCGTAAGGTGTGCATTCAAACTGCCTAGGCTCCCACAAAGCCAGTACGTGCAGTAGGGTCAAAAACCCACTGCAATTGTTCTTGAATTCTCAGTATTCCTCATTGTCTGCTTTGTTCAGCTAGTCCGGATTTATCCCATGCTTTTTCAGACCTAGGCCAGCTGGCCTTGGTGAGATCCCAATAGAACATCCCCATTGTCTTAGTGTGTGGGTGCACCCCTCGTGGTCCTGAGTTCCTTGCTCGTGCTCCGTCTCCTTCTGCTCCTGATTTGGACCTTGAGATTTCTGTCTGGTGCTCCCGTGTGGGTCTCTGTAATAGCCAGAACCTGGAAACAACCTAGATGCCCTTCAACGGAAGAATGGATGAAGAAAGTATGGAATATATACATATTAGAGTATTACTCAGCAGTAAAAAACAAGGACTTCTTGAATTTTGCATACAAATGGATGGAAATAGAAAACACTATCCTGAGTGAGGTAAGCCAGACCCAAAAAGAGGAACATGGGATGTACTCACTCATATTTGGTTTCTAGCCATAAATAAAGGACATTGAGCTTACAATTCATGTTCCTAGAGAAGCTAAATAAGGTGAATCCAAAGACAAACACATAGGCATCCTCAGGAATATTAACCTTCATCAGGCGATGAAAGGAGACAGAGACAGAGACCCATCCTATTTTGGAAAGTGTGATTTCCTAGATTTGGGTCCCAGATTGTCTTGAGGGAGAGAGGATGAGTAGATGATAAAGAAATAAAAAAATGTGTTTATTTTCTCTTTGCTCTTGACTGTGTACATGGTGTGACCAGCAGTTTCAACACCTTCTTTTGTCTTCCCCGCAATGGTGGATGGTAACCTGAAACTGTAAAGCAACTAAATCCTTCCCTCCCCTGTGTCTTTGGGCAAGATACTTTATCACAACAATAGCCTGAAATGAGAACATCCAGTCAAAACTGGAAGCGGTTACATATTCCAATAGTTTTGTTGTTTTATCAAAATAGGAATACAGGGCTGAATAGGTCCCATTTTTGTGATGTAAATGTGAAATTTCTCTCATGGGGCCTTTGTCTTTGGACATTTCTCTCCATTTGATGGTATTGTCATGAAAGATTACGATACTTGAAGAGATAGAGTCTCCCCAGAACTAATGGGTCACTGTGGGAAGAACTAAGGTTTTCCTGCCAAGATCCACTTCCTTTCTTCATTTTTGCTTCCTATTCTGTAAAACTAAGAGACCAGGCATCCCAGTGGCACTGAGACTATGAAGTCCCTGCATTTGTCACTCTTTCCTATTCAAGATAGAGACCTTCCCCTTAAACTGCAAGTGAAAATTTAACCTTCTTCCCTTACACTCATCCTTGTCAGGTATGATATTTTACCACTACTTTTCTCTTGGATCTAAAAAATTTTATTCATGTAATTTCTCCTTATCACAGTCGGGAGTTAGTTTAAATTAAAAAACCAAACAAAACTTTCCTTTCTAGTAATAGAGTCAAAGATTATTCTAAAAGTAACCTTGGTGATTATAAAAATAAATTTATATTGCTATTTTGAAAATAAAATCATCATCCACCTAAAATGCTAGAAAATATACTACATAAGTTTATATTTTGACTTACAAACTTGGAAATTTTCCTATCTTTAAGATATATAATTGTCTCTCTTTTGCTGTTTGAAAGACACCTTTAAGAGAAATAATGAGGACAGTATTTTATAATACCAGCAAAATATTGCAGGTCTTCAAAATTATGATTAAAATATAACTTAAACACTGACAAGATGGTTCAGTGGGTAACGTGTTTGCCGTGTAAGTGAGAGGATGACCTTAACTATGATCCCTGAAACTCACATAAAATGAGACACAGGAGAGTGTGTCTACAAACTCAGAATTCAGATGGTGCTACAAGAGGTTGGAACAAGCAAATTTCTGGAAGCTCATGGGCCAAACAGACTGGCGTTCTCATCAGGTCACAACAAGGGGAGACCCTGTCTCAAATAGGTAGATAACAAGGGTGAAAATCTCAAGTTCCTTTAATGGCTACTTGTGCATTATTGCAGGCATAGGCCTGAATTACACTCTCTGTCTCTGAGTTTTTGTGTGCCTGCCTGCCTCCTTCCTTTCCTCTGTCTCTGTCTCTCTCTCACTCACACACATACACACATACTACACAGAAATTGTATAAAAGGAATTGACTGTTTCTTTAAATATAAAAGTGATAAAAGTTAAAGAAAATATCAAGATATATGTAGGACTCCTGGAATAACTCCTGCCAAGCACACTGCTCATTACATTAGAGATACCATCTATTGTGATTCTCAACCTGCCTAACACTGAGACCCTTTAATACAGTTCTTCATGTTATGGTGACACCCCCCCAACCTAACATTATTTTTCGTTGATACTTCATAACTGTAATTTTGCTAGTGATATGAATCATTATGTGATATACACACAATCTGGTAGTCTTAATCCTAAAGAGGTTATGACCCACAGGTTGAGCACTGATTATCTACTGGATCTTTGCTCTCTTAAGTGTCTTGTGGGAGCAGATGCTGTGGTATATACAGGAAATTAATTCTATGCAGTTATGCCACTTGACACAATTGCACATGTAAAAATGAGTAGTAACATAACCCCAAAATAATTCAAATTAACTGGAAATGAAGCTGCCAATGTGTAAAGCAATTGAAAAGCAAGTGAGTGACTTCTGTCTAACTGAAGTCAAGAAGGCACAGCCACAGATGCTCTCTTCTTTATGGAATCCTTTCTTTTTACCCCAGCCTTAATTCTTGGATTTTGATCTATTAAATAAACAATTTTCACAGCTTGTCCATTCATGGATGCAATTTCTTTTTAAACAGCTTCCTAAATTTTTCCCACTTTCTTGACCATACTACCCACCATAAGCAAGATTTCCCTGGACAACCTGAGAGCATGCTCTTATCACCTTCATGTTCCTTTATGCAGACATAGAATTTAACAGCCCTCTTAGGACAAGCAAAATCCATGACAGTAATGTCAGAATAATCATAGTGGATTTACCCTCTTGGGCTGTAAGTTCCCTAACCATCAGCTGTTGGCCAGATTTACACTCCTAGGCATATGTTTTCTCTTGTGCTTCAGAATTCAAACCCAATCTGAAAGGGCTGGTTAATCATCTAACATTTGTGTCCTTATTGTGCACATGGGCCTACCCTGAATTCAGGTCATTATTGCAATTCATAGTGTTTACAGCTAGGTATGCCTACTGATGATGTTTTCTCTCCTGCAGTTTACATCTCATCTTCTGGAACTATGACAGCTAGCCAGCACAAAGGAAGATTCCTGGTCACAACTAACTTGATTTCTTCATATCCTGTGGCCAAAGTGTAGGGTGCCTTCAGCAAAATGGTCTTACCATCAAGTTATAGCAGCAACTAAGAGAGCAATGGGAGTCATCTCTATTCTTTTGATGTGACTGACCAACAAGTCTAGAGAAGATACCTCACATCTGGTGCTGAGGTTTTTACTTGGTGACCTATGGCTTTGGAACATTTCTTTCTTTCTTTCTTTCTTTCTTTCTTTCTTTCTTTCTTTCTTCCTTTCTTTTTGGTAGGTTAAATCTAATTAAATGTTATATAGAGATATATAGACAGGCAGACAGACAGACAGATATTGAATAGGGCTATGTTCTGTTTGAATGCATGTGGTAGTTAGGATTTGGAGAGAGTTAAATTGTACAAAGGAAAAAAAAAGAAACTTTGTTGTTAATCAATAGCCTTGATTAAACCCTTATTATAGACCACTACAAACAATTAAAGAAAATCTTACAAGGCATGTTGGATTCAAATCAGGATATTTAACTATTAATGTAAATAATAAAATAGTTGAACTCATTTCTTTGGGGATTAAGATATTGTGGTATTTCAGAAGAATTTCTTTATTTTTAGAACATGAATGCCGAATTATTCCAAAGTGACATTTCATGCTAAAACTTATTTGTTCCAAATAATGTAGTAAAAGTAAAACTTACTGGTACATAAGGGAATACACATTTGTCTCTGTAACATGAGGGTTGGCTTGTTTGTTGGGGTTTTTGTCCCACCCGGTACCCCACAACTGTTTAGCCCCAAAGAAAATCACACATAGGTCTCCATAAATTATAAGCTGATTGGTCCATTAGCTCTAGTCTCTCACTGGCTAACTCTTACATCTTGATTAACCCATTTTTCTGATCTATGTTAGCCATGTGGCTCAGTACCTTTTTCAGTGGAGCAGATCACATCCTGCTGCTTCGGTGGTCTGGGCAAGAGTCAGAGGAATCAACTTCCTCCTTCCCAGAATTCTCCTCATCTCATTATATCATTTCTACTTCCTGTCTGATTTTTCCGCCTATCTTTTCTGCTGGGCCAATCAGCGTTTATTTATAACATAATTGACAGACAATTCTCCCACACCATGTCTCTGTGTGCACCCATGTATTTGTATGATGTGATAAAAATACAATGATATGTAATCTTACTAAAATTTTCATTTTATGATCCTTGTAATTTTCCTACATGTTAAAAAGATCTGTGAGCTGAAATATTGAGAGCAAATAGCTTTTAAAATTGTGACATGTGTCCTGGAATGTTGACTCAGTGATTAATAGCATTTGTTTTGGCAGAGGACCCCCAGTTTACCTTCCAGCATCTACATAGAGGCTCACAATCTTATCTGCAACTCCAGCCCCAGGAATAACACGCCCTTTAATGACCCCCATGAGCACAAGGCATGCACATAATACACAGGCATATAGGCAGACAAAATCCCCACATGTTTTAATCAATCAAATAAGCAAAGAAAATATGATATGAAATAGTAATTAAAATTTAGTCTGAATTCTAATCCACATTTTTTTGTATTGTTACATTTAGCTTATTGACATAAAAGTGCTTAAAATTATTGAGATGACTTGTATTTATTTAAGCACGTTTAAAGGACCTGTAGGTAAAGCCCAGCTTGCCTACTGTGCACTGAACTTCACAGTGGATCATTAACAACGCATCAAACAAGGTGCAGTCGTGCATTTCCGCAATCTTTGTACTTGGAATGTAGAGTTAGGAAGATTATAAAATTCAAGGATACTCACTAGTATGATGACAGCCTATTCTTAGCTATAGTAAGCCTCTTTTCATTTTTTCATTTCTCTTTCTCTTTTGAGACCCTTACTCAAGACAAAACTAATTTAAAAAAAAAAAAAGAAACTTTAACATTTTGTGCCCAAATGAAAAATAGGAAGTTGAGGGACAAAGTGTAGAAAACAGCAGTTGCTTGTGGCCATCACTAACAAAGTTAGTGTCTAAGTTCATTCTTGTCTTTAAGTTTTATAGTTAGACTTGAATTGAGAAAATATCCTTTAAAGGAGCTGAGATCTGATCAACCGCATGGAAACTGTTTTCATCTGAGTTATCATAACACCGAAATGAAAAGTGTCATCACCAACGGCAGTTATTTAAAGGAAACTAAAATAGATTTCCTATCTCCAAATGTATACTTTATGCACGCTAAAATAATTCAGTCTCATGGACTTAGAAATGAGTAGACAGATATTAAATAACTCGAAACGATAAAGTAGAGATGTACCTCACCTTTCTGTGTATTTTTTATGAGCATCTTTCAACGATAGAGGCAATGTAATACTTGCTCGCCTCAGGGTCTGCATGTTCATATACACAGAAGTAATTTTGAAGGTTACTATTTCTTTATGTAGGCAACTAATCATTGATTAGTGGTTTTGTTTATCATGGGGAAAAGAGCTTATCACAGTGGCTTAAGACAAAAAAAATAAACCTTTTCTAAAGTACATTATGAATTTTACTAAAAAGTTATAGCTGGGAATGGAAAAGGCTCATTCTGTTATTTTATATCAAGTAGTCATTTTTAACTAAGAAGCAAGTAGAACTGATATATACTTGCTTACTGAGGTTTGGATAGATGCACTGGTCTTTTTCTAAACAGAATTTAATACTTCTTAGCCAATTATTTTAGACTAGAGAACCCTAAAAAGGGATATCCCTATAAATGCTGCTTTGTTCCACCAGAGAGACTTGCACTATGCATGACCAAGGTTCAAAAGCTCAGATTCCTGCCCTGCTCATCTCCTCTAAACACACAGGCTTTCCTGTAAGGTTCATAAACTTGAGATTTGAGCATTACTAGATGAATTCTGCTGAAAGATCCTTATGACCTATTCATTTACTGAAGTGGGGAGTTCCTGAGGACTCCCCTGGTTGTCTCTTGTGAAGGCTTTCAGCCAGTCACCTAGAAATCATGAAGTTTATGCTGTTGGTTATATGTCCTACTGGGAAAGTCTTCTATTTACTTGTTGTATTTATCATTCTTATGTATCATGTAGAAATCTCTTTGTGTCATCAGTGGACAAACATGTTTCCAATAACAAACAGCTGTTTCTTTTAACTCACCTATCACTACCCGCTGCTGAAGGAATATTCGTCTGTGAACTAAGAAAGCAAAGGTATACTATATTGTATACATACATGACACACATATATGCTGTAAATGTATTACTCAATAAGCTATGTTTTAGCCAACAAATGTTTACAATTGCGTAAGTAAAAAATTAACCCAAGTTTTGATTTTGATTGTGACTAAAATTAAATAAACAAAAAATAAATTATTATTGATGTCCTCTCAGGTGAGCCCCATTACAAACTTGAGAAATAACTACTTAGAGCCCAATTCTATGAAACATAAAACAAAATGAAACAAAAACCCCTGTGTTTCTGGATTTTTAATGAAAAATCAAAAAAACAGTAGTTTGGTAAGTGGTATAATTTGACTATAAATTTGAGATTGAAGATCAGATCCTGCTTCAGGTTTCCAGCTCTGTCTTTTGAAGAAACTGCCTCTTATAAAGTAAAAGGGATCATCATAGGACAATTTTTGGTCAATTCCAATTCTTTCTTTAAAAAAGAGCATGGAAACACTAAGAGACTCATATATAGCTTTTTTCTGTGCTCAAACTCAAACCTATAATCCTAAAATCTTTTTGTTTACACTATTGCAAAACAATTTGAATGAAGATAGTACGTGATTTTTCTTCATAGAATTGTAGGGACTTACACGTAGAAGTCACAGTCCCCCTTAATTGGAGAAGGAAGACAGGCATCTTGCTCATTATGGTCAATGTGTAGTAGCCTTGGGGATAAAGTAAAGCATTGGTTTCTGGTGGTATTTATTGAAACATATGCTGCTCATAGAAACAGGGGAAAGCTCTAGAAACATAGAAAACAGTACTAAAGCTTTTGTAAGTGTGGGGGACAAATGACAGCAGAAGTCTGAGTGGCCATTGCTCTGTGTCATTCTTCTACATTCCCTTGAGTGTCTCTTGAGATCCTTGATTGAAAAGAAAAAAGCAAGTTTGTGTGTGGTGATCGTGCCTTTAATCCTAGCACTAGAGATGCACAGGAAAGAAGATCTTTCTGGGTTTGAGGCCAGCTTGGTCTAAAATGAGATCCAGGACAGCTAGGGATACAGAGAGAGCCTTTCTGTAAAAACAAACCAAACCAAAATAAAACAAAAACCCAGAGAAGCAAACAAACAAAGACATGTAATAAAAATAATTGTTTGAAACTTGGAAGACACAAATCTTAGTTGTTATAGCCCAGGATGGAGCTTCATGGATTCTCCAGCATGAAATTAGTCAATTCATTAAGGATTCGGAGAGGTGACTGAAAGAGTCTGAAATGTGTCTATGTTTACACATTCCAATAAAGATTTCCTGTTCGGAAACAGGATGGATTCATTGTGCTGTCTCACAGCCATTCCTCTGTGTTCTTCTAAATGAGAATTAAAAGTCCTTGCTACCATCTTGTCACTCGGCTTGGACCCTGTGGAGGTTTGAAAGCAAATAGCCTCCATTGGCTCATAGGGAGTGGCACTATTAGATGTGGTGTTGTTGAAGGAAGTGTGCCACTGGGGGCAGACTTTGAGGTTTCAGAAGCTCAAGCCAGGCCCAGTGTGACATTTTCTCGTCTTCCTTTTTGCCTAGTCAGATGTAGCTCTCTCAGCACCTTCCCTAGCGCCACACAACCATCCTCCCCACCATGATGATAATAGATTAAACCTGTAAAACTGTAAGCCAGCACCATTTCAATGTTTTTCTTTAAAAGAGCTGCAATAGCCTACAGAATGGGAAAAGATCTTCACTAACCCCACATCAAACAAATGTCTGATCTCCAAAATACACAAAGAACCTAAGAAATTGGTCAACAAAAAACACAAAATCCAATAAAAATAAAATGGAATACAGATCTAAACAGAGAACTCTCAACAGAGGAATCTAAAATGAATGAAATACGCTTAAGAAAACCAGCTCACAAACCACAATCCCAGAGAACTTAAACAACAATGAGTACACTAAGAGAGACTTACATAGATCTAATCTATATGGGAAATAGAAAAAGACAAGATCTCCTGAGTAAATTGGGAGCATGGGGACCTTGTGGGGAGGGTTGAAGGGGAAGGGGATAGAGGCAGGGAGGGGAGCAGAGAAAATGTAGAGCTCAATAAAATAATCAATAAAAAAACGTTGGCTTGGTCCTGGTGTGTCTTCACAGAAATAGAAACTCTAAGATAGACTTTGTTCTGTGTTTTCATTTGCACTTGCCAGTCTTCTTTCATTTTTATTTTGATTGATTAAAACAATTCCAATGATATATAGTTCCATAAATTATAAAGTGAAATTAATTTTAAGGCGAATGATGACACATTTGGATGTCAAAGCATAGTTACACTGTTAGCTGTTGCTATTTGTTTATTTAACTTCTGTACTTAAATATTTTGGTTAACAAGGTGTAGATCACTGAAAACTCAGGACTCTTGTTGGGGAGACACTATATAGTTCAGTATCTCTCTTAATTCTATTATTCTATAATGGTTGAATGTTTACTTTTTATTAAAATGCTCAAATTTCAGTTTTAAACTCATTTGACAAAGCTATCTAATTTAAAAAATCATTTGTGACATTATGGTTAAGTGGTTTGGGATTTTCCTGAATCAATATTTCCCCCAAAGGAAACAACAACAACAACAACAAAAGGGGTTGACAGCCTTGACCCTTCATTTCCTGGTGTTTCTCAATTGCCATAGGATTTTAAGTGGACATCTGTAGAACGAAGCACTGTGCTTGGGCCAGTAAAATGGCTCACACTGTAGAGGTGATTGATACCATTAATGACCCCATGAAGGATCCCCAGGAGTCACATGGCAGAATGAGAGAACTAGGCCCTGAATGTTCCTCATATCTCTACACATATGTCCTGACATGCATACACATACAGACAGACAGACACACACATACATAAATAACATAATATAAATGAAACTTTATTCTTCAATGTTAATTTCTATAGATTGTAAGGATAAACTACATTTCTTAGATTGATCAAATCAAAATATAGTGAATGGGCTTTTCTATGAAATGGATATAGACAACAGGTTTGCAACAACGTGAAAAATTCAGACATTTACCCTAAAAATTAAACTATGAGTTGTTCATGTTTCTTATATAGTTATTTATTTTCTCCCTTTGGGAATTGACAGACAGAAATAAGTCATTTTTCAAGCATTTCATGTCTTGTATGATTTATAGTCCATTTGCTCTTTTAAGTGTTTTGTTTTTGTCATTATGGAAACATCAGAGTTCTGACCACCTGTCACATAGCCAAACAATGCTATCTCAGAAAAAAACGTCATGCATGACCCTAACAGGATTTTACAAATACATTGGGATAGAAATAAGCAACAGAAACAAAATAATAGTCAACATACAGACAGCGGGTGCTGTGGGGAGCATCTGTTGAACTCCCTCACCTGTACTAAAGCACTTGGACATACTGTCACGAAGCTCCAGAACATTGCTGCTCCATGCTTAACTACTTTCCTGGGATGAAGTGCTTCTGTCTTTGAGCATTAAGCAGGGCTTCTTCCTGCAGATTCTATTTCTTTTATTAAGTTACTACAAATTAAATCTCACAGAGAAATTAAAGAAACTCTTGGGAATTAGGTAGTTTAGACACATCCAGGGACTCTGCCTTCCAGTCAAGACATTTCACCAGAAAGAACTTTGTGGCTGCAGGCCAAGAAGTTTTCTTTTCAATTTATATGTTTACTTACAAACAACCCTTTTCAAAAGCAATATCTCCTTGAAATTAAAAAGAATTTCTTCTATCATGCAGATAGTTGTTGATTTTCTAAGACTGAACATACCTAAATAGTATCTGGGTGTTTTGTGCCTGAATCCTGAGACCCCCAAGAAGACTAACATGGAGTCCTATTTCTGAATGCTAAAGCAAGGTTTCATTTATTAAGTATGGGCTAGCACGGGGTCCTCTGCCTCACAGTCTGACACAGCAGACAGAGGAAGAAGGACCCCATCTACCATCTTAAGGGGTTTATAAAGACAAAAACCACAACACAGTCACAAGATTATAGTTTCAAAGTACAAAATGGCTTATCCTATATCATAATTGGCTAAAGGTTAGGCAAAGATCAGCTGTTAGTTTCTGATAGGCTATTATTATCTAAGTGGTATAGCAACAGCTTCTCTGGTTACATCCTCCAGACATATGCTGACCCTTTGCTAACCGCAGAGGCTGTTTGAAATATGACCCAACTGATAGGGAAAGTAGGGTGGTCAATATTCTCTTTATGACTATGGGTGGAGGAATGGGCTGCAGTCAGCAACTTTGAGGAACTTAAGTTTCTCCATTAACTAATGCTTCCTCTAAAGAGGGGTCCCGCAGGCTTCAGCTTATCCTAGGGACTGGGGTGTTAGCCTTCAGCTTTTCTGTGCCCTTCAGGTTTTCCGGTCCTTCAGGTCATTGTTTCTTTCTTTACATGTGTAGAATTTAGGTGAATCTTAGTGTTCTATAAGGAACAGAAAACAAAATCTGTCGTAGGCATAGCTGATGTTAGTTCTGCATCAACACAAAAAGTGTGCACAGTCAGATGTCCAATGATTATTCGGAAATGAGCTGAGATTTGGTGTTAAGAAAGGCACTGCTCAAATCCGTAGTGACTTTGATCTTGGCACACATTATCAGATGTGTCGAATTAACCCTTACTTAGATCTGCCACTTCTCAAACATCTCTGGCTGTGTATGTCACACTTAAACTCACCAGGGCTATCTTCTTAAGGTGCTTCTTAGTGACACACACTTTTGTAGCAGTTTCTTCTGAGATTAAACTTTCGGTTTTGCAGGGTTCAGTGGAATGAAGGATGTTTTAAAGGCAAGTGAAACATTCTATTCTTTTAGGGAAACTCATTAAAACTAGTAAATAAACAACTCAGGAAGCCTCCGGAAGTTCCTGAAACTGACCAGATTCAATAGGCTCCTCCCTTATCAAGTTTATATAAACTAGGAGGACCACTGAGAGATATTCTCTGAGCAAAGAAGCTGTCTAGAACTACAGAAGAGAGAGAAAAAGGAGCAAAGCTGCTGGAAGATACTCATACCAAGAGTGGAACAAAACAGTTTGTAATCTGTTGACCTGACTGCAAGGCATACAGTGAGGTCCCCAGCTTTCATGAGCTGTTCACCAATGGTGGGGTGGACTTCTGCTGATGCATCTGTCTTAAATTATTTCTGTTTCTGTAACTAACCCCTTACCTATATTCCTGTAAGTAATTTCAATAAAAGCAAAACAAAAACCAAACTAAAGAAAACACATTGCTTTTCTAAGTTGGACTTTGATGGCATCCTTACTTTTGTTGATTGCCTATGCAGAGTGAGTAGACATGTGTTCATGTTTCCCTAAGCAACGGGACACACAGAACACACAGAGGGACATAGACACATATATTTACTTAAACATCTAAAACCAAAGCCAGAAGTGACCTTATGGTTTCCTGAATGTTCTTTTCTACCCAATTTTGCATTATAATAGCATACATTATCATTAAATCAATGGTTCTGCAGAATAATTTAGATATCAATAGTCACTGGAGAATATTTAATATTCTCAAAATAGGAAGGGTACTTTCTTAAGCACAATACATATCTATGGTCCTGGAGAGAATCTTGCTTTTCCATTTTTTAATTTTATTCTGTATTTATTATTGTAATTTAGGAAGAAAGGAATAAGTATCTCATTGTGCAAAACAAATTCATGCTTAATTTGGATATGTTAAGTGACTCTAACTATTATAAACACAAATTCTGAGTGCACACTGCATAGGTATTGTGAAAAGAAGTCTATATTTTTATTTCTGTGATAGGCTTCCTACTTTCTTTCTTAAAATCAAGATTTGCCAGATTTCTTTATTTATAAAGGTTCTAGTAAATCTAATTCCTGTGGCTTTTTCATGTGAAGTCAAGAGGCATTTAATTCATAAGACTGTATGTGAGTGTTTTTGTATGTTCTGACTTGGACTTCGTTGTCACAATTTTCACCCATGTATCACTATTCTATTTGTAAGACTGGAAAAAATAGTATTGTCTACCTGATTAGGTAGATGTCTGTTGACACATTGCTGGTGGATATTTAGAATGGATCTGTAGTGTTTATCGAGGTTTCTGTCTTGCCTGGTCTGACAGCCATTTAGTCCCAAAGAAACACACAGAGGTCTACATTAATCATAAACTGATTGGCTTATTATCTCAGGCTTCTTATTAACTCTATTAGCCCATAATTCTTGTCTGTGTTAGCCACGTGGCTTGGTACCTTTTTTAGCTAGGCATTCTCATCTTACTTCCTCTGCGTCTCAGTGACAGCTACTTCTATACACCATTACCTCTTCCCAGAATTCTCCTGTTCTGGTTGCCTTGTCTCTACTTCCTGCCCAGCTACTGGCCAGTCAGCATTTTATTAATACAAGACAAGTCCCACAGCATTTCCCTCCCTTTCTTTTTCAAAACAATCTAATCTTCTTTGTTTAGCTTTTTTCCAGACCATTATCCGTAACAACTAATAACCAACACTATAAACAAAGATAAATATTCATAATCCATTTTGAAGGAATGTGGGTATAGTTTCTAGCCTACTTCCTGCTGATTAGGGGTGCTGATAATTTTATGGGGACCTAAAGGAAAATTTTGAATAATGGTCAATTCCTGACTGGAATATTTTATAAGTTTTGATCATCTCAGCCAGCAGTTTTGAGGCTGTTCTGGATGTGTCAGAGTAAACTCCAACAGTGGTCCTCTGAAATGTTGAATCATCTGGGCCATCTGTTCCCATTGGAGATTGTTTAGGGGGTCTTTCTTGATGAAAACTGATTTTTTTCTTAACCCAGAATGAATCCATAGTCCCTCATTTCCTGTGGAAACAAAAGTAAAACCTTGTCTCGAAAGAAACATATATTTTGACTGCAATTTTGAAGTCAAGGCATTTTCAAAATATATCTGTTGGGTTAATTCAGCAGCATTTATAATCAAATATCTTTTAGCAGCTATTACTCCTTCCTCAGCCATCAAACAAATCAAAGACAACATTAGAACATACAATATTTAGACTCTGTGTATTTTCCTTCTTTGTGTAGCTACATTTTAAACTCTATTTTTTTATTTCTAAATTTTTTTTGAGACTAGGTTTCTCTGTGTATCTTCGGCTATCCCTGCATTCACTCTATGGACCAGGTAGTTCTTGAGTTCACAGAGATCTGCCTGTGTCTGCTTCCCAGGTGTTGGGATTAAAGGTGTATGCCATCACACTTTGAACTCACAGAGATGTGCATGCTTCTGCCTCCAAAGTGTTGGGATTAAAAGTGTGTGCCACCATACCCAACTACTCTCTTTCTTTTTTTATTTTAAGGACTTTATTCTTTTTCTTTTCTCTTGCAAGTCTACAAATATTTTTTAAATATTTATTTATATTTATTGTGTATACAATATTCTGTCTGTGTATATGTCTGCAGGCCAGAAGAGGGCACCAGACCTCATTACAGATGGTTGTGAGCCACCATGTGGTTGCTGGGAATTGAACTCAGGACCTTTGAAAGAGCAGGTAATGCTCTTAACCTCTGAGCCATCTCTCTAGTCCCTCTTCAAATATTTTTAAACATACTGTAAAGAGGTTGTCTTCATATGAATCTATCTTTATTGTATATCTCTCTTTTTCTGACTACATGAGTCTTTAATTTGCTAAATAATATGGCTAGAATTAAAGCCGTGGCTTTGATGGCTGGATCCCGCCCATTCCTTAGCTTTCTGAGAGTCTAGCCTCACTACAGAGGTCCTGGCTGGAGTCATGTTTGTTGCCATAACTCTATGGTGTTTTAAGGTCCCTGCCACCATCAAGAAGAATGTTGTTGGCTATTCATAAAAACCATTTAAGTGTTTGGTGGCAGACCCTTTTAGAAGAGCTGCAAGGTTCTGCAGATAAAACTGAGTCAGGAAGCCTCTCTTAAATGAGATTCTCTTGTGTCTAATAAAGAGAGCCTACCTGAGAAAGTGCTGGTATCAGTAAGCCATGCTTAACACTATTCTTTTCTGTCTAGAATTACTACCTAGGCTCTCTCGAGCTTTATGTGAATGTAGTTGTCCATGTGGGTGCCCTTTTGTTGACTGAGGTTTCTGTTCTGCCCAGTCCCTCAGACGTTCATCCCAAAGAAATACACAGAGGTCTACTACATTAATTATAAACTGGTTGACCTATTAGCTCAGGCTTCTTATTAGCTCATATCTTCCATCTTAATCCATAATTCTTGTCTGTGTTAGCCACATGGGTGGGTACCTTTTATCAGTGAGGCATTCTCATCTTTCTTCCTCTGTTTCTGAGTGATGGATGCAGACTGACTCTTTTCTTTTCCCAGAATTATGTTCTCCTTGCCCTGCCTCTCCTTCCTACCTGCTCGCCCAACCTGTACTTCCTGCCTCACTACTGGCCAATCAGCTTTTTATTAAACAAGTACAAGAAACAAATCTTTACAGGGCAAAACTATTGTCCCATAGCACTGTGGAACTGACTTGTCTCAGTATGAATGTTTGGAATTGCAGTTCTGGGGAGCCAGAGACAGGAGTCACCCTGGGATTCTTTTACCCAGTCAGTCTGAACTAATTGGTGAGCACCAGAATCCACTGAGACACCCAGTCTCAATGAGCAAGGTAAATGGCTACTAAGAAACAATGCCTAGGACTGACCTGTATACTTAAGTACACATACACTCATTCTCCCATACACTACACATACATCAAACACCACTAATATTTATCAAGGTAGTTGCTATGCTAATCTGTTCATCCTTTCTATTTTGTGAGCCAAGACAGTCTTTTGACTTTTCCTGTCAAGAAGCTGGCACCAACTATAGGATCAATTTCATCTTGATTACAATTCTAATATGCAAAAGTGTTCACATACACCATACAACCTGATTATTATACAATATGGAAATGACAGGCTTATAGGTTTCAACTCTGATATTCTCATTAACTGTCTGTTGCCCTTGGTTTCAGTTAGGGGTCAAAAATGGATGATAATGAATCATTGCAGCACATTTTTCTTCAGGTCTTAGCATTTGCTTTATTGAAGAAGTGCTGGATCATTTCATAATATACCTATCAAAGTCAAGTTCCCATTACACAAAATGTTTTTCTTCTTTTCAAATTGTCTTCACTCACATGGCAACACATTTTATGCTGGCATGACAAAAATGTTTTTTCCCCATTCACTTGAATTTTAGCTTATAAAGTATACAGGCTATGATCTCTGAATCTTTACGACCTAAAGGAAAGAGGTCTGATGAAATGGGATTTTAAAATTCTATTTAGTTCTGGCATTCTGTCTGCAGCCAATCATAATGAGAGACTTGTGAGTCTCCCACATAAAAATTCTACAAAGGAACAAAAGAACAATTTTCTACAGATTACTGCAGTATTGCTACCAAAGAACCCAGTTTTCCCCATCACAATGCACTTTTGTTTGTATCATTCCAACTTTCTTTCATGCTAGGAAAAAGGTGGACACCCCATGTGATTTCTTTCAAATGCCGCTACAATATGCTAGAGTTGAGTTCATACCCATCCTCTAGTCATAGGTGATGAGTATTGTACATAAGAGCATGGTAGGTGCAAGGGTCAGGTAGACTAGCAGAACATTTTTAGGAGGTACTGGACATTAATTTAATAATATATTATAAACTTAGAAAAAATGTCTTTCAGCATAATGCATATTTTTATTAAATAAGAAATGCTTCTAATATCTTAAAAATTCACTCTTCTTGCACTATGCATTAATTTATAATACAATGAAAAAGCATCACAGCTAATAGTAATTTGAGTTCCTTTCCAGAGTATTAGATTAGCCAGTAGCACACAATTGCACTATTTTTCCTACTAAATTAGCATATGTTAGAGTAAGGCAGAAGTAATAGATATTGTTAAAGCTCCATTGAATGAAAACTATAAGCCATTCATAGTTTGAGCTTAAATTTATTGTCTGAAAGTTAGAACGGTTGCAGATCAAGTAAATTTTATTCACTACCCAAATCTAGTATTAATGTGAAACTTGAAGACAAAGAATACTTTATAATCATTACAGCCCTCCCTTCTCGCCACATTCATGCTGCATGAGTTAAAAGATCTTTTGCATATATACCATGGTTTTTATTTTGTATCTTTATGGGATTTCTGTGTGTTCAAATATGTGTGTTTATGCATTCATGTATGTTTCTCATGTTTTTCTTTCAGCTCTTGCCCCCATGTGTGTTTGTTTTGTCCTATTCAGGTTTGTTTTCATTTTAATTTAGTTTTCTTTATTCTTTTTAATTTTTTTCTTTTAGATGCTGTTTGTTTTCTAATGATAGAGAACAAGAAATGATGTGTATTTGGGTCAGTCAGGTGGTGAGGAGAATCTCAGATGAGTTAGTAGAGAGGAGCCATAATCAGAATATATTGTAATAAAAAGTCTATTTTTAATATAAAAAGAGGATTATGGCAAAAAAAGAAGCAAGATAATAAAACAAAGCTGTGTTTAATTGACAGACTAGAGAGGTATCTCTGTGGTTCAGAGCACTTGTTGTTCTTGCAGAGGACCCAGGTTTTATTCCAAGGTACCATCATTGGCTCACAATCATTGGCATTTACAATTTCAAAGGATCTGATACCTTCTTCTAGTCTTTGTGCAAGTGAGGCATGCATCTAGTGCAAACAAATACATATAGGTTAACACTCAATTAAATAAAATAAAAATAAATAAATCTGAAGAAAATAAAACTATATCTGATTCTATTTGCTAATTCATATACTTCATAGAACTGATATAAATGTACGATTCCAGTATGCTTACTTAGAGTCCAAGTCATATCAACATCTGAACTGTAGTTTTCTATTTTAATAATTTAACTATCAAATAGTTAATTGCTAAATTATAATTAAACTAATTTATATAAATACTACTAACTAATGTATTAAAATATAGATAATACAGAAACATTGAACATATATTTTATGTTCCATTGCTTACTTTCCAAACCAACATTTTGGTACTGAAATTAACATGAAAAAATATCCTTAAATCCTATTTATAAATAAAAGTGTTACACATTTATAAATTTCAAGTCTTAGATGATGGATTGATTTGATACTTCTTTTCCTCTGTTAACCTCTGTAATTGAGTCACAGCTGTTTATTTTTTAAAAGTCAATATCATATTACATACTAGAAATAGAGAACTTATTCAGGAGTTTTTTTTTTTTCTGTATTGTAGGTAACTATAGCTTGCCTTGATCTGGAGTGCCAAGATTCAGACCACAACATGAAGAAGCCTCATATGAATAGGCTTGCGATGGAGGTATTTGTATGATAAATCAGAAAAGTAAGTACTAAATGATATGTGATTCCCCTCTGTATGCTGTGTTTACCATTAATGAATAAAGAAAACTGTTTTGACCTAATAGGGTAGAATAGAGCTAGGTGGAGTAAGTAAAGTAAATTGCATGCTTGGAGGAAGAAGCCTGAATCAGAGAGGAGCTGGAGACAGATGCACTGAAATTTTGTTGGAAGTAGTTTGGAGAGAACTATGCCCAAATTCCTTAAATGATTGTTTATAAATGTTTGTTTATATTTAAAGAGCAATATGATATAAAGATTTGCATTAGTATAGATCTGGGTTTATTGATACAAATAAGGGACTGAGCATTCATCAATCTGTACGTGCAGCTTAGGGAGCCCTTAGGGAATAAAATAATTCTCAAAGCCAAAGGACCACATCCTAAAGGAGGAATTGCTCATATGTCCCTATTACAAATTTACTCAGAAGTTGGAAGTGTGGCTTATAAAAACAGCAAGAGGAATCTAAGAATCCCTCACTGAGGACAAACTGCAACTGGCATATTTGTTAAAGGTGACCCTCTATCTATTTGGCATTCTTTTCAAAAATGCAAAATCATCTGCAATGCAATTCTATGTAATTATTCTTAGAATTCTATAAAAAGAGACTCGATGGATAGGTAGATAGAGATAGATAGATAGATAGATAGATAGATAGATAGATAGGACAATATTTTTAAAAAGTGGTTATCATCCATCAGATATAACTTTAATTTATTTAATCAGATACGAATTTAATTTTCTTCAAAATTACTTTACAAAGGTTGTATGCATCACTGTTCTTCTCACAGTTGTTAGGTACTTACCATAGTCTCTCCAGTTTCTGAACCATGACTGTCGATCTATGTTGAGAACAACAATTGAGAATACAGATGCAGCAAACATTAAAGCAAATATTTGCAGAATGGTGTTTGCTTTACCCCAGATAAATAAAATAGAATTTGTTTCATCTAAATATTTTTCCTAATTTCATTGTACCTAGTAGTGTCTCTTTGTAGAAACATTTTAAGACAGAGACATTATTATGAGACATATTAAAATTAGAAAAAATAGCACTCAGGAGGCAAAGGCAGGCAGATCTCTGTAAGTTTGAGGCCAGCCTTGTCATCAAGAGCTTGTTCTAAGACAGGCACCAAAGCTACAGAGAAACCCTGTCTTGAAAAACAACAACAACAAAAAGATAGGTTGCTGTACAAAAACCTGAGTGATCAGGATATAACTCATGGACAATACTTTTGAAGAAATCCTGAATAGAAGATACCACATGCACATCTAAATGTGTTTCAAAAAAATATAACAAATGCTACAAAGGCCTGAGGTTAAAAAATACACTGGGTAGTCTTGGAATACCAAGGAGGCCAGTGTAACAAGAAACAAGTGGCAAAGAGAAAACAGCAGAGGGTCATAGAGCTTCCAGCTTATTTTAAGAATTTATAATTTTACTCAAGGCCATTAAAGAATTTTCTACAAGTATTGCTTCCCAAGGAAGGAAGTGTTAAAGGTTTTATTTGTGTATAACTTATATAGAAAATTTAAAGTGGTAACTAGAAATTAATAAATATGCATATATATATATATATATATATATCCCATAATTAAACTTACTATAACCAATGTCCTTGAAGCCTTACTCAAAAAGATCCATTCTATTTACTAGTGTCATCATGCCAAAACTCAAAGAGTGAAAACTTTTGGTTCCTAAAATTGTAGATGAATGGCTAATTATAGATAAATGTGATATATGGTAGATTAAATGTAGATAAAAGGGACTGTGGTGTGTGTACATTTTTGGTTTAACTTTTTTGTCTTATTTGCTTAAAATTTTTGAAAACATAGACAATCCCTGTGGAAAAGAGACCAGGCTAGTAATTAAATAAGAAACTGCCCGAGCACGATGGGGATATTATGTAACTTGGCGGTGATGTTGTTGATGTATCTGATAACACTCAGAACCTTAAACCTAAAAACAATGCTTCTTCCCACTAGAGAACATTTAAAAATCCTCATACATTAGGACTGGGTGGTCATGAATAGGTCAAGACAGCCATAGCAATCTCATAGCAGGAATTCCCAGTAGTAGACTTCTGGTCTTTAATGTGCCTCGAGGATTTTGCTCTAGACAGGAATTTTCTTTGTCTTAACATTAACATTCAGATACTCCAAGCCCACGAGTGGTTCAACACGTATAACTAACTATTCTTCCTCTTCGTTTACAGCATTTTGCTCCTCAATAGAGTTTAGGTTTTCTGTCTTTATCAGCTTCTTCTTCGTGGGTTGCCAGCATGCTCAGCAGTTTTCTGAAGACAGGCTATGAGTGGAACCATTTTACATAGAAACGGCTGTGGTCATAGCAGGCATAAGAGGGAAAGAATTCAGTACAGTAATGGAGTTTCAAATTGTACCATTTCCCTTAATAAAATGTAAATTAAGCTGCAGGCTTAGCTATTTCATCATTTTGCAACATTATAAGACTTTTACCTATTATAATTTCTCCTCACAAATTGCAGTTACTTCCCATTGATTTTTTTACTACAGAAGTTTGAGTGACAAAGCTCCTGGGATTCCTAAAAAATGATGGACTACTGAATCGTCAGTTACGATGCTGAAATTGTGAGCCCCGGTGACCAAAATATCACAGAGAAACAAAACGCAGTTAATTCGCCAGTATGCTCTATTAAGAGATAAATTTATATTCAATTTAAATTTATTAAGAAGTGTTACCCATATAATTACTCCAAACTCAGAAATAGTTATCCCTTGTAATTTTGATTAATGGATAATTGCGAAAGAACATGGTTTTGAGACCTCAGTTCTTCACATTAATTTGTACTGGGGAAAAAGCTATCTTTTCCTCATGTGTTAGCCTCTAGAGCAATGGGTTAAGAAAATGAATATCAAATATCATCACCAACTGCTATTTTGTCTGCAAGTCAAGAAAAAAGTTGAAATGATGTTTTTCATCTATTCAAGAAACAGGATTTAATTTTGTGCTCTTCGTGGCCTGCTGTGCTGGCAGGACACCTCAGTGTCCACCCTCCCATTTGATGCCACTGGTGGAAGAGACTGATAAGTAAGTCACTATACAAATTCAAACTTGATATGCTGCAGGAGTGCAGGAGATGGAGCAATCCATTCTGATTCAGTGGATAAAGGAAGGGCTTTGAATCCACCTTCAAAGATGAGTGGAATCTCAAAGGGAGGAAAGGGAGGGAAAGTGTTCCAGACAGAGGTAAACCCTAAGAACAAAGTAAGAGTGCAACTGCACATCTTCAGGCAGGGGAAAGTAGTCTCAGGTGATTCACAGGGAACATGTAGATGGATAGGAAGAAGTTTGTATCTCTAGGGGATTTGGATCATACACGAAAGCATTTGCATCTGTCCTATGAGCAATGGCTCTGTGTCAATTCTTCTTATTAGATTCAGTCTCAGTGTGGTAATTACCATCTATTGTCTTTGTGAGCACATTACTACCTGTGTTTACCATGGAGTCCCACATATCTTTAAAATGGTGTTTTCAAATACAATGTAAACTTTACTAAATGTTATTAACTATTTTCACTTACTCTATATTGTGTATAAACTCTCCAGTGACACAGAAATAAACGCTTTGATGAGAGAAAGTGAAATGATTCCAGGCATGCTTGCAAAATACCTAGTAAGGCTTGCAAAGTGGCCTGGTTGATATAATGGGAAATAAACAGATCGGTCAGAATACATTGCCATATTCAACTGAGAATTTCTGGGTGAGAGATTCAAGTTTAGGAGATTGAGGGAATTTATCTGTTCAATCTACAGTAATGACTTTCTATAAGGGGCGTCAGAAACTGGGTATCAATGCCAATGAGGGTAAAACTAAGTAAGAAAAAGCAAGGAAGAGTGGTGTGTGTGTGTGTGTGTGTGTGTGTGTGTGTATCTGTGTGTGTGTGTGTGTGTGTGTGTGTGTGTGTGTGTGTGTTTGGGGAGATAGTGAAGGAATACTATACCTCCCCAGGACCCATATTAGGAAAGAAGAAAACTAGTTCTATAAGTTGTCCTCTGATATTCACACCCATACTTTGGCATACACACTCACATGTCCATGGCCACAAACAAAAAAAAAAAAAAACAAATTAACAATAAATCAGAAAAGCACTCATTCGATCAAAAAGATTATTAGCTCATTTTGAAAGATAAAGGGCAAGGAAAACAAAAACAAAACAAAACAAAAGTCTACAGGGAAGATGAAAACATTTGGAAGCTTAAGTGGCAAGCCGAGAAAAATCATCTTCTGTCAGTTGTTTATACTGAGCAAAACAGAAAATCTGGATATTCTGTCAAAGGTTAAGTTTTTTTCTTTTTTTGGTTTTTCGAGACAGGGTTTCTCTGTAGCTTTGGTGCCTGTCCCGGAACTAGCTCTTGTAGACCAGGCTGGCCTCGAACTCACAGAGATCCGCCTGCCTCTGCCTCCCGAGTGCTGGGATTAAAGGTGTGTGCCACCACCACCCGGCTGGTTAAGTTTTTTCTAAAGTTAATATTTAAAAGTTGATATTTTATTCATTTCCAGTTTTCCAGTTTTGTTTTGATTGTTTTACATTGGAATAAAATGAACCAAGTCTTCAAAGCAAGAACAGACCTCAATATTACCATCAAAATATTCTGTAAATATTTTTCTACTTCAACATCCACAGCTTGGCTATGAAGCACCTTGGCTATGGGAAGTTGGCAGCCCATATAATAGTGCCAAGAATGAATCGGATACTAACCCTCGACATCCTGCTTCTCTTCAGAAAACCTGCAAAGGAGAGCTCAGTGAAGCATAGCAGATTCCTAAACACACATGAGTTTCAGAACCATCAAAGAGCCCATGTCAAAGTTTTGTGGTTGTAGACCCTAAGTGGAGCAATTCTGATTAGCTACTGAATTCAGACAGGGAAATGTGTCGATAACTCTGGTAAAGATGGTTTCAGTCTATTTTAAACTCAAAGATTTAAAGTTTTATATATTGCTACGTACACATTTTCTGAATTGCTAAAGTTTGCTTAATATTGTTAATGACATAGATTTCCTAAAATTGTGCTTTATATAAAAGTTACTCTGGCCGGGCGGTGGTGGCGCACGCCTTTAATCCCAGCACTCGGGAGGCAGAGGCAGGCGGATCTCTGTGAGTTCGAGACCAGCCTGGTCTACAAGAGCTAGTTCCAGGACAGCCTCCAAAACCACAGAGAAACCCTGTCTCGAAAAACCAAAAAAAAAAAAAAAAAAAAAAAAAAAGTTACTCTGTCATGTATTAACATCAACACAGCTTTATGTTGTTGTAGATATTTGCTGGCTGTAGTAAGTTTTTCTCTATAATTATAGCTTTAGCATGTTTTTGATGGTTATGTATCTTTTTTCCTCTTGAGAATTTTTGTTTTCTAACTTCTGAACTAGATATTTACCTGTATTCTATTATTTTACCTACCATGAAAGATTTGTGTCATGGACCAGCCTCAACAAAAATACTTCTTGCTTGATGTGAGATTCCCCTCTCTATGCTGGGAATACCATTGGTTAATAAAGAACCTGTCTTAGGCCTGAGCATGGCAGAATATAGGTAGGTGGGGAAAACTATACTGAGAGCTGGGAGAAAGAAAGCATAGTCAGGAGAAGCCATGGAGCCCCGCCAGAGACAGACACCAGAACTTTGCCTCGCAAGTCACAGATTAATAGAGATGGTTTAATTTAATATATGTGTTAGCCAGAAATACGCTTAAGCTATTGGCAAAACAGTATTGCAAATAATATGGTTTCTGTGTGATTATTTCAGGGCTGAGCAGCCAGGAACAAACAAGCAGTCCCCTACTAGACTTGCCAGGGTAGGGGCATTGAAATTTAGAGATATAGTAAAGAATACAAAGACATCCTTAAAAATAATAATACAAAAACATATAGGATTGTATCAGGAGGGCGTTCCAATGAGTACTGGAATTCACCACGTTTAATTTCCAATTGCTTAAAATACCCCTGACCACAAAAGGAAAAGTAAGACAAAAACTGCATTAACACGGTATAAGGAAATGAACAGATCAGTTGAAGGTCATGAGCTGTACCCATAGTTAAACATTCCAGTGCTAGAACAAAACAAGTCACACTCACATCCCAGACAAAAACATCCCATCAGCAAAACACTCTCTGGGTGGAATCCGGTGTTATTTCCTTAAGGGAACTGGAACTTAGTTAGATCCTGAGAATTTTGTTTGAGGTAGAAAAAGTATCTACTTCTCTATTCTTGAAATACAAGACTTGGCTATTAGTCACACCTAAATCTAGGTGGGACCTTTGTTTGAGGTAAAACCACAATAACCTTGAAGGGCTAGAGGTAAATTCTGTTCTGTCCTTTGGTAAATGTGGAAACAGGCTCCCATTTTGGGCCTACACAGATTTGTATATCAGTGTCAATACATATTTAAGCATGAAGACATTAATGAATATATACTTAAAGTTATCTCAAATAACTTCACATAATGTGGAAAAAATTAAAACTTTGCTCTGTATCCCTGCTATATGCACTTTCCCCTGTATCAAACTAATAAGCTACCTGACAGAAAGAAATCATGATGGGAATGCCTTCTTAAAATCTCCTAAATAAACAAGGGAACAAACCAAGTAAGAAGCTTGCTACCTGCTGTAGAGCTTAGCAAGAATGCTATTATTTGTGTCTTCTCATAACATTCTATATTAAACATGAGTGAAACATTGATTTCTAAATAACGTGCAACTCCAAAGGTCAGAACAGATCCAATACTAGAATAAGCAGTTATTCAATGCTTTGTTTTTTATTAAAGGTTGTTGTTGGAAGAATTTCATACATTTGCGAAATCAGATTTTTGCAGTTGCCTCATCTCATGCAGAGTTTCCAAGTACCAATTATGTTTCCTTATTTGCTGTGCTCCTTAAATCAAGGAAAGCTTCAGAGACAGTTTCACTCAGAGGGGCATAGGGAGCTACCAGCATGATGTGATTTAAGAAGTGGTTGTTTTTGCCATACAATTTACCCAGTCTTTTGCTGAAATTCATAACTTGATTATTCTTACAATTGTCTCCCCCATATAAAACAAATATTTTAAAAAGACTAGTTTAAATATAATATTGTTTACCAAATTGATTTATCAGTTATTATTTAGAATCCAGAAAATAAATAAATAAAAATTTTAGATCTAGTCAGTGATGTCAGAGTGTTCATGACTGAGTCAATGTCTTTGGTATGAGACACAAAGAGAAAATGGGTTAACCAGTGCTATGCTAATTAAAGAACATCTATTTGGAACCAATTGTGTGTTTAGTCAATATTTTATAAATATTGAGATTGTATTATTGAAAAGAAGTGATGTAATACCTGTTTTCCTTTCCAGAAATAAAAACAGATAGAGAGCGAGAGTTATAATCAGATGAATTAGAGCTATTATTTTATCTAGGTGCTCAGAAAAGTGGTCTTAAGAATTAAAATGTGGGCTAAGTTGAATGTGAAGTGTGCACCCTTAGATTTGTAGGCATCTGAACTTTAAGAGTTTGAACAAGTACAAAAAGTCTGAGGTGGAATCGTTGTTGATATGATCAGCTAAGGGCAAAGGATGTCAAAGAGCACAGAAAGCAAAAGCAAGAGCTGGCAAATCAAAATACATCAGTTCAGAAAGTTCCTGCAAAGGAATTCAGGAAGAAGAATCAATCTACAGAACAGAAGAAAATCTTTCTCATCTATTTCTTCTGACTTAATGTTAATTAACCAGAATATTTATGGAACACAAGGACTTTAACAAAAGAATAATTAATCCAATGATGTCTATTCTCTTTATAGGTCAGAAGGGATTACCACATGGGAAAGTTCAGTTCAAGCCTACTTAACATTAGATAGTAGATGTTTGTGAGCAAGATAGATGGTTGAGAGACACTGGGATTGGCGAACCTCATCTGATCCACAAACAGGCTAAGACTAACTGGGGCAAGCTTAGTGTTATCTACTATTCTCACTTTCTTTATCAAATAATCTACATTTTCTGATAATTACTGTTGCTTATTAGTTTTAAAATTATCTTCTCTATGCTCCATTTATCTCTGTCACGTGATCAGTTCCAAATTTACCTTCCAACTTCAGTGTCTCTTGCATCATGGATTTCCTCAGCAGGAAAGACATGGCTACATTATCGATCAAGCACCATTTCAACAAGGATGTTTTCAAGATATCAGGAAAATAATTGAATTTCTTTAAGAATCAGTGTATGGTTAAGACAGCCCCTTTAGGGGGCAGGGTTTGCCTCGGGCGAATGCATACCGATAAATGGGCGAGGGGGTGGCGGCTCCACCCTTTCCTTCCTACCTCCTGTGCTACGCGGGAACTTAGATTCTATAAGTTTATCATTAAAGTGGTAAATATTCTTTAATATCTGCATTGCATTTATTTAAGCCGATACAGATCAGGAAAAAAAATCACCTGTATTTCATATTTACTATTAACATATTTTCTATTATATTTATGACATAGTAAAATATGTTTATGCTTCTTTTTAATAAAGAAAGAGGCCAGGAAGACAAGGGTCTGTGGCCCATAAAGACCATGAAGTGCCTCTGGGACAATGCTCAGCTTGCCGTCCACCAAAGCAGTGTTGAATCAGAACTGCACTCAAAACATTTCTCCTCTTAAAATTCTACCAAGGAAACAGTGCTCCAACTGTGCGAGAGCCAACTTTTCCTTTTTCAATGGGATTCTTAAATCTTTCATCAAACAGACTGTCTGACCTTTCTAACATTGAGCCCCATTCCTTCTTTCACAACCTCTTTGGCTACATCACAGTTGGGTCTTCCAGCTTTGAGCCTGGTACCACTGCTATTCTCCTATCTGTTCTGATACCCATCATGGATTGCCTTTTCTCCATTCTACCAACTTGTTCATGCCTTTAACAGTTAAAATCCCATCTTTCTATGCTGAAATACTCTGCAGGCATGCTATCCAGGGATCGTCTCCACCTCTTCTGAGCATCCACAGCTTTCCTTATATCTCCTGTCTGTACATAATCATTTTCTATCTTAAATTACATTCATGTGAGTGAATGTCTGAGGCAGAGACAGCTAATTGCCTGGCTGATTTACATTCTTCCCTGTTTCCCTCATTAAGAACTAGAACACGCTCACTTAAAATACATTTCCCTGCCTGGAAGGCAGCTGACTTCTGACCTGTGGGATTTTAGCAAAGTTACTGGATCAGACTTTTAGCTGTCTACTCCAAAAAGTTCATTGTCTCAGCTCACGGAGTCTTGCATCTTTTCTCCCTTCTTCCTGAAGTATTGTTATGTGAATCTAAAATCCACCACCACATTCACGTTAGGTTCACGATATGAAACCTCAGTCTCTTGTTTGTGGTACTGCTAGGAGCATCGTGCATCTTTAAAAGGCAAGGTCTGGCTGGAGGAAGTAGGTGGCTAGAAGCAGGCTTTTGAAGGCGATCCCACCCGAAGTCCAAGTCTCTGCTTTCAGTCTGCAACACTGTAAACAGATACTAGCTGGAGACCCTACCCCTCAGACTGAGCCACTCAACCACCATTGCCCCCAACTCCTGCCATGATGGACTGCAATCTGTCAAAATCTTGTATTAAAAGAAACCCTCCTGCACAGAGTTAAGAGAAGTAACTAACATAGCCCTTCCTCTGGCTCAGTACATTTATGATTCTGACATGAAAAATACAGACAATAGGTGCCAGAACAGAAAGACATAAGATACTTGTGTCCCCAAGGGCACTGGGCCCCTGTTCTGCTTGAGTAACTTTTTGTTGGCGGGATGTTATTTTTTAATGGAGGAACAAAAGCCTTAATTACTTTATTTTTGATTTTATTTTTATTATACTGGAGTGTCACAAATGCCCAAAGATCAACTTGTTCCTTAGGTGAGTAAATATTGTTTAAAATGTCTACTGTTCATAAAGTAATTTTTTAAAGCAACTTTGTTCAGCTTATATAATAATGTGACTCGGTAGCCTTTATGAATATTTATGTCAGGACATGGTACCAAATTTATTTTATCAAATAAAAAGCACATATTTTATTTTGTATTTTAACTCCAGGTGTATTTATTGTAGACATTATTTATTGTTTGTTTTTATTTGTTTCTATTTAGCCCTAGTTTTCTAAAACTTACCATCTGTCTCTCGCCCACAGCTTATTGTAGAAACAGCATGTGTATGTGTGTAGGCACGTGCGTGTGTGTGTGTGTGTGTGTGTGTGTGTGTGTGTGTGTGTATACATCTGGAAACCAGATGATACCCTTGAATTACTTTTCTTCTCAGGTATTATCCAACCCTTTCTTTCTCCCCTCCCCCCTTTGCTTTACACAGGTTCTTTCTTAGGGATCTAGGGCTCCCTGATTCCTTGGCCAGTGAGGCCCAGGGCTGCACCTGTCTCTGCCTCTCTAACACTGGAATTACAAACACATGTAACATGTGATACAAGGCTCAGTTTTCCCCCCCGTGGGAGCTGAGGTTCTTATGCTCATGCACACATAAATGGCTTTACTGATTAGTACATCTCCCAATCTCAGAAATGTCCATATTTTAGTTCAGCTCAGTCTTCTGAGCACACATATATGATCGAAGCATCTGTATGAAATTTAAACTAGAAAAGTCAGTTTCCTCCCGAGTATTCTAGTACTTGAGCTTAGGAAAAGAATCTGGTATCTTTTGAATTCCTTAAAATAAGCTCAGACAGTAATGTCACAGACTAATTTCATACAGCCAAGTTTAACGGTGCATATTTGTAATTTTAGTACCCAGGAGGAAGAGTCAGGAAGACCAGAGCTCAAGACAAGCATGGGAAAAAAAAGTAAAACCCAATCTCAGATTTTTAAAATGACAGAGGGAAACTAAAGTTGTGAGTTCACCATTGGGTGAAGGATTTACCTAGCTCAAGGGAAGCTCTGGCTCAACCAAACAAAAAGTGAAAACAATAGGTAAACTAATATTTTTTAGCAATGTGAATGTAAATGGAAGGAAGGCATCTTTACAAAGAAACTAATGAAGCAGATAGAAGCAGAGACAGATAAAAGTCATTGTGGTTTGTAAATGCCAGTACCAGGTTGTCCCTTTCACCTGGGGCATCTGTGTGTGTGTTTTATAACACCTACTGTGGTCTATTAGCAGTATCTTTATTCATTTATGACATATTTCAAAATAAGTAGAGGAGTAATAGGAGGGTGCTTTATACATAGAAGTAAAATAATGTTGAAGAAAATGAAAATATTGATGACCTCAGTTTAATCACCACACACCATAAATGTGTCACTCCATAAATGTGAATTCAAAAAATATTATTAAATTTAAAATGTTAACCTTTACATATGTAATTTCAATATGAAAGCTTTGGTTCTTATCTTAAAAAAAAAATACCTAAATCGAATATCTCCAAGGAAAAGCTTCAAATGCAATCCCAAGCCTGCGTGGCTTAACATAATGAAAGCACCAGCAGACATGCTTGGTGTCTTATCACAATGGGACAAGTCCTGCTTAATAAGTCCCATAGGTCTGGGCATCATTTACTTTCTTTTTTCTTTATTTTTTGAATGATTGTGACCATAATACTTAGCAGCAACAACTTAAAGAAACAAAGATATATTTTGGTTCATGGTTTTCTAGACTCCAAGTCCATTATGGCGGGAGAAATCTGAGGTTGAGGCACTTCAAATTCCAGGGTCCAGAGAGCAATGAAGATAGGAAGCAAATGTCTAGTGAAATCCCCCTTCTGCCAGTGACGTCTAACCCCTTAAGAAATCCACAGCCTCAGGAAACCGAAACAGTAGCTGGAAACAGCAAGTCACAACATGAGATGAATCAAGCAGTACACACCACCTAAATAAACACCCACTTACTCTGAATACTTTTTTTTTATTGAGAAAAGGAAAAAAAAAAGTTTCCGCCTCCTCCCAGCCTCCCATTTCCCTCCCACTCCTCCCACCCTTCTCCCCCTCCCTCCACTCCTCACCCCCTCCTTCTCCAGTCCAAAGAGCAGTCAGGGTTCCCTGCCCTGTGGAAAGTCCAAGGTCCTCCCCCCTCCGTCCGTGTCTAGGAAGGTGAACATCCAAACTGTCTAGGCTCCCACAAAGCCAGAACATGAAGTAGGATCAAAACCCTGTGCCATTGTCCTTGGCTTCCATTCAGCCCTCATTGTTCGCCATGTTCAGAGAGTCCGGTTTTATCCCATGCTTTTCAGTCATAGTCCAGCTCCCAATAGCTCAGCCCCACTGTCTCAGTGGGTGGGTGCACCCCTCATGGTCCTGACTTCCTTGTTCATCTTCTCCCTCCTTCTGCTCCTCATTGGGACCTTGGGAGCTCAGTCCAGTGCTCCAGTGTGGGTCTCTGTCTCTATCTCCATCCATCACCAGATGAAGGTTCTATGATGATATGCAAGATATTCGTCAGTATGGCTTTAGGATAGGGTCATTTCAGGTTCCCTATCCTCAGCTGCCCAAGGAACTAACTGGGGACCTCGGCTTGGGCTCCTGGGAGCCACTCTAGGTTCAAGTCTTGCCAACCCTAAGGTGGCTCCCTTAACTAAGAATTGTGCTTCCGTGCTCCCCTATCCAGCCTTCCTTTATCCCAATCATCCTGTTTCCCCAAGTTCCCCCCATCCTCCCGTTCTCACTTTTCTCTTCCCATCTCTCGTTACCCCCATCCCACCCCCCACCCCCCCACCCCCCGTCCCCAAATCATCGGGCTACTAGGCGGTCCTGTTTATGTACTCTGAATACTTAATACAGAAGGGCTCACTATCTGAGGTGTTCAGATTAACAGTGGCAGATTATAAATCTACGGAAGCATATCTGCATCTTTATGAACTCTCCTGAGTGTCAGCACTCTCTAGCTCCAACCGTGAACTGAATCCAACCTCCCATTATAATTCATGGTAATTATAAACCAGATTTAATAGAAATACAGCTACATCCATGTGTTTATGTATTATCTGAGACTCTGTTCAAATCACAGAGTTGGGAGAAAGAGTTACTGTAAAGACTGCTAGACCAGAATTATCTAAAATATTTATAATCTCACTCCTCACAGAAAGACTTTACTGACCCCTTGACTTGACAAGACACAAGAGAGCAGAAAGACACAGACAATGGTGACCCTTCAGAAAATAAGTGAGGAAAATAGTACAGTGTGGCAACCCAAAGGCAGAAGAACAGAACTGAAGGGCATGAAATATGTTGAAAAATTGCTCAGGTATTCGAGAACTTTGAGTCTGAACACCCATCTGCTGCTATTTCAGTGATACACAGGAATATTTTAATATTTTTCTCTTTCGGGGCTGCATTAGCTTGGATCAGGCTTCTGGATCAAGTGTCGTCATTTATAATGGTAGTATCAATTCTAGGAGAGTAAATCCAGGCCCAGAAAACTTCAAGAGCCTCCCCAGTGAGCTGCTGCTAATGCTATCTGTGATCCTGAGTACCAATAGTCAATTTGAAAGAACCTACTAAAACTGAGAAGCTTCTGTAAAGCAAAGGACACTGTCACCAAGACAAAAAGGCAACCTACTGACTGGAAGATCTTCACCAACCCTGCAACAGACAAAGGTCTGATCTCCAAAATATATAGAGAACTCAGGAAACTAGACTTTAAAATGCTAATTAACCCAATTAAAAATGAGGCGCTGAACTGAACAGAGAATTCTCAGCAGAGGAAGTTCAAATGGCCAAAAGACACTTAAGATCATGCTCAACCTCCTTAGCGATCAGGGAAATGCAAATCAAAACAACTTTGAGATATCATCTTACACCTGTCAGAATGGCTAAAATAAAAAACTTCAATGATAGCCTTTGCTGGAGAGGCTGTGGAGGAAGGGGTACCCCATCCATTGCTGGTGGGAATGCAATCTTGTGCAACCACTTTGGAAATCAGTGTTTCGGTTTCTCAGGAAATTCGGGATCAACCTACCCCGGAACCCAGCAATACCACTCCTGGGAATATACCCAAGAGATGCCCTATCGTATGACAAGAGCATTTGTTCAACCATGTTCATAGCAGTATTATTTGTAGTAGCCAGAACCTGGAAACAACCTAGATGCCCCTCAATGGAAGAATGGATGAAGAAAGTGTGGAATATCTACACATTAGAGTACTACGCTGCGGTAAAAAACAATGACTTCTCGAATTTTGCATGCAAATAGATGGAAATAGAAAACACTATTCTGAGTGAGGTAACCCAGACCCAAAAAGATGAATATGGGATGTACTCACTCATAATTGGTTTCTAGCCATAAATAAGGGTCACGGAGTCTACAATTGGTGATCCTAAAGAAGCTAAGTAAGAAGTTGTACCAAAGGAAAAACATATAGTTATCCTCTTGGCTATGGGAAGTAGACAAAATTGCCGGGGAGAAAATTGGGATCTTGGGAGTGGGGTGGGATGGGTGTAAGGGGAAATGGGGAGAGAAAAGGGAGAAGGGGAGGATGGGGGGAACTTGGGGAAAAAGGAAGATTGGGATAAAGGAAGGTAGGATAGGGGAGCATGGAAGCACAATTCTTAGTTAAGGGAGCCACCTTAGGGTTGGCAAGAGACTTGAACCTAGAGTGGCTCCCAGGAGCCCAAGCCGAGGTCCCCAGTTAGTTCCTTGGGCAGCTGAGGATAGGGAACCGGAAATGACCCTAGCAATACCGACGAATATCTTGCATATCATCATAGAACCTTCATCTGGTGATGGATGGAGATAGAGACAGAGACCCACACAGGAGCACTGGACTGAGCTCCCAAGGTCCCAATGAGGAGCAGAAGGAGGGAGAACATGAGCAAAGAAGTCGGGACCACGAGGGGTGCACCCACCCATTGAGACAGTGGAGCTGATCTACTGGGAGCTCACCAAGGCCAGCTGGACTGTGACTGAAAAAGCATGGGTTAAAACTGGACTCTCTGAACATGACGAACAATGAGGGCTGATGAGAAGCCAAGGACAATGGTACGGGGTTTTGATCCTACTTAATGTGCTGGCTTTGTGGGAGCCTAGCCAGTTTGGATGTTCACCTTCCTAGATATGGACAGAGGGGGGAGGACCTAGGACTTACCACAGGGCAGGGAACCCTGACTGCTCTTTGAACTGGAGAGGGCAGGGAAGAGGTTTGGGAGGAGGGGGAGAAGGAAGGGAGGAGGGGAGAAGGGTGGGAGGAGGATGAGGGAAATGGGAGGCTGGGAGGAGGTGGAAACTTTTTTTTTTCTTCCTTTTCTCAATAATAAAAAAAAAGAAAGAACCTAATACTACCTGGGAGATAGATCTTATATGTCCTTGGAGAATTGTTTCGGCTATGTTTATTGAGGCAGGAGAAACACTGACTGTGGCTGGCATGAAGTCCTTTTGGGAATCCTGGACTGTATAAATGGAGAAAGAGAGCAGAGCATCAGCTTGCATTCATTTCAACTATACTTCCTGATGGTGGAAGTGATGAACCAGCTACCACAAGCTCCTATTATGGTTACTCCCCAGCCATGATGGAGTGCACCCTTGAACTGTGAGCTAGAATAAACATTTTTTTACTGTGTGTGTGTGTGTGTGTGTGTGTGTGTGTGTATTTGGCAAATATATATATTGAGAATTTTAACACAGCAACCGGAAAAAAAATTAAAGCAGTATCTTCTCTTTTGTCTTAACATTATCACCTTCTTCGCTGTGATGAATGATATTGGTGACCAATTACAAACCACTGAATATATGCAAAGTATAGTACAGGACCTTCTATCAAATAACAGAGTGATGTGGGAGTGATTTCTTATTAATAAAGAAACTGCCTAGACCCATTTGTTAGGCCAACCCTTAGGTAGGCAGAGTAAACAGAACGGAATGCTGGGAGAAAGAAGCTGAGTCAGGGAGTCGCCATGATTCTCCCACTCCAGACAGACGCAGGTTAAGATCATTCCTGGTAAGCCAGCTCGTGGGCTACACAGATTAATAGAAATGGGTTAGATCAATATGTAAAAGCTAGCCAATAAGAAACTGAAACTAATGGGTCAGGCAGTGTTTAAAAGAAAACAGTTTCCGTGTAATTATTTCGGGTAAAGCTAGCCGGGTGGCGGGACACAGCCCGCCGCTCCGTATTTCAACAACAGAGTCATAGAGAAGCCTCCAAATTCAATGAGTTAGTGTGAGCTTTTGGTTTATTACCTATTGTCTGTATGGTCTTAAATTATTCACTCCTCTAAGCCCTGGTTTCTCTTCTGTGAAGTAAGGGGAACAAGGATTTATTTATTACTTTAAGAATAAGAAAAAAGAAATGCCAGATATTTACCTTCATAAGAAGAGCTCAGCATTTATTCTCAGTAATTATCATCATAGTTGATATCGAATAGAGAAAGAGCCTATGTCCTTTTCTCTTACCTTTTAAAAAGTAGTTTAGCTCCATTATTGGGTGCTTATGTAAAAAAGGGAATGACTCAACTATTACAGTCAGTTTAATATGACCTAGCAGCATGTGGCCAAGGTAATATCCTTACTGTCTCAAGGTAAAGTGAGTGCTGTACTGATTTAAAAACAGCCCTACTAAAACATTGTGGGGTGTGTGTACACTGAAAATAACAGATGCATTTTATATCTTTTATACATATGATTATTGACTGTTAAATCAATTAAGTTTCCCATCTTCCCAATGAGACAAAAATAAGATTCATCTAATGTCAAAGACAAAAAAAAAATACATAGGGAAGTTTAGGCAAAATTCCCACTTGATACATTACAGTAAAGCGTTTGCAGGCTAGTTTAAATAAGTAGTCACTAAAGTTGAATATCACAGCAGCTTATGACATTTTTTTGTATCTCAATAATCTTTATGGTTCCCACACCAGGACTGCAACGGTTTCATGTGCAAAATAATTCATCAATGAGAAGGTAGCAGTTTACTCCCCTCTATTTTTTTTGTTTGTTTTTATGGAGGGAATCCACCTGAAATTCTTATTCAAAATAAGTCTTTTAAAAAATGCCTTAGAAATATTCAGTGTCATAGCAGCTATTCCTGGAATCCCAATAAAGTCAATACTAATTTATGTCCTCAGCTTGCTGGAATTAAGTTTAGAAGAGATATTGCATTCAAACAAAGAGAAACAAACAATAAAACAGAATAACAGTTATCCTAAAACAGTGATTTACAATTTTCTAGGCTTAAAGTTGGGAACATTTATAGCACAGTATGTGGCTTGATTTTGGAAAACCAAGGACATTTTCAACATGCAGAATTGAATGGCATACTTAAATATCTACAATTCTGCTTACATTGTAATTTACTCGGTGATGAAGTTTACCAACGTTGTTACCTATTACTACTTCTTCCTCTGTGTAAGAGACTTTTCTTTTTGTTTTTAAAAAAAGCTGTTACATTTTATGTATTTGTTGTGTGCACATGTACCATAAGACAAGAGGCAATTTGCTGTAGCTGATTCTTTCCTTCCCTGTGTGGTTCTGGTCACATCGGACATAGTTACAGGAACCTAGTGAGCCATCTGTCTGGTGTGATTTTTTTCCCCTTTATTCTAGTGGACTAGTTTAGATAGGTTTCAAGAAATAAAGAATAACCTCCATATCAAAAATGAGAAATTTATTCTTCCTATTTTTAAATTTGTTTATTAAGCAATTTGTTTATTATTGTGCCTTACAGTATATCTGAAGCTTTCCTCAAGTCTGGTAGTTAGTCCAGGCTGACCTGGAACTCACAGAGTAGTGTATCTACCTCCGGGGTGCTGAAACTATATATGTACACCATGTCCACATGTTTTAAATATATGCGCTTGTCTCTTAAAATCCAAGAAGGGCAAAGAAAATGAATGCAGTAACTCTGAAGTCAAGTTGGTTAAGTGTGAAGGCAAGTGTGAGTTCTGTCCTCTGGACTCACATATGGAGAGAGGGATCAAACCGCCAAAGGTTGTCCAATGCCTTCTGAATGTATGCCCTCTGCCACGTGCAAATGTCACTCCCTGGAGGCATATGTGCATACTAATTCAACAAACAATGTACACAGACTATAACACTGATCCTTCCTAAACATAAAATAGCCATTTTATAAGAATAAAGGGTATGTTCTACTTTCAGCAAAGTTCATTAAAACCTTCTCAGAGAGGGTAAGTCCTCCCATGGGGAGTCGACAAAGCCTGTCACATCTCTTCACGCAAGACCAAGGCCCTCTCTGCGGTATCTAGGCTGAGCAAAGTATCCCTCCATAGGAAATGGGCTCCAAAGAGTCAGTTCATACATTAGGGCTAAATATTGGTTCAATGCTAGTGGCCCCACAAATTACCCATGCCACACACTGTCACCCAATTCAGAGGGTTTGTTGGGTCTTATGCTGGTTCCCAAACTGTCAGTCTGGGGTCAGTGAGCTACCACTAGCTTGAGCCAGCTGTTTCTGTGGGTTTCTCCATCATGGTCTTGGCCCCTTTGCTCATAACTTCTCTCTCTCTCTCTCTCTCTCTCTCTCTCTCTCTCCATATATATATATATATATATATATATATATATATATATATAGTCTAGTATAGTAGTCTAGTCATATATATATATGAATTAGATTCTTAAGCAAACATTGCAAGTTGAAAATCTTAGAGTATCATTCCATTGAAAGTGGATAGGAGATCAATGATAGGGGACTGGGTGTAATTCATTGATCACTAATTTATGAACTTTGATATGTATATTTATTAACCTAATGATTGAATAAATGAACAGATGAATTATATTCCTTTGGTATTCTGAATACTTCAATGGAAAAACTGACTATATAATTCTGAAATTTTTATATCTCACTATTAACTTTCAATGTGTTGATGAAAGTCTTAGTAGTTGCAAAAGAAGTAGATTTTTATACTAACTTAAATTATGTCTTTCATGAGCATATTTTTTTAAAGCTTTACCTGGATATTTTGAGTAAGTCAACACAGGTTACTATATTATGTTTAGGCCAAACAATATAAATCCATATAAACCATAATGTTTAGAGATGCCAGGCTGCAAGAGAGAGAAAAAAAAAGACTTGCTGAGGAAAAATAAATGGAACAAAATTTGGACTGAATCCATAGCAAATTGCCACTTAGACCAGTGAAGCATGAGAGCATTGTGATGGTTCCAATAGATGTCAGCCAAGTGCCACCTGAGCTGTCGTGACTAAACCAAAATAGTGTGTATGTCTCAGCTTCCTGTTTCACTTACTAACTAGAGACTAGCTATTTCAGGCAGAGAATGGATCACCTATTACATAATACCTCAGCATTATATCTGCTTTGTGGAAAAAAGAGAGCAATAGCTAACTTAAAGTATGAGGAAGGTAGAGTCTTGCAAACTAAAATAATAGGAGTTGCTTCCATAAAACAAACCTGGGCTTGCACACCCAATAGATTAATTACCAGCTAGATCTTGGAGCACAATAGCATTTAACCTGTGAAAAACACAGCATTTGAAAAACTTTTCCCTTGGGGCTACATCTTGTAATTCCTAGCTGACATCTTCACTGTACTGCATCACAAGGGAAATGACATTTCTAATGAGCACACTTGTATCATGTCTTGCAGGATCTGACTCCAGTGCTCTGACGCCTCTCACGGGGTTCAACACGAGAATCCAAATGTGGAAAAGAGGAGACTCTAGGGAGAAACTTTACTTGGAGAATCACTACTTAACTTTTTTTCCCATTGTCATTTTTCTGTCTTTGAGACGAGGAAATACCCACGCCACAGAAATTTGAACGAAACTCGTGAATGTGAGTGCCGTGTCTTCATTGTCTGGCTTCTAAACTCCACAAGGCATGAATGTGAAACTTCCTATTCACTTTCTTGCTCAGGCATTCCATCTGACCCTGATTCTCAGTTGTCCCTTCCTATCCATTCTGGCCATGTTTCCCATGCTTCTGTCCTTAATAGTGTCTTCCACCCTTTATCCAATTTTATTTCAGAAATTTGAGTATTGAATGGGTGGTTAAAACATGTCATTTGTCACAAATTACACACCTATCTGTCACTTTGTGTCACTTGTATTGCACTTAAAATTTCCTTACTTGCAGTTTAATCATTCCACAAAATTTGTTTATTTAACTCTTTCTGTTGCTTCAGAATCCAACTAGTCTATTTTCTATTTTCTTTAGTCTTTTTTTGTCTTTAGGTTACAGATCCTGATACCTCCTCCAGCAGACATTCTTTGAACCTACCCTCATTTGATTTATTTCCTCGAGTTGCCTTGTATTTTTACGTGGACACTGGTAGTCATATGTGCTTCTGTCCTTACAAAGATATCACATGTTTCTTTTTTTCTCACCCTCTCATTTTATTTTTGTATATTAATGTTTTGCTTACATACATGTTTATGCATCATGTGTCTGAAGTACCTACAGAGACCAGAAAGGGACACTGGATCCTCTGGAACTGGAGTTGGAGATGGCTGTGAGTCACCACATGACTGATGGGAATTGTACCCAGGTTCTCGGGAAGACTGTCAAGTTCTCTTAAACCTTGAGCCACTTTCTAGCCCCATACTTCATGTTTCTTGAGAGTACGGTTTTATCTCAGAAATCTTGATTTTGCTCATATGAGAAAAAAATACACACGATAAATTAATCTGTTAATCACGATTAAGAACAAAACAAAAACACTAGGAACATAAGTGGGAGGACTAATCCACTACAATTTGCAGAAAAGCTGGCTATGACAACTATAACCTGCTTTAAATGCTGATTAGTCTTTGAATTCAGATCTGTCATTCTCATTTCCTTCCTGTAATTACAATGAAATACTCTGACCAAAGGCACATAAGAGACAGAAAGAGATTATTTGGTCCCACAAATCTAGATCACAGTCCATCATTAAAAAAAGTCAGGAAGGAATCTGAAGGCAGGAACCACGAGGAACACCATCTTCTGGCTCACTCTCCAGCTCAGGTATAGCTAGGGAACTCAAGACCACCTCCCTGGAAATGGTGCTACCCACAGTGGTCTGTCTATATTCTCCTCCATCAATTAACAATTAAAACTACCTCTTAGAAACATGCCCATGGACCAAGCTAAAGAAGACTCCATGGAAACTCTTTTTTCAGTTAATTCTGAAAAAGCTGACAGTTAATGCCAATCAGGACATGTGCAGACAGGAGAATGAAAGCATATTCCTGATTCTTTCATGTATAAACTGCAAGTTATGGATATACCAAAGCATTTGTTTATTTCCTAAGATTTTAAATTTTTCAGTCAGCTTGGATTTCTCCCTGTTGCTAACTTCCCATAATACCTTTTTCCATAGATGATTTCTTGCTGTTAGGTTTATGTGGAACAGTTTTCAGAATATAACTTGCAAGCGTTGGATTGGATATGCCGTGGGATTTACAATCCTGTCTTTCTGGTTCAAGAACATTAATATCTATATTTAATTTAGCTTCTGCCACTGAGTTCTCAGGAAATAAAACACTTTCGTAATTTAACTTTATTGCACCTATATTAGATTCACTTCCTGAGAATATTACAGATCAGCAAATCAAATATTAGTTGTACCTCCCTTGTGTCATTACATTATTTTTCAATAATCAATAATTATATTTGAAATAAATATATAACTTATTTATTTCATGAGATAATGGAATATTCTGACTATGTGGGCTAAAACTTAATTAGTTAGGCTGACATGCATTAAGCTCTTGGCCTAATTAAACATAGTTATTATCAGTTACACAAAAGAAGTGAAAATTGAATACATATATGAAACTGCCCAGAAAGTGACATTATTAATATATTTTATTCCTTTGTTTGCTTTGAGAAGCTGTTTTTGGAGACTGGAGAAGAAGCTCAGTCATTAAGAGTGCTTGTTGCTCTTGCAAAGAAACCTAGCCCACTTCCTGGCGCCAATTTCAGGCAACTAACAACTGTCTAGCATAGCAGCTCCAAAGGACCACGTTCATCAGCTGAGGGCACATGCACATCCCCAGACACATGCATACGCATAGTTAAAAGTAAAAATAATAAAATAGAAATCTTGCTTTGCTCAGAAAACCTATAAATGCGTATGCTCTGATAGTAAGTTTAAAATAATTTATCTCTCTGTGATCCTTATAGTTGTGGATCGTCATTCCTATCTGCATTGTTTTGAAGTTAAAACCTTAAAGCCTTCCAATGAGATGATAAAATCTTTTACATATTATTTATTACTCTGTGTTCAAAAGGTACCTCATACTTCCAGATTCCGACTTCTAAATATTATATGAAATGAGACTAGTTCCTGATTTATACTTTTTATAGATTAATAAATATACAGAGTATATTTTTAAGGTAAGTTTATTCTATTACTAGTTTTATTTAAAATGTTACATTTCCCATGAAGAAACACATCAACTTCCTCAGTGACAGTCTAGCATGGTTGATGCCTTAAAGGTGCTGCTAAAACTTAAAACCCACTTCTTAATTTCTCAATTAAAATGACTCTGAAAATAAATTAAATATAGGCCGTGAAGATAATTCTGTGGGTAAAGAACTTGGTGTAGAAGCTCAATGACCTGAGTTTGCATTTTTCCCACAATGTTAAAGCTAGTTTTGGTGCTATGCATGTATAAACCCAGCATCTGGGAAAAGGGGAAATAGGATGGTTCCTGGAGCTTTGGCCTGCCTGCCTAGCACACATGGGTGCTTTTGGTTCAGTAAGAGGTTCTGTCTCAAAAACAAGATGAATAATAACTCAGCATTACACCAGATTTTTGGCCTCTGAATGCTACACACACATGCATGTAACACCTTCACACACACACACACACACACACACACACACACACACACACATATATATATATATATATACTAAATAAGTAAATACCATAAGGTATCTACTATGATAAGATGAGAAATGAGATGGTTTCAGCATCAGTGTATAAAACAGTGGACTCCATCAAGTCAGTATTCCCAGAAATGCACGTTGGCATCACAAACAGCCTCCTGACTCTCTATCTGAAAGGATGAAGTTTACTCTGCTAGGGGTCTGGATGGCCTGAGAGAAGGCCACTCATTTATGTCAGACATGGCTATGGCTGTGGGAACTTGAGAATTTGAAGCTTGTATCACTTGAAAGGCTACTCACCATGTCTCAGCGTGCTCTCTTTCTATAGATACAGATTTCTCTATATCGCTGCGTAATCTTTGCAGTGGTTTCTCCAGCATATTGGCTTTGGATCCCTGTATCTACTAAAATTTGATAGAGGGCTTTTCATTCTTAAGAGGGAAAGACTATGAAGAAATGATACTGCCCTTAATAGCACTGGCTCAAAAAACATCCATTGGCACAGCTTATACATGGGTGCAGGGATCTGAACTCTGGGGCTTACACTTGTATCACAAGGGCTTTTTCTGACATTGAGAATATCTCTTAAACTATCTTGAAACTCTTTGATATCTATGATCAGTATTCCCATTTCTCTGCAGGTCTAAGCTAATTTGGATACGTAAAGTAATACATTGTAAAATTCGTAATATGAGACTCCTTAAACTAGAGTAGCTTTTTTGTTAACTTGGTCATTGCTGGTTGAGTTTAGTGACTTTCTCTACCCAATCCTGAGAAGCCTTTTCATCCAAAATATATAACTTTGAACTATACATTCATCATATTTGTATCTTATTTTATATTTTATTCAGGCTCTGTGATATTAGTTGTTAAGTCAGTATTAGCAGATTTTTTGTCAAATATTTGCCTTTTTCCTTTAAATGTTTGTCTGTTGCTACTGAATGTATTGTGCCTTAGTGTCTGCCATCATAATTTGTTCAAAAAATTCACGATTCTTTCTAAGCCATGTTTAGCTAGGTGTTGGGAGTTTGGAGGGGCTGTCACCAGTACATCCTGGGAATGCATAACATGAGACATGCAGAGTTTTCCAGAATGACAGGTAGGGATTTTATTTTAAAATCTGCATTTTCAAAGTCTCCTCTGTATGACAGTAACCTGATGTTAGATCCAGAGTGTTTAGGAGAAGGTTGTGTTTTAAGCCCTGTGTGACAGTGAAACTTTCCCTCTGTATGGGTGGTGCTGTGTCCATTAATAGTGATATATTATTTATGTTTTAATAAATAAAGCTTGCCTGAAAGTCAGAGGGCAAAACCAAGCCACTAGAGGTCAAACAGTGGTGTCACATATTTTGAATCCCAGGATTTGGGAGATAGAAACACATGGATCCCTGTGAATTCAAGGCCACTCTGGGCTACACAATATCTTTGCAGAAACAGATCTAGATGGTGGTGGCTCACACCCTTTATTTCAGTACTAGGGAGTCACATACCTTAACCACAGCACTAGAGAGGAATATAAAATGGGAGGAGACAGAGGTTCAGGGCTCAGTCTGCAGTCACACAACCTTGGTATAGGTAAGAAAGTGTGGAATATCTACACATTAGAGTACTACGCTGCGGTAAAAAAACAATGACTTCTCGAATTTTGCATGCAAATGGATGGAAATAGAAAACACTATCCTGAGTGAGGTAACTCAGACCCAAAGAGATGAATATGGGATGTACTCACTCATAATTGGTTTCTAGCCATAAATAAGGGTCACAGAGTCTACAATTGGTGAACCTAAAGAAGCTAAATAAGAAGGTGAACCCAAGGAAAAATATATAGTTATCCTCTTGGCTATGGGAAGTAGACAAAATTGCTGGGGAGAAAATTGGGATCTTGGGGGTGGGGTGGGATGGGGGTAAGGGGAGATGGGGAGAGAAAAGGGAGAAGGGGAGGATGGGGTGAACTTGGGGAAAAAGGAAGATTGGGATAAAGGAAGGTAGGATAGGGGAGTACGGAAGCACAATTCTTAGTTAAGGGAGCCACCTTAGGGTTGACAAGAGACTTGAACCTAGAGTGGCTCCCAGGAGCCCAAGCCGAGGTCCCCAGTTAGTTCCTTGGGCAGCTGAGGATAGGGAACCGGAAATGACCCTAGCCTATAGCAATACTGACGAATATCTTGCATATCATCATAGAACCTTCATCTGGTGATGGATGGAGATAGAGACAGAGACCCACACTGGAGCACTGGACTGAGCTCCCAAGGTCCCAATGAGGAGCAGAAGGAGGGAGAACATGAGCAAAGAAGTCGGTACCACGAGGGGTGCACCCACCCACTGAGACAGTGGAGCTGATCTACTGGGAGCTCACCAAGGCCAGCTGGACTGTGACTGAAAAAGCATGGGTTAAAACTGGACTCTCTGAACATGACGAACAATGAGGGCTGATGAGAAGCCAAGGACAATGGCACGGGGTTTTGATCCTACTTAATGTGCTGGCTTTGTGCTAGCCAGTTTGGATGTTCACCTTCCTAGATATGGACAGAGGGGGGAGGACCTAGGACTTTCCACAGGGCAGGGAACCCTGACTGCTCTTTGGACTGGAGAGGGAGGGAGAGAGGAGTAGGAGGAGGGGGAGAAGGATGGGAGGAGGGGGAGAAGGGTGGGAGGAGAGGGAGGGAAATGGGAGGCTGGGAGGAAGTGGAAACTTGTTTTTTTTTTCTCTTCCTTTTCTTAGTAAAAAAAAAGAGAAAAAAAATTTCTCTGGTGGTTTGGCAGTTTTGTTTTTCTAATCTTCAGTTTGAACACAAATATCTGGCTCTGGGACTTATTAATTTTGCAACATCCATCTTAGAGAATGCTTGCAATATAATCCATGTCCTGTTCCAATTAATCTCCAATGGCTGGAACCTAGTGTGTGTATAGATACCCTGACTCCAAGTTTCTCTAAGATGTTAGGAAATCCCTCTAACTTCTGGTATGGTAGCCTTTCACTTGCTCCATGAGCTATCAGCATCTGACTAAATGCATCCCTGTTGCACAGGTATATCTCCATGATACATTGCAAATAAAGTCTGAGCCTGTAGCAGAGATACTGTGCTTCAGAGCTCTTCTCCCTAAAAGCTGTTTTTCTTTCTCTTACACTGAAACATCACAGCACGTCTCTAGAATTGCTCCTTGTCTCTACAACTGTGTCCTATGGAGTAGGTCAGCTCTACAAGCAAGCTGGGAATAGATAAAGGGAACTTCAGTGTTTTTTTTTTTTTTTTTTTTTTTTGCCTCTTGCACTTTATCCTCTTGCTGTGCCCACAGAGAGCTTCTAGCAAATCAGAGTGAGAACAGTAGAGTGGGAGGGGCCAGTGTAGTCATTCCCTTTCAGGATGAAAGAGACCCCAAGACTTGGATCTTGGAGAAGGAATCCCTTCCACACTTCTTAGAGCAGAGCTTCCAGGCTAGAGCATCTTCAACTCATGCAGTTCAGGGGAAAATGAGAGGAACAAGATTCAAAGATCACAGTTGTTTAATGTTCTTGAGTTTTTGTGTATTGTATTGCATGGATATATTTTTGTACTTGTTCTATAGCCTTAGGGAAATTTTCAGGTTTTTTTTTTAAATGCAATTGTTTATTAGTCAAGTAGTTGACTTTTCTGAAAAATAGGATCTGCTATTCCACACATGGATTTTTATTTTTTGTTACTGACATTTGCCCTTCATTCCATGAACTCTTGATTTATTCAAATTTTATCACTTGGCAATTTCTTTTTTTTTTTCCTGCTAGTATTGGCAGTACTAGAAACAGAACAGAGAGCTTGGAGTACATTAGATTAACACTCTCAAACTGAGCTGTATCTTCAGTCCTTTATGAGTATATGTATGTATGTATGTATGTATGCATGTGCATATGTATATATGTAAGCATGTATATATGTGTGTGTGCATTCATATACATATGTATCTATCAATCATCTATCTGTCTATGTATCATTTATCTATATTCTATCTCCCATATCTAGTATCTATCTGTCTGTCTCTCTATCATCCATGTAATCTGTCTATGTCTATTTGTTTTGAAACAAAGTTATACTAAATTGCAATGATCTCACAAGCTGAGACAGGTCTTGGCTTTGATTGTGAGCTTGCTGCCTCAATCTCCCAGGTCTGAAGTATTCTTTGTTTTTAATTTTTGTAAATCTGTCTCAATAGTTAGGAAACTGTGTTTTATCATTATTTATTGTATACTTATTTCTTCTAGGCTTCTTCAGCAAAGAAAAAAGATATGTCCAGATTACCCAAGATGCTGGTATTTTGCTGCACTAAATCAGAAATTCCATTATCATCAATAGGAGTCTTATGCATGAAATCATTATTTAATTTATTCTTAGAAAGAAAAAAGAGATATCCATTTTCATTTCTATTCTATCAAAGGACATACAATACTTGGGAAGCACAGATAATATAATAATATAAGACTGTTGTATGCAGACGCACTGGAGAAAGAGTTTCATTTTTCATCTGAAGAGGGAAATTCTTAGCTACCTTTCAGAAATTATGTTTACATCAAATAAATTTTATACTTGTCTGGTGATAGCAATTTGAATAATGGATGTCTTTTCTGTTGTTCAACTTTCAAATTGGTTTCTCATGCAGTTCTTAGATTTTACAGCTATCTGCTCATTTATGTTTTCTGAAACCAAAAGCATTTTCATCTCATTTTTCACAGTGATATTTTCCGACACAGACGTAATTCTCCACTTTTGTAGAAATTTCAGCTTTCTAATCTTATAAACCATATACCTTTCCTATTTTTTTGAAATCTACATTACAAGCACATACATACACATGTGTGTGCATGTGTACATCCACATAGCTAAGTAACAAAAATATTTTTAAGGGAAGTGTTATTCAACAATAAAAATATGTCAATGAATCATCTTTATTACAAAAGGTTCATTCAATAATAAACTACAACACCCACACACACAGGGAGAGAGGGGGGAGTAAGTGACTGTAAGTAAAGAACTATGCTTTAAATTCATCTAATTTACAGAAACAGTTTTCTTCCACTGGTGGTTACAAAGTTCCACTACAATCTCATAGGATTGTCCTTGTGAAACTATAACCAGGGTCAGGTAATGATCCCAATCTGGTGTGTGCCCATGATGATAGACAATTACAGTACAGTCTCACCCAAAAAGCAAGGGTCATGATATTCTATGATCACATGTGAAAATAATCAATAAAAATTTTAACTATTTTTAAAACAGAAATTTAATCACTGAGGAATGTGGACAGTATTTTAGCATCACATATGAATTTTCTTAGAACCTTTTGATTCTCAAAGTAACATACAATGAATATTATTTTCACTGATGTAAAATGGTATAAAGCAGTTTGCTTAGTAGTACTATTAGTGTTGACTTACTTAGTGTTAGGGGATCATAATTTTTGTATCACAATAATCATTTCACTGGAGCTTTAAGGGAAAAAAAACCCCTCACCTTTGGGTTTTTTTTCCCCATAAAGTATCAGAGTAGGCCGACTTTTCCAAAGCAAACAGGGGCTAAATCATGAAAAGAGGTTTCTTCTGTATGCTAAATCACGGAGAGCAGAGAAGTCTAAGGTTTTCCTTCAATGATCTGGGGAGAACAAGAAGGCTTTATAGAAGGGAAAATGAAGGGAGGACCATGGGTTGGCATGATAGAAAGAGACAGTAATCTTTGTCAGGCAATGATCTGAATGATCATCATCTCAAGACAGCCAGGATGGTGCTTCATGGGAGGTGGTTTGGATGGTGTGTGTGTGGTGTTTTTGCTATTGTTGTTACTATTTACTTGTTTTCTTTATGTTTTTATATGAGTGTTTGAATGTGTATGGGCACAGTGTGTTGCACATGCCTGTAGAAAATCAAGGTTGACAGAAGGTGTCTTTCTATTTTATTTCATTTATTAAAACACAACCCCATACTGAATCTGGAGCTCACTAAATCAAGCTAGAAGAATCTGCTTTCTTCCCTTTTCTTGACTGTACCACTCTTACTCTATTAAACTATATTGTCCCTTCAAACCCTAAGGAGAGAAGGCTCCTGTGCCACATCAAGACCCCTGCCCCTGGGACAGTTAAATAGCCTGACTTTTGTCACTTTGTCCGAAAAGTGACTCCTATTGCATAGAATAGGTCACATACTAACTAAGCCTTCCTTTTTTTGTGGTATAAGATCCTCATGGGATCTTTTTCCCCCTCTTGTTCTCTGTCTCTTGAAAGTAAGAGAATCATTCTTTAATTTCTTGTGCTATTTTCAAGTCATACATTTCTCATCAGTAACATTTCTACTTCACATTTATCTATCTATTGCAGTATACATGTAATTATTGGTAAGTTTAAATTCCTTGTTAGAATTTCTACCAGTGGGTCATCTACAGACTATGCTTTGCAAAGTATATTTTTTCTTAATTATGTGTCATATTTCTCTGTTTCTTTCTAACACTCGGGTTTTTATTATATTATAGATACTGAATATAAAATAAGTGTGGTGATTAAAGTGTCATCATTGCTTCTTTTCCTAGTATGTAGTCTCCTCTGTTATTTTTCTCATTGTTGCAATGTTGCTCTGGCTTTTTCTCCCTTTTTTTTTTGCTGTGAAGTTGAATTGTGGCATAGTCATAGCTTAATTAGATTGAGTTTAACCTGACTTTAGCCCTACTGTCAAGCTATTACATTTTAGCTGCCTTGTTATTGTGTTATTTGAGCTAAAAGGAAGTTAAGTGCAATTTCAAGCATTTTTATTGTTAATCCTTGAGTTCAACTTTAGCACTGGCCTGACATTTAGTAGCTGTAAAAATGTTCAAGACTTCATTACCCATCTCTGCATACTGCCACCTCCAACAGCTCAGAAACAGGGCAAGGCAGCACTAGAATATGCCATGTGTCACTTTTTGCCTTGAAAACTCCTTCAGGAAGTATTTATAAACAGTCATTTTTGAGAATTTGGGCATTGTTTTCCTCAAACTTCTTCCTGATGTTTGTTGGGCAAAGTATTTTAGGGGTTCATTGAGATTTGGGGGATCTTGTTCCATAAAACCGCATTAGTCTGAAAGGAATCCACAGGTTATCATCTTCTGTGGAAACAAAAGCAGAACATATTTCCTGGTGCAGGAGGTCCTTCTGTCTATGTGCTTCTTTCATTGGTTAATAAAGGACCTGCTTTGGGCCAATAGCAGAGGTATAGGGGAATAGAGCTAGGCAGGGAAAACTAAAGAGAATGCTGGGGAGAAGAAAGCAGGGTCAGAGAGAGATGCTATGGAGCTACCACCAGAGTCAGACATGCCAGAATTTTGCTGGTAGGTCATAACCTTGTGGTGATATACAGATTAATAGAAATGGGTTAAATTAATATGTTAGAGGTAGCCAATAAAAAGTTAAAGCTAATGGGCCAAGCAGTGGCTAACATAGACAAGAATAATAGCCTAATGTAAGTTATAAGAGTTAATAAGAAGTCTGAGCTAATGGGCCAATAATTTTATGATTAATGTAGACCTCTGTGTGATTTCTTTGTGGCTAAATGGCTGTTGGACCTGGTGGGACAGAAAACCTCAGTCAAAAATTTCCCAAAGCAACGTATCCTTAAACTCAAGTTTTGAAGTCAATATACCGTTAAAGTATACAGAGCCTATCTGACAAAGTGTGGCTATCAAGAAGCTGTACTTGGCTCCCATTTTTGAAGGTCTGGAAGCCCTCCTTTTTTTCCTTACACTTTTTTTTTTAGATCTTATGTGGATCCATGACCCAGATAGTGGGTGCTAATTTGTTGACTTACAATAGAGTTTCACAATAAACCAGAATGGAATGTAACAAAGGTTTATTTATCTGGGGATAAACTCAAAGAAAGAATAGTGATCTGCAGTCATCTACATGTGCTGGGAACTGGAACTGAATCTAGCATCCAAGAGGCATGCTTTTCATCTGCCTTTATAGTACATAAGACCTGCATAAACCTATATTCATATTGAGTATACTCACTTTTCGTTGCTTATTTTTGTATTGTTAACTAGAACTTTTACTCTCAGTCAGCATCTATTTTTGTATTTGAATTTAACTTTTATAGACAGAAATTGGTTGGATCACAATTTTAAGTGGCTGCCAATCTATTTTAATTATCACATTTAGGATATTTAGACTTAATGTAATTTGTGACATATTATAGCTTAAACATATTGTTCACTTATTTCCCAATTTTTTCCTATCTATGTTTCATAATGCTCTTTTCCTGAGATTTACTTAATTTTTTAAATTCAATTTTGATTTCTTATTTTCTTGATAGTCTTTACAATACTATGATAAAATACCCCCAAATAGGCTAACTCAATGATGTGAATAGTCTTATTTTGGCCCACAGTTCTGGAAGTACAAGGTTGACAAATTGGTTGTAGTTTTCTTGATGGCAGAGGAAATGACAGGAGACAGAGTAAAGTAAAGACAGAGAACTGGATCATCTAAGACATTAGCTAGGTCAGTGCTTTACCACACTGTGCAAAAGATGCCAGTGCAGTGTATTTGGATTTAATGCTGTCATTCTGGGTATTGATCTAGGTAAGAATCCTCACTATTTCCCTATTTCCTCCCTTTGGCACGGGAATATTTCCCATGTGCTTTTTATGCTGCATCTTGGCAGTATATAATGTCTTTGATTTTGTGTGCTAGGTGAAAACATTTATTTTGTGTCTTAATAGACACTTGACTCTGAATACTTGAATGAGTTAGTATGTGCAGAAATTTCAGACAGAATAATTGGTTGTATATTGTAAATAAGAAAAACAATGAGGACTGCTGAGAAGTCAAGAACAATGGCACTGGGTTTTGATCCTACTGCACGTACTGGCTTTGTGGGAGCCTAGGCTGTTTCGATGTTCACCTTACTAGACCTGGAAGGAGGTGGGAGGTACTTGGACTCCCCACAGGGCAGGGAACCCTGACTGCTCTTCAGGCTGATGAGAGAGGGGGAGTTGATTGGGGGAGAAGGAGGGAAATGGGAGGCGGTAGCACGGAGGAGACAGAAATCTTTAATAAATAAATAAATAATAAAAAAGAAAGAAAAACATAAACTTCTAAGAGCCAAGAATGAAATGTGTTGGTTTTCAATGTAAACTATGCATTTAATAGTGTTATTTTCTAAATTTGTGGTGATCATCACATGTTCTCATAATTTCACCTCATTTAGCATAGTCTGGGAAGTGTCTTTCTAATCTTTTGCCTATACTTGAGAGTCTTTCCTTGCTTTGATTGCCTTGTCCAGCCCTGATATGAGGGCTTTTGCCTTGTTTCATTGTATCCTGTTTGTAGTGTTTTGTGTGTGTGTGTGTGTATGTGTGTGTGTGTGTGTGTGTGTGTTTCTCTTGGAGGCCTACTCTTTTCTGAATGGAAACAAAAGAAGAGTGGACCTTGGGAAAATGATGGGCTGGTGGGTGGATGGAGGAGGTGGAGGGTGGGGGGGTGAAGGAGTTGGGAGGAGTGAAGTGAAACTCTGGTTGGGATATATCATATGAGAGAAGAATCTATTTTCAATAAAATAAAATGTAATAAAATATCTGAAAAATAAATTAAAAATTTAAAAACAACAGAAAAGAAAATATATCACTCTTGTGTTCTCTAGGATTTATATCATAAATGTCTTCCATATTTTCTACATATTTAGACTCACATTAAGAGCTTTATTAACTCCAGCCATGCTCAAATATAGCTCCACTGTCTTAGCTCTAACTATGAAAGTCAAGTGAAAAACTCAAGAAGAGAAAGAAAGCATGATATATTCATGTCTAGTTTCTGCTTCCTATGCTATGATTTTCTCTCCTGTCTTTTAAGTGGTGCAGTGGGATCCCAGAACTGAGGAATTATCACTGCTGATACTGATCATGATCACTTAGCTAAGTAAACAGAGCATTTCCTAAGAGCAAGGGGCTTTTCTATAAACAATCAACCACAGTAGAAGTAGCTTAAATAAAAGCACAAGTTACAATTTGTGGATTTATTATTATTATTATTATTATTATTATTATTATTATTATTAGTTTTTCGAGACAGGGTTTGACTATTTCTGCTGCCTCTGCCACCCATCACTGCTGTGGCCACATTTACAGGCTTGACTTCAGAATTTATCACTGAGCTCTGGCTACTGAATTTGGGTTAGCAGAAATTCAGAAACTTTTTGGTATAGATAATGTTAAAGTTGTTATATGCTGGGTTTTTTTTTATGGAAAAGCTGTCTCTAGAATTGGACTATGGCTCTTTCTTCGTTAGACCCATGCTTTATTTAAAAGTTTTCTCTGTAACTCTGTCAGTCTGAGCCCCCGACACAATGTCAAGGAGAAGAAAACAAAGCAGAAGAGTCAAAATGGGATCACTATAACATGAAAAAGGACCAAGCATTAAAAATATTGATGGTTTGAAAATGTGTTTCCTTGTTCAAGGTCTATTCAGGCTTTAAAATGTATGCTTAGCCTCCTTGTCTTTGCTAACTTCGTTGGTTTTAAGCTATTTGGATAAACTGATTCAAAATTTTTTGTATTGATACTAAGAGATTTGGACCTTCTCTTCATGCAACAGGGGGAAGAATCTCGTTTCTAAGTCAGTCACTCTGGGATAATTAGAGATTCAATGGCCTTGTTAAGAAAACGGATTAACGATAGAGAACAGAATGCTCATGCAGAAGCTGGATGGTCTGGAAACTTGTTCAACTGGCTCATTGTTTATCCACCTTACTTTCAACTCTAACAGGCCCCTAACGTTCTTGCTTCTGATCAACAGACTGACAACTTTTGTTCAAGAATGGGTCAATACTGTTTGACCAATGGTATTGAGGTCCTAGTATCACCCCCTTGAGCCCCTGGACAGACGGGACCCATGATTGGGTCTTGTCATTGTTACTTACCAGTACTTGTGAAGGGGGAAACAGGGAAGCTTTCCCAGGGCAATGTGGTACACATGTGCCAAGATGGGTTCTATAGATCAGCAGGAAAGTGGGCCTGTGTCTCAGATTACCCTCGAGCAATGCTAACCCATAGACTCCCTCTTGTTCCCATTTTAATCTGGGACCTTTTCCTTGCCTTAGCAGGAGAGAGTATTAATAGTACATACAAACTTGTTCTGTTTTTACCCTCGGAATGACTAATTCAGTTCTTTATTAGCTTCAATTCAAAGTCATTACAGAGTGTGGAGTTCGATTCTTATGAAAGCTGCTAACTTAATATAGACTGTTAGGAAATACAAGTTAGTCAGTTATTCTTGAAGTACTAATACAAACAACTACAGGAATAAGCCTTATTTATTCCCTGTATGTGTTTTCAAAGTCAAATTTAAAACAAGTAACTAGAAACAAAGTTTGTCTAATCAGATATACCTAGGCAGCCTTCATACTTCAGAGATCTGCAGAATATGGCATTTAAAATAATAATTAAAAAGCTTATTATATTAGACAGAGACTCCTAGATCCTAGTAGTAACCCAAAGATTATGGGACACCACGATGTCTCCACCTGGATTACAGCTACTCCAACCACTGGGCAAGATGCCCCAATGCAATACCTGCTGCCAGGACCCAGCTGAGCAGCAGGGAAACAGCAAGCAGCCTCCCTGCAATGATTCACTATTAGTTTGCAATAATACCTATTACTTCATTGTTCTTTCAGTATACATGATTTTTGGGAGCCCTATCAATACAGATCATAGGTTCACTTCCTACTTAGAGCATTTCAGAGGAGCATTTTCTATGCAATCACAGTATAGAAATGAACACACTGAATTGTGACCTTGACTCAGCACTCTTTCTTATGTAGCTTATATCAAGTGTTTGCTGTTTGCCTCCGGAATATCTTGGATGACTTGCCACAGTCTCATACCCGAACATGCTTGTCCTGTCTCTTCCATCATTATAGCTTAGATGACTGCTCCAGCCTTTCTGTGTCTTTCTTCACTTTGATGTGATTATGTGAGCACAGGCTAGCTAAATATTATAGAACATTTCCATTAACTGGAGTGTTTCTGATGTTTCTTTGCAATGTTCACAGACTATTTTACTGATAGGGGCACTAACAAGAAACATTTTTTCTGTTTGTTACATGATCAAATTAGGTGATATTAATTCTGCTCTCTTGAGTTAAGCAGTCCATCCCAGATTTCTTCATTGGAAAACTCATACTTGCTTTTGCAAACAAGATGTCTAAGAATCAAAAGTACCCATGTCTTAGTAAAATTATCATCTTAACATCCATTGATTAAAGTTGCTATTCAGCTGGGCAGTGGTGGCACATGCCTTTATTCTCAGCACTTGGGAGACAAAGGTCTGTGGATTTCTGTGAGTTCAATACCAGCGTGGTCTACAAAGTGAGTTACAGGACAATCAGGGCTGATACACAGAGAAATCCTGTCACAAATTGAACAAAAATTGTTATTAAAAAACCCAAAATTAAAAAATTCCATTTCACTTTTCTATAAGATCATGGTCCTTCACCCAATATACATTTATTTTGTCAGTATAGACTTATGATTTCTCTAATTACTAAGTGAGTCTAACTTATTTTTATTGCTTTTAGACATGATTGTAATTGAAATATAATTGCTTTTCCCCTTCTCTTTCCTCCCATGGTCTTTCCTTCCACCATGTCCCTCTCAAGCTGATAGCCTCTTTTTGTTTGATATTGTTACACACACACACACACACACACACACACACACACGCAAGTACGCACGCACATGTGTGCTGGAAGCCTAATTCCACACGTGTTCGATAACCTGGGACGGAAGCGTGAAGTCAGCACAGTGAAGAAACTATGACCACCTGTTCCAAATAAGCAGCCCCGGATAACCTGGGGTGTTTTTATTTATACAGTTCCAATACTTTGCATGGACAGTTCTACAATCAAATTTGTTTCCTTATATATTTAATAATGGTTACAATAATTGCCAGTTTGTTACTTTACCTCATTCTCCTTCTGTTCCCCCAAATTTCCCACCAGTAACCATTACCTACTTGATTCGTGGCTCTAATGTTAAATCATAAGCAGTATTGCAAACAACCAAGGAAGTTTGCTAACTAGGACCACTTGTAGGTAAGGCCAGTTTGCCCAGATGGCAGCATTTGCTGTTACAGAGTCATGCATGGTGAGACACAGTTTGCCTCCAGTTGTTAATGTTTAGCTCTGATAAAGTCTAAATTCACAGAATTGACTCACCAGTTGAAGCTGGATCAATTTATTCTTTATTGTGTACTACTCTATTTCCTATGGGGACTATACCAGGTTTGTCCCTATCATCCTGTGAGCAACATAACTTAAAAGCTTACTCTCAATAGTTGGCACTGCTTTTCCCTTTTTCTCATGTTCCCTTCCTCGCAACTACCTACAGTATTGGCACAGCTGTTAGAAATGGAGGGCATTATGGGTTTCTATGATTCTGTTTCATTCCCTGTTTCTAGACTGTCCCCATTAATGCCTGACATGATCTGCTATTAGCATTTCTCCTAGACTCTTGTGGTTAAAATCATTCTCTCCAAAAGAGTTATGCAAATTTGTAATATTATCATGAACTATTGTGACTCCTTCAGGCTCCTCACAGGGTACATTGGAAAGGCAGCATCCTGTTCTTAAGAAACCTGAATGCATGGTCACACTTGAAACATCAAAGGCTTTAGAGACAGAGTTAGATCTATTGTATTTCTTTCTTTTATTTTAAACGGTTCTTTTTTATTGTACATACCAATCCCAGTTCGTTCTCCCTACCCTCCTCCCACTCTCCCCACCTTCCCCCAACTCCAACACCGTCCCCTCCTCAGAGAGGGTGAAGTATCCCATTGCATATTTTTAACAATATCCCTTCTGGCTCATGCAAAGGAGAGGGGGATGTTTTCCTTTTGTAATAGCTATTTTATCCATAGCTCTGATAAAGTGAACCTAGAGGCAACCAGCTATATGATTTGTATTTATATTTAAAAAAAGCAAGGAGAGCAGGTAGCACATGTGCTCCTGGTGTCATAATGAGAATCATGCAGCGACCAATCCATTGGCCTTGCCAAAATGGGTCAGATTCTCCAGGGCCTTGCCACAAGAAGAATTTGTTTATGGTATTCTCATGCCTTGTCCCTCAAAAAAGTCACATGAGTCCCAGCACACACACACCACACACACACACACACACACACACACACACACACACATGTTAAAATTTGCACAATATATATAAATACAACCTGCTTAGTACATTTTTGTTATTTGTGTGTACATGGTCTTAGGACTGACCATTCTTCATTGGACAACTGTTGAGGGGGTTCCTCTTTGGGAGAGGCTAATTCTCCATCATCCTGCAGTCAACAGTTCCCTACAGTTCTGTGTCTGGGGTTGTGAGCCCACACCATTTCTCTCCTTCCAGGGTACTATGTCTACTATTCCACTGATGTTTACGTAGCCATTTTTAGCAGAGATTGTTTCATTGCATCCTCCATGGTAGTCTGGTTCTTTCAATCTTTCTGTTCTCCTGGGATATTCCCTGAGCCCTCTTTTCTAGAACTAACTTTGCTAAAACAAACAAGCTGCGTACTTTTCTAGAACTAACAAGCTTAAAGGCTTTGAAGCTCGGTGCTTGCATTATTTGACAATTTTACACTTGTTTTCAGTGCACAGTAATCATTCTCACCCACAATACTATCCTACTCCACCTCCATCTCATCCAGTACCTGTTATTTTTTTCCAACTAGCTTCTCTCCTGCACACATTGAGAAGTTCATGTTCTCTTTTCCTAAGTTTCCACCCTTTTACTGTGTGCATGTCTTGTGCAGATCGGCAGGGCTGCTGTGTGTTCGTTACTGCAAGGGGGAGATGTGTACCAGAGACAGTTTAACAACACTCCTCCCCATCCCACTTCCACAGTTCTTCTGCTTACTCGTTCACAGTGTTAACTGGGTCTTCAAGGGTGTGACACCGATTTCTCACTCAACAGATACTTAATCTCAGCGCTGTGATTAATTCTAAGACGCTGCTTTCACCATTCTCCACTGCCAAAGCAGGCTTTACTGACTCAGGCAGAGAGCTACACTGTGTGTATAAAGTTAACTACTTAGCTGTCAGGTTAACTATACATCTACTTAAACGCTCTTTTTTTTTTTTTCATGAGGCTTTTCATTCCTTGGGATCTTCTATACTTTAGGTGTCACAGCATGCTCAGAATTTCCTTCTTCTTTTCTGTTATACTAGTTTTGTGTCTACATATTAAACTTTTTGGCACAGCAAAACATTCCAAGATGGGTAAACACAGAAGCATTTATTTCTTTTCTTGCAGAATGGTATTCAGAAAACAAGAATTGGAAATTAGGTATATTCGTTGATTCTCAGATGAGAATGTTTTTAGGCCCCCCTTGTCAAACATAGCTATGATTGTCTATATAATTTATATTCACTGGTATTTGACTGTACATATATGTATGTGTGTTTGTGTGTTTGCACACGTGTTTGCACGTGCTACAGGATATACTTCAATTTCTTTTTTTTTAATCTTTTTTTTTAAATTTATTTATTAAGGGTTTCTGCCTCCTCCCCGCAACCGCTTCCCATTTCCCTCCCCCTCTCCCGATCAAGTCCCCCTCCCTCATCTGCTCAAAGAGCAATCAGGGTTCCCTGACCTGTGGGAAGTCCAAGGACCGCCCACCTCTATCCAGGTCTCCTAAGGTGAGCATCCAAACTGCCTAGGCTCCCCCAAAGCCAGTACGTGCAGTAGGATCAAAAACCCACTGCGATTGTTCTTGAGTTCTCAGTAGTCCTCATTGTCCGCTATGTTCAGCTAGTCCGGATTTATCCCATGCTTTTTCAGACCTAGGCCAGCTGGCCTTGGTGAGTTCCCAGTAGAACATCCCCACTGTCTCAGTGTGTGGGTGCACCTCTCGTGGTCCTGAGTTCCTTGCTCGTGCTCCGTCTCCTTCTGCTCCTGATTTGGACCTTGAGATATACTTCAATTTCTTTACCCGAATTTGGTTTCATCTTCCATTCCAAGGGACTCACATTGATTTATGTATCCCACATCAAGTCTAGAATACAAGAAAATTAGTTTGGAATTGTCACCACATACCACTGTGAAAAGCAAAATATATTTTCACAATGCTTTAAAGCTTTTCCTCTCTGCTGAAATCAAATTTAAAAATTTAATCATTTAAAAGTCCTTAAATGTACAATTAGGTGAGTTTTGACAATTGAATACCCATGCTATCTGCATCTCCTAATAAAATAAAACAAGTCCATATCTATGGTAGCCATCTCATTCTTGTGCCTTCATGCCAACTTTCCCTATTCTCCCCAGGGGAGCCATATTTTTTTTTTTAGAAATTTTATATTAGTTCTGCTGATTAGGAACTTAACACATGTGGCTCCATGTGTTAAGTTAAACCACTTTTAGTTTCTACTTTTATTCTTATATAAAAATCATGCATTCAAAAAGAACATCCAGAAAGCCTGGGCAACTGTATTATGATTTGTCATCTCCCTTACTCTCCTCTCTGCTGTGCTTCAGAGCCTTGAGCCACGGCTATTCAGGGTGCATGCCTACTATTGATTCACCAATGCTCTTCCCTTTAATAGATTTGAACAAGAGACAAACAGCAATTATAGTTAGACAGCTGTGACCAACACATGAAGTCAGAAATATTAGCTCCCATATAAAATCATACTCTGGAGGAAAAATAAAATTTACTTTCTTGAGTGAAGCTATATTTAATTGTTGAGTCAATTTTTAGGTGTACACACAGTTTTTAAACTGTCTAGCTATCTCTCTAGTATTCTAGCTGTGTCTTATTCACATGCAGCAGTTTCTTGATGAAAATTTTATGGTATAATTTGCCACCAACATTCCAAAAGTGTTTAAAAATAAAGAAATTATTTGTTGTGAAATTCTGTGCAATCTGTGAAGTACTTAAAAAAAGAAAGACACTATTACAGAGCTAATGCCAACTTCACACAAGTCTTTGACCACAAACAGACTCCCTCAGAAAGGAGATAGAATTGGTGGCTCATAGGGTATCCATTCCCCTTCAATTTTACAGCATCAAACTGAGAAAACTGATCTCTTGTTTTCATTAAACAAGTGAAACTGGAGGCTTTTAGAGGATTTGAATGAGAAAAAACTCAGAATATATATCTAATTCCTTAAATGGATATAGTATGAAGCATATAATTTCAAAGAATTATATCGCCATTTGAGAAAGTATCTTGGCACTGTCAAATTAAGGCCTTGGATTTACCGGAGACTTCTCCACTTACTATTATTTTCCTATTATATAAGCCAATTAACTTTATATCATCTAACTCTGCCATCATTAGAATACATTAGAAAATGACACTCTATTGGACACTTTGGTAGTTAAGCCTAATTTTTATTTAAATCAAATGTTTCCTTGTTTGTCAATTACTAATTATTGTAATATGAAAATATGAAAAAACTGAATGTAATCACACCATTTAAAATATTAAAATGATCTATTTGAAAAATAGTTTATTTTATTTGCCAGGATATTTTCTCAAGGTGTTCTTTTGGGATGAAATTTGTTTCTGAAAATGCAAACCAAATATGTTAGTCATCATTTATAGATTAAAATAAAACATGGAGCAGCCACATAGGAGTGTTTGGCATGGGACACACAATCCCATTATCTGCAAACATCTGTGACCATGTAAGAGTGGATCAGGCCATTACAATCTCCTATAGGCTGCTTCTTCTAAACTGTTTCTGGGGATCTGAAAGACAAAGTTGATTGTCTCAGAGGGACACTTCTTCCAAATTTATCAAAAACATTTTAAGCTGAATGGCAGCTTTTAATTCCATCTATGGCAGTGGGGGAGTTTATCAATAGGAAGACACAGGGAAAAAGCATCCAAGAAGCAAGCAGAGAAGGTAAAGGGGCCTCTGTCTGATGCTGTCTTCTCAGTCGTCTGCACTGTGTAGATCAGGATGAGTTTAGGGTTGTTAGCCCTGGTTGAAGAGTTGTGTCTCCTGAACTCTGTACCCCAAATCAAAGAATGATGATAACAAGAATAATTTCTCTTAAGGAAGATTTCTCTTGGAAATTTATTGGTCAGTTGAGTGCTGCCAGGACATGAAGGGTTTTATGGATAATTAAGGAGAATCTTTAAGGCACCCTCAGGTAAAGACAAACATAAAAAGTACAGATTGTGTGTGTGTGTGTGTGTGTTAGTGAGCATGATATAAGTATGTTATTAACTAAGACAAGATTGAAGTAATTCTTGAACAGATAGAATAAAAAGTCACACAAGTAAAGAAAGAAATTAAAGAAAGGAGGAAAGAATTAATATAAACCCTATATTCATTATCTCACTATTAGAAGCCTTTATTTGGAAACCACATTAAAATTCTGCCTTCTGTTTCTTGGAAGCTAATACCTATATTGTAAGTATAGAGAAAAACATCACACCGGTACCCATCCATAGTCAATTCCCAAAACACTATTCACCATTTTCCAGATTTTCTAGTATAAAAACATAAAACCACTCAGGTTTGTTTAAAACATTTAGTGAAAACATCTTTGAAAGGGGAGGCATGAGGACCTTTGAGAAGGCATCTCTGTATTCTCTGGGAAATGAAAGTTTATAGACTTTTATCCTGTTTATCAGCCTTCTGCATTGCCTGAAGGCATGACAGAGTACCCTGTTGTCTTCTGAAGCCAAAGCTAAGTAGCTACATCTACACATCTAGAAGATAGTTAGAAAGCTCCAGCATTTTGATCTTGAGGATTGCTAACGTTATTTCTTCTACCTATCCTGTAGGTCAGATTAGAGCCATATTTATAAAACTTCATTTAGAATAATGCATAATTTTCCCCAGAGAATCATTTTTAGGAGAGAAAGTAACAGGTGGTCAGTAGAATGTGTAATTCTGCATTTTATCCTTTCAGCAGAACTGTATGTACCATCTATGGTTTGTTTAGGATTGATCTGTATTCAGTAGGATCAGAATTGTTTTTTTCTTCTTGATTTAAAGAATATACTTCAACCACTATACATGTCATTTATAGTACATCTTTTGGAACCTGTATATATATTTACCTGGAATTATTTTGAATGTTGACATTGAATTCGGCCTTCATCTTGATTTACTATATGGCAGGCACCCTATAGTTAAAAAAATAGAATATGACTTTTTGAAAATTCCATAGTTTCAATTTTTAAATTATATTTTGTGTTTTCCTTAAATATTCTAAAAAAGATTTCCTTAAATAATCTTAAAAAAAACCTTTTATATTGTTTTAAAATATTTGACTTTCAATTGCAGCTAACCTTAGAAACCACCGATATGAACGTTTAATTTTTCATTTAGTAAGTACATGTTAAATAATGTGTATACTTAGGTTTTGATTAGCATTTGTGGTTTGACCAAGATATGACAAAGCCTCTAAAGGTACAAATGACATTAGCATTAAATATTAGCTAAGGTGCTTGAGAAATGTCTCAGTGTTTGAGGGCATTGGCTGCTCATCCAGAAGATCTGGGTTTAATTTCTAGCACACATATGGTAGCTAATAACTAACTGTAACTTCAGCTCCACAGGATCAATATCCTCTTCTGGCCTTTGCAGATACCTGCTACGCAAGTAGCATATAATATACATGCTGGAAAAACAGCTATACAGACAAAAATTTAAAGTAAAATTATGTAATAATATATTCTAGTAATTGCTGTATAGAGCTTATAGTGTTAGCATAAATATTTTTAAATAACTTCCCAAAAGTCAGGTAAATTGAGACAGGCCAGGTCACTCAATGGGGAGAGATCCTGTAGTGTAAGTCTGATGACTCTCAAGGCGCATGTAAAGGCAGAAGAATCTCTACATGCACGATGTGGTATGTGCATGTCCCCTCCAACATACAAATACATGTACATGATATGTAAATAATTAAATGATTTTAAAATGTAGAAAAAAAATAACAGGAATTGGTAACATCTAAACGTGGAGTGAGCTTCACCTTATCAGAAATCAGGTTGTAGTGACAAGAAGGCATACTTGGAGCATTGGGGGTATAGGAAAGGAACGGAAGGGTAGAGACAAACATAGTGATTCACTTAACAAACAGTTCCTAAACTTCAGCTTTGTGTTATATATCAAGAATTGTCACTACGTTCGGGAAACAGATCAGTAGATAAACCCCTACTCAGATGAAACCTGCATCCTCGTGATTGTGTGAACTTCATTCCGTGATGGGATTCGACTGCTGTTGTGAAAGTTTGGCATTCATCTAATTGCCTTAGCTGCCGCTGGGGTTTTATTAAGTTTGGGGAGTGAGCTGATCAGATACCCATATTAGCACACCAACTTGGCAGCATTTTAACAGATGGACCGCGAGAAATGATAAGTGAAACGATATTACAGCAGCCTGGAAGAAAATTGAAGCAGCCACAGCAGACTTCAAGAGCAGGGAGGAGAACAGGTGTTCTACAGGTGGGTCTATTGATCAAGGACTAATAGAGCAGGAACCAATGAGAGTAAACTCGCGAATCTGACATTTCCTGTCAAAGTCACTGAACAGTTCAGTCTGGGGTGGGGTGAGAACAGAGCGAAGTCTTCAGTCATCTTCTAGAGCAGAAAGGTAGTGCAGGGTTGGTGCTGAGAGGGATGGGAGCACTGCTTAATTCTATTCTCCATGATGCTGAAATACTGATCTAAATTAAATCTAGATCCCGGGATAAGAAGCCTAAGCTGGAGCTCTCTACCATGCAGAAATTGAAATTGTGACGTTTGGAAGAGGCCTGTGTGAAGAAGAGGGGGAAACAGTAGACATGATATTTTTTTTTTAAAGCATGATATTAACAGAGTTACCAGGCATGGCTGAGTGTGTGTTTAATGGAGGCCTTAGTAATAACACTTGGTATATAACACAAAGCCTGATGCTTAAGAACTATCTGTTAAATGGCTAAGTATGTCCGTTCATCCCTTTCTTCTAACTCTCCTCCTACACTACCAGTGTTGACTCTTCCCAGTATGCTCCTTTGTCACCCATAACCTTTTTTCTCACAGTCTCTAGCCTGGCAGATTTATAAGACTGAACTTCCGGAAAAAATCTTTAGTGTTAGATTGAGATTTCCAGAACAGTTTGTAAGCCAACTTGGCATTTGAATGGGAGACAATGTTTTGGTCAGGACATTCTGTGGTTTCCCTAGGAAACAGGATTGATGTTTCCACTATGGTACAATGCTATGAAATCAGGTATCTGCTGTTACGCTCTATGTTGTCCTTTTCCTAGTCTTTAACTCTGCAGATTTTCTATAGCAAGGCATTCAGGAAATTGAGGGCCTGTAATTTTGAGAGTGATGGCAGGACTCCCTGTCAGAATGTAAACACTTCACTAACGTGTGTCGGTAGACCAACCTGCTGTGATTGCAAAGAGGAACACACCTGGTATGCCTGCGCACCAGAGAAAAAGACAGCAGTAGCCTGGATGACTGGCTATTTCTTGCTAAATGGTAAGCAGGTGTTGCTAGGAGGCTGCTTATTCATCCTGGCCACCCAGAACCAAAATAATCACACAAAAACTATTAATTAAATCACTGCTTGGTCCATTAGCTCTAGCTTCTTATTGACTAACTCTTAGATATTAATTTAACCCATTTCTATTAATCTGTGTATCACCACGTGGCTGAGGCTTACCAGGTAAAGTTCTGGTGTCTGTCTCAAACAGGGCTACATGGCTTCTCTCTGACACTGCCTCCTTTCACGCAGGATTCAGTTTATTTTTCTGAGCCTACCTACATTCCCCTATAGCTCTGCTATAGGCCCAAAGCAGTTCAGTTCCTTTATTAACCAACGATATGCACAGCACATAGAGGGGAATCCCACATCAAGCAGGAATCAGATCTGTAAGAAAGACCAAGCATGATTAAAACACAAATGGGATGAGTTTGAAATTTTCGCTACAAGTGCTGTTTTTCGTTTTTTTTTTTTTAATAGAACTTGAACAGTTAGTTGACAGAAGCTTACATGACAGTCTTAAGTTAGAAAAGCAATGGGGACTCAAGAAATGCCAAGGTGTTTTGTTCTGCTGTTGTTGTTTGGAGAAAGGGTTTCTCTGTGCAGCTGTGGCTGTCCTGGAACTCTCTCAGTAGACCAAGATGGCCTTGAACTCACAATGTTTCTTCTGCCTCTGCCTCTAGAGAGCTGGAATTAAAGGTAGGTGTCAAGTGGATAAGAAATGACAAGATTTTTTTTTAATCTCAAGTAAATACACACACACAAACACACATGTGCCAGGGAGCAGTTTGAAAAGGTGCCACAAAACACCTGGCTGTTGATGGAATCTGTGCAAGTCTTATGAATATAATATACAGCACCAGTTCACGTTGTACAAACCCTAGTCACAACTCAATTTAATTAAAAAGGAAAACTATAAATCATACATGATTTTAGGGAAACATAACTTAGTACTCTGGGTTTTGATGTGCTACACTATTTACAAATGCTTTTCATTAGTTTTCTGTTCTAGTCCTTTGATCCTATATTATAGTCATTATAATGTGTTTCCCCTTGAAATTCCCTTTCACTAGTTAATGCTTTGATTTGCTTACCTCTTCATTTACAGGATACCTAGTCCTCACAATAGAGACAGTTATAATTTGAAATGATATAATTAGAGACACATGCTATCATATGAATCTAAGGTGAATCATTACTAATTTATCCAGTTAATTTTTATTGATCCATGAAAAGCCAAGTACTACACTACAACACACCTCAGTTTTGTCATGCTTTAGGTAATGTTATTTATTTTAGGTACAAAGGATGTCAAATACTATCCATGAAACTAAATATTCAAATGTGGCCATACTTAAATGAGAAGAAAGATTAAGAAATGGGAAGTGTCAATGGGATTATCATAATCTACAGAAAAAGCATTCAAATATACATTTGGTTAAGTGATACAAACTTTTAACTGAAAAGAAATAGGATATTTTAGAATCAAAATGTAAAGTAAAAGACGATAGATTTACATCAATCTGATATGAATATAAAAGATTGAGTAGTTATTCCTGAAATCTAAGGCCACCACTAACTCACTTTCCTTTGTTAGGAATTAGAATTCCATGCAGAGTGATTAAAGCAAAACCCATGTTGAAATTTAAGTCTGGAACATTGTCAGGAAGTACTAGCAAAACTCCAAGGTTGTTCTGCCCCCATTGTCAAACAGAGCTTAGCTGCAGTGTATCTCACCAAGCTTTGCACCAGTTCAAGGTCACCTCTCCCAGACTTGCATTGGTACCATTCCCTTTGGGATTTAATTCTTCCCCAGTACCCGTGATCCTTCATTTTTTCGAGAATGAGTTTCTTCCTTAATTTTCATCACTAGCGCTTCATTTGGAGATTCAGATTCAGAGACAATATAGCAGGCAGATTCCAAATTCCAGAAGGTTTAAAATGGCTCTTCACCTGCTCTATGATCAAGAGACATGATGATGTATTCCTTAGCAAGTAAGAAACTGATCTCTAAGAACTGGAATAAACTAGTCAGTGTGTGTGTGTGTGTGTGTGTGTGTGTACATATGTGCGTGTGCATGTGTGTGCTTGAATTTGTGTGAGTTGTACCCATGCATGCCCATGTATAGGCCAGAGGAGAATATAAGATGTCTTCCATTTTCACTCCCTAACTTACTCCTTGAGATACGGTCTGTCAGTGAATAAGAAGATTGCCATTTTGTCTAGACAGGCAGGCCATTGAGCTCTTGGACGCTTTCTGCCTGCCATTGATTGCATAACAAGCACTAACAGCCCTATACAAATATTGAGGTGGGAACTGAGAGTTTGAAAGCAGGTTCTCAAGGTTACAGAGTGAAACCTTACACACTGAGCCATCTCTCCAGCTGGAAGCTAGCTCTTTTTAATCTCATACCTATAATGAGTGTTCATTTGGTATTGAGGAACAAAAACTTATGAACTGACATGCAACTAAGGATCAAGACATGAAAACTGTCACAGAATAATTTAGAAATAGTACAAAATGGCTTCATGCTAACACAATAGCCACTTCTCTCTTTTTTAGTTTCCCTTCTTCTCCGCTTTCCTGTCTCTCAATGGTCTCCCATCTTTGTGTCGCATGTACATTCTTGCTATATTAATTCCCTCTATATTGACTTTGTATGAAATAATTTCAAAGTCTCTCAGACTCAGTGTTTAATTAAAGAAAAGAATTCAGCTTTTACTTCAATGTTATTCAGGACTTGCTTAAATCAAGTCCCCGGACAGTGGCAAAGGGAGGGAGAGGGAGCAATGAAGGCTTTGAAAGATATTTTGTTAGGAGCCAGTGTGTGATATACATCTATAATCACGGCCAAGTCCCAGGGGAGGGAGGGTCACAGGATCGAGGTCAGCTTGTATTGCAAAGGGAAATCTTGCCTCAAAAATAAAGAAGGTATTTGGTTCGGTTCTATGAGAGGCAGCTTAAGCTTTGAATGAGGAAGAAAAATAGAAACAGAACCCGTTTTTATTATCTGGCTGTGACATGCCTGTGCAGCTGCCTGGGAGGGAAGAGGAGTAAAATAAGCCTGAAGAAAACACCAAGACAGAAGTCCTATTATGCGGTGAGTGAGAATATTCTGCTGTCCTATCCACTGACTCACGGGACCAGAATGTGACCAGCTAGACTTCATAGCCCTAGCAAGCTGGAAATTGAGGAAAGATCTTTGCAAATAGTGGGCGTTAGTGCCCATATTTGGGCATGGTCACCCTGATTTTTCACCCACATCTTGGGTTTATAGGCATCACGTGGAACCTCTTCTGCAGTGTTTGAGTATACTAATTCCAGACCGAGAAAAGCAAACTCTCAGAGATTTAATTTGCTCTCTTCTTTTTTTCCCTCGTAACACAGGTAATCTTCCTTATTCTCCATGGACTCTTTTCACACTCCAGAGAGTTCCCAAAGCAATTGAGCTGGTTTACTAGTCTGGTCTACACTGTAATTTGGATTGGCAAACCCTGCACAGTTGCAAACACTACCTAATATATCTTTTTGTCTGCACTGTTCCCTCCTCTCTTTACTCATCATCTCAAATGTTTACAATTCAGTAAGAGGTCATAGAAATTTATTGAACCTATTCTTTTTTTTCCCCCTTTAAAAAGATGTTATTTTTTAGTTTCACTTTTAGCTTCCTCTAATTTTCAGAAGGGTTCTTCAGGGCTTTCATTATTTGAATCTCCTACTGTCTTAATCTTTTGTAGAGCCAAGTGCTTGGGATTTCTTGGGCTTTTGTCTGGCACTTGCCTAACCTTCAAGTGTTTGGGGTGGAATCCCTTCCCATGGAGCCGCTGTTTGAGCTACTGTCACAGTGAGACACTATCTAGTTTCCTCTGTGGAAAGCAATCTGCTCCCTATGAGCTCAGCATTGCAACCACAGCAGAGCAAGCCCTGAGGGAGCTGGATGACATTAGTAGGGAGAGGAACACAGCAGTGTGAACTCCATCAAGAATGAAGACAACTCTTCAGTAACATTTTACTCAGAAAGAGCCCTGGTAGAGCCCATCCTCGGCCCCTGCTCTGGCCAATGCATTGTAAATTTCTTGTGAATCATACATTGATATTGGTTTGCATGTGACCCCTTTTTCTTAGATTTCCTTTTGTGAGAATTTTAATTTCTGAACCATTGTTTCCTGACTTTGCACTTGTTCTTTCTTGTATATTGATTGGGACATCTAAAAAGGGGATTTTTCTTGGTAATATATTGCTGAGCTTGCCTTAGCTAAAATCTTCTCATAGTAGGTAGAAAGAAAAAAATTCTACCTATAAGTTTCAAATTAATTTGAATGTCATTCTCCTATAAACTTTCCTATTTCCCACTTTAAAGGTTGCATTTCATAAGGAATTCTTCATAACTCCCAGAACAGTTTCTTACATATACATTAAAGTCAATGAATAATTATTTGGTACACAAGTATACATTTCTTCATAGAGTGACTTCATGGTATTTATGGATAACTATTACTTTTTCTTCAACACAGATTTATCCTACCTTGATTCTGTACAGTAAAATAGCCACTGTATTCATAGCTGATTCATGCAAGTACTGGTCTGAATGACTGTTTTCAACCAGCTAGTCATTAATACTAACATGTTTGGTATACTTCACATCTCATCTGTCATCTCTTGGTTGTGGTTTCCTTACAGATGACCTGGGATCTTCTGAACTTTAACTTGCTTTTACCATGATAAGCAGCCTCTTCAGGGGTTTCCCCACTTCTTACTGGTCAGACTTGGGATATTGTGTAAATCTAGTTGCACTTTTGTGAGGAACCTCTGGGCACTCTTAATGGTACAAGCATCAGTTATACAGATTAGAGGTTATGTAGGATAGTGATACACATGCATAGGAAACTAGCTACTAAAAGTCTGTAATCTATGAAATATAAAAACCTTCCCAAACTAGAATCCTGTGCATTTAATATAAGAGCTTGTTTGTAAGACTGCTAATGCATATGCCACACTTTGGTCATAGGATAAGGAGAAACCCAGTGGGTACTGACAATGAATGTTTCTTACTATGGCTGACTTCCATCATACCAGAAGATGCTACACAGGCGTTGATGGAGGAAAAAGGTCATTAATGATTTTAAATACCAGTTTAAGTCCATGATGCTTCCTGTTTAAATAATATATATGGTAATATAATATACATTAAATAAGAATTTCCCTCGTGCTAAATTATTTATAGTCTTCTCAATCTAAAGTTTTGTGTGGCTTCTATGACAACAACCTTTCATTGTCACACTTAGGTTTGATTCTATTGATTTACAGGTACAGGAGATGGAACCCAGAGACTTGTGCATGTTGAGCAAATGCTGGATCACTAACCTACGCTATCAGTCCTATTTTCATTATTATTCTATGTTGGGAGCTCACCATGTTACCTAGACTGGCCTTAAACTCACCAAATAGCTGAGGTAGGCATCACAAATTTGTGATCCTGTGTCTCTGTTTTCTGAGTTTTAAAATAACAGTTGTGTATTGCCGACTCAATGACTTTAGTTTTCAGGATAAAGGATTTACACAGTAAATATAAACCATTGGGTATTTGTATATCTGTTAATTATGAGGCAATGGACTGAAAGACATAATCTCAACCCTCACTGGGTTCATATTTTCATAAAAATGTTGATACTGCCAAGATGCCTCAACTTACTGTGGGACAATGGTCTTGTATCTTGTAAAGTTTTGTTACTTGTATTGGTTTAATAAAACATTGATTGGCCAGTAGCCAGATATAGGTGGGGTGACCAGAATAGGAGAATTTTGGGAAGAGAAAAGTTTACTCTTTAATCATCACCCAGACACAGAGGAAGCAAGATGAGAATACCTCAATGACAAAAAGCACCAAACCATTTGGCTAACACAGACAAAAATTATGGGTTAAATTAAGATGTAAGAGTTTGTTAATAAAAAGCCTGAGCTAATAGGCCAATCCGTTTATAATTGATGTAGGCCTCTGTGTGTTTCTTTGAAACTGAAAAGCTGTATGACCAGGAGGGACAGAAACCTCTGTCAATATCAACAGGTAAAGTACAAAGCATACAAGCACAAAGACCTGAGTTTATATCACTAGCCCCTGTGTGAAGCTGGGTGTACAATGCCAGTTGTCCGGTACTTCTCTTCCAGTTGTTGGTGAGCAGCATTCCAGAGATTCCCTCCGAAGCAGTGACCCATTGCCACTGATCTTGGTTGCCTGACAGGGCTTGGTTGTTAAAAACAATGCTGCTCTAGGCACCACATACTTTGGTCACAGGATGTGGAGAAATCAAGTTGATAATGATTAGGAATGTTTTCCTTGATGGCTAATTTTCATAGAACCAGAAGGTGCTCGACAAACTTGGGGGAGAGAATAGCCATCAACAGTCTTAACTAGCTATAAAATCCATGAGTGAAAATAATAACTATCATGAGAAGATAAGCCTATGGATTCAATACAAGCACAAGTGTTATGGTGATAACCAATATTTTCTTTTTTAAAAAAAGTTTGCTCCATGGAATGAAATATATGCCTCATACTGTAGATCAAGCTCAGATCACATGGTTGAGAAACTCATGGGCCCCATTTGTGTACCTGTTATGATTATTCTACTCAGCATACCTAGAACTCAACTGCTATCTAAATTTGTCTTTCTGTATCCATATATTAGTGCAGCTTTTGACCTTATCAGAGAATTGGAGGAAGGGAAAGCAATAACTCTTAAGAGATAACTCTTTAATTACTTGTTTTGACATATGATGTCTCAAAATAATATGAATAAGAGGTATTCAGATGCTCAACTTTTATTAGCACTGTTATACATGATCACAAGGCAAAACATGTGCTGCATATGATCTAGATATTGCACTCATGAGATCACAGCTGCTGTAGGTATCTGCACAAAGCTGAACTTGCAATATTCCTAATGGATATGGAAGTGACATTTTACCTACTGAGTCATCGCAACCAGAAGCATAATTTTGTTGAGATACAATATCGGGACCAGGCAACTAAAAATTGGTTAACTTCCCTAATCCCTTAAGAGAAATAAACCAAAAGTATATTAAATTTAAATGAAGATTGATAAATAACCACATTTTTATCTGTTTGTGACATGCTTGTATATTTATCAAATAATGGAGGATTTGGTTACCAATGTTTGAAAAACGAGAGTTTACTTATTTATAAGTAAGTATGGCAAATAAAAAGCATGTGTCATAGATAGATATCCACATACAGTATTTTAAAATTGCTAATTTGACTTATAAAAATCACATACATTATACTTGAGTTTTTTTTACTGTTGAACTAAAAGGAACAATGTGATTAGGAAAGGAAGTCAGAGAGAAGGCTTTAAACTGAAGATGATGTGGACAGTTGTGGAAGAACAAAATAAAATTACAGACATGAGATAAACGTGGGATCAGTGAGTATTTGCCCCTCCCAATGATGTTATGATTTTAATGTGAAATGTTTCCTACATCCTCAAGGTTTAGAAGCTTGCTCCCTAGCTGCTAGTCATATTATGGAAAACTGTAGGAGGTGGAGCCTAGCTGGAGGCAGTAGGATACATGAAACAGAGTCTTAGGGATCAAGTATCCCTAGCCACATTTTGTCACTCTGAATTTTCTATCTGTAAGGAAACACACACCTACCATCTGCCAGATACTTCTCCAGCCATGATGTTCTTCCCAAACACATTAAGGTAAGAAATCATGGACTGAACCCTATGAAGCTAAAAGTCCAAATAAATGCTTCCTTAAGTCACTTCTATAAAGCATTTTGGTGACAGACATGCAAAGGTAAACAAAACAACATTCTAAAGGAAGGATACATGAATTCTGACTCTAGCATTGGTAGGAAGGCATTGTGACAGGACGATAATGAAAGGCGACCTGTGTTCTGCACTCATCTTATTAACGATTTTAATTGGAATAGAATTACATCAGTTTCTCCCCTCTATTTTCCCCCTAGCCACTTCCAGCAACCCTTCTTTGAAGTCTCCCATATTTCTACATTCTCAAATTGATAGCCTCTTTTTCTTTATTGTTACGGACGTGATTGTGTGTGTGTATGTGTGTGTGTACAGCTACACAAACTCTAATGAGTTTGTTTATTGGTTCATGTCTATATGATTTTAAAGCTAAATCTCCTCTCAGTAGTCACTAGTTGCCTGTAGTTTTATGTCTAGGGGTGGGACACTGTGAAATCTCCTATCCATATTAATTTATCTACTAGTTTTGCTGTTGTTTTTTCTTGTTTATGCAGCCATTTCTAGGAGAGATGGTTTCACAGCAGACTTCCCGGTATCTGCATTCTTTACCATTATCTGGCCTCTATGTTCCATTTGTTGTTCAATAATACTTTATCACTAATGCTGCCTCTCCAAACACATTGGATATCAGTTTAACAAAAGAGATATTAATATTGATAGAGAAGGGCAAAAAGAAGAAGGACAAACAGGAAGAATGGCAGAAATAGCAAAGGAAGAAAGGGAAAATAAAATGAAAAAGAAAAAGAAGAAATTAGGAAGAAAGGAGAATCTAATGCTGTGTTGATGCTAACTGGGGAGCTACTCCAAAAAGAACCAGGGGCCCAAAGCACAATGCCTCTCTTACTAAATGCTTTCTTTCCAACTCATTCCCGCAAAGCGACGGAGACCAGAATCAGCTCAAAAGTAATTCTGAAACATAGTTTAGTGAAAAAAAAAATCAATATCGTTCAGTCAATCATATTTCAAGCCCACTGCAAAGCTATGTTCTCTGTAATAAAGTAGGTCATCTTCTTCTCAATGAGACGAGGCAAGTAGTCTTGGGTGGAGATAAGAAACAGTAATACACTACAGTGTTTAGGCCAATCAATGCACCTCTATAACTTGAAAGCCACCAAATAAACAATTGATACCCTGCAGGCCCAGCACTTAAGAAAGCTCCAGGCAGCTACCAAGCCATCCATTTATTTCCATTTCCAGACCCCTTCAGAACATCATTAACACCAGGGAAGCATTAAGACTGCAAGCAGGACAGATTCCCATCTGCCCGGTAACGGTGAGCGCTAATCTGTTTGAAACACTAGAGAGCTACTTAGCATTTCTCTTTTGCTAATGGCATCACCCTCACCAGATTGACTCTAAACATCACTGCCAGAGGGGTTGCTTCGGCTTTGTTCTTCTCCATGGGAACTTTCATTTCTCCCCATAGAGAGCTAGCAGAGACTGACTTTGTATTCCAAATGCAGCTAATGCATTTTCAAATCATTTATTCTCCTCATGAAAAATGGGAAGTGTGCTAACAACATACCGTACAAGACAGACCCCAAAGTGACAGTCAAAATAGTGTTTTCGTATGCCTGCTCGTATGCATACTTAAATGTACTATATTTTTTATGTGTCCCTCAAAGATAAATGTTTTGGAGAAATAATCAACCTTAGTTCCCCCCTCTCCTTTCTTTTCTTTTGCTTATATTGTCAAGCTTGGTAAATCTTTTAGCAGCTGTCAGAGTAAATTTATTACCAGAGATGTCTATATCCTTATGTAATCCAGAAGGGAAAGTCTTGGTGATGGGTTTTATTTTACCCCTTTGCAGACTAAATATCTAGCATGATTAGGATGCAGAAGCAGAGTTGGCAGTGTGAAACTTCCAACCGTTATCCATTATGCAGTAATGAATCAAAACAGACTGTCTGGAATTGCAACACTTGAAACATCCCTTCAGTCGCAGAACCAAAGCTACAAGCAGAAAGGGCTGTCACATCTGGAAGTGTGGATACACACATTTGAAGATGAAGAAAGCAGTGCATTCCAGGAAAAAAAAAACAAACAGTAAAGCAGATCCCCTCCTAGCATATGACTTTTGTTTAAATCATAAAATCCAACAAAAACCATAAAACAAACAAAATTGCTTTCAAATTTCAATGAAAAATACAGAAGACAGGAAAACCCCCTTTTTTTTTTAGGCTATACACATCTTCTTCCTTTGAGGTACCCAGACTCCAGATAGAAAGAAAGCATCCGGATTTTTTTTTCCTTTTTTCTTTATGGTTTTTCGAAATAGGTTTTCTCTGTGCAGTGCTGGTTGTCCTGAAACTAGGTTTGTAGAACAGGCTGTCCTCAAACTCAGAAAGATCCACCTCCCTCTGTCTCCTGAGTGTTGGAATTAGTGTGTGCCACTGTGGAATTTCTGATAGAGGCGAAAGGTTGCACAGCCCAAATACCTTTGAATTAAAACAGTTTCATATGTTTCAAAATTAAAATAACATAGATAGTATGCACACTATCATGATTCATGGATACCCATTAGATACTTCAATCATTACAATATATATATATATATATATATATATATATATATATATATATATAACCTTTATTCTGGGTCAGCTCTCAGGATTCTTTTGTACACATAGGGTAAAGTTAGAAATGACACTGGATTTCCGGAGAACTAAATTAAATCTGAATTTAGTCTCTAACATTAAAAAGTCATAAGGACTTATTTATTTTAGGAAAGAAAAGTAGACCAATCGGCATGCTCTTCCCGGCTCTTCCTTTCCCACGTCATTCCGCTATGTCCTGGGTACTTGAAGTCTCATGCATGTTTATCTAATCTCTCTTTTCTCTTGTGCCATTTGTCCATGGATAAACATCACACAGCCAAAGGCACCACAACAATTCAGAATAGAATTGTAAGATCCATGAGAGTATTAACTCTGCCCACAGGACAGGGTAGAAGTGGAGTAGAGGTATATGCTCTCCTGACAGGAGGACTGTACCACTTATGTTGTCTGGAATTACCCACAACTACAGTAATACAAAGTAGACGGCTGTCTATCTGCTCGCCAATCGTTTATCCATCTGTTTATTTGTGGAGTTGGGAGTTGAACACGAGTCCTCACACATCCTACTCACAGACTCTACCACTTCGACTATTTGCCCAACCCCAGACCAGATTTTAGTTATCTATCATTTGCTTAAGTTCCCTACAGACCATTCTTAGCAGGCCATCCATGCCGTGCAATTTATTCTTTATTCTTTAGAAATTCAGAAAAAAAGAGTAAGGGGGAGGAGAGCCAGTTTTAGCTAGCTCAGAAGATCTGAAGTAGCTAAAAAGCAAAAAAAAAAAAATCTTTATATTAAAAAGAGAATCCTTGAATTGACCATGGGCATACTTGTCTTAGCTCAAGAACAATGCAGGGTGGGTCTAACAGCACAGCTGGCAGTTCTGTGGGGCAAGTTTTCTTTATTTGCTTATGAAATGTGGATAATCTGAACACTCAGGAGGCTGAGGCAGGAGGATTATGGGTTTGAGGTCAGCATGCACATACTCTGGCTTCTCTTCAGATCATATATATATTTCACCTTTTACAAAATATATTATAAATAGACAATCTATTGAAGTATTCAGTCTATATGTGCTCAATGAAATATCAATTTAAAAATGAAAGCTTTGGAAAACATATCTAGAACATCCCTAAACACTTAAATACTTACAGATAAAAAATTTTAGAAGTTATAGAATAATTTTATGAATAACTTGTTTATATATAACTTTAACAGGGTAAATTGATAGTATAACAAATATCTGATATGATTTGAACTCTTAAAATATGACAATCATCTCTTTAGAATTGTAATTTAGATTAGTGTTACCAAATTATGTTCCATGGGACAGCTCCAGCCTGCTGCCTCTTTTGTTAAAGATGTCATTTACATTTTGTCAGTGGTTCTCTTTGTGGTGCAAAATCAGGAGAGGTAGTTGCTGCAGAGGCCACATGGCTGACAAAATTGGGCACATTTATGATATAGCCCTTTGGAGAGAGAGTCTGCCAGTTCTCACTGTAGGTGCATCCAAGAGATGAGTAGACACAAAGCCCTGCTCTAATGAGCACTCAAAACATGTTAGTTTACTTATATCTCAGTTTCCTCTTCTCTCTCCTCCTCCTCATTTTATTTGTTTTGATATGTAGCTGATTACGGTCTTGATCTTTTGATCCTCCTGCCTCCTTCCTTTGCTGGGATTACAAGCTTGAACTAAGACAACTAATCTTCTGCAGTGTTGGGGATCAAAACCAGGACCTCATGCTTGGTAACCAACTGTCTACTAACTGAGCTACAGGGTGAGGCTATTCTCTTGATTAAAATGAAAACAAAAACAAATAAAAACCCCAGAAACAAAAATAACAATGATGATTAGCCAACTAGGATTAATAAATTAAATGAGTTTATTATATAAAACATTAGATCAGTGGCTGTATGTAATAATATGTAGATGACCTGATCAGGAGTTAGCATGTTCTTACAGAAATCACTACTAAAACTGGAGGATTTCCAATGAAACTATGAGTTTTCAGTTATAATTATTTTTTTATTAACACTTACGTGTGTGGTTGTGTGTCTTAGGGTTACTATTGCTATGATGAAATACCATTTCCAAAAGCAACTTGAGGAGAAAAGGGTTTATTTTGGTTACTCTTCCACATCACTCTTCATCATTGCAGGAAGTCAAGTCAGAAACTCAAGTAGGGCAGGAACCTGGAGGCAGGAGCTATGCAGAGGCTATGGAGGAAGGCTGTTTACTAGTTTGCTCACCGGGGCTTCCCCATCCTGCTTTCTCCTAGACAAAGCCCAGGGAATCACAAAGAGCTGAGACCTCCCTCATTGTCATTAAATAAGAAAAAGTTCTACAACCTTGTGTTTTTATAGCCTGGTCTTGTGAAGGCATTTGTTCAACTGAGGGTCCCTCCTCTCATATGACCATAGTTTTGGTCAGGTTAACACAAACTGATCAGCACATTGTATGCATACACCTGAGGAGACTTGAGGATTCCAGCAACCTATAAGAGTTGCTTCTTCCCTTCCACCAATTAGGCCTCAGGCTCAACTTTTAACCACTGAGCCACCTTGGCAGCTAATTAGGTATAATTCTTTTCTAGAATTTCAGATTTGGAAGATTTTTATAGCTTTATCTATGATGATTGATTACAGAAAAAAAAACAAAACAAAACATGGGCTTATACTGAGTCACCTACTCTATCAGTCAGAGTCCATAAAGGGGAACATAATACATTACATATTTCAACAAAGATCAGTTCATATACAAGTTTAGTTAAATGTTGGAAATTGATAAAATTAAACATAAAATACCAATATGAATGACAGCTATCATTATCTTTGGCAGTTACTCATTCCCCAGGGTCTACTTTCTTTTCTATTAAAATCAGATCTTTAAAAAATGCAATATATTCTGATTATCGTTCCCTCTCCCCCAAGTCTTTTCAGATCCTCTCCACTTCTATTTCTGCCCAAATCCATAATATTTATGTCTTTTCTCCTGCACAACAACATTAGCAACAATAATAATATATTAGATAAAATAAAAATAAGCCAGAATAGGACAAAACATAGCAAAGAAGTTGAAGAGAAAGATCAAGAAACACATATAGATTCAGAGACACATACATTCACACACAGAAAAATACCATAAAAACACAAAACAGAAAGTCATAGTATAAGGAAAATAAATGAATACAAGCACTAATGAAGTATTATGAGACAAAGAACCTTTGAAAATTCCATTGAGTTTGTTTTATGTTGGCCATCTACTGCTGCTTCTTAAGAGTGGTTTGCATACCCAGTGATAACCCCATTGAAGAAACCTAGTTTTTTAGTTGTGAGCAGTTATAAATTGGAGATATCTTCTGGAATAGGAACATGAACGTGTGTCCACTTCCTTCTTAGCACTGAAAACACACCTGGCTCAGATCTGTCCAGGTCCTATGTATGTTGCCATGGTCTTTGTGAGTTCATATGTGCATAAGACCTCATGTGTTTAAAAGCCTTGCTTCCTTGGTGACCTCCATCCCCTCTAGCTCTTGCAATTTTCCTGTCTCCTCTTCTGGATGGTATCCTAAACTTTGAGGGGAAAGATTTGATCGAGACATCCCTTTAAGCTGCACCAAGGTCTCTTTCTCTCTATGTATTGTCCAGCTGTGGGTCTTTGTATTAGTTTCCATCAACTGGAAGAGGAAGCATTATTGATGAAGGCTGACCAAGACACTGGTCTATGTAGATAGCTGAATGTCATTAGGAGCCATTTTATGGGTATGTTCCTTAGGTAAAACTATTGCATTTGATTTTGTCACTGGGTCCCTGGCCTATCTAGCCTCAGGTTCGTACCAACTGAGCAGTGTCATGTACAAGTTCCATCCTTGGGAGTGGGCCTTAATTCCAATCAGATATTGGTTGGTTACTCCTATAATATTTGTGTCACTATTGCATTAGTGTGTCTTGAAGGCAATCTACCATTGAAGATCTAAGAGTCTGTAGCTCTGTTAGTGTTTACCTTTCTTTTCTGGTAGTGTTCAGAATAACTTCAGTACTAGGACACTAGTCAGTAGGAATAAAGGCTCTAGGTAGACACTAGCTAGATTTCTCTGTGATTAATGAGTTCTGGAGGTGTTGTCTTCAGCAATAGGTCTTTATCATTAGTTTGTGGAGAGAGAGAGAGAGAGAGAGAGAGAGAGAGAGAGAGAGAGAGAGAGATAGTCTTAACAATAGCTTGGGCTGTTTGGGGGTTCCCACGGGTGCCCTTTTGGACAGCAACTTGATAAAATGTAACCTAGTCTTAGAAGAAGTGGCTTTGTTTGGTGATGGAGATGTTTGGTTTGGCCTCTGTTGCTGCTACAGGTTGGAAATTTCACAAATGGATTACTTGTATTTCAGACTTCTGTTGCAGTCATGTTTTCTTTCTCCACACACTCCATGATACTTCTCCCTCTTCTGTTCTTTTAAAATAAGAGGTAAGATAATTTTTTAACTCTTATCCTCAGAGTTATCCCTTGAGAGTCTCTCTGAACTAGTTTTACAGTAATGTCTGTATATTCTCATTATAGTATGAACAAAAATCAATTTTATTATTGACAATGCTGTTATTTATTTTTATGGGTGTAACAATTGCTTGATGAAAATTATCAGGCATATGACTCATGTTTTATTTCCATTCCAATTTTAATGCAGAGACACAATATCTGCTATATTTGCAAAGAGGTGGTGGCCCTTTCTTTTCTGTTTTGTTTGGAATTCTCAGTCAAGTTTCTAAAACAGGTAGAAGTGTACATGAAGATCACAGAATACACTGGGTTATCTATTGAAACAAGAGAAATACCATCTGAGATAGCTAAAGAGATGCCAGGAAAATAGGAACGATGGAGCACAATGAGTTGGGAAGTACTTTCTCACTTTCACAACTTTCTGTATGGTGTCAGTATAAGAAAGGTCTTGGGAGTTAATCCACGCACTTACACACCATTTAAACTCTCAGTGATAATAGCTGTCTAATTAACTCCCTTTGTTTCTTTCATGGCTACCTGGGCTCCAACTCCTTAAACAACCTTGAGCCTTCCTAATTTGCTTCAGTTCGCTTCTTTAGAGGTCTAGGAGCAGCATGCTCTGTAGAGCTGTAAATCCTGGAGCAAACAATCCCCTGGATGACCAGGATAATTATATCTACATTCCTATTCTGCAGCTTCTCCCATGCAAGCCAGCAGAGAATTGTGTTTTACTAGGCAAATTTCATCAACATTTGCATAGAAATTACCTTTCTGTTCACTCTTTAAAAAATATGGTCAAAGAGAATCTTCTCCGTTGGCCACAGGAAGAACTGAATAGGAAATGTCAATTTTACTGACTATTTGTACATACCTGGTACTATGATTGACACATTTATATATGTTGTTGTATTTTACCTTTGTAATATCTCTTTGTTATAAACCTTCTTATTTCCATTAAAGATAATCTGTGCCTAAGAAAGTTGGACTACCCTAATCTATAAAGTCAGTTTTTTTCCATTATGTATACATGTATTGAGAATCACATAATTCCCACAGATCTATGCAATTATAATACTTTAATTCAAAAATTAAAAATCAATTAAAACAAGCTGTGATATAAACAAGCTGCTGCAAATAAAGCAACAACAAAAATAAAATAATTTTAAATAGAAGATTGAAAAATTAAACACTCAGATCATAAATTTATTGTGTCCAAAACTGCTGAACAGGCAAAGCCTGCCAAATGGGGAATTGTAATCCACTGAGAGCAGGAAAATGTGGTATTGATAAAACACAAATTAATGACAAAGATGGTTAGATGAACATCCAAGAGCTTTGAAAGAGCTTGTACATTCATGTGCAGTGAGTTCATGTAATTATGAAGATGAGTGGTATGAGTTTGGAAACAGAGATCAAATGAAGAACAAGTGAAACAGTTATTGCCTGTTCCGAGAGTGAGGTTTACGACAAGACAAGTACTGGAGGAGTTCCCATGTAAATTTAAAGGGCTGATGAAATGTGTGGAAACTTGGACCAGAAAATATTGGGGCGAAGAAAATAATACAGTCCAATGACTTGCTGGACACTGTTCTGTAGAGAAACCCATCCACATTTACGAAAGAATGTTTATGCTCTTTTGGTATTTGCATAACTACTCATCATAAAAACTAGTGGTCTAAAACAAATAGCCACACCCCCTTTTAATGATTAGGTGGGCAGTCACACCAGTTTCAATTCTTCACCTGGCCTATCTCTTCTTCAGTCATTTGGCTATCATCTAGCTAGATTGAGTGGTCTGCGATGGTCTCAATCAGATGCATAGCTATTGGTGAACAAGCTAGGTTTTCCACCTTGTTGAGATGCGGTTTCTTTTGAGGGAGCATCTCTTTGTCGCACATTTTGGCTGTAGACATTCACTACTCCTATCTCAGCCTCCTAAGGGCTGAGACTGGAGATATACACATCTACACTCATCAAAGAGCTAGCCTTTCAAATTAACAAAAGAGAAAGCAAACCTAATAAATGTGGACTTTACTAAGGTTTCCCCTATGTCTAATTAGTTAAAGAAAGTCATATGGCTAAGTCAGATATAGAAAGGGACTTCTGTGGTGTAGGAGGTCCTTCTGTATTTGTATTACTTTCATTAGTTAATCAATAAAGAGACTGCTTGGCCTGATACGGCAGAAAATAGATAGGTGGAGAAGACAGAACTGTATTCTGGGAGGAAGAAAACAGCAGATCGAGCCAAGCCACCATGAAGCTACCAGGTCAGACATGCTAAATCTTTCCCAGTAAACCACGACCTTGTGGTGACATACAGAGTTTTAGAAATAGGTTGAATCAAGATGTGAGAGTTAACCAATAAGAGGCTAGAGCTTATGAGCCAAGCAGTAATTTAATTAATACAATTTCTATGTGCTTATTTCGGGGATTAAGCTAGCCAGGTGGCAGGACACAGCCCGTGCCCCTCACTATACTTCTGGGTTTATAGTTGTTTCTTTTACCTTTTCTTGGGCTCTTTTCCTTCTCTTTGTCTATTTTGTCCTATATTGATGTGTTTTGTTTTGTTTTATCTTATATTTTGTATTTATTATACTATTTGACTTAAATTATGTTTGCTTTCTAATGAGAGACAGAAAAGGTAGATTTGAATGGGAGAAGAGGTGGGGAAAAATTGGAAGGCATAAAGGAAAAGGAAACTGTAAACATGATATATTATTTAAGAAAATAAATCTATTTTTAATTTTTAAAAAGAAAGAAAAGTACTATTAAAACACAAGTATAGAAGCAAGATTCATTAGAATTAATTTCTTTGAATTACAACATGCTATCCTAGAGGGAGGATCCTTAAGGCTTAGAAAACAAAATAATAAATCTCATGAAGTCACAAAACCTACCAGACTCAGGCTCCTTCTGTTCTCAACATTATGTAAGTTGTTAAAACAAACTGTTGTAGTAGGGGAGACTCTCACACCTGTAGAATTATCTGTAGTATGTACAGAGTGATCTGGACATGCACCATCACAGATGTAGGAATGGGCTTTTTGAGTAGTCAATGCTCTTATATGTAACTCCAGTAAACTCACTGGTTAGGTAACCTGGACTTTGGATAGAACTAGTTTGTCCTATCTGCAGTCACCAGATATTCGCTCAGGTTTACCTGGAAAAGTCTCACACAACAGAGGGACAGCAGCAAATAACTGCAATGGAAGGATGACTCTGAAATGTTATTGTTTCACAGTCATAGATTAGAAAACCCACACATGTGGACATTATTCAAATGCCTAAATTGTTCAAGTTACTATTAGAACACATTGCATATTTATAGTGTCACCTAATTTGCAGAGCTTCTTTAATTATTGTAAGTTTTTATTAAAAGTTATTACATAGTTTTCAGAGTAGCTTTAACTAGTAGGTCTTTGGCAATTATCAACTCAATTATCTTGAGATTAAAATGTTGTGATACTTTTCAAAACATTCTTTTTCTCTCAGTAACTTATTAGCTTCCTATTTTATAAAAGCATGTCCCTATGTGTGTTCTTGGCATAGCATATAGATTTTTTTCAATGATTTAGTTTTAATCCATGTGCATTTGTGCATGAGTGAGTGTGTGCATGTACATGTGCATGCTACATGTGTGCAGATACCCACGGAGGAAAACAACAGATTTATTTGTGAATTACTTGACATAAGTGCTGGGAATTGAATTCTGGTTCTTCAGAACACTACAAGCTCTCTTTGACCACCGAGCCACATATTTAGCCTACAGACTAGCCTCCTGAGAAAAAGAAATGACAGTTCATCCACAGAGGTGACAATCATACAGGAGATAAGAAAATCTCATAAGGTTTGGGGTAAGGTTCTGCTCTTGTATTTGCAGGAAAATACTCATCTTCAGAGAGTCTAGAGACCTTGGACATCAAGATGCCTAACAATGAAAACAGCTATCCAGAAAGAATCAACAAGCAAAGAGAAAACTGACTTATGATGCTGTATAATCTGCATGGTAAAATTTGATTATCTTCACATGAATACATCTCTAATTGAAAATCAGAGCTGGCTTGGAGTTAGATGATGATCCTTCACTAAATCCAAGCATGTTGTTAACAGAAAAATTAGAATTTCTGTCTCATGTCAGGAGCCATCTGTTATGGGATAGAAAGAAGATAAATTTTAAGTAAATATTTTACTTTTCTCCATGCCCATTTGTCTATATCAGATCTTTTGTTGAACATATGTCTACATGAATGACATTAAAGTTTTCAACAATGAACAGTAGATTTTCCTGAAGTAATCTTTGAAATTTCCAGGAAGAAGATGGGGCCCCACAATAACAACTTTGCCTGGTTGATATTGCATCATGATGATGATAGCGCTATGGCGATACTATGAGACTGGTTTTTTAGTACCAGCTGTGGAAATGGTGCACTTTCATACAATATTCGGGCAAGAACTCCAAATAAGAACCAAACAAAAAAAAATCCTATTGACTATTCAGAGATCATTTACAATGATACAAAACAGCAATATTAAAACTCAACCATCATTTTACTTTTACAGGATCTCATAGAAAGAACATCACCTCCATGATAGTTGAAAGCAATCCTAGATGATGACCCCTCTCCCAACAAAGTTTGTCCTCCTGGTTAGGAACACCATTTAGGGCATTCAGGGGTTGATTATTACTCGTGTAGGGTTAGGGTAGAAATTATATAGACTTGGAGATCTCAAAAAAAAGAGGGAAAACTGAATGGGATAATAGGTAGTTTAGTACAAACTTACACTAATAATAATAGTGAGTAATAGGGTGAATACTTGTGAGCTATTATGTATGGACAATTTACATTGGTTTAGGGTTTTGTATATTGATACAAGTTCAAATGATATTTGTTATATTGAATATGTGCCTATTTCTATTTACAATATTTGTACACCTATGCAAAGTTGTTTTGTCAGATTATATGCATGAATGTTTCTACCTCTGTTTAAGATATTTTGCATATTGATACAATTTTAGGATATACTTATCATATTGCATTACATATTTCTTCCTCTGATTAAGATATTTATACATTGTTTACATTGTGAGGTCATTGTCCACTTTTACTGCACAGTTGTCTGAATATTGTTTAATATTCTAATATGAAGTCTTAATCATTAAGTTATTTAGGTATTAAGTCAGTAGACATTCATGTTTTTTATACTTTTAATCAGACTACTTAGGTTCTTTAGATACATAGAGATTGTATTCTGGATAGATAGGTAACCTTCAACCACTTCAAAGATCTCTAGAACATGACATTTAAATAACTTAGGATTCTGTTGATGTGAGACAAAATTGTTCCTTATGGCACCAATCTATTCTCAAGAGAGTGTTGAGCACCGAAGATACTCTACTTGGAGTTTGTTTTCTTCTTGGCATAACTGGCCTTTGGATGAGGAACTGCCCATGCCTCAACCACTGAAAGAGTGCATGATGTCTGGACTGGACAAGCAGGATACAAAAAAAGAGACTGTCAAATCTTGCCAAGACAGGAAAAGATGGTTTTGAAATGTTTTCTGCCTCTAAAAATGGTCTGTCAGTTACTCTAATCCTTAGCCAAAGTTGGTTGCTTCAACATTGCAAATAAGACTTTGGGTGATTGCTCAGATAGCCAGTTGTCTCTGTCATCTACTGTACATTTTGGAATCTGCTTGATTTCACTTCCTGCTTCCTCAAGTAATATTATCTCCCTTCTCAGGTCTTCAATGGAGTTAAAGATTATATAGTCATAATTGCCATCATCTTATGATCTAGCAAAGCCATTTCTAATACAAGACTTAGACTGCTTAGGATAGAATGTTTGTGAAAACACTTAGCACATGTTCCTTAATTAATATTGTTTATGCTGGTTGTAATTCTAATCTTATATTTGCTATCTATTCCTAGTGTATACAGCTTGTATTTGGTTTAAAACTCTATTATTTAAACACAGGGGAGGGTGTGCTCTGGGAGCTTCTTCAGCTCCTTTAGTCAATAGCCCTTAAGATATCAGCCCACTTGGGCATAGTCTCTTATAGTATAAAAGCAGCTGTACAGCCATGTGCTCACTCTCTTTCTTCTGGCTCTCACTCCTGGCTCCTAGTCTCTGTTCCTGTTTCCCATTTGTGCAGAGGACTGTGATCTCGGTCAGTGATCTGTGAGTCTCCCCTAAATAAATAAACCTTTACTGTACATAATTCTGAAGTAGTGTGGAATTATTTTGTATCTTCTGCCATCATCATTTCTCTTTTTAAAGAGGTTTCTCTTTTTCAAACGGCATTGTTAAGAACAATATCATCTCCATAAAGAATGAGTACCCTTTTATCTATATGAAAATGGGATGTAAATAACAGGATATTCTAGATTGACTATTATATTGATTGTTTATGATCACATCAACTCAATGTTTGCAGGTAGTGTCCTTCTATTTCAGAATTTCAGATATCTGAAGTTTGCCTATTTAAGATAAATGCTTTAGGAAAGGGAAGGGCTAGATAATGCCACACAGCGATTTTAATGATCAGCCTAAATAATTTTACATCACTTCTAGTATCCACTTTGCTAGAACCTAATCATATAGATGACCCAAAATATCCATGGTGTGGATGTTTATACAATTATTTATTGGGTTCCAACAGTTTGTGGTACAGAATATCAGAGCTTGAAAGAATTCAGTTTCAGTCAATTAGTTATATGTCTAAAATTTAATAATCTTTAGATAATCCTCATATCCATAAAAATATACAAGGTTTCGTTAAAGGAGGCAAGGTATGCTCATTTCTATGAGAAAACTGAATAGATAACTATTTTTGAGACATTATTAATTGTAATTTTATGCTGGATAATGGGGGTAGTTTCTGGGTTATAGCAGGAATATGTATCATGTTACATCAAGAGTCAAATTTTTTATTTGGATTCTTGGCCTCATGGCTGATAGATAATTTGTGTCTGGTATATGAGAGTGGTAGGGAGGGAAGATGCTTATCTAATTGGATCAAATATCTTATACTCATTAAGCTGTAAGCAATCTACCAAAACAAATCCCAAGTGAGGAAGGGAACCTACTTTAAAATGCACAATTTCACTTGTGCTTACAAGGACATCCTTTGTAAAGAATTAAATCTGGAACATTTTAGAACATGTTCCTGTATATTTAGAACACATCTTAAAGTCTGAACGAGACCATGCTTTCCTGTACCTTTCTCAGGGACAGAGTCTATTGTTGTGAATGGCTGTTTAAGACCTAGCTTCTCCATGGTCTTTGTGGACTTTGTTGTGTATTCCATGCTGAACTAAATTGTGTGGTGTCAAATTTCCTAAGGTTTCTAAGAGTTATAAAGAGTCATACATCTCCCTTATACTTATACTTTGGGACTTGATCTGGAGAAGCCTCAGGAATGAATTTTCTCTGGCAGATTGCTCTGAAAGCTGCTATCTGAAGAAGCCAGTGGCCTTCCCTGACCATGCTTCTCAGGGGTATTTATTATCATTCTCCTCACCACCTTCTTAGACTCTTAATAAATTTCTTAATACTCTTAATAAATTTCTTCTCCAGGCTTTAATTGGGAATCTCTCCGTTCTTTATTCTTGGTGTATTATACAGGTTTGTCTAAAGTTCTCCCTTCCATCCCTATGTCCAATCATGACCTTGAGATCCTCTCATTCTAAGATGCCTCACTGAAGAGCTTCTTTTTTAGACTAATCAATGCTGTCTCTGTTTTATTTAGCAGAAATTCAAATCTAGGGTTAATTAGATCTACTCTACCACTTACTTTCAGAAGCTGCAGAGGAAAATTTCTATTTTGAATGTCAGTGTTTATTGTCATTATAACATAGTATTTCTCCATGTCTCAGAGTATAAATTCAACAATTACTAGGTTCTCAGCTTGAAGAAGGCATTTGAATAAAAATGGGTTTAGAAAAGCCCCTGAGTTCCTATTGAGATAACTTAATAAGGGAACCATCACAGATATAACTCTGTAAATCTAGAAGAAGGAGAAACAAATGAACAAACAAACAAACAAAAAATTACAAAAACATTTTAGAGCATGATTGGCTTTTAACCTTGTACACCTTGAAGCAGCTTCCAAACTCTCCTTTTTCCACTCAACTTTTCATTTGGCAAATCATTGGCAACTAGCATGCTATCATTTCAAAGGCAAGAGAGACTCAACATTTTTCCTTTCATTAAAATTTGGAAAGAAGTCATTATTTTTCATGAGTTAACATCTTTCTTGGAAATTATTTAAATGGCTTCCCAGTAAAGGGGAGAATCGTGTGCTTGTAACATATAATGGTCCACCAGGAGAAATTGGGCTTTGTTGTATAGAAGAAATCACCTGACAATATAGTTTCGAGGCAGAACAAAGTTGATATTATTTAGGAAATTTATAGGAAAAAAATAGCATACACTTGTTTGTCTAGCATCTATATGCACAAATTATATTCCCACAGTCTTAAATTTAAAAAAAAGAAGAGGAAATCTGATTTTGATATTTTTAAGGGAACATTTAAGTTTTCTATTCAAATGTTCCTGGGCAATAGGAATGAAATTAAGAAACAATGAAAAATTTTAGGGAACTAGTATTTCAGTGTTTAAAATGAAGTTTTGTGACCTGGAGAATGTAAGAGACACGGGGCCTTCGGATTGCCGCCTTAATTTCAACAGAGCCTCGCAGGAGGTTCCCTAACCACTCCAAGGAAAACAGTTGGGAACCCTGCAATTAGCCACTTGCCCTCTGTTCGGGATGTTAGAAGGACTTCTCATTCAGCTGCCACTTCCCACTCTTCAACAATTACTGGAGAATACAAACACAACCGCAATCCTCCATGCTGGGTGGCAGGCTATTTGTTTTCTTTCCTCTGGTTTCAAGAAAGACAGAGCAGAGAAGAGCGTGTCTTCAATTCACTTCAGCTTAGCCATCACCGGATCCCCTCACCCTGACCCAACTTTGAAGCCAGGCATTTACACTTGATGAATTAGCCATGTCGCTTGAAGCTTTATGACCGGCATTCTCCCAAGATCCATTTCCACTGCCTGTTAATTTGATTTGATTCGAATCCTAAGGTTTAATGCAAACCCATCACAGCTCTTCCAGTTCAGCCCACTCCTGGTTGCCACCCACTGGAATGTTGTAGTGTGCCTCTATTGCGGTGTTTATTAACTTCCCTGTTTTCCGTCCCCAGCCTCATTACTTTACAGTCCTCTATATGAAACTGCAAAGCCGAGGCTTTACGCCTACCTCCTTTTGAATTGCCTGTCCTCCCAGTATCCTGTAACTTGCTCTGTCATAGGCACCTCTCACCTTGACTTTGCTCACTCAGCTATTCTTGGCACTTTGGGAGGTGGTGCTTCTTCCAGGCCATTAACATATAAAGTAGGGGAAAAATAGCTTTAATATTGACCCTTGTGGTTCTCTATTTCTCAGTCTTCTAACTCCCAAATTGTTTCCACACCCATATGCCCTTTTTATATCAGATAATGCAATTCTCTCTTTGCCTAAGTATGGTATAAAAGTCAGATGAACTATGTGTTATTCTTAAGTATAAAAACACCTGTTAGCTAGTTGGTTTTTTTTTTCTCATTTGAGTTTAATGAGGTGCAACCTATAAAATATTTTTCTTGAGCACAAATACTAAGGGAACAGAAAACACTAGCCAGTGGAGCTACAGAATGATAATGGGACTGTGAAAAGCCATTATTACACATAACCCCACCACTGTATCAGAGATCTCTATATAAGGTAGAAGAGGGCAGCCTAATGGCCAAAGCTAATTACTACTGAGTGAGTCTAATGATTGGCTTCCCCTTTTCCAACAACATCAACAAAATGAACACAGCACCACTATTACCAACACTACCATCACCAACACAAAACAAAGGCACCTTATGTTTTATGGATTTCTTTTTTAAATAAAATTTACTATAAACTTGCAAATGAATAAAAACAATCCCATTTAAACTATTTCCAAACCAAGTACCAATGCCCAACTAACCACCTCATGGAGACTCGTTTGGTATATTATGCTTGACAATAATAGAGGCAAAAATAAACAATGCCAAAGAAATATAATAGACATGATTGTGCCACCGAGATCAGGATGGTGGGTACTAAAGGGGAACTGTGAGAGGACAATAGAAAGAATAAAAGGTCAAACAGACAGCATTTATTAAATTTGGAAGAGAAAAAATAGGTTTAATATTTGATTCCATCATTTTTGAACAGTTGTTTATTCTACCACTGAGCATTTAACATGAAAATGGAATATTCAAATTATACATCATTTTGTTTGCTTTTATATTTATTCTTTATAAATCCAAAGGCATTTTTATTTATCTGTTATTAATTAAAAACAATGCCCTTATACATGAGTAATGTAAAATTATGGCTTCTCTTATGAACTGAGATATATTGGAGAAAACATTAGGCCTGTGTAATTAGGGTGTCTTTTTATCCAGACTTAGCATTACAATGACATTAGAAACATAGAAAAGAAAGAAAGGGGGAAACGATAAATATTGATCCTCAGATTGTATTTGTTATCATTAACCTGTATGTTAATATAGCTTATTTCCCTGTATGCCATGACTCAGGAACAACAGAGCAGATACATCATCTAAACCGCAATATATAATCTCAATGAAAATATTTTAAGTAAGAATAACTTTCTAGTATAAAAACAGACAACCATTCTGCAAGTACTTATGAAGAAAACAAAACCTAAAACAAAGTAAGCCGTGAAATGGCTAATTACAACTAGAATAGAGATAAAATTATGCTTTCCCGCTCTTTCTTTCTCTTCCTCCTGATATTCTTCCTTCTCATTTACAAGGACTCACTTTGTGGGCCCAGATGATGGGGAACTTGGGATCCTTCTGCTTCAGTCTCTGAAGTACAAGTTTTACAGATGTGTACCACATTCATTATTTTGGATTTACTCCAGCTATTAAAAATTCTCTGAACATTGTAGAACTGGCTGCCATAATGAATCCTATTATTTTGAATGTGTAACATTTACTAATAAAGTAAAATTTCATGTAAAATATGATAGGCACTTAGAAAAAGAATTATATATAGGTTAAAAATAGTTCAATGAAAAAAAACAACCTAACAGTGCCTTCCCTGTAGAAATTACTAAATACCAATGGTGTTTGTTTTGTTTTTTGTATAAATATAATTTTAATTATTTTTAAGTATGTTTAGGACAGAGAACACCTTTAGTACATACTAATGCTTTTATACAGGTAGATATTGAAAATCAATCATATAAAGTGAATGAATGAGTGATAGAATTTGCAGAGTCCCTGAATTATGTTGTTCCAATTTATAATTCTGCCCCTATCACAATGTAGACAAGGTATGTTGTCCTTGAACACAGTCACAGAAGATCGAAAAAAAAAAACCAGTTTCCATGTCCACACCCTGGTATTTCCCTGTTTTTATCTTCTGTTTCTACCTTTTATTACACAGTATAGACATCATTTACTTAGCTTTCTGTGCCTCCTGAATCACATTTCTAAAATGAGAATAATACTACAAATTAATCAAGAAATGTATTGTGAGGACTCAATGAGTAGATTCATGTAAAACATATGAAGCAATACAGAGATTATAATAAACATCCTAAAATATTATCTGTTATTTCTCTTAAATTCCATTAGCAACATTTTTGTTGCTGTTCATTTCTCTTAATTGTTTAAAATTTTATTGAGTCTCAACCCCTGGTAGGTCTGCTTGTTCAATTAAAATTCAGCACAAAAACAACTGAAAAAATGACCCAATTTTTCTTACTAAAGGTTTTTTAAAAATTTGTATATATAATAAGAGCTGGAACAACAATTCAATGAAATGATTTAACATCACTGTAAACACACCTTATTGTTTTGCCAGGATTGGAATTTTGCTAATGGTCACATTTCCAACTCCAAGCAAACTTAATACTCAATAAAAAATAATAACAGGTTTAACTTTTCTCTTTGGAGACTGGGTTACACTTTCAGAAAAGAGTTTAATGTGACTGTAGGCGCACATGTGATTTCAAGTCATGGGATGACAGGCAAAGATACATGAAGAGTGTTGGAGACGGGTGTTAGTTTGTTCCCAGCTGCTTAGACCGGAAATAATCATACAGAGACTGTATTAATTAAATCACTGCTTGGCCTATTAGCTATAGCTTCTTATTGGCTACCCCTTACATATTAATTTAACCCATCTGTGTATGGCCATGTGGCTGTTGCTTACCAGCTAAAGTCCCAATGTCTCTCTTCAGCAGGGCTACATGATGTCTCTCTTGTTCTGCCTTTCTTTCTCTCAGCATTCAATCTAGCTTTACCCGCCTAGTTTTACTCTTTGCTGCCATTAGCTCAAAGAAGTTCTTTATTCATTAGCCAATAAAAGCAATACATAGAGAGAAGGACCTCTCACACCATTTTTCCTTTTCTGTTTAAACAAAAAGGCTTTAACATAGTAAAATTACATATGACATAACAGTTATTAAGCAAGAATTACAGTTACAATATTTATATCTAATATCACCTTTATCATAGCTAAGTAAAACTGTAACTAAAACTAGTGATATACTTGAACTCCATCAAAGACTCCAGAAAGATTTGATATTACCTAAGTAAACAGGAAGTGCATTGTAAGCAACTTCCAAAACTCTAGAATTGACAGAGACATTTAGCTGCCTGGGTAGTCACTCAAAGTTTTTCTGTTCCATTGGGGTATACATCTTTAGCCTATAGGTCCATAGTATCTAGCAGACTTTTCATGAAGCAGGAAATTTCAAAGACAATTCCACCTATACTGGCAGTTTGTCCATCAAATATTTTGTGTCCTGCAGTATGTATAGCAGACTCTTTCATGAAGCATGAACCCAGAAGGACTGTCTCACCTTTAGGCAAGTTTAGCAGTCATTAGTCTGTGGGTCTTGCATGTCCGGTTCATCAAGCAGACCAGGCAAGAACAGTTTCTTGCCAAATGCTCAACCAACTTTGAAAGGAGTCTTTTCAATGCCCATCATTTTCTTGAAGTAGCTTGGTGCTATCAGAAGCAGATGTGTCTCACTGTCATGAAAAGTCTTAAGTTCTTAAACATTTAAATGGCATATTCTGAAGGTCTCTGAAAGATTTGAAAAATACCTATCTAACTGAAGTATCTCTATACATCTAGAAAATTTAACTAACATGACTACAAGTTTGACTTTTATAGATGATTATCTATTAACCTACATTTTTAATTATACATTACATTTTTAAATGAGCTAGACAAACATGGTACTTTAATCAAGAGCAGAAATATACATAAAACAAAATTGTCCTTGTTTGTATCAATTAGCCAAGATCCTTACCAATGCAAAGTATTCATATCTATATCATATCCCCCTTTAAATGTAAACAAACAAAAAATGGTGTGGGAGGTCCTTCTGTCTGTATGTTGCTTTTCTTGGTTAATGTATAAAGAACTGCTTTGAGCCCATGGCAGGGAATAACAGAATAATAGCATGAAAAGCTAGACTGAATGCTCGGAGAAAGAAGGGCAGAGCAAGAGATATGCCATATAGCCCCACTAGAAACAGATGCCAGAACTAGGCCAAGCAGTGATTTAATTAATACAGTTTCTGTATGATTATTTTTGGTCTAAGCAGCTGGGAACAAACTAGCACCCTTCTCCAACAGAAGAGGAAGGGAGCAGTTGTACAATTTCTGATACTTTAAAATGACATCATTATCATCCCGTATCAATAACTAATATCAGCTGTCAAATTAATTTTGAAATATTTGACTATATGCCATCAACATCCCTGCTGTGCAATGGCATAGGATTGAGACACATTCACTTTCTTCCTCTTGAACTGAGGAAGTCAGTAAAGCAATCACAAAACATGATTATAGAATTGTAAGGGACAGATCACAGGGAACCATGCAAAATTTCAGAACATTGTACAAGTGAATATAGTAAATATTCTACCAACGTAAAGACATATGTCCATTTGCTTTGACTTTGTTTTCATTGCATTTCTGCCTGTCTGTCTATTTATACGGAGGCACACTCTCTGTGGGGCACACACACACAACAATAAAACCTGTGATTTTATAGCTTTGTCATTGTGCCTATGGGTTGCTTAAATTTATTCGCTTTGTAACCTTGTTTATTACTTCCACATGATTTCGAAGAGCATTTCCTCCCATCTCCAAACCCACACACCATTTAAATCATATTCACTTCAGCATTTTATACGCAGTAGAATATTCAAGCAAAGATTCAGCTCAGAATGCAATGCCTCACAGTAAATTGGGAATAAATTACCCATGTAGTTCACGCACATTGTGTGGGCATTGAATGAGAAAGCAAAGTTATGGTAAGAAAAAAAAAAGAAAGAAAAGAAAAGAAAAAGGAGCATCTGTGTATGCTTACTGCTAAGTACATTTGATAGCACAATGTGGAGGTTGATACTACTGGATGGAAGACAATGCATACATTATAGGAGAATCTTCAGTGAGAATTTTTTTATTAGACTTTTTACAGATACTCCGTGTCTGTTTCTACTATCACAAATTTGTCCTTTTCTAAAACGGGATTTTTCCCTTTATTTTACGTGTCTGTTTTGTGCCTCTGTGTATGTGCACCATGTACATGACTGGTATTCACTAAAGCCAGAAGAAGGCATCAGAAGTAGTTACAGATGGTTAAGCTGCCATGTGGGTGCTAGAAGGTGAACCTGCATCTTTCAGAAGAGCAATCAGTTCAGTGCTTTTAACTGCTGAACCTTTATATCTTGACACTAGAATGCCTGCCATTTAGAACCATATCATCAAAACAAAGAGATACACTTCCATTTGTCTTTCTCTGCTTTTCAAGTAATTTAAAAATATGTTTTTATTTTAAGTAGATGGGTCCTTTGCTGACATAAATATCTATACACAATTTGTGTGTAGTGCCATCAGACATTCCAGGTCATCAGAAACTCGAGTTATAGTTTAACAGTTTATAGACAGAGTCTACTTATTACTGAAGGCTTATAAGCTTTATCTTTGCATTATTAAGGGAAATTCACTAGAATTCATATCAGTAAACTACATGTTCATCTATTCCCTCATTAGATGATAACTTAGAAGCATTATTTTTCTAATAAAAAATCTTCAAGTCTTAAAAACCAAAAAAAAAACCAATAAAAACAAATATATGAGGAGGACAGCCATACAATATTTTTTTCAGTTAGAATCCAACTGTATGTAAAAATTTGGCTTGGAGATTGTGATATCTAAGGTTAGGAGTTTTGAGTCACTAATAAAATCTTGATCATTTTTATGATTGACAGTGTTGGTGTTGAGCACTGTCATTACCAGGACTGTTTCCTTAGTTAGGCACATTTCCTCTTGTTCTTGTTCCTGCAGGAAAATAAGAACATAAGAAGAACATATTTTATTTCCTAATGGCATGAAAACAGTTGTCAGTCAGGACCACCACTGTAACCTGGTACTAAATTTTATGCCTTGATAACTAAGATAGATGTGTGTGTGTGTGTGTGTGTGTGTGTGTGTGTGTGTGTGTGTGTTTATGTGTTTGTGTATTCTTTATAGTCAGTGATATTGGTTGGGGCATTCGAAAAACACAGGCTTTTTTTTTTTAATAACTGTGAGTTATATTTTAAATAGTTCAAAAGCCTTAATTTGGTGGCATTAAATAAGCTTGCATTCCATGTCAACATACATTTTTAGGATTTTCAGTAGCTGTGAGAAGAAGTCGCCTCATCTTAACAAGATGAGAGAGAAGAAACCCACCACACACTCCCCAGACTGGAGGGTTAGCAGCATGTGACACATCTACATCTTTCAGTATGCATATTAGAACATAGACAGGACCCCACAAATGAGAACTTTTATATTCCATTCTTCTATTTTTTTTACACACTCACACATCTATTTGCTATAGCCCTCAGTTTGGCATGTATACTCTGCTGATTTGAAGAAGAGACTGAGAAGTTTTCAGACCAGTTGCCTGTGGCTGTGGATCTCACTATGTCTTACACCGCTGAGTACACTTGTACCCTCGGGCCAAAAAGGACAGCAAAGTTGAAAGCTCCACTTTACCGCTGGATTTCTCTTTTCATTCCAATGTTGTGTCAAAAGCAAATAAAATGCATTTGATAGAGCTTAAGCTACAGTGCTATAGAACCAGGCTTGTAGTGCAATGAATAGGGCAATGAAACTGCAACCCGGTTACAAGGCATTACTATTTTTGGAATAATCCCCCTTTGAATGTTTCTGGTTTGGAGAATGAATCTGAGATTCTTTCTCACACAGAAGAAGATTCAGTCCTGGGGCATTCTAGTATGGACGGCACTGAGAGCAGCATTGAAAACAGACTGATTTTGTCACTTGAATTCATTTTTTTTTTTTTTGGCTGTCTTTTCTCATACCCTGTATGGAAAGTTCCAGAGAGAAAAAAAAAATAGGCTTTAAGGCAAAAAGGAAGAGGTTAAAGGACCCACTACTTCCATCTGTTTAAAAAAAATACTTTTTAGCTTTAAATTTTAGATTTATATTTGGTTCAGTTATAAAAGTTGCTAATAACTCTAGGAAATGCCTATCACATATATGCTAAGGGAAAATCATGTTTATCTATTTTACTGTAGGTCGTGTCACAATTAATTCCAAGAAGTGTTGAAAAACCTCCTGTTGAAGAGTCTAAGCCTTTGGAAAAGTTGGTCTAACCATAGCCATGAGACCTCAACCCTACACAGGCAGCTAAAAAACACTGAAAGCAGGACAAAAGTATTTTCTAGGGATGAGAACACCAAATGGTTGTCTAATAACAAATGGTTAACCTTGAAAGCACACAAACAGGTAACATTATGAAGACTGAAAAGATTATATTTTGTAATATATATGTATATGCATATATGTATATAACAACAGTTAATGAAGAATGAGAACATGGATTTGAAAGAGAGCGGGAAATATAGGATGGTTAACTAGGAGGAAAGAAAAAGGGATTATGAAATTACATTATAATTTCAAAAATAAAATAAATTTAAAAAATAAAGCTTCAAAAATTGTTTAACAATAACACTGGTCATTTGGTAAAGCATTCCTATAGATTATTCTGAACCTTTAGTGTGAGGAGAGCTTCATGAAGCATTTGCTGCTTCTCAAGGCTTTTTCTCCTGGGTATGCTGCAATTGCCCACCCTTGAACATGAACTACAATGTATTTATACTACCCTGCATTTCCATCGATTCTATTGCCCGTGAAGTCATCTGACAATGTGAATTCTGTGGGAGAAAAAGAAGAGAGGTAGTTAAGGGGTCCTGGCAGAATACCAGTTTTTAGAGTTTCAGTTCTCAATATCCAAACCCAACTAAACTGCCTGTAACTAGCAGAAGGGGATAAAACACCCTCTTTTAGTCTTTGTGGGTATCTTCACACTTATGTATATACACATGCATATACACATGTTTAAAAATAAAATAATCATTTTAATAAGACAGAGAAATAAAAGGTGTGAATCTGAATAGGTTGGGAATTGGGGAGGTTCTGGGAGAAGTTGATAAAGGGGAAACTGTATTCAGAAATAGAAGCAGTCACCAAAAGTCTCCCAACCAAAACAAGTACATGGATGGATGATTTCACTGCAGAATTCTACAAGAACTTCAAAGAAGAATTAATGCCTATACTCCTTAAAGTGTTACACATAATAGAAACAGAAGAAGCATTGCCATACTCTTTTTAAGAGGTTACAGTTACCCAAGTTACAGAAACCACACAAAGATTCAACCAATATAGATAATAACAGACTAATATCAATCATAAACATAGATGCAAAAATACTCAATAAAATACTGGCAAACCAAATCTAAGAACACATCAAAATAATCATCCATATGATCAAGTAGGCTTTATCTCAGAGATGCAGTTATGGATCAACATACAAAAATCTATCAATGTAATCCACCATATAAATAAGTTTATAAATAAAACATATGATCATCTCATGAGATGCTGAAAAACCACTCAACAAAATCTAACATCCCTTCTGGATAAAAGTCGTGGAAGTATCAGGGATACAAGGAACATATCTAAACTTGATATAAAAAAAAACCCACTATGCAGCAAGCCAATAGCCAGCATTATATTAAATGTAGAGAAACTCAGAATGATTCCAGTAAAATCAGGAACAAGACAAGGCTCTGTACTCTCTCCATATCTATTCACCTTATTCTTGAAATTCTGACTAAAGCAACAAGACAACAAAAGGAGATAAAGGGAATTAAGATTGGAAAAGAAGAAGTCAAAATTTACTATTTACAGATGATATGAAAGTATATATAAGTGATCCCAAAACTCTACCAGGGATATCCTACAGCTGATAAATATCTTAAGTAATGGGGCAGGATACAAGATCAACTTAAAAAAGATCAGTAGCCCTCCAATATACAAATTATAAAAGCTGAAAAAGAAATCAGGGAAACATCACACTTCACAATATCCACAAATAACATGATATCCTGGGGTAATACTAACCAAAGAAGTGAAAGACCTGTTCAACAAGAACTTTAAGTTCTTGAAGAAAAGTAATTGAAGAAGATACCAGAAAATGGAAAGATCTCCCAGGCTTTCAGATATGTAAGATAAATGTAGTAAAATGGCAATCCTACCAAAAGCAATCTATAGATTCAATGCAATCCCCCTCAAAATCCAAACAAAATTCTTCACAGACCTTGAAGGAACAATAATCAACTTCATATGGAAAAACAAAAAAACCCAGGAGAGCCAAAACAATTCTATACAATAAAGGAACTTCTGAAGGCATCACCACCCCTGACATCAACCTCTATTATAGAACTACAGTAATGAAAACAGCTTGGTATTGGCATTGAAACAGAAAGGTTGACGAATGAAATCAGATTAAAGACCAGAATATTAATCCACACACCTATGAACACCTGATGTTTAACAAAGAAGTTAAAACTATACAATGGAAATAAAGAAAGCATCTTCACTAAATGGTGCTGGTATAACTGGATGTTAACATGTAGAAGAATTAAAATAGATCTATACATATCCCCATGAACAAAACTTGGTTTAAATAGGCTAAAGACCTCAATATAAATTTAACCCCACTGAATCTTATAGAAGCCAAAGTGGGAAGTAGCTTTCAATGCATAAGCACAGAAGACTATTTCCTAAATATAGCCCCAGTGGCACAGACACTGAAAGCAACAACAACAATAAAAGAAATGGAACCTACTGAAACTGAAAAGCTTCTGTATAGCAAAGGACACAACATTAAAAAAGGCAGCCTACGGCATGGGAAAAGATCTTCATCAACCCCCACATCAGACAGAGGAGTAATCTCCAGAATATATAAAGAACTCAAGAAATTAGACATTAAAATTCCAATTAAAAATGGGATACAGAACTAAACAGAAAATTCTCAAAAGAAGAATCTCAAATGGCCGAAAGACACTTAAGGAAATGTGCAACATCTTTAGGCATCAGAAAAATGCAAATCTAAATGACCCTGAGATAGCCTCTTACACCCTTCAGAATGGCTAAGATAAAAAACACCAATGATAACTTTTGCTGGAAAGGCTGTGGAGTAAGAGGAACACTCTTCCATTGCTACTGGGAATGCAAACTTGCAGAAACACTCTGGAAATTGGTATGGCAGTTTCTCAGAAATTTGGGGATAAACCTACCCCAAGACCCAGCAATACAACTCTTGGGCATATGCCCAATGGATTCTCAATCATACAACAAGGACATTCATTCAACTATGTTCATAGCAGCATTATTTGTAACAGGCAGAACCTGGAAACAACCTAGATGCCCCTCAACTGAAGAATGGATATAGGAAATGTGGCACATTTATACAATGAATATATACTCAGCGTTAAAAAAAAAAGGACATCTTGAAACTTGCATGCAAATGAATGGAACTAGAAAAAACAAACATTCTGAGTGAGGTAACTCAGTCCCAGAAAGATGAACATGGTAAGTACTTACTCATTAGTGGATAGCAGCTATAAAGCAAAGTATAATGAGCCTATAGTCCATTACCCTAGAGAAGCTAAGTAGCAAAGTGAACTTTAAGAAAAAAACATGTATAGATCCACCTGGAAAGGGGAAATAGACAAGATCACCTGACAAAATTGGGAGCATGGGGGTTGGGGTACAACAGTAAGAGGAAGGGGAAGAGGAGAGAAAAGGGGACTGGGTAAGAGAACTTGAGGGAACAGGATAGTCAAGGTGGAGGAAGGACAGAAATGAGATCAAGGAAAGAAATATTTTGATTGTGGGGGCCATTATGGGGTTAGCAAGAAACCTGACACTAGAGAAATTCCCAGGAATTCACAAGAATGACCCCAGTTAAGAAACTAAGCAACAGAGGAAAGGGTGTCTGAACTGGCCTTGCACTGTAGTCAGATTGACAAATATTTTAAATATCACCATGGAACCTTTATCTAGCAACTGGTGGAAATAGAGGCAGAGAGCTGAAGCGGAGCACTGGGCTGAGCTCCCAAAGTCCATTTGAAGAGTGGGAGGAGTGAGAATATGAGCAAAAAGATCTAGGCCATGATGGAGACACCCACTGAAACAGCATACCTGATGTTGTAGGAGGCTGCTTCTTTGTTCCCGGCTGCTCAGCTCCAAAATAACAACACAGATACCATCATATTTGCAATACTGTTTGACCAATAGCTTAAGCATATTAATAGCAAGCTCTTACATCTAGAATTAACCCTTTTCTATCATTTTGTATTTTATCCCAAGGCTTATGTCGTACTGGCAAGGTTCCATCTGGCAGCCCGCATCTTTCCTCTCTGGTGGTTACACAGCATCTCTTCTTGACTCCGCCTTCTTTCTCCCAGCATTCAGTTTAGTCTTCCCCTCCTATCTCTCTTCTGTGCTGCTATAGGCTCAAGCCAGCTTTCTTTATTCACTAATGGTAACCAAAGTATACAGGTGGGAATCCTATATCAATCTGAGCTAATGGAAACTCACCAACTCTAGTGGACAGGGAAGGAACAATCATAGAACCCAACTAGACCCTCTGAATGTGGGTGACAGTTGTATGGCTGAGGCAGACTGCGGGGCCACTGGCAATGGCACCAGGATTTATCTCTACTACTTCTACTGGGCTTTTGGGAACCAATCCTTTTTGGATGGATACTTTGCTTAGCCCAGATATAAAAGAAAGGGCCTTGGCCCTTCTCTAAAGCAATGTGTCTGTTCCAGTCTCAGGAATAGATGGGTGGTGAGGCATGGGGGAAGGTAGAGGGAATGGGATGAATGGGGGAGTTGGAAATGGGATTGGTATGTAAAATGAAAAAAGATTGTTTGTTTCCTCTTTTAAAAAGATTAAATTTAAAAAAGAAAAAAAATATTTTCTGTAAAAGAAAATAATAAGGCAAGAACATATATTAATAATATATGAATATATAGGTATATACATATCTATATTTATCTCCATATCTACATCTATGTACATCTATATTCATTTCTATCTATAGCTAAAGATATAAAATTGCAGATAAGCCAACAGAGTTTATCAAGGCATCATGGGGAACCATTTACAGGTTTTCTGTTTCGTCCACATCACCTGCTGCCTTATAGTCTATAAAATTTTAAGCTCTTGTATATTTCCTTTTTCCTGTTTGATCTGCTTTCAGATTCTGAACATCTGAGTATCTGTGTTTCTGAGGACCCCTTGGTTATTTTATCCATAGCCAAGTGGCCACATAAGTTCTTCAGAGTGCTGGGTGGGGTACTGCATGGTTATTCAGTTCTCCTCCCATTCTCAGATTTCTGCTAACACTGTCCTTCTAGTCTCAAGAATAGTTTAGTAGTTACTTTTTGAAATTCAAAATGATAACAATTTGGTTATGAAATTGTTAAGCTAATTATGGTATCTTGACTATAGTAATTCATCAATAAAAAAGACAATGGATGGGACATTTAATGAAATAAAAGGATGGTTAGAGTTAAGAACATACCTCAATAAATATATGATCCAGAACTTAGGTCCTGTTCTTAAATTTCAACCTCTAGCACCACAGAAAAGAAAAATAGAAAGAGAAATATAACACATTCAAATGTAATAAAGCCAGTCTTCTGAACAATGTTCATGTAAGTATGCATAAAATATTTGGCAATTGGTATACAGGTGTATCACTGTGTATATTATGAAAAATGCATAAATATAAAGGTCTGAATGAAACTGTCACCTTGGTAACTGTTCAGGGAAGGACCAGTTTAGAATGAGTCAAGAAACAGTAAGTTTAGCTTATATTATATATCTGGGCTACATACAGAATTTGCAGTTTTCAAAACCTTAATTGTTTAAATGTTAATTTGAAAATGTTTTGATTAGTTGTGTCACTTCAAAAATGCAAAAAAATTAAGGGGAAAAGTATACATTTAATAAATATGGTTAAATTGAACTGTTCAAAGCTCCAAATGACTTGCCAAAATCATAACAAAACTAGTAGATTTTTATTCATAAAAGTAATGTTAAAGAGCAAAACAAAAAGTAAAGAAGATATAATTGGGCTGATCTGAACAGATGGCATGGTGTTAAAGATAAAAATACAATTACTTCACTCTGAATTTGTTTCTTGACTTTACAATCAAGAAGAAAAATCACTTTAGAAAAGAGGATAAATTGCACATTTAAAATAAAGAGACTTAATCTCAAGGTAAGCTAGAATACAAGAGAGGCCCTTGTTCACTGAATCACCATCTTACTTGCCACACTCAGTCTCAGGAAATGAAAAGAATGAAGCAATCATTAACATTTGAGAGAAAAAAATTCAGAACAGAGTGAGAAGAATTCAAAATGTGGAAGCTGAAGAAATGGTAGAACCTGTAAGCACGAAATAAATGAACTTTATTTAATACACTGCAGAATCTGAAAAGATAGCACCTTGCCTGGGTCATTTAGTTTAAATGTGGAAATCAAGACTTGTTTACCAACTTAATGATTAAACTGCTTGAAAGTATTTGAAAGGTTATTCAAAATGTGTGACAAAACTACTGTCACGCTGTTGAGTAGGATCTTCTAGTAAGGAAAATTTGTTTGAGTTAAACCCATTACATTTAAAGTACAAAGGCTGGATTAATCCCACCAGTATTTCACAGGTAAGTTAAGATGCCAAAAAGGTAAGAATCTGATTTTGGCTATTTTGACAATATAATATTTTGGTTATTTTTTGTGAATTTCAAACCCCAGTAACCCTCCTAACTCTTTCCAGATACACACCCCTCTCTGAATCCATGGTAACCTCAAATACTTTTATTTTATTAATGCATTCCACTGATTCCAATGAGCTCTGCTCTTACACTCAGGGTAGTTGGAACAACTACTGTAGTGTCGTGACCTACCAGGGGCCACACCATTGAAGAAAACTGACTCTTCTTTCTCTCAGAATCCATTTACTGTCAACTTCTTCTCAACTAGGTGTAAAAGTCCATGGCTCCCTATCCTCCACTATGCTGGAATGCTGACTAGCTAGATCTTGTGCATGTCTTTCTAGACAACCACAGCTGTTAGTTCGCGAGTGCTACATTCCTGTCATATCTGGATACACTCTTCTAGTTCTCCCTGACCTCTGGCTCTCATGATCTTTCTGCCCATTCCTCCATAATAGTCCTTGAGTCTTAGGAGTAGGAATGCTATTAATGTTCCGTTTATGGCTGAGCACCTCATTTACACTTACTCTCTGCACTATGTCCAGTTGTGAGTTTCTATATTGTCCATCATCTGCCGAACAAAGAAGCTTCTCTAGTGAGGTTAAGAAGCTATAATAATCTATCGATAGAGATATCAGAATTAAAGGAGCATTCTCATGGTGTCTATGTTTATGTCTCTTAGCAAATGAACAATAGTAAGGTCACCCATGGACTTATGAACCTCGCTACTATGACTTCTTGACAAAATTCATGGTACAAGGCCTGTGCTTCTTCCTGTACTGGATACTTAAATAAAATGAGAAAATGGTAAGCTACCCCCATAGCATTTTTATCATTATTGTACTTATGGACATATCATAGATTGTCTGTTGCTATTGAAACTCTCACTGCTAAAAGGTAGGAAAAAAATATTGATGAATTTTTTTCCCCAAGCAGTCTGCTTACCACCCTTAGGACTTATGAAAACTAGCCAGCAGGGTGGAAGCTTTTTGCTTATATTCAAATTAATTTCTCAAAATCCAGTAACCAAATTTATGAGGTATCTTCAGCAGCAAGGTTATAGAATCAAGTTATGTTTATTCAGCAAGAGCAATAAAAATAGCCTGTATCATTTGGGGCAGGGGTGTCTATGGGACACCTCTGAACACTAACTGTAGCAGGCATTCCACACTGGCCCTTATCTTTTTTATTTGTTAATCTAAGGTTTATGAGAAACATTGTTTCCTGTATAGGTTAACATCAATTAATTGTTTTTCAAGACAAGATTTTATTGTGTAGCCTTTGCTTCTCTGGAAATAGCTCTTTATACTTGCTTAGATTCATCTGTTTCTGCTTCCACAGTGCTTGGATTAAAGGTGTACTACACCATCGCTTGATCTTTTGTTCATAATTTTTCAGTTAAACTCTTACAATACATGCATGAGTGCATGCACACATATGTGCACTTGTATGTGTATGTAGCTTATAAAATATTAGATTTCCATATGGATTCAAAATATAGGATGAAACAGAATGAATGACTATCATTTATTGCCTGTATCATGCAAGTATTGGGTATAGCAAAGCTATAAATAAGAATCTCAAAATAAAAATGCCATTTCCCTTATCACAGGTTTTGTTTGCATTAACTTTTCTAAAATCTAGATGCTCTGTGTAGTCATTTTTGTTGCTGCTGCTTTTTTTTATGTATCACCATTCTGAATTTAAAGTTCATAAAATCCCTGAAGTTTAAGCCCCACTCCTTCACTGAAATGTCCAATCACACCAATTTCTAAAACAAAGTGCTAGGTAAGTGTAGAAGGCTTTGATACAGATGCATGAGTTATTCTCATAGCTACATCAGGAAAGGTCACTGTGAACAATAACTTTCAAGTATTTCTTTCAACTTTTACTGAAACGGCTTGATAACATTAGATTAACCATACTTACAACATTCTAGAGAAAAATGCCTTGTTGTGATCTATAAACACTGGTGTTCAGATACTTGTAATGTGAGTTTTTGTGCATTGCATTTTAAACAAAAATGTAGAAAAAATCACACTGGAGCCTTGAGTAAGAATATCTGTTTGGTGGTGTCAGTCCTTCATCAACAGGTAAACGAGTCCATGAATGCAATCTCTGCAGTTTTCTCTGCCTCATTGTAGCTTCATAGCCTTAGGAAGTACCAACAACAACATTTTATGTTTAAATTTCTCACTGAGCACAAGGGATCCCACTTTCTGATATTCACATAGAACTTTCTAGTTCAGAATTTTAATGGCCCGAGATTTTACCCTACTTTCAAATAACCTTGTTTTTGTGTTGGGGATATTTCAAGAAGACAGGGGTTCTTATGTTAGAACTATTTATTATTCTAAAATTGTTATTAGGGAGAGAATAATCATTTTGTCATTGTAGATGTTGCCTTTTATTCTGAACAATGAATAATATTGGTCTCTCCAGAGGAGTGGAATCTATGTGCACATGTCTCAGGGGTATGTATGGGATTAATAGGTCAGAATGTAGTAACTATCAGCAGAGGTTGACATGCTGATATCGTTATCAGTAGCTTCTATAGGAGTTATCAATCTAGTCAACTTTCCTGTTTGGTATACTTGAGGCTTTTTGGTCACTAACTCTTCACCACGTGGTAATGGTGGCATATGAATTTAATCCCAGTACTCAGGGAGACATAAGCAGTTGGATCTCTTTGAGTTTGTGACTTCAAAGCCAGCCTGGTCTACAGAGTGATTTCCAGGACAGCAAGACAGAGCTACATAGAGAAAATACTCTCTTAAACAAACAAACAAACAAACAAACAAAAAGAATGATATTTATCTGGAGAGAAGTCTGTATTGTCGTCATCTTGTCACAAACCCTCATATCAAGGTCAGATGAAGCAACCCATTATTAGGAAAAGGGACACAAGAACAAGCAAAAGAGTCAGAGACACCCCCACTCCTGCTATCAGAAGTCTCACAAAAACCCAAACTAAACAACTACAACATATTTGCAGAGACCCTAGCATAGACCCATGCAGACTCTGATTGCCACTTCAGTCTCTATGAGCTTCCATGATCACTGTTTAGTTGATCCTGTGGGCCCTGTTCTCCAGACAGGTATTGTTTCTTATATATTAACATTGTTTCTATACTGATGTAACACATAACTCTTTAATCACCTTGTACCTGGCAACAACAACACATTTCTGCATAAGTTACATTTGAAGAAGATTCACAATATTTAGGAAGAAGCATTTAATGGAGTTCATAGATACATGTTTACATGATCCACAGAGAGAATGTTTGAAAACTCCTGTGTAAATGTCCCAGGTTTTTCCTTTCTTCCTTTCTTCCTTTCTTCTTTCCTCCCTTCCTCCCCTTTTTCCTCCCTGCCTCCCTATCTCTCTCTCTCTCTCTCTCTCTCTCTCTCTCTCTCTCTTTGACAAACATTCAGTCTTCACCCAAAACACTGTTCTCATTTCTGATTTAAAGAATGTCTATCAACTATGCAACAAATTCTAGGGTCGTTTCCCACTTGCTCAGTGTAGAGTTCACCCTAACAGTGACTACAACTTGCCAAATGGTATCATATTTACATTAGCAATAAGTTGACATTCATTAGAATATTATTTAGCCTTTGAAAGGCCACTATTCATTACAAGGTTTGCCACATAAGACATATTCATTCATTCATTCAACAAATAGTGAAGGTCTAGTATTAACTGGCAATTTCCAGCCACCTTGGAGTCATTAATAGATTAAACAAAGAGACAATACTCTTCCTGTCGAAATATGATGATTAGGGAAACATCACTAAGTATTTGTTTCATGTTTAATTGATGATTGCATTAGTACATTCATCTTTAGCATTTTCCTACTTCTTCCAAAGTGCTAACTTGTGGCTTTTAAAATTATTACACATATTTATATGCCATCATCCAGCCTAATGTTAGAATCTAGCTACAAAAATAGAATTTCTGGAGAGATGGCTCAGAGGTTAAGAGCACTGATTGCTCTTCCAGAGGTCCTGAGTTCAATTCCCAGCAACCACATGGTGGCTCACAACCATCTATGGTGAGATCTGGTGCCCTCTTCTGGCATACAAACATACATGGAAGGAATGTTGTATACATAATAAATAAATAAATCTTTAAAAAAAATAGAATTTCTTTTCTGATGTAAATTTAACACTTTCCAAAGCCTTCAATATTTTATTACCCAAAGAGGTTAATTTTTACAAATTCCAGTCCTGGAGACAAACTAGGATGCCAACCTAAGTGTATCAAATCATATCCTATACATGCTGTAAATAATTTATTCTTAAAGAATACTTCTATGTGCTTACATTATTTGTACCACATTTCTATACTAAGTCCTTAAAATAGTGCTAAAGTAAGACAAGGAAGAGCAATTCTGCCATGGGTATTGGGATTTTGCTTTCCTCCTTTACTCTGATGTCAAACCAGGAAACAATGCATGACATCATAAACAACCTCACTCAAGACAAAAAGCTGTCATGTTTCCTCTAAATCTGCTTGTATACATTTTTAATTTTATATGCTAAAACTTATATTTAAAATTGACATTTCCAAGTTTCTGTTTTCTGAATGAAAATCTGCCTTTATTTGACATTGTTTACTAAATAGCTCTATTTTTGAATTGCCGCACCTTTTCTACCTGTATACAACCATGAAGCAAACACTAAATACACATACTTTTGTGCTTTTTTGAGTATGCCTTCAGGATATGTTACAGAAAAGGACACATTATATAAAATGAGATGAATATTTTATGTAGCATTCAGAAAAGATTAGGGGGAAAGTACCAACCCCAAGAGCATCGTGAGTTCTTACTTTCTACAAAGCATATTTCCATATTTTATTTGGCTAATCTTTGCTTATATTGCCTTTGAAAAAGAATTCTTACTTTAATTTGAATTGCCAAGGTGAACATTTTTAGATGTGTTTTCAACAATCCGCATTATATAATTTTTTGAGACAGTCTTACTTCCTCATTCCGTACTCTAGGTTTATTTGGAACTCACTATGTAGCTTAAGCTGTCCTCACACTCAGAGCAACCTTTTGTCTCTCAGTTTCTGAATTATTAAGACTATTTATGTAGCTGTGATCCACCATGTCTGCTTCTGTGAAATGTGGTAGAATTTTCTAATGGATCAGTAATTCTCTCTATTTCAAGAAGATGAAACACCTCTTAGTGTCTTTTACTACGAATCTTCAAGTATGTATGCATTAGTAATAAAATAATTACAAGTAGCTAAACCTTACCCTGTTCATATATTTTTAGTTCATAAAGAAGATATTAGTACAATAAAAATCTAAATATAAAGGAAAGTCTCTATTTCCCAAAGTTACCTACACTAGAAATCAAATGTATTCTTTGAAATTTAATGCTATAAATATTTTACTTCACAGTGTATGCCAGTGTTATGTTTGTGATTCAATGAAAGGGGTAAAACACTTTCACTTGAGTCTGAATGTGCAGAATGGGAGCTTTATATTAAGCTATATTGTGCATTTGTCCTGTTCAGTTTCTGTTGTTCCTTATCACTAGAGAAGAAAGGAGAAAACAATTGTGTAGGAACTAAATCAGCATTCCTAGGCTTCAGCACACACACTGTAATGCTTTTCAGTTTTTTGGTTCAGAAGCTCCCCACAGGTAGTTAACTTGTATTCATTATTGAATTTTTTTATAATTTTATATGTACCTATAATCTCCTTTGCACTCATAGTTCATCAGTGATACATCCACACTAATTTAAAAATGATTAAAATTGAATTTTGACAAGTACATGTCATTGATGGAAAACAAAATTGAGTTCTATGATCTATTTTATCAGGTGTTAAAGTTCAGAGCAACTGATTCATAAGAATTAATGAAAAAAGGTCTTAAGAATTTTAATGCAAATAATTCTTATACTGCAGAAGATTATTCCATCCTTCAGAATTTTAAGATGATATTACAAAATAGTAATCTAAGTGGTTATACTTTATTTTATCTATCTATCTATCTATCTATCTATCATAAATAATTAAGTTGATTAAGTCCTGCTTTGTAGCAAAGGCTGATCCATTCCTCATGTAGTCCAGTCTGGCCATATACTCACGATCCCCTGCCATGTGCATTCAAATGTTTTGATTATAAGCATGTGCCACTGTCCCTAATTTTCATTATATTATATTTAAATTTCAACAGTTCTATATATTTACTGCCTAGAAGATTTTAGAATGTGAACAGTCCATTGATCTCACTGTTGAGATGTTTTTAGTGATACTGCTCTTATCTTCCTGTCCAATATTACAAAACTCTTCTGATTGCTCTGTTTGAGTTCTTGGAAGCTGTTCTCCATGAAGCACTGAAGGCACCACTGTGATCATCTAGGAATATATGTTTTCTCTTTTGGAATCACCTTAAATATGTCAGAGGAAATCTCCCCAAGTACCTACATCATTGTCATCCAATTCACTGAATTAGTATTCTAATCATGTCTTTTACCATCTCTCTTTTATTTTCAGGGGGTGGAGGAAGGACAGTTTTGTACAGTATTTTCCTCCAAATTGAAACAATCCACCCTAGAGGAAAACTTACTAAGATCCAGAAGTTCTAAAGCAAGGCTATGATTCCAGAAGTAACCAGTTCAAAATTCTTAGGATGTCCCTCAAAAATTTCAGATTCACAAGGCTCTTCTGTCCTTAAGATTATATAAGCAGTAAGCATTTTTCAGGGGAAGAGACTATTTGACATGTAAAGATACCTGCAATTCAAGCATAGAGATAAGGAGTTTCTTCCTCCAGGAATTGTCACCCATCCTGAGGTGGCCTCTACTGATACAGTTGCCTATGAGTGATCTGTTCTGCTGAATGTGATCCCTCATCCAAATTATTCTAAATAAACGAGATCAAGTTTACAGGGTCATCCTGCTTGGTGATGACATCATTCTTGTCTGCAGTTGATTCAGTATCTGCAGTGAATAGATATTTGCTTATTTCTCCCTAAGATTGTAACAAAACAGTCACCAGTATCTATACCAACAATTTCTGAGAGTACTCTCATCCTTGAATCTTTATTAGTTTCTCTCTGATTGGAAGGCCTTTCCTGTCTGCACCTAATTCCTTTATTTTTAACAAGCCACGATTTGTGTTAAAAGTAATCAAGTGCACTCAAAGGTTTCCTGTCCTAACACAAGAAAGTTCCTTCTATACTTTCAATGGTAAACAGAATTCTTCAGACTGTGGATTCAACTAAATTAAGGCTTTTGAGATGGGAAGAACATTTGAGATGATCCTACTTTTCCCTCTGTAACTACAGAGGTTCTCTTAAGAAGTAGACAGGAAAGTCACTAAAGGTTTTGAGCCAGTGGGAGAAAGACACAGAAAGAGATTGGAGGATGCAACACTATTGCCTTTGAAAAGTGAAAGATGGATCCACAAGCCAAAATGACCTCTAGAAGCCAAAGGCCCCTCTAGTACGGAACCTTATTCTTGCCTAGAGTCAACTGACTCATGTTAGGTATTATTGTCTCCAAAACAAGAAGAGAGTGAACTTGCTTTTGAAAACACAGTATTTCTAATAATTTCATATGTAAATAACAAGAAATACACACTATATTAAATCCCATTACAGCAAGGACACCATGCATGTTTTACATGAGGGCATTCTCCTGTCCTCCCTGTGGCACAATTTTATCATCCTCAAGGCTTTCCTCTAGGACTGATCCAAGCACACATTCTATAAATGCTTGTGATTGGCTATACATTTCACACAGAAAACACATTCTTTATCATTTCCCATTTCCTTTCTTTATTCTCAGCACTGATGCTGAGTGTGGTAGATTAGAGGATACATTCATCGAAGACTTAGTGAGTATAATTTTCTTATTACATTTACAGAAGAATATACTACAGTCTGATGATTTCATAAACAAAAAATAATGTCTAAAATCATGGGTCCTCAATCTTTTTTGTTTTCTTCTTTATCTGAAACCTGTATTTCTTTTACTACATAAGAATTTACTCACCTCTGAGGTACGATCTGAGTAACCACATTAAGGATAGCATATTCCAGAGATTTAGAAAGAGAACTAAGTTACTAAAGTACTTTTCATGAATGTGTAAGGACCTGAACTTCATCCTTAGGGCCATTGTAAAGAAGTCAGACATGGTGCCATGGCACACACTTGTAGTCTTGCTTCTTGACAGGCAGGAGAAGGAGCTCTGGGCAAACTAGCTAGCCTGCCTAGCTGTCTAGGAGAGTTTCAGTTGCAGTGAGAGACCTTGTCTCAAAAGACAAGGTGGGTGGCTACTGGAGAAAGGTACAATAGAAAATGATCTCTGGCTTTCATATTAATATGCACACCCAGGACCTTGCATCTACAAATATATAAACACTCACAACCCCTTTACACATCATTATTCAATAAATATAGCAACTATTCTATTAGGTTCAATTTTATTCTTCTAACAGTGCCAGAAGGATTTGGAAGGAAGAGCCAAATGTCTGCAAAGTCCCTATGACAGTGACTAGGGACATTCTGATTGAATGCCTCCATGGCCTTGGTAGGCAATTAGCTAAAATGGAGAGTTTCTGTTCAATGTAGGATGGTGACACAGAAAGGGATATTACACAGGATGTATCTGTGGTGTCTTCTGACACATCTTGGTGGAATTATTGCAGAAGCAGTGCTGGATAATCAAAAGAAGGTCAGAGCATGTCACCTGAATATTCTTCTTGACACAGCATCATCAGTCACAAGTGAGTGATCTTCATCCAAATGATATCCCTCACTCTTGCCCAGCTGAGGTTAGCTTTATGACACCATGCACCAAATCAGAATCAAGTGAGCACTAGAGAAGTTGAGATGAGGTGCAAGCCACAAAACTTTGAGAAATAAGAGAATAAGACAAAAGCAGCTTATGAAAACAAAGCCATGAAAAAGAGCTAGAATATCATAACATAGAAGGCTTCTGAAAGATGGAAGTGTACTAGGGAATACCTGTCTGGTGGGGGGAACCAACATGAAATGCTACATTTATCAGAAAACAGGCCTTGGATAAGTGATAAAAGCCCTGAAATGCCAGAGAATACATATTAAGCTATGCCATTTGCCAGATATTTTGGTATTTGTTCCTAATCTATCCCTTTTCTATTTCTTTTGGTTTTGCTTAATAAGTAGGTTGGTCCAATATAGATGTGTATAGAACAAAATATATTAAACCTAACCTGTTGTGTTTCTTAACGATGGGGTCTTGGGCATTACCTCTAGAACAAATATATAACTGAATTTTTCAAAATGTTAATAAACATAATTAAATTACATGAACTGTGCCTGAAGACCTAGCCTAGCTGCTTGGAGGGAGAATACATTTACCAGTGTGTCTTGTTCTATTGAGGGTACCAGCTGGAAACTCAAAGTTTTTCAAAAGCAAATAAGGAATTGAGTTCTGTGCAGGAGCAGTAGTCAAAATACGAGAAGCACAAAGGCACTGACAATAACTGGAAGGCACTGGCTTTTGCTGACTCTAAAATGAACTGTAACTTATTGGAAAGTGTTAGTTGTTAGGGACTGGACTTCAGCAGAAGAAGACCACTGTCCATCCTAAATCTTGGCAGAGAAAGATTATTTAAGTGGGAACTCAATTCCCCTTTCCTTTGCAGTCTTCTTGTCTTCAATTAGACTAAATTACATTAAAGTTTCTTTCAAGGAAGCCCAATCCACAGAAGCATAAGACTAGTGGTTAAAGACCAAGTTGAAAAGTCAATAAATCTACATGTGCTAATGGAAAACATCCAGGTTTTACAACTGAACGCTTGTCCTTAAAAGTTGAGGGAAAGTGGGCCGAAAAGAAGAACAGATGTTAATCAAACACAAGTCTCATTAGGTCTTGTTTATATTTTTACAGGCATTGCAAACAGAAAGAATATTCAAGTGTATTTGTGTTAAATAAAGGCCAACAAAAAAAACCCTAATAATTTTGTATTGTTCATCATCGTCAAAGATTTAATATTATTTTTGAAAAAAACTATCTTTTTGCATTTTACATACCAATCTCAGTTCCCACTCTCTCCCCTCCTCCCATCCCCTCGACCTCTCCAGCCCACTCCTTCACCATCCAGTCCTCAGAGAGCGTAAGGCACATTGCTTTGAGGAATGACCAAGACCTTACTGTATCTAGGCTGAGCAAGGTATCCATCCAAAGAGAATGGGTTTCAAAGAGACACTAGAAGCAGTAGGGATAAATCCTGGTGCCACTGCCAGTGGCCCCGTACTTTGTCTAAGCCATACAACTGTCACCCACATTCAGAGGGTCTAGTTTGGCTCTATACTGGCCCTTCCTTGTCTGACCAGAGTTGGTAAGTTCCAATTAATATTATTTTTTAAGGCAGAATGCTTTTTAATGAACATGAGCCTTGAGGGTATCATTTTTGTTTGTTTGCTTGTCTTGAATTTATTTATTTATTTATTTAATTTTATTTACCTATTTATTTATTTATTTATTTTGGCTAGTGGAAGTAAAGAGAAAAGCGTCAGAGGAGTGTGTGATGATCTGAAAGAAGAGGCAAGTGTTAACTTGCTGAGTAAATTCCTATAGATTGGTCAAATTTAGGTTAAAACACTTCATGATCTCTAATAAAGACCGAGAGGATGATCCTGACTTAAAGTTATACGTAAACGAATGCAGACAGATTGTAAAAATATATATACAGCTTTAATGGAGAAATAGACTTACAGAACCACCATTCCTGAGGAGACCAGGAAAGCAGAAGCAGCGGCTGGGAGCATGCTCACCAAATTTATAGGCAAACATTAGCCCAAGGCGAACACACCCCCTAAGGGATGGGACTTATACCTACATCTCCCCTTTTTGTCTAAATAAGACAGAACTAAACCAAATACAACTGTAACTGCGTAAATGAATGTAGACAGAGTGTAAAAATATATATATATAGCTTTAATGTAGAAATAGACTTACAGAACCACCGTTCCCGCGGAGACCAGGAAAGCAGAAGCGACAAGCTCGGAGCTTGCTCGCCAAATTTATAGGCAGACATTAGCCCGAGGCGAACACGCCCCTTAAGGGGCGGGACTTATCCCTACATCTCCCCTTTTTGTCTAAATAAGACAGAACTAAACCAAATACAACTACATACAATGACAACAAATAATAAATACAACAAACAATATTGAGAACAAAAGCTTTGCAAAACATTCTATCTCAAGAAGTCCAAATAATGTAAAGAGTAACTACAATTATATAATCTTCAACTCAGTCAAAGATCTGAGAAGGGAATAAACACTACTCAACAAACGAGATATATCCAAAATGTGCAACAATTGACAGAGACAACTGACTACCTGGGCAATCACCCAAAGTCTCATTTGCAACGTTGAGTCAACCAATTTTGGCTAAGGCCTAACATAACTGACATACCATTATTAAAGGCAAGGAACTTTTCAAAACTATCTTACCCTGTCTTGGCAGGATATGACAGTCCTGTTTTATCCATTGATGTCTGTGTCTGTGTCAGTGGTTGAGGTATGGGCATTTCCTTGCCCAAAGGCCAGTTCTGCCAAATAGAAAGGCTCCAGGTGGAGTGTTTTTGGTGCTCAACATTTTCTCGGGAATAGAGCGGTGTTGCCAGGAGCAATTGTGTCTCACTATCACGAAACTCTGAGTTAGATTAAAGGCCATTTTCTACAGCTCTTTGAAGAGGTTGAAGATTATCTATTTATACTGAGTATAATCTCTATATATCTAAAGAACCTGATTAGTCTAATTATAAATGACAAACTTAGATGACAATTAGTCTATATAATTCTCAATATCTATCTAACTTAAAGAATAAGACAATAAACGACTGTGAAACAAATGAGGACAATGACCTCCAAATATAAACAATGTACAAATATACATTGCAGTAGGTAAATATATATCAATACACAAATATTATATAAGTATCTTAATCAGAGGTAGAAATGTACACTGCAATATGGTAAATATATACAATATATATATCAATACAATATATGTCAATACATAAAAATGTTTTAAACAGAGGTAGAAACATGCATGCGTACAATAGTCAATCTATACCAATATATTTGTCTATTATCCCATCATCCCTCTTTTTTTTTTTCAAAATGATCCCTGAGCTTATAAAATTCCTCCCCCAACCCTCAATCATATACTAATTATAATCAACCCCTAAATGATGTCCCTAAACCCAAGGGCAAACTTTACTGGGAGAGGGGACGTCGTTCTCTAGAATTACTTCCAGCTGTCATAGGGGCGACGTTCTTTCTGGGGGATCCTGTGAAAGTAAAATGATGGTTAAATTTCAAGATAATGTCTTTTAAAATTGCAAATAGTCTCTGAGTATTTTCGTGCAGGTCTGGCCAAAATGTTGTATAAGATGTGCACCATTTCAGCTAACCAAGTTGGAACTGTCTTGTGCAGCTGGTACCCAAAGCAGGTCTTGTAGTAGCGCTATCAGTATCATGACGTCATATCAACCAGGTGGAGTTGTTGTTATGGGGCCCCATCTTCTTCCTGGAAACTTCAAATGTCACTTCAGGAAAAACTCATTGTTCATTATGAAAAACTTAAACATTAATCATATAGACATATATAAACATATATATATATTCAATGAAAGACATGATAGATATATTCAATGAAAAGTATGATAGATATGAAGAAAAGCAAAGATGTTTTTTAAACTCATATTTCTTTCTGTCCCATATCATGGCTCTTGACATGAGACAGAAACTCCAGAAACTCTGGGTTTTTCTCTTACTAACAGGCTTGGAATTGGAGAGGGACTGAGCCAGAGTCCAACTTCAAAACCAGCTTTATAAATTTAGAAATATGGTTTAATATTACTTACACAACCCATTCAGTTGTCTTGATATTTCCTATTGGGCAGGTATTTTTCCATCTGTCAGTATCCAAACATCCAGGGTCCCTTGAATTTCTCAAAGATGAGTGTTTTCCTGTGGAGATAAGAACAGAACCCTGCCCCCATTTTATATGTTTTTCTTACCACCTGTATGAATATCATCGTTGTGGATGAGTTGTCATTTCTCCTTTCCAAGAGGTTTCTCCTCTTCAAATCGAAACTTTATTAATTTTGATGGTATCCACAATTTTTCTTCTCCTGTGGAAACAAGAGCAAAACCCCTTCCCCAACGTAGCACATCTCCTGGCTTCCACTGAGAGGTCAGCACATCTTTGAAATAAATCGGTTGATTTAGTTCAGCAGACTTTTCCATTATCCAATGTCTTTCTGCTGCTGTCGTTCCTTTCTCATTAGCGTTAAGAAAATTCAAGGTTAATAAAGCATTATGTACTCTATTTCTGGGGGTATTTTCAGTCCCTTTCTGTTTGTTCAGCATATCCTTTATAGTACGATTTGATCTTTCTATAACTGCCTGACCTGTAGGATTATTTGGTATACCTGTAATGTGTTTTATATTATAATATTCAAAAAAGCATTTCATTTTCTTAGATATATATGCTGGACCATTATCTGTCTTTATTTGCGCAGGTATACCCATGATGGCCATAACTTCCAATAAATGTGTGATTACTGAATCAGCCTTTTCTGAGCTCAGGGCAGTAGCCCATTGAAAACCTGAATACGTGTCTATGGTGTGGTGTACATATTTTAATTTGCCAAATTCTGCAAAGTGGAACACATCCATCTGCCAGATTTCATTCCTTTGGGTGCCCTTTGGATTAGCCCCTGCAGGCAGTGGCGTTTGGTTATAGAAAGAGCAAGTAGGGCATTTCTTTACAATCTCCTTAGCTTGTTGCCATGTAATTGAAAACTCTTTCTTCAAACCTTTGCTATTAACATGATGTTTTTTATGAAATTCAGAGGCTTGTAGCACACTACCAATCAATAATTGATCAATTTCTGCATTACCTTGTGCTAGAGGACCTGGCAGACCCGTATGGGATCGGATGTGTGTTATGTACATAGGGCAAAGCCTGTTCCTGATCAAATCTTGAACCTGGAGGAACAATGAGGTTAGTTCAGTATCATCAGGTATAAATTCAGCAGTTTCAATATGTAAAATAACTCTTTCTGCGTATTGTGAATCTGTAACTATATTAATAGGTTCTTTAAAATCCCTTAGCACCATAAGAATGGCATATAATTCCGCCTTCTGGACAGAAGTATACGGACTTTGTTCCACCTTATCCAAGTCTTCTGATTTGTAACCTGCCTTCCCTGATTTATTGGCATCAGTATAGAATGTACGGGCTCCAGTTATTGGAGCATCACGGACGATTCGAGGAAGAATCCAAGAAGTTCTCTTTATGAAGTTAAGCCGCTTGCTTTTTGGATAGTTGTTATTAATGTCTCCCAAAAAATTAGCACAAGCTCTTTGCCATGGTTCATTATCTTCCCATAATTTCTTTAGTTCATCAGCAGTGAAAGGCACTATAATTTCTGCTGGGTCTATGCCTGCTAGTTGACGAAGTCTCAGCTTGCCTTTTATAATTAACTCAGAGACTTTTTCCACATAAGTTTTCAGTTTCTTACTTGGTTTATGTGGTAAAAAGATCCATTCCAAAATAATATCATCTCTCTGCATTAAAATTCCTGTAGGAGAAATTTTTGATGGTAGTATGACGAGAATACAATCGAGCTCTGGATTCACCCTGTCCACATGTGCCTGTTGTAATTTTTCCTCAATCATTGTCAGTTCCTTTTCTGCTTCAGCTGTTAATTCTCTGGGACTGTTTAAATCTTTATCACCATCCAAGGTTTTGTTCAAATGAATTATTAAATCAGGTGTTATTCCAATAGCTGGTCGTAGACTGGAAATGTCTCCTAACAGTCTTTGAAAGTCATTAAGAGTCCGTAGGCGATCTCTCCTAATTTGTGCTTTTTGTGTCTTAATTTTTTGCAAACCTATTTTATAACCTAAATAATTAACAGAATCTCCCTTCTGAATCTTTTCAGGAGCTAATTGCAATCCCCATTTAGGTAAAAGTATCTTTATTTCTTCAAACAGTCTGTTCAAGGTATCCATGTTTGAATCGGATAACAAGATGTCGTCCATGTAATGGAATACTATAGATTTGGGAAATTTCTTGCGTATTATTTGCAATGGTTGGTTCACAAAATATTGGCACAGGGAGGGGCTATTTAACATACCCTGGGGGAGAACGGTCCAGTGGTACCTCCTTGAAGGTTGAGAATTGTTATAAGTAGGCACTGTGAAGGCAAATTTTTCTCTATCTTCTTTTTGCAAAGGTATAGTGAAAAAACAATCCTTTAAATCAATAACTATGAGAGGCCATCCTTTTGGTAATAAAGAGGGCAAAGGAATTCCAGATTGCAGAGGGCCCATAGGTTGAATAACCTTGTTGATGGCCCTGAGATCTGTCACCATTCTCCATTTACCTGATTTTTTCTTAACCACAAATACAGGAGAATTCCAAGGGCTGGTAGATTCTTCTATATGTCCAGCATCTAATTGTTCTTGTACCAGCTGTTCTAAAGCCTGTAACTTTTCCTCAGCTAAAGGCCATTGCTTTGTCCATATTGGTTTCTCAGTCAACCATTTTAGAGGCAAGGCTGTTGGTATCTCTGAAGGGACATCAATTGCTTGTTCTTTTACAGCCCGAATGGCCGGTTTTCTCAGTTTGTAATATCTTTTAATATTATTCTCAGAAATATAGGCTCTAGATTTAGCAGGAATGTTAATTTCAGTATTCCATTGTTGTAATAGGTCACGACCCCATAAATTCATTGCGATATTGGCTACATATGGCTTTAATTTTCCTATTTGTCCCTCTGGCCCTATACATTCAACCCATCTCGTGCTCTGCCTTACTCGAGATAGGGTTCCAATTCCCAGGAGCTGAACATTTACATTCTGAAGAGGCCAATACGGATGCCAAGATTCTGGGGTAATGATACTTACATCAGCACCTGTGTCCAGCAGGCCAGTAATAAAAATGCCATTTACACACACTCTCAGTTTAGGTCTTTGATCATTTATAGAAGTTTGCCAAAACACACGTAACTTATCTTTCTGATCATTATTGCTTGTAACAGTAGGCATGGGGCTTCCTAATTGTCCTGATGAGGCACGTTCTCTGCAGAAACTGGATATGACTGAACCATGTTTGCCATGGGGGCCTGTGAGGCCCCCCCTCTCACGTTTCCCGACTGTATCAGGTTGCCTTGTCTATCTCTTGTAGACCTGCATTCATTCGTCCAATGTCTGCCCTTTCCACATCTTCTACATAAACCTGAAGGCTGAGTCCTCCTATTTCTGTTATTTCTAGAAGTTGCATTATTATTATTATTATTATTATTATTTCTGAAAGATGCATTATTGTTATTATTATTATTATTTCTGTAAATCCGTTGTCTACAATTCCTTTTCATATGACCCATTTTTCCACAATTAAAACATTTGGTATTCTGGTGTCTCCTTTTACCATTGGAAATTGCTTCTTCTACCCATGCTTCAGTGCCATAATCAAATGTATCAACATTGAGTGTATGCAAGACCCATTCTTCCAACGGCGCTGATCTGAGCTTTAAAGGACCCAAAATCCTTTTGCATTCCACATTTGCATTTTCATAAGCCAAAGACTCAATCATTATACGTCTTGCTTCTGGGTCAGATATCCCTATTTGTACAGCCTTAGTTAATCTTTGTAAAAAGTCACTAAAGGGTTCTCTCTGACCCTGTTTAACTCTGACAAATGATTCCATTCTCTGTCCTGGGTCTTGTACCCTGTCCCAAGCCCTTAAGGCTGCTGTAGTACACATGGAGAGTGTGTTTTCATCCAAATTAGCTTGTTCCTGAGGATCAGAAAAGAGCCCTTCACCTAGAATTTGATCTAGGGAAATGTCAATTCCCTTCGCTTTTTCCTGCTGTTCTAAGAGTCTAGCCTCTTGCCTGAATAAGCATTTCCATTTCAATTGCGGTCCACTCTCGAGTACCGCAGAGCTCAGCTGGAGCCAGTCTGAGGGGGTTGCTCTGCTTGTCGTGGCCCAAGATCTTAGCATCTCTTTAACAAAAGAGGCTTGCATCCCAAAAGTCATGACAGCCTGTTTTATTTCCTTGAGATCATTCATACGCACAGGCTCCCATGTATCCTCCTTGATGACCCTAGGGTTTTTGGAACCAATCACCTTCTCTTTTGTTATTACTGGAAAGGCAGGTAGAGCTGTAGGTAGAGCTTTGTGGAAATTGTCCCGGAGAGACTTACCCACAGATGTAGTTAAAATTTTCCTTTCTACCCTTTGCTCTTCTTCATCAGAATTTAGAAATTCCTCAATCTTTTCAATTCTATTCACCATTGCCTTCTGCAATGTCTGAATCTCCTGTCCAGAATTATGTTCCAAAGCCTTCATTGAGGATTCTAATGTATGAAGTTTGTCCGTTAGAGATAACATCTCATCTTTGGACATAATTTTTATGGCATAAACCGTGCCTTCTTGTATTGACAATCTTTCCGTCAATCTGTCATAAGCTTTAGACAAAATCCGATTGTCACATTCAGCAGTTTTGATTCTCTCAGTTAATGCTTCATTTCCTACAGAAAGGGACTGAATCTTATGGTCCAGATCAGCTGTTCCCTCTTCCATAGTAATGAATTTCTCCTTAACATCAGCCTGAAGAACTTCAACCTGATTCTTGAGAAGATTGTTATCAGCCTGGAGAACTTCAAACCGATTCTCGAAAAGATTGTTATCAGTCTGGAGAACTTCAACCTGATTCTTGAGAAGATTGTTATCAGCCTGGAGAACTTCAAACTGATTCTTGAGAAGATTGTTGTCATTCTCAATTGTTTTTAAGCGTTCAATCTCTACCTTAAGAATCCTGGATTCGTCTCGTAAAGACTTTATCATATTTCTATTATCAAACCATTTGGTGCCAATGAAAACTACGAATCCCAGAAGGATCCATATATGTGGGGTGATAGACACCTCTTGTAAAATCTCCCACATGGTACAATTAAAAAAATCATTAAATTCTTGAACAGTAATGTGTTCAGACATTTTATTTATAAAAGAAAATTTTTTTACCTGCAATGATCGGTTCCTGCCAGTGGTGGTCTCTGTGTTTTTGGAGCCTGTCCTAGAACTAGCTCTTGTAGACCAGGCTGGCCTTGAACTCACAGAGATCCGCCTGTCTCTGCCTCCCAAGTGCTGGGATTGAAGGCGTGCACTACCAAGGCCTGGCAGACCTCAAACTCACAGAGATCTGCCTGCCTCTGCTTCCCAAGTGCTGGGATTAAAGGCGTGCTCTACCACTGCCTGGCCGGCCTCAAACTTGTGATCCTCCTGCCTCTGCCTCCTTCAGCAAATCCTACCGGCGTGGGCCACCACAACCGGCCAAGTCACTTTGTAACAGACCAAATCTGACACTGTGGCAGCTTTTGTTGCAAAACCGCAATTACTTGAGCTTCTGCTAATTCAGGCAGTGGGGTTCCGCTGCAAAACTTAGCCAAGGCAGGCAGAATGGGCCTGTGTCGCCGAGTGTGTCTCGGACTCGGCACTGGGGCCGGAGTCACGAACTGAAAAACAGCACTGGGGAGGGTGCTGTGTTAGCTAGCGGGCTACCCGCTTGAGTCGGGGGCAAAATAGCCCGACGTTGGACGCCAAAATGTAACGGCGTAAATGAATGTAGACAGAGTGTAAAAATATATATATATAGCTTTAATGTAGAAATAGACTTACAGAACCACCGTTCCCGCGGAGACCAGGAAAGCAGAAGCAACAAGCTCGGAGCTTGCTCGCCAAATTTATAGGCAGACATTAGCCCGAGGCGAACACGCCCCTTAAGGGGCGGGACTTATCCCTACATACAACTATATACAATAATAACAAATAATAAATATAACAAACAATATTGAGAACAAAAGTTTTGCTAAACATTCTATCTCAAGGAGTCCAAATAATGTAGAGAGTAACTACAATTATATAATCTTCAACTCCGTCAAAGATCTGAGAAGGGAATAAATATTACTTAACAAACGAGATATATCCAAAATGTGCAACAATTGACAGAGACAATTGACTACCTGGGCAATCACCCAAAGTCTCGTTTGCAATGTTGAGTCAACCAACTTTGGCTAAGGCCTAACATAACTGACATACCATTATTAAAGGCAAGGAACTTTTCAAAACTATCTTACCCTGTCTTGGCAGGATATGACAGTCCTGTTTTATCCATTGATGCATGCTCTGTATCTCTGTTAGTGGTTGAGGTATGGGCATTTCTTTGCCCAAAGGCCAGTTCTGCCAAAAAGAAAGGCTCCAGGTGGAGTGTCTTTGGTGTTCAACATTCTCTCGGGAATAGAGCGGTGTGGCCAGGAGCAATTGTGTCTCACTATCACAAAACTCTGAGTTAGATTAAAGGCCATTTTCTACAGCTCTTTGAAGAGGTTGAAGATTATCTATCTATACTGAGTATAATCTCTATATATCTAAAAAACCTGATTAGTCTAATTATAAATGACAAACTTAGATGACTATCTATATAATTCTCAATATCTATCTAACTTAAAGACTAAGACAATAAACAACTGTGTAACAAATGAGGATAATGACCTCCAAATATAAACACTGTACAAATATACATTGCAATATGATGAATATATATCAATACACAAACATTATATAAGTATCTTAATCAGAGGTAGAAATGTACACCAATAACTCAGAGGATGGTATTCCACATCTGGCGCTATAATTTTTCTTTAACAACCAACGTCTTTTGGGGAAGATATTGTTTTTTCCATCCACACAGGATAACTCTGTTAGAATTTTCCCTTTCCTAAAATATATCTAGTTCACCACAGCAGCTGCAGTTAACTACACAATATAAGTCCAAAGGTATACCTAAAAATCTAGCATGGTCGAGAAAAGAGCTGATCATGTCACGCCCCCAACTGTGTTGTTATTGCCATTTTTTTGATGGCTGAGAAGAAGGGGAAATCATTATTCTTTGGAGTGAGGGTGGCTGCTGGTTAATGCCCATTCTCTAGTGGACATCCCCAAACATTGGACACATGGACATAATAAATTGAATATGTGTGTTATTAAAATAAAAAAAGAAGAAGAAAAGTGGACATAAAGTTTGGTGGGGGAGCATGTTGGAGAGATATGCAAGGGGAAAATGGGTGCTAGCTATAAATACATTTTGTTGTATATGCACATATTTGAAATACCCAAAAAACAAATTATAAAAATTAACATTAAGCCGGGTGGTACTCGCCTTTAATCCCAGCACCCTGGAGGCAGAGGCAGGTGGATCTCTTTGAGTTCAAAGCCAGCCTGGTTTACCAAAGCTAATTCCAGGATAGGCACCAAAACTACACAGAGAAACCCTGTCTCAAAAAAACAAAGGAAAAATAAAATAAAATGAACAGAAAAAAATGGAAGGAAAGAATGAAAGAAAGAAACGTCATAGAATATGCTGTCTGAATGTAAGCAGGTTTATAACATTGGTACCATTTTATGGTCAATCATGCCTGTCTGATTTTAAATCTGCGTTCTTTCATTAAAATAATATATATCAGATATAGAAGAAATGATTATAGCAATATTACTAACAAAAGTCAATTTAATTTTTTGGCGGGTAGCTTTAAATGAAGATGCAGAGTGGGTCCTTTCCATAGAAGGGATGGATCAGCTAGAGCTCAGGTGCTTGACAGTGTGCTTTCAGTTTACCTTGAACTAGTCTTTAGGTGAAAACTTCTCTTACATGTGAAAATCTCCTAGATGGAATCAATTTCTATGAATCAATATATATTGGCACAGCTCTATTCAGCAATGTCAGTCATTATAGTAACTGGAAGTTCTACAGGCTTCTGAGTTACATTTTGGGAACTTATTCCAAAGGATTCTTTCTCTAATGAAGTTGCCATGATCACTATGGGCAGCTAACCTTGATCGCAGTGATAGATACATAGATGACTCTAACCAATGGATCTTGGGTCAATGTCAACTCATGCCTATTGATTTCATCATCTTCATCATCATCATCATCATCATCATCATCATTATTATTATTATTATTATTATATACTTTTAAAAATACCAATTCAAATTCCCACTCCCTCTTCTCCTCCCATTCCCTCTACACACCCTCTACCCCACCCACTCTAATGATAAGAGAGTGTAAGGCACATTGTTGTGGAAAGCCCAAAGCCCTCCCTACTACATCTAGGCTGAGCAAAGTATACATCCAAAGAGAATAGGGTCCCAAGAAGCCAGTACATGCAGTAAAGATAGATTCTAGTCCCATTACCAGGGGCTCCTCAGTCTGCCCCAGCCATACAATTGTCAGCCACATTCAGAGGGACTAGTTTTGTCCTATGGTTGTTCCTTCCCAGTCCGGCTGGAGTTGGTGAGCTCCCATTAGCTCAGGCAAACTGTTTCAGTGGATGAACCCTTCATGGTCCTGACCTCTTTGCTCATATTCTCATTCTTTCTACTCTTTAACTGGACCTTAGGAGCTCAGTCCAGTGCTCTGATGTGGGTTGTGCCTCTGTTTCCATCTGTTGTTGGACGAAGATTCTATAGTGATATTTACAATAATAATCAGTCTGACTACTGGGCAAGGCCAGTTTGGACACCATCTCCTCTATTGCTTAGGGTCTTAGCTGGGGTCATCCTTGTGGATTCCTGGGAATTTTTCTAAAGCCAGGTTTCTTGATAGCCCTATAATGGCTCCCTCAATCAAGATATTTCTTTCCCTGATCTCATATCTGTCCTTCCTCCACCTTGCCTATCCCATTCCCTCACGTTCTCCTCAATCCTCCATTTCTCTCCTTCCTTCTACCCCCCATGCACATGCTTCCAATTTTGTTAGGTGATCTTGTCTGTTTCCAGGTATATATATATATATATATATATATATATATATATATATATATATATATGTTTTTGTTTGGGCTCACCGTATTACTTAGCTTCTCAAGGATCATGAACTATAGGCTCAATGTCCTTTGTTTATAGCTAAAATCCAATTATGAGTGAGTACATACCAATTCATGTTTTGGGTCTGAGTTATCTCACTCAGGATAGTGTTTTCTAATTCCATCCATTTGCATGCATAGTAACATTTTTTAATGCTAAGTAGTACTCTAATGTGTAAATGTGCCATTTTTTTATCCATTCTTCAGTTGAGAGGCATCTAAGTTGTTTTCAGGTTCTGGCTATTGCAAGTAATGTTGCTATGAACATAGTTGTAATCCTCTTGATTTTCTCAAAGAACCAGCTTTTGTTTTATTGGTTCTTTGTATTGTTTTCTTTGTTTCTATTTTGTTTATTTCTGCCCTCAATTTGATTATTTTCTGTCTTCTACTCCTTCTGGGCGAGCCTGCTTTTTTGTTGCTGTTGTTCTAGAGCTTTCAGGTTTGCTGTTAAGTCTCTAATGTGAGTTTTATCCATTTTCTTCATGTGGGCACTTAGTGCTATGAACTTTCCTCTTAGCACCCCTTTCATTATATCCTATAGGTTTGGATATGTTGTGCCCTCATTTTCATTGATTTCAATAAAGACTTTAATTTATTTCTTTTTTCTTTTTTGATCCAGGGGTGGTTCAGTAGTTGACTGTTCAATTTCCGTGAGTTTGTAGGCTTTTTGAGAGTAGTATTGTTGTTAAATTCTAACTTTACTCCATTGTTTTTCTATCTTTGGAGGTTTGCTTTGTTACCAAATATGTGATCAATTCTAGAGAAGGTTCCATGAGGTACTGAGAAGAAGGTATATTCTTTTGTGTTTGGGTGGGATGTTCTATAGATGTCTGTTAAGTATATTTGATTCATTACATCTTTTAGTTTTCTTATTTCTCTGTTAAGTTTCTGTCTGGTTGACTTGTCCATTGATGGGAGAAGTACTTTTTGTGAGACTGGGTTTGTGGATATGTATTGTTTAAATCTGTTTTTGTCTTTGAATATCTTGTTTTCTCCATTGGAGGTGAGTAAAAGTTTTGCTAGGTATAGTAGTCTGGGCTTGCAGCCATGGTCTCTTAGTGTCTGCAGCACATCTATACAGAACCTTCTGACTTTCATGGTTTCCATTGAGAAGCTGGGTGTAATTCTAATAGTTTTACCTTTAAATGTTACTTGAGCTTTTACCTTTGCAGCTCTTAATATTCTTTCTTTATTCTGTAGGTTTTGTTTTTGATTATTTTATGGCAAGGGGATTTTTTTCTTTGATCGAGTCTATTTGGTGTTCTGTAAGCTTCTTGTACCTTCTTAGGGATATCCTTCTTTGGGTTGGGAAAGTTTTCTTCTATAATTTTGTTAAATACATTTTCTATGCCTTTTAACTGAAGTTTTTCTCCTCTTTTTACCCCTCTAATTCTTAGGTTTGCTCTTTTCATCGTGTCTCAGATTTTCTGAATGTTTTGTGTTAAGAATTTTTTGGGATATAATGCTTTCTTTGATCAATGAGTCTATTTTCTCTATAGTATCTTCAGTGCCTGAGATTCTTTCTTCTATCTCTTGTATTCTGTTGGTTATACTTGTCTCTGTAGTTCCTGTTCATTTACCCAGATTTTCCATATCCAGATTTTCCTCGGTTTGTGTTTTCTTTATTAGCTTTATTTCAGTCTTCAAGTTTTGAACTGTTTCCTTCACCTGTTTGATTGTGTTTTTTTTTTCTTGGTTTTCTTGGGTTTCTTTGAGGGATTTATTAATTTCTTCCAATTTTTTATTTGTCTCATCTTCCATTTCTTTAAGGAAGTTTTTCACTTTCTCTTTAAAGGTCTCCCTTATTTTCATAAAGTTACGCTTAAAGTCATTCTCTTCTACTTCTTCTGGGTTAGGTTGATCAAGTCTTCCTGTTCAATGGGTTTTGGTGTTATTGTGTTGCTTATTAGGTTGTTTGAGGAATACTTGCATTGGAACCTATTCATCTCTTCCTTCAAATCAGGCCTGCAGTGTCTTGGCATCTTGGTCCTCTAAGGTTCCCTCAGTATTAGAGCAAGCTGAATTTTAGAGTTCCACAGAGATTGCAGGCAAATACCCAGATTTGGGGGCAGGTTTAGCTAGTCATTTCTATGGCAGCTGCATGGGTTGGAATGTAGCCTAGCTGCAGGAAACCTCCCTGGTGGCTGGCCAGAAAAGCTGAGGGAGTTGAGGAAGGTCCCCTGGCTTTTGTCCCACTGATGAGGTCCTAGAGAGTGGGGCATCTGACCATGTGGCTGTTCACTAACCTCTTAGGTCCCCTCAGGATTGGAGCAAAGTGAGTTTGAGTTCCAGAGAGATTGCAGGTGAATAGGCGGGTTTGGCGGTGGGGTGAAGCTAGTTGTATGTATGGCGGGTGGATGGATTGGGAAGTAGCCTAGCCACAGGAAAACACCCTGCTAGTTGGCTAGAAAGGCCCAAGGGAGTTGGAGAAGAGCTATTGGGCTTTGTCCCATGGGGAGGGCCTGGAGAGTGGGGTGCCCCAATGGCTATTGCTTTATGTGATAAAGTCAGGAAGTTATGGGTTCTTAGGTGTATGACAGAGATGAAAGCTATCAAGAACATGAAGAAACAGCAATGGTTTTCAGGTATTCATAGAATTGGGTCTTGAGAAGGCAGCAGTATCTTATGTAAGAGTAACACGGGAGGAAACAGCACTAAACATGCCCCCGGGAAGGCAGAATAGTTGCAGAAGGAGAGTTTTACAGGGCAGGAGTACATATTTGATCATGGCAACAAGGGAAAAAACACTTGAAACTGAGTTTATAATTGCAAAAACACCCATAGTTTAATGTATGGTTATATATTGACATAGAAATTATATAAACATGATTATAATTATTCAAGGTGTGACTAGGTTAATTCATGTTTATTTACTATAAATTATGGTATGTAGTATATGATGGCATGTATCTTGTATATACAAATAAAACCTTTCATACAAGTTTTTACTGTGTCAAAGAAATAAGAAAATCGCTGTACAAATTCAATTCCATAAAAATAAATGTATAATGGTAAAATGTACTTAATACGAAAGTATTATTTTCATTATTAATAAAATAGCTATAATCATATTTAATTATTATTTTTCTTTATCAAAGACAGCTTTTATTTTGAACCCCAGTTATAAAGCTACCTGGCTTACAGCCACTATAGCAGCCTTTAATTTTAGAGACAGCTCTAGCATAGGTTTGATGAATACTATTCTTTTGAATCTCCTCTTTTTCTCTTTTTTTTTTTATTGAGAAAAGGAGAAAAAGAAAAAAAAACAAGTTTCCACCCCCTCCCAGCCTTCCATTTCCCTCCCCCTCCTCCCACCCTTCTCCCCCTCCTCCCACCCTTCTCCCCCTCCCCCCACTCCTTTCCCCCTCCCTCTCCAGTCCAAAGAGCAGTCAGGGTTTTCTGCCCTGTGGTAAGTCCTAGGTCCTCCCCACTCCGTCTATATCTAGGAAGGTGAACATCCAAACTGACTAGGCTCCCACCAAGCCAGCACATTAAGCAGGATCAAAACCCCATGCCATTGTCCTTTGCTTCTCATCAGCGCTCATTGTTCGCCATGTTCAGAGAGTCCAGTTTTATCCCATGCTTTTTCAGTCACAGTCCAGCTGGCCTTGGTGAGCTCCCAATAGATCAGCTCCACTGCCCCTCGTGGTCCCGACTTCTTTGCTCATGTTCTCCCTCCTTCTGCTCCTCATTGGGACCTTGCGAGCTCAGTCCAGTGCTCCAGTGTGGGTCTCTGTCTCTATCTCCATCCATCACCAGATGAAGGTTCTATGATGATATGCAAGATATTCGTCATTATTGCTCTAGGATAGGGTCATTTCAGGTTCCCTATCCTCAGCTGCACCAGGAACTAACTGGGGACCTCGGCTTGGGCACCTAGGAGCCCGTCTAGGGTCAGGTCTATTGCCAACCCTAAAGTGGCTCCCTTAACTAAGAATTGTGGTTCCGTGCTCCACTGTCCAACCTTCCTTTATCCCAATCCTCCTGTTTCCCCAAGCCCCCCCTCCTTCCCTTCTAACTTTTCTCTCCCCATCTCCCCTTACCCACATCCCATCCCACCCCCAAGATCCCAATTTTCTCCCCGGCAATTTGTCTACTTCCCATAACCAAGAGGATAACTATATGTTTTTCCTTGGGTTCACCTTCTTAGCTTCCTTAGATTCACCTATTGTAGATTCCGTGACCCTTATTTATGGCTAGAAACCAATTATGAGTGAGTACATCCCATGTTCATCTTTTTGGGTCTGGGTTACCTCACTCAGGATAGTGTTTTCTATTTCCATCCATTTGCATGCAAAATTTGAGAAGTCATTGTTTTTTACCGCAGCGTAGTACTCTAATGTGTATATATTCCATACTTTCTTCATCCATTCTTCCATTGAAGGCCATCTAGGTTGTTTCCAGGTTCTGGCTATTACAAATAATACTGCTATGAATATAGTTGAACAAATGCTTTTGTCATATGATAGGGCATCTCTTGGGTATATTCCCAAGAGTGGTATTGCTGGATCCAGGGGTAGGTTGATCCCGAATTTCCTGAGAAACCGAAACACTGACTTTCACAGTAGTTGCACAAGATTGCATTCCCACCAGTAATGGATGAGGGTAGCCCTTCCTCCACAGCCTCTCCAGCAAAGGCTATCCTTGGTGTTTTTTATTTTAGCCATTCTGACAGGTGTAAGATGATATCTCAAAGTTGTTTTGATTTGCATTTCCCTGATTGCTAGGGAAGTTGAGCACGACCTTAAGTGTCTTTTGGCCATTTGAAATTCTTCTGTTGAGAATTCTCTGTTCAGTTCAGTGCCCCATTTTTTAATTGGGTTAATTAGCATTTTAAAGTCTAGTTTCTTGAGTTCTCTATATATTTTGGAGATCAGACCTTTGTCTGTTGCGGGGTTGGTGAAGATCTTCTCCCAGTCAGTAGGTTGCCTTTGTGTCTTAGTGACAGTGTCCTCTGCTTTACAGAAGCTTCTCAGTTTTAGGAGGTCCCAATTATTCAATGTTGCCCTTAACGCCTATGCTTCTGGGGTTATACATAGGAAGCGATCTCCTGTGCCCATCTGTTGTAGGGTATTTCCCACTTTCTCTTCTATCATTTTCAGTGTGTTCGGGCTGATATTGAGGTCTTTAATCCATTTGGACTTGAGTTTTGTGCATGGTGATAGATCTGGGTCTATTTTCATTCTTCTACAGGTTGACATCCAGTTGTGCCAGCACCATTTGTTGAAGATGCTTTCTTTCTTCCATTGTATACTTTTAGCTCCTTTATCAAAAATGAGGTGTTCATAGGTTTGTGGGTTAAAATTCGGGTCTTCTATACAATTCCATTGGTCGACTTCTCTGTTTTTATGCCAGTACCACACTGTTTTCATTACTGTGGCTCTGTAATAGAGTTTGAAGTCAGGGATGGTAATGCCTCCAGAAGATCCTTTATTGTATAGGATTGTTTTGGCTCTCCTGGGTTTTTTGTTTTTCCATATAAAGTTGATTATTTTCTTCTCCAGATCTGTGAAGAATTTTGATGGGATTGCATTGAATCTATAGATTGCTTTTGGTAGAATTGCCATTTTTACTATGTTGATCCTCCCAATCCAAGAGCAAGGGAGGTCCTTCCATTTTCTGGTGTCCTCTTCAATTTCTTTCTTCAATGCCTTAATGTTCTTGTCAAATAGATCTTTCACTTCCTTGGTTAGAGTTACCCCAAGATATTTTATGCTGTTTGTGGCTATCGTGAAAGGTGAAGCTTCTCTGATTTCCCTCTCTGCTTCCATATCCTTTGTGTATAAGAGGGCGACTGATTTTTTGGAGTTGATCTTGTATCCTGCCACATTACTAAAGCTGTTTATCAGCTGTAAAAGTTCTTTGGTGGAGTTTTGGGGGTCGCTTATGTTCACTATCATATCATCTGCAAATAACGAAAGTTTCACTTCTTCCTTTCCAATTCGAATCCCCTTGAATCCCTTATGTTGTCTTTTTGCTATTGCTAGAACTTCAAGCACTATATTGAAGAGGTATGGCGAGAGTGGACAGCCTTGTCATGTTCCTGAGTTTAGTGGGATGGCTTTAAATTTCTCTCCATTTAATTTGATGTTAGCTGTCGGCTTGCTGTATATAGCTTTTATTATATTTAGGTATGACCCTTGTATCCCTAATCTCTCCAATACTTTTATCATAAAGGGATGTTGAATTTTGCCAAATGCTTTTTCAGCATCTAATGAAATGATCATATGGTTTTTTTCTTTCAGTTTATTTATATGCTGGATTACATTGTTTGTATTAGCCCAAGACCTACATAATTCAGAAAGCTACTAACAATGTAATATAGAAATAAATATTCTAATAGTAGAAAGTACATACATATTTTAAATATGTAATGTATAAAAGCAATTATTGAACAATGAGCACTATCAATAAACCTCATTCTATATTGAGCTAGTATACAATAAAATGTATTAAAAAGCTCCATTTTTACAGAAACATCTTACCTGAAGCAGTGGAATATCACTGACTCAGTACTGACAGCAGGGAACTTTCATAGTACCAAACTAGGTTCTCTAAATGTGGGTGACAGTTGTATGGCTGGCGAAATTTGTGGGGCCACTGAAAGTGAGGTCAAGATTTATACCTACTGTTTGACCTGCTTCTTTGAAGCCAGTTCTCTGGGATTGATACCTTGCTCTGCCTAGATATAGCAGGAAGGACTTGGTCTTGCTTCAAAGTGATGTGCTAGACTTTGTTGACTCCACATGGGAGGCCTTATCCTCTCTGAGGAGTGGATGGGGATGGGGTGGAGGAAAGGTATGGAAGCAGGATGTAGGGGGAGTGGGAACTGGGATTGGCATATAAAATGAGAAAAGATTATTTTAAAATAAAATATTTTAAATAAATAAGAAATAACAACAGAACTAACCTGGTATATTAATTTAAATATGATGATAATCAACATGAAAAGGCATAGAGGAGATACCTTACATTTAGGCAAGGCTTTCCATTTTGCCTAAACATTGTTGACACACTTATTTGTATTTGATGAGTGTTTATTGTGATATTGACTTACGTTATATTTACAATCCTGCCCTTAATCTCTATTCGATAAAATGCTCATGAATGAAGATTAGTATAAAAGTTAACATTCATGGTTAAATTCCTACATCCCTGAAATAATGACTGCAAAGGATCAGAAATATTAAGACCTTGAGCAATAAAAGTCAAACTAGATTAGATATTGGAGGAAAATAAACAAAAGATATCACATTTTGAAATGAATGGGTGGGCAGATCACAGGAACTCAAAGTGCTGATTCAATAAATTCATTTATCAATGAGATTAATTAAATGTGATGCTTAAAAGTCTATATAAAATTGAATTTGTCAAAACTGGTAGTATAACATTATATCAATGCAAGCATATATATATACTTTGTGCATAATCTCCTCATACCCTGTTATGTTCCATTTAGAAGCCTTTATCCCTCATACTACTTTTCTTTTGCTCCATTAACAAGTTTGTTTGTACTTTCATGTCATCTGTATATACACATTTTTGTATATCTGTTTAAAATCTAGGAGCCACTGATGACTGAAAACTTGTCATTTAATCTTTCCTAGAGTAGCTTGATTTGCTTAATATGATTATCTCCACTTATATTTATTTCCCTGCAAAAAAAAAAAAGAGCCTGTCCTGGAACTAGCTTTGTAGACCCAGTCTGGCCTAGAACTCACAGAGATCCACCTGCCTCAGCCTCATGAGTGCTGGGATTAAAGGCATACCACCACTGCACAGCCACTTTTTTCTTGCTTACGGCTGACTAATACAGTAACTTTAAACCATATTTTAAAAAATCTATTCCTATTATTACAGACACTGAAATTGAGAAAAGTGAAGTAGTAAATACTGATTTGTAATATTTCTACATTATGTCTATTTAAATCTGTTGTGAGTGGCAGTGTTTGATCCCTGGGTGTCTCTATTTTTAGTTTTCTGAAGATCATTCATAATAATTTTCAAGTGGCTGGACTACTTCAAATTCCTGCCTGTAGTGTTTAAGGGTTCCCTTTGCCTTTATCCTCGTTAGCATTTTTCTAAACACTCTTATTCTGACTTGGTAGAGATACAATCCCAATTTAGTATTAATTGGCACTTCTTTGGTGGCTAGTGATGTTGTGAATGATTTCTTATGCTTATTGGCCATTTCTATTTTATATTTTAGCCAAGAAACAGTTAACTTTGCTAACACATTTATTGGGTGGGTTTTTGGTTGTCTTGTGCTTGATTTTTTTAGTGTAGTTTTATATATCACTGGTATTAATACTCCCTCAGATGTATAGCTAGGAATTATTTTTCTCTGACTCTATAGGCTCTCTCTACAGTAGGCTTCTTCTCCTCTGTGTCCGTACCTGGGCTAGATATGTTGAGCAATATTGTGTGTCACAGAGCTGGATGAGACTGGGTAATAAGGTGAACATGAAGGGTATGTACTGACACTAAATTACATGGTGATATTTCAAATCAGTGTCAAAAGCTATCACTGTAATATTTAACCTTCTTCAAAAAAATCAACAAAATTAAGGTTTCTATAAGTCAAAACAAATCAAACTACATAAGGAAGAAATAGAACAGAGTAGTTATAGGAACAACTGGTAAGAACAAGTGGACATAGATTTTATAAGCAAAAGAACTGATACATTTAAAGTAAAAGAATTTAACAATGAAAACATGAGACAATATAAAATCCATAACTGATATCAGAAAACTCTGTTAGATAACTAAAAATAAAAAAATAAATTTCAAAATATTACAAATAACAATATGAAAAATGTAAGACTTAATAGCATCAACATACCCAAATTGCTCAGCAAAATAGTAAAACAAAGAATTAATTACCGTAAGTCTAAGCAATATTACATGTGAAGTAAGTTCATAAGTAACACTGTGTGTATTAGCCCATAACTGATAGATTTAAAAAGAAGGGGCTGTGAAGAAAGGCATGAAATTATCAAATGCATAAGAATGATACTCCCATCTAGACCATCCTGTTTCTGCCTCAAAGCAATGCTGTAGACTTTGTTGACCCCCTCCTGGAAGCCTTACCTTCTCTGAGGAATGGATGGGGGGTGGGAGGAGTAAGAGGAAGAGGGAAGAGGAGAGGAAATAGGAAATGGGATTGGAATGTAAAAGTTCAATTAAATAATAATAATAAAGAGTGATTTCCCAGGAAGCTCATGGTTATACACACTGAGTAAAAGTACATGATGATTGTCTATGGGTGGGCTATAGAGCTGTGGTGGAGCATTATGGCCAAAAGCAACCTGGGGAGGAAACTGTTTATTTTGCCTTACAAGCTGTTGGCCAATCAGCCTGGTAAGTCATGAGAGAAGCTCAAGTCAGGAACATGGATGTATGAACAGAGGTAGAGGCCATGGGAGAATGCTGCTTATTTGTTTTCTCTTCATGGATTGCTCAATTTGCTTTCTTAGAGTACTCAGGATCACCAGCTCAAGGGAGACACCTCTCACAGTAAGCTGGGCCCTACCACAAAAATCTTCAATAGAGAAAATGTGCCACAGCCTACAGGAGAGTTTGGTGGGAGAATTTTTTCAGTTGAGTTTTCCTGTTACCAAATAACTCGATCTTGTGTCAATTTGACATAAAAAAGTAGCTAGCACAATAACCATTGAGCTGAATTAATTAAAACCTACCATAAACGGGACCCACCTAAAATGAAGAGATTTCTATTTCTCAAAAATAAAAGCACCAGAAAATACACCCAGAAAGAGAAGTAAAAGAAATCAAAACTTTGGCAATAAGGAAGGGATATAGAAGAAATAAAGTTAAATCTTCAAAATAATGTAGAAATATTTGCTGAAGTGAAAGTAAAATGCTTTTAAAGATTCTTTCATATTACACAGTGCTGGTATTCCAATGGGAAACCAAATTGACACATTCACACATAAAGAACAGAAATAAAATTATACCACAGATAAATTTCTGCAAAAGATACTTGAAATACATTTTAAGACCCATGATTTTCACAAAGGTAAAAACACGAAGGTCTTGAATATATGTGTGAGCAACAAAAATCAATAAAAAACGTTAAGTTTATTTCTGTTTATGTAAGATGAATATTTCTTTAGAAAATGAGCTATGTAAAGCTATGTAGAGTTTTAATTTGTCCAATGAAAACATTGTCAAATGAACAAAGGACAAATAAGTACTGGCTATTTATAGAAAAAGGAGGTAGGAAAAGCATAAATATCAGTGAAAAAAATGATGAGCACAATTGCAACGAAAATGCTAATGAAACAACCATGATTTACTATGTGTTACTTTTCAATTGACAAACATATGCATTTGCATGATTGATCATAGCCACTGAAAGACTAGGGAAGAATTGGGACTCTTACCAATCATAGTTAAAAATGAAAGCTATGGTAAGGCAGCTATGCTCATAGCTATGACTTTAGGGGAGAGAGAGACTCACTTTTCCTTGGAGGAGTGGCTACTGGTATTTTGTAGATGTCATAGTGGATGGTCCTACACTCATGTGCATAGTGACAGCAACAATTCGACTCGGTTTAAAAATAATAATCCTAGAGATAGCAATAAAAATTAAGACAGAGGGTAGGGTGATATCTTGTTTGTACAAATAAACCTTACCTGAAATCAGAGGGCAGAGCTATCCATTAGTTTACCTTAGAGGTCTGGCATTCTGTCCAGACAGGAAGTGATATGACGAGATGGAGAAAAGAAGCCAAAAGGAAAGAGGAGACAGGAGTGTTGAGAGAGAATATTCATTTGTTTCCCAATTGTTCTGGCTCAAAATAATCACACAGAAACTGTATTATTTGCAATACTGTTTGGTCAATTGCTTAAGTGTATTTCTGGCTTGCTCTTTTATCTTAAATTAATGCATTTCTATTAATCTGTGTATTGCCACATGGCTGGGACTTACTGGCAAGTTTCTGGTTACATGGCATCTCTGTGACTCTACCTACCTCTCTCTCTATATATATATCCCTTCCAGCCTGGTATATTCTGTTAAGCCATTGGCAGAAAGCAGATTCTTTAGTGCCAATAAAAGCAACACATATACAGGACTTCCCACGCCATTTTCCCTTTTCTATTTAAATAAAAAGGAAGGTTTTAACTTAAGCTTAGGAAAATTGCATATAACAAAACAGGTATGAAATAAGAATTACAGTTACAATATTTATGTCTACTTTACCTTTTATCATAACTAAGGAAAACTGTAATTATATCATAACTAAGGAAAACTGTATCTATTCTTCAACTCCATCAAATACTCTAGAAGGATACAATATTACCTAAGTGAACAGGAAGTGCATTGTAAGCAACTTCCAAAACTCTAGAATTGACAGAGATATCTTGCTACCTGGACAGTCACCCAAATGTCTTCTGTAACATTGCAGACACCCATCTTCAGCCTACAGGCCCATAGTATCTGATAGACATTTTTCACAGACAGTTCTCCCTATATTTGCAGTTTGTCAGTCGCTTTTTTCTGTGTACTTCAGAAATTCTTGCAGACTCTTTAAATGAAGGAGGAACCTTTAAGGACTGTTTCACCTTCTTTAGGCAGCTTCTTCAGTCATTTTTCTGTGGGTCTTCCTTGTCTAGTTCATACAGTATAACATCAAGTAGTCTAGGCAAGAGCAGTTTCTTGCCCAAATGGCTAACAAACTCCATGAGGAGCTCTTTGATGCCCATCTTCCTTTTCAAGTAATTGGTACTGCTAGGAGCAGATGTGAGTCATTGTCATAAAAACTCCTTAGTTACTAAAACATTTTAAATGCCATATCTGAGGATCTCTGGAAGATTTGAAGAATGCCCATCTAACTGAAATATATCACTCTCTATATAGAAAACCTAACTAACATGACTACAAGCTTGACTATTATAAATGACTATATATTAATGTATATTTCTTAATTATATATTACATTTTCAAATGAGTTTCACAAACACAATACCTTAATCAAAAGCAGAAATATATATATATATATATATATATATATATATATATATATATATATATATAACAAAATTGTCCTTAAATTTGAATCAATATTGCAAGCTTCATACAAACACAAATCTTTATAGAATATCCCCCTTTAAATTTAATAAACATTTATAAACAATAATTTAGGTAATTTGGGAATAGTTCTCTTCAAACTGCTTCCTGTTTTTTGTTTGGCAAAGTAATTTTTTGGAGTGTTCATGGCGTCCTTTCAGGAGGTTTTGGTTAATCAAGCCACATTAATCTGGAATGAATGCATAGGTTCTCATCTTCTGTGGAAACAAAAGAAGAACCTGTGTTTCAAAGCAACAAATCCTTAGACCCAAATTCTAAAGTCAAGATATTTTTAAAACATATATGTTGGTTTATCTTAGGAGCCCAATAATGAAATGCCTCTCTGTACTTAGCTCTTTCACAGTCAAAAAATTAAAGAAAACATAATAATGTACATAATCCAGACTCTCTGTATATATTTCATCTTCACGTGGCTTATTTTTCTTACTCTGTTACTTTTTCTACAAGTATAATATTTATTTTATTATCTTTATTCCTTTAATCTATAACTGCCTTACTCTTTTATATTACATTCATTGTCTCTTACTCTTTTACTTCTCTCTCCCAAGCTTATATACATTTTTTAAATACACTAGAGAGCTTTTATGTCTGAATCTGTCTTATTGTGTATCTGAAATCCTTTCCTGTCCAGGTCTTCTTAAAATGATAACCTGTCGCTTTGCCTCTTGGCTCCACCCAGTGCAACATGGTGGAGGCATGTTCACTGCCTCTGCAAGGCCAGCACTACACAGGTCTATATATGCATGTAGCAGGTCTATGGCGCACCATTAAGCAATTTGTAACATGTTGCTTATAAACCCTGTTTCAATGCTCAGTCTCCTGAAAGAGGAAGAGATGTGCTGGCAGCACAGCCCAGAAAGCCTCCGTTTCGATATCATGCATTTTTTTTTGTTGTTATTTATTTGTTTTTGTTTTTTCTGCTACTGCTGAGTCAGTAAGGGAACTACGGCATGCAGCCAGCAGGAAATAAGGCTAAACTTTATTATTATTATTATTATTATTATTATTATTATTATTATTATTATTATTATCTTGAATTCCATTCCAAGCTGTTTTAGTTTGACACGGATTTAGTCAGTCTCACATTGGTACACACCACAGGAGCTCAGTCTCTTCTCAGCTGAGAAGTTGAGTAGGTAAGGTGGTTGTGGTTTTGTTTTTTTCATCTCTCTGCTCTCTCAGCATTTTTCCCTATATCTGACTCTGAGCCTTTATTCTTAAGACCTATTAGAACTTGTGCTACAAGAGGGCATGAAGTAGAGAAGGAGACTTTTTGCGTTGAGATCTGGGGAGGTTAGAAGTGAAGAATGAGGGTAGGAGGGTAGATATAACCAGGATGCATTTTATACATGTATGACAATTAAATAAATAAATAAATGATACTACTGTAAAATAAAAGCTGAAGTACATAATGATACAATCTAAAAGTATATACCCAAGGAAAAATTTCACATGTACTGAATCTCATTCCCACCAGTTCCCTTTTAGAAAATGTTTTCAGAAGAGGATGAAGATATGTTTTTAAAAATATTAATACCCCCCCTCCCCAGTTTGCCCTTTTGTCAGTGGGGTCCTTGGACTTCCAGGAGTCCCTGTTCTAGTGCTGAGGAGTTCCTTCCAGATGGAACCTTCATCTGGCAATGGATGGATAGAGACAGAGGCCCACATTGGAGCACTGAACTGAGCTACCAAGGCCCAGATGAAGAGCAGAAGGAGGGAGAACATGAGCAAGGAAGTCAGGACCGCCAGGGTGTGTACACCCACTGAGATGGTGGGACTGATATAATGGGAGCTCGCCAAGGCCAGCTGGACTGGGACTGAATGAGCCTGTGATCAAAACGGACTCTCTGAATGTGCTGACAATGAGGGCTGACTGAGAAGCCAATGATAATGACACCGGGGTTTGATTCTACTGCATGTATTGACTTTTTGGGAGCCTAGTCTGTTTGGATGCACACCTTCCTATACCTGGATAGAGGGGGGTGGGCCTTGGACTTCCCACAGGGCAGGGAACCCTGACTTCTCTTAGGACTGAAGAGCAAGGGGGAGGGAGAGTTGGGGGAGTGGGAGGGAAATGGGAGGATGGGAGGAGGTGGAAATTTTAATTAATTAATTAATTAAAACTCTATTTTGTGATCAGTCAAAAAATATTAATACCCATATCACATGGAAGAGTTTTCTATGGAAGCAAATGGATTGCTGACCACGGAATATTTAATAATATTCTCAGAATATAAAATATCATTTAACCATTAAGACAGTTCTTGTTGGCTTAGATGTGCAAATACAAATGTCTCTAAAAGTAATGTATACTTTAGCTGAAAAGGTATATTCCAAAGAAAATATAAGGAATTCTTTAACTTGTTGAAAACATTTATAGTGCTCTGCGTGCTTGTGTCTTCTGTTATAACAACAACAAAATAAACAAGAAAATACTGATTTTTTTTTAGTTTTAGCACTGAGCATATATAGCCCACCTTTAACAAGGTCTTTCTGTACTTTCCCTTTTTTGTCTCCTGCTGTATCCTTCTGTAGCATTATCATTGTATCTGTGTTTTCAAAAACACTGATGTTTATCTAAAATTGTAGATGAAATGTTCCTATATAACTGTTGACCAAAGTTTTCTCATTCACTCCTTGGAATAAAAGCTCCATATAAAAGAAGATGAATAGGTTATTCCTACCACTATGGCCCTGTAGCAGCTACCGGCAAATATTAAACAGTAAATAAGTATTTGGAGAATGAATGAGTAAAAGAGTAAATGTAGATATTCACTTTTCTAATCTATAAAGTGAAGACATTTCTGAAATTAGATTCAGGCAATATGAAGAAGCTAAGCAGAAAGTTGGACTGTTCATCACCACTATCACTGATTCAGTGATAATATGGCTCTGAATGGCAGAGATGATCATAATATGCTATTGACTCTGGCTACTAAAACATGTATTAGGGCAGAGTTCTGTAATGCTTTCATTGAAATTGCTTTTGTGGTTTACTTTATATCATTCAAACTAATAATTCTTTGCTCTTTCTAAATAAAAATAATAAAGCCCTTATTGTTGGATATTATTGAGAATATACTTATTTTCATGTGTGCAATGTAAGTAAAAATTGGGAAAGCATCAACTCAAGTAGGTCTACTGCCTCTGTGATGTTATAAACGCTCTCTGCATCTATCCCTCTGTACATTCCTGCAGACACAACAATGCATTATTTTAATGGGCACAAGATAACATTCATGGTAACTAGATGAAATAGTGATCCTAGTAAGTTCGACTAATTTATTTCAGCAGATATATTGAATTGCACTAAAGCCAGATGTTCAAGCTGCCAAACTGAACAATGAAACTGCCTAGCCATTGACTTATAATTCTGCAAAATAAACCTGCTTTTGCTTTTGTATGTTTGTAAAAGTAAGGTAAAAAGTTTCAACTCCTCTAATAGTGATTTATCCAATGGTTTTATTAAGACTGATAAATAGCTTAAACAAACCATGTAGAGAGATTCTCAGATACATTGAAGGTCATTTCTTTCAAAACAGTAAACAAACACATTCTCTCCATGATTATATCTTGGCAAAGAAAAGCAGAAAAGAAAAGGGGTTTAAATCAAGAAGTGTTGCACAGAAAGATTTAAGGAGAATCAACTTTCTAGAGTCATATATAGAATTTCTTCTTTAACAAAGACATAAATACCAACACAGTTTATGCTGTTGTGTTGGCTTCTACAATATCTAGGAACCTCATTGTCTCTTATATTTAGAATGTAAGTCAATTTTGGCTAAATACATAAAAAAATAATTTCAGATATGTAACTAATCATATGATTAGTCGAACAGGAAGACAGTAACTATGATCATACCATTACCATGATAAGTAGAGCCCCATTTAACACACAGACACACATGCACACACATACAAGCATGCATGCACGCACAAGCACACCACTGTAAGACACTGATAACAAAGTAAATTCCTCTTAGTCCTATTTTAAAGTAGCTTTAGGATAATGAGGATGTTACGGGAAGCATGGGACTTGTAATTTCTAGGAATGCTGTTATAATCAGCCACTGACCGATTTGAACCTGAATGAGCTCAGCTGGATAGTGTAATAGAAGATTTCCATCATTCTGTCCAAACAGTGTATCAGCTGACAAACATCTATGATTGAGAATGGTTTTTTGTGAATCTAAATCTAAATAAAGAAAGAATTCCTTATAACATATTGTGGATGAAGGAAACTCAAATCTGAGAATAAATGAATTGAAGTGTTAAAGTCAGTAAAGGCTGAGAAAGTGCTGTGACTTCATCTGTGAACTCAGCAAGGATTATGAAATTTCAACAAAGCATGACAATATAAAAGACACATGAATGTGTCTTAGTGTCTTACGCCAAAGAAATGAAGATTTACCAATTGTCTAACAAAATTCAAGGTATTTATTTTGTGAATTCTGTGATGTAGAAGGACAGTCTAAAATAGCAACAGATATCTTAGTAAAACAAAACACCACAAATAAAACTGAAATGTTTAGGAGAAGGAGGGATGACATGAGAATGGAAGAAAGGAGAGAGCCACAGAGAAAGAGAGACAGAGAAAAAGAGACTGGCAGACAGAAACTAAGAGACAAAAAGAGAGGCAAAGAAAGGTGGAGCCAAGAGGGACATGTGGATTTCCCTGGGAAGAGACAATAGATGAGATATCCTGGGTCAATGGGGGATAGGGGATGGGGGTAGAAGGGAAGAGATACAAGGATGAGGGATCAGGATGGATGAGTTGGGGGCAGGATGGAGGGGAAGAGTGATGTAAAAGATATCTTAATAGAGGGGAGAATTAAGAGGTTAGGGGAAAACCTGGTGCATGGGAAACTCCAACAAACCCACAAAGATGGCCCCATCTAAGGCTCATAGCAATAGTGGAGAGGGTGCTTGAACTGGCCTTTCTCTGTCATCAGATTAATGACTATGCTAACTGTCATAGAGCCTTCATCCACTACCTGATGGAAGCAGTAAAAAAGATCCACAGGCTTCCAGGAGTTCAGTTAAACAGAGGGTTCAGGGATTATATAAGTAAGGGTGGGGTCAAGATCATGAGAGGGAATCCACAGAGACACCTGGCCTGAGCTTTTGGGAGCTCAGAGACTCTGAACGGATGGCTAGGGAGCCAACATGGAATCAACATAGGTACTTTGCATGTGGGTGACTGTTGTGTAGTTTGGTCTTTTGTGAAGTCCCTAGTAGTGGGATCAGGACAGGTTCTTGACACATGAACTGACTCTTTGTAATCTATTCCCTTGGCTGGGATGCCTTGTTTGGTCTTTATACAAAGGAAGGGGGAGTTTTGTTCTGCCTCGATTTGATATGCCATGCTTTGTTGATTCCCATGGGAGGTCTTACCCTTTCTGATGGAGATGGAGAGGGAGTGGATGGGAGGTGGAAGAAGAAAGGTTGTTGGAGAGAATGGGAGGGGAAACTGTGGTTGGCACATAAAATAAATAAATAAATAAATAAATAAATAAATAAATAAATAAATGAACAAACACACACACATAAAAGCAATACTACTACTTCTCAAAGAAAGATGAAAGGGGGCTTCAGGAGTCTTCTCGGGGCAATTATTCATCATTATAAACACAGGTCTAAATATGTAACATTACTCTGCTACCAAAATTTAGAGATCCAAAATAGTAAAAACTACAGATCCATGATAGCGAAAGATGCATAAATCCTTAAGAAAGTACTAAAAACTAAACCTTTACAACAGAAATGCTGATGTGCTAATATGTTTCATACTAGGAATGTAGTGATAATTCAAAATGTGCAAGTAATAATAACAAAGTGAACAGAACTTAAAATCAGGGGTAAAAATAATTGTAACATCTCAAAAGATCCAGAACATGTTGCACAAAATTTGAACTCTGACCTGGATGGAGGTGGGTGGTCCTTGGACTTCCCACAGGGCAGGGAACCCTGATTGCTCTTCGGGCTGACTAGGGAGGGAGACTTGATTGGGGGAGGGGGAGGGAAATGGGAGGCGGTGGCAGAGAGGAGGCAGAAATCTTAAATAAATAAATAAATAAATAAATGAAAAAAAATTCAAAGTTGGATCCAGAAGAATATTACCTCAGAATATATATATCTCAATTATAGTCAACACCAATATCAATTAGCCATTTCCTCTAAAATCAGGAAGAACACAGGTGTGTTCATTTTCAGAATAAGTATTATATAAAATTAGTACACACCATTTAGAGAAGAAAAACAAAAAGAACACATCAGTAAAGAAAGCAGAAATTTAAATCATCTCAATTTGTAGATGATATGACTCAATATTGAGAAAAAAGCTAAACTTGGGGTGCAGAGATTGCTCAGTGGACAAGAGCATTTTACCAGAGAACTCAGGTTTGATTCCCAGCACCCAAATGGTAGTTTACAACTGTCTGTTATCTTATTTCCAGGGGATCTGATGCCTTCTTCTGGCCTCCTTGGGCACTGCATGCAAGTGCTGAACAGACATGAATGCAGGTAAAACTCCAATACACATAAAAATAGATAAATAGATGAAAGCTTTTGTCCAGAAAAGCCAACGTTCAGGAGAGAGAATAACCAAGCTATAGAACAAGAGAAAAAACTTCCACTGAACATGCAGAGATAGAGTGAGCAGCTGCCCGAACCTTTAAACCTACATTCTAGTTTCTTTGGCATGAGAAGGTACTCTGCAGGCTGTGTGTGAAAAGAGAAACCTGGACAGCAATCCAGTCACAAATCTTCGACCTATAATCTGTCTTGTGTTCAAGATGTGTTGGGCAATGGTAACACAAAGCCTGTGGGAGCAGTCAACCAATGTTTGGTTTATCTTGAGGCTACTCTACAAGAGGGAGCCCATATTCTGCAATGCCTAGATGTCCAACATCTGGAGACTGGATAGCCCAAAGTTCTAGGACTCTACCACTGAGCCATATTTCCAGGGTCAGTTTTAATACTAATCAATAAACCTTTGAATTATTTTTTTTCTTTTATTTTTTGTTGTGTTAACTCATTTCAGATGATCTTATATATTCCAGGCAGGCCTCAAAGCCACTATCCATCCCAGAATGATCTTGAGTGCAGAATATATTCTCTAGCATTCCGAGCACAGAGCTGACAGGACTGCATCTCCAAGCCTGATATTTTTTACGTTTTGAGTCGTCACATATTTCCCCAAGCAATCTAAAAGTTTTGAAATTCCAAAAATCAATATTTATTCTTACTGCCCATATGTTACCTGGTAGCCTTCTATTCTGCTTAATGCTCTTATTACTCCCCCCTCCAATTTCTCCCATAACTTGAGGTTACAATTTTACTTTTCCTATATTGATTTTTATTGCCCACTTGAAGATTACTAGCTATCACTCAAACATCAGTGCAATATCCTGGAGACATCTGGGAGATTAGCCCTGAACGTAGAATAGAAACTCTGGGTTATAATTCCATTATTGTCACTGGGTTTGCCTGCGAAGTCTGGATTTGGTTCTATAGATAGATTGGCTGCCTCAGCAGGATCAGCATCACTCAAAATTTTGAGGAACACATCCTTTGTGCTTAGATGTAGAAATTAACACCTTGTTTCCATAAGGTCCTTAGATGACTGATTTACACATATGTTTGAGAAGCTCTAGACTAATTTCTAGGTTAGAAATTAGTGGTACTTTCTAAAGCTTTCCTTTCCTGCTTGTGCTACATGGGCAATCACTGAAGCTCATCAGGACCACTCAAGCCTAAAGTTTTGGAGGGGCTGTGATCTTAAACACTGCCAGCTGTCTTTAAGAAGCAATCAAAATCTCAAGAGGGTCTCCCATCAGTAACCAAACTCCTCCTTCTTAGAACTCTTTCCTCTTTCTTCTGTGTTACAAGCAAACCTGATCTTACTTCCAGAGCATGTAATTGTGTTTGTGTGTTTCTTTCTATATTACCAAAGATAGGATGAAGCCCATGTTATCTCAAACATCTTTAATAATGAATATTTAACTTATAAGTCTTGATAAATTTTGCAACTTTTTAAGGTAAAGCTATTATGTAGATTCAGCTATACATTTCTTTCTTATATCAATAATAAATCATAGCTTTAAAAACAGTACGTGTTTCTTAAATCACCCACATTAAAACAAGTCAGCATCTGGGTGAGGTCAGAGCAAGGAGACCTTTTCAAAATTCAGTAAGGTTGATGGATGGGAGGAGCTTGACCTGGAATTTGCCACTTTTGACAACATTTTTACTCTGAAAAATTTATGTTCAGTTGGAGTTGAATATTTTGTTGGAGCTCTGGTCTTCTTACAAGTGAAAATGAAGGTGATCGTTCAAATTTACTAACTAGGAAAGTAGAGTGGATTTGGACTTCAGTGCTTTCTACAATACAAATATTGTGCAAATCATAGGTGACTTACAGTATTCAATCTTCTGTAACTAACACATTTTAAGTTATCTCTTCATTACCACAGCAATCTTTCTCTCCTGATCTAGAGACAAATACTGAACATTTTGAAAAACCAGTATCAGGAATAAGTCACAAGATAATGTTCAATACTAACTCAATAATTCTCACTAGGAATCTTTGATTACCTTTTTTAGAATAGTTGAGGCATTCGAGATGGAAGACATTTAATATCTTTTTAATTTTAAGTATTATTGTGAGCATGAGATAGACTTTTCTTTCATTCTTTGAAATCCTTTTAAGAAAATCAGAAATTGACTTTTGAAAGGCACAAAACATTGGAGAAGGACACTTAAAAGAAATCCCAAACTAGCTCAGAATTGAAAATAATAGAGAATTATTTATTTAGGGGTAGACTCACAAATCACAATCCTCTGCTGGAATGGAGAACAGTAACCGAATCCCACAGCTGGAAAAGAGGCTGGATGCACGCTTTACATATGCCTAAATAGTATAAGAGGCCACGCCCAAGTGGGCAGGTCACTTAAAGGCTACTGGCAGTAGAAATTCCTACAGCAAAGTATTACCAACCCTAAATTCATATGTCACTCCTTGTTACACAACTGTGTTCATATAAACAAACCAAACCAAAGCAAAACAAGATTCTCAAGTTGATCACTTATAATGTGATATGTTGGTAATATTTAGTTTGTCACTTAAGGATGGCAAAACTTTTCCATAAATTTTAGAAAACAAAACAAATAATTGAGGCTCAAATGTGAGTGATGATAAAACAGGAGCTGTTAGAAATCTTTCAGGTTTTGTGAATTTTTTTGACAAAAATTTTCATCAAATTCTTGAGTGAAAATTTTAATTTAAAATCAACAACTCTTCAAAATAAATAATGATGTTACACCAAATTATTTTTACCCATGTTCTAAAAGTTTAAAAAACAATGATGTATGTCCATTTGACATTTCTTTTAGAAAGTCAAATTTTTTTCTAATAAGCAAGATAGTTTTCTAGTTCCATCCATTTGCATGCAAATTTCAAAATGTCTTTTTTTTTTTCCCATCCATTCTTCAGTTGAGGGACATCTAGGTTGCGTCCAGGTTCTGGCTGTTATGACTAATGCTGCTATGAACATAGCTGAGCACTTGTCCTTGTGGTATGAATGAACATCCATTGGGTATATGCCCAAGAGTGGTATTGGGTCTTGAGGTAGGTTGATTCCCAATTTTCTGCGAAACTGCCATACTGTGGGACCACTGACAGTGAGACCAGGATTTCGGCCTACTGCTTGCACTGACTTTTTGGAACCCATTTTATTTGGAGGGATATCTTGCTCAGTCTAGATACCATGGGGGTGGGCCATTTTCTTGCCTCAAAGCAATGTGTAAGCTTTGTTGACTATCAGTGGGAAGCCTTAGCTTCTCTGAGGAGTGGATGAGGGGTAGGATGGGGGGAAATGGAGGGAACAGAAAGAGAGAAAAGAGTGGGAACTGGGATCAGTATGTAAAATAGAAAAGATGGTTTTCTTAAGAATAAATAAATAAATAAATAAATCAAATGTGAAATGCTAAACTACAAAAAAGTAGTTTTCTATAAATGTATCATTTTCTTACACTTTGTACAATAATCTCATTAAATTGAGAAGCAATGGATTACATATCAGCCTGAAGTCCTTTATCTAAGTTGGTCTTTCACTTCAAGTCCTAAAAGGATATAGAAGCTGAGTATAGAAAGAAGTGTACAACATAATCCCAGTATTTTCTAGATATATACAGAGGGACCAGAAATCCAATGCAAGTATTAATGACATAACTATCTCTGAAAATCAAAACAAAAGGGGGAGGGCTTCCTTGGTCTATTTCATTTCACATACTAGAAGACAAATACATAGTTTAAAAGCATCAGCGATCTTAGCTGAACTTAATAACAAAAGGTTAATTCCTCATAAAACAAGAAGACTTTTGTAGTACCTAAAGAAATAGTTAAAAGGATAGAGCTATTGTGATCATTCACTGAAGAAACACTACCATTGTCTATTGTTAAGTATTTGTTCTTGTTGTGGTAAGGTATTCATTTCAGCAGAGGTCTCCAATTTTAATTATTTATTACAATTACTGGGTGTTGTAAACATTTGGTACCCAAACTAAACCTTGAACCAATTAAATAAGAATCTCCAGGGGTGCACCATAGGCATCAACATATATTTTTAAAAGTTCTCCAGGTGATTTAAACATTGGGTTAAACTTCAGATCTGCTGGTCCACTTCCAGTCATTTTTCAGCACAACAATGACTGCTAACATTATGCTGCCCCAAACATCAACAACAGTACTAAGAACTACCCTCAGCTCTCCTTCTGCAATACAGTAGCCTGTCTGATAAATGAGGGATTATTTGCATACTGGGATGCAGGTAAGCAAAACAATTTGTTGTTGTAATAAAAAGGTTAATTAAGAAAATCAGAGACTACAGCAATGATGATGGAGAAGGCGCTTTTAATGCTTTCTTTTTAATTGCTTGCTATTTACTGTAGCCACATGCAATGAGGCAGCTAAGGTAGAAATCCAGGTTATAATGTCTGAACTTTTTCTTTTTTTCTACTAATCTATTATTTTTACTCACAAATTTGTCTACTACTTGGCCCCAAATGTGTAGATAAGTTTTTCTAACAGAAAGGAACGGAATTAAAACCCAAATTAACTAATTAGAAAGTCCAACATGTAGAATATGTGTATGGGCAATGCTCTTAAAGCAGATAATTATTTTCATTCTTTAAACTCATAAATTCACATTCTTATGGATTTGGAGAATGGCGTGGGTTCAGCATTAACAAGAATATAATTGAATTATATTTAATTGGAAAAATATATATCTATCATCTATCTATCTATCTATCTATCTATCTATCATCTATCTATCATCTACCTATCTAATTACCCACTCACCCAAAGAAATACTACAAATTTTGTAAACTACCTTAGCCATAGAACATTTTAAACTTCCTATAGCTAAATACCATGGGCCTCTTGGAATATACAGAAGAAATATTTCCCAAGTAAGACAGCGACCACTTGGCAAACACTCCAGGAGTATCCCCAAATGTGCCTTTGATGACTCAATTATTCACCTACACTTCTTATTCATTTTCTCTGGGTAACTTGATTGCTATGCTACTGATTTACTAATGACAACATTTTATATCTAATCTGATCTCGCTTTTCTCGTTCAAGCAGCATTGCTATCTCAGTTCATATCATTTATCTCGTCTTGAAGTTCCTTCTATAATTTACCACACTGATTTAACAACAATGTTTTGCAAAGGTATATACAAAAGGTAGTTGCACGTGTAAATATCTCCTTGGAACCAGAAAAGTTCAATATTGCTTTTCTCTTAGTAGCATCATTCTATAAAATTGCATTCCATAACATTGAGGATTAAAATTTTGGTGCTGTGAAATAAAATACTAAAAATTCACACTGAAAGTAAGACTTTGCTAATTTCATAACAATATACTGAAGCTAAAGACAAACAGTTAAGCAATACCTGTGACCTAAAAGATTTGTCATACCTAAAAATTTTCATCTATCTATACCTATCTACCCATCAATCATCCATCACTATCTATCCATCCATCTATCATCTATCTATCTATAACTATCTATCTATCTATCAATCAATTATCTATCTATCTATCTATCTATCTATCTATCTATCATCTATCTGTCTATCCATCTATCCATCTATCATCTATGTATCTGTCTATCTATCTATCTATCTATCTATCTATCTATCTATCATCTGTCTGTTAATCTATTACAAACAAATATGCCTAGTATTTTAACTGTTGCTCTGCTTCGCATCTTTACCTCAAACCTAGTTTGTTAAAAATCATGATGTATAGTCTTGGATGTTGGTTTGATCACATCTGGAATTAACTAAGACCCAAGCTGCATGGCACTTGTATGGCAAATTTTTCTTAAGTTATTTGAAAAATTTAAACAGGGAGACCTACCCTAAATCTGGGCCACAATTTCTAGTGGTGTCACGGATAAAAGAACATGGAAGAAGGAAACTTCTCCTTTTGTCTGCTTGCCCTCAGTTCATTTGATAACTCTGTTTACCCTGTTTCTGCAGCTAGTATTAAATCTGATTCTTTGGGCTTCCAGTGTATAATGAACACAAACAGGTCTCCAAAGAGCCTTCTAAAACTCTAGCACAAGACTGGGACTCCTGAGGCATCTAGCCTTGTGAACTAAATGATTACTGGAGTCAGCCTTTATATTTTTAACCAGCCATTGTTGGGCTAGCCAAACTACATGCTGTCTTAAAAAATAATCCCCTGCTAATAGGCATATATTTATTATATCTATTCTGTTCTTTTTTGAGCAGCAGTTCTCACTCAGTCTGTGGTTTTCTACCCCACAGGAGTCACATATCAAATATTTGCATTAGGATTCGTTACAGTTAGTCACGAATTATAGTAACGAAGTAGCAAGGAAATAATTTCATGGTTGGTGGGTCAACACAACCCTAAAAGGTTGCACTATTAGGAAGGTTGAGAACCATAGCATTAAAAATTCTGTCTAGTACAGTAATATATAAAATACAATGTATCTTTGGTGTATGTGATGAGAACTGTATCTGGCTTTCTGAGTTATCATCTATGTTTGACATGGTGTAACAATGGTAAAGACCCTAACTTCAGACCCTTGGGAAAATAGCAGAGCCTTAACTCAGGGGTAAGACTCAGAGGGAAGACCCTTTGCTGGGGGTTCAAGTATGAGAGTCAATGGCGTGTGAAGATGCCCACCACGGCATTCTTCCTCGGATATTTACAGCCTGAAGACTACTGCCCTATAGACTGTGACTACCGAGATTATCTAAACCTGTCTCCTGGATCCATATGGATACTATACACTCTGTTTCCTTTTTATCTGTATGAAACAACCTGCCTCTGTGTTTAATTGTATACAATAACCCGACTTTCTTTCCAAATCTATATAATAAACACACTGAGTTTCTGGAGTTCTGAGGTTTTTCTATCACAGAGCCTAGTCCACCCAAACCCAGTTTTCTGTTTATGTGTCTATCTTTCATGTCTTTATTTCATCACGACCCCAGGCAGGTCTGCACTGCAGCCATGCAAGGATGCAACATTTTATCCAGCAATTTAGCATAAGAAATCTTGGAAATGAGGGGGGTCACAAATATGTCTGTTTGGAAGCAATGAATGAAGATAGACCATGCCCAATTTCACTGCTTTTTTTTTTCATTAAAAAAAATAATCAAATTAAATTTGTAATTTAACAGGTTGTTATTAAATATTAGAGGTATTGCTAACTAATTGGATTCATTTGAAAAAGATTTATAGATGCACATCCCATACATATGTATATATACTATACATACATTACATACATGTATGTGTGTGACACAGAGAGAGATAGAATATATATATATATATATATATATATATATATATATATATATATAGAGAGAGAGAGAGAGAGAGTTTGTGTACATTTGTGTGTAATTGCCTCTCAGGAATGATTATGTTCTTGGTATTGTTTGATAGTTATGAATTATTTAATAATTTGATAGTTATTAATTATTCATGAAATTTGTTTTACATATCCTCTGCAGTGTTTAAAATAAAGGATTAAACATCATGTACTCAAATTTCTTGACCTAAGATTACCCCCAAATCCACATTTTAAATATAAACGTGTAATATTTCTATTAATTATAATTTTTATATAATTTGTCTTCAGCAATAATAACGAAGATGTGGTGTAGGAGGTCTTTCTACAATTTGTTGCCCATATTGGCTAATGAATAAAGAAACTGCCTTGGCCTGATTGAGGCAGAACTTAGGTAGGCAGGGAAGACAGAAACGAATTCTGGGAGGAAGAAAGCAGAGTCAGGGAGAAATACCATGGAACCACTAGAGATGGACATGCCGAATCTTTCCTGGCAAGCCACTGCCATGTGGCAATACACAGATTAATAGAAATGGGTTAAATTAAGTTGTAAGAGTTAGCCAATAAGAAGTTAGAGCTAATAGGTCAAGCAGTGATTTAATGAATACAGTTTTCTGTTTGGTTATTTCGGGTGTAAGATAGCCCAGCGGACGGCGGGATGAACAAGCAGGCCCTCACCCTGCAACATAGATGGTTATTGGTTGGTGCAGTCTGTTACCAGTGAAAGCCTAGATATGCTTACTTTCATGGCTATCAATAATATCCAAATATTAAATATTAAATCAGTGTTTAAGTAGCAATTACAAAAGCCTGAAGAGATGGATGAGGAATTTTCCTTACTGTAAAATACAATTCTGCTTTAACTAGAGGAATTAAACATCTAATCAGAAAACAATCATTTTCTTGTTGACTAATAATGTAGTTTCATACACATAAAATAAAAAGGCATAGATACTGAGAAGAGTCTAGGACAGTAATTGAAGTACAGCAGACAGGAATTAGAGTAAAACCTAAGAGTATTGAAATAGAGGACAGCAAAGTGGCCTTAAGAATTATAGTGACTTCTTGAAGCAATTTTATTTCTTTTTCAAAATAAATATATATTTATTTTGCATACGAAAGGTAGTTTCTCCTCCCTCTTCTCTTTCCATTTCCGCACACACCTCCTGGCTCAATCCACCCCTCCCCTGTTCTGTTTAGAAAGGGACAGGTCTTCCAAGGTTGTCAACAAAGTGAGGCACATCAAGGTGTGCTAAAACTAAGCACCTACTATTGTACTTAGGCTGGACAAGGCAATCGAGCATGAGGAATAGGTTCCCAAAAGCCAGTCAAATCGTTAGGGACAGTTCCTTTCCTTTCCCATTGTTAGGGGTCCCACAAATAGAACAAGCTACAAAACTGTTGAGACAATTTTCAAATGTCCTCAAATCTTAACTTTAAAATGTTCTACAGTTTTTCATTAATTCAATAATACTCTTGAATCTTCAAGTGGTTGTTGTATTTTTAATTTGCCATATTTTTTCTTTGCAATGTCATGATGGCCATATGTCTTATGGGGGATTCTGTCTTTGCATTTTCTAACTATAAAAGAAGGAGAAACTGTAACACCAAAACCAGGTCTTCAAATCTCATTTTCCCAAATGATAAACTGGAATACATTTGTTCCTATTTATTCTCTGTCTCTCTCTCTTTGTCTCTCTCTCTCTCTCTCTCTCTCTCTCTCTCTCTCTCTCTCTCTCTGTGTGTGTGTGTGTGTGTGTGCATGTGTGCATGTGTGTGTGTGCATGTGTGACTGAACTATCACAAAGAGAAGATTCTAGAATGGAATTAGAATAGAAAAGATGGCAGTATTCAGAACTAAGGTACATCTCTGATACAGGATGAGAAACACTAAACACAACAGTGCAAGACACAAGCTCTGTCCATGTCAAATATGATGCTATTCTCTTTTTTATATAAAATTATAGAGTAAAATATGCAAAAATGAGCAAAGGAAGAAATAGGACAGAAATTTCTTAAAATGTTATCCTCTAAAAATATCATCTGAAGCAATGTTTCAAATATTCTATAATGTAAAACAAACAGCAACAACACTAAACTTCTGGGGTAATTAATACATAGATAAAAATGGTAGCCAGGAAGTCAATAAGACTATAGGTAGAGCCAGGTGGTGGTAGCACATGCCTTTAATCCGCAGCACTCAGGAGGCAGAGGCAGGTGGATCTCTGTGAGTCTGAGGCCAGGCTGATCTACAGAGCATGTTCCAGGACAGGTTCCAAAGCTACAGAAGAACTCTGTCTCGAAACAAAACAAAACAAAACAAAACAAAAAAAGGAACAAGAATAAACAAACAAAAGGCCACAGATAGATAAAAATAATTGTCAACAAAGCAGTTTTGAAAATTAAGATAACCAGCTAGCTTCCAGATCCACCCTAAAGTTTGCCAGGTGTGCTGGCACGTGCCTGTAAATCCAGCAGTCTGGTGATTGTAGGAGCAAGACTCAGGGATTCAAGGCCAGCCTAAGCTACAGAGCATAATGCCCTGGCAAAACAAAATGAAACAAATCCTGGATGTGGAGGTCAAGGCTGACCCCAACAATACCCTTGAGAAAGCTGCAGAAGCAGTGAGAAAGTAAAAAAACAAAAATGTAGCATTTAAAAGCCCGGGATTGATAGTCCAATTTCAATCCTCTATTAAAGAACGCCATGGTATAGGGGCATCTCTCTTCACCATCCAAGTGAGAACTGCAGCAGATACCCTAAAACAAGGATAATTATGGGAAAATGATGTTCACAGAATGACTAGCTAAAGAATGAGTATTTATTGGCAAAACAAAGAGGCCAACTCTGCCCTAAATCCCTTCGTGTCTTACAACACTGATCTTGTATGCTTTTTGAAAAGGGAAAAAATGAGAATGGCATGAAAGTCACAGTCAGAAGAAAAAAAAAATGAGCGTGTCCTGGAATGGAAAAGGAGGACCCTAAGAGGGCTCCAAAGTATATACCCAGTGTGCAATTTCCTCTGGAATATGATGGGAGGGTAGCACCTTTGGTTAGATGTCTGTGATTGTTACTTGCTTGGTTGAAGATTTTGCTATTTGCTGTGAAAATATAAACCAGCGTCGTGTGAAGGGGTCAACTAAGATGTGAAAGTGTCTTCTGTCATTTAAGAGGGACACTTCGGTAAGTAAGAAAACAAGAAATCTCATACTTATTGCAAAATATGTGAATTATGCTAAAATCCTAAATAAATTTGCAAGAGTCCCTATTGCAGCCCTGGTACACATTGGCGTGTGATTTGGTATTAGTGTGGGCCGAAGCTCCAGGTAAGTCGGACTCCAGATGTGAAAGCAAATAGCACACCTGCATTGTTTTCTTCTGAATTAGCTTGCAGTGATTTCTTATGCAACCACAAAGCAAAGAAACTTAAAGGGAAGGAAACAGGAGTTCTTGAAATAATGAATGGGAATACTTAGACAGATACTTGGGAGTCACAAATCAGTGGTAAATTTGGTAACATTTGAGCCAGGGGTTGGATCTGAGTATTAATATGTATCTGTATAATAAATACATCAACTATATCTATATGATATGTTTTAAAATATGATATATGTGATATGTTTTATTTCTATATCTATATATTTACATACACACTCAGGAATATTGATGGTCAAACAAAAATGTGAGAAAGTACAGAAAGGAATAACCTTGATTTTCATTAAAGCATTATTAAATTGTCCAATAAACCAAATGAGCTAAGATTTGTTGATGGAGGAAGGTCATTGGCTAATAAAGGCACTGCCCTGGCCCATTTTATTGGTTAGAGGATAGGTGGGAGGAGTAAACAGAACAAAATGCTGGGAGGAAGAGGAAGTGCGCTCAGAGACTCGAAAGCTCTCCTCTAGGGAGCAGACGCCTGAGAGAGACACCATGCCCCGCTCCGGCATGAAGCTCCGACCCAGGATGGACTAGGCTAGAATCTTCCCGGTAAGACCGGTTCTCACAGATTATTAGAGATGGGTTGATCGGGATGTGAGAATTAGCCTGTAAGTGCTAGAGCTAAAGGGCCAAGCAGTGCTTAAAAGAATACAGTGTCCGTGTAATTATTTCGGGGCATAAGCTAGCCGAGCAGGTAGCCGGGGTGCTGGGGATGCAGCCCTATTACTACAATTTGCTTTTTGTCTTCCTGGGTGCACAGAGGGGGATGTCTCTGTGTGTTTGTGTCTGTCTGTCTGTTTTTCTCAATCTGTCCATTAACCAGTATTCTAAACACACACACACACACACACACACACACACACCAACACATACATGTGTGTTTACATATAAGCATGTCCCACAAATATATATTAGACACACACATAGAAACACACAGTGAGTACTTATAATAATTGTAGGGATGAGAATTAAAGTTAGGGCCTCAATTGTGCTAGGCCTGTATATAGCTAGGCCAGCGATACCATTCTTGGGCATATACCCAAAGGATGCCCAATCATACCACAAGGACACTTGCTCGACTATGTTCATAGCAGCTTTATTCTTAATAGCCAGAACCTGGAAACAACTCAGATATCCCTCAACTGAAGAATGGATAAAGAAGATGTGATCCATTTACACAATGGAGTATTACTCAGCTGTTAAAAACAATAAGATCATGACGTTTGCAGGCAAATGTATGAAATTTGAAAAAAAAAATATCTTGAGTGAGGTAACACAAACCCAGAAAGACAAACAGTATGTATGCACTCCTAAGTGGATATCAGATGTAAAGGATAACCATGCTGCAATCACAGATCCTGAGAGACTGCATAACAAGAGGGTTCAAGGGGGTTGCATGGATCTCCCTGGTAAGGGGAAATAGAAGAGATTTCTAGTGTGGTCTGGGGGGCGGGTGGGGGCTGGAACATAAGTGAGCCAGTGTGGGAGGGATGGAGTGGTAGAACCCTAAAAGAAAACTGGAAAGGGGGGTACTTTGCGGTGAGGTAGAGACCTGGTGCAAGGGAAACCCCTAAAAATCTACAAGGATGATCCCAGCTAAGACACCAAGCAGCAGAGGATAGTAGCCTGAACTGGTCCATTCCTGTGACCAGGCAAGACTTCCAGTAATTCAATCCATTCACATAATGTTCAATCAACAATCTGCCCTGCCTAGGAGATGTACTGGGGTAAGTGTGGCACAGGGATTGTGAGAATGACCAACCAGTGACTGTTCCAGCCTCAGACACATGCAGTGAGAGTGAGCTCACCTATCACACTGCCTGGAGTGCCAGGTCCCAGAGACTGGGTGGCCCAGAGACCTGATATAACCAAACATGACTCTAGAAAAAAAAAAAGGCATGTAATGTGCCTAAGGCTGTTCTGCTATACTCACAGATTGGTGTCTAGTCCAATTCTCATCAGAAGATTCTTCATCTAGCAAATTATGGAAACAGATGCAGAGAGCCACAGTCAAACATCTGGCCAATCTCAGGCAATCCTGTTGAGAAGAGGGAGGAGGGATTGAAGGAGCCAAAGGGGTCAAGGACGTTACACCAAAACCTACAGAATCAACTAATCTGGGCTCATAGGAGCTCAAGGAGCCTGAACCAACAACTGAGATGCCTGCATGGAACTGACCTAGGCCCTCTGTATTGCACATAAGTGACAGGTATATAGCTTGATCTTCTTGTGGAACTCAACAGTGGGAGCAGCAGTTGTCTTTGACTCTTTTTTTCCCTGGATTTGGGGACCTTATTCATCAGTAGGTTGCCTTGCCCAGTCTTAATACAAGGAGAGGTGTTTAGTGTTACTACAGCTTGATATGTCCGGCCTTGTTGATTTCCATGACCTTTTCTTAATAGAAATGGAGAAGAAATAAATGAATGGTTAGGGTGAGGGACGGACTGGGAGAAGAAAAGTGTGTGTGGGGGGGACTGTAGTCAGGATGCGAAATAAATAAATTTAAAAATATTTAGTGGCATTTTAATTTGCAACATATTATTTTTTTATTTATGTTTAGTTTGCATTGTGTGTGTGTGTGTGTGTGTGTGTGTGTGTGTGTGTGTGTGTATGACTTTGGGTTAACATGTTCCTTGCTAAGTATGTGGAGGTGAGAAAGAAACATTTGAGAACCAGGTTTCTCCTTTTACCTTGGGTCACCAGGCCCCATTTTCACCCTTTGAATTCCCATTTACTGCATTGTTTTAATTTATTTTACCTTCCTGGTGAGTTTCAACTATTTGAATAAGTTTCCTGAGCATGTGCATGCCATCATTTCCATTGTCTCTGGTACTCTGCCACTTAGTACTCGAGGTAAGTGTCTGGTTCCCTGCCCATTTGCATCTCTCTATTACACTGGAAAGGTATCTTTTTGCTGGAGACATACAATCCATGCTTTTTCTCCAAGTAACTAATCCTTCCCTGTGGATGTGGTTTTTGTATTTTACCTTGGATTAAGTCCCATAGTAGGAATATTTTCTTCTGGAGGAGGCTTCACCCAAACAGAGAGTATATGTCTTCACATTGATCTCTCTCCAAGCAGCAGAGTAAAATGCTTTTCTTCTAGGAGAAATTGTTTAGAAGCCTGTGAATTGACCTTTTTGTGCACCAAATTGACATTTGTGAAGGTAGTTTTATCTTCGTTTAAGCTAGTATTGATCAAATCATCAAAGATGGTATTACAGTTTGAATAACCCTTCTTGAAACACAATATTAGTAATATCTGGAATTTAAATCTTTAAATCTGTGCTCATCTTGTTGAATATCTTAGGGGCTTAGCTGGTAACTGACTTGGTTATTTTTTCACTCATAGTTACCCCAAAACTATGATAGATGTACTCGCGTTCTTCCTCATTTGTCAATCACTGTTCAGTGAGTTTGTTATGTCTTCTAATATCCCCACCTTCATCTACAGCAATGAAGCTTTCCAAGACCTCTGGTTTATTCAACCAAGAATCAGAATCGAGCAAGTGTTCTGTGAAGTACTGAAGGGCTCTGCAGGATCTAGGCTGATTTGCAGTGATCAGAGGGGAAAAGGAGTAACTACAACAAAACCATCCTGAGACAATTTGTAACATACCTTAACATAGATTAAAGTATTCTTTACTGCAAGAGAGGTGGTTAAATTATTACATGAGAAGCATTAGAATTGGTTTTGTTGGAATGAGAGAATTCTTAAGTCTCACTGCTGCAAACTATGTAGGGTTTTAGCTGAGATTTAGTGAGAGGCTTTTAGGCTTCTGTTTCTCAGGTAAGCTTAGGAAATAGAAATGTTGAGGTGGAAATAGGTCAAGGCAAGCAGTAGTATTAATTACAGTGAAATCCTCAAGAGAACTCTACTACAAAGCTGCAGATACAAAGGTTAAAATAAATTCTACAGATCTGCAAGATTATTTATACCTCTACAGATTCAGAAGCATTCAGCATAAATGGAGTTCTGGCATTAACTCCACCTACACAATATAGCACACGTTCAGTGCTATTGTTTTATCTCATATGAGTATTGTGAAGTTGTGGTTTTTCATATTTGTTTGTTTTACGTATGCTTGCTTTATTTTCTATTTAAATTGTTAATAATTGCTACTATTGTAATAGGGTTTCAGGGGGAAGGTATCTAACTCACAAGAAAGCCTTTCACTAGAATTATCAAATATCAAAAACCCTCCTTAGTCATAACTGCATGCGATGACAAACATGATAGGAGAAAAACCTTCTATGTGCTCCCTTCTGCCTTCTTATTCACAACACACAGCAGAGGACTAACATCTATTCTGTATAGCACAGCATTTTGTCAGGACCGTCATCAATCAGATAATTTTAGTACCTCTCAGATTGTCAGAATATAACCAATGAACACAGAAAAAGCATATCTGGAAAGAGAAGGAAACAGAAGTAAGTCAGGAGAGGTTGATGATGGCCACAAAAATTTTTAAGCCTCTAAACCGCCTAACTGTAAATGGCGAAATCTGAAATTTGGTTTTATCAGTGAACTGAGCATCCTGTGAGTGTGGTCACTGATGGTACTGCAGGAATGAATGTTGCCTGGCCACATAATTAGACTGTCTAATGGAACAAAGAGTTTTCCTAATTCTTTTCTGAATTTCTAAAGCACAATCAGAGATTCAAAAAGAAAAGTTATCTAACACACTTAAGTAAACAGTGTGTTCTACTGCTATACAAAAAATTTGCAGTAGGCAAAATGAAAGTAAAGGTCATATCATATTGTTGAGTCTTTGCAGAATTGTCATAGAGATTGCATATATATATATAATGATTATCATGATAAATTCATAGTACTCTTATTAGAATAGTGAAATTTAAATCTGCCAAGGAAGTATCAAAGTACAAACTAAAAATCATGCCTTTAGCCCTATAGAATTATGCTTAAACTTTGTTATTATCATGTTCTTTGCTATCACTTATATTTTTTAAAACTGTCCCCTGAGAGGTAACATCATCCAAAGTCCATTATCTCAGTGTTAACAGAGAAACACACAAATTGTTCAGTTGACTGACTGGGAGTCATTATAAAATAGCCTTATTTCGTTTTATACTCAATGATCAAATTTGTTGTCCTGGTTATAGGTCTATCAGATCACCAGTTGAGAACATTAGAACTTTCAACATTTACCTTAACCACTACTTAATAGACCTTGGGAAAGTAATGTAGTCTCTGTGAAACTCAATTTCTCATTTTTCAATGTTAGTATATCATTTGTTAACTTAAAAGTGCAATAAATGAGTTTACCCCAGAGTTGCACAAGAGAGAAATGAGTTGAAAGCATTTCGAAAACATACAAATAATTGTTTTTTTTGTTCAAAGTTTCCCAATGGTCTTAGTTGTTCTCATAGATAATTAAATATAGCCCTGACTTACTTAAAAAAACAAACATTATATACATATATATGATGTTGTATATAATGTAAAACATATATATTACATATAATGTCTATATATATATATATATATATATATAATCTCAACACACACATATATAAAATGTTAGATACCACACTGAAGATTGGACATGAAGGATCTACTCTAGTTCTAGATGTATTGTATAAGCAGCTGGTTCACTATATAACATCACTTATTTGGCTAATACATTCTTTCAGGAAAATTTCACATACTATCATCTGTTTCCCAGATACTATGGTGAAGTTCTTTTGGATATATATATATATATATATATATATATATATATATAGTAAAGAAAATAGGATTATTTCTTTTGTGCATCATAGAGCCACTTATGGAAAATGTTCCATATAATAAATTTAACATAATATACCTATATCTATCTATCTATCTATCTATCTTTTTTCTTTTGTCTTTATTTGGGGTGTTCTCATGTGTGTGAGTGTGTGTGTGTGTGTGTGTGTGTGTGAATTTAACACACATTAGGTTCATCTGAAAAATGGGAACTTTCCTTCAGAAACTTGACCTGTTGACAAACCTGTTCTACATTTATTGACTGATGGTTAATGTGGAATGATCCAGTCCACTGTGGATGGTTTCATCCCTGGGCGGTGGTCATGTGATATAATGGAAAGCAAACTACAAAAGTCAGTAGGTTGCATTCCTCCATGCCCTCTACTTCAGCTTTTGCCTCCAGTTTCCTGCCTTCGCTTCCTACCCCGACTTTCCCAGCGATGGAGTGTTATCTAAGAACTATAAACTGAAATAAACCCTTTCCTCCTTGATTTGGTTTTGGTCCATGACCAAAACCATAGCAATAGAAAACCCAGCTAAGACACTGTAGAAGGCGACATTAGTTTACTTTCTACTTCTATGAATAAAAGTGTAGTGATTGTGCACATTTGGTTCATGATATCAGAGTTTCTTGTCTGTGATTGAACCCCTTAGCTCTGAGCATCTGGGGAAGGCATTACATTATTCTAAGAGCATATGGTGGGGCAAACTACTCCAAACTACTACTACGGTGGCATAGAGAGGGAGATTAGCAGGGCAGGCCCTCAGTATTCTCCAGGTACGTGCCTCCAATGCCACAAAGATTTCCCACTAGGCAGTACCTGTTAATGATTCATCTGTGTTCCATGAACTTCTCCCTGCTCTTTTAATGCCACATTCATTTAACAAATAGACTTTTATCTGTTTTTCCTCCATCTTGACCATCCTATTCCCTCAAGTTCTTCTCAACTCTTCCCTTCTCCCCTTCCTTCTACCCCCTCTCTTACCCCATGCTAACAAATTTTGTCAGGCAATCTTGTCTGTTTCCAATTTCCAGGTAGGTCTATATATGTTGTTCTTGGGTTTACTTTAATATTTAGATTCTCTAGGATCATGAACTATAGCTCAATTTCCTTTGTTTATGGCTAGTATCCACTTATGAGTGAGTACATACCATATTCCTTTTTTGGGGGTCTTGGTTACCTCATTCAGGATAGTGTTTTCTAATTCCATCAATTTTCATGCAAAATTCAAAATGTGGTTCAGGAGAACTATCTATATTCTGCCAATCATGTATTTTAATAAAACGCTGATTGGCCAGGCAGGAAGTATAAGCAGAAAAATCAGACAGGTCATAGAGGTGGAAAAAAAAAAGAACAGGAGTATTCTGGGAAGCAGGAAGCTGCCACTCCCAATCCAGCCCAGACCACCGAGAAGCAAGATGTAACCTGCCTGACTGAAAGGTACCGAGAGCCATATGGCTAACATAGATAAGAATAATGGGTTAATATAAGCTACAAGAGCTAATGAGAAGACTGAGTTAATGGGCCAATCAGTTTATAACCTAATGTAGACTCTGTGTAATTTTCTTTGGGGCTTGTTGGCTGGGGGGTATCGGGTGGGACAGAAACCCCAATGAGCAGCCCCTCATGTTATAAAAATGTCATCATTTTTTACCGCTGAGTAGTACTCTAATGTGTAAATGTGCCACACTTTCTTTATCCATTCTTCAGTTGAGGGGCATCTAGATTGTATTTAGGTTCTGGCTATTGCAAATAATGCTGCTATGAACATAGTTGAACAAATGCTTTTGTAGTATGATTGAGCATCTTTTGGATATATTCCCAAGAGTGGTATTGCTGGATCCTGAGGTAGGTTGATTCCCAATTTTCTGAGAAACTGCCATACTGATTTTCAAAGTGGTTGCACAAGTTTGCATTTCCAGCAGCAATGGATGAGTGTTCCTCTTATTCCACATCCTCTCCAGCATAAGCTATCATTGGTGTTTTTGATCTTAGCCATTCTGACAGGTGTAAGATGGTATCTCAGAGTTGTTTTGTTTTGCATTTCCCTGATGGCTAAAGAAGTTGAACATTTTCTTAAGTATCTTTTGGCCATTTGAAATTCTTCTGTTTAGAATTCTCTGTTTAGTTCAGTACTCCATGTTTTAATTGGACTCTTTAGAATTTTAATGTCTAATTTTTTGAGTTCTGATATATTTTGGAGAATAGTCCTTTGTCTGACATGGATCCCATTCAGTGGGCTGCCTTTTTGTCTTATTGACTGTGTTCTTTGCTTTACAAAAGTTTCTCACTTTCAGGAGGTCCCATTTATTTATTGTTGCTCTTAGTGTCTGTGCTGCTGGGGTTATATTTAGAAAGTGGTCTCCTGTGCCCATGCATTGAAGACTATTTCCCACTTTCTCTTTTATCAGGCTCAGTGTGGTCAGATTTATACTTACATCTTTAATTCATATCACTACAGAACCTTCATCCAACAACAGATTAAAGTAAAGGCAGAGACCCACATCAGAGCACTGAACTGAGCTCCTAAGGTCCAGTTGAAGAGTAGAAGGAATGCGAATATGAGCAAAGAGGTCAAGGCCATGAAGGGTTCATCCACTGAAACAGTTTCCCTGAGCTAATGGAAGCTAACCAAATCCAGCTGGACTGGGAAGGAACAGGACCAAACTAGTCCCTCTGAATGTGGTTGACAGATGGAGCAGACTGAGGGGCCACTGACAATGGCACTGGGATTTATCTCTACTATATGTACTGGCTTTTTGGGATCCTATTCTCTTTGGTTGTATATCTTGGTCAGTCTAGATGTAGTAGGGAGGGCCTTGGACCTTCCATAAAGCAAGGTGTCTTAACCTCTCTTAGGACTAGAGGGGGTGGGGTGGGAAGGTATGTGGAGGGAATGGGAGGAGGAGAGGGAGTGAGAATTTGGATTGCTTTTTTTTCATAAATAAATAAATAAATACATACATACATACAAGTAGACTTATACATGGGAAGCACTTATCCAAACCATTATATGTAGTAACAATGAAGGCTATAGACCACAATAAGGTCACTCTCCTTTCAATGCTAAGAATATTGAGCTCTGCTGTGACTCTTCCTACAAGTTGTCAGAAAAACAGTATTTTATCCCAATTTTTGCATTAAACCTTAACTAAATTAGAATTAAATTTGATATGATGTGCAATGGTTAATACACATAAACATTTGCACACAAAAGACAAGATCAGTTTTTCTGAAATTATAAAAGAGAAAGTTACAAAACTGTAGATCTTATTTCCTGTAGGAATTTAGATAAGTGCCTAGATCTTCAGTGAAACCAAGTTATTAAGTGTTCTGTTACTGTCTTTACTTTAAGAAGCATTTGTTTCCACAGAGGCCGTGAAAAGATGGATGAGAGGAACTCCCTGAAAGTTAATTTAGAAGCATTTTTCTATATTTTGTTGTTATTGTTTTCTGGTTTATTTTTTGTAGTAATATTATGAAGTATCATAAAATAGTGCACAAAAATCCAAATTTAGATCCACCCTACCCCAAAACTTCTAGTAGACTGATAATAAAGCCAAAAAATAAAGCACAGATTACACTTAGTAAAGATAATACAAGGCTTTATTTTGTAACATAACTCTTCTTTAAATATGAGGAATCACACTGGATATTTGTATCAACTTTGCTAATTGTGCTATTTGACTCACTGCAACACTCACTTCCCTATTAGCCAGAGTTAGCAGTGAGCTTACATAATGTTCCATCTGTGCTTTGTTGTTAGTGGAATAATATTTATCTTTTAAAGTATTTGATAAATAGTCTTACATTTTGCGTATATCTGAAAGCGCTTTTCCAAACCAACCCATCAATAGAGTTAATCTAATTGGTAGGTAAAGATAAAGTAGTCGTGCCAATAAAATGAAGTTTTCCTCTCTCAGACTCATGAATTATTGGAATGTGAACACCAGAGGAAGGAGGTGATGAGAGAATGAAAACTTCAGAAATCTGACCTCATAATTTAATTCAGAGTAACAAGGTCAACGTAGGTGGGTGGATGAAGGAAAGTGAAAATCTTTGCAACTGCCAAAGTCTGATGTCATCAGCAAGTATTGGTGGTAGAGATAGTCTATGAAAGTATTTGGGTGTGTTGCTCAAAATAGTGTCTACAGTACCAAAAAAAAAAAAAGTGAACTAAGATGCTTCAAAACAGCTAAGAAGTCCCAAGGAGTTATTGTTTCCCACAGTGAGCTGAACTATTCTTATGTAGGGGAAGCGCTGACTTTTGATTAGAGAATGATGTCTCCATTTTGGGATAGGGCCTTTAGGTGATGTAATTAAGTCAAAATGAAATAATTATTAGTATTTGATACACAGGATTTCAATAAGAGGAGGGATGAGAGCACAGCTAGCAATAGAAGAAATACCATGTGAAAATTCAGCGAGAAGACAGCCATCTATAATTCAAGAAGAGATGCCCTATAAAGGATTAAAATAAACGTACACATTGGTTTCATATTTCTGCCCTCCAGAACCATGAAAAACTATATTTATGATAGTAGAGTCCTCTGCCTTCCAGTCTATGTCACCCTTAGCAGGTGAATACTCTGCCAACAGAACAGGAGCAGTGTTTGTGACAGCAGGGAAGAATGCGAGTTGTGTATTAGCAGAAGAGAAAGAGGAGTCTATATGAGGATTAACACTTGAGCATACATCCTATTGTCATCAATATGTCCACAGCCATGAAGCCAGGTAAGATTATTATAGAGTAGAAATAAAAGCGTCGAAATCTACAGTTTACTGTCTCCATTCAAAAGACTTCACTATTTTACTGTCTCTAGTCCATAACCCACTGTACCTAGCAAATCTTGCTCAGAAAGGTAAAAATTGAAAGTAACTATCATTCATTTCAAAGACTCTGGAAGTTCACCAACTGCTAGACATGAACCAATGAAAAATGTGTAAAATGATTATATACACCAAGAATCTTTTTATATTTTGCTATTTAAGAATTTTTACATTGCTGTATCTACCAGTCCTAAATATTATATCATAATCTGTACTCAGGTGATGAGAAGCCATAAACTAATCTCCCAAATCACTCCAGTCTCTGTTTCACCTTCACATGTCCTTCTGTCATAAGTTTAGACTCTCTGTATTCAAATTTCCTTCATATATATTTATCAAACATAATACATTTAGAACACACTCTAGTCTAGCATAAGCTATTGATTTGTGTACATCTACAAATTACCTTTTTGCAAATAAAGTCATACTTATAGGTCTTAAGCAGAAATGAATTACTGGGGAGTAGGTTACTATTCCATCAAATAAAGCTTGTACTTTCCTTAGAGATGGCTCTATATGCAGAAATGATAAATCATTAACTGTTTATATATGAACCAATATTTCATACATTTATCTTTATCTTTACAAAGGACAGCTTAGTGACATATATAAAATCTCAGACAATTTGTGACAGTGATATGGTTTCACTGACATTAATTGTGAGAGGATTCTTTTAATCTTGTAAAATAAAACTGGTATCCGCAATTTTCTTATATGTGACAGGAATCCTCCAAATTTTAGCAATCATTACCCTATTATCATTGCATTCAATAACTGACCATGTAAGCTGTAGATTAGAAATGGAAGAGGTTAGCTTGATTACATAGGTATCACATCTAGGTTTTGGAAATCAAAGATTAAAAATTCTCAAAACAAAGACAAGATAAAAGAGACAGAGAGACTTTTATCAGCCTGACTTATTCTTGTCCTTCGTGTGTTCAATAAGTTATCCAAGATTTTTTTATTTAAGTCTCAAATGATATCACTAGCTATGCTTCATCCACTAATAAACAAGATAATTCATCAATTGCACAGTTTATATCCAAAAAGGGAAATATAGGTAAATCTACTATTGTGTATAAACAATAGACTCAATAAATATTTGTTGATAATAAGTTTAAATATTTAGTAAGGTAGTTTTTGCAAGCAAAGATAGTGCAAAAATTAAGAAAAGGTATGTTCTGCTGGGCGGTAGCAGTGCTTGCCTTTATCCCAATACTCAGGAGACAGAGGCAAGTGAAGTTCTGAGTTTGAGGCCAGCATGGTCTACAGAGTGAGTTTTAAGACTATGTGGGCTACAAAAAGAAATGTTTCAAAAAAAAAAAAAACAAACAGATATGTTCCAAAAAACATTTGAGGTTTTCAGAAATTAGTTATAGAAAGTTTAGGATTATCCTTGTGAATATCTATATAACATTTTGGCAAAAGTTAAGACATTAATGTGAATGAAAACACAAAACAAAATGGAAACCTATACTATTACAGTGTGAATTGAGTCTCTCTAGGCTAGTATTGTATATGAATTTAAATGTGAAATACTAGAGCTCTCAAAAGAGTTCAATTTAATAAAAAGAAATTATTAATCGTTAACCAATGGAGCACATAATAGAATTAAAGTATAGCCTGGCTCTGGGTTGAGAAATTATCAATTTAGATATTTGCAGATTTAGGTATGTCACTTTCATGGTATAGGGGCCATGAAACCAAGAAAGTAACATCACTAGGTAGCTAGTGACGAAGACATTCAGACACCAGACACAAAGATGTCTAGAATCTTCAAAGGAGACATAATAGCATCACACTATTCCCAGGACATATGTAAAGTATTGAAAAACAGCATAAACTTACTAAATGATTGGTTTTCACAATATAATGGTTAAAATGTAAATAAAATGGAATAATGAGTAATAGTTTAACTTCCTTCTTTCTAAGTCACATATTAGTAACTTTTGTTAGCCTTTAGTGACTGTGTGTAAAACTCTACACTGATAGTACCTTTATTTGAAATGAATAACCATCTTCTGAAGGTCATAAAAAAGACTTAGAAAAGAGAAATTAAACAGATAAATTGATTAATAAAAACACAACACACCTGATTTTTATAAAGAATTGGACAAAAATAAACTAATAGTAACAAAATACTAATTTTATAGAGTTTAAATAAAAATATTACTAAATTTATATGTAACCACAAGAAAGAGATGAATATCTCAGAAAAATAATCAAGCAAAGTGTATAAAATATTGTTATGCCCATTAAAATTAGAACACTAAATAAAACATATTAATTTTAATGAATATAAGTAAAATGATAAATCTATGTTATGCTAAATATTAAGTATAAAATATTTATAAAATGAAAAGTTGAAGTTTCTTTGTACAATGGATTGCAGTTATGGAACTTAACAAGTGACCAAAGTACGGCGAACAGATATCTGTGGGTGTTGACACAAAATATGACATCTATAAAACCTTAATATTTTGGTACAATTGCAATTTTTCAGTGTAGTTTCTTCTTAGAGTTCTTCTCACTAGTGACCCAGGTTTGATTTCCGGCCTTCCACCTAAGGCTCAAAGACAATTGTAGAAAGGCAGAAAAAACTGTAAGAGCCACAGTCTTGGGAATAGCAGAGCAAAACACTATCTTCTGGTTCTGAAAGGACCACTGCTCTCAGAACTCACAACAGCTGAAGTTGACCTTTGCAAGAACAGCACAAGGTCAAGCCAGTCAACATTCTAGTATGGAATGGAAAGCGGGTCATATGCCCTAACTCTAGCTGGAAAGTTATTGACAATTGATGGCTTAGGGGAGAGGAAAGAATTTTCACATAGCAGGATTCATATCCTTCAAGAATATTTCCTCTCCCTCTTCCAAAAGACAGTCCTGGTAGATCAACCAGGCTCCAGTGGACTTTCTCATATGCATGAGTATATGACATTACAAATTGGAATCATTAGGCTGTAAAAAAGGCAAAGAGGGACATAAAATTAGAAGATAGCAGGAGTTCATAAGGGATCTGGGTAAATTTAGAGGGAGGAGTGGCAGGTTCATATGATCAAAATAAATTGTATGCATGTATGAAATTCACAAAACTAATAAAATACTGAACAGCATTACATGTATATGAATATACCTGCACAGAAACTTCAGAAGCATGAGCAACAGTGGGATATGATATATCTTATAATGGCAACACTATGTGGAGCCAGAACTGTAAATTTAATACCGAGTGTACTCACTAGCCATGCTTAGCTTTGCAATTATTGAAGAATTCCCCCAAACAAACAAACAAACAAACAAAAAATGAATAGGGAAATTCCTATTTCTGTTTAAATCCTTGGCTCAGAGAACAGCACAGAGAGCCAGGGTGTAATGCACCACTTGGAAGGAATGGGAGCAGAACAAAAGCAGCAGCAGCTGCAGATGGAAGAGAGTGTCTTGGCAGATTGAATCCAAGCTAGTTAGCTGGATTCTGTTCTGAAGAACGGAGACGAGACAAGAGCTCCCGTGTAAAACTGTGAATGCTGTACATGTAAGCAAGTAAGGGTGACTCATTATCACACGGAGTGTAATAAATAGAAACAACCGAAGTGATCAATGTGAAAGGGGATAATTTGCGTACGTATGATAAATATGTTTGCGAGAGAAGAGAAAATATTATATATAAATAAATGTAGGCTGGGGAATCTATATTGAGAAGTTGTAATTCTCCCAAAATACGGCTATTTATGAAACTAAAATGAGGTGATGGCATCTAACATTTTGTATGCAACTTAAAAAAATACAACAGCAAAATGATTATTCTATGTAGGATCAACATAAGATTGGAGAAAGTAGAAGAGGGACCATGATAGCTTTAAATTACATTAAGAGAATGGCTGGAGGGAAGGCTTCTAAAATAAGAACACTTGCTTTTCTAACAGAAGATTCAGTTTGATTTCCAAGCACCCACATAGCAGCTCACAACCATCCTAACTTCAGATTCAGAGTTTCCAGTTCCCTCTTCTGGCCTCACCTGACACACAGTGCTTATACATACACATAAGTAATAAAATGAATTTTCATGTAGTAAGAGAAGTGAGTGAACCTAATGGAGACAATAAATATAAAGGAATAGATTTCCTCATTTCTTATAGGTACACAGCCATTTTAACCTCAGAAAGGAAGTGAAAAAACAGGAAAGCAAGAAGGCAACATATCAACATATATAAAGAAATAATGTCTGAAATTTCCAGATATTCACTTACAGATTTGAAATGGTTTGTACATATGTATTAAGAAGAATTGCTGGGGGAAAAAGGCATCCATTCCTAAGCTTATCACATGCTGTCTGGTAAAATTGAACTGTGAAAAAGTGCTTGAAAACAAAATAATAGGTCACATACTAAGAACAGCACAATAGAACTAACCTCTAATTAAAACTTCCAGATAGATGAATGCGTTTCAACAGTTTGAAAATATTAAAGAATTATAAAAAAAGGATTATCAGTCTGGAGTTCAACATGTAAAATTAATAGACACAGATTCATAGTAAAAAGTTTTAGAAATTGCAAGCGAGTGCTTAGTACAATTGATGGAAAGCTAAAGGGAATTCTTTTATCTAAAGGAAAATCAATTAAAATTCAAATGAATAAAACAAAATGAAGACTATTAAAAAGATAAAGATATGAATTAAAGAAACGCTCTGCAGGACTGGATGAATAGCTCAGGAAGTAGGAGTGGTGGTTACAAATACCTGATCTGAATATCCAGTTCCAAGCAGAAAAAAAAAGTCCAAACCTGGCTACCTGTGTACAAGGCTATACCACCAGTACTGTGGGATCAGAGACAGGAGAATCCTTGGGATTTGGTGGACAACCAGTGCAGGTAAAACATCAAATCCCAGGCACAAGGAGACACTTTGTTTCAAGAGAATACGGAGGAAAGCAAAATAACAGGGTATGTGATGTCCTCTGGCTTCCAAACACTTGAACACAGGCACATTCTCACACATGTGTGTTCATGCACAATGCACCCACACACATGTACACAAATGGAATGCTATCTATATGCCTATAATTTTTATTTAAGATCACCAAAAAGAAGGTTCATTTGATAAGAAAAATAATATTCCTTGCAATTTATGATTCTATTTTAAACAGATTTCACATGTGACAAAATATTATGAGTTATTGGAGTAGGTCATTATTCTGAAGCAATTTTTATAGATTATTTGCAATAACTTAGAAATTAAGTATATTGAAGTGCCCTTATGGAAACATAAATTCTTCCAGAATGAATCAAAGATTCAAAGAGAATAGCTAACAGAATAATTAAAACAATATACATATATAGTTCATAAGCACTCCTCAGTGAAAAAAGGGATGACAGGAATAAAAATAAAGGAACATAAAACATATAAATTAGAATTAAAGAGAAAATTTCAGATCTGAACACATCCAAAACAACAATAACACGAAAATGGTCTAAACACGCAAATAAAATGGCAGCATTTGTCAGACTGGATTTTTTTTAAAAAAGGAGATATTTTATCTATAAGTGGGTAACTTTAGATGTAAAACTACAAATAAATAAGTGGTAAAATTTGGGGGAAAGTTGTTTAATACACAATATTCTTAGGTACACTGAAATTTCTATAATCACATTTAGAGGTATCAGCCTCCTTGACAAGGAATCACACTAGAAATAGAGGCCTGCTTCAAAATGATAACTTGATCCACACAAGAATTAACTATTATAAAACATTGTTGATACCTATGAAACCAATAATAAAGGTTTCATTTATTTGTATGGACTTGTGGGTGTGTGTGTATATGCATGGGTACATGTCTGTGTATGCGTGAGTGTGGAGGCCAAAGATTAACCTTGGCTGTCTTTTTTTTTTAAATGAGTTCCTCTTCCTTTTTTAAAAAATATGTATGTATGTATTTATTTATTATGTATGCAATATTCTGTCTGTGTGTATGCCTGCAGGCCAGAAGAGGGCACCAGACCCCATTACAGATGGTTGTGAGCCACCATGTGGTTGCTGGGAATTGAACTCAGGACCTTTGGAGAAGCAGGCAATGCTCTTAACCTCTGAGCCATCTCTCCAGCCCTTGGTTGTCTTTTTAAATCATCTTCACCCTGATTTATCTGAGACAGGGTTACTTACTTAACCTAGAACTTACAGTTGCAGGACACCTCCTGTCTCCTCTTGCTCAGAGCTAGGATTACAAACACACACTTCTGAGAATGAGGTCTTACACAGGTGATGGGCATCCGAAGTCAATGCCTGATGCTTGTTATCAGTCTAGAGATTGAGACATCACTCTCTGACCCAATTACAAAGTTTTTTTTATAAAAACCTATTTCTATTCATTTTTCAATTTATTTTTTTTCTTGTCTCATAAAATACATCCTGACCACAGCTTCCTCACCCTCCACTGCTCCCAGTTCTGCTCCCTAACTCTCTCTATCCCAGATCCACCCACCCCTGTCTTTCCCCAGAAAAGAGCAGACATCCCAAGGACATCAAACAAAACCGCAACAGGATAAAATAAGATCAGGCACAAATTCTCATATCAAGACTGGATGAGGCAACCCAGTAGGAGCCAAAGAGACCCAAGAGAAAGCAAAAATTCAGGGACACTGTCAGGAGTACTCTCACAAGAAAAAAAAAAGAAGAAAAACAAGCCTCAACCTTACATATATACAGAGTACCCAACACAAACCCATGTATGCTCCATGATTGCTCCTTAAGTCTCTGAACTACCATAAGTCCTGCTTATTTGATTTCCCAGGGCCACAGTCTTGCGGTGTCCTTGAACCATCTGGCTCCCACATCCCCCTCCCCACCTTTCATGTGTTTCCCTGAGTTCTGAAGGGAGGGACCAGATGGAGACCTCCAACCAAGACTCTCTCTTTCCACCTAATGTTTGCCCATGGGTCTGTATCTGCTCCTATCACCCGCCAGAGGCAGCCTCTCTGATGATGACTAGATTAGGTACTAGTCTATGAGTATAGCAGAACATCATAATAAATAATTTCATTACTTATTATTATTAATTATCATCATCATCATCATCAGTAGTAGTAGTAGTATGCCAGTGATGTTTGTTTCTAGAGTAGGTCTCTGGGGCTGCCATACCTTTTGCTATTTGGCTATCCAGGCAGCCTTGGACATTGGCTCCCTTTCCTAGGTTGGGTCTCAAATTAGACCAGTCATTGGTTGGCCACTCCCACAAGTTCTGTAGTACCATTGCCCCAGCACATCTCGTAGGCAAGAAAGATTGTAGGTTGAAGGCTTTGTGCCTGGTTTGTGTCCTTGTCCCACCACTGTAAGCCTTGCCTGATTACAGAAGAAGGCTGGTTTAGACTCTATATCCTCCATCACTAGGAGTCATCGCTATGGTGACCCTCATAGATTCTAAAGAGTTTCCACTGCACTAGGTTTCCACATTGCCCCTCTCCCATTTAAAAAATGTTTGAAATGAAAATTAAACATAACATTTTTTTCTTCCCTTCTTTCTCTCCAACTCCTCTCACTTAGTCCCGATCCTGGCACTTTCTCAAATTCAATGTCCCTTTTCTTTAATTGCTGTTATACATGTATGTGTTGCATGTATAAAGAAAGCTGTATTTAAATGTTTATATGTGTGTAATATATACATATATTACATAATATACATATAATATGCATTATTACACACACATACACACAACTAAACATATATTACAACTTTTTGGTACACATAATGTTTAAATGTGTGTGATTCAGGGATGGTCATTTGATATCGAATAACCATTTTGGGGGGTGGCTATCCCCTAGAGAAGGACATTTTTTCCCTCAACATTTCTAAGTTTCCTTTAGTTTTTCTTTTGTCTACATTGAGGTCTTCTGAAATCTCACCTTCTATATTAGCACATCTATTGTTGTTGGTATTGTACAGTGCCACACACCGCATTCCCGTGTCTGCGCTCTGTGCGCTATTACCCAGTTCATGAGCTTCAGGCAAGGGAGCGGGAGGTTGAGAATACAGACGCAGAGACAGAGCACACAGAGACCTTCAATCCAAATTCTTAAGCCCATATTTTAAAGTCAAGATACTTTTCTTAGTAGTTCCTAGAATCAAATTTCTTTCTCCAGTCCAGAACACAAAAGACAACACAATCAACATATCATACATCTGTACACGTTTATCTTTTTAAGCTATATACATTCTATCTTTTTCTCAATACATACATCCCCTCTGGCGGGGGACAACCCTGTTGGTTTACCCCTCTTTCTTGGTTGACTTAACTGAAACTGAGCGAAGGATGTCAGGATTAACACATACCACAATCCACCCTCACCTTCTGAGGGCGACCTTTCAGCGTTCCCTAGTTTCCAAAATCTCAGTGGGAAACCTCCAATTGCCGTGAACCAAGGCTTGGTCTGCCCAGTTCACGAGATTCGGGCAAAGGGCTGGAGGTTGAGAATACAGACACAGATACAGACCGACATGCATGCAGACCTTTTAACACTGATACCAAAACCCCAAGAATGCTCCTTTATTGTGTTCAGGGGCAGATTATATAGAAATAGCCACGTCCCAGCCAAACCCACCAGAAACCACTCTCCTGTCATCAGGAACTCCTGAAGGTCTCGTGCTCAGAGCGGCTGTAGGCACTCATATCAGGGGAAAAACAAGTTGTTTACAAGAAATTCAGGACCTGGGGTCTCACTGCTCTCAACAGTGCAGGTGTTATTTAGGAATCCATCTGGTTGAGAATCCATGGTTATAGTTCCTTTGCCATTCTAGATACACAATCTTATAGCACTTTTGATGTTCTGGCTCTTATAATGTTTCTAGCCTCTCTTCTAATTTGTTTCCTGAGCCTAAGGTTAAGGGGTTATTTTGTAGATGTATCAGTTGGATTTGGACATAATGCCATCACTTGCTTCCTGTACTTTGATTCATTGTTTTTTATGTTAAAATCTTTGTTGTAAAGAGAAGTATCTTTGGTGAGGGGTGAAAACTACACTTATCTTTGGCTACAAAAATAGGATATAAGGATAAAAATTTGGATGGGAGGAAAAGATCAAGAGGGCCAACTACATGATACTACTGAGGTCATGGATCTTAGAGAATTTACTGCTGTCATTTAACTAAAGCAGCCTAATTACTATCTGTGCTCTAAATAATAGAGATTTTAAATCTGTAAAGCAACATCCAATATAATTGGAAGAGGAAATAAACCTAATTGTCTTTTCGAAATTTTATATCATCTTTCTAAACACCAGGACAATTGGCAATTAATGAATCACTTACTGAAAACACAACAAGATGAAAGATATCTGAATGCTACTGTTTGCCACATAAATTTAAATGTTTAGAAGTAATAAATGAACAGTTGTTTTATCAATGAAGTCACATGAGAGACAGGTTCAATTAGAAAAGATGTTCAGAATTTTTAATGACTAGGAACACTTGAATTAAAATAATATTTCATTGCATGGCAAATTTAAGATATGTGGCTAAAGATGTTGTGGTTGCTATTACCTATACAAGGGAATTCTTCTGAATAAAGTTGAAATAAACTATTGATTTTGATACTATTAATGAATCAAATTGGCAGCATTTTAAAACACTATATGGCCTAATACTAATGATTGAAAAGTGAATGATTCTATTTATATAAACTCAGAAAAGTCAAAGATACTGTAACAATGAGTCAGATCGAAAATTTCAGACACATAATGGACATATGATTCTATAAGAGAATATATAATATTATTAACCAGGAAGCAAGAGTATGGACTGTTTCGTACATTTTTTTGTTGTAATAATACATTCTCTAAAAATGAAAAGATTAGTTTTGGTGGGAGCAAAAGTTTTATTCTTTTTATCTACTAAGCAGGCATGCATATATTATATAATATATACATGTACAATATATTCATAATATTGATGTTTTATGGAAGAAGCAAGATGTCACAAATTCCCCTTGGGAAGTTACAATGATAAGGAATTGGGAAACATTGCACTGCAATGCAATGAATTTAGAAATCACAAAGCGATCCAGTGATTCCTGTTCTAGCTGTAATGGAATAGTATGTATTTCAATTATGTGGAGCATTTGTTGACACTGTGTAAACATGTGTCACTGTGGTTGGTTTAATAAAGAACTGAATGTCCAATAGCTAGGCAGGAGAAAATAGGCATGATTTTTGGAGAGAGAGAAAAAGAGAGAGAGAGAGAGAGAGAGAGAGAGAGAGAGAACTCAGGGAAGAAGAAGAAAGGTAGGGAGATTTCAGGGAGACATTAAAGAAGTCAAACATTTGGTTTAGAACAGAGATAACTGAGCTATGTGGCAGAACAGAGATTAATAAAAAGAAACAAACTATTTTAAGTTATAAGAGCTAGTGGGAGAAGCCTAATTTCAGGTCAAGGTTTAATAATTAATAAGTCTCCATGTTAGTATTTGGGAGTGGCTGGGAGGACAGAGAAAGACTTGCTACATATGGCATCTAATGTGGTGTATGTATTTGCACACAGGACCTGAGAAAGCTTTAAAATGCTCAAAACACACAAGCAGAGAGCCAGACACAGCTTTGTAGTCCTCTAGTGTCTCAGGGTGGCTGTGGTATACAGAGACGTAACTCTGGGCCATTGCCTGTGGACTTGTGCCAGCCTATGTGAGGCTGCACATTGGGTTTAAGGGTTGGCTCACTCAGTCAAAGAATGGTTCAGGTACTTAGTAAAGACAGATCCAGATGCTAAAGACCTCTAAAATGGTACAATATGCATGAAAATATGCTTAGACACTTAAGAAAGAAAAGAAAATAGGTATAGACAGTCATAGGGAAAATAAATAGTTTAAAAATAATAAAGTCTTTAAAGAGAAAGTAAAGTAATAGAAAAAAATAAGCCATGTAAGGATGGGAAGAACTGTACCACAGAAGTTCGAACCTTATATTGCACTTTGTTGACTTTGAATGCTAATGTGTGCCATTCCCGCCACACATCTCACATCTGCTGGTTTCCGACATGCATGCTGTTTTCCACATGTGCGTTGTTTCTGACATGCGTGCCGCCCCGACACAAATGCCGCTTTCTGGCACATGCGCCGTTTCTGACATGCCTGCCATTTCTGACATGTGTGCTGTTTCTGACACACGTGCTGCTTTCGACATGCATGCTGGTTTCTGACACGTGTGCCACTCCCTGACACGCGTGCCCTTTCTGACAGGTGTGCCGCAGCCAGCGTGGTGCTGTTTCCGTCACGTGTGTCTGTTGCGGCACACGTGCCGTTTCCGGCACACATGTAGTTACCGCCACGTATGTCATTTTCTGCCACGTGTGTTAGGTCTGTCATGCTTGTCATGACTATCATGTTTCTCATGCGTGCCATGTCTGCCATGTGTGTTGTCTGAACCAGTCTGCCCCCATCTGAACCGGAATCAACTGGACTGTACCGGTCTGGTCCACCATGAACCGGTCTGAACTGATGTGTCCTGTTCTGAATCGGTCTGAACTGGTCTGGTCCAGTATGAGCTGGTCAAGCCAAATGGATAGAAGCAGAGTGTTAAAGGAAAGAAGATAAAAGATTAAAATATACATGCAGCAAGAAAAAACCCTTGATAGGACTTAATAAAAATTTGAGAGTGAGTTTACTTAATTAGTATTAATTCTCTAACAAACAGCAACAAAATCTTGCTTATTGAATAACATATAATGTTACCTTCAAAATTAATCAGTGTTTTATTAGTCACATGTGTAGTATCATGTCTATTATACAGACAATTCCACTCAAGTTCAGATATTTTGCATCAAAAGTTCTGAATTCCATAAATCATGAATAAGGATAGAGACTTAAACATGGGTAACGGTGTGTACTCTTTTTAAATAGAAATGATTAAGCTGCTGCAACATGGATACATTTGTATCTGCGTAGTAAAATATTTGTTTTAAAAAAATAAAGCGCTTATATAACTTATCACCAATTATTTGCATTTAAAAGCATTTTAAAGAATAACCTTACTGAAATCAAGAATTAGATATATTTGATAATATGGAGACTACCAACGTGAGAATTAATTCTTTATTGCTCACCCATTACAGTTCTAAATTATCCCTCATCTGTACCCACATCAGGTCTGATCCAAACTCAGTCTTTGTCTAGACTAATCCTCTCTTGGTAAAGCATTCAGTGTTCAAAAGCTATAGGAAGAGGTTAACGATGTCAGCTACACTGCATCATAAAGTTCTTATGGTGTGTTCAGCAAATATTAATAAGCTTGGCTGTCTCAAAGATATAAGGACGCTAAGGAATCCAGAATGATAAAGTATGCATCATACGGCACAAATCATAATGACTTAATTAGGTGTTAATGTGGGTTTTACTCTCATTAGGATTTAATAGTAACTGAATATTTAAGTGTTCACTTAGCGTTTCCATCATCATAGTTTCAGTCTAGTAAGGACATCATCCCTTCCAGCATAGAACTTAATAGAAGAGAAGTTTCTGTTGTAAATTAGGAAAAAAAATCTGTTTCTCAACTGTACATCTAATGCTAGACTGTAGAAAGTAGAAATGGTGAATGAGGTATGATTTGCACACTTTTGTTTCCTCTAAACTTTAGTGTGTGTGTGTGTGTGTGTGTGTGTGTGTGAATGATTGTGTGTGTGTGTGTGTGCTTGTGTACAGTGTCCACAGAGGTGAAGAGTGTATTGGATACACCAGAACTAGATCCTAGAGTTTCACGCTGTGTAAGTTGCCTAACCTGGGAGCTAGGAACCAAACTCCAACAAGTGCAGCAATCATCCTTAACTACTAACCCATTTTCCAATTCTCTTCTAAAACACCTTCTCTTTCTGATTAGTCATGTAATTAGAAGGGAGAAGCTGCCATCTACCATAATTCTCAAAGGTGCGAAAGGTCAGCATGCCTGTGCTCTTGAATTAATAGTCTTTTGTGAGTTGGTGTCAAGGAAAATTCATTAAACTGTAATTATGTGTGTCAGGTGCCATCCCAGGAGTTGTTGCAAATGCTATCTTTAAAACGCCCTTTTACAAACCTACTTTTACCCATACTTATTCCATTATCAAGCTATGTCTGACAAAGCAAGGAATTGCCTAAAGTAACATATACAATACACAGGTAAGCTAAGATTTCAAAAACCCTTTTATTTCAAAGATTATAAAGGTATTTCTACTGATATTCCTTATTTACAGATCCACTAAAAATGGGTGAAACATCAAAATTTCTCCATACTTTGTTACCAAGAAAACAGACTCTACCAACAAGACCGTGTTTCAGTCTTGCACTGTGGTAAACCCAACCACAGCGTGGTTTATCAAGTGTTTACTGGGCAGAGGATTGATTATAAGTTTTACATTTATTGCATGTAAACTAGGTGGTGGCGCACACCTTTAATCCCAGCACTCAGGAGGCAGAGGCAGGCGGATCTCTGGGATTTCGAGACCAGCCTGGTCTACAAGAGCTAGTTTCAGGACAGGCTCCAAAACCACAGAGAAACCCTGTCACGAAAAACCAAAAAAAAAAAAAAAAAAAGAAAAAAAAAAAGAAAAAGAAGATAACCTTTCCCTAAGTCCTATAAGAAACAACTTTGGTTGAAATTAGGATCTTTGTCAGCCAATTATTCTTTTTAAAGATATACAAATAGAGAACCAGAAAAAAAAACAATAGGGAACCACAGAAATTATTGAAATTCAGATCGACTACTTACCCTGTAGTATCAATTCTTTTTATAGAGATCCATGTAGCACAGCATCTAGGAATAGCATTCAAAATCCATCCACCTGTACAAAACAAACAAACAAACAAACAGAAACCACACAATATACTTGCAGCAGTGCATTGATGTTATTCTATTAAGTTCCCCATTTTCTAAGTTTGATTTAGACACACTTCTCAAGGGATGAGTTTGAGTACATAGCTTTAGAAACCCTTATTTTTCTCGATAAGCCATTTTTTCTGATACCCATGGGAGATCTGCCCTTCCCTAAACAGAAATGGAGGCTTGGGGGAGTGGAAACAGAAGAGGGGTGGGTAGGAGGGACTGGGAGGAGAGGAGTGAGGGCAAACTGCAATAAGGATATAAAATAAGAAAGAAACAAAAAGAAAGAATGAAAAAATATGCTAAACAAAAAATAATTAAATTATTTATTTATTTTACATCTCAACCTTGGTCTCTCTTCCATCCTCTTCTCCCACTCCTTCCCCCATCACCCCTTTGCCTCTCCCCTCAATCCACTCCTTCTCTGTATTCACTCAGAACAGGACAGGCCTCCCATGGGAATCTGCAAAACATGGCATATCAAGGTGCTTTTACACATAGCACCTCCTCCTGTATTCAGGCTGGGCAAGACAATCCAGTATGAGGTATAGGTTCCCAAGATCCAGTCAAAGCACCAAGGCTGGTCCCTTCTCCACTGCCAGGAGTCCCACAAGTAGACCAAGCTACACAACTGTCATATTTATACAGAGGACCTAGGTCAGTTCTTTACAGGCTCCCTAGTTGTTGGTTCACATTCTGTAAATTCTCCTGACTTAGGCTAGTCATTTCTGTGGGTTTTCCTGTGATGTCCCTGACCCTGCATGCTCATACAATCAGCCTCCTAAGCAGGACTCCCTAAGGTTGGCCCAGTGTTTGGCCTTGGGTCCCTGAATCTTCCTCCATCAGTCACTGGATGAAGGTTCTCTGATGACCAAAGTGTAATCCCCAATCTCATCCCAGGGGATGACCAGTTCAGGTTATGCATCTGTTGCTGTCAGGACTCTTAATTGGGTCTATCCTTGTAGAAATTCTTTATGGGAACCAAACCTTAAAAACAATGCAGTTACCATTTTGATACTCTTCTATGATTTTTTGCTCGGATTTGCACAAAGCACTAATAATACTTCAAAACAACACATGAATACAAGAATAACAAAAGAAATAACAATGAAACAACAAATGGAAACAGCAAAGAGGAGACAACTCAAGGGAAGAAAACCAACGCCCATTTTTAATTACTGGGGCACTAATGAAGACACTGAATCAAACAAAGGGTTTCCTCTAAGTTTTATTAAGCAAAGCACAATAACCATGAAAGTCTCCCAAACAGCACTTCCCAGCAAGAGGAGGAAAATGCCCATCAGCCCTTGAAGGAACACACACATTAGTGCTCAGCTTCACTGCTCCTTGATGCAGGTTCTAGTCTAATCTCCATAGAAATGGAATTCTTATTGTGCCTCCGAGATGCCTTAGAACTGCATTGCAATCTCTGTTTGGGAGAGCAGTTCAAAGGAAATGAAATCCAGTCTACTATCATGGGAGTGAATACTGTCAGCACTGAGAAGGACCCAATTTGACTTTTTGAAGGTAGCCAGAATGGATTCTAAAACAACCTTCAAAAGCTAATATTACAATCTACTATGGAGAATGAAGGAAAAAATTCTCTGTTGTTCTATTCTCTCATTCAGTAATTATATCCTTAGCGTTCTGTCCATTTTCCTTTTTCTTTCTTTTTACACATCTGAAAAGATTACTAAGATCCAAAGAAAAAAATGAGCTAGAGGTGATGGCTCATAGCTGTAACTCCATCACTTTGGAGAGTGAAACGCGTGATTGCTATGAGTTCAAGAGTAGTCCAGGACTACAGGATAAGAGCCTATGTCAGAACAAAACAAAGCACAAGACAGAAAACAAATGTGCCCAAATCATGAAAATGTAAGCATCTGTGTAGCTGGTAAAATAAACATGCCAATCAAGCATAAGCGTACAGAGTTTCTCCTCCCGGGGGTATCCATTGATCTAGTTTTTATTTTTATTTCACTAACACAAAGGTGTTATTGTCGTCAGAAATAACTTACTCAGTTTTGATAGTTGGTATGTTTACTTTTTAAAATGAATGTGTCACTGAATATTTTTTGTGTGACTGTGTGCATGTGTATGCAGGTACACATCTGCGTGCTGGTGTATGCATATACAGGAGTGTCTGGGAGGGCACATGCGCACTTGGTTGTACATGTGGAGACAGACCTAAGGCCTGTTTCCCCACTTACTGTCTACCTCTTTAATGGAAGTCTCTCACTGCCCTGAAACTCAATGCATAGCCTAGAAAGTCTGTCCTGCAAGCCTAGTGGTCCACCTGTCTTTAGCTCTCCAATGCTCTAATTTTAAGCAGGAGCAACTATACTAAACTTTTTTTTCTTGAGTTTTGGGGATCACACTCAAGCCCCCGTGCCTACAGGGCAAACATATTATCATCTGAGCTATCTCACCAGCCCAACCACTGAATTTTTAACATAATTTAACATTAACAGTTCAGATTAGAGAGTGTTTCAACTTGACACTTCCTGTAGCTTATATTTAACAATCTTTTTTTTTCTATTTCAAAATATCTAGCCGTAGACATACTTCTGAAATCAATTATAGTGCTTTTGAAGTGAAATAAAATAGGCTTTGCTACTTAATCTGGGTAAATTGTTAGATGTCTAATAGTCTAGCTTCCTCAGCAATGAAATCATGAGGTACTAAAGATTAAGTGCTGTAACTTAGGTATGTGGAGCTCTTAGAAGACTGTTCAGCCCTAGAGACTTGCTCAGAACAGACAACCCCCATAACCACTTGTTCTTTGATGTGTGGGTGGGGCAGCTTTGAAGCTGAGGAATAACCCTTCCCTGGAATGTCACATGCTTTACATTTAGCAATAAGATTTCTACTCTGAGTGGTTGAATTTGAGACAATCAGGGGCATAGAACTTGGGGGCTATTCCCTTTGGTCACTTTGCACAGATAAGGGAGATAGCACAGTGGCTTGCTGTTGAAGTTCTTGTGCCTTCCGTAGCTATTTCAATTTCCATCTTGTTTTTTGTTTGTGCTTATTGATTCTGACTTACAAGAAGTACTAGTTAACCTATAATGCAGGCATAAATACAACAACTCATTCCTATTGCTTTGTTATATACTACGAAGAGATTCGGGTACTTTTTTTTTTTGTTTGTTTGTTTGTTTTGTTTTTCGAGACAGGGTTTCTCTGTGGTTTTGGAGCCTGTCCTGGAACTAGCTCTTGTTTACCAGGCTGGTCTCGAACTCACAGAGATCTGCCTGCCTCTGCCTCCCAAGTGCTGGGATTAAAGGCGTGCGCCACCACCGCCCAAGAATACTAACTAATGTAAATGCGCATAGATACATGTTTTAAGAAAGGTTTTGAAGGAAATGTAAGCTGTATGATGTTGGGAGCAGTGAGACCCCAGATCCTGAATTTCTTGTAGTTCCCTGATCTGAGAGCCTACAGCTGCTCTGAGGATGAGACCTTCAGGAGTTCCTGATGGCAGGAGAGTGGTTTCTGGTGGGTTTGGCTGGGGCATGGCTATCTCTATATAATCTTCCCCTGAACACAATAAAGGGGCATTCTTGGGGAGTTCAAAGATTACCCGTGTTGCTGTCTCTCTGTCTGTGTGTGTCTGTGTATTTTAACCTCCAGCCCCTTGCCCGAAGCTCGCGAACTGGGTGCCAGCGCACAAAGCCCAGACACGGGGACACATGTGCGGCAGTGTAGAATTGTCAATAATTATGTAAAACTCACAATAATATCTTCCATATTATTGGAGAAATTTAGAGACTTAGAAACAGTTATTACCATTCCTTTTTTTTTTTTTTTTTTTTTTTTTTTGGTTTTTTGAGACATGGTTTCTCTGTAGCTTTGGTGTCTGTCCCAGAACTAGTTCTTGTAGACCACGCTGGCCTCGAACTCCCAGAGATCCACCTGTCTCTGCCTCCCGAGTGCTGGGATTAAAGGCGTGCGCCACCACCGCCCAGCTAATATTACCATTCTTATATAAGAAGAATAGTGCAGGAGACCTAAGAGCACAGAAGGAGATGCTATCCTCCCAGAACAGGCTGTTGTCTAGGATCATATGCACAGGATGACTAGCGAAGTGATGCTCTACTGATTCCCTAGCTGGTAGGTGACCATGAGTGGAAACTGAATACAAAATTTACTTGTTTAGGTTAATGATTATTTTCTCTTGTTTCCTGAACTACCCATAGCTATACTGCCTGTATTTGTCACTGGTCAAACAAGAGTGAGATTTATGTTAAGAATTAAGGAATGTAAGACCATACATGTTCTCCTTTTACATACAAATTCAAATTTAAACACTTTAAGACTGCTCTTGGAGTATCCACTGGTGTTGCGGGAGGTCCTCCCACTCCTCCAGCCTATCACCGCTGAGGTACCAGCCCACTGGGGCGTGGTTTCTCTCCCTTTAAAAAAGCGGCCACTTCCCTCTTCTCTCTCTCTTCACTTCCTGCTCCGCCTGCGACTAGACTCCTTTCCTGGTTGCAAAGAGGGCTGTTGCCTGGGACAGTGATCTGTAAGTTTTTTCCCCTTTAAATAAATACCACCCTAATAATCATAACCCCGAATTGGTGTGGCATTGTTTGTGACTTACGCCTTCATTTTGGCGCCCAACGTTTGGTTTTAGAACCTCTCCTTTCCCCACTCGCAGCCGCGAGTTCGGCTTGGCGGCCCCAAGTTCGGCTTGGCGGCTGCGGGCTTGGCGGGCGCAAGTTCAGCTTGGCGGCCGCGGGCTTGGCGGGCTCTAGTTCGGCTTGGCGGGAGCCCTCCCCTTCCTCAGCCGCCAGCAGCCTTGGACTCCCCACGTGGATTTAAACTCCACAGGCCCGCGTAGTCTCTGGCCGCGTGGTTTGCTCTTTTCTGAGTCATTTTTAAATCTCCCTTGCAAGTACAGCTCTTAAGTGGCACGAACCAGAGCACGTGGTTGCTGAAAGCTGCAACCCCTCAGGGTGACTTGTTCCGTCTCAGGAATTGATTTAATTAGATTTATTTTGTTGAGAAACTTGAATTTTCCAGTTTTTAACATCTACTAAGGCACTGAAACAGGACCATGTTTTCACCGCGACTCTGCAACAGCGCCACCTGCTGGATAATAGGTAATATTGCAGTTTTTGTTTCTAACGCAAATTTTACTGCTTTGTTTTCACTAATACAATGGATTAGTAAATTTATATTTACTAATACAATGAATTACATCATACAAGGTTTATATGATTATGGGGATACCTTAATTTGCTTGTTACTAGCCTTCAGTTTTCTTTTCCATATTCTATCATTAAGGAAGAATATGGCACTCCTAAGAACGATTGAATCTTTACGTACTAATAATGAACAGAAGAATATGGCACTCCTAAGAATGATAGAATCTTTACGAACTAATAATGAACAACTAATTGACAGGATTAAAATTATTGAAAATCAGAGGTTATCTGAACAAGTGGATACTATGACAGACAAAATTGATTCCATATCCAAGGGTATTAGAAAGTTACCTGAAAGGGTTCAGGCTGTTGAATTTGACGTTCAGACTTTATCACAAAGTTTTGATAAGGTAACAGAAAGAATGTACCTCCAAGATGGGAATCTACATGATATACAAGAAAAGTTTAAGGAGGACATGTTATCTTTGAAGGAAAAAATTAAAGCTTTGGAATCACAGGTGCAGAATGGGGACCAAAAAATTGATACCTCAGTGAAATCACTGGAAATATATACAGGTCAGGAGATTCAGGATTTAAGAGAGACAATGATAAAAAGATTTGAAAAGATTGGGGAAATTATTGCAGCTGGTGAACAGAGTAAGGAGGCACAAGGACAGGATACAAGGCCTCCACCAGCTATTAGAACTGGCTTACCCAGGGTTCTAGCGACATACCCTATACTTAATTCTGAAAAAGCATCAACTTCTAAAGGCTCAAAGGGAGTCAGAGAAGCTAGATGGACGCCAATAGCAATGAATGATCTGAAAGAAATTAAGCAAGCTGTTGTTAATTTTGGCTTGCACAATGCATATGTAAAGGAAATGATAAGGACTTGGGCTTCTAATGCTAGAGCTACTCCCCATGATTTCCATCAGTTAGTGTCTGCAGTTTTAGATAATGGACCTTCCTTGATGTTTGGAATTTATTTCAGAGAAGAATCCAAACATATGGAACAGCAAGGAAGAGCAAAAGGTATTGAGGTTTCCCAAGATCAAATTCTTGGTGCAGGAGAATATGCTGATCCACAGGTCCAAGCTCTTTATGACGATGAAGTACTGTGTCTATGTCACCAAGCAGCTTTAAATGCTTGGAATAGGATACAAGATCCAGCAAAAAGGGTTGAATCATATACCAGAATTAGGCAGGGACAGAGAGAACCCTTTATTGACTTTTTGCAAAGATTAATTAAGGCTCTGGACATAGGGGTAACAGACCCAGAAGCTAGACGAATACTTCTTGAATCTCTAGCTTTTGAGAATGCAAACATAGAATGCAAAAAGATAATTGGGCCTTTAAAGTCTAGATCAGCACCTATGGATGAATGGATTCAGCATACGATGAATGTTGAGACGTTTAGCTATAATGATGAATCTTGGGTAGGAGAAGCGATTTCCAAAGCAATGAGGAGACATCAAACTGCCAGGTGTTTTAATTGTGGTAAATTAGGACATTTGCAAAGGAATTGCAGGCAAAGAATTTCTAGGAATAATATCTCTTCTGGGAATGACAAAAATAGGAGACCTCGGCCTTCAGGTATATGTAGGAGATGCGGTAAAGGCAAGCATTGGTCCAACGAATGTAGGTCAACAACAGACAGACGGGGCAATCCGATATCATCGGGAAACTCCTTGGGGGGCCTCTCGCAGGCCCCCAAGCCAACAGTGGCCCAGTCATTCCCAGTCACAGTGGAGAACGTGCCTCACCAAGAAAATTAAAAGCTCCAATTTCTGCTGTAAAAAGTAATACTGGTCTAAATGAAGAATTACGTGTGGAGGATGAGTCAAAAAACCCAATAGGACAGAGTAAACGTATATTTTGGCAGACTTCTATTAATGATCAAAGACCAAAGCTAAGAGTCTGTATAAATGGCACTTTTATTGAAGGCTTATTAGACACAGGTGCGGATGTAAGTATCATTACTCCAGAATCTTGGCATCCGAATTGGCCTCTTCAAGAGGTAGATGTTCAATTCCTGGGAATTGGAACCCTATCTCGTGTAAAACAAAGCACAAGATGGGTTGAATGCATAGGGCCCGAAGGGCAAATAGGAAGACTAAGGCCATATATAGCCAATATTGCCATAAATTTATGGGGCCGTGACCTGCTACAGCAATGGAATACCCAGATTAACATTCCTGTATTTCCAGGAACTCATAATTCTGGGAAGGATATGATGAGGTATTATGGGAAAAGGTCACCAGCCATTCAGGCTGTACAAGAACATACAGCAAATACCAAACCTTTAGAGGTACCAACGGCCCTACCTTTAAAATGGCTAACTGAGAAGCCAATATGGACCAAACAATGGCCTCTAGCTGAAGATAAACTACAGGCATTGGAACAGCTGGTGCAAGAGCAACTAGATGCTCACCATATTGAAGAATCAACCAGCCCTTGGAATTCTCCTGTGTTTGTTGTAAAAAAGAAATCTGGTAAATGGAGAATGGTGACAGATTTAAGAGCTGTCAACAAAGTAATTCAACCTATGGGCCCACTACAATCTGGAATTCCTTTGCCTTCTCTGTTACCAAAAGGATGGCCTCTTATAGTTATTGATTTGAAAGATTGTTTTTTCACTATACCGTTACAAGAAAAGGATAGAGAAAAATTTGCCTTCACAGTGCCTACTTATAATAATTCTCAGCCTAATAGGAGATATCAGTGGACTGTCCTCCCACAGGGTATGCTCAATAGTCCTACACTGTGCCAATATTTTGTAAGTAAGCCATTGGAAATAATTCGTAAACAATTCCCCAAGTCCATCATTTATCATTACATGGATGACATCTTATTATCTGATTCAAATAAAGATACTTTAGAAAGGATGTTTGAAGAAGTAAAGAAAGTCTTGCCTAGGTGGGGATTACAAATTGCCCCTGAAAAGATTCAAAGAGGAAATTCTATTAATTACCTAGGTTACAGAATAGGGTTAGAGAAAATTAAAACGCAAAAGGCACAAATTAGGAGAGACCGGTTAAAGACTCTTAATGACTTCCAAAGATTGTTAGGAGACATTTCCAGTCTACGACCAGCTGTTGGGATAACACCTGATCTAATAGTTCATTTAAACAAAACCTTAGATGGTGATAAAGATTTGAATAGTCCAAGAGAACTGACAGCTGAAGCAGAAAAGGAACTGACAATGATTGAGGAAAAATTACAGGAGGCACATGTGGATAGGGTGAACCCAAATCTTAGCTGCATCCTAGTCATATTGCCTTCCAGAATTTCTCCTACAGGGATTCTAATGCAGAGGGAAGATATTATTTTAGAGTGGATATTTATACCTAATAAACCAAGTAAAAAATTAAAAACTTATGTGGAAAAGGTCTCTGAATTAATTATAAAAGGTAAGCTGAGACTTCGTCAACTAGCAGGTATAGACCCAGCAGAAATTATAGTGCCTTTTACTACTGAAGAAATAAAAAAGTTATGGGAAGACAATGAACCGTGGCAAAGAGCTTGTGCTAACTTTTTGGGAGAAATTAATAGCAACTATCCCAAAAGTGATAGACTTAATCTCATAAAAAGAACTTCTTGGATTCTTCCTAGAATTGTACGTGATGCTCCAATAACTGGAGCCCGTACGTTCTATACTGATGCAAATAAATCAGGGAAAGCAGGTTACAAGTCAGATGAATTGAGTAAGGTGGAACAAAGCCCTTATAATTCTGTCCAGAAGGCAGAATTATATGCCATTCTTATGGTGCTAAGGGATTTTAAAGAACCTCTTAATATAGTTACAGATTCACAATATGCAGAAAGAGTTATCTTGCATATTGAAACCGCTGAATTTATACCAGATGACACAGAGTTGACTTCATTGTTTATCCAGGTACAAGACATAATCAGGAACAGGCTTTGTCCGATGTACATAACACACATCCGGTCCCATACAGGTCTGCCTGGTCCTCTAGCCCAAGGCAATGCTGAGATTGATCAATTATTGATTGGAAGTGTGTTGCAGACCTCGGAATTTCATAAGAAGCATCATGTCAATAGTAAAGGCCTAAAGAAAGAATTTTCCATTACTTGGCAACAAGCTAAGGACATTATAAAGAGATGCCCTACTTGTTCTTTCTATAATCAAACACCGTTGCCTGCAGGGAGTAACCCAAAGGGTACTAAGAGAAATGAAATCTGGCAGATGGATGTGTTCCACTTTATGGAATTTGGTAAATTAAAATATGTACACCACACCATAGACACGTATTCAGGTTTTCAATGGGCTACTGCCCTGAGCTCAGAAAAGGCTGATTCAGTAATCACACATTTATTGGAAGTTATGGCCATCATGGGTATACCTGCGCAAATAAAGACAGATAATGGTCCAGCATATGTATCTAAGAAAATGAAACACTTTTTTGATTATTATAATATAAAACACATTACAGGTATACCAAATAATCCTACAGGTCAGGCAGTTATAGAAAGATCAAATCGTACTATAAAGGATATGCTGAACAAACAGAAAGGGACTGAAAATACCCCCAGAAATAGATTACATAATGCTTTATTAACCTTGAATTTTCTTAACGCTAATGAGAAAGGAACGACAGCAGCAGAAAGACATTGGATAATGGAAAAGTCTGCTGAACTAAATCAACCGATTTATTTCAAAGATGTGCTGACCTCTCAGTGGAAGCCAGGAGATGTGCTACGTTGGGGAAGGGGTTTTGCTCTTGTTTCCACAGGAGAAGAAAAATTGTGGATACCATCAAAATTAATAAAGTTTCGATTTGAAGAGGAGAAACCTCTTGGAAAGGAGAAATGACAACTCATCCACAACGATGATATTCATACAGGTGGTAAGAAAAACATATAGAATGGGGGCAGGGTTCTGTTCTTATCTCCACAGGAAAACACTCATCTTTGAGAAATTCAAGGGACCCTGGATGTTTGGATACTGACAAATGGAAAAATACCTGCCCAATAGGAAATATGAAGACAACTGAATGGATTGTGTAAGTAATATTAAACCATATTTCTAAATTTTTATAAAGCTGGTTTTGAAGTTGGACTTTGGCTCAGTCCCTCTCCAATTCCAAGCCTGTTAGTAAGAGAAAAACCCAGAGTTTCTGGAGTTTCTGTCTCATGTCAAGAGCCATGATATGGGACAGAAAGAAATATGAGTTTAGAAAACATCTTTGCTTTTCTTCATATCTATCATACTTTTCATTGAATATATCTATCATGTCTTTCATTGAATATATATATATGTTTATATATGTCTATATGATTAATGTTTAAGTTTTTCATAATGAACAATGAGTTTTTCCTGAAGTGACATTTGAAGTTTCCAGGAAGAAGATGGGGCCCCATAACAACAACTCCACCTGGTTGATATGACGTCATGATACTGATAGCGCTACTACAAGACCTGCTTTTGGTACCAGCTGCACAAGACAGTTCCAACTTGGTTAGCTGAAATGGTGCACATCTTATACAACATTTTGGCCAGACCTGCACAAAATACTCAGAGACTATTGGCAATTTTAAAAGACATTGATCTTGAAATTTAACCATCATTTCACTTTCACAGGATCCCCCAGAAAGAACGTCGCCCCCATGACAGCTGGAAGTAATTCTAGAGGACGACGTCCCCTTTCCCAGTAAAACTTGCCCTTGGGTTTAGGGACATCATTTAGGGGTTGATTATAATTAGTACACGATTGAGGGTTGGGGGAGGAATTTTATACGCTCAGGGATCATTTTGAAAAAAAAAAAAAAAGAGGAATGATGGGATAATAGATTTGTAATTGTGAGTTACTGTTTTTAGACAAATACATTGGTATAGATTCTTGTATATTGATACAAAGTTAAATTATATTGACTATTGTACGCATGCATGTTTCTACCTCTGTTTAAAACATTTTTTTATGTATTGACATATATTGTATTGATATATATATATATATATATTGTATATATTTACCATATTGCAGTGTACATTTCTACCTCTGATTAAGATACTTATATAATGATTGTGTATTGATATATATTTGCCTACTGCAATGTATATTTGTACATTGTTTATATTTGGAGGTCATTGTCCTCATTTGTTTCACAGTCGTTTATTGTCTTAGTCTTTATGTTAGATAGATATTGAGAATTATATAGACTAATAGTCATCTAAGTTTGTCATTTATAATAGACTAATCAGGTTCTTTAGATATATAGAGTTTATACTCAGTATAGATAGATAATCTTCAACTTCTTCAAAGAGCTGTAGAAAATGGCCTTTAATCTAACTCAGAGTTTTGTGGTAGTGAGACACAATTGCTCCTGGCAACACCACTCTATTCCCGAGAGAATGTTGAGCACCAAAGACACTCCACCTGGAGCCTTTCTTTTTGGCAGAACTGGCGTTTGGGCAAAGAAATGCCCATACCTCAACAACTGACAAAGATACAGAGCATGCATCAATGGATAAAACAGGACTGTCATATCCTGCCAAGACAGGGTAAGATAGTTTTGAAAAGTTGCTTGCCTTAGAAAATGGTATGTCAGTTATGTTAGGCCTTAGCCAAAGTTGGTTGCTTCAACGCTGCTAATGTGACTTTGGGTGATTGCCCAGGTAGCTAGTTGTCTCTGTAATTTGTTGCATGTTTTGGAAGTTGTTCTACTGAACTTCCTAATTACCCAGGTAACATTATTTCCCTTCTCAGATCTTCGATGGGGTTGAAGACTATATAAATGTAGTTACTTTCTCTCATGACTTGGCCAAGTTATTTATTATACAAGACCTAAGCTAGTTAGAATAGGATATTTGTACTTATTGTATATAATTTCATAGTAGGTTTAGAACTCTCTTATTTAAACAAAAGGGGGAGGTGTTGCGGGAGGTCCTCCCACTCCTCCAGCCTATCACCGCTGAGGTACCAGCCCACTGGGGCGTGGTTTCTCTCCCTTTAAAAAAGCGGCCACTTCCCTCTTCTCTCTCTCTTCACTTCCTGCTCCGCCTGCGACTAGACTCCTTTCCTGGTTGCGAAGAGGGCTGTTGCCTGGGACAGTGATCTGTAAGTTTTTTCCCCTTTAAATAAATACCACCCTAATAATCATAACCCCGAATTGGTGTGGCATTGTTTGTGACTTACGCCTTCACACTGGTTCCACAAATTGGCTCAGTTGTTAAGGGAAATGATAAGGAATTATGTTGAACAGTCAGATAGTCACCAAGTTCTTTGAATCTATAATTTACCAAGGAATATCAAGAATACGTGATATGGTAGAGGCTAAAAAGTACATTATGTCTTATAGGTTTAGATGGTTCTTAATAAAAGAAGACTGATCATAATATAAGAATACATTTAGTATTCTATCCCAGAGTTTGCTATGTTCATAATACTTTTAAATATTTACCTTTAAAACAGTGCTCCGTGTGTTACTTTCCCAACTGTTATTGACCTGTTATATGATTCCTGCCTGAGAGAGTCAAGAGCATCTACTCCCGTTTACTTTCTATTGCTGTGATAAAATACCATGACCAAAAACAATTTGATTAGGAAAGGGTTAATTTTCACCTTACATCTTAATGAAAGACAGTAAATGTAACAGAAAACATGGAAGCTTGCTTTTCCTTGCTTGCTCAGCTTATTTCTTATAAAACTAGTCCAGGGATGAACCAGTTCCCAATAGTCTGTCCCTTCCCACAACAATCATCAATCAGAAAATGCCCTATAGATATGTCTACAGGTCAGACTGAGAGAGATAATCAGTCAATTGATATTTCCTCTTCCCAGTTGACTTTATCTTCTGTCAAGTTGGCAAAAAACTAATAAGTACAACATGAAAAGATTTCTGGGAAGAGACAGGTTTGTCTTAATCTTCCCTGCATGCCCCAATCAGTTTTGCCTTTGAAATATAATGAGAACTGATGCATCTAGTTTTTTCCCAATGTTCTTATTTGACTCCTTTGTCTATTCTTTTTTAATATAAGTATATTTGGAAGGAACAGTTTCCATTGAGGAGAGATTCCCAAGCTGCCACTGAATCTAAGTTGGTGGTTATAAGGAACCTCTGGTTCATCACAAGTTACAAGACAGAAGTGGAGTTGGTACTTGACTTAAAAATGTCTCAAACCATATTTTGGGAAATGTGATGACACCATGACATGCTTTTGCAAAACACCCAATGGTGACTCTGCATCCTACTCTGATGCGAGAAGTGATGTATGCTGTGAATGTTTTATTGTCATTGGTTTTATACACACACACACACACACACACACACACACACAAACACATACACTAGTGAGAGTATTTGGAGCTGGGAAGAAAGAAGCCATGTAACCCTGCTGGAGACAGACACCAGATGGAACTTTACCTGGTAAACCACAACCATATTTTGATACAGAGATTAATAGAAATTAGTTACTTTAAGGCATAAGAGTTAGCCAGAAATATGCTTAAGCTATTGACCAAACAGTATTGCAATTAATACAAATTTCTGTGTGGTTATTTTGGTTTTGAGCTGCCAGAAACAGGCAAGCAGCTTCCCTGAACAGATTGGAACCAAAATGGTCAACTAAATCCACTGTAAACCCTGAGATAGATTGGAAAGAAATTCTAGATACACACACACACACATACACACATAGAAAACCCCAACAAGGTATAACCGCTTTTTTTTAAAATGGGTTCTGTTTGCTGGCAGTTCATTTAGAGAGGTCTTCCTGATTCAGTGGTAGCAGAAAAAAAAAAACAACCCACATTTCAAAATGGCAACTTCCTGGTATATGCTGCCAGCACTAACTCTGCCTCTTTAGGGTGTTTTAGAAGTCTGAGCACGTGAATGGGGTTTGTGGGCATTTGTGTCATGTGCGTCATACCCGTCACACACGCCATATCCGACACACACGGCAATCTGACACGCGTGCCTTTTCTGGTACACGCATCGTTTCTGCCACACGTGTCACGCCCGCCACACGCACCGCTTCCGCCATGAGTGTCCCAGCTGGCACATGTGTCATTTCTGTCACGCATGTCACCTGGGACACGTGCGACGTGTGCGACATTCATGCTGCACCCGACACGCACACTGTTCCCACAACTCATGCCGTTTCCATCACGCGTGTCATTTCTGTCACGCACGTCGCCTCTGCCACGAGTGCTCGTTTCCCACCATGTATGCCATTTCTGTTGCACGTGCCAGGCCTGTCGTGCTTGTGGTGTCTACCATGGGCGTTGCCTGAACTGGTCTGAACCGGTATGAACCGGACTGTACGGGCCTGGTTTAGTATGAACTGGTCTGAATCAGTCTGTCCTGGTCTGAATCGGTCTGAACTGGTCTGGTCCAGTATGAACCGGTTGAATCTTCTGACTGAGAGAATTGATACTATTAAAGTTTATAATTTGCCGTTTTTGCTCCATGTCTAAAGTAAAATTTTAAATCCTTAGCTAAGAGTAAAAAAAAATGTATGAATGTTACCTTTCTTGCTAGAATTCATACTGTATATAGAAAAGAGAAATCCTTGAGATGATTCTCATAGCACTATAGGCTTTTGCAATGTGAAAGTTTACTCTAACTAGTGTGCATCCTCAAGGGAAAGAACTGATTTTATCTGGGAGAGTCTTGAAACACTTTGTAGAAGTGTTCTGAATGAAAAATAGGCACTGGGCAATATGAATTGCACGATAAATAGACATCGCCTAAAGAAATATATAGATGGAGGCTGCTCATTTGTTTCCTGGCTGCCCAGACCCAAAATAATCATACAGAAACTATATTAATTAAAACACTGCTTGGCCTTTAGCTCATGCTACTTATTAATTAACTCTTACATCTCAAATTAACCCATTCATATTATTTTGTATTTTGCCACGAGGCTTGTGGTTTACCAGTAAGGTCCCATGGCATCTGATTCCTTAGGCAGCTACATGGTGTCTCCCTGGCTCTGCCTTCTTTTCTCTTCTATCTTTGCTTGGATTTCCCACCTTGCTCTATTCTGCCCCATCACAGGCACAAGCAGCTTCTTTAATAATTTAGAAATCAAAGCAACACATACATAGAAGGACTTTCCACACCAAAAATAGAAATAAAATACTAGAGAACTGTCTTCTTTAAGCATAGATAGGTAACAGGGTAAGAGGGCTGGAAAGGTAAAAGATGGACATAGACATTGGGATGACATTTTAAGCATCTTAATAAACAGACTCAAAAAGATAGGCATAAGAAGAGCTAAACATATTTGCAGTGTCTGCATTATATACTTCAATTCACTAAGAATAGAGCCTGATGACTCACTGTGTGGAAATATTTTAACAATCAGAACCAATGTGTGGAAATATTTTAACAAAGTTTATGAAACAAGAATATCTTATAACAAATAGCATAATGCCCCTTCTTCACTGTGCATACATATATTTTCATATGCATATATATGATCTAATCCTAAGAAATGGAATGTATTTCCATATGCAGCAAAAGGACTCTTGCATATACATATAATGATACATTTTCTTGTTTGTTTGTTTGTTTAAAACAGTATCTCTCTATATATTCCTGTCTATATTGGGATTTACTATATAGACCCAGTAGGCCTCAAATTTAGAGATCCTCCTACCTCTAATCCCTCAAGTGCTGGCAATTAAAGTGTGTACCACTATGCCTGGCTTTGCATGAAAGGATTTTGAGATGATGATATTATTCTGGACTATCTGGGATGTCTAATATTACCATAATGTTTCATCATAGGGAGACAGAGCAAGACAGAAAAAGAAAGACTGGGCTCATTATTGTTTTGAAACTGAAGGCGGTCCATGAGATGAGAAATATTACCTGTCAGAAACAAAGTGATTTCTTACTTATGATAATGTATGAATTCTAGCCCAGTCACAACTAGCTTCAGACTTTTGACATCTAGGACAGGATTATAAGATACAATGTTGTTGAATGAACTTATTACATTCATAGTAATTTGTCAGAAACATGTAACCCAGATTTCATGTCAAGAGTAAAGGATTATGAGCAAATCATTTTTTTTTATTTTGTTTTGTTTTTTCTTGTTTCTTCATAGGTTTCTTTCTCCAAATTTGAGTTTTTATTATATTACAGAAAATGCAACAATACCACAGTCTTTAAATGTTAATTGAAGCTGGATTACCATGTCAGATTTGTCAATCCCTCATTTTTTCAAGCCTAGATACATTCTCCAAAGGTTGAGTCTTATGCTGATTTCTCATGTGCATGAGAGGAGGATAACAATTTTGCTGCTATAGAGCTGGCTAGCACAGTGCCTAGACTGTTTTTTAGCTCCATACCTAAGCGTAAATGCTTAGTGAATAGGAACTCTCACTTGGCTACTCAAATATCACAATGAAGTTAATTCTGAATATGAAGCTATAGGTGGATAGAAAGATATCCAGGCTGCTAAGGAACACACTGAAAGGGTAGATGTCAATATTAAATCTGCAAGAGAAAGTATATACATCAGACCTGTAATTGATGGTAGTAACGCATTAGAAGGAAAAAACTACTTGTGAGCATGGAATGCAGGCCTTGTATCCATGGTGTACACTGCACACGGAATACCATATCAATTTCACGGGTATTTTGTTTATATTTCCTTAATACCAAAGGGAAAAATAGTCTCCATGCATTCAAATATTTGAATCTTGATGAAAAAGGCCCAGCAAAGCTACTTTGCTAATGACTTTAAAATATTTGATTAATGGAACATTCTCACAATAGGGTAAATAAAAACAAGAAAGTTGGTATGCGTTATGGTATACATATATAATTCTAGCACTTGACTGGGGCAGAAGGATTGCCCCAAGTCTGAGATTAGCCTAGGACAAAGAGTGAGTTCTAGGTCAGGATAGGCTACAAGGCCAGATCCTGTCTATAAAAAGTAAAAGTTTAGCTTTAGTACACTAGCATAAAACTGTACATTCTACTTTTTAACTCACACAACCACCAATATGAACACCATTCCTATTTTTATTAATGAAGACCATTTGAATGTCTGAATTTTGAGATCCAAACTGCAATACCCATTGTCTTAAACTCACAAATGACAGAGTGGCATTTGATTCAACCAGAATTCTCCAGTTGATGACCAAGGATAGCCAAGTTACATAAAGCCAAAGCCTAAAGTCCTTCTTTAACATTTATATAATTATTGTTTTGAGTACAATGCCCATCCCTCAGATTCTTATAAACACCAGTTTCTTCTAGATAATACTTATGCTCCATGACAAATATACCATATTTTCGATGTTGTCAGTGTTCACCGATGAATTATGACTTGTGGTTAGAAGAGAATGGTAATGTAGTCCAACCTTTGGGAGTCATGATGTGAACAACTATAGGAAAGCCATGTAATCCTCACAAATAATTTAGTTCTGCCTTCTAACATGAGTAGAATGAACTAGCCACTGTGGCTTCTCTTATTCTTTAAATATGTACACCATGATGATAAATCCTTAGAACTTATTTATGGTGAGAGCATAGAAATATTTGATTTTCTTCTTTTAATCTGGTCTGTATAAATGCAGTGCTATACAAAATAACCTTAAGTTTTCATGTTTATATTCATATTGTATACAATGAAAAATACATTAGGGTCACTCTTTGCTGTATCCTTTTTATTTTGTTAAACTAGGCTTTTTATAAGGTTTTATTCAAAGAAAGAATTTTTCCACCAGGTATTGTGGTTCATGTTTGTAATCTTAGCACTTACCAGTTTGAGGCATAGGGACTGCTTTTTGTCCAATGCCAAGATAGATTACATATCATATACCAAGCCAGAATGTGATGTAGAATGATACCTTACCCTATCCAAAAAGGGAAAGTACAAAAAGTCAAATTACTTATTATAAATTATTTATATTTAAAGGTATTCAGGGTTGATATAAAAAATTTAACTTTTCTACCATTATTACCTAACAATAGCTACAAAGTATAATTTTATATTGTAATAAAATATAGGAAATGATCATAGAAAATATGTAAGTAATAAATAAAGTAATCCCAAGTAAGAGATAGAGTAGCATTACAGGAAATGCAAATGCATTGTATATATTTGAATATTTAAGACTCCTGACTGAGAATAAATAACATGCCTGAAAGAAACACGTTTCTTTTTGACCTGTTGTTTAATAAATAATAAAACTACTCATTACCTAGGGACTCTAAGGAATTATTATGTTGTAGTGTCTTTACGAAAACTCACACCTTCAGTTTTGTATACCTGTTAGTGTACACTAAGTCAGACATTTTTCATTTTTACCAGAAGACACTGATCCTTAACAATACTTTAAGGACTGTCTTTGAAAGTCACCCTGCTACAAAGATTCTCAACTCTGATGACTGAGCATCAGTGTTTGCCCCAGAAGAATCACACGTCAGGGTTCTTTCCTCTACTTCCTGGTATTGCGCCTTACATCTCCCAGGCACTGACTCAGAAGTAGATACTTTTTACTTATGTATATTATCTCATCCAATTATGGAAATAAAGTATTGCACAAAAAGTAGACATTTCAGAGTCAAACTAATCAGTTGGTTGCTGTCTAAACAGCAGCAACCTTATTTGTTAAGAGAGTAGTAATAAGGTTATTTGCAAGCATAAAATGATTGACAGTGAGTTGATGAAGAACACCTGCCACTTAAAGTATTCCTGGGAGTCTCCTGGAGCTCCCTAAACTCTTCATCATAGCACTTTGAAACAGCACTTCTCCTCATGCTAGCTTCAGGCAAATGCCGGAAGCTCTGCACATTCTAGACCTCGCAGGGACTTCCTCTTGCAGGTATCGCTTTCATTTATAAAATCGTTTGACTGCTAGATAGTTGACGTTACACGGCCTCTGATTTGTGTCTTCATGAAGTTCTGCTAGGATCCTAATAGGGCAGAATAGATTCACATTTTATGCATTGGAGATTCTGATACTCAAAGGATTACAAATTTAAAGGAGGCTGATTCAACACATCTATCCTCTCTACACAGATCCTTCCAATAGACTGTATTGCTTACTGAGCTATATTGTTTATGGGTATTTTTCTGGCATGTCCTTGCATGTGGGTATATCTGTTATTTCAATAGTGGTTTTTATTTTCTTTAGTTTATCACGAAAATCCATTTGTGATGAATTAATGTTGTGGTCTCATTCCACCCACTTTCATTTGTACAGGTACAATTTAAATAATATTTGGCTCTATGTTTTGGTACCTTCCCATATGCTTTTCCCCATCTTGGAAATTTTTTCCTTTAACTTTTTTGGCATTCTACTTGATTTTCCACACTTCCCTAAATCTGTAATATATACTTCAGAAGTATTCTGTGTATTTCAATCATTGGAATACCTTCTTCACCATGGCAAATTAAATGCTGAGTTACATTACATATTTAATGGGACCTTGAATAAGTATTGTGGAGATGACACATTAAACATAATTTTATTGTGATTAAAAAGAAGAAGCAGATCAACTTTGTTCAGATCCTGATCTTCTACACTTTTTGCTCAACATCTGTTTCCAACTATAGATCCTAGTAATACCTCTATTCATGTGCTAGGCTGATATCTCCTTTCCTTATACATCAATTAGACGTTTTCTTCCGTACATCTTTCTTGAATATCCTCAGTGAATTATTTTCCCAACAGGTGACCCAGTGGTGAGTAATAGCATATTTACTTTAAATATTTAAGAGCCTGATAAACAACTGACCAACTAAATTCAACCACTGTGGAAAAAAAAAACATTGACAGCACAGAGAGGAACAAATGATACAAAATTTGTAATTGTTGTGATTTACTTTGCTCTCAAAGAGAGCATTTCCTAGGAGTAGGCTACTGTAAAAGGAATATTCCTAGACAACACCAAAATTAAGATTATAAATGTAGGGAAACAGAATCATGGATTCATAGACAGAGAAGATATTGGATACAAGAGCAAATAGGGGATTGAAAAAAGTAAAAGAACGAAAGACCAAAGTTTATGTTTAATGATTGTTGGAGCAAAACTGATTCTTTTGCATGTTGATGCCCATGTTTTGCATGCTGATGCCCATGTAGACTTGCACATGGTACTATTTTAAGGTTGGCAACTTTCAGAGTCAGGTTATTAAAGCTGATATATATGATTTAGGTTGTACATATGCATCCAGCATTTCTGAAAAACGTTTTATTTATCTAGGCCATCTTGATTGGGGCTAAGCATATAAAATATATAGTGTTTTGTAGTAGCCTTGTGTGTGACTTAAATGGTTATCAAGGAGTAACTAGGTTTAACTCTTTACTTAATTTCAGAGTCAGTTAAGACATTTCCGTGTATAAATATGAACCTACTATCAGGACAAGTGTCACATTGCATCTGTGAAAAAGACATAAATCAAAGAATGGCATTTTGCAAAAGCAGGAAAATGATCACCTAGTGTCTGTGAATAATGTAATAATATCTTGTGGATTAGCATTGAGTACTAAATACCAAAGGATAGAGAGAAACTACTGATTAAAACTGGCAGACAAAGGCAATCTTACAAATTTGTCACATATAATGAATGTATTTAAAAATTCATGGCCTTTTTAAACTCTTTGTTTTTAGTAGATAATAATTACTTTATACACTCTTGGCACCCAGGCCACAACAGTATAAGGAGTAAAAATTAAATAAAGAAGAATCATATTAAAATAGAACCTATACTAAGTCGTATATATTCCTATCTAAGAATTTTTCATTTCTCCAACACTATCTCCCTTCAGATGTTCAAAATTAGGAGACTCAACTAGCTAACACTGGTTTTCTATGAGAAAGTGCTCCCTTTCTCTTTGTTCTCTGTTACTTCCAACACTACTTCAGCAACTTTATTGTATATTTCTATAAAACATGCTTCACATTAGATTTCAAGAAGTGGAGTTTGATAAAACAGAGCAACTAAAAAAATAGTGAAACTCTTTCTTTTAATAAAAGTTAATATACCACCAGTGACTTACATGCTGATATTCTAAGCCACACATACCAAAAATAAACACACACACACACACACAAACACACACACACACACACACACACACACACACATATATATATATATATATATATATATATATATATATTCATACATGTGAATGTTTGAGAGAGAGAAAGAGAGAATTTCTCAACAGTGTACACCCAGTAACAATCAGTAAACAATCTCTGTATCTCCAGAAGGTATTTAGAAATTTATAAACCACAGTTTTGATGTGGGATGCCTTTCTGTATGCTACAAATATGTTTTATTACCATTGGTTATTACCTGGCCTATGGCAGGGCAGAATATAGGTAGGCAGGAAAACTAAACGGAATGCAGAGAGAAGGAAGGTAGAGTCAGGCAGACACCATGTAGCTGACAAAGGAGAAAGATGTCAAATCTTTTACCAGTAAGCCACAATCTCGTGGCAATGCAGAGATTAATAGAAATGGGTTATTTTAAGACTTCAGAGTTAGTTAATAAGAAACCTGAGCTAAGAGGCCAAGCAGTGTTATAATTAATATAGTTTCTCCATGAAACTATATTAATATTGAGATCTGGGCATCCTGGAATAAAAGTACAGTTTCCACTTACAAAGTTTTATTTTATAAATTTTTATTATTTTTATCTCAACCAAGCAATAAATATTGGATTAAAGCAAAAGTCACTCAATATGTTAAAATTATAAAAAAGCTAACTTTAATCCATAAGCTTTTAAGACTTAATTTTAGATAATATTTGCATATATGCAAATTTAATTTATTATATATCTAATTTTTAAAAATTATCTATATTTACGTTTTCAAAAGAGAAATAAATAAAAGCTTACACATATGCAAAACTGATCAGTATTTCATTACCCAGAGAAATTCTTCATTTGTTTTTCATGTCTTATTGTTGTGGCTAGATAATATTCTTCAAGAAGCTGGGTAACATTCTATGCTATTTTACTCTAAGGTGAATATATATTTATATCACATAAAATTTGGAATGGTGATAGTTATGAACACATACACACTATTACTTAATGGATAATTTCACTATGAAATATGCTTTGATTATTAATCATATATACATGTTAGGATACATTAAGTTAATTCATTATAAAGGAAAACTTTGCTTTAAGCTTATGTAAACATTCATTTCAATACATGATATTAAAAATATAATATAATTCTATGATATGATAAATAGAAAATGGGTTTTGAAGGTAGAGCGCCTCCAGTTGCAGTCTGTAGCCCCCTATATGCATACAGAAGATGATTTACTAGTCTGAATCTCACTTACCTGTAAAATAAGGTTTATATCTCACTATTTATCTTGAAAACTATTTGCAGTAGTTAATGAAATCGCCTGTCACATCATTAGTCATGACTAAATATTTCCCTTAGTTATTTCTTGTATTAGTTCTTCTACAGTGCAGTTCGATTGTATCCATCCCACCACCACAACTATTCTTGGATCTACCCCTGTCTTACCTAACCTATCTATTTATTTATCAAGTTCAATTAGGTTATTCCTATACTTTTCTGTGTGTGACCTTCCACTACAGTTTAATTGACCTACCAGGAACCACATATACCTTTAAATAGAAGAAACGAGCAAAACAACAACAACAAAAAAACAAAACAAAAACAAAACAAAACAAAACAAATATTCTCCCAGAGGCTATTCATTTTCACTAACTCCTCTAGAGGCATAGTTTATGTTCACCTCCCTTCTTCATCCTGAGCTTTGTCTGATATGAGCTTGTGTATGTTGTTACCACAGTTGTTAATTCATATTTGCTACTGTCTTGCTGTATCCAGCAAACAGTGCTTTCACGTCGTCAAACCTCTGTCTCTTACAATATTTCTAGCCCATCTTTTGAAATGCCCTCTGAGCACTGAGAGATGTGGTTGTGATAGCGACGTCCCATTTACGATAAACATTCCAAAGTCTCTTGCTCTTTATACTCTGGCTACAGATCCCTTTGTTAATTGCCATATATTGAAAAGAGAAAGAGAGAGAGAGAGAGAGAGAGAGAGAGAGAGAGAGAGAGAAACTTCTCTAGTGAAGGTTGAAAGATGCCCCAATCTATGGGTATAAGAACAAGACTTTTAGAATTGTTATTCCTTCCTCTGCTCTGCCCTTCCATTTTCTAAGTCATTTAATTCTTCCTTTTCCATTTTTTCATTAGCCCTTAACACTATGTCCTTTGGTCTCCCTTTTCTGGAAGACTTCCTCTCCTATAGCCCCTGACTAATTTCCTGACTTATTGGGCATTCCAAATGAAAGTTGAATCTCTTCAGATTCAAAGATGACTTTCACAAATGAGAAAAACCATACATTTGATCTTCTTTTGTGTGTTTCTATCATTTAGAATGATTGCTTCCTGCCCTATTTACCCCAAATTTTCATAATAATTTTTCTTAACAGATGAATAATATTTCCTTGGATAAATGTGTACATTTTATTATCCATTCATCATTTGATGGCCAGATAGGCTGTTTTAATTTTTTCATCTTAGAATTATTTGAATCATCATTTTAAAAGAGATTATGAAACAAGAAATATTAAAGTATTGCTAGTGTGTATGCCATTTCAATATGTACATTTTAAATATATTTGACTTATAAATGGAGAAAGAAGAGAGCATATATTTTTCTTGAAAGACAATTGACGGAAATGCATTAACATATTCCATATTACAAATATTAATTTACATAGAATATTACGTATATATAATATATAGTTATATATAAGCATTTAATAGAGAAGCAATACAAAGGAGAAATGATTTACCTGACACATGTCACTTACATGACTATGAGAGTCAGACTCTCCAGGTCTGCAGCTGGCAAGCATTGACACAAGTCATGCATGAGTGTAGGTCAGGGGAAAGCACAGGAGCCAACATACAAAGAAAGCTAGCCTGCAGCTCTAGCCTGAATGCCAGAATTATCAAGCACCAAAATGAATCAGTGTATCTGTTTTGTCTTAAGTCTAGAAACAGATTGACTATCACTTCAGGTACTGACTGGTGGTCAGGAGGACGTCCCTGTACTCAGAAGAGAATCTGCATTTTGTCCCATTCTGGCCAGGAATTGACTGGATAAGCACCAACAACATTAAGAAAGCCAGTGTCCTCTACTAATTCTGAAATTAGTTCCTTAATAATACTCCATAGATACCCTCAAGGTAGTGTTATCCAAACACCTTTTCAGTCATAACACAGTCACACTGATCTGACTAAATGTTACTGACTAATAAGAGGTACTTCCTTTCCAACAGTGAACAAATTGGTATGGTTTTACCTTGCAATCCTTTCTAAGCGTGGGAATGACCTTTGAAACACTGAGCATTTCCTTGGGAATTAATTGCTATGCTAGGGTTAATGGTCCACAGCAATGGACTTTCTGAGACAGTCATTAATCTGCCTTGATTATTACTGCTAATTACTAACTCAAGTCTCCTCTTTGGTGTACAAGTATCTCATCTCAACCTTTTATAGTTTAAGACATTCATGATGATTTTTGATCCCATAGAAACATGGGGAAAAAGGAAGTACATTAAGATCACAACATGCACAAATACCGATGGATAATATTTTGCAATCAATATTAAATTACTTACATAACTTATTTTCTTCTGATTATAAAACTAAGATACTTATAAAAGTAATTTCATATATTCATAAACATAAATGGAACAAACACTTATTTTTATCACCAAAATAAAAAAATTGTACATTATGGATATTGCCTTCATCTTGTTTAAATGATTTTTCTTTCCCTGTGTATTTATATGAAATTTTAGCTTGAAGCCATTATTATAAAAAAAAGATTATTTTAAATTTTTTCACATTTATTTCATATTCAGTACAGTCTTTTATGGGATACTTCATTCAGAGACGTGAAGTGTAAACTTTTATATAATTATTTCAGTTAGAGTTTAGTCACACCCTACTCAGAATTTAAAATGAGATTGTAAGCCCTGCCAAAATAAACACATTTTTAAAGGTGTCATGTGGCTTTTGCCATGTCTTCTACATAAAGAATACTATTTTTCTTTGTCTAGGCAAAACCAGAACAGTGAAATTTAGTCAGAGTCATAAAAATTAGAAGCAATCATAAATTTTCTCTATTTTAAGTCACTGATATTTTTGATGCTTTTTAAAATATACCAATTCCTAGCTACTAGTAAATTTGGTTTTCCTAAGTTTTCCTATTAAAATCTTAAATTATTTCACAACTGGAGTTGGAGTTTAGAAAGGGAAGATATAACAGAAGTCATGAAAAATTTCAAGCTATACCAACTAATTGCAAAACTGCATCATCAAATCATCAAATGACAAAACATCTAATGACATTCCAATTTTTTCTACTAAGGATGTTAAAGGAAATGTACAGGCAATTTCATACAGCTATAGCTGACAAGGTATTTATAACAATCAGATAAGCCACAACTGGCTATGTGGGAAGATTTGAGAGGAAACTACCAAATCATCCTGTGTCCACTCAATCCAGAATGCAACATATTTCTAATTGAAATAAAGTTCAGACACATAGAATGAATTTAGAACCTTCCAGAAATAATTATGCTTTAGCAGCAAATTTCAAATAAAAGATACATATGTACACACACACACACACACACACACACACAGAGAGAGAGAGAGAGAGAGAGAGAGAGAGAGAGAGAGAGAGAGAGAGAGAGCAGACATACATAGAGAGCAAACTTTGATGACATAAATTTAATAGATATTTTATTTAATGAAGAAATGAAATAATTTGGGCTAGAGAGAAGGCTCACCGTTAAGAGTACTTGTGGCTCTTGAACAAGACTTGGGTTTACTTGCCAGAAGTCTAATGGAGGCTATTAGCTATCTATAACTCTAGTTCCAAGGGATACAACACCCTCTTCTGTTTTCCACAGGCACTGCATGCATACTGTGCAGACAAACATGTTTGTGAAACACCCATACACATTAAATGACAGAAATAAATCTTTATTAAAAAGAGCATTCTAATAAATGTTTTATGAAGAAATAAATAATAAGAATAAATAAAATAAGAAGAAAAGAGAAACAGAATACAAAACTTCAGAATCACAGAAACCTATTTTTCACAAAAAAATCTAAAAATACACAATAGAGGAAAATATAGCATTATCAACAAATGGTGTTACCAAAACTTAATAGATATGTGTAGAAGAATGGATGTCTTATCTCTCACTGTGTACAAAGTTCAACTTCACATGAATTAGATACCTCAATACAAAATCAAAAACTGAAATTCCTAGAAGAAAAGGCAGAAAGCCCACGCCAACATGTAGGATTGGTAAGGTATTTCTGAGTATGACTCCACTCACTTAGGAACTGGGGTGGTTTGAAGGAGAATGAGTCCCTCAGGCTCACATGTTTGAATATTTTGTTCTCAGTTTGTGGAAATGCTTGGGAAGGTTGAGGATGTCTTCTTTTTGGAGAAAGTGTGCCACTGGGCACTGGGCTTTGAGGTTTTAAAAGACTCATGCCATTCCTGGTGTGTGCCCCTCTCTGTCTCCTGTTTACAGATCAAGATATGAAGTTTTAGCTATTGCTGCCACTAGGACTCCACCCCCTCTGCAACCATAATCCAAATTAAATATTTTCTTTTATAAATTGATTTGGACATGGTGTTTTTTCACAGCAATAGTAAAATAACTAAGACATGGATTATCAACAATCATTGACAAATGGGATCTCATGAAAATGAAGAGTTTCCGTTCAGCAAAAGAAACAGTAAATTGAGTAAAGGGGAGGCCACAGAAAGAGAAAAAAATCTTCACAACCTATACACCCAACAGAGGATTAGTATCATTAATATCTAGGCTTAACAAAGACTAAAAAAAAAAATCAAGAAAATAAATAGTTCAATTCAAAATGGTTTGTGACCTGCACACAGAGACAAAAATAATAAGAAGGCGAAACATATCAAAAATGCTTCAAGATCCTTAATAATTAGGGAAATGCAAATTAAAACTAGCTGGAGATTTCAAATCTTACCCTAGGCAAAATGGCCAAGAATAAGTAGACAAATTAACAACGTTGGCAAGGAGAGAGGGAAATGAAACCTTTATTCACTATTGGTTGGAATACAAACTGGTATTGACACTATGGAAATCCACATGGAGGTCCCTCAAAGAGCTATAAACAGATTTACCATGTGACCAAGATGTACATGTTTTAAGTACAAACACAAAGGATTCCTTGTGCATCTACTTTCTACTGCACATTATGTGTTCATCCGTGGTCACTGCTGTGCTAGTGACAATAGGGGAAAAATGGAATTAGCCTAGATGTGATAAGTTGATGAATTTATAATGAAAAGAGAACACATATAAATAATCAAATTTTATAGAGCTATAAAAAAAATAAAATTATGTAAGTTTACAGGTACATTGATAAAGCTGGAACTAATTGTTCTAAGGTAGGTACTACAGATCCAGGAGGACAAATGGATGCCCTCTCTCATATGCAGATGTTATCTTTGAATTTTTAATGTGTGCTTATTTGGAATACTATAGAGGTCAAAGGTCATCAGTTGTGGGCAGTGCTTAAGGGGAGAAGGTAGTTTAACACAGGTCCATGGAAGTAACCATAGAAGAGGATAATAGGGGGAAGATTAATGTGGGAAAGAGAGTAGGAGGGAAGGACAAAGGCAAGTGTTTAAGGGATGACTCTGTAGATGTTTGAAAAAGCCACAGGGAAGCATACATACATACATGCATACATACGTACATACATGTGTATGTGTGTGTGTATTCATGTAGCAAATTTTCAGTCCTTTAGAAATGTGTTCTGGAAATTGGTTCTGAGAAAAATATGGCATGTGCAGGGTTTTTTTTTTTTTTTTGAGCTATTAGGAAGAACGAGTTGAATCACACACACCTTTTATATAAAGCAAAAGCTAAGACTCAGTAGAAGAGTTAAGAACTATCAACTGTCCAGGTGACCAAGAAAAGAATCAGAGTTTGTAACTCTCGGGTATCAACAGTGACATGTGAGCAGACGGATATGCTGCCGCTTTGGGGCAAAGCCAAAGTGAGACAATCACATGTAAGACAATCTAGCTGAAGCCGATTAAAAACATACTCCTATGACAATTAGAAAAATACCTATCTTTCAAACTTGTCTTGTAAAGGAACAGAACAATCTCAAATTGCATGAAAAATGTAAGGAGTAGATGTCAACACTTAAAAAAAAAAGATGCTCACATTATCAAAGACATTAAAGCATCCCTACTGAGTATGGTCAGGAGTGAATCTCTGAACACACTTGACACAAATAAAAAGGTGAAAGTACTCATCAATTAAAGAGAAATTGGTATCTCAGTTCTCCTCTATTAAGTGCTGAAAAGCTCAGTGGTAGGTATTTCAACAGCTAGTTAGTTAGATGGAATTCTCAAATGCTAAACAGAAATTCAGCAAACTATAATATAAAGTCAAAACATAGTTCAAAATAAGCTACAGTAAAGAAAATGTTTCCAATATTATGTTTCCTTATAATTTTGTCCATTTAGGTACACAAGAGTTGTACAGTTTAATTAACAGCAGAAGTGACTTTTCATACTTTTTATTACTTTTTAGCACCATTTCAGTGTTTTCTCACACTATCATGCAAGTTTCCATAAATATCTTTTTAGTTCTTATTTCCAAATTTTAGGAAGTAATTGATATTAGTTTATAATTTTGCAATAAATAACAATATAATTTTCATGAGTCTAGGTAAAATATAACTCATACTCCTATTATTAAACATCATCTGGATATAATCTCCTTGTTTTTCTGTGATATAAGATGAAATATGACATTTGATTGGTAAATATAATTTTCCTCATTGTTTCTTTAGGAAAGTTAAGAAGCTTAAAAGTCTTTCAGTTGAACAATAATACTGTGGTCCATAATGCAGAAGAACAAAGAGAGAGAGCAGTATGGGAAGGAGAGAAGATGGAACATTTACTTCCTCTCTATAATGTGTCACTGATGGCCCAAGTCCTTGATCCTGTGACTGACTTTTTTTCTGTAATGAAATATGAAGAGTGAACTTAAGAATCATCTTATTTAAGTACCGCCCTTTGCTTTTAGAAAAGTATGTTTTAATGACCATTAGTTTAAAGATCATTACTTAACACGAGCCTAAGTAATCCAGCAAAAACTATTGTTCCAATTAATCATTAGTTGGTATTGAGACCACATCGCATGACTGCTTGCTATCCCTACATCCAGATATTTAAGATAGTTTTTATTTTATTTCAAAGATGATACATGCCTATTAGAAAAAAAAAAGATAATGTATTGTCAGAAAAGGAACTGTGGTGCCTTTTACAGTAAATGGAAGTGTGCAATGGAAACTTGGATATGCTTCATGTTCTGGTGAATTGGTTCCACTCTCCTGTGAATCATACTTATTCACCATTGTAAGTTTTCTTCATATTATATTCAGCAGCTTTAGCACCATTGATTTCTGAATGGCAGGTTGCATATTAGAATCACATGTTCTTCACTTTAGTCAGTTCTCTGACTACTAACCTCACTATCTGCTGAGAAAGACATACCGTTTTATTCTAGCCCACATTATATTGTTTAGTCAGCCACCCTTCCCCTTTTCAAGAAAATTCCTAACAAATGTAAATCATTCAGTAAAACTAATTTTAGTATATGTATAACTCAAAAAGTCTACCTTTTCTAGCTGATGATTAATGTATGCCCATCTAAAGAGTCACATAACAGCACATATTCACAAATTAAGTAATATTTCTTTATAATAGTTTTACTAAATATATATTTTATAATGATAAGAATTCACTAGTTGAAAGTAATATAAAATTTTTTGAATTATGTTCTAGGTATCCAAAGAAAGAAAAAGTGTATACACTAGAAGTGTTACATGTACCAATCCATATTTATATCCACTAACACTTTCATTGTTATTCCTCACTGCCATTTAGTTTCTTGTCTCTGGTTCTTCTTTCTTTGAAAATCTGGTATTAATAGTTTGCTTTTAGAAAACTGTCAAAAACTTTCTCTCACTATGTCTCTTACTGTGGGTTATTATGGGTAAATAAAAACAAGAAAGTTGGTATGCGTTATGGTATACATATATAATTCTAGCACTTGACTGGGGCAGAAGGATTGCCCCAAGTCTGAGATTAGCCTAGGACAAAGAGTGAGTTCTAGGTCAGGATAGGCTACAAGGCCAGATCCTGTCTATAAAAAGTAAAAGTTTAGCTTTAGTACACTAGCATAAAACTGTACATTCTACTTTTTAACTCACACAACCACCAATATGAACACCATTCCTATTTTTATTAATGAAGACCATTTGAATGTCTGAATTTTGAGATCCAAACTGCAATACCCATTGTCTTAAACTCACAAATGACAGAGTGGCATTTGATTCAACCAGAATTCTCCAGTTGATGACCAAGGATAGCCAAGTTACATAAAGCCAAAGCCTAAAGTCCTTCTTTAACATTTATATAATTATTGTTTTGAGTACAATGCCCATCCCTCAGATTCTTATAAACACCAGTTTCTTCTAGATAATACTTATGCTCCATGACAAATATACCATATTTTCGATGTTGTCAGTGTTCACCGATGAATTATGACTTGTGGTTAGAAGAGAATGGTAATGTAGTCCAACCTTTGGGAGTCATGATGTGAACAACTATAGGAAAGCCATGTAATCCTCACAAATAATTTAGTTCTGCCTTCTAACATGAGTAGAATGAACTAGCCACTGTGGCTTCTCTTATTCTTTAAATATGTACACCATGATGATAAATCCTTAGAACTTATTTATGGTGAGAGCATAGAAATATTTGATTTTCTTCTTTTAATCTGGTCTGTATAAATGCAGTGCTATACAAAATAACCTTAAGTTTTCATGTTTATATTCATATTGTATACAATGAAAAATACATTAGGGTCACTCTTTGCTGTATCCTTTTTATTTTGTTAAACTAGGCTTTTTATAAGGTTTTATTCAAAGAAAGAATTTTTCCACCAGGTATTGTGGTTCATGTTTGTAATCTTAGCACTTACCAGTTTGAGGCATAGGGACTGCTTTTTGTCCAATGCCAAGATAGATTACATATCATATACCAAGCCAGAATGTGATGTAGAATGATACCTTACCCTATCCAAAAAGGGAAAGTACAAAAAGTCAAATTACTTATTATAAATTATTTATATTTAAAGGTATTCAGGGTTGATATAAAAAATTTAACTTTTCTACCATTATTACCTAACAATAGCTACAAAGTATAATTTTATATTGTAATAAAATATAGGAAATGATCATAGAAAATATGTAAGTAATAAATAAAGTAATCCCAAGTAAGAGATAGAGTAGCATTACAGGAAATGCAAATGCATTGTATATATTTGAATATTTAAGACTCCTGACTGAGAATAAATAACATGCCTGAAAGAAACACGTTTCTTTTTGACCTGTTGTTTAATAAATAATAAAACTACTCATTACCTAGGGACTCTAAGGAATTATTATGTTGTAGTGTCTTTACGAAAACTCACACCTTCAGTTTTGTATACCTGTTAGTGTACACTAAGTCAGACATTTTTCATTTTTACCAGAAGACACTGATCCTTAACAATACTTTAAGGACTGTCTTTGAAAGTCACCCTGCTACAAAGATTCTCAACTCTGATGACTGAGCATCAGTGTTTGCCCCAGAAGAATCACACGTCAGGGTTCTTTCCTCTACTTCCTGGTATTGCGCCTTACATCTCCCAGGCACTGACTCAGAAGTAGATACTTTTTACTTATGTATATTATCTCATCCAATTATGGAAATAAAGTATTGCACAAAAAGTAGACATTTCAGAGTCAAACTAATCAGTTGGTTGCTGTCTAAACAGCAGCAACCTTATTTGTTAAGAGAGTAGTAATAAGGTTATTTGCAAGCATAAAATGATTGACAGTGAGTTGATGAAGAACACCTGCCACTTAAAGTATTCCTGGGAGTCTCCTGGAGCTCCCTAAACTCTTCATCATAGCACTTTGAAACAGCACTTCTCCTCATGCTAGCTTCAGGCAAATGCCGGAAGCTCTGCACATTCTAGACCTCGCAGGGACTTCCTCTTGCAGGTATCGCTTTCATTTATAAAATCGTTTGACTGCTAGATAGTTGACGTTACACGGCCTCTGATTTGTGTCTTCATGAAGTTCTGCTAGGATCCTAATAGGGCAGAATAGATTCACATTTTATGCATTGGAGATTCTGATACTCAAAGGATTACAAATTTAAAGGAGGCTGATTCAACACATCTATCCTCTCTACACAGATCCTTCCAATAGACTGTATTGCTTACTGAGCTATATTGTTTATGGGTATTTTTCTGGCATGTCCTTGCATGTGGGTATATCTGTTATTTCAATAGTGGTTTTTATTTTCTTTAGTTTATCACGAAAATCCATTTGTGATGAATTAATGTTGTGGTCTCATTCCACCCACTTTCATTTGTACAGGTACAATTTAAATAATATTTGGCTCTATGTTTTGGTACCTTCCCATATGCTTTTCCCCATCTTGGAAATTTTTTCCTTTAACTTTTTTGGCATTCTACTTGATTTTCCACACTTCCCTAAATCTGTAATATATACTTCAGAAGTATTCTGTGTATTTCAATCATTGGAATACCTTCTTCACCATGGCAAATTAAATGCTGAGTTACATTACATATTTAATGGGACCTTGAATAAGTATTGTGGAGATGACACATTAAACATAATTTTATTGTGATTAAAAAGAAGAAGCAGATCAACTTTGTTCAGATCCTGATCTTCTACACTTTTTGCTCAACATCTGTTTCCAACTATAGATCCTAGTAATACCTCTATTCATGTGCTAGGCTGATATCTCCTTTCCTTATACATCAATTAGACGTTTTCTTCCGTACATCTTTCTTGAATATCCTCAGTGAATTATTTTCCCAACAGGTGACCCAGTGGTGAGTAATAGCATATTTACTTTAAATATTTAAGAGCCTGATAAACAACTGACCAACTAAATTCAACCACTGTGGAAAAAAAAAACATTGACAGCACAGAGAGGAACAAATGATACAAAATTTGTAATTGTTGTGATTTACTTTGCTCTCAAAGAGAGCATTTCCTAGGAGTAGGCTACTGTAAAAGGAATATTCCTAGACAACACCAAAATTAAGATTATAAATGTAGGGAAACAGAATCATGGATTCATAGACAGAGAAGATATTGGATACAAGAACAAATAGGGGATTGAAAAAAGTAAAAGAACGAAAGACCAAAGTTTATGTTTAATGATTGTTGGAGCAAAACTGATTCTTTTGCATGTTGATGCCCATGTTTTGCATGCTGATGCCCATGTAGACTTGCACATAGTACTATTTTAAGGTTGGCAACTTTCAGAGTCAGGTTATTAAAGCTGATATATATGATTTAGGTTGTACATATGCATCCAGCATTTCTGAAAAACGTTTTATTTATCTAGGCCATCTTGATTGGGGCTAAGCATATAAAATATATAGTGTTTTGTAGTAGCCTTGTGTGTGACTTAAATGGTTATCAAGGAGTAACTAGGTTTAACTCTTTACTTAATTTCAGAGTCAGTTAAGACATTTCCGTGTATAAATATGAACCTACTATCAGGACAAGTGTCACATTGCATCTGTGAAAAAGACATAAATCAAAGAATGGCATTTTGCAAAAGCAGGAAAATGATCACCTAGTGTCTGTGAATAATGTAATAATATCTTGTGGATTAGCATTGAGTACTAAATACCAAAGGATAGAGAGAAACTACTGATTAAAACTGGCAGACAAAGGCAATCTTACAAATTTGTCACATATAATGAATGTATTTAAAAATTCATGGCCTTTTTAAACTCTTTGTTTTTAGTAGATAATAATTACTTTATACACTCTTGGCACCCAGGCCACAACAGTATAAGGAGTAAAAATTAAATAAAGAAGAATCATATTAAAATAGAACCTATACTAAGTCGTATATATTCCTATCTAAGAATTTTTCATTTCTCCAACACTATCTCCCTTCAGATGTTCAAAATTAGGAGACTCAACT